>NC_072028.1:7847500-9152500 GCF_027791375.1 Indicator indicator | reverse complement strand
GAGCAAAAATGATTGCAGGCACTTTGCTGCTGTCTGGAATAGGATGCTGTGTGGCTTTCCCTTTTTCCTGTTGGGAAGAAAGGGAAGGATTTGCTTTGTGTCCAGCCAACAGCTAAGCAGAAGGCCCCTGTGTCATCTGGAAATGTTGATTAACAAAGAAACCTTTTGAGGCAGGGCATAAGGAGAGCAAACCTCATGTTTGTCATGTGTTGTCACCACAGAGACAGGATGAAATGCCAAACCAGAGTGACTCTCCCAGCCTTGCTTTCTGGCCTGGGCTCTTTCCACTGGTGCCCAGTGAGAGGAAAAGGGGCAACAGACACAAAATGGAACCCAGAAGGTTCCATCTAGGCAGGAGGAGAAACTTGTGTGCTGCAAGGATGTTGGAGCCCTGGAGCAGGCTGCCCAGAGATGTTGCAGAGTCTCCTTCTCCGGAGAATTTTTGGAAACCCATATGGACATTGCTGTCCTAGGCAAGCTGCTATGGGTGACTCTGCTTTAACAGGAGAGGTGACTAGATGATCATAAGAGGTCCCTTCCAACCTCCACCATTCTGGGGTTCTGTGAAGGTGTTTATTTACCAGGATGATTCTGCCTCTGGGAAAGGTAAAAAGGGACAAGGCAAGAAGCCCAGCCTGCAGCAAAGCCCTAAGCTGTCACAGGACCGCAATACAGGGAGCTGGCAGCTGCCACAAGGAGGATCTCCTGCCAAAGCAGCCCCCACAACAAAAGCTATACAAAGCAAAACATACAGTGCAATGAAGGTGCACTGTGGGAAAACAGAAAGCTCTGCTGGGGGGCACTGAGAGCAGCCAGAAAAAGCCAGAGCTGGAGCTGCAGGGGACTGATAGGACAAAAATAAGCATTAGTTAGTAGCCAAGAGGTATTTTCCTTTCTTTTCTATGAAAAGCAGAGCCTGCAGAATGCTGTGGAGATTAAAGAGTTAATCCAGGTCTTCCTCTTATACAACACAACTTTTTGTATGAAGTATGGTGAAGCTCCCTTGCCGTGTCCCTCGGGGCAGATGAGGAGCAGTGTCACAACACCCCACGTTTTGAGGGTATGGACAGAAGGGCAAGAAACCACCATGTCCATAGCCCCTGTTGTTCAACCAAGTCAAGGTACTAGAATCACAAAATGATTTGAATTGCAAGGGACCTTAAAGATCATCTAGTTCCAACACCTGTGTCACTGGGATCTGAAGCTGAGGGCTCATTCTGAAGTACACCAGTGTGAGTTAAAAATTAACTGGTTTCCATCTTACTATGAGCCCCAGAAACCTGGAGAAGAGCTTGACAAAAGGTACCCCTCGACTCTGGTAATTGCAAGCAGTTACTCTTAACTCTTCCTGAAAGAAATGTTACTCAGAAAGAGGTGTGACTATTACCAGGGACAAACTGGGGGAATAAAATGGCAAAACTGGTGTGGAGCCTCTATCTCCTGACTCTCCCACCCATTTTCCTTCTCTTTCAGCACCCACATCACTGTGTGGTATCTGCTTTGATAAATTTATTTTACTGTGTAATCATCAATAATAATTTCTGTGCACTAGGACTATTAAAAGCATGCTTGTAAAGTGATTTCCTACCCCCAAGAGAGTGTGCAATTGGATACCTCATGTGCTAACCCATGAATTTTATCTACTTCAACATATACAGGGACCTAAGCCTTGAGGAAATTAACAATCCAAACAAATTCTGCTGAGGTTTAAAAGATGAATTATTTTAATAACACTGAACTTAGAGTGGATTCTGGTTTGGAGACAGCTCTCTGAAAAATCAGGCAAAAGGTCTCAAACAAAGAGGGATTTGACCAAACTTCAGCTCAGTCGTCACATAGTTTTCTGTCTCTTTTCCTTGCATTGCTGATTAACCAGATTATTTATGTCTAAGCACAAGTTCAGTGTCTTTTCCTTATCCAGAAGCTTGTTCTTTCCATGAGTTCCAGAGAAAAATGAAAGTTAGTGGATTAAAAATAGAAGGGGGAAAAAAAAAATCAAAACGCTATCTCAAATGACTTTTGCTTCTGGCACTTCAAGAGCTGTTCCTTGTTTTGTTTGCTTTGCTTTACTTCTTGCCTTTTTGTCTCCTTCTTCTCAACAGCAAACTGCAAAGGTCAGACACTACCACGCCACATTTGCCTTCTGCAGCAAGAGCTGCTCTGCAGTACTTGGCAGACAGCAAAACCAGACAGTTCCTTAAGCGAGGTCACAATCCAGCCTGGGGAAGATCATGCTGAGCACCGCAGCGTAAACAAGGCATGGGAACCCTGAGTCATAGTCTGAGTGCAAGAGAGCAGATGTCTGTCCCATACGGGTATCAAATGCAGAGCAGCAACAAAAGGTGCACAAAAAAGAAAGTGAAAAAGAAAAGAAATAAACAAACAACAAAACACCAGGTAATTGAGAAAAAAAGAATGGATTTTATACCTGGCTTCTGTGCAGAAGGAAGTCATCAAAGCATCTGGGTGAAGAAGACCCCAGCTGTTTCACAGAGTTTCAGAAAGGAAGCCAAATAATCTTGCTCCCAGGCAAGAAAGAAGTTTCTGAACTAAGAATAACCTGCCCCAAGTCATTCTGTGGAAGGTGAGGTTCAGCCATCATTGCTGGAGTCCTTTATAGTTTCCTGTGTGCTTTATTCTAAATCATTACAGTTGGAAAAGACCATCAAAAAAAATTTTTTTAAATCCTCAAGTCCAATGAATAGATCACAACTATTGTCCAGATGATGCTGCAGCTATAGAATACAGTGGCAGAGGACAACAACCAGCTGATCCAGAAGACAACACACTGTGGAACAGCAAAGAGTGTTTTTAGAGGTAATGATTTTACCCTCCATAAGCTTTACCAGATCCACTATGAAACAAGAAGTCCTTCAGAACTATGTGGCAAACATCATGGGTACAAACATGGTTTGATCTGGAAGATGCTGCAAGACATTTGGTGGCCAGTATAGCAGTATCCCTTTGTACAAAGGGCCTGCTGTGCTGTGAACCTGCAGCTTCTCAGATGGCTAAAAGCACTGAAGACCTGCTGCTTACCATGCCTGCTAATTCACTCCCATCTAACATCACATTTTTTGCCAGGTATAGCTATGGTGCAGTTGTTAAGAGACTCAGCAGCTCTCCCATGTTCATCCCAAAGACTGTGCAATATAGACAGAAATGTGTTATTTTCTTCTGTTCTTCTCTGCTACAGGTTCCACAGCTGACAGCCTCCCCTGCAAGACCTCCCAGATGACTTCTCCTTTTGAGATGCCTACCCACCGTGCGCTCAGGCTTGCAGGCAAGCTGCTGTGAGTCCTGCAACCAAATCTATGGAGCAACAGACCTGAAGTTGTAACACAAACAGGAGAGAAAGCTTCTCTCTGTTGCTGTTGGCCAGACTTGGTGACCTCCATAATTTCTGTGATCTCAGAGAAGTCAGGATATGGTGAAAGCCAGTGTTCATGCAGGAACAACCCATCAGTTAAAGCTCAGCTACAGCAGCAGCAGAAAATCCCCTGGCTCAGAATTGCTTTAATAGCTTCCAAAGGTAAATACACCAGAAAGCAACACTGGGGATGAGAGGGCAAGACTCCAGCATGGAGGAAGAAAGGCAGTACCATGGACTTAAATGGCTGTGGGGCAATGAGTCTTTCATAGCAGAAGTTGATTTTAATTCTAGCAATTCACCAGGGCCAGAGAGTTACTTAATAATTCAAACCTTGGGACACAGTGTATAACTTTCAATCAGTGTCACAATCCCACAGCTTGAGCCCCTTTCCCTGACCACTTGCTCAACCAGTACAGGTTTGGTTCCAGTCAGCTGCAGTGGAATGAGGGAAGCACAGCTCCAACCTGGTCCCTAAAATGGAAGCAGATGGACACTCCAGGCTGCCAGGCCACCCTGCTTCTCTGCTGAAGGCTACTGAAGGTTTTACCCAAAAGCACTTCCCTCCTCTGCAGGGCTCCCAAACAAAGCTCCAAAATCTAAAAGAAACCAGCTCCCCCTGCCCTGGGCATTCTGCTTTGATCTCAGCCTGGCATGGTTGCTGCAGTAGCAGTTAGGCTTCTTCTAGGAAAAGAAAAAGCTATCCCTGGCAGAGACAGCTCCTTCCAAGTTCTATTGTGGTGAAGTGGTACACGCCTACACATCTGAGCTCCTCACTATTGCGCCCTGCAGTCTATCCCCAAGCTGCTACTCTGCCCACCAGTCTTTTCAGGTGTGAATGAGATAGCCTTGGCACAGTCCCATCTGGCTTGCCTGAATTTCAGCTTTTCTGGGTAGGGGAAAAAAAAAAAAAAAAAAGGAAGCTTGTTTCAAAGCCCCCACACTGAAAAGTACAACTGGGACGGACTAGCATGAGACTGGACTCTGAGCTGTGGCCAGTCTGCAGAGGACAGGAATGGGATCTTTTACATCGCAAGGTTCCAGGTCTGAATCTGCACAGCAGTTCAGGATCTTAGCTGTCCACATCTGTCATTCAGTTCTCCTACCTACCAGCCAAGGTAAGTGCTACCCTCATGGCACAGAGGCCAAATTTGGTGCCTCCATCATTGTTTTTTCTAGGATGACAGCCAAGCCTCAACTGGAACTGATGACAGATGACTTACCCTTGAGGATGCCAATATTCGTGTCTGTGAACACCACATCTTCATATGGCCAAGTGTCTTACTGGGTACATCACACATGTTGAAGAGAAGAAAGAAGACAGAAGCTCTGGAAACCACAAGGGACAACACTTTCAGTGGATCTTGGGCCCCGGCATGCAACAGGGCAGACCTGGGGGAAATTCTGTGCTTTGTGAAGGTGATGAATGCAGACATGAGCTTTGTGAGCTCTGGAAGGACATATCTCCACAGGACAGCTCTCTGTGTGTGATGTCCTGCCAAAGGCGGCTTGGCCCTCGTGATGGAAAAGAATCTTCAGCAGAAGCTGAGATCCAAACTGTGGCGTTGATGAATTGCAACAACATATATCTGAAATATTCTCTATTTTATTAATGAATAAACCAGGATCATGGGATGAAGATAAAAAGGGGATTCAGATGAATTTCAGCTAGATTGTTAATTGAGTGGAAGCCTTCACAGCTTGAAGTGAAAGACTCATTTCTGGGAAATACATGAAACTAAACCAAAAAGGAAAAAAAGAAATTGGAAGTGGAATTTCCAATTGGAAATGGGAGAAAATGGACTAGATTTGACCTAGAAGGGCTTAGGTATATATTAACAAAGAGAAGAGACAAGCAAAGAAGCTGCTAGACACTAAATTAGGAGACCTGCACTTAGTCCCTTGTCCTGTTGAAGAGTGTACATGGTGAGACATTGCTTTCAGTAGCTAAAGGATTAAGCTTAAAGTACTGGGAGGAGTTGAGTGAGTGTAGCTGGTCTTGGCTTCATCTCCCTGCCATAAAAACAAGTGAATTTAAGACACAGAATAAAAAGAGGCAGCAACAAGTGCAAAAGAAATAGAAAGTTTATGTACATTAGCTGTTTATAGCAGGAGAATGAGTCAGTCTGTCCCAGCAGCTTTCATTACAACCCAGATCAGCAAATCCCCACCTTGAAACTGGAAAAAGCCTCTGTAGGTTATATATAAATAGACATTTTCCAGACACATGAGGACAAGAGCTCAGACTAACTGGACAGACATCACCCCACAATATAAAACTACCATCAGGTTTTATTATTATTACTTAGAAACTGACCTTATTTACGGCAAACGTTAAGAAGTAAAATAATAGGAAGAAAAGGAAAACCCAGGCATGGTCAGATGCTACAGGATTCTTTATTCCACATGCTATGAGGGGGTGCTGGTTACCAAAGACTGCCTGTTCCCTTTCCCAGGAAGCACGTAGCTGTATAAATTGAGAGTTCATCCATCACAGGGGCAGAGTCTGCTTGCTGTAGAGCCCAACAGAATTAATAACCCAGGCAAGGATAAAAGCCAGGACAGGTTGACTGGCTGCCCAGTGACAGTGATCACACTTACTCTGAGTCCAGACTTCTCCCACACGAGCTTTCTTGGGCACTGCCATCTACCACTGCCTTTTATTCCAAGACTTGTGTCCCTTCCACAGCCAATACTGTGACAATCTGCTACTTCCAGTTTCCTCTAGTCCATATGGGACTATGGCTGACTTACCTAGAGGATTAATTCTTCCCTGGATCCAAGAAAACATCAGTCATAACAAGAAAAGACAGCTGCTATTGCACACCAAAAATGAGCCAAGCATGGAGATACTTCTCAAACTCACAAGGAACCCCTTGGCTACAGCCTGCTTGCAAAGGGACTCATTATCCATAAAACTAAACCTTATAAAAGGCAGCTAAGGGAGCTCTGGGCTTTCCCTACAAAACATCCATGGGATTCCTGGGGTGTTTGCGATCTCAAGCAAAGCCCAGCAGCTGTCTACAGCTGCTCCCTGTGTAAGCCGTGCTTTAAGAAGTTCATGTACGGACTATTTGGAACAAGCTGGTGTGCTAGAAGGAGGCCTTATGCTAAACAACTCCAAAGAGCTGGAAGCAGAGTTACAGGAGCACTAACTACAAGTGCAACAAATGCAAGACTGCGTGGCCTGGGTGGCTACTTGACCAAGAGTAAAAGGCTATCCTGAGGAAAGCCAAGAAGCCAAAAGCCTCTCCAGAGCTGGAATCCACTAGAAATGAACCAAATCCAAAGCAGATGAGCATTAGTTCAGGAAAGGCTTCATAGAAACAAGGGAAGGTGCTGCAGGAGAAGCAGATGTTGAAGCAGAGGTGCACATAGCAGAACAGAGCCAGCAACAGGAGCACTGACCATGAAGTTAACAAGGCACAACTCAAGGTTTGGTGCAGAGAGCTTGGTCTTATGAATGACACTTAGAGCTGGAAATGATGCAATTATTATGAACCACAGAATGAAGAAAGAATCAACACATCTGTCATACGCAGGTCACTGCAAGAAAAGAAAACGTGCATAGACAAAATAATTGTAAGAATACAGTGAAAAGAAACAAGTTCCATTACCTACAAAAAGAGACGTTTTTAGTGAGATGTCTAGTGCTGAATGTATTTCTGTGCTTGATGCATCAGCAGTGTTCTGGCAGGTGCCATTAGAAAAATAAAATGCATATTTGTGGGCATTCAACCCTCTTCGAGACACCTTCCTCAGCCTGTCACTTGGGCTGGGTTCAGCACCAGAGGTGTTTCACTGGAAAACACAACATATTTTTATTGGTGTATCCAGGAGGGTTCCAAAGTCTACAAAGCTGATGCTTACATCTGGGGAAAATCTGCAGAAAAGGCAGGGCTGAAAGCTTCAAGCTCACTCTGGAAAGAGCTGGAGCTGCTAAGTTAAAGCTGAATTCCACAAACTGGAAAGAAAGGAAAGATATCAGGCAGAGAAGGGTTTGGCAAGAGGTACCCAGTTCCCAGAGCAGATGAGGAGATTCAAGGATTTCCTGGAATGATGATGTGCAAATAAAGCTGCCCTACTTCAGCTCCTCAAATTAGCATCCCCAGAGAGCTGCCGTACAAAAAGCTGCCGCAGGGCACAAAGGATGCAGCAAGGCTTGGGACACTGTAACAGACGCCTAGAGAGGATATTTGGACAGTCTTCATCACCAGCATGGTCAAAATCAAGACCTGTGCCATGCATATCAACTAATATACTCAAATATGATGGAAGTTTTGGCTATAGTTAGTGGTAATGTGTTTAAAAACAGAAGTCTCTCCTTGAAGACAGACAGGTGTTATCTGCAATCAACCACAAACCATGGAGATGGATTTGGATCCATGAACATGACCTTCTCTGCTGCCAAAATGCTGCTGGCAAGACACTGCTTGAGAACACAGCTCTGCTTGAGCTACAAACATACGATCTGCAAAGCAGATAAAGATGTCTGGTCGTTGCAGACACACTCTACACTCCCTCATTTGTTGGTCTGGTGATGCCAACAACAGCTTTGCATATTGTGTTAGCAGCACCACCACACCCTGTGCTCTGAGACCTGCTGATTGAAGAGATGGATTCTTATCTCATCTTGCCCCAGGTAGGAGCCTTCAGCAACACTCTGTCTCAGCTCACCCCAGGAGAACCTGCCCAGCCAGCACCCACATTATACCAGGAACAGACCTGCCACATTTGAGGATCTCCTGCTCTACAAAATTTGTCAAAATTAAGTGGATAAGCCTCATAACCCAAATATTTACAAAATACAAACCAAGCTGTGTATATTCTTAGAAAAAAAAAAAAAAAACAGATTGTGGATGCCAGGTCTACAGAGAAGACAAGATCTCAGAGGTAGACACTGGATCAAGCTAGTACACTCCTAACATCTTTCATCTCAATAGGATCTCTTGGTGTCATGATAGGATTTTGTTTGAAAGCAGGAAGATAACAGGGAGAAATGTTTTACCCCAGCAGAAATAAAGTTCCATGGAGATGGAAGCTCAGGACTGTCACATATGGCAAAACCAAACAGGAGGACAAAAATCAGAGGTCTAAAAAAAATTCTCACCAGAACGATGCAGGATATTTTCAGTAAGGAAAGAGAAGGTGATCTGGATTACTAAATCTCTGCTACTGAATGCAGCAACTAACAGAATCAAGTTGATTTTTGCTAAATATGGCACCTGAAATAATAGTCCTTGTCATGGAATCATGGAATCATTTTGGTTGGAGGATAACTTTAAGACCATCAAGTCCAACTGTTAACCCAGCACTGGCAGGTCACCACTAAACCATGGTCCCTCAGCACCACAGCTTTGAAACCCATCCAGGGATGGGGACCCCACCACTGCCCTGGGCAGCCTGTTCCAGGCCTTGACAACCCTCAAGAGGAATAAATTGTTCCTCATGTCCACCCTAAACCTTTCCTGGTGCAACTTGCTGATGGGCTTAGCCACCTGGAGTTTCCTTCCAGATGTGCTTCTATTGTCACCAGTGCAATGGGTTGGTGTAAAATGCCAAAACAGTGAAGAACCTACTAAGAAAAGCTCCAGAGTCAGCCTCCAATCTACGTGTTTCTGTTTTGTTACTACTATTGTTGTGCTTGGCAAGTGAAGGAGAATGTGAGCAGGGACACCTTGCTGAGGCAGTTTGAAGAAACAGTTGAACATGCCCACAGTGCTGCCCAGATGCTCCTGTTACAACCACACAGAATGAAGAATTGAATAGAGCAGGTCTCTGCTAAAAGTTGTGGATCCAAGCCATTACTGAACGGCTCAGCTCCTGATTCTGCTGAAGCCTCTTAAAGTCACAGGCTAGATAACAGCAGCCCTAGGAAAGATCAGTTAGGAACAGGTTTTGGAAGATTCAACCCAACGCCAATATGTTGTGTGTGGTGTCACAGACAAACACCCATGCCAGAAAATCTGCAGGGAAATAATTACAGTGATGATTCTGTGTGACATTCCAAATATTTCATTGATAAGGAATCAGCAGACTGAAGGTGCAAGAAAGTCTTTTTCCAGTGCTGCCTACTAACGGGACAGGGGCAATAGGAACAAACCAGAACCCAGGAGGTTCCAGCTAAACAGGAGAAGATAATTCTTTGGTGTGAGGGTGCTGGAGCCCTGGAGCAGGCTGCCCATAGAGGCTCTGGAGTCTTCTTCTCTGGAGAGATTCCAAACCCACCTTGACATTGTGATCCTGGGCAACCTGCTGTGTGACCCCGCTTTAGTAGGGGGTTTGGACTAGATGATCTTCAGAGGTCCCTTCCAAGCTCCACCATGCTGGGGTTCTGCAATAGATTTTAATCCAACAGTTCAGAGGTGTTGAGCTGCTCTTCAGGGCACAGTAAAGATTTTAGAGCAGACTAAAATCCAGACCAAGATTTCTGATGTGCAACCTCGAGTCTTGGTTTTACTAATGACCTAAGCCACTGGACTGGTGAGAAGCAAAACTCATGAACGGATCACTATTAGTATCCTACAGGTAAGTGATAGGTGCTACAGAAGGTCCAAGCCTCAATGAGACAAAAAGCCCATAAAGACAGGGAATACAGAGCAGGAAAATAACATAATGTTTAAGAATAATATTAGCATGAAGACCTAATACAAAGTAGTTTTAGCATCACAGAATCATAAAGATTGTAAAAGACCCCTAAGATCATCAAGTCCAACCATCAAACCAACACCACCATTCCCACTGAACCATGACCTGAAGTGCGATGTCTACACATTTTTTGAACACTTCCAGGGATGGTGACTCTACCAGGGAGGTCCCTGGGCAGCCTCTTCCAATGCCTGCCCACTCTTTCAGAAACTTCTCCTAATATCCAATCTAAACTTCCCCATATTTTCCATGCCAGCAATTGAAACAGTCAAGATTTTTATGGCAGGCACAGAAAACACTACAGCAGAGGGGAAGGGACTTAAGGGCAAAAGGTAATGGCTGTTTACATGTGGAATTTTGTTCCTGTCAAGTGCAAGGGGCAGCACAGGGGAAGGAATGGATCTTAAATGAAAAGCAGGATATAAGATGAGGACTGGCCAAGAAGGACCAGAAAAGTACAGACAAGTATTTGATGTGATAGAGAAGAAAAAGGCAAACAAGAGGAAGTTTCAGAGTGGATATGATTTGGGCAGAAGTTAGTGTTGATGAAGGCCAAGAGAAAAGGATGTTGCACTAATCGAGGCATGATAACAACTTGGACAAGAGCTTTAGCTGTGAGGACAAGAAGGTTGAATCCTTATGGCTGAAAACACATAGTGCAGGAAGAAGAACACAGGGAGATGTTTATTGGCCAGAAATAGAAGGAAAATCTCTATCCACCACTTGAATTGTATCATCTGAGACAAGTCCTCCCAGGAGACTTCCCTTCTCCTCCCACATTGTACAGCTTCCTCCTCTAACTCTGCTTCCCGTCCCAGCTTTCTGTTATCATCTGGATGTCTATCTTTGCTTCTGCAAAGGACTTGACCAAGGAAAACAGAGGGCTTGTAAATCCATCTGCCCAAATGTGGCTTTTTTGATGTCTGGAGCATGCAGACACACTGCTGAAATTTATGATTTCCAAAGGAGGATGGAGAAAGGGAGAGATTTATGTTAGGAAAATGTGACCATCATCTTCATTTATCTCCTGGTTTTGTAATGGAAAACAGGCATTTTGCAAACACATTCTCACAAAGCCCAGCATGAAATGGTTTATGAACTCAAGTGCATTGACCAAGAGCTGTTCCATAAAGGCTGGTAATAATAATATCAATAATGCAATAAATCACACCCCATCTGCACCATCACATCAGTAGCCACCTGGCAAGGAGAAAACGCCCTGTTGAGAAGCAAGGCAGCAGCAGCTCCTTCCTCTTCCATCTTTCATTCTGTCCGTATCAATCCAAAGGCTTTGGATCCTACAGACCAGCAGACTGACCACAGACACCCCACAGAGAAGCTGCTGTACATTACACAGGCAAAAACCAAAATGTTCAGCTGCATTTTAGAGCTACCCCAGATTTCCTGAGGATGCTACAAAGAGACAGCTTCAGGAAAGCCCACCCTGAAGATGTGGATTACCTGAGAAGGTTCAGCTCATCCCACTGCAGCAGGCAGGTAACTAGAGCAGCTCGAACAATTAGCCGCAAGGAGTTAAGCCATAAAAACAGCAACGGTTCAGATTTGTATATTAAAGACCAGAGACAAATTTGCATTCCCAGTAAATGAGTGTGCTTTTCAGTCCTTGGCAGCTCCCTTGGAGTCCTAGATTTACAGCAGGAAACAATACAGATCCTGCTCCAGACAACCACGGTTTATTTCTTGAGACTATTTGCAAGGAAAACCTGAAACTGGAGTTAAAAGAGCATCGGTTTGATCTGGTACCCAACAACCTGAATCTAAAGCCACCTCAATTTCTGAAGTTTATACCCAACCACCTCCAAGTATTTAAACCATTTTGCAAGCGTTTAGACAGGAAGCTTTTCTATACTCACCCTGGAGGAAGTGGTGGCATTACTGATCTATGTCCTGCACTACATTAAATGTGGCTGTGGAGTTATTTATGTGCTTTTCCTGACTTCGTTTGACACAGGAGTTGATTGCAGTGCTGTATGATTACGTCTGCATCTCTGAATCTTTCCTTCTCAGCTGGAAAGTCTCAAGTTCCAAGCTGGGATTCCCTCTCCACCCCCTTCTCATGTGCTTAACCCTCCTTCTGCTGGAAGCGTCCAGTAAACACCCAAAAAAAAACCCTCTTAGGTACAAAAGGCTGCAGAGAAGCAGGAAGTGGGAAAGGAGCATTTTAAGAGGAAAAAAAGAGCATTTTCATAGATGCTGCCTCTTCATTAACCCTGTGCTGAAAGAACTCTCTTTAATGATGGTATTTTTAACTATGGACACTTATAAACCAACCAGTCCCAAAGAACCGGGGATTTCAAGTCTTTCTTTCCAAATTGTTTCTGTTTTGAATGTTTTCTTCTTATGTTCTTTATCAACCCACCCCTCCTCAAGGTTCAAGGAGAGGCTCAGGGGAGACTTCCTGGCTCTCTACAACTTCAAGCCATAGGATAAAAGGAAACAGCCTCAAGTTGCACCAGGGGAGGTTTTAGGTTGGACATGAGGAACAATTCCTTCCACTTGAGACCTGGAAGTGGTTGTTCAGGGCTGTGGTGGAGTCTCTATCCCTGGAGATGTGATGATGAGGGACATGATTTAGTGGTGACTTGGAAGTGCTGGGTTAAGGCTTGGATTTGATGACGTTCAAGGTCTCTTGCAACCAAAATGATTCTGTGATTCTACGAAACATTCATTGGCCAACCAGTTTCACATGGAGATCCAGTGGATCCTGGTCTAGTGGAAGATGCCCCTAGCCATAGCAGGGCACTGGAACTAGATGATCTTTAAGGTCCCTTCCAACCCAAACCATTCAATGATTCTGTGATGCCTGTTGGGGCTACTCGTGTTAGTGCAGATGCACAGACAGAAATTAGACCACACACATCGGTGAGTTGCTGCTCACATTTTATCTCTGCCCAAGCTAATGCAGGCAATTGTTGTGTGAAAAGACTGGGGATCACTCTGGGCTTTTTTTCAGCATGGTAACAAGATCTAGGTAACAATTTCTTCCACTGGCAGCTGAACCTTTTCAGTAAATCCAGCACAGGGATAACACACTAGTGATGGGGTCAATGGCAGCCAATTAAGAGCAGAAGGTGAGTAAAGATGAGGAATCCACCTCTTGACAGTTTGTTCATTCATTAATCTTCCTTCACACAGTCAGACACTCAAAATGTTTCCCACCTGAATTTGACTGGCTTATGCCTCTTGCAATTCCCTCCCTGCCCAAATTTTGAAGAGCTCTTCACTCATCACAGTGTTTTCTTCCAAAGAGCAACAGTCCAGTCAAGGGTTTTTAAACCCTACCCTCTATTTGCCCAAATTTGCATGTTGATTAAAGCTGCAAAGATTTAGAGGGAGTCAGAGCCAGAAGCTTGTAGCCACAAGAGAGCTCCAGCCCAAGCACAAGGGTAATTTCTGTCCAGCTCAGAGACCTCCACAGCACTAATTGCATCAGTGCAATCACGCAGGTTAAGAAAAAATAAAAATAAAAGCAAAACCATACACACAAATCCTTCCTCAAAACATTCAGCCACTTATTATCCATGAAACTGTATTAGCCCTAAATGTGCTGCATTTGCTCAAAGAAAGGAATTGGGGTGGGAAACTCTCAATCTGTGCAAAGACATTCACGGAGGTTGAAGTTTCTTATGGGAATATTCCTACACAAGTTTGATTTTCTGGCAGAAAACATCAATACCTTATAAAAAAAGTAAAACAAAAGGGAACAAAACTATTTTCACTAACACTCTGGTGCCTTCAAACTTTTGCCACACCACAAAACTTCCATGAAAACGTAGGAACATGCCAGGGGTGGAAAGCAGGAAGATGAACTATTGTTTTTACATTCTGAGAACGTGCCAGAGGAGCTCCTAGTTTCTTATAATGGTCAATTTAACACAACTCAAAGGAATTTCAGGCAGAACCCAAACCAGATGTAATCTCCCCCTTCCCCCCAGATGCCTACAAACTATTTCAAAACATAATAAGGTATAAACAAAAATAAAATTAAAGAAGATCAAAGTGAAAAGCCAAACCTCTACCTTCCACCTTGCCCCTGCCTACCTCCAAAGCTGCTCATCCTTAGATAAAAGAAGGATATTTTGGCCACTACTTTATTACACATAATGAAGAGCTTTTCTACTTGAACCACCTCTCTGGGCTGCCCATTTAACTGCAGAAAAGAGCAAAAGGCAACCTGGATGAACTGAAAGGGATAAAGGGATTCAAAAGCAATCAACAAACTGTTCTTATAGAATGGCAGGGGTGAGAAGGGACCATCTCCTTGATTCCTTCCACCTCCTCTTTTATGAACACTGGCTTTTTCAGTTCTCCTCTGGTTTTGCTGAAGAGAGCACAGAGCCCATTAGAGCAAGGGGATTAAGAGAGTTGAAGTAGGATTGAGTAATAAAATTGCTGTTAAATAACAGCAATTACGCAAGGCAGATGGCCCCAGTGAGAGCCTGGCGTTCACACGTGCTGGGACGGGGAGCAGGACTCAGCCTGCTCTGCTTCAGGAACAGCACATCATTTGTGTCTCATTAAATCACACCAAACTGGGAGTACTGGAGAAGGGTCGGGTTGTGACACCGAGAAGATAGAAGCAGGCAATGTGGGGAGGAAAGGCATCAAATGACAATTTAGCTGCTGCTTAACTGGAAGTCAGGGGAGTTCTCAGCGCATTTCACCAGCTACTTGTGCAGTCACCTGGAGATTGTTTAATTTTGCTATCACCTGAGCAGAGGAAAATCCAGTCATTAGACTGAAAATGTTACTAATTAATGACAGACAAAATTTCCAACCATGGCAATTTTTGTAACTCAAATAAAACAAGTAAAAGAGATTCTTCATTGTGCACTGGTGTTATTTTCCTGCTAAATGCAATTCAGAATCCAGCAAGCCAAAGGTGTCAGGGAAGCTCAAACCAGCAAATCAAATCTAGGTTTTTCCTAAGAATAAAAATAAATACTATAGAAATGGAAGAGTCCTAATATCCAACCTAAACCTCCCCTGGAGAAACCGAGGCCATTTCCTCTTGTCCTATCACCAGTTACTTGATAGAAGAGACAAACACCCATCTCACCACAACCTCCTTCTAGGGAGCTATAGAGAGCAATAAGGTCTCCCTTCAGCCTTCTCTTCTCCTGACTAAACAATCCCAGCTACCTCAGCTGCTCACTTATCACTCTAAAGTACAATATTTGATTAAAAAAACTCTGGTACCTTCTGCAAGAGGAGTGTTAACCCCTCGTCCTGGCCAAACTGCTCAAAGGGTGGTCATGTCCCATGGCCTTCAGCTCTGGATGACTCTTCATGATTCCACTTGCTGCACATTCAGTTGTGGGGCATAAAACAACCTCTAAATATGTCAAACCTTGTTTAGCAGAGAAATCCAGTATGTCCATTTGTCCCAGCCCGTTAAAAAAAAAAAGCAATCTCAGTTTACTCCAAACACCACTCCAACTGAATGACTTCCTTATTCCCAGCTTCATTCAAGGAAATGAGGTTTGACTGTTGGGAACTCATCTAAATCAGCAGAGCTTATAGAAGTGCTTTGGGATTGCAGCGAATGAAAGGAACATTCTTATTTCTGATAATGGGAAACAGTTTGTGTTGAATTACAGCTGCAGCTCTGAATTTTCAGTACTTAGATAATTAGGAGTTCAGAAGGAACACTGATTGCCAGCAGGAGTTTGTGCAGAGCGAGATCCTATGGCAATTTTGGGTTGTTTTATTTTAGCTATTGGTTTTCTCGTCGTATTTTCTAACCCAAAACCCCACAGCAGTTCTGTGAAATGGATAATGAAGTACAGGGTCATCAGAATGGACCCATAGCCATGCCAGGATCTCCACGATGGAGCCAAGCAGTAGACCAAGAGTTTGGCCAGCATTCCTTGCTTTATAGGAGAACTGTCACTACTGAAATGCCTAAAAATGTGGCTAATGAAGGCATTCCAGTTCATTTGGGTCACAGAAGGGTGCTGGGTTTTATAGTTTTGTTTTGCAAGACTGAATATGGAAAACTGAAAAGGACTGAAAGAAAGAAAAGGAAAATTAGAAGAGAAATAACCCACATCCTCCACTTATTTTTTCGACCAAATTCTAGATGTACAATCCATCAAACCATAACATTTTGATTAGTTTTTACACCAGGGCCACAGACGGCCTTAAGAATTCATGAGATGGATGCTCTTTCAGGTGGGATTCATGATTAAATGATCTGAAAGGTCATCAATAATGGTACTGTACTGCTTTGTGCAGCCATAACTACATGTCAAGAACTTTAGTACAACATCAAGACAAATGGTGAGGTCCTGGCTATAGCGAATTTAATATCAAAAATCACGAATGGGGCCAAGCAGGGTAACCAAAGGCTCTCCTCTCCCAAAGCCTAAACATAATTACACAAAACAAAAATCAAACCCAGAAAAACAGCATTCTGCAGGTCACAACATGAATTACAAATAAAATATGCAGCTGATCCTAGTCTAACCTTACAAGTAAATGTCTCCCTGAAGATTCTTGGTCATATGTTCTCTATCTCTGCCTCTTGGAGAAAAGCAGCATGAGGAGAAAAGGGTTTAAAATGGGATGTTAGAAGGCTTGCTGAGGGAAAAGAACATTCTTATTAAAAGGGCAAAGGCTGTGAACAACAGAAGGAGACATGAGAATTTATTTCTGACTTACTGAAAACGGTCCAATGGTCTTCAAGAGCAAAACCACATCCACGGTGAAACAACATCAACCTGCCTGAACACTCAGGCAAATCCCTCAGTATCCCGGCAAGACTTTAATTTCTTATTTTATAATCCATGATTTCTTCTTATTATAGTGATCTGCTTTCATTACAATAACCCCTGTATGACACACTCTTCACACTTAGAATCATGGAATCACAGGATATTTTTGGTTGGAAAAGACCTGCAAGATTATTGAGTGCCATTAAACCATATCCCTCAGCACCACATCTCCAAAATCCCTCCAGGGGTTGGGATGGGGACTCCCCTACTGCCGTGGGACATCCTGTTGCAGGCCTTGACAACACTTTTGGGGAAGAAATTGTTCCTCATGTCCAGCCTAAACCTCCTCTGGTGCTACTTGAGTCCTCTTCCTGTTGTCCTGTCACTTGTTCATCGGGAGAAGAGACTGACCCCCATCCAGCTCCAACATCCTTTCAGGGAGTTGTAGAGAGCACAAAGATTTCACCTCAGCCTCCTTTTCTCCAGGTTTAACCCTGGTTCCCTCAGCCACTCTCTGCACAGACTCTTCAAACTCAAAGCATTTCCAAGAAGGAAATTCATTCCTAAACTGCTCTACAGAATAACTTATTTGTCTGTGACACACCCTGTGATGTCTAGAAAACACATAAAACATTTTTGAAGAGAAGACATTTCCTTCCTGCTCAGGGACATAAATCTTCCAAGAACATAAAATCTACAGATGGCAAACAGGGACAGGGATTACTAATAGGAATACCTGGCTCAATGTTGAAGTCTCTTTTCTCTGAAGCACAAACATCGTGTGACACAGCTTAGACTAATGTAAACATTGCCACAACACTGAGAAAAATTCACATTTGAAGAACATGCAATCTAAACACCTGAATGCAGTGCAGGATCTTGTTAAGCTGCTCTCCTTACCTATTTTAATGTCCTTGTACTGTCCATTCCACACTGTGAAGCATATTTCATTCTCTTGAAACCTAGTGAGTGCTACTTCACTGCTTGATACACCTTCACCACCACTTTCAGCAGAAGAGACTTGAGCATGCAGCAGTCTAGTGACTAAAGGAAACCTCTCCTGAACTCAATTCCTTCTTGTACCTGAGCTAAAAAATGCAAACAGAGCAGAATTCTTCATTGCACCATAAAGCAGAGACAGATACTCTACAGTTTATACCCATCTGTGTTCCCCTTGAAAGCAGAAAATGCCCAGGATGCAGAAGGGAAGCTGGGTAAGAGTAAAACCTTCTGAAGAAAGACAAGAAAGCCACTGTGCCCCATATGAATCATAGAATTTTTTGGGCTGAAAAAGACCTCCAAGTTCGAATCCAGCCAACAACCCAAGACCACACCATGGCCATTAAACCATGTCCCAAAGTGCCATGCCCACACGTCTCTTGAACACCTCCAGGGATGGTAAGTCCACCCCCTCTCTGGGCAAACATGTTGCAATGCCTGCCCACTCTTTGCAAAAGAGCAAATTTCTAAGTTTTAGGGGGCTTGTCAATCTCAGAGTCATGGAGTGGTGGGGGTTGAAAGGGACCTCCCTCTATGCACCCACCTGGATATGTTCCTGTGTGGCCTGCCCTAGGTGATCCTGCTTTGGCAGGGGGGTTGGAGGTCCCTTCCAAGCCCTGGCATTCTGTGATTCTCCTGCTGTCACTCTGTGAGAGGAGATCTCAGAAGGGAAATTTAAGTGGAAAGAGAAGGGAATTGGTCATGATATTTATTGCCATGGTCTAGTTGATTAGTTAGGGTTGGGCGATTGGTTGGACTTGATAATCTTGGAGGCCTCTCCTAACCTGGCTGATTCTGTGAAATTTATCACAAAGAAAGCAGCAACGCCAGAAATGTTACCAAATGATGGAGGTGAGAGGTTGACCCTGCACTTCAGCTGTAGACAGAATTTTTACTTACACATACAAAGGCTTCTTGTTTGACATCAGCTGCCTTGCCCTCCTGAAGTCCTAGAAATCCAGGAGAGGGGTCCCACAGGGTAAAACCCCAAATTCACCTCACCCCTGTGGAAACCAGCACAGCTCTGCTCAACATGGCACAGAACAGGGGGAAAAACCCTTCACTCTTCCCTTTTAAAACACTAGAAGCACGAAAGTTCATGAGTAGAAGGAGCTTGCCCGGTTTCCATGAAGAGAAACCCATACCGTGAGGTGCAGGGCAGCTCTGTGAGGAGAGGCAGGCAGGTGCTGCCCCCCCGGACACAACCGGCTCCAGTCGGATCCTGCTGCCCCACTGAGGGCACTGAGGGCACAGCTGCACACAGGCCTGGCTGGTGGTGCCTCAGGGGAAGCCTTTTACGAAAGGGCGAAGAACTCAGGGAAGCGGCAAGTGGGTGCCAAGGCACTCAAGCTGCCAGCCCAGACGGGCAGTGAGGAAGACCTGGTGAAAAAAACCCGAAGCGTTCTTTTCTGTTTCAGCAGCACAAGGTCTGCCATCTGCTTTGCCAGCCACCCCTGAACCGGCAGAGGAGCAGGACACCAGCAGCCAGGGAGGTGTTCCCATAGGCGCTGCTGCCCCGGAGCCTCCAGCACCCCAGCGAGAGCCCAGTGGGAGGTTATGTGGTAGCAGGCAGTGGCTTTGCCACCCCAGCTTTCTCACTGTCATTTCCAAGTGATGAGTTACTATTATTAAACATCCACGGTAAAACGTACAGGCCTTGATTTATTTTTAGGCTTCTCTTTGGATGCCAAGCTCTTCAAATATCACCCAGAAACTGAAGAGGAGCCAAATTCCTGGCTTGCTGCAAACACTGCATTCAATAAGCTGTGGTTCGGTTTGCATTGTACTTGTGTGTCAAGAAATAGCCTAAAGTAGGAATTTACATGAAGTTTAATACTTACCAGGGATAACATTCCTAGAAATTGGGTGTGCTTAACCCTTCCTTCGATAAAATAAACGTTATCCTGAATTCACCCATGTGCAATGTGTGGTTATGTTTCATTCATTAATACATTAAATGCATTATGAGCCATACATTGATGATAACCATGCAGCATGTCAGCTGGAAAACAAAGCAATACCCTTCCCATTAAACTCATAGAATCGTTCAGTTGGAAGATACCTTTAAGATCACTAAGTCCAACCATTCTCTACCTCTACCAAGTCTGCTGCTAAACCACATCCCACAGCACCACATCTATGCTTCCTCTAAACACCTCCAGGGATGTGGATTCAACCACCTCCCTGGGGATCCTGTTCCAATACTCTATTCCATCTAAAAAACATGTACCATTAAGACAATCAGGTTATAGCAAACATGAATCCTTTCCACTCAAGCTCAGCAAATATGAAAATGCAGCTTTCTTGTATCAGATTTCGTCTAAGTGTCAATGGAGAGAAGATTTTTGCCTTGCTGCTGCAGGTTAGGTAACAAGATAGGTATCAGCTTTTGCAGACCAGCTTTCCATGGATGAATCCCAAACTGAGATATTGCTACAAATGGCTGGACAAAGGTGGTAGGATGAACTGCAAGGGAAAGAGCTCAGAAGAGCTGTTCACATTAAAAAATTGATTTCATAAACTCATTGTATGAAATAGGATCTGCAGACTCAACAGCTTAACTATCCCATTTTTCTTGCATTGGCAATTTAGATAATAACATGATCTAAGATGGATATCTTCCTTATAGACTTAATCTTACTTCTCAGTATGACAGCAGAGCTTGCTAGATAGCATCTGTTTTCAGATACTCCAGAACTACACTCTCAGGGCACAGTCCAGTCAAACTGTATCGATTCCTAAGGCAGAGAGCGACTTAAGAGCTGCACTAGTCATAAATACACATTTATTTCTCATTAGAAATGCATAATTACAGCATTTTAAAGCATTTTCCCCTAGAAAAGTAGTTAAGCAACAGTACAAACAAAATTGTTAGTCTTCTGCAAATACAGTTCTCATTACACCGAACAGAAAACACCAGCAAAAGGCTAATACTTGCAGTTATGGGATCTCTCTCCTTTTTTTCATATTTTCTGGTTTTGTTATAAACATCATAGCAAATGGGAAAAAAAAAAAAGAGAGAGAAAAGCTGTGGAACCAATGAAAAATATTTGAGCTCTTGATCTTCTATACGTGGTAAAGCAAGTATTGCAAAGCAGCAATACACCTCCTAAGATACCTGCAGACATTCAAATGGCATATTTCACAGAAGAAATGAATGGGGTGAAACAGGAATTTAGTCTCATTAGATTTCTTTCTCTCATTTCTGAAAGATCTTTTATTCCTCTTCAAGTGTACCTAAGGGCAGGACATTTTTTTAATTTTTTTTTTTTCTGAAGGCCAGATCCTCAACTGATGTAGTGGTGCAGCTCCAACTTCAGAAAATGGCTCTGATTTATGCCAGGTGAGGACAACCAGATCATGAGAACTCTGCTCCTTGCAGGAGATGTTTGAAGTGTGACCAGGAGTCTAATTGGCATTTCCATTCTCCTGTCGTTGCACGAAGACTACAGCACTTAACTTCTGACAGTGGTTCACTGACATGTCAGTTGACACAGCTTTTCACAATTCTCTTACTGGATTTGGATTGCTCCATGTTCTATCTGCATTTCTGGCTGGATTGCTGATTGAAGGGTGTCAGTGCCCTGCAAAAGGAAAGATGGGATCAGGAAATCAATACCGAAGTGGTTTCCACTGGTGTGGCCAAGGGAATAGGAACATACTATACTAATACATAGTTCTTGTATATACCAGTGCAAAATCTGCATGGATATCAGCCTTATGGGAAGAGCTGAAATGGTAATACAGTTACAAAGGCACCAAAAATAACATAAAGAGCTCACACGAAGACTAAGTAGACTCATGCCCTTCAGGCTGGAACGAGAAGGCTAAAATAATGAAACCACGATAAAGATCTATAAAGTTAGGAGTGGCATGAAGAGAGCAAATAGAAAACAATTACTTCCTTTCTCTTCCAAAAAAAGAACCAGCTATAAAAGGGGAACAAATCAAACCCCATGTCTGGCACAACACGTATGGAAGCTGCGGAATGACTTGTCCCATCACGCTGTACATACTGACAGCTCGGGCTGCAGAGCTCAATGGTGCTGTGGAAGGAAAGACCAACAGGAGTGATCACAGAAAACACAGTAGGAAGTCCCAGAGTGACAGAACTACTGGAGCTGAGGAGAGTGAAAATTACCTGTTTGCTTAGAGTTTCCCCATCTGGTGCTGGATATGGTTTGAAACTGCTGACTTTACCCTATTTTGTGTAAAATGAGAATAGTGCTACTATAGTCGATTCTTTTCTCAAATGAAATTCTTCCTACAGGCCTGATTCTATGCTATTGCCAAGCAAAAACAGTCTGTCGTGAGAGACTTTAAAGCAAACACAATTGACTTCAACTTTCAAAAGAAGTCTGCTTAAAAATTCAATTACAGACCAGTAGTCTGACCATGTTGTGAGAGGATAATCCCACAGTGACTGGCTTTTTAGCCAAGTTAGCTGGAGTAAGCAAAACTAGATTATGAAACAAACTCCATCTTTAGAGCCATATAAGATGAATAACGTTTAAGGACAGCTGTATTGGCTTGGATAAAGTCCATCACACCCAATAAGCCTTCCCCTGACAGCAGCCAATATCACAAACATAGATAAGCTACAAGAAAAAGGCACGCATTTAATGATGTTTTCCTGTACACTCCCCAAAATTCCAGAGATCTGCCCTTGATGGATTTTCCCTCCATAAATACATCTAATAGAAGCTTTATGTAACACCCTGGATACAGGATTAGTTCTGGGGCAGGACTTCTGTTAGGAAAGTCTCACTTGAAGCTCTGCTTTATGCTCTCAGATTAGATGATCCCCAAAGACCCAAGGGTGGAAATTCAACTAGATTTCCCGTCCTTTAAACTCTATTATAGAGTCGCCACTTACTTAAGCAAATGAAAACACTGGAAGTTTAAAATCATAAAATATTGCTCCTAAATTGAGGGTTTGTTGTCAAAATTATTTCTCTTCATCTCTCTGCCTTGCTGCCAGTAATAGCACACAGCTACAGGACTTTTTTCTGTCCAACTTCACAGGTAATTTGATGTTCACTTAAATTTTCAAGAAGTTAGCAGCAAAGTGATGAATAATTCTATAATAAATATTTCTGTAAGACTGCTAAATCTAACAGCAGGTAAGTTTTCAAGTGATCATCAAAGTTTTCTTTCCCATTAAAGGGAAACTGTACTGAAATAATATGATTACCAAATGATAGTGACAATGGCAGTATTGAATATTCATCCAGCATCCAGGCCAGAAGCAGAAGACTGCCCAAAAGGATTAGAAGCACCCTTTAGATATGGAATAATGTTTTTATCCAAGTCTAACAAAGTTTACCACCAGCACATGAATGTAAGAACAGAACTGACCCAAATCTTTTTTGTCATCATACCACATTTTGTATTTCTAGACTTTCCAAGCTGCTATTGACCTATGAAACTAAACCTAACTCCCCCAAATGCATCTGATTTCAATATATGCTTCTCTCCATACATGAATTTTGCAATTTTATGCCAGTGAAACCAGTTTATTTAACAGTTTGTGTTTACAGACGTGCTTTATTGCTGTCTGCTTCAGCTGAAGTCAGAGATTCATTTCAGGGCTTGTAGTGATATGATTAGAGCAGGGTAGATTTAGAGTGGACATTAGAAAGAAGTTTTTTACTGTGAGAGTGGTGGAACACAGGAACAGGTTGTCCAGAGAGGTGGAACCATTCCAGGGCAGGTTGTCTGGGGCTCTGAGAACCTGCTCTAGTTGCAGATGTCCCTGCTGACTTCAGGGCAGTTGGACTAGATGACCTTGAAAGGTCCCTTCCAACCCAATGCATTCTCTATGGTTCTATGATTTTAATTTGCATAAACTGAGGAAATATTTATGGCAAACTTATTTTTAGTCTTGTCCTTTTTTTTCTTTCATGCTCTTCTTATTTCACATTCCTTTTCTGTTTCTCTTTAGCTTTGTATAAACCTCCATGGTTAACCACATTATTAAAAACTTAACAGGGTGCAAAGTGTCCCTGAAGAGAAAAATAACTCCTCCAGTAGCTGCCAGTCATGTGGGAGTTGGATGCTCCTGTTTATAACAGAGCTCCAGGACCTAGAGGTGCTAGCTGAAAAGGGGGGACAGGCATGAGAAACAGACCCAGAAGAAGGTCTGTAGGAGGTAAATGTGAGAATTTCCGAGGCCTGGAGTGAGGACAGCAGCACAAGAAACACCTCTCATGACCTGCTACCTACAGCTTTATTAACTGCATGAAGCCAGCAGTACTGGAGGACTTGTAAGAAATAAGACAAGATCCCTGCAGCAACTCTTGTTGTCCTCTGTACTCTCACAGGTGACAATTGATGAAATCCTGAGAAGGTTTAGTGCAGAGAAAAATCTAGCAAAGAGGAGAAAATTACTATTAAGGGCTCATCTACATGGGAAGATCAGTGAAAACTTGAATGTGATCTTCACACAGGACAAGGGACAACGGGCACAAACTAGAACCCAGGAAGTTCCATCTGAACAGGAGGTGAAAATTCTTTGTTGTGAGGGTGCTGGAGCCCTGGAGCAGGCTGCCCAGAGAGGTTGTGGAATCTCCTTCTGAAGAGATTCCAAACCCACCTGGACATTGTGATCCTGGGCAACCTGCTGTGGGTGACCCTGCTTTAGCAAGGCAGTTGGACTAGATGATCCCCAGAGGTCCCTACCAAGCTCCACCACGCTGGAAGTCTGTGCTCTAACTTCCCATATTGAATCTGCAGATTGCCTTGGAAGAAGCACTAAGCAGTTAAGCTTTGTCCACACGAAGCCTGGACAAGATCCCCTCGACTCCTTATTCTTTGTTTTTGGTTTTTTTTTTTTTCCCCTCAAGAGACTCGATATCCAAATGTTTGCAACCAGATCAGGATTCCCTATAAAACTGAGTATGTATGAGACACAATTCCACTCTAACACTGGCTGATAAGGATGCCATTCCATTTTGAGAGCAACAGCTTATTTTTCACAAGCACTTGGCATTCTCTAGCAAAGAAGCCCATGGCAATGGGGCTCTTGGAAGAACATGCGACCACCTTCAGAAAAACTTCTGACCAATGCTTTAAGTCAATATTTTTGTGTTCTCACCAGTCACAGCTTCAGCCTGAGGAGAAACACTTTCTAGACTCAGGCCCATGACTTTTGGCTTTAAAAAGAAAAAAAAAAAAAAGGTAATTCTTCCACCTTAAGCGTTCACTTATAATTGCTAACATTGTGAATCCAGAGGGAAATCCAGGCTGCTGATCGAAAGATCTGGAAAACTGCTGTCAGAGGAAAACTGCTGTCAGAAAGAGAATAAATTTTTAAGAGAGAACACAGTCTGAAAAATACTTTTTGGATAGCTTCCAAGCAAGTTTTTGCCCTGTCCTTTAACATGGCTCTCATCCTTCAAGGATGCAGAAAACCAGTAATGACCAAAATAACTCTTCTCCAGAGGCACGGAGCAAGAACGTAGCAGCAGGAACAGTCAAAGACCATTGATACCTTTACCAAAATGATGTTTCTTACTATAAACTATTTTTTTAGATGCTCTCTTAAAGAGGACCATGAACTCACTGAGCATGCAGTACTTGTGGATAGATACACAGTTCATCTGACAGATATTTCAATCAAGTCAAGCACATTCAAGTGACAACAACGTACACATACTTGATTAGTGGCAGAGTGGTCTGTCACTGGGGTCAGCTGCACATACTGGACTTGGATATCACTCCCTTGGAGTGGGGATCCATCGACGCCCCCCGACGCAGGCTCCGCAGACGCGACAGCGATTAGCTGAGCTCCCTGCAGCACCTGCAGAGCAAGAGAGGGAAGAAAACAACCCCAATCAAAAATGGATTAGGAACCACCTAACTTAATCCAGATGCGAAACTAAAGAGCATTAAACAGAAGAAAATTCCCCTATCAGTAACAGTTGCTTTAAATCTTGTGGGTTTCCAAGAGGACTTGGTACACATCTGGAAGGATTCCCAGATGAAATGCTCATCATGGTTTGCCTGATGAGATTCACAATTCTGTTACTGATTATTGCAAAGACTATTTGGAACAGACTGAGCAGGTTACATTGAGGGAGGGATCATGTCAATAGCACACCATGATATCACTGAGTAACACTTTCACTGTCACACAGACACAGATCCAAGATACTCCTCCTCACAGCCACAGGCACTCAACTTCTGACAGTTTGCTGTAGTGATGTTTATATTCCTGTTGTATTAGTAAGGTGCAGAATTAAGAATGACTGCTAATTAATGCTTCCTTTAAACACATCTGCATTAAACTGGTGAAGAGTAAGTCCCTATAGGCTTCAAAAACAGCTGCTCAATCTAAAAGTGCTTGCTTAAAAATATTGTTGTGATTAGTCTAATTCTAATTTGCTACTTAAAACACAAATCGTAATAAAACAGAGATATGTAAACAAGCCCCCAATTTCAATTTTCAATTCAGCTGAAATACACATATTCTGTTTAAAATTTCTATATGCTGTAAATGATGTATTTTTAAATTATATTTGAACCTCAGTGAACAAAAGACATCTTTCAAAGGAAGGAAAGAGAACAAAGAACAAAAATAACATTCTTAACAAAGGTTTTTCTTAACTAAGTCTGATTTCTCAGCTGATCTGCAGGTGGGTGGCCATGCAGGAGTGGGTAGACCAGAAGTTCTCCAGGGAGTGTGGGAGGCAAAAGGTGACCTCTATAATTGACTTTCATGGGTGTTGTCAGGATTTTATAGAGATCTTGGGTGTTCTGAGATACAGTCAGCATCAAACTGCAAGAGGATGCTACAGTTCTGGTTTTACAGGAGTAAGCAAAACTCGTTCATCCTATGGGACTTGCTCTGGAATGATATGATACACACTGTCCAAACCACATCACAGTCTGTCCTATCCATTACCTGCAGGTCTTCAATGTAATTTGTCTCATTCATTACTGAACCACAAACTTCAGAACATCTGTGAGCGACTGAACAAGCCCAACATCCTCGTCTACAAATGTTTTATAACAAAGAAGGAAAAATTTAGCACAGTACCAACAGCCCTGATTTACTCTTGACTTCAAACCTTTCAGAGCACTCCAAGAGAACTCCCTGTAACCAAAGTCACTCTGGAGAAGAACAAAGAACTCAGTTATCTGTTATACCGAACCTATTAGATTCATAGTGAAAATCTCCCTTTACCATCCTGCCTACAAAAACACTACCCCAGCCAATACTTCAATATTTTTTGCTGTCACATTACACTTCCCTACTCATAGAATCATGGATTGATTTGGATTGGATGGCACCTCAAGATCATCAACCCTCCTGCCATGGACAGGGACACCTCTTTTTGGACCAGGTTGCCCAAGGCCCCATCCCACCCGGTTTTGAACAGTTCCAGGCTTGGAGCCTTCAGAACTTCCCTGGGTAACCTGTTCCAGTGCCTCACCACCCTTCTGGGGAAGAATTTCTTCCTAATGTCTAATCTAAATCCAGCTTCTTCCTGTTTGAATCCATTACCCTTCATCCTATCACTCCATGCCTTTGTAACAAGTCCCTCTCCAGTTCTCCTGTAGCTCCCTTCAAATACTGGAAGGCTGCTCTAAGGTCTCTCTCTTGGTTTCACGCACGTGGTTATGTACTTTTCCTATTCCATCTTCCTGCTGGTAAATTATTCACAATCAAGCTTTCATACACAAAGAAACAGGAAGTATTTTATAGGTGTTATGAAGAAGCTGAGCTAGTTTTTAGAGGGTAAGATGGACAACATACCAACATCAGCAGAGGCTTACAAACCCAGGTATTGATGAATTCCACTGACTAGGTCATGGATTGATTGCTGCTGCCCTATTGCCCCCAAGCACCCAGATTAAAACCAGCCCAGTTAATCTTAAATGTTCTCCAATCCCAATTCAAGACTTAACACATATTCAATCACTTTATTAAAAAAAAAAAAAATCTGAACTTTGAAAACTAAAAGAAGAACAACCAATGCTGAAAAAGTTACCTTCGTGTTTTCCACTTAATGCATGCTAACATTAATAGCAGAGATATCATTAAATAGTGCCTAGCTCGTTGTGGTGTAAGTGGCAATATAATCAGTCATTAAACAGATGAGAATAAAAGCAAGAGCAGGGAAAAGATCCCAGCCTTAAATTAAACTATCTGACTGTACTTTAAATGGAGGAATGAGCAAGCAGCTCTTCTTAGTAGCAGCAGAGTTTATAGAGAGCACTCTGAATAAAATCCTTTATTTGCAGTTTTGATTTGAATTACTGCAGAACTATATATGGCTGAGAGCAGAAGGAGGGAACTGCCATCTTTACCCATTTATTATTTTATTTTGAAGGGATTTGGAAATGCAGATGTTTCTGCAGTCTCATTGGCATGGTACCTTGTGTTTAATCCATTGACCCAACAAGAGGATCAACCCAATCTCAGGCTCAGCCTGGAACAACTGAACAACTCTGTCCAATGTTACAGGATGACAACCTGCAGCTTACTAGAGACATCCCTTAACTAATCACACTGTGTTCATAACACAATTCATCCATGAATCTTGGGCACATCCAGATAAGAAAATCCAACTGAACTGACATCAAAACCAGCAATAAATTGCATTTTCTCTAGGCATTACTGGAGATCATGATCAATTGATTCTGTCTCAGCTTAAAATTCCGCTAAATATTTCTCATACTGATGAGCTCTGACTGCCATCACCCTTTCTACTTTTCACAGACAGCAGCACTGATATATGTTTTGTTCAGAAAAAGCCAAGCTTAGGCAAATAAAGTGGCAAGTTTGGTTATAGTCCTTGGATTCTGCTTGCAGTTGCAAACCCCTTTTCTTCCACGGTGCCTTATAAAACCAGACATCCCCATTTCCTTTAACAGAAGAGAAAGGTCTCAGAGGAAGAAATTATCTCAAAAATATTTGTCACTAGACAGACAGACAGACACAAACAAAGAGAGTAAGAGCACAAGAGAGAGAAGAACAGAATGCACAGAGTGGATTCAAGAACAGCCTCTCATCGGTACGTCCATGCTTCCCCAGATAAAAACAGGATTTAATTTCAGCCCTGCAACTTCAATCAGCTTCACCTATTAGTTTTGTTCTGTTCCTGTCACAAGTTTTCTATGAAACTACAGCAGGGCTGCAAAATATGAATGACATAAAGGGATTAATGGCTTTACATAATATGGACTTTGTGGAGGAGCTGGAGAACAGAACCTTCCACAAAGGGGGCAGGAGCAAATATAGGGATTTTCTTTGGCTGCTCACTTAACTTCCAAACCAGCATTTTAACTTTGTCATTTTTACCTACCCTTGACCTTAAAACAGAGGAATTGTACCAAAAAAAAAAATAATCCTCTCTGAAAATGAACTTCTCTTCCCAATTCCACTGGGCTTCTCTAACATCCTGCCTAACTGGTCCAAAACAGGTAACAGAATATGGTTAAACTGTGAAATAATAAACTTACTTCTAACAAAATGGATTAATTTATGCTTTTAATACAGAGAACAGGCAGTTTGAAGTTGCCCTTCCCTTTCACTTAGGCACAAAGGCATGCAAGTATCCAATGCGGGGTGCTGCTCAAATTAACTCTAGCTACTGAGAGTTCAGATTAAGGCTGAAAATGATCCTAAAAATTCCCTCTGTTCTTTCAGCTTGCAGTTACAGACATGGATAGTGAAAAACATTTTAAGATGAAACAGAACACTTTGGGAAATGCTTGTAAGATATTTAACAATCATTTTGAGATCTACGGCTTGGAGAATGTTTGAAAGCTATCAGTGCTCTCGAGACCATTTTGTGACCTAAACCTTATTGCCTCAAAGATGACCACTCTGCATGGTGGCCCTGGTGAAGATAACTTGCCTAAGTCAAAAAGTAAGGATTAAAGAGCCTCTTCTTTCACTATTCTCATCACCTTTCAAAGAAAATTCTCCCTAACCTCTTCAGGCAGAAATACGAATGCATTTCTATTAGTTTTGATTTTAAATAGTCCTAGAAATACTAGAAAGGACATTATTTTGTTCAGATGTTGAAAATAAGTGTGAACTCCTGGCACTGCTTGTGAGTATAGGACCACAGCCTCTCTGACCAAACATTTATTTGCCTTAAAGCTCTGCAAGCTCTCACAGAGGTGCAAGAGCTGATAGATGTGATAGAATGAGCTGAGGCACAGACAGCTCCCTCTTACCCACTCAATGCAACTTCTGCCCATATGGACCATCTCTGTCCTTCTTCCAGCAACATGAACACAAATCCAGGATTCATGATCAGAACTGGAGCAGAAGCACAAATCTGTGCAGTGGTATCCTGCATATTTGCTTTTTCATTTGGATTTTTTTCCTCTTCCCCACTGTTTTTCCCCTCTATCATTCTCTCTTCAAAGTCTCGATGACTTGAGACATGCAAGTTATTGAGCCCCAATGTCCTGGGCTTCTATTTTTTGTCCCTTCCTCAGTGAGATGTTTGCATATAAACCAAAATAATAAAATCAAGTATTAATAATGAAAACCAGCTCCCTTCCTTTCCGTTTAAAGGCTATTTTAGCTCATAACTAATAGTTGCCATTTAGCATTCAACTGCCAGGGCAGGAAATATTATTTTTTTAAGATTAAAATATACTAAGTTTTCCTTCAGTTTCTTCCAAAGTTATTCAAACAGAGTTTCCAGCATGGTTCAACTTCTATCAAGTCTTCTACTGATTTTACTTATCACTGACAATTATGAAGCCTGTAACTTAAACTATTTCTCTAGACCTCAAACCTTCAAAAATAGGTAATTGTGTGGGCACAGCCCATCCTTAGTCTGCTCCTTGCCACACCAAGCTTTCTAAAACACATTCTTGCTACTGTTGGTGTGAGCTTTTTTATTAATCTAGGCAAGCACCTATGTTTGCCTACCTACAAAAAGCTCCAAGAAAAGGCACACTGGGACTTTGGTGTCTTTTTCCATAATTTCTTCCCATTTCTACTGCAGGAATGCAATAAAAGATGATTTTAAAAAAAAATAGGGTTTGAGTAACCAAGAGTGGTTGTTTATAGAAGGTTCACATCTGAAAATCCAGCAAGGAACCATCTCAGCCAAGGTGCACAGAAGAAGAGTTGTGCATAGGAAAAAGGCAAGACTGCAGTCAGGTGCTGTGGCTAAAACACTGACAAAAGGACAGTGTGGGCCCTGAAGGGTCAGTATGGCTGTGAGTTTTGATGATTCCTGGAACAATATGTGTCAGCACTTGATGAAGTAAAGCATGACCCAGCACTGGGAAACAAGTCCAGTATGGAGGCCACTAAAGTATAAAAGAAACTCAAGTAACATGAATAGAAAGACAGCAAAGCTGTTGAGAGGTGTGGAGAACAGGTCTTGTGATGGTTGGCTGAGGGAGCTGGGATGGTTTAGTTTGGAGAAAAGAAAGCTGAGGGGAGATTTTCTATAACTACCTGAAAGGAGGCTGGAGTAATATGGGTGCTGGTCCTTTCTCCCAAGTAACTAGTGACAGGATGAGAGGAAATGCCTCAAGCTGCACCAGGGGAGGTTAGGTTGGACATGAGGAAAAAAAATTCTTTACTGAAGAAGTGGCCAAGCATTGTAACAGGCTGTCCAGGGTAACAGCGGAGTCACCACTGAGAGGTCAAAAAATGTGTAGACATGGCCCTTTAGGATATAGTTTAGGGGCCACGGGAGTGTTGGGTTGATGATTGGACTTGATCGGAGAGGTTTTTTCCAGCCTCGAAGATCCTGTGATTCTATGATGTAGTTTACATCCTGTTTTCTTCAAGCCAGCAGTTCAGTTTAACTGAGGTCAAGTGTTTTGAAAAGCTCCCATGTGATGGTGGCTGATGCAAAGTTAGCCTGGTGATTTCACAGACCAGTTCCAATAAAACGGAAGTATTTACATGACAAAAAGGAGCAGCAGCAAGGGACGGACTGACCTAAGTGTTCTTCATGCTAAGATGGAAGCAGTATTGATGGAAAACCACTACAACCCTTGTGCTGCATTTATCTATCCTATATGTATTTGAAGTAAGAACTGACATACCCTGATGATGTGTTATCTTTCTGGAGAAACACTCAGATTCAACCTGCAATCCTTCAGAACTGACAATATGGACCAGGGATCACCACATACTGCTGCACACTTCCTGTGCTCTACTTAGAAATTGAACAAGAATTATTTTGACAGAATTACAAGACAGTTTTAAGGACCTAAAGTTTTATCTTCCAAACTTTTTGAAATACTAACAGCAATAAGAAACTGAAAGTTCCTCTTCCAAAGAGATAAGGAAGACAGATGGTCCACAGAGAGCATCTGCAGCTTTCCTTTCTCATTAACTAGTGATGGGAAGCATACAGAGGTGCAAGTAAGCACATGGAAGATGTAACCTGACCTTGAGATCATTTATTGGCAAGCCTCATTTAAAGCAGAAACCTCCAAAATACAAGGCTGCTCTTTCTTTAAAGGTGCATTTTTATGGCTGCTTTTTTCTATTTCAAACTACTAAGATGACACTAAAGGAAAACACCAAAATGTCTACCAGTCATGATTTTTCCTAAGTCATTACAGACATTGATTTCTTAGTTTTCAAGCTGAACTTGTTCTATCATTTCACTATTACCAGCATCACCACAAGAGAACCCCTCCAAGCTGTGTTGTGTACTCCAATAATGTGCTCCATATCCACCCACCAGTTTCCACAAATCAATGGATTTTTCTGGTTTACTGTTACAAAGGGCTGACCATTACCTAGTTTGTCTTAAATGGCATAGAGACACTTGCACAAAGCAATTTCCATGAAAACCATGGCTGCTTTTTGAAGCAGAACATCTCTTTTAGAGGCCACCCCATCTTTATTTTAATTGCTTCCATTGACAGAATTTCTTGGAGCATCTTAACACACTGCCCCATCATCTGTGTCTTCTGCAGGAAAAGGTTTAGGTGATGAGAGACAGGATTGTATCCTATCAGGCAGAGCACTAAACGTTCACCAGTACAAAAGAAAAATAGTTCTGGAATATTTGTTTCTTAGAGAAATACATTGTTTTACATCTAGCTTTATTAGAAGGCAAGTTGAGTCAATCATATCAAGTAATCTAGGCCAGAGCACAAACCCAGCTGTTATTTTCATTACTTAGCATTTAATTATACTGCCAGTTACATATCACTAATTACTCCTTTTCTTTCCTATCTTTGATTAAAATACTGAACAGCTTTAGTCCAAGATATTTGCAGGAAAACATCAAAAAAATACAACTTGGAAGGCTGAAGATTGCTTTTTGCAACATAGCAACTAAATTCTGAATACATTTAATGTGGGCTTCAGTCATTTACTACAGGGCTACAGCCATCAAGCCACTGAGCAGATCAGGTGTGTGGAAACAAAACCCAAATCATTCAACTGTCAGTCAAGCTGACCAACCCAACCCATTGTTTCACATGAAGTATGCTAATGTGTTTTAAATCTTCATTAATTACCTCAAAACACTTCCTCTAAGCTGGGCATACTGAATTAAAAGCACACTGTTCAATGTCTGTGCCCAGACAACTGATGCCAAATATTCAGCTATGATGCCCTCTCTCCACTTGAGCAAGATACCAGGTTACATACTGGGCTATGCAGGACCTGGGAAGTGATTGACCCCCTGCATTGGGTACTGGTGAGACTGCACCTCAAATACTTTTGGGGTTCAGTCTTGGGCCCCTCACTGCAAGAAGGACATTGACAGGTTGGAACAGGTCCAGAGAAGGGCAGTGAAGCTGGTAAAGGGTCTAGAGCACAAGTCTTGTGAGGAGCAGCTCAAGGAACTGGAGTTGTTCAGCCTGCAGCAAAGGAGGCTGGGGAAGACCTTCTGAAAGGAGGTTGGAGCCATGTGAGGATTGGTCTCTTCTCTTTAGTGGCAAGTGATAGGACAAGAGAGAATGGCCTTAAGTTGCATCAGTGGAGGTTTAGGTTGCATATTAGAAAAAATGTCTATACTGAAAGAGTGCTCAGGCCTTGGAAGAGGCTGCCCAGGGAGGTGGTGCAGTCATCCCTTGAGGCATTCAGAAAACATGAAGACATGGCACTTGGGGACATGGTTTAATGGCCATGGTGGTGTTAGGTCAACCATTGGACTCAATGATCTTAGAACTTTTTGAACCTTAATGATTCTATGAAAAGAGGGAGAGGAAGCAGAGTTCTGAGAGACCCAGTGGTAATGAAGTGACTACCAAAGTTGGAGTCCCCAGATCACCTGGCACCTTCCATCACTTAAAATCAAACTGCTCTACTCAGCTGTCCTCAAATATTGTGGTGGTGTATGATCAGGGTTCTGCAGAAAATGACACTGTGAGAGCCTTGGTAAGGTTAAGATAATACATCCCCATTAACATCCCAGTGTGTTTCCTACAAAATAGAAGTATTTTTTATCTAGTAACTAGAAACTATATAAAAAGGATCCAATGCTCTTAAAGATTAGGCTATCACTCTGAAGTTAATGATCTAGTTCATAAAGCTTTACATGCAGTCATTCCTTACTCCAACACGCAACCTGCACCAAAATTTGCTATTTATTTCCTACATAAAATGTGCCAATAGAAAAATAAATTCAGCTTACATGCAAGTCTAATATATGGGCAGTTCATAGAGAGAGGAACGCTCCCTGCTGTGCAGTTCTAAGTGTGCTGAATTGAACCATGCAAAATGTGATCTTAAATCTGTCAAAACTTCATTAACTAACACCCCTATAGAGCCATATAACCCAGAGCACCTCCTTTAAATTCCCCAAACTAAGAAGCATGAAAAGTGAACCTGATTTCAGCTCTACCAAGTGTGGAAAAATGAATAATTCCAGACTACATTTTTATCAGCAGTATTATTTCCTTGCATAACAAACAATAAACCATCTCATCTGCTTCTACTCGGAGCATTTACCACAGCACAGCTCTTCTCAGGAATCACAGAATCATTAAGGCTGGAAAAGACCTCTAAGATCATCACCTCCAGCCATCAGCCCAACACCATCATCCCCACTAAACCATATCCCAAAGTGCCCATGTCTACACAATTTTTTAACACCTCCAGGGATGGTGACTCCTTAACAATCCTATCATTCTAAAAACTCATGAGGGTTTTCACATCTCTCCAGGCTTCACATCTCTCTCCAGGTTAAGTGCATCCTGCCTTGATGGCCGTGAACACCTAAAGACAAAGGTGTACTTGTTCCAAGTAGTTCACACTTTACTGGGTCCACAAGCAAACTCTCACATGGCAAGCTGGAGGTCCCTCAACAGCTCCTTTGAGAAGCAGTTGAACACAAAAGGGGCATCAGTGTAACTAAAACTTAATCTGTGCACTGTCACCCTGGTTGAGAGGGATGTAAAGTTAATTACTAAGAAACAAAAGCTGCCATCAAGGTTTGTATCATGTGCTGTGAACACAATGAGATCATATGGAATCCTATATGTAAGCAGCCCACATTTACATCAGCAGTGTTTTATTTTAACTCAGTGTCACAGGTAGATGAACACTGATGTATCTGCCAGTATCAATGGGGAACAAAGCAGAGTTATTGTCTCAACACACTTTGTGGTCACATCCCATGGAAGCCAAGTGGTGTCCTTCCTTAGAGTTCAAGTCAAGATGGGCTCAAGCCCTATAAAATGATGTAAAATATACCAAAACTAAGCTCAAACTTCCACTGAAAATACTCTTTAAACTAGCAGATGTGCAAAACTTAATTATAATTAATTGGCAGATGAAGTGCAGATGTAATTTCAGTAAAAATTACTTGGTTTTGGAAAGAGGAGTTACCTCATCTAAATTCACTGTATCCAATTAAAGAGGCTGTTTGGAAGTAGGAGGCTGGTAAGGGAATCGTACCTCTGACTCATCTCTTTCATGGAGATACTCTTAGGAAAGCACTCACCATGGGAAACATCTCCAAACAACTTTGTGGTTAACTCTTTTTTTCAGATGTTGCACTTCCCAAGCCACTGCCTACAGTTTAGTTTCAGTTGTTCCACAAAAGGTGGTTTGATTGTGGAATCATAGAGTGCTTTGGATTGGAAGGGACCTTTAAATGTTCCTGATCTACCTGCAGCTTCCAGAGCTCCACAAACTTCTTTACTTTGAGGGTGACAGAGCACTGGAGCAGACTGTCCAGAGAGGTTGTGGACTCTCCTCTGGAGACTTTCAAACCCCACCTGGACACGTTCCTGTGCAAACTGATGTAGGCACACCCATGTTAGCAGGGGTGTTGGACTAGATGATTTCCAGAGGTCCCTTCCAACACCTACCATTCTGTGATTCTGTGATAAATTAGGTACTTTGGGCATTTCCTGCCCACCTCCTCTGAAGGCAAGGCTCTAAGTTAATCAGTCTCCTCTCTATTTCATCTGGTGAGCCAATGCTTTACATCATGCACACACAGGAAGATGGGACTGCCAGGTAAGCAACCCATCTCAAATTCTTTCATACATCCCAATCACCTTTAGGCAGGAAAGGAAGACCAAAAAAGACACAAATCCATAACTAATCATTTCAGCTCAGCTCAGCTTTTGACACTGTTACAGCTCGCAAAATCTTGAGTTAAATCACTGTAAGAACAGTAAATACAATCCAAATCCATGCAATTGCAACATGTTGTGATGGAACAGCTTAACATGAGCAGTAAATACGGTAAAATGGATGGAATGACTTTCAAAAGGAAGATTTATCAAGAGCAGACTATTAAACCTCTCTGATAATTCACTATTTTGAGCAATGCTCAAGAAGCCTTTGGCTTCAATGTTTTTTTTCCCCAGCAGAATGTTATTTTTGGGTTTTATTCAACGTACAACTGAGTGCTATTAAGAAATGGCTGGATAATTCAGTGACAAATACTACAGTGTCAAAGAAATCTTACTAAGCTGGAGCTGCCGAGTGCAAAAGCTCAAGAAACAAGTCAGACACGAGTGACCCAGACTCCTCTGACTGACCAGCACTGATAAAAGTTCTTCCAGTGAACAATAAATAAATGATGATTCACACAGCATCTGCCTGGTGGGAAATTTTGTGTTGCGACATAACCTAGCCAAGAGGGAGAGGATAACTCAGTCCTAAGGGGTTGTCTTCCTTTACATTTTGATGTGATGAGTCCCTGCTAGTCTCAAAAATGTAAACAAGGCTTTTAAGAGTCACTGTGCTGGTCCTCATCCTCCAGTCTCAAATTCCTTTTGGGATTAGTTATGCTTAAAACAAAAGATGCAGAGAGATGTTGAAGCACTTTCAGTATTTACTATGAAATTCTGCTAAAGTCTTCAGGCAATTTCAGCAGAAATAGCATTCAGTCATTTCATAAATAACTGAAAACTCAAATTTGGACTCTCAGGGCTGCTGAGAGGGTGCATCTCCTCCAATGAAGCTAGCAGTAAATATGCCACATACAAACAGTAACAAGCAGATCATCGAGGATCTACCAGAATCACACACATCTGGTATTCTGCTTACAAGGGTCAAAACCAATTTATCAGCTTCCCCTCAGAACGGTGAGTTTACTTTGATTCCAGAAAGAAGATATATTTTGGTGGGGGGGCAGGGGTGTTACTGCAAATGTTTGCATCATAACTGGCAGTGGTTGGTTTTCAGTTCGTTTTTTTTTTAATACAAGCAAAATAACATCTGAAAGTTTGGCTTTTGTTGCCTGGGTTACAAAACATTATTCCTACCATACTCTGCAGGAGCTGATTAGGCTGGAGAAATATGGATGGGAAAAACATCCCATATGTGGCAATGCCATGAGCTTGTTATACTCAGAGGGACAGAGAAGTTCTAGTATTGCAATGTGCAGGAAAGAGTCCTAGGGAAAAGAAAATTAATATATACCACTTGCATTTTAATTATGAAATGATGTAATGGGCTTGGTTTATATCAATCAGTATCAGAAGGAACAGGCTCAATTTATATCAATCAGTATCAGAAGTACACAATGGATCTGAAGGAACAGCAGAAGAAGAATGGTAGGAACAACCACAGTGAGGAGTGAGCTGTAACCTTGCCTGAGCTATAAATCAGAGCTTGAGGAAAGTTATAAGCCAGCACTTGTCAATTAAGAAAGACTTAAATAAGAAAGCAACTCTCCTGAGAATTACCTGAATTACATTAATAAGTTTCTTACTAAAACTTGCACACACAAAAAAAGAGAACCCTGCAGACGTAATTCAAGGCAAAGGACAAGAAAAAGTGCAAACTTGACAGAAGTTAACAGATTCAACTGCTCTGGGCTTTTTCCCTTTTACAAGCCAAACACCTAAGGAAGACCTGCACAGCCAGGAAAGGAATCCTGAATATCAAATCACAGAATGTTTTTTGGTTGTAAAAGACCTTTCAGATCATGAAGTCCAACCAGTCTCTAACTTTACTAAGTCTGGTGTAAACTACGTCCCCCACCACCGCATCTCTGTGTCTTTTAAACTTCACCGGGGATGATGATTCCACCACTGCCCTGGGCAGCCTTGACAATCCTCAAAGAAAAGAAATTGTTCCTCATGTCCAACCAAAACTTCCCCTGGGGCCACTTAAGACCATTTCCTCTTGTCCTATTATTTGTTCCTTGGGAAAAGAGATGGACCCCCACCTGGCTCCAACCTCCTTTCAGGGAGCTGTAGAGAGCCTCCTTTGCTGCAGGCTGAACAAGCCCAGTTCCCTTAGCTGTTCCTCACAAGATCTGTTCTCCAGACCCTTTACCAGCTTCATTGCCCTTTTCTGGACATGCTCCAGCACTCAATATCCTTTGTGGAGTGAGGGTGCCTGTTCATCATGGTTTTGCTCTTCCACCTGGATATCAGGATAGATAGGCAGAACAGACAGCTGTAAGACACACAAAGACAAGGAGTTCCAGTCATACTATGGGGGAGGATACACATTTGTAAGGGGAATATGCACTCCAGAATTTAGACTAGGAATAAACATCTGAAATGGCTGGATTGAGAATGAAAACCACCTGACAAGAACACCTGGACTTCTCCAACACCCAAAGAAGAGGTTACAGGGTATCAGTAGGAAGAGAATGAAAATACCCAACTACATCTCTAAACTTGATTTCTGTCTCCTAGTGAAGTTCATATAAAAAGAATCCAAAATCATAGAAGCTTTATCTACTTCATGTAAATAATTTGCATTGAAAAAGACAGCACTGCTGTAAACTGCTGTGCTCCTGTGATGACCAAAACTAGAAGGAGATGTAACGCGGGTGAGAAGCTCTGCATCATGTTCCACCTCAGGAAATCACATGCCGCACGTCAAAAACATCTTTAGACAATATTCTCAAACAAAAGTAATTAGGAAAACTGATTGATTTCTTTCATTTAAATGAATGATCCTACACCTATCTCCTGTCATTTTAAACCCCATCATCTTTATCATAGAATCATTAAGGTTGGAGATGTCCCACAAGATCAATTCCAACCATCAACCCAGCACTGCCAGGTCACCACTAAATCATGTTCCTCAGCACCAGAACAACACAGTTTTGAAACTCCTCCATGGATGGGGACTCCATCACTGCCCTGGGCAGTCTGGCCCAGGCCTCGACAACCCTTATGGGGAAGAAACTGTTCCTCATCTCCAGCCTAAACTTTTCCTGGCACAACTTGAGGCGATTCCCTATTATTTGTTTCTTGGGAGAAGAGATCAACCCCACTTAGCTCCAACCTCCTTTCAGGGAGTTGCAGAGACTCAGAAGCTCTCCCTTCATCCTCCTTTTCTCCAAACTGAACAACCCCAGTTCCTTCAGCTGCTCCTCATAAGATTTGTGCTCTAGATCCTTGCCAGCTTCATTGTCCTTTGGACCTATTCTAATACCTCAATGTCCTTGTAGTGAGGGGCTCAAAATTGAACCCAGTGTTTGAGGTGTGAATTTGACAAATTTTAATAATGTTAGGCTAACACAGATGACTTTCCTTGGATTTCCACCAACACTCACAGATAAAACATCAGTTATGCAAATGTATGTATTTTATGTATATATATGCACACATGTATCTCTCCATACAAAGCCATGCCATTTCTGCCTATCTTCTCCATCAGAAGACTGCTCAATAATGGAACTGCACAATTGATTTTCCTCTAGTCAAGGCACTTAGTGTTTCTAATACCCTGGAAAAGAGCTGGGGTGAATTGGTGCTGCCTTCACGCCAGCCATTGCAATGATGCAAGCGTGCTTTTTCTAATTGAATGTCACAAAATCAAAATGAATCCCAAGCAAGAAGGAAAAACTTCTTTGCTGTGAGGGTGCTGGGAACCCTGGAGCAGGCTGCCCAGAGAGGTTGTTGAGTCTCCTTCTCTGGAGACTTTCAGAACCTGCCTAGACATTGTGATCCTGGGCAAGCTGCTGTGGGTGACCCTGCTTTAGCAGGGAGGTTGGACTAGGTGTTCTCCAGAGGTCCCTTCCAGCCCACCATGCTGGGATTCTGTGAGTGGCAGTTTGACTAAGTCATGTTCTACATTTTATGTTACTGCAGATGATACTTCCCCAATTTTGCGAACAAATTCCTGCTTACTGCATTAATTTCCTCCTTCATTTATTTTTCGCAAGCTGAAGCCAGTAACCTGACATTTAGCAATTACCCAAATCCTCTAAGAATGCGAATTGCCAGTTACATTCCACATTGAGAACACCAGGAAAATAATTTCTTTTCATGGTAGCAGTTTTCAAAATATATTTTTCACTTGCCTGTATCAGCCCACGGCATGAAGTTCTGCAGGAGAAAGGATTTTCAGAGAGACTAATATTACAGGAGATAACCAAACCCTTGCTGTTTTACTTCTGAACACAGAAGAGCAAGGAGTGATTGTCTGTCCACTTCCCACATCGCTCCGAAGATTCTACCGAGTCGTTCTAAAGATTTTAGGTAACAACATACAGCCTATTCTGCTATAAATCACTCACATCTCTTTGCTTTGGGGGTGGAAAACAATTGGCACAGTAGTTGAGTGCCTGTTTTCCCCCATGAATTAAACTTCAACCATATGTCTACTGTTGGGGCAGTTTTACCCTTCAGGAGGCACCAGCCTTGGTGGCTCTCCAAGGGTTTGTGTGCTTATCTGTGTGCACCGTCATTTATCCCCTTGGTTGGGTTCAGTTTCTAGTTCAGTGAAATCCACAGCACAGGATTACTTTGGGATGCAATTTCAGGCACCCTTCATCAGGAACACAGCTTCCCAATCTTCTATTACTTTGCTGTAGAGCTGAAAGCTTCACCTATGAATGGCCTGTGGTTGAACTTAAATCAGGGTGTCCCATACGGCAGGAGATGTTGCTACCAGCTGAGCCTCCGGGCCAGCCAAAGGTCTTTACTTTCTGCAGCAGCATCCAGACAGCATTTGCATACATCTGAAACTTTCCAATCAGGAGTTGGATTTTTCTAAAATGCATTTTTGAACAGCTTTCAATTTATTTTATTTTATATATATATATAAAATATATTTTTTTTTTAGTTTTTTTTTTTTTGTGAGAAAAGGGAGAGGAATATGGAGTGTGAATTTGAAGCAGACTTCAATGAAAGCTCTGGACCCAAAACTATTGTTTTCTTCGAGTACACATCTGGTTTTCCCCAACATACTGCCAGCTCTGTAACTCACTTTAATACCCAGCTGGGATAATGTAAAACTAGCATATAACTGAAAATAAATGTTGGAAGCACATATTTTTCTTCAGTAATACTTGTATGCATTTAAATTCAACTTGACTAACGTTCTACCCACATACCGAAACGTTTGTCTCAGTGAAGGGGGAAGAGGAGGGGAGAGAGGAAAGAAAAAAACCCACCCTCTCCAAATCAGGCACTGTGCGTGTGTGTGGTCACACAATTGCAAAGTCCAATGAAAGCTCACTGCAGCAGCACAAAATCTTGCTTTTAGAAGGTTAAAAGTACTTATTTTTTTACAATCAAGACACAAGTTTTTAAAGCAAAGACATTTAAACCGTGGTTTTCTCACCACATCAGCAAGGAATTAGCAAAGTGTCTAAAGCTTGCATGTTGCAGGGTTGTTCCCCAGGCTGCCGGCAGCCTTCTCCCTGATCAATTCAAACCTTTCTTTTTTCCAGTCCAGGGGAAGTACCAATGTCTGGTACCAAAATTTTCTAATTCCCAGGAAACTAAAACTATTGGAATGCATAGAGGAAACTGCTGAATAAAACAAGCTGAATCCACAGAATACTCTCATATAGAAAAAGCAACTTGTTTTGGCAGCTTTAATGGCCAAAACATAATGGTTGGACTCAATGATCTTAGAAGTCTTTTCCAACTGATTCTGTGATAAATCTGAAGTTGTGTGACAATAAAAGTGACAACCTGAGAATGTTGTCATGATGGCTGCTAAGAAGTAAGCATAAAGCAAGGACCACAGTGAGCTCAGTCTGAAAGCCATTCCTAAAAAGTTCTTAGAAGAGTTTACAGAAGTGTCAGTAAAAGTTATTCCTTCTCCCAGCCCATAATGTGTGAATTGTTTTGATTTAGATTACCAGATCTTTAGTCACACAATAACTTTACATCCTACAGTCTGACTTTATGTGGTGGGTTGCTCTTATCCAGACGAAAAAAGACTTAAAATGGATTCAGCATTTTAGAACAACCAAAAAAAAAAACTAACCCAAAAAACCCCACATTTGGACTTGATCAGATCTGGTCCTGATACAAATTACAGTGCTTACAAAGATTTGCAACTCTCACATGGTTTCTGAGACTGCCTTGGGAGTGTAAAATGCCAAGATGCTATTAATATAAAGATTCCATATAACATGTGCTCATAAAAAACATTTCTTTCATAGCAAATACAGAACATGCAACTTCCCCCCCCCTCTTAAAAATCAACGTATTAGACTTCAGCAAAACATGATCCTTAAGACAGACACCCTGAGTGACCTTTCTGCAGTGTATCAACCAGTCAAACCACTCACCCTGAACTACTCCAGCCCAGTAACTCTGAATTCACAGTTAATAAGGGAATTCTGGAAATAGTTCCTCTTACATTTATAATTTCTTTCCAAATACCAAGGCGTTCTTAGAAGTCTATTCTTCTCCTGGCCCCAACATTTTCCTCTAGAAAAACCTCTGCTTGTATCTTGCTGGAATCACAATGCAAGGACTCCAAACTGCACAGCACAGAAGTTATTTCATGGTCTGCACTAAATCCAAGTTTCACCCTTATGGGTGCTTTTTGGGAAGAAGGGGGAAAATGGGATTTAATGAAGAGGAGGAGGTAACAAATCATACTTAAGAACATAAAAGCATCAGAAAGAAAAAAGGGGAAAAACAGACTCCCTGGTGGTGTTGGAGATTTGTAGCTGACCAAGTATTACCTCTGATATTTTGCTTTTACTTACTCACTGATCTGCAGACTGCTTTTTTCCTTCAGATATCACTTAGAAATTAGATCACACAAAGCACAAAGAAATTCACTGTATAGGAAATAAGCCACAGAAGAGATAAGTAATGAAATAGCACTAGAAAAGATTCACTTAAAAATTTCTTTCCCTTTCAACCACATTGATTAAAACTCCTTAGTAATTATCCATCCTGGTGCTTGAGATAAATAATAAAGCACTGCACAGCATAGGGTATGATGAGCCAGGGTTATAAAACACAGCAATAATAGCTAATATTTAGATTTTAAATCTTAAATGATGGTAGATGAAATGTAGCAGGCAGCAAACAGGTAAACGTTTTCTAACAGGCTGGAGAGTCTGCACTTGGTGAAAAATTTCATCTTCAAAACACACGGAAAAGGACATTTCTGGCCACTTTCACAATAATAACATCCTGTAAGCAACTGACTGGGGGTTAATTTCATTGCCTGAGTGTCCAGATAGGCAGATGGAAACAATGAGATGAAGAAGACTATGAAATCCTGTCCCACCCTCCTCGAGTGTGTGAACTATGCACGGCGAAGGAGCAGCAGCTCAAGCCTGCACGTTTGCCGCGCGCAGCTCACACTCAAGGCTGGCTCATCGGTAGTTTTAGAGGTGCAAACTTTTGCATTGCCCAGGGATGATCCCTCTCTGCCTGCAACTGTAACATTTTTAGTATCAGGGCTCAACAACCTAAGGGTCTGCTGGGGAGTAAACCTGACCTTAACAGTGGCTTCAGCTGGAGTGTTTGTCACTTCAAGATAAACCTGCTCCTGGTTTGCCCCTTCAAGCTGCATCTGATGTGCAGATTTTTCCACTCTTCTCCCTTCCTGAAATCCTGTGAGTCTTCTGAACAGTGGTGGCAAATAGCAGCATTGTTCTGGATTGCTGGGTTCACAGCAGAGCTTTTTTGCTGAATATTGTATTAAGATGATGCAAAATGTCAAGAGGCAATTCTAGGGGGAAAAAAAAAAACCTTGACTTTTTTTGGGTGAGATAAGGCTAATCATAAGTAACTTTACAATAGAAACACTGGAATTTGAACCTTTGACAACCTTTGGTATTTCTTCACTTGGTTCAAAATTTGTTACAGGGCTAATTTCTACTGCTGTAAAAAATGTACTGTCATTTGGATCCAAATTACTGGTGACATTTACTGTGCTCCCTTCAGAGACCCACACAGGCCAGTCCTAGACCTAGTACAGCTTTATTTACAAAGAGCTCCTTTGAGAGCTCCATACAGACCAATGCACATCTTTAAACCCTCCAGATCTCAATTACATAAACCATAGCTGCAGTTGCTGACATTCACAAATGAATTTTTAAGGCATTAGGGCACAGGGAAATGGTTATGTTATATGCTTCCCTTTGGACTTTTCAGGGCCTTTAATGGGGAAGAACAGAGCAGCTACCTACAGACACAGAGCAGCACTGTCCCTTTGCTTCTGCAGTACGTGGTGCTGCATTGGGAAAGAACAAGTCTGCATGTGAGGTTGTGAAGCCCTCTGTGTTTTTCAGTAATGAGCAAAACTACAGGGCTTAGTAGCATTGCTTACAAAGGGCTTAGGAAGACTGCTACTGATAAACGTTACTTCAGACAAGAAATGAGTGATGATTTTCACAAAGGCAAAGATTAAATTAAAAACAATTCAGTTAATACTGGAAAAACCTCTCTGAAATTTCTGGAGGTATTAATAAAAAGGAAAGCTTCTAATTACTTGACACTGCAAACAAAACAGCTCTGTACTGAAAGGGATAAAGTGCATGTGAAAATAATGTGGATAAAATGATAACAATGGCACAAGAATGAATCTGAAAACAGTCACAAATACTGTGCAGGAAAAGTGTATCTCAGTGTTCACACATCTTACATGAATCTGAGAGTGAAGATTCAAGGAGAAGCAGAAATCCCACAAAATATGAATAGAGAAAAGTGCAAAGTTCAAAGCATCTCCACCTATCTGACTCTCAACAGATTTTTTTCTTCCGGATAAAAATCATGCTGGAATATTAACAGCACTTGGGAAAAATAAAAGCAAAACACCCCGCTGCCAAGCACTGCTGTTAAAACAGTTACACAAAAGAGGGTAAAAATGTCTGTTAAGATAAATGCAGGGCACATTGGACAGGATTTAGATTTTCATTAATAGCTAAGAAAATGTCTAGTCCTTATGTAGATGAAATGTTAGATTCTAGGATAATTTAGCAATAGGTAGAATTCCAGTTTGGTTTGGGAGTGCCAGATTCCTTAACCATTAACTATTTCTCAAGGGGAAAATTTCTGTATGGAGAAATTATTTGAAACAGTTAAAATTGAAGTAATTACACCTAGTTCTAAATGCAAGCTGCAAAGTTTTTCCTCACTCAATGGCAACGAAAGTGAATGTACTTACTCTAAACAATAAAAATTTCTATTCACCCAGTTTAAAGCACTTGAGGAGGAGCCAGCTGTGCAGTAAAAGCAATGCTATCTTTCAAAAGCTTCCATGGAATATTTTAGATATGCAGATAAAATTCAAAATACATCATATTTATCACTGGAGGGGAAAAAAAAGGGGGAGGGGGGGCAGCAAGCATCAGTTTTACCATTTTTATTGTGGCTGGAAATTACATTTCAGATTGAAAGGGAAGGAGAAACAATACTCAAGTCTTATGTCTAAATATGTTTGTTCAGTGGTTGATAACTGGGCAAGGTTTTCATCCAAGGAAAATAAAGTAACAAACCCGACCTAACAAAGCAAAGGGTGAGGGAGGATTCAGTCTGTGTGATACTAGGAACACAAATCATGTTAAATTACGTGCTAATAAAGAGACAGCTCTGAGGAGCTTTACAGACCAAAAAATTCTCACGCTTATCCAATACTCTCAATGTTTCTGGCCTTGGATCTTTCTCTGGGTGCAGCTGCTTCATGCTGAAATACTCATGAATTTTGGCCACCGAGCAGCACAGCCAGGTCCAGAAAAGCAGGGTGGATGCAGGGCTGCAGGTTTGCTGTTGTCCCCTTTCCACTCGTGACACACACACCACGCAACCCCATCTCCCTCTGGCATTTCACGTCTCAACAAACACCTAAAGCTGTAAACCACCATCATCCCTGGGGCATAACACAGAAGCTGTACAAGTACTGAGCACACCTGCCACAGACTGGGACAGAAAAGATCAAGAAGAAAAACGTCCACTGTTTCTAAATCAAAATGTGATAAAACCTCCACAAAGTTGATTTACTAAACACACCAGAAAACGTGGAAAGCTAACTCAGCTTTAATACCATGATGATGAAGTACATTTCAAAGGAAAGGAAAAAGGAGGATGATTTCCTTTAAAATGTAATGAGATAAAAACTATCATAGACTTTAAAAGCAGAAATTAATAATTAGCAGCTAATTTTCCACATATTTCCATGTTTTTCCTTACTCAATGGTTACAAAAGCAAACAGTCCCAAAAAATCTTTAATAGGTTATAGCTTCTATTGGTCACTAACAGCATCAGACAAATTTTCCTGACTTGGAAAGTTCTGCTTTCAATCCCTTCTACTGTCTATTTTTACAAACAGCCAAAACTTCCAGTGAGGAATATTTATGGGGGTTTATTTGCCATCGAGCTTGTTACTTTTCTGATTTACAGGGCAGCACTAAGACCAAACGTTTCTCTGGGAAACTGAAGGATTTTGAAATATCTGGCTAATGAGCAAATAATTATCAAGTAACTCGATGACTTAGGTCACTGGTGTCCCAGGTAAATAGGAACTGCCCAGATACAGAATGTTCTCAGCAAAGTGGCCAAGACTTTGGAAACTGGCTCAAGAGGAGCTGCGTGTTTTTGGAAAGCGCACTGCCGAGGAAGGACTTGAAGAAGAACTCCTGTGGGACAAGTTGAGCTGAAGGAATGCTCAAAGGCTCTGAAAGATTTGTTATATAATGGAACCACCTGAATTTTTCTATGTAAAACACATCACTTCCAATTTAAAGAAATAGCTAAATGGCATTAACATCTTTGCTTCTAGAATGCATCAGTCAAAGTAAAGAATGTTGTGGTAAGCTGGACAAGAATGACAGCCACAACAGTGATAAACGCTAAACAAATACAATGAGAGCTCAATATAAAAGCCTTGACCAGATATTCTGAAGGACAGACCACTGAACCCCATTCCTAGAACTACTTAAAGGCAAAAGTCACTTTTGCTTCAGTAAGCAGGGAAAAATCTTCAGCACACAGCAATGCATGAAACACGTCTGTGTTACACAACATCCCCAGCTACAGGACTGAGGTTTGCCTCTATCTTCACGACTGAAGAAAACAACTTATTATTCCTTGCATAAATGTGGTGCTGAGGGACATCGTTTTGCACCAGAGTGGGTAGATAATGGTTGGACTTAATGACCTTAAAAGATCTTTTCCAACCAAAATAACTCTGTGAAATCTAACACTTCACTAAACTGCATACTCCACCTGCAAAGCACCGAGGTGCAGTTCGCTGTCAAGAAGCAAAAACTGTTTCACCCAGATCTAGCAATTTCAGTTTACTTAAAATGGGCACACAGAGACTGGCTTAACATAGACCTCTGGGGACCTGAAGCTTAACCTCCAGGTCAGTCTCCTGTTCTTATCCCCTTTTATTTTTTTCAGGATAGAATCCAATGTTATCGTCCCCAGTATCTAATGATACCCTGCCAAGTGTTTTTCTTGGCTTAGTGATTTATTGCTCTGTGTCGGTTTATTGTGATTATAACCTCCTCATTAGCTGGTAAATTAATGATGTGAAAGAATGAATAGAAAACAAGGATGCAGATATTCCAAAGCTGTCATGGATAGTTTTTAACAAAAACACACTGAAAGCAAGTATTTATTTTAGCTGAAACTAAATGCCTCTAAGTTCCTTTCACTTGTTTCCTATGCAGCTGTAGGCAACTGCTGGATGAATGAAACATTCTGCAGCTACCTAATAAGAATCAAATATTTCTAGTTCATATATGAAGATTAAAACATACTGCATTAAAAGACACCAACAGCTGACCTCAGGCTATTTCTGCTAACATTTGGTTAACCCTTCAGAAGGGATGCGAAGAATCTAGGAAGCACTTCTGAAGCCTTTGGACTTCAGTTGATTACAAACAGGTTTTTCACAAGGAGGCTCAAATTTGCTGTACGGAGACATGATCCTGAGCTAGAGTCTACTTTTTTTAAGGTGTAAGCACATCCAAAAACAATATTAGAAACCCATATAATAAATGAAACACAAAGGCACACACAGGAGATTGTTTGGATTGTAAATCAAACACGCTGAGGTCGCAGAGTCCCAAATTTACCACCACTAATCACAGTTCAAATCCTGCCCTTGTGGATGGTCATTCTACTAAAGGAATGAGACAGAGACTATGTGGGATGAAGGTTCTGCATCCCTGCTCCACAGCCACACTGATCCTGTAGCCCAGAGCTCGAAGAAGCAAAGCCAGGACAATTCTGAATTAATGGAGAAAAGGAGAAAATTGTCACTTCCCAAACGTTCAATCCTTGATTCTTACTTCTGTTTCTTAAGATGTATGTGTGTGTGTGTAATTTAAAATACACCAGTCACTTCAGTTTGTCGACTAAAAGTTTCCTGAAACAATTCCATTTGCAACATAAAGGAGAAATCATTTCTCTGAAATGTAACAAAGAAATAAAATCCATCCAGGATTTTAGAGGGAAATCTGTCACAAATAGTTCAAGGTTCTCTGTGCACTCAGAATCCCAAAGTGTTTGCACAGAGTTGTTAACTGGGAGCAGAACCTGCACCATTTATCAGAGAGCGCTGTGAATAGAGGTGAAAATCCAGTGAGTTTTAGATCACTGGTTCGATCTGACAGGGACTGGACTTTGAAAGAGTTTTCCTTTGTAATTCTGCACATAGGAAAATACATTCTGCTAATGCACAGAAGAAAACTCAGAGGAGTTTTCTGTTATTAGTCATAAGCTCTCAGCAAGGCAAAAGAGCTGAGACGTGACCCCAAGCAAAGCAGACAGCAATTAAACCATTTTCCTCCAAAAGCAGGAAAGCTGCTTTAGTTTCTTCTCAGTAAAAACAGGACAAAATCTATCATGAATCAGGGAAAGTGCTCAGAAATCAAGAAAAGAAATCCAGAATTTATAATTTTTTTCTCTTAGTTCTCTAAGTGATTGTGAGCAAGTCACTGTTTCTACCTCTTCACCTACACAATGAGCTTGTTGCTATGTCCTGAAAGGGATGTTTGAAAATTAACAAGACAGAAAAGCTTGAGAGATTAAAACCAAGGGTATGAGCTGCTTCTAGCAGCTACAGATCTCCAGCAGCAACTCCACTGTCAGAGCTGCAGTTAAACAGAGATTTAAAATGGGAAATAAATCCCTATTCCACCTCCCCTCCCCCAAACTCTGGAAGCAGAAAACAAATTAGAATAGGAAATTTTATAAAAATTTTACATCCCAGAATTTCCTCTGCCTTTTTTTTAATCTGAATTTTTACAGGATCCTATGAATTCAGTTGATATTGTCTGTGCCTATTTTCTTTTCCATTGCCAGAAATATTCACACACCCACAGTCTGGGATTTTTCTTTGGTATTAACCACACTGGTAATTAGTGCTTCACCAGTTAAAATTTTACGGCTAAATGGTAGGTGCACAGAAATTTGGATGATTTTTTTTTTTTTTTACAATTACTCAGCCATTAAAGAGACTTACTGCAAAGAACTGAATGTGGAAGAAACTTACTTTAAAGACACCATCCTTATTAATTAATACACTTCTGAAGTCGTAGTATTAGTGCCCCGTGACAATGCAGAATATTTGTGATCAACCCCTAAAGCTTCTTCCTGGGCTCTGTTAAAATGCAAAAGGTGGAGTGACACAAACCATCTTGAACGAGACACTCTGTGATTGCTGTTGAATTATGGATTTATGGGTTTAAAATCATCAAGCAAAAATAGTTCTGCTTTAAAATAGGCAATATTATATTCCTCACACTGCATCTCAAATGGTGTTTGTGATCCAATTAAAGGGGAAAATTTTGCAGAACGCAAATGTTGGATTCAGCTGAAGGCAGGCAAATCCTAACATGCTAATTCTGATTATTTGGGCAGCATTTAATTTGCAGTTGAAATGAAAAAAAAAAACCAACCCCCCCCCCCCAAATCTGTGTGTGGTGAACAACAAGAAGTTGACAAACAGAAATAAGCCAGAAGATGCTCCTTCTTACATCTATTATATATGTTAAGTATTATGTGGTACCCCGGTGTGCAGAGACAGTTGTTAAAGATTACATCTAGAAAGTTCATTAAAAGTACAACTTTTACCGCAGTCATTCAGCCCACAGAAAGAATCCATGTTTTGAAAGAAAAGGGGGGAGGGGGGGAGGGGGATCTATTTTTGCTTAATTTAGCATATCTTATGGTCTAAAACTTTCCCCTTTTTATCCTCAAAACACCTGGTCTCAAAAAATCATCGTTTTACAATTTTGTTTTTAAATCTTTTCCATCATTTTCCCATGGCCTTCATAACTCTTCTCCCATAATATCTCTCCGTGAGCAAATACATCAAGCTTTCTAAAGCTTTTTTCTAGCCAACAGCCATTCTTACACGTTCTCCAGCATTATGAGTAAAAAAACCTTTGAGGAATAAAAGCCTTTTATCTTCTGCTTGATTTATCTCATGGATATTACTTTCTTTTTTATAGGTGGCTTGTAAGAACAGCAAGAAGAAGAGCAAAAAAATCCAGTCAGAGATGATCTTTTCGTGAAAATAAAACCCATTCCTCTCCCCTATCCCTTGACTCTTCCAGCCTCAGGAGCACTGCTCAGCACAGTTAAAGCTATGAAATACGAGGAACAAATGGTTACATTTGTCACAGAGTGAAAATATTTCCCATACTCAGTTGTTTTTTTTTTTCTATGGCACATGTACATATATGCATACAGATATATTTCACTAGCTTGGTCAACTAGGGAAAGTGGTTCAATGTGCTCTTAATTTCTCTTTTTTGAGGGAAAAAAAAAAAAAAAAGACAGATTTTTAAATCCTTGTGTTGTCAGACGTGCACATTTTGCCAATTTGAACCAATTTCTACCTCCTCCCAAAACCCAGGAGGCACTTCACACATATTTCATTCCTGGACTTCAGATCCTGTGAGGACATTCAAGGGACAGCAAATGGTTTTTCAGAGAATATTTGGGAATGCTTCAATTTGGAACTGATAAGGCAGAAAGAATGCTGCCAGGAGCGTGACTGCAGGATGTTGTCAAGTGCAGAGGAAAAGTGGAAAAGGTAAATCGACTTCTAAGCTCAATAAAACAAGATTTGTTTTGCTCCAAGTGCAGCAGAGACTGTTCAGTGACACACAACACAGTAATACAGATCTTGGTGAAATGCAGCCCTGAGCTGACATATCCCACACAAGGACAAGCAGTAACCAAATGCTGGATTCAATATTAGCAACCCCTGAGCCTGCAAAGTACAAAATACCAAACAACTAAAAGAATGAGATTTTTCGAGCTGGAGCTGCAAACTTCAAGGTCTGATCAGGTCCTATCAAATAAACAGCAAAATTCCCAAATAGCTTGAAAGGGGACAGCATGAAATAAAAAGCCGAAAGAGTTTAAATAACCAAAATTCACCCAGAAAAAAAAAATAATTCGGTTAAGAATAGGAGTAAGAGACATGAGTCGAGACACTTCAAACAAGCTGGGGAAAACCAAGATATATACCTAGAAGCTGTGGTAAGATGATGTAACCCCCAGAATTAAGGTAAACACAGAAAGTTGTGTCCTGGCCAAAGGCAGAACAGCTTTCTCTGCAAGTGTGTAACTATATACTCCTCCTTTACTACCTCCACTCTGCCTCCCGATGCTTCGTCTTTAGATAACGCTATTAGGAAAGCTGCAGCCACAGACCAGTTTAGACAAAAGCTATATCCAAGCACACACAAAATCATGGATTTCCCCTTTTTCAGCTGCAGTGCGACACGTCCTGCAAATAGTGAGTATATGTTGAATGTTTTTTGCTCTTACATTGACTAAGCAGGCTAAGAAAATCGCGTGGTGCTTCTGATCAGTGGGAGTTCTGTAATTACAGCTCAAAGAAATCCCCTTTCTTTATCACACAGAGTGGGGCTGTCCTGCTACACGTTAAAGTAAACACTTCAGAGTGCTTCTAACAGGGCAGAGAAAAAATATTTTAAGTGGATAAGCTAAACTACATTAAAATCCCTCAGCACTCTTGCTCAGAATTCAAGTGACTTGCATTAAATGCAATCTAATTAGACACCAAAGTGAATTAAGATATATGAATTAAAGCTGCTGGGATTCTGTAAAAGAGCGTCCACACAGGGGCTTATTATGGTTTAAAAATAATCCAATAAATGTGTATCTTTGGTTCATTTAGATAAGCTTTTTGAAGTATTCTTGTAGAGCCCAAAAGAACACAGGTTCTCTCTACAGGATGAGTTCAGTTGAACTATCAAAGGTATTCTCATACAGGAATCTACAATTTGGGGATTATGCTTTAAAAATAGCATACAGAAATTAATCTGTTCACCTTTTTGATGCAGACTGGTGCACACAACAATCCCCTGCCAGGGCTTTTCTGCTTACTGCTGCAATGTTTAGCAAATGCTTGTTGCAGACACCCCTGGGTGTAACCTCCAGACCTGAGCAGTCCTCACTGAACACAACAAATCTCACACTTGTCCTGCTAATTTTCAGCCTCCCAAGTCAGCAAAGGAGTGAGAACATTGGTCAAAATTACATTTCTGGCAATAAATCTGACCTTCTGCAATACAATCTTTATTATTATAATCAACATATACAACAGACATTTTTTCTCTGATGCAATTACAGTTCCCTTTTTATTAGCAAGCTTTATTTACTCTATATAGTAACTCCATGTCTGGTGATTCTAATCCTTGACTCTCACTCTGCCCTGCTGCAAGACTGCCCTAGAAAAGGCTGCCTCCCGTCACCAGCCTTCTGTAACAATGCCTGGACCATGTTATGCTTTGATATTTTGGAGGCCAGCCAGTTCCAGCTATAACTCTATTAGTCCTGTATATTACCTCCATCCAAACAGATCTCTCTGGGTATTCCCCTCACTCCAGGAGGCAAATGTTCCTGGAATGTGGGAACTGATGCCAAAAACCCAAGCTCTGGAGTGAGAACCAGCACCCTTTCCTTTATGAGAAATAAGATTGAAAACGCTCATGAGATCCCACTGCAGGTGTATGATCCCCCAGAACCTGCAGGGATATATCACTTTCTTCCTCCATCCGCCTCACATCCAACATGTGAGATTCAATAAGAGAGAGAAGGAAAAGCCTCAAAGCATTCTGGAAAGATTAACATTCAGATGAAAACTTTATCGTCTTGATGATATCCCTTAATTACTGCACAGTTCGGCCACGTCCCGCATCGTTCCTGACCGCAAATAAACAGCCCACTGCTCAATAAATCATCCCATGACTGGAGTGTACAAATAGAGTAACACAATATCAGCACACAGATCACAAATCTACTATTCAATTACTCCCTCCTAAAGCACAAAGCAGCTTTTCATGTGTTCAAAGCCAAGAGCACTTACAGCTCGCATACGAGGGTAACCTAAACGCGCGTCCCACGAACGCTGCTCGTGTTTCCCATTTAGCCACTTCCAATCCCTTCTGAAATGCTGCCAAAGCAAAACCTCTCCAACCTCCTGCTTACCTAGCAGCCTCCTGCAGGGAACATCCCAACGCATCCATCAAGCACATCTACACATTTTCACCAGTCTGAGCAATCGCTGAGAATTTAATTAATAGAGACACTCAATGTTTAACGTTTCCTTCTCCCTGAGGAAGTTGATGCCTGTCCCTGATGAAGAATTATTTTCTAGGAGATTCCAAGGCTCTGCTTCTAGTTTCATACACTTGTAGCTAATGGCAATAGGAAAAAACTCCATGACAAATCTTCACAAGGCAAGCTTCATTCCAATACGTTATGGTTTCATTTCAGTGCCCAGCTAACATAGAAACTGAAACAGAATCTGCTACAATTTGAATGCATTAATTCAGACAAACACACACCAGTTGAAGTCATATCAGGAGCAAGTTACATATTGCTGATAGCTGTGGCTGAGGGATTTGAACTAAATGTAAGAGAGGTAAAGCCAAGCCCCTTGAAGCATGGAGACCTGAAAACTGAGGCTCTCAGGCGTATCTCTCTTGTGAGCATTTGCACTATAGCTGTGACAAGGTCACTTGCCTTTTCAGGCTCCACCTTAAAACTGGAGTTAAATTTCACTTTTCAACAAATTTCAATCTAATAATTTTAATATTTTGTAATTTTTTTTTAAATGAGATATTTTAAATATCGAAGGATTATGACTACAAAAGCGATGAGGAAAATTCCACATCCAGTACTGAGGAAAGAAAACAGGACAGACAAAGCAGAGTTGCCTGCTGAGATCGTTCTGGAGGATATTTGTCCTGCTCTTGCTGTCCTGGGCCTCTTTTGGCCACGCTTCACCTTTGCCAGACTCACACTTGATGTACAGTTGTTTTTGAGACTTTATTAGGGTGTTTCTTGGAACTAGTAAACACCAAACCCACTTTCTTGACTCATTATGGCTTAAATTTTATTTTCCACTAATTCTAGTAGGGATGGGTTTCCCATAAGGGATTAATTCCCTGTGCTACCTAGGCTCTCCAAGATTTCTGTTTCTGTTTTTGCACGCAAGACATTTTTGCCTGAAAGGAACACTGTATTTACAAGAGAAATAACAAATCACTCTGTATATCGAGTCAGTGTCATTCTGCTTTGTATGGCAAACTATTGCTGATAGTCAAATACTTCTGCAAGTTGCTACACAAAATGGTTTTTGTTGCAGGATTTTTTTTTTCACTCATGCAAAATTAAAATTGAATGCTGAGTTTCTCCTAGTCCTTTGTTATCTGAGTTTTCCAAAGAATCCCTTCACGGAAAAGATGGAAGTTCCTAGAATTTTTTTTTTCTTTCTTTCTTTTCTTTTTCTTTGCTAAATTTTGAAGAACACAAGGTTAAAGTTGAAAGATGCCACTGCTATTGTTGGCTGGCTGCTTGTGAGTTGTCTGAAAATATACACAGAGAAGTCTTGCTGTAAAAATGGCCTTTTGTTTGGATAACTAATAGAGATTTGCTTGGCAAGGGTTTTTCACAGGAAAAAGCTTCACAAATGCCTTTTTTCCCTGCTTTTTATTTTCCATTAAAAGACAAACTGAAAACAGAGATAACAGTAAACAAGTCTACACAGAGGAAAAAATACTCAATAATTTGAAAACAGACAATTAAAATTATTTTGCCAGAGATGAATTCAAGTCCCCTTAGCTCCTCTGCAGCCACTTTTAACAAGTACCTTTGAGGACATAGTTGGATTTAAGCTTCTCCAAAGGCTGAACCCAGTGACTTTGGTGACTCTGGATATGGGCCAAAGCTCATCCTTTCATTTCATGCCAAGTTTTGAGCTGTCAGTTCAGCAGAGCAGACACGCAATGCCAAAAAAATTCTTTAGCAGTTCTTTAGCACCCTGCTACTGTTCTTTTGCCCTTCTAAACCCATCTGGAAGCAGAGGATCTTAAAACCCCTGCAGACTTTTCTTAATTAAGACCCTAAAATCTGGACATAAACCCACAATGGTCTGGGATCAGTTTTCACTGCATTTCTGCAGTGCTGTTTCAGGCAAACAGCGATTTACTTGGTAAATAATTTCATTTGAGTTCAAATTGTCTTGTGTGGAAAATGCAGAATTTTTCAAAGGCAAAGACTCACAGGGTGGGGATTCAGACAAAGGGAACCTTTAACTCTCAAAATCCCCACCTCTTGTCAGCACTTAACTACAGCTCAAGGGATTTAGCAAAATGAAAAATGATCCAAGTGTTGTTCCTAAGGAAACATTGATGGGTTAAAGGTATGGTCCCAACCCTCTTAGTATCCCCTTTGCCCACCTGTAAATCCACAACTGTGCACCCATGGCACAGACACACATTTTGTGCACACAGACCAGAAAGCAGTGTTCTAGCAGGGTTTGTTGTGACCAGGGCGAGGGGTGACGGTTTGAAACTAAAGAGAGAAATTTAGACTGGATAGAAGGAAAAAAATGTCTTTATGTTGAGGATGGTGAGACCCTGGCCCAGGTTTCCCAGAAAGGTAGTTCATGCACAATCCCTATAACCATTCCAGGTCAGGTTGTTCAGGGCTCTAAGCAACCTGCTCTAGTTGCAGATGTCCCTGCTGACTGCAGGGAGGTGAGACTAGGTGATCCTGAAAGGCCCCTTCCAACCCAAACTAGCCTGTGATTCTATGATCTGCATGGGCAGCAAGATTTCAATGTGGGATTGCTGGAGAAAGCCTGGGGAGCTTTGCCTGTGTGCAAGATCAGAGCAGCGTCATTAGAGCCCAAGATAATCACCAACTGAACTGTCGTGGTAGGAAAAAAAAAAAAACACAACCCTGCTAGCATTTGCAGCATGTAGTGCCACAGTGGTACTGCTCTACAGATCAAACTGGTGAAAGTGGTCCTGTACCAGAAAGATCTTGTGCAAAGGCTAGAGAGAGAGAGAGATTGTTTTGAGCAGGCTCACTATTTTGAACAAGCAATACAAAGTATTTTGAAGGGATTCAGTCCTAGGACTCTAGCAACAAACCCTTCACGTTCAGCTGTTGCTCAAGAAACTGAATTTTGCTTCAACCCTGTGTTCTATATAAATTGGATTAAGCAAGTAGGGTCTGTATTTTTCATTCCTGTTTCAGTAAGAGTAAGGAAATTATTACAGACACAAGCAAGCAGAATTTAGGTCTCCTTACTCTGAATTCTGTTATTAGCTTGTACATCATCCACAGATAATTGCATTCCTATCCACAGATAACTGAAAGCATGTTGATAACCTATTTCTATCTGCAGAGAGATAAAAACAATTACAAAAACAATCCTCCTCCTCCAAACTCTCCCAGCTAGTGCCACGAAAATACACACCACCACCATGCAGAACAAGCATCTCCTCATTTAAAACAATGCCTTTTTCTTTTCCCTTGGATGTGATAGAGGAGAAGGGGAGTTTACAGTCTGAGCTCTCTTTTGGTTCAAATCTACCTCTAGTTTGCAAATTCAAGTCTGGCTACTCACAGGCTTGATCACAAGCTCATTATTGTCTGCCTGAGATCTGTGACAACACATGTAGCATCAAAGGAAGATGAGAGCACAAAGCTACTACGTGCTGTTAGTAAATTAAATTGTGACACAAAATGTTACCACCCAAAATCTACAGAGAGCTTGGATGACTGCGTAAAAACACAGAGCTTTACCTTCCACATCCTGCTCAAGGCAGCTGGATGCTGACTGTTACTTGTCTAAAAGTGTTTAATACAATGTAGAGAGACTGAACTATCTAAGCAGATGTATCTAATTCTCCCCAAACGATTTGACAAAATTAATTTCATTCCTCTTGAGTGTTTTGAACGAATTCCCACTCCGCAACCTCCCCCATAAAGAAACAGAAATGCCAGAAATCTAGAACTTACAGATGACTGAGCAGGAACAGATTGGATCTCTAAACTACTTAAAGGGGGAGAACAGTACTCCAGCAATTTCCAGTCACATTTACTAGTGAAAAAAGAATATTTTTAAGTAGTTCACAACACTCTTACTCGAAATATACTGTTTAAGGAATGATTTGCTTCTTAAATGTACTTTAACAACAGTAAAAAGACAACTTTTGGCCAGAGCAGTAATCAGTTTACCTGTGCAAGACAAATCTTTAGCCAAGAATTCTGTATCAATTCCCTAACTTTGGGGGAAACACTACAGGATCTGGAAATTGTCAGGAATTGTTTTTTAACCTTAATGTTCAGAAAGGTGGACAACAGAGCAATGTGCACATCCTGGGAGATCCTAAAGAACTTTCCGCAAGAGAACCCAAACCAACTTCACACCTAAAAGCAGCACAGCTGCAGGTGAAATTCACCTCCATCTTTCCTGTATCAAATAACATTATTTCCAGTTACCAAAGATTAATTTGAACCATGCTGAGCAGCACAATGAACGCTCTAAGCAGGTCTCCTATGCTCTTTAGCTCATGGCTACTGCGCTGACACGCTGCTGAGTCCTCTCGCTGTGCGAACAGCGCTAGAAACGCTGCTGTAACACCTCAGCACAGCAGGGTGAGCTGAGGATAAAGGAGGAAAAAAAACCAACAACCAACCAACAACTTCTTTGGATAAAAAGAGTGGAATATTCTTTTAAATGAAGCCATATTTGAAAGGGATACAAAAAGCTTCCAAACCAGTCAACTTTTTTCCTTCGCTGCTGTTGAAAATTAAGAAAAATTCCAAACTGAATTTGAGCTGCAGGAAGTTTATTAATTTTTTTTTCCTAAATGAAAGATTTAATCACAGAATTGAAAACCACATCTAAGTGCTGCAACTTAAAGTTTTATTTATATGTGACACAACTACTGAAAGTGATACTACAGAGCACCCCAGATCCTTAGCAAAAGGATGTGTGATGACAGCTGAAGCGAGCAACCACAGCATTTTAGTTTTGGGCAATACTGAAGCTTTATTAAAACCTGTTAACAGATTTCACAGCCTCCTCCATGAATTGACTGCACCCTCCACCAAAAAAAAAAAAAAGAGAGAGAAAATTAAGAGACTAAAAGATTATCATTAGGTAATAGACAAGTATGCAATTTCTTACCAATCTCAAGCTCTTCACTATCTCGAGATGCAATGCAGAATCCAAACTAAGTGTGAGGGTGAATTCCTCACGCTAAAATGGCTCATCTTGAGCATTCCTCCTGAAATGTGAGCACCCTCTTTACTGCAATCCACTATCCGCTCGCTACAACCTTCAGGATGTTCATTCCAAGGACATATTTCTTACTACTTTTGCTTAAAACATTGTCAAGTGAAATAAAGCAGATGCAGCTGGAAATGCAGCTCAAACGGGGGGGGGGGGGGGGGGGGGGGGGGAGAGAGAGAATAAAGACACTATATATTCAACTTTTTTACTTGTACAGTTAATAAGGCTCTCCTATTATATGTTTTTGCTATATTTTAGAATAATAGAATCAGTCAGGGTTGGAAGGGACCACAAGGATCATCTGGTTCCAACCCCCCTGCCAAGGGCAGGGACACCTCACGCTAGATCCTTATTCTATGTCCATACTAGTCCTTATTCTATGTACTTATTCTAAGTTCCTGTTAAATTCTATGTCCTTATTATAATTTATGTCCCTATTGTATGTTCTTACTAAATTTTGTCCCTATTATACGTTCTTATTACATCTTATGTCCTTATTTTATCTTCTTATTATATGTTATACCCTTATTACATGCCCTTCCATGTTCTTATACTATGTTATGTCCTCGTTATGTTACTAGATTTTATGTCATTATTGTATGGTCGTATTACATTTTATGCCCTTATTATGTGGGGTTTTTTTTCCCTTATTATATGTTCTTGTTACAAAAGTATAGGAGAAAATACTATTTTCCCAACCACTCTCTAAAATAAATTAAAAAAAAAAAGGTTTATTAAAGTTTCCTCTTTAAGCTTAATAAAAACAAGTATCTTGATCTCATTTTTCCTATATATAAAATATGAATTTTTACACAAACATCTAAATAACATTTTTTTCCAACACTCCCCCCTCTCCATGACCCTGCATACTCTACCAGTATCAATATCAGATAAAATCACTAGGTTAGCCCATGGGGAAATTAAAAACATTAATAAAACATTTCCCTTCTATCAGTAAAATCTGTAGAAAATAAAAAAAATTTTTGGTACACATCTGTTTGACATCAAGAAAATAAAATTTATTTCTTAAAATCCTTCAGCCCAGACACAGCAGTAAAACCAGTGGTAGTACATTAAGGAGTATTTTTATGTAAGCCTATGTATTTTACCAATAGAGTAAAATCCCTCTCCCTCCACCCATCTGGGTTGAAAAAAACATTTGTACAGGACAGTCATAAATAGCAAAACACTAACAGAAAGCAGGACTTCAGTAGGATATTTATTTTAATCCAATCTCTTCTGGTCAGCTTGTGGAGCATTCTTCCAAAGAAACAAAACAAACCAACCAAACAAAATAAAAGCAGGTTATCAATGAATAATGCTACCCAGGGAATAAATTACTTAAGGGATCAGGAAAACATTTATTATACCCTTTCTTAGCAATAAAAAAAAAAAAAAAGCATTCAACTGTCCTCTTTTTTGGCAGTAATGTGCTACAGATTTGCAACACTCAGCTTTGATAAAGGTCTTACCAAGTCATCCTTTTTTCCTCCTAGCCTGTAGAATATTTTTTTCCCTGACATGATGGATCATTAATATGGAAAAATAAACTTTTTCTTCCATTTCCTATCTAATTGTGTACTAAGTACCAGTGATGTCTTTTCCCAGGATACTTCTCTAACACCAGACTCTTCCCCACAAGAGGAATTCAACATACCGCACCTTACATGCGTTTATCTGTGCACGTGCACCCTGCGAGCTCTCTGCTGGGTTCCGTAAGCACCATATGCACCATGTCACTGGGGAGAGGCAGAGATCATGATGAGTGAGGAATTTCATCACCCCCCAAACCTCCAAGCAAGCCAAGTTCTGAAAGAACAGGCTCTGGAATAGGCACACCACCAGTGTAGGCCAAATTAGTCTAATTATTACAAGCTGAAGTTCTCTCTCTTCAGAGATGGTGCAAATAGTGACAACATCAGTGACATCTGGACTTCAACTCTTGATTTATTTTTTTTTTTTAACAAAATCAATTCCAGCTGATTTTAATTATTTGCCTTTATTATTTGTAGTATTTATTAATTTCCTCAATATAGCCTTAGATGTGTTGAGCTGGATGAGCTTTTCAGTACTGCAGATGCTTTGAACTGACAGAACAGCCCGTTGTTAGTATAGACATTACTTTAGAAAGTCACTGAACAACTTCACCAGACCATGAAGAGCTTTGCCAACAAGTCACCTAAAGGTCTTCCAGGGTTACAAACCATGGCAGGGCAGCTCTAGAGCTGGACACCCTTGCCAGGAGGATCACAATGCTCAGTTTTTGCTAGATAAGCTTGACACAAGCTCTTGGCCGTGATGTGACCACCACAGGGAACACAGGCAGGCCCATGTGTAAGTTGACCCAAGAGCAGGAAAACAGCTCCTCCCCACCATCAGGGAATCACTTCCCCATAAAGAAAATGAGCTGCTTGCAAGTCTGCTACATATCTTAGAGGGCTTGGTCATTATTGACCTCAAAGCCCTGACACAAAATCATGTGCTTATTACCTAAGTGTTCTGGGTTTGAAGTTTGTGTGATCAACTTGTTCAAGAGAAGAGCTGAAAGGACTGACTCTTTCATTTAAAGTCAAGAGGACACGTGAACTATCCATACTTTGCTCCTGCAGAATATCTTGGAACTCTGACAGCTCTGGGATGTGCAGAGCAGCTCCTACTTTCGCCAACTCATTGGGGAAAAACAAGAGAGAGAAGGTAAAAATATTTGAGTATTTCTTTATCTGCACAGCTGCATATTGTGAATCTTGGGCTTGTCCTGGGACAGTCACCAAGCACAAGCTGCTAAGGGCTGCTAGCACTCTTGGAACATACATTGACACTGAACTGCTCATGTTGTACAATTCACTTTCATCATTACAACTGTTAGTAAGATCCAAGGCCAGCACAATACCAATGCAGCTCACATCCAAGTGTGTCCCTTGGGGTGAAATTGTTTTTGCCTTGGAAAAACAACAGAGAAGAAGCCCAGGAATCCATGCAATGATCTAAGCATTATTAAAAGATATTCATCACTGAAGAGGAAGGTGAAGCACATCATAAACACGAACAGTAACAAACAATGCAGACAACAGGATTGATTGGAAAACTTTTGCAAAGAAGCTGAGATTTCAGGGCTTTCAGCAGCCATGGCCAACCAGGTTCACATAGCACAAACCCATACCTTCTGTAAACCTGCTGCAAACTCTTTGCTGCTTCACTCTGCCCTACCATCATTATGTCACAGAATAGTTAAGGTTGGAAATGACCTTCAAGATCACCAAGTTCAACCATAAACCAAACACATTCATGCCCACTAAACCATGTCCCCAAGTGCCATGCCTACATGGTTTTTTAACACCTCCAGGGATGGCGGCTCCACCACTTCCCTGGCAGCCTGTTCCAGTGCCTAACTATTCTTGTAGTAAACAGATTTTTCCTAATCTCCAATCTAAATATGGTCAAGAATGAATGACTCCTTAGAGGAGAATTTCCTTGGTACTCTTGAATTGGCAAGAGACGGATAAAAACATGAGAGAAAACAGGTGGGGTTTGCAGTCTTATGCAGCAGTTTCCTGACAGTGTTTTGCTGCTATCTTACTGCAGCCCTGCCAATACTTAATAGTAAGAAGAGGATTATGTGAGTGGAAAGAAAAGTAAATCTACCTCCTGAGCATGCGTACTCCTTTATCTCATTGAACAGCATTTCCTTATTTAGCACTGAACTGCATGAAGGAAGAACCTAAGAGTTCCTGGGCTTCTCAGAGTCTTCTGGGGATGCCCTTGGCATTTCAGTTTGAATTTAGCATCATCAGCTTGCTCAAGAAAGATTTGCCAGTCTATCATCTTCTCTCTGCAGGTTTGTCAAGTGAAGTATCTGCAGACACAGGCCTTGCTGGGATACAAGGCTCCCTCCAGATGTGTAAAGGTACTCAGAGTCTTTCCTCTATTGCCTGGCTTTTGTCACATTCAGAACAGTAACCTGAATCCAGAAGATAACAGGGAAGCTAGTGGAGGCACAAGAAATATTTCCCCCAGCTTTAAAAGAATCTTAGAGATTGTCAGTGACAACTGAGAACCTAATTTAATCGACCTATATCAGCAAGTGATGCAAACTGCAGAAAAATCTCAGTCTACTCTAGCTTCATATGAGGGTTGAAAAGAAGCAGACATTGCCCTCTAAGTCCCCACTGTGTGGCACATGAAATGACAGAAACCATAAGAAACACAACTGCCAGTTCAGGAGTAAGAGGTATATGAAGCACCACAGAGGAATGTACATATGGCTGGATTTTCATGCCAATTGAGAAGAACTTTTTTTTAACAAGGGAAATGAAAACCAAAACTGTTGTACATCAGCACAAACCAAATTAAGGAGAAATTTCAGATCCATGTCTGGGCACAAAATAAGAGGGACTAATTATTTTTCAGAAACTAAAAGAAGACTGTTTTTTTCTAACACCATCAGACACTTCTCCATACAAATTATATTCAAGTTCTAGAGGAAAAACTTTCACAGAACATTAAGCAAATTATTTAGATTTAAATCAGGTCCAGAGAAGAGCAATAAAGCTGCTGAAGGATCTGGAGAACAGGTCTTGTGAGAAGCAGCCAAGGGAACGGGGGTTGTTCAGCCTGGAAAAAGAAGGCTGAGGGGAGAACTTCTCTAGCTCCCTACAACTCCTTGAAAGCAGGTTGGAGGCAGGTTGTGGTCAGTCTCTTCTCCATAGGAACAGGATGAGAGGAAACGGTCTCAAGTTGCTCAGGGGAGGTTTAGATTGGACATCAAAAGAAACTTCTTTACTAAAAGGGTTTTCAAACACTGGGAAAAGGCTCCCCTGGGAGCTGACTGAATCCCCATCCCTGGGGGAGGTTTAAAGGATGCAGAGATGTGGCACTGAGAGACATGGTTTAGCACCAGACTTGGTAGAGTCAGAGAATGGTTGGACTTGATATAAAAGGACTTTCCCAACCAAAACAATTCTATGATTCTACGACTTGTGATATGAATTTAAGCACAGAAAGTTACTAATTTATAAAAAGCAGCTCTTCTACAGCCCTAAGAATTCTTTATTCTTTCCCCCCCCCCCGCTTTCAGTATCTTCCCTGGTGCACCTGGCATGCAACCAGGTCTGTAATAGTGACTAATTGAGAAGCAGGGGCAGAAGGATGAGAGCTGGAATGTGCTTGGGTCATATGAACTTCCTAACCCCAATGTGGATGGCTATGGTTTGCTGACTTTGTTTGGTCTATCTCACCGGATGCTTTCCTTGGCATTGGTGCAGGTGAGAGGGTTTCTGCAGTCAACAAGATCAGTCTTCAAAGGTGAAATTCTAAGCAGGCATTTTGATGTTAAAGAGGAGAGCTCTGACTAAAGCTTTGGCTGGGATATTAAAATCTAAACCATAAGAACCTAATAAAAGACAAAAATAGTCTTATAAATATTTATAATTTATCCTTATTACATTCTGTTTATTACTGGAGAAAATATGAAGCATGGAAAATGACACTGAAGCTCAGCATATTCTATGTGAAAGGCCAGTTTTCACATGCTGGAAACAGATAAACAGAAAGGCTTCTAAATAAATCCTGTAAAGCTCCTAATCCAAGACAAACACAATGATTATGATTGTAGAATGCTCCTGCTGAGCATTTCTCGGGTACTTTAATTGTTTCATGAGGTAGAAATAACCCTTCTGCTGATAGGAGAGCAGCTGTGAAAAGCTACAGCACATCTGGTTATTTTACACAGACTAAAAAGAGCTTCTTGGTTAGTTGTGCAATGACCACTGGAAAGACGTTCTGGAGAAGAGGAGGCTGAGGGGAGGTCTTATTGCTCTCTGCAACTCTTTGGAAGGAGGTTGTAGTGAGGTGGGTATTGGTCTCTTCTCCCTACTATCAAGTGATAGAAAAAGAAAATGGCCTCAAGCTGCACCAGGAAAGGATTAGGCTGGATATGAGGAAAAAATTCTTTGCTGAAAGAGCGGTCAGGCACTGAAACAGGCTGCCCAGGGAGGTGGTGGAGGCACCATCCTTGGAGGTGTTCAAAAAAACATGTAGACATGGCACCTGGGGCCATGGTTTAGTGAGGACGGTGGATGAGGTTTGGATGTGATGATGTAGAGGGCTTTTCCAACCTTAATGATTCTATTAAAAAAATATATAATAGTGTGAAAACAACTATTTTTCCTGTTAAAATATTTTTACAATATTCTTGCTGGAACTCTTGAGCTGTGCCATTAATTTTTACAGTGGAAGTAATGGTTTCTATTGGCCTAAATTTCTACTACACCCCATAGAAGGATGGAATTTGCTAGGTCTCCATCTACGCCAGCAGCTCTCCAAAGCTTCTGTGAGCTGCCTTTAGTGCAAAGGGTACAACTGACAACTGAGATGTCACATCAGGATATTCTTTGCATTACTGTCCCTCACTTGTAATGTAGAAACTCGACTGAAATCCATGGAAGATGCACCTCACAGTACAGATAAACATCCCCTAAAATTGCTGTGAAATTTGAATCATAGCCAAAAATTGTCCTTCTTGCATGGCAAGTAGAAACTGCTTTAGGCTTGTCTTCTTAGACTGGAGAAGGAAATTTGGATCATGATGCTGTGTAGTAAGACAGGGACCTGCTGGAGAGCCCAGTGGAGGCTGCCATGGTGCTGAGGAGACTGAAGCATCTCTGTGAAGAGGAAAGGCTGCGAGACCTGAGGCTGTTTAGCCTGGAGAAGAGCAGCCTGAGAGGGGATCTGATCAATTCTCAGCAAGAGCTAAAGCTGGGGGGCAAGAGGATGGGGCCAGACTCTTTTTAGTGGTGTCCAGTGACAGCACAAGAGGCAATAAACACGAAATGGAACCCAGGAGGTACCATCTGAACAAGAAAAGCATCTTTGCTGTGAGGGTGACAGAGCCCTGGAGAAAACCGCTCAGAAAAGTTGTGGAGTCTCCTTCTCTGGAGAAATTCCAAAGCCACCTGGACATTGTGATCCTGGGCAACCTGCTGTGGGTGACCCTGCTTTAGCAGGGGGGTTGGAGTAGATGATCTCCAGAGGTTGCTTCCAACCGTACCATGCTGAGATTCTGCAAAATACCCTTTTGATTTAAGTCAGGAGACTTCCGTTTTTTAAACTACCTGGAGATCTTTGCCTATAAGCAGCATTACCATCCAAAAATTAAGTTGATTTGAAGCTGCTTCAATAAACCAAGAATGGCTACTAAATGAAACAGCAATGAAAATCAAGTAAAGCTTCAGCAAGCTTAGACTTATCCTCTTAGTTCATTCATTTAACCTACATACTTCAGGAAGGAAGAGGCTGGATTACAAATTGATTGCCTTTCTTGTGAATCACCTTCACTCTGAGTTTTTTCATCTTGGCCTCCTCATGACCTTAAAATACAATAATGATAAAATTCCAGAGATATTCTGGACAAGTGTTACAGATAGGACATTTAGAATCAGGCTTGCAGTTGGCCGGACAGATTCTCTAATATCACAAAAAGAGCTGGTTTTTTTCTTTCCCACATTTTACTATCTGTCTTTGTTTATTCAACCATTCAGCAAACCCAGCTGGATCACAGACATTGTCATCAAAGAAACATTTTAGGTCAGCCAGAAGTGGATGCCAATTGTCTAAAAATAAATAGAGGCTTTGTCACTGGAGTGTAATTTCAAGGCCCCAGTAATGAATAATGGAGTAGCAAATCTTTCCAAGCAAGTGGGATGCATTGATTTCAAGCAGAAAGATTTCACAGTTAATCTGAAATTCACAGTTATTCCAAGCTCCAGATAACCTAATTTGTGTTCTACTTCAATAAAAAAGATACATAGAGGAGCTTATTAAAAGGTTTGGTGTTGCTTTTAAATACTTAAAGAGCTGCAGAATGCCTGGGAAGACAGATGAGGTTAGCATTTACCTTACAGACAAGAGAACTGAAAGGATGTGGTGAACCAATTTCCTACAGGTCACCAAGTGGCAGAACTGGGATCAGATTTCACACTTTCTAGCTCTTATCCCTGATATAATGCACAAATTATTTCCTCTAAGCTAAGGGAAGAGACAAGATAAGAACACATAGCGTTATCAGTAGAGCCTAATTGCTAAAGATCTTCAAGGAGTTTAAATAAGCAGCAGAGCACCTACAGAAGTCAAAGATGTTCTAACTACTAGAGCCTGGCTCTGTAAACATATTAATTTACTTCACAGAAAATACTTATCTAAAAATAAATTCCTTCACAAGGGTTGTTAAAAGCTACTTCCTCAATGGATAAATAGAAGAGTTTTCCAACTGACATTTATCCAAGTCTCATCAGCAAGATGAGATTTTTGTCTCAAGTGGCTGTCACTGAGGAGTAAAAGCTGACGTGGAAACTCATTGTAAATCTGTAAATCAAACTGAATTTTTGTTCCATTTCATTTGCTCTTCATTAATTCCTACAATGAAACATTTTCAGAAAAATCATAGAAATGTTTGAGTTGGAAAATAACCTTTAAGATCATCAAGTCCAACTGTTAACCCATTGTGGCAGTGGGTTCTGCACTGGGCAACTTGAAATGCCAAATAAATCACAGTAAATGTGAGAGTTATGTACCAGGGGTAACGCTCACAGTCACAACAAGAGTGACAATGACAGTTGTGCAAACTAAGCTGGCACTGGATAACCTCCAGCTACCTTTTCACTGCTGAATCAAAACCACTGGATAATACTACAGAGGTAGAAAGTGGTGCTGGACAATCAATGATTAAAAACACCCTCAAAAATAGGTGACTTTCAGATGAATAATTTCCTGATTATTGTCAACCTGTCCAATTCCCCTAAGGTAGAAGTACCAAGGAACAGCAAAGATTTGGGGTAGAGCAGCAGGAAGGTCACTCAGACTGAGCTACAAACATGTTCATTTCAAGCATTTAGAGATGAGCCATTTTGCCCCAAATTTCTACAACTTTAGAATTAATCTCACCTGACAAAAACTCAAATTCTGTTAAGAACACAGGAATCATTTCTACGGCTGTAATTCCAGACTCGTTAAGCCACATTCAAGGAACCTCTGTTATCTCCTTTTTTACATACAATGGAGAGGGAACAGGAAGGGAAACACAGCTATATGCCCAGAGTGCAGGTTCTGATGACCCCTGGCTCTGTGCTGGGATGGACTACGTGGGGTGGGATTTCATAATTTACATGTAAAGTTCTGGACTGCCTCAGTTTTTATGGTAGTAAAACAAAACACATTAAGAAGCTTTGTAATGCAGCAACAGCCTCACATTTTCCTTCCCCTCTTTAAGTGGCTGAACTCCTTCATACCAAGAGTGAAGGTACTTCTAAAGTTACCCTTTGCAACAGCAGGCACAGGATTTGAGTAGTTCTGGCTTTCTCTTCAGCACTCAGATTCTATGATGTGAAGGAAAGGGACTACAGCCCCCAAAACCATGAAATTCAAGTCCTAATCCAACAAAATACGTCAGTATTTCTTTTAGGAATGGGAGTCACTAAGCTGATCTTCACTGACCTTGTTCTGTGTTTTGATTGAAATCATCAAGATAAAATGTCCAGAGAATGACATCGTAACTGAGTGAGAAGTGAGGGAATATAACCCACTGCTCCTTGTAAAACCAGGGCACTGCTGAGCACATCACTGTGCTTTTGGCATTGCTCTTGTGAGATAAAAGTTCTCCTATGCTTTTGTCATCTGATGTTACCATAAAATGTATCAGAAATTACGTAGTACCTCTTCAGAAGGAAATCTAACCAATCTCTAACTTTCACTGAGCTGCAAAAAGTGTTTAAAATCTAAACCAAACAATCCCAAACGATTCATTCTCTTTTCTAATTGGCTGGAACTCTCTCCTACTCCTTAAATAAAAACCTCTCACAAAATACTTTACAGTGCTCTAATTCTGTAAGTGTTACAACTCGAAGTAACTTAGTCCTTTAGTTGCTTAGACTCAAAGTTGTGATAAAAATAGCCTCCAAAAAAACCCCCAACAGGTTTAAGCAGGGTTAAAATAAAGAAGAAGAAGAAGAAAAGGTTTTGCACGTTTTTCTCATCAGGTTGGATTCCGGTTTTCTATTCAAATTATTCCAAGAGAGAAATGATTCACACTGCCCAAGTTTGAATGATGAGAAATTAATGGTATCTTCCATCCTCACCCTGCCTACCCCAATGAGCCTGCAAGCAATGGGAATGAAAAGCCACAGCAATGACAAGAACGTGAAGGCAATGCTTCCCAGCCTCTCTGGGAGAACATGTCGGATGCCTTTGTTTACCCTGTTGTGAAATACTTCATATTCTGATCAGTTCTGTGGCTGAAAAAGGCTTAATGAATAAAATCTGCTTTAGAGATAATGCACAGACTGTCGTGAAGACAATTCCCTGTAAACACTGATACACAAACACAACCCTAAGATAGAGGAGATAAAGGCTGTCTGAAGTTCCTCTGTGGACAGTCTCCCAGCATTAATTGACACAAAACAAGCCAACACATTTATCACCAGATTTATCTCTTCAGAAGGAAGGACTGAAAAGCTGCAAGGAGTCAATAATCATCATTTTCTCCTGCTGCTGAGATACAGGTAGCACTCAAAGGGAAAGGTGACAAGATAAGACAGGTTGTGCTGCACAGCTGGAAGAGTTTATTTCTCCTCAATTAAAAGATCAGCTCAAGAGGAAAACTTAAGGAGCTGGAACCATCTGGCCTCGTGTGATGGTTTTGTGCTTGCCCAGTGCTGAAACACTTGCTGGAGCATGGCTTTGCTGGGATGTTCTTTCCAACTGGCTGTGGCCAGGCAGAAAGTGTTTCACAACACCTTGCCCAGACTCCAGGCCAAGGAAGCCCAGCTGTTCAAAAGTCCCTAATATCACGTTCCTCCTTCCAAGTCAGAGCTTAGAAGCACATTAAAAGATTTAAAGACCAACATTATGATAACATGACATATTTACAGTCAATCTTGTGGTAAGGTTATTCATTGTTCAGTTAGGAGAATCTCTCTGGGTCACTCTTTGAGCCTTCTGGGCTCCCTTGAAGGACGGCTACTGCCAAAGGTACTGGGGGGCTTGCTCACCGGTTCCTTGCCTTGCCATTCATTGCCACACCCTATGGTCTCATCCTGTTAGAAATGTTTGGTTTTTTTTAAATCACCTTCTTTCCTCCTTCAATTTGTGCATTTATCTTCCACTGCTGTATACTGTGCCCATCTGGGCCAACTCCCTAGATTCAAATAACTACTGGAAAAGATTTCAACACAGGGCCACAAAGATGCTGAGGGGATTGGAGCATCTCTGTGAGGAGGAAAAGCTGAGAGACCTGGGGCTGTTCAGCCTGAAGAAGAGCAGCCTGAGAGGGGATCTGATCAACGCCCAGCAAGAGCTAAAAGCTGAGGGGCAAGAGGATGGGGCCAGACTCATTTCAGTGGTGCCCAGCAACAGGACAAGAGACAACAGGCAAAAACTGGAACCCAGAAGGTTACGTCTGAACAGGAGGAGAAAATTCTTTGCTGTGAGCATGCTGGAGTCCTGGAGCAGGCTGCCCAGAGAGGCTGTGGAGTCTCCCTCTCTGGAGGGATTGCAAACCTGCCTGGACATTGTGTTCCTGGGCAACCTCCTGTGGGTGACCTTGCTTTCACAGGGAGGTTGGACTAGATGGTCTCTAGAGGTCCCTTCCAACCCCTACCATACTGTGATTCTGTGGCTTTCACACACAACCACAGGGCAAACTCATGAGACATGATTGTAACCATCCTGTCCCATTGCAGACCCATACTGTGTCATTCTCACAAGATAAACCCAAAAAGACTCATAAAACATTGGTCTCAGGAGACCTTTCAGTCCAAGTCCTTCAGACCCCACTCTCTCCACAGTGCAGGCGTTCCTGCTTTCATTCTTCTGCTGGATAAAATGTCAAGCAGTGATGCTCAATGTTTCATTGCTGCTATTCTACAATTTAACAGTACCCAGTTTGTGAAGGGTTTAACAGATCTGAGGCTACTGTACACTTTTGGATTAAAAAGTAAAAAAGACTGAATAGTCACAGTGTATCTTTTCAAGCACTCATTTTTAACAGAGCAATGAAAACCCTGATTTGCTATCTTCAATAAAATCTCCTGCTGAACTCACACACTGACACTGGAGATATTCTGCCTCAAGCTTTTTGCTGTAGGAGTTTTAAGTGTTTTCTGCAACATCCCATCCTCTGTGGTAGCTCTGGCAACTACAGGCCACATTGTCTGAGTCTGGAACAGGCTTTGTTTGTGTAGAGTTGGGTTTGATCAGGTTGAAATGTACTAAATTTAACTCTGCTTTTGGCACAAGCTCTAGAAACAATGTCTGCAAACATAAAATGTCCAACAGCTTTCTCTTTCATTGCTTAATTGTATTTCTGCAGTCAGAAGAGCAATCTTTATATTCCACTGGGATATCACCCATTTGCTCTATTTGGCAAATACCAGTTGGTGGCTGATGGTCAGCTGGCTTCTCCAACCTGAATCACAGCAAATTTCCACACAGCTGTACCGAAGCCAAAACCTCCTCCTCTTTCTGACTGCACTGGTGCATAATATTTTTTTTTTAGCATGTTCCAGTTCCTGAGCTTTGGTTCTGATTCACAGATATCAAAAAAGTGTAAAATAGGAAAGTTGAAGTGGTTTTGGTACCATCACAGTCCTGGAGTTTTCTATGTTTTGGTCATTTTGGGGCTGTGAGGGGAGTGGAGTGAAGAATTCAGAGAATCACGGAATGACTTTGGTTGGAAAAGACCTTTAAGATTATTGAGTCCAACCAGTCTCTAACTCTACTGAGTCTGCTGCTAAACCATGTCCCTCAGCATCACATCTCTGCATCTTCTCAACACCTCTGGAGTTAGGGATTCAGCCACCTACCTAAGGAGGCTGTTCAAGTGTTTGAGAACCCTTTCAGTGAAGAAGTTTCTTCTAATGTCCAACCTAACCCCCCACTGAGGTAAGCTGAGGCCATTTCCTCTCATCCTGTCACTTGTTACTAAGCAGAAGAAACCGACCCTCACTTTGCTACAACCAGCATTTGTGGATTTAGAGTCCAGCTCACAAGTTATCTTCACCCATCAGCATTCTTAAGCTGCTCATTTGGACCATTTCTCACAGAGGAATCTCTTCCTAGTTGATCTCAGACAGCACAGTAGTAAACTTTAGCATGATCTTTCCTGTGCTCCTCCAAAGGTGTGACTGACATTGTATGGATCTGACACTCAGTTACTTTCTCTTCTCTTCGTTAAACTTTAAGCTCAGCTACACTACCTTCTCTGAAATCCACCACTCCAGACATTCAAATGCAGCTCTGATCCTCCCTGGATCTGTTCAACCCAACACAAGCTGCACACTGAGAAATCACAGCATTTGATTCCTTCACCCTGCCTTCACTCTTCCTCCTGCCCCCAGGCTCACCCTGCCTTCAGACATCCCCCACTCCTCTTCTGCTCCCAATCCACCTCCAGTGCACAAACTGACCCCACATCTGAGCTTCAAGCCACATGCCATCTTCTGCCTTCTCCATGGGGCCCTTTCCAGCACACAAGCTCTACAGACCAGAAGTCAGACTAACTCCAGCACATTATTTATCACCTTCCCTCCCAGCAGAGTACATCCCCAAATAGAGTGACAGTGCTGCTGAGACTCAAAAGAGAGATTTCCAGCATGTGAACACAGACAAGACTGCTGCAATGACCATGCATCCAGTCAATAAATACTTCTGGCAGGCCAAACTGTTGCCCTGGGCTGTCCATTGGCCATCACCCTTGGTGCCATCAAAACCATGCTGTAATTTTCAACAGAGCATCTCTGGTGTTGAACTGAACTCAAACAATAATCTGAGAAAAATGCCTCTTTCAAAAAGATTGAAATGCAAATAAAAATCTGATTATGCTTTTTATGGGCTGTTGTTATGACCCTTCTGTCCCCATGAGGAGGCACAAAGCTGCTGGCTTACAGACAAATAAGGTATTTAACACATCTGTCTGCTGGACTCCAGCTCTGTGGTTTGTGCTGCAGGTCTCTTTCCCTGTAGTGTTTCACATTCCTCCTCATGCCCCAGCAGCAGAGCTGTATCCAGTTTTGACCACAAACTGAGGGGTTTGATGGACACATTCTACTGCTTAAAGGAGCATTTTGCTTCTGAGGGCCTTCCATGAGATTACTATCACAATCTCAGAAACAAACAACAACAACAACAACAAAAATCACAGAAACAGAAAATTCTTCCAAATGGAAAAAAAGATAAAAACAAACAAAAACCTATTGCTGAGACTGACCAGGCACAGGGCTTTTGATGATTTCAACCACTTCCAGCACTTTCTGTCTCAGAAGACGAAAATGCATCTCCCCTCTGTAGTTCAAATCTTACTGGAAAGAAGCACTGCTCCAACATCTTTCATACTATTTCACAGCTATCTTTTTCTTTCAGAGTTAAAAGAAATTCACATGTCGCAAGTATGACAAAAGCAGCTATTACAGTCCAACCTTACTCCTTGTTGCTGTGCTCAGACCTTCCTTCTTTAAGTTTTCCTCTTTAAGTTTTCCTGTACACCTAGCAAAGTTCAACTCCAATCCATGTTCTACAGCTGCCACTGAGGATATCTTCTCTTTGTGTGCCTTCTACCACATGGAATTCAGCCATCACAGGAGATGTTTGAAAGATTCCATTTGTGTTAGGCTTTCTCAGTGAGATATCCTGTTCCAAGTTGGCCACACAAAATAACAACACAACCTTCACAGCCCTCTACATGCATTTTTTTTCTCAACAACTTGGATTTTAAAGGAGCTGTCCCTAACACTGCACCTCACTAGGGAGAGCCTGGCAACTTGGCATGATCATTTTTTTCTTCTTGAAATAAGTATTTTAGAACTCTCATGTTGCTACCAAGAAAGACTTTGGAAAAAGGATTGGCAGGATTTGTGTCCAAGGCGGCCATCTCCTGGATTGCATGAAGAAAAGTGTGACAAGCAGATCAAGGGAGGTTCTGGGGTGCCCAGTTCAAGAGAGACAAGGAACTACTGGAGAGAGTCCAGTGGAGGCTGCAACAATGCTGAGGGGCCTGGAGTATCTCTGTGAGGAGGAAAGGCTGAGAGATTTGGAGCTGCTTAGCCTGGAGAAGAGCAGCCTGAAAGGGGATCTGATCAATGCTCAGCAAGAACCAAAGGCTGGGGGGCAAGAGGATGAGGCCAGACTCTTTTCAGTGGTGCCCAGCAAGAGGACAAGGGACAACAGGCACAAACTGAAACCCAGGAAGTTCCACCTGAACATCTGATCTTGATGAGGAAAGCAGTCTCCAGCAACTTGATTAAAATAACACTAATACAAGAATATTAAACCACCACTCAGTACAAGCAAAGGGAAAAAAAAAGTGGCACTCCCTTCTCTTTTCTGATCTCAGTCACCACTCACATGTGATTTTTACATGAAGTCATCATTTGAGATCACATTTATGGTGCTGTGCCAGAAACTTTGTGCTCCTGCCCACACTGGGATAAAAGAGCTGGAAGCCTGACAGTGATCAAGCTGCTGAAGCCTTACCTGGCAGTCACTACAGAACCCAAGGGACTGAGCTACCCAAAAGCTGTTAGGCCTTTGAAGCCAGTCAGACAAAAGTGGCACAAGCATACTTCAAAGGCACTGGAGCAAGACATTCATGGAGTTTCAGCAAAAAGCACAACCAAGAAGGAATGTCAGGACAGCAAGGAGCCAGAGAGGCAGCCTTTGATGGGACTATGAGAACAGAGACCAGGGGAAAGCAAAGCACAGCCAAAAGAAGAAGATTCTTGAGAAGCCAAACTTTTCCTGGAGCAACTAAAGAAAAAAATGCCAAGGTCTATCCTGAGGGAGAAACAAGCCTCTGATTAGACATATGGATGACTATTGTAAATAAAATGTAGGAGAGTAGAAAAAGTCCACTTTTTGACCTAAAAAAAAGCAGCTCAAAAAGGTGTCATGGAACAGGAGAAAACTGGCATTTATATTTCAGTTCATTTTGAAGACTATCCTATATAATCCTGAGATCAGAAGAGCCATGCCTGGTTTTCCATGGGAAAAAAACTCCAAAACCAAAATAATTGTAAAGAAACTTTAAATGTAAATCTTACCTTGATTACCAGATCAGTCTGGGCAAAAACTGTGCAAGTCCAAGAGTTGGCTTTTGGCAACCCATACTCTCAAACAGAGTTTCCCTGCTACCTATCAACATTGATACCAAAAGAGAAAAAAATAAGGTCTGTGCTTTTTTTATGGGGATGAATCTACTCCAACCCTGTTTCAAAAGGCATCTGGGTCCTCCAACTCATTGCACTCTCTGGTCAAGTCATATCTTTGAGGCTACAAGGGCACATTAGAGCTCAAAATGGAAGTCACATCCCTTCCACAATTCAAACCAGACATTTTGGATGAAATATTCTCTAGTGTCTACCAGCACATATGAAGATGAAGGAAATAATTAACACTGAAAAGTCTCAGTAACTCAAGTACTGCCCGTATTTAGCATCCAAACAGACTCTCCAACACTGCAAACTTCTACATGACAACAAAGGTCTTTGCTCTCCAGATGACATAGGTGCAAACCCATATGAGCAAATTCTCTCATACCCACCTATATTTAGGATGAGAGGAAATGGTCTTAAGTTGCACCAGGTTTAGGTTGGACATTAGAAGAAACTTCTTCACTGAAAGGGTTTCCAAACACTGAAACAGGCTCCTCAGGAAGGTGATTGAATCCTCATCCCTGGAGATGTTTGAAAGCAGCAGAGATGTGGTGCTGAGGGACATGGTTTAGCACCAGACTTGGTAGAGTTAGAGAATGGTTTGAGTCAATCATAAAGGTCTTTTCTAGACAAAATATAGAACTAGGGAGAGCACAATTTCTTTTGATCAGCAGAAAGGGTTGGTCTCGGTTGTGATGCCTTCACTTCAGGTGAAGGTTTCACAACAAGGCTTAGGAATCATGGTTTATGTGGGTGCAGAAAACTCCTAGTCAGAATCATGGATGTTGCTGAGGAATGCAAATGTCTAGGGATGCTCCAGAATTCCACTCTGATGTTAACCCTGCCCTGTAGCTCTTCTTTTTTATTACTAGATTGTAAAACTTTGTTGACTGAAACATTTGTTCAACAGTAGATTTCCCTTACAGCCTTCCTGAGCAATCCCCCAGCTACCGAATGATGCCTTTAAAACAGTTATTTAATTCCTTGCATCATTGACTAGTCAGAGAAAATAATGTTGAAGTTTGTGTGCCATAGTAACCACTGCACTGCTTGTCACACCAGCACCCCCCAACAAACAGGATTCACTGAGGGACACATATGGGAACTGTTCCTCCAAATTCCTTCCTTTTTCAAGTAGCTGTTCTCAAAACATTTCTCCTCTTAGCTACACACTTACATCTCTGCACTTCCCATAATTACAGAAACGAAGGGGGAAAAAAAGCCAAAATTTAAAGCCATTTCCTCTAAATGTGCATCACAAACTCAATGTCCCAGCACCACGCTGAGCATGCTCACAACTCTGTCAGTGCTGCTACCTTCTGGGACTTGTAATCCAACTTCCACAGCACTTGCAACACAGCTCCAGAAGCTGCACAGCTGAGAAAACTCACCTAGGCACCTCTTAATTCCACCAGAGTAAGGGCCACAGTGCCAGTACAAATTTAGCACAGATGACTCTTTTTAAACAGGAGCTTTTGCTGCTCACAGAGCCTGGCACGAACCAGTCCTTCCAGGAAGATGCTATCACCACCAGAGCAGATAGTGTCCTACCAACCATAAAACTTAATGGACTATAAAGCTAAATCCACCAGAGCCTCACAGGAGGCAGCTATCATTATTAGTGCTGAGCAAGTTCATTCTCTTTAAAAAGATGATTCTAAAGCAGACTGCAATTTTCAAATTGTTATTAGTATTTAACACTGAAAACTGGTCTTACTTTTATTTTTCCCCTCACAAAACCATGCTGTTTTGATGGAGTTTGGTTCCAATGCCACAAAATTAAGTCCTTTGTGTGTCTGTGTGGTTTTATCCTCATATTTCCCTACTTTTACTGCTTGTTATATTGCAGTTTTTCTCACTGAGGCAAATACAAAAAGAACTTTCCTAATCAGGAAAGAGGAAGTCTGGGGTTTTCTTAGTTTTTGATTTTTGCACTCAGCTGGGTTGAAGGGAAAACAAAACCAAAAAAAAGGAAGGATTTTTCCTTCATTCAAACAGTTTTTCACCAATTTCTGCTTTAATAATAATTACAGTAAAAAGTCAAGCGGATGACAAATCAATTTATCATTTTAATAAAATGTTTCACTTGAAATGAAAAAAGGAATTCCCCACAAATTCAACATTTGGGATTAATATGGCATTGTTAGGAATTTAAGAGAAGAAAAATCCCAAATAAATGTCAGTTCTTGTACTGACATCAAGGTCTGGCTAATAAAAACCAAACCAATTAACCACAGTGGCTGAAGTCTGTGACTTTTAAGTTTGTTTCTTGATCATTAGTGCTTGCAAATGCTGGGAAGAAGAGCTGCTGGCTGCCATGTGCCATTAAGAGAGCTGGGGAAAATCACTGACTTGTCAGTTGTGTTTTCCTGGTCTAAGTAGAACAGATTTAAAGAAACACCATTCCATTTTAGGAGATAATTTCAGTAGCATTGATTTGCTTTACGAACTCTACTTCACTTTTTCCACAGTGATGCCCTAATCTGCAGTTAAAAGGATGTGAGTTATTCGTTACAGGAAATTCTGAAGGGAAAGAAATGCAGATTTGCCTGGAAATGTCAATTATTTAAGGAGAGAAACAAGGAGGAAGGTCAAAATCTCTCTCACTATTGATGAAGTCTGAGAAATAGGATTTCATTAGAGTAATTTTATAGATTTCTGACAGAGGCTGAAAGGAAAAGCCTTTCTACTCAATGTTTCAGGTAGGGAAAAATTATAAGGCAGGTACTTATAGAATCACAAAATGATAGAACTGTTTTGGTTGGAAAAGACCTTTAAGATCATGAAGTCCAACCATTCTCTAACTCTCCTGAGCCTGGTATTAAACCATCTCCCTCAGCACCACATCTCTGCATCTTTCCAACACCTCAAGAAACAATCTGGCTTAGTCTGATGTAACGGAACAGGAAACAAGATTAAAACTATGTCAAGAAGAGGGGATGGTGTCACATTGCTCTGGAAGATGCTGCTTCCAACATGCCAGAAGTCCTCAGCCTTGCCCAAAGCTAACAAAGCTCTGATGTTGCTAACGGCTATAGCGTGATTGAAAAGTGCTACAGGAAACAAGAGGCTGATATTAATGCACAAGTGTTGCTGGCAATGAGATCAAGAGCAGCAATAGTGTCCATTTGGTTGGCCATTTTGCAGCATTCTAGGAATTCTTTTATCCCTCTGACTCTCTCAGCTTTGCTGTCATTTTTCATCAGAGCTCTCCAGAAAATAAACTGATACAGAATTACTTTAGGAAGGCGGTAGAAGCCTCATCCCTGGAGGTTTTTAAGGCCAGGTGGATGTGGCTCTGAGTAACCTGATCTAGTGTGAGGTGTCCCTGCCCATGGCAGGGGGGTTGGAACTGGATGATCCTTGAGGTCCCTTCCAACCCTAACAATTCTATGATTCTATGGTGAGGATGACAACTAAAATTCAGGGATACTTAACTGAAGCTTCTAGCAGTGCTGTAAGCTATTAAATCTGTTTTGTTACTATTAAAAAAAAAAAAAAACAGAGGACAAAAAGGGCCCAATTCCTACTTCAGATGTTGTAACTTTGTAAGGGTGTCATTCTTTTTTCATTAATCAAGTCAGTCTTGATCTACACTATCATCAGTGACACAAAATTCTGCTATTTTATATGTCAGTGACAGATTGTTCAAGTTTGACAGCAGTCTCCAAATACATTCCACTATCTTCCCTTAATAATGAAAAAGACACTGTTCAATCCATGGAAAACTAAAGCAATCTGTGTGTCTTCAACAAAGTAACTCCAGAAATCCCAGATATTGGTATGCCAAGACTTGCATTCTTCAAAGCAAGTGATCTAAACTAGGTTTTCTCCAAGGAAAGGAGCATTTCTGAGGAAGACAATTACAACTGATGGACCCACTAAATGTTCTTGAATAATGACATTTTCTAAAGGAAGAGAAGAAAGTACCACCTGATCATTTTATCTACCCATTTCTAGGTCAATCATTCAGAATCCTGGATTTCCTCAACTTCTATTTATCTACTCCAGATAACAGACATAAACACAAATGGGAATCATTTTCCCTTGGAAAATCTCCAAAGAAGAAGGAGCATCTGCTCAGCTTTGAAGTACATACTGGCACGCATGGTCATGTAATACAATCATGGAACTCGTGAGTGATTTTTGTTGTTGTTGTTAGTTCAGTGTTGGCCTAAATGGACTCCAAATAATGGTAAAACTGTTAGCATCACTTGGAAAAGAATTAGCCCAGTGACAAATGTTTCTGACAGCTCTGTTCCCATTACGCAAGTCCAAGCCACATTTCGGTTAACTCGGACCAGATGATTCCCTGATCACTCCTTTCTTCAGGTTTCAGATCGTGCCCCTCTCATGTATCACCATGGACAATGAAAACTACTCGCCAACAAGTGAAATAATGTTACCACCTGCCTTTCAAGATCAGTGTCCTGTTCTCTGGCAGTGCAGATACAGAGATAGAAGAGTCACTTCTTCATGGGGGTTTTGGTGGGTTCACGCCAAAACAAACCCGTCAGCACATGGCAAAAAGTTTATCTGCACTACTGCCTTCTGGCATACCTGTGTATGTATACACTAGGACATGTTCTCTTTCCTGTATGCTTACAGCCCATTTCTGCCATCTGACAAGGTCTTTTTGTATGGGTTGACCTACTGTAAAACCTACCGTAAAGGAAAACATGATCCCACCAAAGCCAACAACAAAAGCTACTATGCCACAGTTGAAACATTGTCACTCATTTCCCAGGCTATTTCATGGTCTCTGGTTTGGTCTTTCTTAGAGCTTTCTCCTCTCTACACAGACATCTCCTTTGTTCATATTTACAGCAGAGCAGATGTCCTACCTTTGAACTGCACACTGTTGTCTTCCCGCCACAAAATGTTCTAATTCTCACCTTCTGCTAAAAAGTAAGCTCAGAACCCAGAAACCTCACAGCAGAGCTCTGGAATTTAGAAGAGGTACTGATCACTATTTCTCCATTGCTAGCTGTTACATCTACTTAGTCACTGTCACATCCAACATTTTGCCTCTGACTGAATTTGACAGCAACCCTCAGCACTTTCATCAGTGAAACCCATGAACTAACACTGCAGTACCAACTCAGCTGAAAAACAGCAAGTCTTGGAAACCATACTGAAACTGAGTGCAAGATGGGCTGGATATGAAGATGGCCCCTTCTGTGTCATCACTTTGGGACTGCTGAGACCACACATTGTGTTTGGTTTTGGGCCCCGCACTACAAGAAGGATATTGTGGTGCTGGAGTACATCCAGAGAAGGGCAACAACGCTGGTGAAGAGTCTAGAGCACAAGTCCTGTGACGAGCAGGTGAGGGAACTGGAGTTGTTCAGCCTGGAGGAAAGGAAGCTGTGGGGAGACCTTCTGGCCCTCTACAAATCCCTGAAAGGAGGTTGGAGCCAGGCGGAAGTCAGTCAAGTAATAAGACCAGACAAAACAGCTCAAGTTGTGCCAGGGGGGGTTTAGGTTGGACATGAGAAACAAGTTCTTCCCCAAAAGGGTTGTCAAGGCCTGGCCCAGGCTGCCCAGGGCAGTGGTGGAGTTTCCATCCCTGGAGGAGTTTCAAAGCTGTGGAGATGTGCTGCTGAGGGACATGGTTTAGTGGTGACCTGGCAGTGTTGGATTAACAGTTGGACTTGATGATCTGAAAGGTCTTTTCCAGCCTAACCAAGTCTGTGGTTCTGTGACTGAAATTCCCCATTTTCAGTGTCATCACAAGTCACCTCCAACTAAACAGTTAACTACAAAATCACACTAATGTGATAAATAACTTAATTCCAATGCTTCCTCCTGGTGAACTTTGCAACACTTCTGTTTAACACAAATATTTAGTAACATTCCAGAAGCATGGAATGACACCTTTCAGGAATAAAAAATAGCTGGTTTAAAAAAAAAAAAAAAAGGCAGCAGCAATTCATGAAACAAATTCATTCATAGCTCAATCCTGGTTGGAGCCCAGAGTTTCTATCAAAAAAAAAGCCTATCTGCATGTAAAGCTTCCAGAGCAGTCAAGAACTGATAGCTCTAGCTGAATTATTGATGGAGCCAGCATACAACAATTAATCCCAGTAGACTAGATAGAATATAAATGAAGCAAGTTTATAATGTAAAGTACTCACTCCACAAAGAAAAACTTTGTTCACATAACACTAAAGCAACAGCTAAGGCAAGCTACAGAGAGGATGGTTTTCCAAACACTCTTTCCAAATGGTCTTCACAGCAATACATAAATGTACTTTGAAGAAAGTAGATATATCTCAGCTACTTAAAAGAGGATTTGGGATCAGAAATTAAAAGTGTGCTGTTGATGTGGGATTTTGGTGTTTAAACTAAGAAACAAAGTGGTGACCTTGTAGTTCGGTTTTTTGCTATACGCAATTGAAATGCACAATAACTATTTTTAAAAGCACTGAATTATAAGGAATCCTAAATGGGTTGTTCCAGTCAACATGCAAATCACAAAATTAAGGCTCTTCAATCATCCTGCCTCGATTTATTAGATAGTTTGAAATACTTTTAAGGATTCTGGAAAATCAGATTGAAAATATAACCGTGGGAAGGATTCTACAGACACAGAAGTCAATCAGCTGGGCAAACATCCCTATGTTTAACACTGTCTCATTCAAACCCTGAAAAATCAGTGTAAATCACAGTTTTTCTTCTAAAAGCTGAGCTCATTTTTCATTTGCAATCAAGCCACTGTGGTTTAAGTTTTAAAGGGAAAGCTTTTGTGACCAAACTTGGCAAAAAGCAGTTCTTCTTTAAAAGATAGGAAACAAAAAAACATACTGAAATTGGTCAAATAGTTCTGAAGTCATGAGCACTGTCTGTGAAATACCACAAAGCCCCACTGATCATTCAGCGTAGGCAGACAACACAGAAACCTGGAAACAGATTTAAGTCATCAAGATTTACTGTGGTACTTAATGTAGTGGAAAGATTAATTATGTTAATGGCCTGAGCCCTCTACTTGCCACTTAATAACCTGACAACACATGCACACTCTGATTTTGTTTTCATCAGGATGAAACAAGATCTCGACGCAATTATCAGGAAGCTAGCAGGTAGGAAGTAGCTGGTACCCAGCCAAGGATATTAGCACAATGATGTAGGCAGTGTCAACCCATCATGGGCATTGACAGTTCAATTGTACCAACCTTTCCCCAAATCCTTCCTGGGTTAGAATTCGGAAGGTGGAGCAGTGATTTCTGCGCATGCACACGACGCTAGAGGCACCTCTAATATTTAAAATAACTGAGGGAAGGAATTATCAGAGTAGACAAAGTGGAGCAGTGATGGGATAAGGACAAATCTGCAGCATAAAGAGAGGGGTCATATCACATGATGAGAAAAATCATAACTGAAGAGCACTAAAAAAAATAAACAAAACAAAAAAGAAATGATTTCTCTAGATTCACAGAGCAAGATAGCTTTGTGATGACTGCTATTCTACAAGCAGAGATTTTTATTACCTAAATCTCTAATAAGAGACAGCTTAGACCTATGCCTTCTATGAAGGTGGAGAAAATTATTTTTCCTTATATTTAAAAGATTATCACTTCGTATCTCATCTCTTCTTATTAAGTTTACAGCAATATTAAAACAAGATTTAGGTGAATAAAGAACATAATATACTCCAAAATAGAGAAGATATTCTTTGGAGTATTATAAACGCTCCTGTCTGCTTGAATGGAATTTTAATGGAACAACCCACCCTCTTAGGAGAAAAATAAAAAAAGATGACAGAAAATATTATCCTTTTCCAAAGCTTTCATTAAACTGTCTTGTTTTACAACCTGCACAGACCACTCTCTGGACTCCATCACTCAGGGACTGTATCAAAGAAAGTACCTATAAGAGATTAGCAAATAATCTTTATTGATTCTTTCCTCCAGTCAGAACATTTTTACCAATGGAAACAAGTAATTTGGAAATTAAAAAACCCTAATTCATATCAATAATAAAAGAATGGTGATTTTAACATATCTCTCAGACCTATAGAGATGCTGAGGGGCCTGGAGCATCTCTGTGAGGAGGAAAGGCTGAGAGACCTGGGGATATCTAGCCTAGAAAAGGGCAGCCTGAGAGGGGATCTGGTCAATGCTCAGCAAGAGCTTAAGGGTAGGGGCAAGAGAATAGGGCCAGGCTCTTTTCAGTGGTGCCCAGCAACAGGATAAGGAGCAACAGGCACAAACTGGTACCCAAGAGTTTCCAACTAAATGCCAGGAGAAATTTCTTTGCTGTGAGCCAGAGCCCTGAAGCAGGATGCCCAGAGAGGTAGTGGAGTCTCCTTCTCTGGAGAGATTCCAAACCCACCTGGACATTGTGATCCTGGGCAACCTGCTGCGGGTGACCCTGCTTGAGCAGAGTGGCTGGACTAGATGATATCCAGAAGTCCCTTCCAACCCTACCATGCTGGGATTCTGGAATTGTGTCCATTTTACTACTTTTGATCAGGAAGCCAAATGCAAAACCCAAGTTTGTGATGTGAGAAAGGTAACAGTGTACAGCTCCACAGGTCATTAAGGGAGACGTTGTTCTGGGAGCTGGGACTTCTGAGCAGAAGACAGAAATAGTTGTGTGACATAATGTCTAAACTTTGAGAAGCGTTGGGGAAAAGCTCTGTGTTTCAAAAACAGACATTATATTATGTGCTTACAGCCAAGTATCTGCTGGAATTTACTCTCTGCTCCCAAAACAAATCTTTACCTGCGTCACTGAAATGAAGCATGAAAGCAGGGTCAGATTTGAATCTGTTATTAATGGGCAGCTATTTCATTATTGTCACACTTTGCCAAAAAGCTGGAGTGACCAGAAAAAAGCCATAAATAAGGGATTCAGCTGCTGGAGACTTTGTTTTCTTTACATTCAGCAGAGATTTCTTTCTTTCTTTCTTTTTCTTTTCTTTTTTTGAGCATATAAAAGTAAGCTGGGTCCCAAATTAGAAAAGACAAAAAAAAAAAAAAAGACAAAGCACTGCAGGGTTGTTGAGTCTGGCAATTAATGATAATTAGTAGATGGGGGAAAACTTCTTAAACAAGTTGATTTGAAAGGAAACAGCACACTTTCTTACATGTTATCCCCTAGGTGCTGTACTCACATCCTGGATGAGACAAAGTATTACCACAATAAAATTCAAGGCATCACAATTACAGCTGCCCACAAGGCAAGATCAAGGAGTTCACATCAAAAACGCAGAGCAAACTCTAGCAAATAACGATCACAAGGGGGCTGATGGGGAGTTCAGAAGAAAGTTGATCATTTTTCAAGAGGACTATGGACCGAAAATGTTTGTCCTTTTACCAAATGGTAAAACAAAAATGGCTTTAGAAGTGTCAGACCAGTTCTATGCACCTGCAGAGCATTAGTGAACTTCAGTGGAGACAGAACAGTGCCCATGATTTCCTCAACTCACATTTTAAACCAAGGTCTGAACTGCAGATTAACTATTAATAATTCATGACTTCTCACAGAATTAGAGAATTGTTTTGTTTGGAAAAGACCTTTAAGATCATTGAGTCCAACCATTCTCTAACTCTACCACAACTGATGCTAAACCATGTCTCTCAGGACCACATCTCTGCCTCTTTTAAACATCTTCAGGGATGGGGATTCAAAACTCTCTCTAGGGATCTTCTTCCAGTGTTCAAGAACCCTTTCAGGGAAGAACTTTTTCTGATAGACCACAACACAAACATCTACACAACAAATCTTAAATACACTAAAACAACTTCACATTTGCACTATCTCCAAAGTAGGAAATCCTTTCTTCCACTCCTGATAAACTTAGATAAGCCTGTTTCTTTCTTCCCTGTCTCCTTCCTTTCCCACCTGGAATACTTTTATCTGAAAAGCACCAGAAACTATTCTTTCCACCCTCTAGTACACACAGATGAAAACTTCACCACATGTCAGATCAGTTCATTTGAGCATTAAGGGCAGGAACACAGAATAGTTACTGCCTGTGCCAGCCACACAGCGCTGTTGCCTTTTATTTCATCCTCATATAAAAGCTGCTTTAAAATTGAGAGAAGAAAAAGCAAAAATATTTGCTAATTTTGCAGAGTCTTTTAATCAGTCCCTGCTTAAGGTAGATTAAAAGAAACCAAGATAACTCAGCACTCTGGGTCAGCAACTCGCCACTGGAAAATTCTTTTCTATAGCTGGAGTCAATTTACCTCAGCTATATATTTTTTTCTCAGCAGCATGGCATTTAGACAGTTAATCTGAGTTAAGTATTAAAAAGGCTGGGAAATGTTGCCACTACTATTTGAGTCCAAACAAACAAACCCTCCTCTAAAGCAGAGTTGTACATTCTCTGCATACACCAGAGCAAGGACTCACTTTTAATTCTCTGTTCTTTCATCAATTTCATATAAATTTAAGTAACATATGGAAAAGAGGCAGAGGCTCTTCAAGACCCTGCTAAGCACTCTGAAAACAGGGAAATAGTTACCCTTTGCGATGAATGGAATAAAATCCAGTTTCAAGAGGAATGAACTACTTGAAGGGAATGCCAATGTATACCTGTTAAATCTTGGAAGAGAAAATGTAGTCATAAATACATCCTAGAGTGGAAAATGTTGAAGTACTGGTGGCAGTCAGGTGTAACAGTTACTGCATCCGAGAATAGGCCATGCTGCTGGAAAAAGCTTTTCCTCTTGCCCCAGTTCAGGACACTGTTCTTGGTGATATATTAGACATGGACATAGCTGGGTTTCTCCATCAAATCACAGAATAGTTTTGGTTGGAAAAGACCTTTAAGATCAAGCCAAATCATTAACCTAGCACTGCCCAGGTCACTACTGAAGCATGTCGCTCAGCTTCCCACACCTACCTCAGTCCCTACACCTCCACAGCTTTTAAATACACAAAATAATGCAGAAAGAAAACTAAATGCATCTAGTTTGTAAATGAAATTTCTGACACAATAATGCCTGCAGGGATCTGATACTACTGACTCTCTGATACAAAAGCAGGCTTTTTGATTCAGAAGATGGAGACAGCACAATGGAAAGAGAAATAACTTAAATTTCCACAAGGTAAAGGAGAGGACTTGTATAAATAGGAGCAGTTAGGTATCTTATTTTGTACACTGCCCAAAATTTGCTCCCTTTTAAACAAATCTTAGTTTAAGAAGAGAATTACACCTTAAAGCAATAAAAGATGTGATAAAAATTACTGGATGTGGTCAAATTAATGCAGCAAAACTCTCAGAGAATCACCCAAGCAATAAATAAAGTTAAAAGACTCGTGCCTTTTTTCTTTACCTTAAATCTAAAAAGAATAAACCAACTATTAATTACTTAAGTAACAGAAGATTTTTTTTTTAAGTGCTAACAAAATACTTAGGTTTTACAATCTTTACAGCAAAATAAATGATTTTGTCTCTCTTGAAATTTAAATTTGGAGGGATAAAAATTGAAAGTACTTTCTCATCATGCTGGCTTTTTGTATCTGCTACAGCTTTCTGTAGAGATTAGGGAACTGAAGCCATCCAATAAGTCATTTCTGAAATGTTACATGGTTAACAGAAGGACAACCAGACACAAAGAACCGGTACATATTGTTACAGAAAAGGGCACTCCCTTTCAGCCTCTCCAAGACAGCCCAAAGGCAAAAGGATGCCCCAAAACTCAGTAGCACAGACATGGAAGGAACTGGTCTTGTCACCAGAACTGCATTAGAATCTAAATCTGAACTGAACAGCACAGACCCCCTGAAATTGAAACATGGGTGTTCTCCACAATGTTACAGAGCAAGGCTTGCTGGCTTTCAGTGAGCCTCTACATCACACAATTGCCCTGAAAGGAGATCAATTACATTAAGTAGCAAAAAACATGTAACATTTTCAATTAAATATCTGCATAAAGTTTGATTCTGCAACTCCAGAGAACATGGTTTCCCATCAATAGCTCTTAAGTAGCAGTTCCCCTTCTGTTTTGCTGTTTGTTGGGGGTTTTTTTCCCCTATTTCATTTTTTTTGCCTGCCATTGAAGGGCTGCATTTCCCCAAACACTGTCTCCTTACACTGGGGGAGAAGAATTCTGTTGTTCTATCATCAAATATAATAACCTGGAGTAAACAATTTGCACAGGTTTGTTTTGGGAATCTTAAGCAGAATGAAGACCTCAAGAACCACTGGAGACCAGATGTATCTGACCAGACATCATCTCACCCTGCTTCATACCTAAAATTAGGTGCAAATCTTGTACAAACACATTGAATTCTGCAGGTCAACTACATCTAACAGTTTATTACAGCTACTTGTTTAGTTGTCTGTATTTAACACAATTATGCTACTGGTTTACATCTAATATCAATTTTTCTGGAGATATTTTGTATGTTACTACTCACCCATGGAGTAAGGGTTTTCCCCAAGCTTTTACATTTTCATCCATACAACTTTCTAAGTTTTAATACACTCAAGTGCTTGAAAATTAAATTTCTCCATTTTAATTTGCTAAAACACTATTCTGTCTAGCAAATTAAGTTTTCAGAATTAAAAATTAGGGTGAGTGCTGTTTAGGAACAAAGCAGAGAACACCTCTCCTATGGAATGCCAAAATGAAACAGGTATGTATATTAAGGAAGCAAAAAAATAAAATAAATAGAAAAATCCTGTAATTAAGATGCTCATATTTAAGTATTTTATGGAATCTTACTTTATGCATAATTACATTCTGGTTCTATGTGGAATCTGCACAACACACATTTTGTTTCAGTACTATTCTTGCTCCTAAAAAACACAGCAGACCTGCACAACTTTAGTTCAGCTTAGAAACAGAGATATGGTGCTGAGGGATGGGGTTTAGCACCAGGCTTTGCAGAGGTAGACAGCGGTTGGACTTCATCTTCTTAAAGGTCTTTTCCCATTAAAACAATTCTATGATTCTAAGTATCAGGTAGAAATAATAATTATTCTTATTTTTGGGAATCATATGAGCAAGTTTTAAGTTCCAGCTGAACTATATGGGGTGTTTTAATTTGTTCGGTTTCTTCTGTCACTCCTGTTGGTTCCTCCGTGCCTATTATTCATAAGAGAGAGGCTGAAAGAAGAAAAAAAGCCTTTTCACTCCCCTGCGGCAGCCGGTGCAGGCGTTCCGGCTGGCTTGCTTTCGTCTGCACCCAAGCAGGCAGCCGTGCAGACACAGCCGTGCAGACACAGCCTCCGCGGCAGCAATGCTCGCACAAAGACTCAGCGCTGCGAGGGAGCCTCTGTCCCCAGGGCACGACACTACAAGGGTGATATCGGAGCAGCACATTTGGGGCACTTCGCATTTCCTCCTCATTTCTTCAAGCTTTCGGCGAGAAGGTCGCCGACGATCATCTTAATGCTACTGCCCTCTACTGCTAAAGAAAACAGGGACAAGGGGGAAAAAAAAAACCTCCTACACTTCATTAATTCTTGACCGAGGAACCTGAATCAAGGCTTTTAGCATTTTTAAATCTAGACCTTTGTAATTAGCATAGAATCACTGAATGCACTGGGTAGGAAGGGACCTCTAGAGGTCTTCTAGTCCAAGCCCCCTGCAGTAAAAGCAGGGACATCCCCAATTAGATCAGGTTGCTCAATGCTCCAATTGCACCATGTGAAAATTAAGACCTGTGAAAGGTGGCTCTTCACTCCGTTTTCTATAGCATATTATTATTATTGTTAATATTATAGTTTTACTTTAGTTCTATATTAGTTAATAGCACAGTGGTTAATACTGTTAGAAACTGCAGTCTGTTCTGCAGGCTTAGGAAGGGCAGTTAAAATATATATTCATAAAATATGTTCAACAGCTTCTTTCCCAATAAAAATGACATCTGCAAAATGCATTAAAGTGAGCAGAAGCTGGGTTAATGCCTCAACACATTTTTGTTTTGTCTCAAGCTCAAGTTAGGGATTCAGCTGGATCTTAAAAAGCTGTGGTGCCCTCACTGCAAGGCAAGGTGTGAATGTCTCAGTAATGATCAGGGGGGTGAACACAGACACAAAAAGTAGTTGTTAAGAGCTGGTTTAAGCCTGCCCCGTAGGTTTGGAAATCATTTCCTCCACAAACAATCCTATTTCCATTTCAGTCTGACCCAGTCACAAATTAGATTCACTGGGTATTATGTGGAATTACCAGAATAGGGTGGGTTTTCGCCCCCCTTGAACGTTTGGAACCATTTCTCCCCCTTTTCCATTTCTCTAAGTTTTAACAGCTTGCCTTTGCTTCAGACTACAGCAGAGCAGAGAAACAGGACAGATGTTTCAAACAGAGGTGATGAGGTCATAGTTCCTTCTGAGCTGTATCACACGGTGTGCTACGTGTACTGAAACCAGATCAGAACAAGACATCACATTCATACTCCTCCTGAGGACATTAAAGACAAACTCTCCCTGCTCTGTTTCTCACCCACGTCTCCACTCTAACCTTCCAGGCTCTGACAGCAGCTAGCTGCTGCTTCACACCACTGAAGCTTTTCTAAAGCTTCCTTGGTGAGCTACCTCCGCAGCCCCATACCTGAACTCTCCCAGACCTCCTAGATGCCAGAGAGGTCAGAGTAAAAGTTCAGAAAAATCACTGCTCCATACAAATACCTCATTAAGCAGCAGAAAAATGTATTATTAATGTGACCCCATTCTCTCCCTACATATATGTAACTCAACAGTTATGAATGGGTCTCAGCCCACCACTGATTACAAACTTCTCTGGAAGACACTGTGACTACAGCTGTGGCAGATGCCAAATTTCTTTGTGAGAAATGTAATGCAGCAAAAGAAATTCTGCATTTTTATGTCATGTACACACAATAAGAAAGATGAGACTATAAAAACAATCTATACTGGCTAGGTTGTTTTTTTTTTTTTTTCCTGCTAAACCTTTCATACATGCTGTTCATTCTGGATTCCCCTACTTCCAACTTCCCTACAGATATCAAGTGAAGTAAATGCTGCTACTCTTCATTAACTTTTCTTTCATTGAGCAGAACAAATTGTCAGCTCTCCAGGAATACATATGATCATATTTTAGATTTTAAAGTGCATTAACTTTTTAATTTAAGAACTAAGGCTATTAGTTGAAGACCATTTGCCTGGTGTCAGTTTAATTAATTTCTAAACTGAAGAAACACTGGCTGTGGGGATGTTACAAAATGGAATGCAGAGCCCAGGACTGTCAAACTACTCAAACTGTCTTGTTCTACCTTTTTATACCCCATTTATATTCCTGAATGCTGTGGCACTACATCACCTTGTGCAGGACACACGTGGGACACCTCCTGGGATGCAGAACACTGCAGCTCAAAGGAAGGAAAAGATAGAGGTAGGGGAAAAGGAAGGCAGGCAATCATAGCAAAGAGAAAGAAAAATTAGAAAACTTCTGGTAATTCACAAGTATAAAATGCAAAGTCCAAAATAATTCCCACTGGCCCAAGGCTTCAAGTGTTAGTTAATATGAAGTCTAATTATTTTTGCAGTTTGGTATTTTTATTAAACTTGCACTGAAACATGAAACTTCCAGCTAATAGAATACATGTGTAGGTAGACAGCTTTCTTTTTGGCATGATTTCAGCAGTTCCACAAATGATGATGCCAGAAAAACAAAATCTAAATTCAGTGCAACTACCAGGACAGACAATTCAAGGAGGGGTGGTGGAGTTGAACTCAACAACTGGTAGCACTCTGCAGAGCAGCTTTAAACATATCAGTAAAATTTCTGAGGTGATAGATAAGATTTCACAGTAGATTTAAGCCGTTTCATGCTTTAGCTCATACAAAGCTAACAACTTCATGCTTTGCAGTCCCAGCTTCTTGTAAACCTTTTACTTGTGATTCAGAGTGACAGCCTGCATCAGGCAGCAGCACTAAACCTCACCTGAATAAAGGAGAGGACCAAACATCTGTTAAATGTACAACACCATGTGCAAATCAGCAGCACGAGACGAATTTTCAAAGGGAATATTCAGTAGCCAAGCTAAGATCTAGTACCGTCAATAAGTATACATTAGCTAAAAATAGCCAAGAACTGAAGTGCCCATTATTCACTTCCCTTGTTATTATCAATATTCTTCAGTGTCCCTTGGCAGCATGCAGCAGAATTCAAAACATGCAAGAAAAAGTTAATCTCCTGACAAGTAATGGACAGGTGGGAAAACAACCAAAGTCTCTGATCAGAGGTCATGCACAGATGATCACGAGCTACCGGACTGTTATGACTTGCATTCCCACTGAACCAGATCGTATGACAGGGCTTTGTGCTCTTATCCCTCTACAAGAGCCAAGGAAAATCTATCAGCTTGAACTTCCATTCTTAAACCACAAACACTGCTTGGTTTAACTCATTTTCCTTTGCAATTTTTATGAGCTAATAGCTCAAAAAAAAAGGGGGGTCATATAACACAGATCAGCTGATGAGCGGCACCATGTGAGTGCTACTCATCCACTTCAAAATGAGCCCACGCGGCTTAAACTGCTGATGAAGAGTTCAATATCTGGTGCAGAATGGAGATAAAAATCCCCTAAATATTTGCTTGCTCCTGAGTTTTTTTGGTACACTGAAAAAGAGCTGAGTGAAAAGTACTTTTGGAAGAGCTTGAGGGTTCCTGTGAGCATGCAGAGATGTCAGGTGAAGTGTGACAGCTCTTGATGCTCAAGAGACAGCAGTTATTTCTTTGCATCACAAGGCAGCTGAGTGCATGAAGAGAAATCCCCAGCACTTCACAAACTGTTTTCAATGACAGTTTGAAAGCAGGACCCAGTGCACAGTTAGTTAAAAAAAAGCCCTAAAGTGGATGTTAAACTGATTTCCTACTCACATGGACTGTCACAACCACATAGGTGGAACCAAAATTATCCCAAATACGATATGCTATGTAGTAATACAGATGCCTTCATATAGGTAATAAAAGTGATTTTCTTCCCTATTTTGTGTGTGCTCTCCCACTAACATCACATAGCCAGGCACAGGCAGACAAACATTCACAAGCACTTTTAGAACATCTTTCTTCCAGCACAGTCTTATTCTGCACATACCAATGGAACTGCTCAGGTGACCAGTAAGACTCCACTTGTAAGAATCTAGTGTTGGGAAGGTTTTTACTAAGCAGGAGTTCACAGTGGTTTTTTCCTCCATGTCTTTTTCAACATCAGGCATGGCTGAATGTGTTGTATGAAAAACACACCCCCACCACTGCCTAATATAAGCAGCTTCAGGGAAATTTGGTCATCTCAGCATTTACCTTAACAGCTTTCACTCACAGAAATGCTTTAAACTACACACTTTGGTTCTATTTAACAAACAAACACAATTAATAGAGCACTTGTTATGAACAGATGTTTCAAGGGCAAAAATAATGGGGCTAGGCTATAATTAAAACTAATATAATCTACAGGTCACTCCTGGAGAGACATAACACCACTCAGTTTTTTAAGATGATGTAATTTGGACAACAGTATTTCACAAAGGAGGAAAAAAGAACAGGAGGCAGTAACAAAGGTTCTGACTTGTCCCCAGGAAATCACCTTGCCCAGTCTCAATTCTGCTAAAGTACTTCTAATTAAAGTCTCAGGAAAGAACACCAAGTGAGGGGGTTTATTTCTGTATTTTAAACACAAGTCATGCTTTTTTTCCCCACACAAAACAACTGCATGTGGTCAAAAGTTCAGAGTACCGGTAGCTTCTCAAGGCCTTTGAGTTCAAGAAGCTTCCTGATGTGAGCCTTTTCAATTCAGGGCAGTACCCAAGCTCTAGCCATATGTTTCACAACTTATTAATATTCAACAGGAACAAAAAAAATAAAGAAAAATAATGCAGAACACATTTATCCAAGCAACCTAGCTAGAAAGTTTCTCCCAGGAGTGGTTTTGTGCTGTGGGTATTTAAATATAGCTCAGCATTTAGTAAAGTGTTGTCTGAGATCAAATGCTGACACCTGCTAACTTATTGACTCATCACTCAAAGTAAAAGCTTCTTTTTTCTTACTTCGTGTATGCATAAGCACCTAATAAAGGCATTCTTATCAAGAAGAACAAAAGCAGATGTGAAAGATCTGTTTCTCCCAAGACAGCCATATAATGAAAAAATAGCTGCTTAAACCTCAGCAATAAATGTTTTTAGGTTTGCATGGAGCACAGTCCACATCTGGCTGCAGCGACAGTTGATAACAGAGAAAAGAACACACTGTACACAATACCATCAATCCAGTTAGCAAATGTAAGAGTGAAGAGGCCAAAGACAAGGTATAAAACACAGTGATAAAGTGTCTTGCAGGAGTAATGAAATAAGCTTGCTCAAATACTTTTGAGTCCACAGACAAAATACTTAGCTTAGGGTTTATCATTATGCAAGTTGTTTATTTAAAACAGAGAGACCAGAACAGATTTTTCTCTTTAAATAAAGTGAGATCATTCCAACTGCAACATTTGTTTTAAAGATCCAAGGAAAATGCTGCTTAAAATGCAGTTCTGTTCCTACCTGCCCATCCTGACCCACATGATGTATCTGCAGGTTTCCCTGTAAAACAAGAGCATTGATAATAAACATGACTTTGGAACTGAAAACATTGCTGTGTCCTGAAGAAGGCCTGTTTCTCATCTCCTTATTAAACAGCCTCAGGATTAAGGAAATCTATTAATTGAGGAAATTCTGCTGAGGGTTATCTTGGCAATCCTGCTACAATTCAATGGTCAGCACTAACCACAGAGGATAAACAGACTCTTTTTAAAAAGCAAGGAGAGTTTTTAAGCACCACCATATTTTGCTTTTTGGAAGTTACTATAGAAAGCCCAGTATTTTTAGGCAAAGTTTGGCTGGTTTTTGAGCTAAGATTTTTGGGTTTCTTTATTTATATAAAACTGATATTTTAAGTCAAACCTTTGCTGAGCTAAAAGTTTTACATGTATGGAGTTCCATTGACTATCATTTTTTATGAAGTTGTCACTACTGTTAATTATTAGAATTTCTGTATAAAAAATACAATACTAAAGACTAACACAGGAAATACATCTACAGCAAAATAATTCACAACAATATAAAGTATTTTAAGGGCAACTGTAGCTGCAAAGTCTAGAAAGGAAAGCAGTATCTCTGTGACATGAAGTTGTATTCATCTGCTCTGAGATGTCTTTTCGAAAGTACATTTAGATTAAATAAAAAAAAAAACCAGCTTCCCAAACACAGAGACCTGCAGTGAAACAGCACATTTCTATGAAGAAAAAAATACCAACTCCTTGATTTGCATTTTCTGCTTTTTGTCTCACTGGCAGCGTTTCTTCTTATTTGAAGCTGTGTACATTGTAATAAATTTCAAACCAGATGTTTTTATCTGTCACGGACAAACGCAGTCCTTAAAAGCCTTCCATACAGAAAGTTCAGATGAAGCCAAGGGACAAGGAGTGTGCTTGAATCTCAGGATCAGTCACAACCAGTATTTGCTGAATCATATTTTTTTCAGTGGCTCTTTACCCAAGGGCTGCTTCAGTTTTATTGCAGCACACTGTGAGTTCTTTTAGAGCCAGAATGTTTTGATCCTTTCTTATTTCTCTCTAGGTCTGACAAGCTCTTCAAAGGAAACTGTCTCTAACTATAATATTTATGAAATATTTGTGATAATATTTACTCTAAAATAGCTCCCTGTGTTAACAGTATTCCTCTGCACCAAAAGTGGTTTTATGAGATATGATTTAGGGAGCTTTGGAAATGGATCAAACTAACCTACAAGCACAAATCCTTGATGTTGAGTAAAAAAAAAAGAAAGAAAACTCAACAGGTAAATCATACAGATCTAAATGGTAGTCTGCATTCATGTTTAAGCTTATTTTGCTATTGCTTCTTTGTGCAAACAAAGTTAGTGCACAAGAAATCTAACAGCAGTCTTAGCACTTAGGAGTCTGTACATTCTTAAATAACCAACAATAGGACTCTCAGGTACATTCAGTTTTAATATCTGCTTTGCCTGAGGTGGAGGGGAGAAAGAAGTTGAGAATGCAGTGTTCAGTACTGGATTAACCCATTTCCACTCTGCTGCACTGCTTTTAGGGAGAAAAATCATGAAATGCAAATACTGTAGTGCCAGATTCCTTGATCAATAATGCAGAACTTGCCTTCTGGTGTCTAAAGACCTCTCCAATTCCTGTTCAAGTTCCCACAATTAAAGACACTGAGTATTCTGAACACATTTAGTTAATAAACTTAACAAAAATAACTTCATTTCTTAATGGCAGTGCAAACACCAAAGAGGGTTTCCTCTGTAAGTGCTTATTTTCAGTGAAGACCATCAGCCATATACAGTGATTGTTAGTGTAACACACAGAGAGCTGTCTTGGCTGGTCAAGGAAGGAAAAGAAAAAAAACACCAAGCCAAAAAGAAACAAACAAAATGAAACCCCAAACCCTTCAGAGACAGAAAGTGCATATTGCATTTACTGCCATAAAGCACATTTCATCCCTTGCCAGTCTCTGTAGCTTATTGCAGCAGACCTCAGAGTTCTGGTCTTAGAACCAGGGCCCCAAGTTCTGGCCAACATCTGCTCCCCAGGCACATCAACATTTGGCTCACCTCACTGTCCTGCGTGATCTGCACTTGCTCGCCTTGAGGCACCTGGGCTATGTGGAGATGGCCCTGTGGGATCCGCAACAAAAGAAAACACCAAGGAGCATCAGAAGAAAATCGTGACTCCAGGAAGAAGCTACTGCCTTGGATTCGAGGCATTTTAACTTATGGAAGCACAATGCATATTCAATGAATACATTGAAGATGTATCATAGAATCAACAAGGTTGGAAAAGACCTCAGAGGTCATCCAGTCCAACCTATCACCCAGCACCTCATGACTCACTAAACCATGGCTTCAAGTGCCACGTCCAATCCTTGTTTGAACACCTCCAGGGACAGTGACTCCGCCACCTCCCTGGGCAGCCCATTCCAATGGCAGATCACTCTTTCTGTGAAGAACTTTCTCCTCACCTCCAGCCTAAACTTCCCCTGGTGCAGCTTGAGACTGTGTCTTCTTGTTCTGGTGCTGGTTGCCTGGGAGAAGAGACCAACCCCCTCCTGGCTACAACCTCCCTTCAGGTAGTTGTAGACAGCAATAAGGTCTCCCCTGAGCCTCCTCTTCTCCAAGCTAAACAACCCCAGCTCCCTCAGCCTCTCCTCATAGGGCTTGTGCTTGAGACCTCTCACCAGCCTCATTGCCCTTCTCTGGACACGTTCAAGCGTTTCAATATCCTTCTTCAGTTGAGGAGCCCAGAAATGGACACAGTACTCAAGGTGTGGCTAACTAGAGCTGAGTACAGGTGCAGAATGACTTCCCTGTTCCTGCTGGCCACACTGTATCTGTATTTCCCCATCTTTTTATGCAATGTATAGGCAGAGTGACTTTGAAGAATGCTTCATTTTCACGTCAGAGGAAAGAAAATGGTCATTTATAATAGTAAATAACATTTAGCATTATTTTTTTGTACTCTATAGACAAAGTAACTGCATTTTTGACTGGCACACAAAGCATGGGACTAGCTTCCTGTGGTACATCAGCATTGTGCCTGAAAGATTAATCCCCTGTAAAGACCTTGAAAATTCAGTTCTTAAAACAGATATGCCAAGACTAACTAAAGAGCAAGGTTTTAAAAGGTATCTGAAAGTATCCATTTACCCCTGTACAGTCACACAGTTATGGTGAAGTACAGCATCACAGACTCAGAGAAGAGTGGGGGTTGGAAGGGACCTCTGGAGATCACCCAAGTCGGACCCCCCTCACTGTTGCAGGGTGTCCCCCCGCTTCCCTCTGTGTGCAACAGTCACCCACAGCAGGTTGCCCAGGAACACAATGTCCAGGCAGATCTTAAAAGTCTCCTGAGAAGGAGAGTCCACAATCTCTCTGAGCAGCCTGCTCCAGGGCTCCAGCACCCTCACAGGAAAGAAGTTTCTCCTTAAGTCCAAGTGAAACCTCCTAGGTTCTAGTTTATACCTGCTGCCTCCTGGCCTACCACTGGGCACCACTGAAAAGGGCCCAGCCCCATCCTCATGACCTCAACTCTTCAGCTACTGCTGAGCATTGAGAAGATCCCCTTTCAGGTTGCTCTTTTCCAGGCTAACAGCCCCATGTCTCTCAGCCTCTCCTCATAAAAGAAACACTCCAGTCTCCTAATCATCCTCATGGCCCTTCATTGTACTCTTTCCAGTCCTTACCTGTTCCTCTTCAACTGGGGAGCCCAGAACTGATCCTGCTAAAGACTCTCTCTCAAGCTGCTATAAACTGACATGAAGTCATTAATTTGAATGCAGTTACACCAGTTTTTGGCAGTGGAGAATCTGCCCTAGCAGGTTTAATAACATTAATAGTTTGTATTGCTGACCATACCCCCCACCTCAGAATGGTATCAATCCTACCATCTGATCAAAACAGGGATAAGGGTGGGCAGAATTCCTTGTGCATTCTGACCAGCCCAGCAAAATTTTTGCTACTGTGATTTACCTGAAGGGAGATTGGATTCTAAATAACCTACTTCAGAGTTTATAAGGCTTTGTGTTCATTTTAATATGCCTGCATGAGACTGAGATTAAAGATAATCATTTGGAATTCTGTCAAAGGCTCTTCTTATTTTATAACACAAGAACAATTGCATGTGATTTTCAAAGAAACACAGATCCCTCTATTTCAAACAGTTTCATTTCCTTTGGAAGGAAACTGTCTATTTATAGGGGAAAAAAACATACTGAAAGTATCACTCTGACAATAGGGGCTGTATATAAAATTACAGCACAGCACAGTCCACATCAAGATTAGAATCACTTTCCCTCCTTAACATCCAGCTCTCAGGGCTCCCAGGAAAAAGCACCGAGCATTTAAAAGATCCATTTATAGTGTTTTCAAATAGAAGCAATCCTTTCCGACTGAAGGAAAGGGAGGGGAAGGTGACTTTATTCACCTTTGTGTCATGCAGCATTCCAAAAAAAGAACTGCTCACTCATCTTTTGCAGATAGACAGCTGGCCTTCAGGGACAGCCCTTTCACTTTGTTCACAAATTCAATTCAATACTCACTTCTTTCAGACATTTGTAGTGTAAATAATTACTACCTTACTGATGAGTCTTAGCCTGGTCTACATGTATCATTCCCTAGACTAAAAAAAGCAACACCATTTTCATCTGCTTCAGCCTAGGACACCTCTACATGTTTGACAAATTATGACATTTAGATAGTGGTTGTGAGTTGTCATGGCTTGTTCCCAGATTCCACAATCAGTTTAAAGGGCAGCTGACAGATCCAGAACTTTTAACAAGGCGACCTTTCATCACTTACATCTATAAACATAAACATTTTGCCTATCATATCCAGCTATTTCTTAGAATTTTCCCTTCTATTTGTCTTTTGATACTTGAAAAATACTTCTCAGCCATCAATTAAATCTCATCCAAAAATTCCACAAAGCAGTTAAGAAGGGATGTTCCTCAAAATGCACAGAGAACCCAAGAGACAAAGAAATCCACATGGGAATACTGCAAAGTTATGGCAAAAGCCAAGTGAAAATGGAACCCCTGCATCCAGGTCCTGCAGAAAGAGCTGGGGATGATCTCAGCTGGCAGGACAGAAACAACTTTGCATGTAAATCTATTGAATTTCTCTTTAGTTCTCTTCCAAGTTTGAGGAAAGTAACTCAAAGCATTTAGCATCTAGTTCCATAAAGCCAGAATTAGCTCCACAACTTCTACTGAAGTCCCATATGGTATCCAGGTACATAACAGAAAGGAGCAAGGCAAAATGAAAGAGGTGGCCTGGACTTTCCAACCCTATCTGAATCTCACAGCTAAATGCTTCCTAGCATCCCTTCCACCAAGCCCTTTCTTTGCTCTTACTTTGTAACTGTTCTTTTCACTTTGGAACAATGTGCTCTCTACTGCAGTTTCCTTTCCACAACTCTTGCTGTCTGGAGTTCCTCTCAATCACTTTCACCTCAAACCCCTTCCACTTCCATGTACTCCTTCAAAATTCTTCTGGCTAATTAAGTTTTCCTTTCAAGCAATGCTTAGAGCTCTGTCATCTGTCTTCAACACTGTGCTGCCCAACCTGAAATTACTCCCCGATTTCCATCACGCTCTTCTCCTCCAAGTCTTCTACTGCTACTCTGGTGAACCCTCAGCAGGGTCTTTCAGATGTGCCTATTTTTATATCATTCCCAAAGCTTCTGTCTGCCTGTCCCTCAGACCCCTTTTTTCTTCATTGTATTTCTAGGCAACTTCAACAGATGGAACAGGCTGCCCAGGGAGGTGGTGGAGGGACCATCCCTGGAGGTGTTCAAAAACCATGTAAACATGGTGCTGAAGAACACGGTTTAGTGTGCACAGTGGTGTTGGGTTGACAGTTGGACTTGATGATCTTAGAGGGCTTTTCCAACCGAAACTATTCTATGATTATTCTACTTCAGGCTCTTCTTTGTAACAGCACTGAGTAAAATCTTTGCAGGAGACAGACCACTGGCTCCTACATCTTATATTGTTGATTATTCTCTCTCAAGAATTCTTCTTTATTTGCCCCTTTCCACCTGCCTGGTGTCCAAGGAAAATGGGGTGATGTGCAGAAGAGGTACATCTGTGTCCATGTGTCTTTCTGCTCTGTGCTGGGACACTGCCTGACACAGCTGAGTGCTGGCCCATGCTCAGGCTTCTGGGGTCTTTCAAAACACTAATACCAGCAGTAGAAAAGTTTTAATGTCACATGACTGTGCATAAATGCTGCAAACTGCAAAGCCTGAAGTTTTTGAAAACTAATAGCAGGCAGATTTTAATGATTAAATTCTCCAGTTTCTACCCCAAAAGAATGAGTGTGCAGGTAAAATTCACTATTTCTGAATACAGCACATCAGAAATGCCACGCAATCCCCAATTTCATTATTTTCTTCTGCTTTTTAATGAAATTTGGTTTTATAACAATCCTTGTAGTCAAACAAGAATGAAAGCTAAGGTGAAAATCCATTAAAATAATCATGGCCTGTGTCTCAGGCTTCAAGTCACTATTTGTAGGTTTCACATACATACATGTATCTAAATGAACACACATGTCAAGTACTCAGCTAACAGATGTTCACAAATAACTGGGAATGCAGAGGGTTTTTTTTAATGAAAACAAATAAATACATGCATTCTTGTCTTGAAAGTCACTGCTGGAACTACCTCCACAGTGTAAATCACAGAATCGTAGGGGTTGGAAGAGATCATTGAGTCCAAGCCCCCTGCTAAAGCAGATGACCTAGGGCAGGCTGCACAAGAACACATCCAAGAGGGTTTTGAAAGTCTCCAGAGAAGGAGACTCTACAACCTCTCTGGGCAGCCTGTTCCAAAGCTCTGTCACCCTCACTGTAAAGAAGTGTCTCCTTGTATTGAGGTAGAACCTCTTGTGTTCCAGCTTGTTCTCATTGTTCCTCGTCCTATCACTAGGCACCACTACAAAGAGACTGGCACCTTCACCTTGACACCCACCCCACATTTATAGATGTTGATAAGGTCCCCTCTCAGCCTTCTCCTCTCAAGACTAAACAGGCCCAGTTCTCTCAAGTCTTTCTTCATAGTAATCATCCTTATAGCTCTCTGTTGGACTCTCTCCAGTTGATCTCTTTCTCTCTTGAATTGGGGAACCCAAAACTGGACACAGCAGTCCAGGTGTGGTCTCACCAGGGCAGAGCAGAGGGAGAGAACCTCCCTAGACCTGCTGGACACACTTTCCTTAATGCACCCCAGGATGCCATTGGCCTGCTTGGCCACAGGGGCACATTGCTGACCCTGTCATACTATTATATTACTGTCATGGAATGTGCAAGCAGTCAGGTAGAGACTCGTTAATCCTACACACAGTAACGAATATGCATTTATTTGTAATGATTGTGTGAGCAAATCCTGCAAGGAGATCTTTTCCAAATACCTCTAAACATCTTTCCATAAGCTTTCAATGTTTATGTTCTGAAAATCATCCCTAAGCAGTGATGATAGGTCCCTTCTTGAAAAATCAAAAACTCCTTTTCAACCCAAGCAAAGCCTGCAATAATCTCAATTGCTTAAATGGAATGATTTAGAAAAAGCTGAGTACATACTACTTGGACTTGTCCATCTTCTCCTATTTGGTGGATCTGAACTTGCTGAGCGTTGGCTAGTGCATAGTGAAGTGCCTGTGGTTGGTTCTGCTGGATCTCATTAGAAGCTGACACTGAACTCTGTGAGCCCTCTGCAAAAGAGAGAAAAATCCAGCTTTATTACAGGAGTAAATCTAATGCCAGCAGCCATGCAATGAGCTGTACTTAAACACCCTGGAAAACCATGCAGTCAGTAACCAGATGCAGATAATTTACATATTAACATCCTTACACATTGCTCACCTGTAGCTTTATTCCCAACTCCAAAGCTGTTCCAGAGGCTATTTTGTCTCTGAGAAAGCACACACTTAAATTTTTTTAATCTAGATTAGAGACACTGCAGCTGTAAAAGTCACATCACAGCAAAACCACATCCATTTCCTAAGAGCTTCAACACTTTCTTTGTGCATGTGTGTACCTGAGAACTGCCACCACCACCAGGATGTATTTGAAACCCCACCCTGGAAACTGAAGCTCTCACATAAAGAACTAACCTCTCTCCATCGTTTTTCAAGATCCATCATCTCTAATTCAGGCTAACACAGGAGCCTGGAATTACCTTTTATTTCTTTTTCCCCAACCTCAAAACAATGAGCAGATTGCTTGATTTAGATGAATTGAAACAGCACCTCACACCCCAAAGTCAGGCTTCCTGAAAATGCCCCTAACAGAAAGGAAAACACTAAAACACTTGGGGGTTATCTCCAGATTACAGTGACAGACACCAGGTAAACCACTGGATGGTCTCAAGAGGGCAACTTGCATTAGGAGACATATCAGAAATTAATTTCTAGGCTTCATAGCTGCAGGGAAAAGATTACTACAAATTTAAAAGGCAAAAGGCAAGCAAAAATAAGTCTTTTTTTTTTTTTTTTTAGTGTAAGTACATTCTGTTGGGATTTTTTTTGTGAAACATGACATTTTTGAGCATTCCAGGTCAGAGACTAACCATAGGTTGGAAAAGACCTCTAAGATAATGAAGTCCAACTGTCAGCCCAACAATACCGTGCTCACTAAACCATGTCTAAAACCACGACTAAACTAAGTCTGTACTGAAATCGATGTCATGTATGGGAGCCCTGGAGCAGCCTGCCCAGAGGGGTTGTGGAGTCTCCTGAGGAGACTTTCAAAACCCACCTGAATGTGTTCCTGTGCAGCATGCCCTAGGTGATCCTGCTTTGGCAGGGAGATTGGACTGAGAGATCTCTAGAGGTCAGGCTCAACAAGGCTCTGAGCAACCTGATCTAGTGGAGGATGTCCCTGCTTACTGCAGGGGCAGTTGAACTAGATGAGCTTTGGAGGTCCCTTCCAACCCAACCCATTCTATGATTCTATGAAACTATAATGAAAATATTTAATGGTGTCTATTGTAGATATTGTAAATATTTTATAGGAAATTATCTCATTTCCTCATAAGATTTTCTGTATTGCTTAAAAGAAGCACTTGATAAGCTTCATCTTGCTCAGAAATAACTGATGGCTCAGATATTTTGGGGTTTAAAATGATTGTTGAGGGTTTTTTTTGAACCAACACAGCAGGAAGCCATGTTTCATAAAAGCTCAATACTTCTAGTTAATACTCTTCAGATTTATACTGAAAAGAGAATGTTAGTTTTGCAAGAATTAACTTTATCCACTCACACAAATATTTTAATGGAAATGGTCTTTAATAAAATGAGCCATGTGGGAGTTTTTTTATCCTGCCTGCAAATGTTTGTGTAAGAAGATAATTTTGAGGTTTACATCTAAACATGGGAACTGGAAACGAACTCAAAACCACCAAGCCAGTATTTACTTATTTGCTGAACAGTTCAGTTGCTTAACATCCAACTAGGCAGCTCTAACGATGCTAACAATCTGCAAATACAGAACTACAACCAGCACACTTGTGTGGAAACTGAGCAAAACAAAAGGCTGTGTTCTACAACTGTAGTGTCACAGAATGCACTGGGTTGAAAGGACCTGTAGTCCAACCCCCTTCAGTAAGCAAGGGCATCCCCAGCTACAGATTCCTTTTCAACCTAAATGATTCTATGATTCAGATGTGTATGTGTATGCTCAGAGGTGCACACATAGATAATTTTATAGACTCAAGCATGAATAGAGTGAATGTAAACACCAAACAGCAGAACTGGAGTTGGGATACAAGCGAGCTAAGACCTGTTTTTCACTTACACAACTAACAACAAAGAGCAGGACTCTTCCTCTAGGGAAAACTTCCCATTACACAATCTACAGTGCCAGGATCTTCTCAGAAATGCCCAATGATATGACAAGGGGCAATGGGTACAAGCTGGAGCACAGAAGGTTCCATGTGAACATAAGGTAAAACTTTTTCACTGTGAGGGTGACAAAACACAGGAATGGGCTGCTCAGGGAGGCTGTGGAGTCTCCTTCTCTGGAGAGATTCCAAACCCACCTGGACAGGTTCCTTTGTGACCTACTCTAGGTAATCCTGCTCTGCTGGGGGGAGGGGTTGAGACTTGATGATCTTTTGAGGTCCCTTCCAACACCTAATGTTCTGTGTGGTTCTTTGATCCTGTGTGAAACACAACATGCTTTTATAATGAGTATTAATTTCCCAAGTTATGCAATAAAAGAGTATCATATACATATATATATACACACACCCCCCTCTAATATGCACAGACTGAAATACATTTCTAACTATGGAGCCCCAAACCCTTTATTTGTAAAGCACCTTCAGCTTCACAGATCATTCACCAGAATTCAGAATTTCAACAGAATTTATGACACTTCTCAGATGTGGGAACAGGACTCACAGACTGAACACAATCATACTGTACATCTCACATGCTCACTTATAAATAGATCTCAGTTTGGCTGCACTGCAACAACCACAGTTGGGTTTTGGGGTTTTTTTTATGGTTGGATTTTAGTGCCTTTTTTTTTTCCTTATGAAGAAAGAAGAGAGAAGATTCAACAGTGTCTAAAAACAAAACATCCTTTATAAGTATTGTTTCCCCCTCTCTAAATCTCTGACCAGACAAAAGTAATATTTATCCATTTTTAAACATGCCCCATTAAAAACAAACACAAACATGAATAGCACACAGCTTGACTAGAGGATATGTCAGCAGTTATAAATCACTATCATGTAAACTATCAAGCCTCACATTTACTACTTTGATATATTAGAGAATCCCTGGCAGCTGAGCTCTGCTCTGAAATTTTCCACTGCACTGCTTACAAAGAGGTACTTTGAACAGGAACTGAGCAGCTCATGCAGGGATATTACAGAGCACCTACAGTGCATTCCCAAAGCACCCTCTACTCGATGGAATACCTTTGGAGTCACCCACAGAATAGAAGATGCTGCACAGACCATTATAGTTGTGATACAGGGGGAAAAAAAACCCTGACTGCTGAAAAATCCCTTCCTCCCATGTTGAGATTGGATCTTTTAGATTTTGTTTACTGCACGAGTCAAAGGAAATGTAGCTCATGCGAGTTTGTCTTCTCAGATGAACGTTCAAGAGCTGGCAGAATCACCCCTACTGAAGCAGTTCTGTCACACTTCTGAGAGCTAATCTTCCTCAGATATTGCCAAGCAAGATTAGATTTGTCAGACAAATGCAATTTGTGACTGTTTCAAGAATGTGTCATTAATTCTCAGCTGAGATCAGTTTTTAAACTCCTCACTTCAAAGGCAAAACCTTTGGCATTTTCTAATTCTTTCGTAAAGTAGAATTACTTTAGATTTATCAGTCAAGCATCTGGATTCTTGTTTTGGAAGGAAATGTAGAGGGTGCAGATTCTGTAGCAGAGAGGATTCCTGTTTACTTTCTTTATGGGGTGTGATTCAGAATTGTTTTCTTAGTCTATGGCTCTCCCAGCTCACACCTCTGCTTACAAACCAGGACATATTTTCATGCTTCCCCCACGTGTAGTCCTAGCAAGGAAAGGTTAATGGGCAGATGGAGCAAAGCAGTTCCCAAAAAACAAAAAAGCAGGAAAAACAGCATGACTGAACAATTACTAGAAATAAAACTGTAAACCATTATCTCAACCTGACTCATCCACTGCTCACTGCCTCCCGTTTTGCAGAGCAGCTTTGAAGATTTGGCTGCACGACCATTTCTATATGTGACATCTGAGGCTGAGCACTTCAGCCTAAATCTACACAGAAATCCCAGAGTCATAGAACTAATTAAAAATTCCAACATGGAAAAATGTGATAACAGCTTTAACAATCTTAAGAGAAATTAAAAGAAAAGGAGATGGCACTCTTCAATTAATCCTCCTGCCCAAAACCTCATTTCCTCCTGCCTGTCCTCTGCAGACTGCTAACGTCTTTAAAAAGAATCTCTAGCTGAATTATCATGGCAGCCATGTGTGCAACCCTTGTCAGAAAAAGAGACAAACACACATCCAGGGCCAAACTCTTGGCTCTGAGAAGAGCAGAGCAAACCACTGCAATTAATACCTCAGTTCCAACAAAAACCAAACAAAAGAGAGAGAGAAAATCATAGGATCACGGAAGCACTTTGGTTAGAAAAAGCCTTTCAGATCATCATGTGCAACAGCTACCTAACTCTACCAACTCTGGTGTTAAACCATGACCTTCAGGTCTTTTAAACACCTCCAGGGATGGGGATTCAACCACCCCCCTGGGCAACTTGTTCCAGCGTTTGAGAACCCTTTCAGTGAAGAAGTTTCTTCTAACGTCCAGCCCAAACCTCCCCTGGTGCAACTTGTGACCATTTTCTCTTGTCTTTATCACTTGTTCCTTAGGAGAAGAGACCAACCCCCACCTGGCTCCAACCTCCTTTCTGGGAGTTGTAGAGAGCCAGAAGGTCTCCCCTCAGCCTCCTTTCCTCCAGGTGGAACAACCCCAGGTCCCTCAGCTGCTCCTCATGACACTTGTGATCTGGACCATTCACCAACTTTGTTGCCCTTCTCTGGACCTGCTCCAGCACCTCTATGTCCTTCTTGGAGTGAGAGGCCTGAAACTGAAACCAGTATCTGAGGTGTGGCCTCACCAGTGCTGAGTACTGGTTGACAATCACTGCCCTAGTTCTGCTGGCCATGTTATTCCTCATCCAAGCCAGGATGCCTTTGGTGGTCTTGGTCACCTGGGCACACACTGGCTCATATTCCACTGAGCCACTGTCACTCAACACCTCCAGGTCTTTCTCTGCTGGGGAGCTATATGGAAATATAGGAAATAAGAAACACCAACTTCTGCCTCAATACAGCAGTCTGCCACAACAACTTTATGCAGCCCATAAATCTTATGGCTATTGTATACCCACCTAAACTAGAACAATCTCAATTAATATCTTTGGGAGTGAAAGACAGAGAAGAGATATTCTTTCATACTCTCCTACCACCTTCCTTAGACATGTTTTTGTCTGCAGATTAGTTCCTCTTGAGCTCTTACCACTTTAACACTACCACAGAATTTCAACACCAAACCCTTGTAAGGCTATGTAAGGACAATGGGCTCAGCCTCCTGCTTTTCTGCATCTCTGCTTTGCTAATTTTTCCATATGATAAACACAGCAGAGATGAAATCTGTTCTCTGTTTATGCTACATAAACTTGTAGGCACAACAAGCAGAAAAAACTTCAAAGTTTTGAGATGTCCAACAAGTACATAAGAATGAGGCTCAGGAACAGCAATCTGCTGCAGATGTAAATAATTCAGAATTGTGTGTGCAGTAACCCAGAAAAAAAATCACAAAATCACAGAATATGTGAGGTTGGAAGTGACCTCTTGAGGTTATCTAGTTAAGTGTCCTTCATCAAAACATGGGAAAACACAACTAGATACTTCAGACTTGTGTCCACATGGATTTTGACTGTCTCCAAGGATGGAGACATGGCACTTTAAGACATGGTTTAGTGGCCATGGTGGTGTAAGGTTGATGGCTGGACTCAATGATCTTAGAGGTCTTTTCCAACCAAAACAATTCTATGATTCTATGATTGTGTCTCCACAGCTTCTCCAGGCAACCTATTACTGTGTCCAACCACCCTCAAGATTCCTCAGAGCCAGAGAAATCAGTCAAGTCACAGACGGCCAAGTTTCAGGCTGTTTATTTATTTTTAAATGAAGAAAATTAATTGCTCCTAAAAAGCAGCTCTGGAAAAGTAAGTCCTGTAATGCACAGGGGAGGATGGCCAGCAGGGCAGTCACCATGCTGACATTATTTCAGCACTAACAAAAATATGACTTTTAATGATCATAGAATCACAGAATGGCTTAGGTTGGAGGGGACCTCAGAAATCATCTACTCCAACCTCCCCACCATGGGCAGGGACACCTCTCAACTAGACTCATCTCTCAAGGCCTCATCCAACCTGGCCTTGAACACTCCCAGGGAGGAGGCATCCACAACCTCCATGGGCAGCCCATTCCAGAGTCTCACAACCCTTGTACTGAAGAACTTCTTCCGAAGATCCAGTCTAAACCTACTCTCCCTCAGCTTGAGATCATTGCCTCTTGTCCTACAGCTAGACACCTTGATGAAAAGTCCCTCTCCAGCCTTCCTGTAGAATCCCTTCAGGTATCGGAAGGCACTTATAGGGTCTCTCCTAGATGTCTTTTCCTCTCCAGACTGAACAAAGGTATTCCAGCCCTTGGATCATCTTTGTGGCCCTCCTCTGTACTCGCTGTAGCAACCCTGTGTCCACAGGGATACTTTTAATATCTAATAATGGTGCTCCTGCTGTGCCACATTTCCAGAAAGTGCCAATAAATTTGTGCTGATTATTATGCTACACCGTAACAAAGCTATCTTGCTGGTATCAGCCCCTAGAGATAGCTGTTGAACAGTATTACTTCAAGCCAATCAAACACAGTACTTTGGGATTTGAGCCTTTTGTTGTTGTTGTTGTTATACCTCTTGGTCACAGTTTTCCTAGGAAATACTACAAATCACAAGCTCAGAAGTGGAAAAAGCCTTACCAGACTCCAGGAAAAGTTCCTACAGAGAACGTGGTGTTCGTTCACTCACGTTCAGGACATTGAAATCATATTTCAACCTCTTAATGGTGTTTTCAGAGCAGCTCAGCTGCACAGCAGACGTTGGGATGCTATGTGTCTAATCAAGGCATCTGATGATGGCAACAGTGCATCTTAAAGAGAAGAGCCTCCTGAAAGCTACAGGAATACAGAACAGAATCACAGAATTGTTTTGGTTGGAAAAGATCTCTAAGATCATCAAGTCCAACCATCAACCCAACACCAGCATGCCCCCAAGTACTATGTCTACATGGTTCCCGAATACCCCCCACAGGGATGGCAACTCCACTGCTTCCCTGGGCAGCCTGTTCCAATGCCTGACCACTCTTTCAGTAAAGAAATTGTTCCCTCATATCCAATCTAAGCCTCCCCTGGTACAACCAGTTCTGGAGCCCTTATTACAAGAAGGATCTGGAGGTGCTGGAACGTGTCCAGAGAAGGGCCATGAGGATGATCAGAGGGCTGGAGCACCTCTCCTATGAGGACAGACTGAAAGAGTTGGGGCTGTTCAGTCTGGAGAAGAGAAGGCTCTGAGGAGACCTTATTGTGGCATTCCAGTATCTTAAGGGGGCCTATGAGAAAGCTGGGGAGGGACTTTTTAGGATGTCAGGTAAAGATAGAGCTAGGGGGAATGGAGCAAAACCAGCAGTGGGTAGATTCAGATTGGATGTTAGGAAGAAGTTTTACACCATGAGGGTGGTGAGACACTGGAACAGGTTGCCCAGGGAGGTGGTGGAAGCCTCATCCCTGGAGGTTTTTGCAGCCAGGCTGGATGTGGGTCTGAGCAACCTGCTCTAGTGTGATGTGTCCCTGCCCATGGAAGGGGGGTTGGAACTGGTTGATCCTTGAGGTCCCTTCCAACCCTAACAATTCTATGATTCTAACCTGAGGCCATTTCTTCTCATCTTATTGCTAGCTACTTGGGAGAAGAGACCAATACACACCTCGAATATCTTCTAGGGCAAGCCCTAAAACATCCTTAGGAAATGATCATCCTTGAGGTCAGAGTCAGTGGGTTTAGGCACTTCCACAAACTGCTTAGGTTTCTAATATTTAACCTGCTAGAAGCCCTGAGTGTGTGTAGAAAATTTTTACCCTCATGCAAAATCTCCCCTCATACTTGTTTAGAAGAGGTGAAATGAAACATGTGACACCTATGTTTTATCTAAACCTTCACCTCCCTTAAGGTGTTCAGTGACCTCACCACTCTCACAACCATGCTCTACTGAATTCCCTAATCAAATTGAATAACTACAGCTTCTTGGAAGACAATTCTTGCAGCCTCATGCTGAGCAAGTGGTGCCAAAGGCAGAGCTCAGGACAGTCCAGAGGACCTTCTACAAGGACCTGATCTGCTTCTCCCTGCAACTTTCACAGCACAGACGCCACAGTAGCCATTCACAACCTTCTTGGGGGCTTTTCTTTCTCTCTTTTGTAAGCAGCAGATATTCCACCCAACAATTAAACAACTTGAATGCCTGTTGTATGTGAACTGACACAGAGCAACACATGACACCAAGGCCAGGTACTCTCCTGAAAAGAGCTAGGTGGAGAGCTGACAGAAAGCACCCAGAAGCTGACCTTACCAGCCATAACTAACAATAGTGGAAAAGACAGTTCCTGAGGTAGCTGAATTTCAGCCCATTCAGGGCTCACCTTAAATTGCCCCCCTGCAACAAATGCTACCATAAAAACAGTCTGGGTTCATATGTAACACTTTACAGAGCCATATTTGACAGCTCTGTTGTCATAACTGTGAAATACAGACCTCCTTTACTTCAGAGCTGTGAAATATTACTTCTCTTTCCTGCTAGCTGGCAGCAGGGATCCCACTATATCCACTATACAGTGTGTATAATAAGGAACAGATGCCTGTGAATTATGATGCTGTAATTCCACTGAGGGCTTCCAGAGATGTCAAACCACAAAGGCAAAGTCTGAGCACTTCATGAAGTTACCTGAAGAGAGCTGTGGAATTACAGCCCCACCATGCAAAAGTTACCTTTTTAAACATGTCTGCATCTAGTTTTTTTTTATTCCTAGCATCTTTTCTTCTCTTTCTTTTCCCTATATGGTCCATCAGCCTTTCAACCCACTCTCAACGTTTTGCCTCATACTTCCTCTTCTCTTTCTAGGTAAAGTATCATTCCCACCTGAATTTGGGATGGAAATTAGTTTTTCAAAGGACCACCTGATTCAGAAAAGTGGTCTGGTTTCCTAAGAGCTTTTTCACAGTGGGTGTGAACGTAGCAGTGAATTTGTCTGACATCTTTACAGCCTCCCAGAAAATGATGCCAACGACATCCTGAGCAAAAGCAGTATTTTGGAGAAAATTAACAAAAGGTTCTGAATCCATGGGAACATTTTCATATACTGTTACCAAAAGCAGCTGTCAACATTACTGCTGGTTGTCTATGCTTTTGGCTGCACAGTCTATACAGCCCTGCCAACAACATGCCAAGATGCCTCAGCTGACCTTCACTGTCTTCAGGACCAAAGAAAACTTTATAAGGACATGTGGCAACCTCAGCTGTCTAGAGGACTTGGGAGATGAGATGATCTGTACAGCGGGAGACCCAGGTGGAATAAAAACTCCTGAAATTTGGATGCTGATGTACCAAAAGCTGCTAGCTCAGCTAACTGTGCTACCCTGGGTGCGCAACCCAAAACACCAAGGCGGCTCTTGCAGAACCAGCTCTTGAGTGTCTGCAGCATGCTACTTCCACCTGCTCAGCCAGTACATTGCTGAAACCCCAGGAGTAAATTCAGGGGGTTTTGTACCCAGGGAACAATTTACTCTCAAATCAGGTTAGTGAGGGAGAGAGAGTGGAAATAATTGAGTTTTCAGCTTAACCACAACAAAAATCCCCACTAAAACTTGTCATCTTCTGGCCTTCTGAAGTCAAGAATTCATTGGTCTCCTCAAATCCCCAAACTGGGAGATTAAAAATTAGTGTTTTAAAATAATAATTCTCAACAACAGTCAAGGAGCATGGTCTAATGAGCATAGGCCCATAATATCCACTTACTCTTGCCTCTTTATTCTAAAATACTGATTGCTAAGAGACTGAAAATAAAAATGCCATCAACATCTATGGCTTATGGTTATCATTACATTGATTAGTTGTTTTAATTTGAGAATTTTGGATAGGATTCCCAGTTCCAGCACATAAAATTTTCCATTGAAAGCAGGTTTTGGCCTTCATTGCATGAGATACAGTGGTTAGTGTTAACATGCAACCAAAAATTTTATGCAGGCACATAAACTCACTTCCTTTTCTTTGGGCTCACTTCCAAAACCCTGGTTTTAATATATGATGTACAAATGTCCCGTAACACTGCTTTATATTAAAAACCTGGGCCAGAAACGTCCTTGGAGAACACTTCTTAGGTCAGTATTTTTCATTTGTTATTATTATTCACGCCTACATACCTATATGGAAATATAGAATCACCTACAACTATTTCATTTCTTCAGAGGAAAATACTTCAGGAACAAAATTTAGCACATCCTGCTAAATGGTGTGAACACGCTGAGAAAGATTTATCCACTTCACTCCCCTTACCAACATCAGTTTCAGAAACATTGTGACCTTCTACTCAAAAAGTGGAACAGGGTAAATAAAACCATATGATAGCACAAGGTTGCACATGTTGAATTTCTTCAGTTAGCACATGGGGATGGATGTTCTTGAGCATCCCAGTGAAGTCAGACAGCATTCAACAAAGCCAATCTCTCTCGCAATGGAATATTCTACACTTTCGTTTTTGGCAAATCTGGATTTTACTACTGGTTTAGAGATGCATTCCCTTTCCCCTCTTCAGTTTGTGAGCAAACACACATGTCTCACCTTATTGGAGTATTGTTCATGCACTGCAACCAGGAACATGACTGCAGTTTGTAGATGATCCCACCTGGGATCTACTTTGGTGCAAGCCCCACGGGGCTGTGAAGGATTCTGAATGTACCAGAAGGTGGTTGGCTTGCACTAACCTGGTTGATTCTGTGATACTGTGAAGGCCCATGATGGTTTAGCTACAAAAAGTTGGCTTCACTTACTACAGGCATACACAGCTTGAGGAGCACTGCAGACATCCATACACTGTAACAGAGGGACCTCTTTGCCAAAGGACAAATGGTACTTCAGAAAAAATACACAAGAACAATCCACTCCAAAAATTCACTTGTGAGAGGTGTGGGTTTCTGTTTACTTTTGTTACACAAAAATACTCACACTTGGGGGTACTATATGCACCTGTTGTAAATATAACTGAAGATCAAAATAACTTACAAGTATACCAAAACAGAAATGACATTATTCCTGTCGGTTTTCATTTCTCTTGGGTCTGGGGGGATTGTTTGTTTTTTTTTTTTTACCTGAACCACTGTAAGAGGATGAGGAAGGTGTTCGCCGTGAGAAGCTCTTCACGGCAAGACTCTGCCCTCGCTGTTTCCGCCTCCAGGCTGTCCTGCATTTGGAGTCTATGCTCTGCTTGATGCGGTACCAGTCGGATTCTGTGATTCCAAATTTGTAAAACAGGTGACCTGTAATTAGAAAAATAAAGGGGTGGTGAAAAAAAATCAGCATAAATCCATATTTTCAGCAAAATGCTGACATGACATGTGCTGTCACACACACAGGGAGAACAAAACAGCTCTGAACGTTTTAGAAGTGCCAACAGAGGCTGTGGAGTTTCCTTCTCTGGAGTCACTTCAAACCTGCCTGGACACTGCAATCCTGGGCAACCTGCTGTGGGTGACCCTGCTTTAAGCAGGTGGTTGGCCTAGATAATCTCCAGAGGTCCTTTCTAACCCCACTAGGCTGGGATTCTGTGAAGCTACATAATGCAACCTGTCAAAAAAACAGAAAAAAACAAAGAACACCAAACAAACAAAAAAACCCTCCAAACCAAACCAAAATAAACCCACAAAAACAAAACACAAACCACCAACAACTCTTTTGTTAATCTCAGTTCAAAATTCATCAGAACCCAGTAAAAAAGCAATACAGAACTCAGAACTAGAATCTTCTGAAAACATTACTACTGGTATTAAGTCAATTCAAGAGCTACATTCTGCACTTTCCAGCACTTGGTGGTAAATTGCCAAACTGTTACACAAACACAATGCTGCATCCAAAGCTGAGCTAGGTATTTTGAAACAAAGCTTCTACAGATTGAGTCCTGCTGCCAGCTCAAACCAGGTTCGTTATCTTGTGCAACCTCTGCTCCCAAAGGGGAAGCCCAGTTACACAAGCAACAGAAGCAAAAAGACTATTTCAGGTATGATAAGAAATACTTGTTTCAATATCTGGACTGATAGCTTTAAAATGAGGAAGGAAACTTGTTGTGCATTGTCAGCTGTTTCCGAACACCTCCTCATTTTGCCATGTCCTTCTAGCATTTCACTGCAAGTTTCAGAGTGGTTTATGTTTTGCTTAAAGCATCAATAGTTGAGAACATTTTACTGTATGTTGAGAGAAATTTATTATCTTTGTGGCTGAAGAAAAAAAATACTTGAAAAATTAAACCTAAAGCTTCAAACCATGTGAATTAAAACAGAACATTTAACATTCTCTAAAACCTCAGCACTTCTCAACCTTCCAGATTTAGATATGCAATACTGCAGTCAAAAAAACAATCCAAAGCTGTAAATGCTTCCTCTCAACATGACTATGCTTTAAGGATCTCTTTAAGATTGTTATTTTCCTTTTGGGATCAGTTGCTTTCCATATCCTGCAAAGTAAAACAATCTTTTCAACCTACTAGGCTTTCAATCTTGCTCTCAAATAGGATCCTGTGAAGCACTTGCTTAAGCTGTTGTGCAGTCCTACCAAAAGGATGCAGTCTGCTCCTGGAAGACAAATGATTTGAAGCCTACAGCAGCAAAATTCCTGGTTTGCAGAAACTGAGAGCTTTGTACTTCTCTTTGCATCACAAATGAGCCCAGAGCGCTCAGAAACTGCAATCTGCAGGCTACTGATCCACAAGAGTCAAGTGGAGTACTGTATCTCTTCAGTCATCATCATTCTTTAAACGTTCACCTTCCAATGCTCTGAGTAATTCTTTATAGATCTGTTCAAAAAGCTACTTGAAATGAAGCAGAGAACATATAGGAGGAAAACACTGGCATCAAAAAAAGTTAATTCGAAAGCACTTTCAAGACCCTGAGATTTCTCAGTGGCAAGTGACAGCTTTACAAGCCTGACATTATCTCTCCAAAATTGGGGGGGGGGGGAGGGAGCAGTAGGAAAGGAGGAAAATCAAATGAAACTACCATCTGCTGCTGTACAACAGCTTCCTTTCCATGGGTGTCAGCAAAAGGAAAGCACATTCTGTATTGTAAATACGGAGACCACAGTTCTCGGTGTAATCTGTTACTAACAGGCACTACACAGAGAAATGGGTTTATAAATGTTTGCAGCAATGTCCAATAAAAATAGTTGTGCCTTAACTCTTTGTAGAGCTTCATCTGTCAGGATGTAGGGAAGTACTTATGCAGTCCGACATGTGCTCTGTGGTTATTGTGGAGAAAAGCCTCCATTTCATTCACAACTACATTTTAATGACTTGCATGTTGTATGCTGCTGTGTTTGGAGAAGTGACTGAACCAAGTCTAGGTAAGAGAAAACTCTCAGAGAAAAGCAGTTAACCGTTGCATTGTAATCCATGAGATATTCCAGGATGCCACTTAATCCAAAGAGAAATCTAAAGCCATATGAATTCCCTGGGACAAGACAGTCCCAGGTGCAGTGAGCAGCTTGTACCAGGAGACCCAAGAGGTGTAGGTCGTGAGCTCAAGAAAAATGAGTGCCAGGGCTGTAACATAAAACATCCCACAAATTGCTCTGTTGAGGGAAGACAGGGAAAGACCTTTTACTGACTGACAAATGAACCTATTGTTCAATCAACGGGATAAGGAATGACCATGAAACACTGGAGAGAGAGGCCATTAACTTCATGGGGAGAACATCACTACAGAGGAACTTGTGAAAAACAGGCAACCTAAACTGTGCAATCCGAGATTTTAGGCTAGAGACACCCAAGACATCAGGCCCAGATGTTCAGCCAGATGTGCTTATTTCTTCTCCCTTATCCACAAAGCTCCTTCTTAGCATTTACGGCGACCGAAGGGGTAAAATGGGCACAGATGAACCTCGTGCTGCTTGCAGAGATTGTTGCTGTGACTGCAGACGCAGCCACAGTAACTGCATGTGCAAATTAAGCATGGAAAATTAGCCCCTTAAGTACAAAGATAGTTGATATAAAAGCTAAATGAATTTCAGATGTAGAAGTCTATCCAGTTAGTGTTACAATCTAAAATGTTATTCCACGATCAGGTCTTTAGCAACCACATTTCATAATAGTTCACTGACGACTGAAAAAAAATCTAATGTTAATGACAGGGGAGTGGTTTTTAAGTAGATAAAAAGTTCACTGTAACATTAAAATACAATTTACCTGTAGCAGAGTGAGAGACAGCCCAAAAACATGTGCAAGCAATATCAGAAACCTGAAGTGTGCTGACTGTCTATTCATAAATGATCCCATGCAGAAAAGCTTTCAGCTGTCTCATTCTGAGTATGTCAAACAGTAAAAGAAGTCAGAAAAGCAGCACTGAAGATGGTGCAAATGAAACATGTGATTTGGGAAAGTCCATGTTGGAGAAGGCAGCAATACTTCAGCAAGAAGGGATTTGGTTTTCTCAGAGCGCTTGCTAGTCAAAAGCAGCATGACGCGGTGTAATTTGTGAGCAGCACAGGATCTATGAACCACATAAAGCATGTTAAAAAATACATTCAGCCATATAATTCAGCACTTTGGCAACAAGACAGCAGGATTTTGGAAGGCAGATGCACTTCTAGGAGAAGAGTGGAGGAAAGGATTTAGGTCCTCTAAGGATGGCTGATTGCTTTTAGCGATCTCATTACTTAGGACAAGGGATGGTTGTCGGTGAGGTTCAAAACAAAGGATGTGCTTGTTTTTAAACACCAAGGGTCCACAGTCTGCTTTCTTTGGGAACCTCACTTCCTCAACAAAGCTTTCTATGAAAACACACCAGAGATTTAAAATAGTTCAGTTATTTAATAAATTGCAAGAGCTTGAGTGGTTTTATAGACCAGACATGTCCTAGCAGCGGCTTGGGAGACGATATGGTCTGCAGAAAGAATTCAGAGAGAAACAAGGTCATTCTGAAATCACTTGGATTTGCCACCAAGAACTAACTCACATCTTATCACACAAAAACTTAAGAGGAAGGTGTGAGCACATCAGGAAAACAAAAAGACCTGGATTTAAAAGCCAGCAGGTGCATCACACCAAGTTTTTCCTTCCAAATCCTAGGTGAGAATCACAGCACCTTCCTGCCACCCCCCCCCCCCCCCAGCCCAGTTCCCATAAAACTAAAAAGACACAACAAGTTCTGGAGTGCTTCATGTGCACTAGAGAATAAAGCTTGCTGTGGTTCAAAATTAAAAACCAAAAAGTGAAAAAAAAACCCACAGGGAGGATGATGTGGTACAAACACAAGGACCATCAGCAATGCTGTCTCGAGATAACCATAACTCCCACCAAATTTCTGGGGCATCTAATTGTACAAAACAGGAGAAAGGTTGGGGCTTTTTTAAAAGTCAAAGAGAAAAATAAAGCCCCACGAAAACAATGTTCCTGAGATGACCAGCTCCTTCTTACAAGTCAGAAGTCAGCCAGCACACTGAGTAATTCACATAAAGCATTAGATTCTTAAAAAAATTAATTAAGAACAAATTGAGGAGGAAGAGAAAGCATTTGTAATATCAAATGCAGGAAAAATACACAGTCCTGATACTGCACTCCCAATCAGCCTCTTAAAACCCAAACTTCATCTCAATAGTCTGCCTTTGGTTGTGCTGCTTCCCATTCTCCACAAACACCAGATTCCTTTAGAAAATGAAGAGGTAAATCATTGTTTTCCTGGACCCTGCAGTGTTCCTTTTGCTGCCCTTTACACTGCAACGGCCCCAGCTTGCCCTTTGTTGCTGTTACATTTTGAAAGATTAGGGAAAGAATTACCAGCAGGGCCTGGAACAGGCAGATGTATAAAATAAAGACATATTTACATTAAACGTGTCATCCAAACAGATCTGGTGAACTGCTCCTTCCACTTTCCAATTCAACGGAATGTTTAAAGTCTAGAGGAGAAGCGACAGGATGCCACATTCAGAATCCAAATGCTTCAACTGATGAGCAGAATCTTGTTTTAATTGACAAGAATATGATGGACAGCAATGAAAAACAAGGGCTTTGGGTTGTGCCTGCACAGAATCATGAAGAGGGGCGATTATTTGGGGCTTTGGCTAACAAAATGCATTTTTTCACGTAAGGGTCATAGATTTGGAGTTCTTTTTATTAAACGAATAGCATATGACAACCAAATCTGCTGCACTAAACATTGGAACAGCAGAGGAAAAGAAAATTAAGCACCTCTGAAGCTACTTCTTGCGCCTTCAGGCTTCGACTCTTCAAAGGTAATTACGGTCAGGCAGTGACCATATTGAAACCATTTTAAAAGGAGTAATTGTTTACCCAATTTGACAGCTGGAGGGCCTGATCTTGCACAGCTGGGAGGAGATGTCACCCTCCAGAATTCAGATGTGTTTAGGCTTGGGCAAAGGGATGCAGGAGGGGAGGACATCATCCCCGTTCAAGGAAAACTGTCCTTGTTAGAGCTGGGGGAATGGCAGGAGCTTGGCAGCTTCTCCAACATCATATGCTTGTGGACATCAATCATGTCACCTGATAATCACCACTCTCATCCACAGGCTAAACAGGGTCCAAAAAGACATGGGGAGAGCTGTGAAAAGCTTGGAGAGAGGGAAGAAAAATCCAGCTACCAAGCAAGGTTTCCATTTTATTTTTACAGTCCCTTTGTTTAACTATTACATTCAAACCTTTCAAACAACTATAAATATATAGACTGCTCAGGACTCGGGTGCACACGCTAGAGCACAAACTACATTCAAGGGGTACTTATGAACAGCCTCAAATACAACTGAAATCCTGTTCTGCCACACATGGCTGGTAGAAGGATTCAGGCAGAATCCTGAAGAAGGATTTTCTAAACCAGAATGTTTTAAGTAGTGAAATATAAAACTAACACTGTAAAACATTCACAAGTTCTGAGTATTTCAGAAAACTTTATCAGCTTTCAAAGAACAGAAATGTTTTTGTTTTCCTAGGTACAGAAGATGTGGTTAATGAGGATTTCTGTAAATATGATTCCATAGAAAACAGATAATTTTATTCTACTCTTAAACTATGTTATAACAATATAGAAACCTCAAAATTCCATGTTAACCAAATCCCTTCGTACTTGGACCAGAGATCACAAAAAATCTTATCTTAGTCAACTATATAATAGCTAATTTTACCACAACTGCTTTACAATACATACCCAAAAGCTGTTTACCTATGGTAAGAATACTAAATCTGTCAGGACAAAAGTAAGAACATTCATAGACATACCTAAGAAAATTCATAAATACCACTAAGAAAACTCATAAATATCACTAAGAAGACAACTGAAAAAGCCAGGCACCTTGAGAAAACATTCCTGTGACACCAGTGAAGTCAGCAGTCAGAACAGTGAGCATGCGACAGACAATTTAGAGAATAAAGACAAACTTTAGGGACACTAGAAACATGGGGTGGGGGTGGTGTTTTCCCCTCCCCTCAGGAGTGCATTGCCTATATTGCATAACTCTCCAGGCTTCCAGATGCCATCATGATGAGGGTGTTATATAAACACACATGTCAGCACATTAAAGAACTGAACTCTAAACACTGTATTTTCACATCTTTCACAGATGTGAGACTGCAGACGTAGCGTCCCATTCCCGCTCCCCAAAATCCCAGTAACACAGGGCTTACAATGGCCAAGGCACCATTTGTCCCAAACTATAACAACTATAAACTCCCCAAGTTCAAGAATAGGATAGAGTAACATGCCATCACTCACTGCTTCCCTTTTGGAGCAAAAATCTCCTTTCTAATCTATATGAAAGCAGCAGGGTTTGACTATTGCAAGAAACCCAACAAGTTAAAGCAATTTTTTCTCAGCTCCTAAAATAAAGCCAAGTTCAAACTAAGTACCTGTCTGGTAAGACTACTGTCTGGGATGAACAGGATGTGTTTTGACCTACCAGCATCAAAGAAAGCCAGAAGTGTTCAACTACAAATCAGCAGCCATTTATAAAAAGCTAATTACATGGTTTAGACAATCTGCTGATTAATTCTTTTCTATGCAAACAGAACAGAACTTTGGAAGAAGAGGCAAGAAAGTTTTCCTCAAGTAATGCCAAATTACTCTAGGATGAAGAAACATTTCAGAAATGAGCTTGTTTTAAGTACCCAGGGAACAGCACAAAACCCATTTGCACAGGCAGCCTTGTGTCTCGAATAACACATTAAAGTGAAACCAAATTATTCACTGCTTCAGTCCTTAGAACTTTCTGTCAGTTTGAAGCTGCAGATCTGATGAGCTGGTGGATGCAGACAGATGTCTGGAACCACATATATTATTTACATCTATCTCAGGTGTACCAGATCAAAGGCTGACTGCAGGAGACCCTTCCCCTTTCACAAGTGACTGCTAGAAGTCTTTACTTCAGATAAAAGATGTGGTCTCCAATACCCAGAATGTTGGTTGGTTGTTTTTTTTTTTTAATTGGTTGGGTTTGGTTTTTGAAGTTGTGAGAAATCAGCACAACACACAGGCACAAAGCACCTCTTTTTCTGTGCTTGCTCTCTCTAAAACACAGCTAGAGTATCTTGTATTTTAAAAGATGTAAAGCATTTTTAAACCAAATTTTGCACAGTAAAGTAAAAGCCTTCTTGATGCTGATGTGCAGCTTTTCATCTGGCACTCTACCGGTCCCTTAAAGAAATAATAACTAAGTTTCAACTATCAGATACTTACCTAATTTTATTTTAGTCCAAGTTAATTTGCCCCAATATTTCACTTCTATTTCTTTAGAGTATTTGTCTGAATATTTCATTTGTAACAAATCTTAGAACCAGAGGAAACATGAAAATAAAAATTACTTTAAATGGTCTTGTTCTACAAATTTAAAGGTCTCATGTGGGTCTTACAGGACCCTACCAGAAGTTTCAAAACCAAAAAATAAAATCACTTAGCATCTAAGAACTCCAAATGCCACCAATATATCCTCTTCTAAATTAGAAAACGTACTTTCAGACACATTTTCTAGAAATCCATCCAGGCTATTCATATTTATTTTACCAAGAGCTGAACCTGGTTTATTTTGACTCCTCAAGAGAGAGCCATAAGCATGCAAATAATGCCATCCAGTGGAGAGTCAAACTGACCATTCCAGCCTGAAACGACAGCGTTTCTACCCCTGCAAGTGCAGGTCTGCTCAGTCTCCCACTCCTCTTGCAGCTCGTGCCAAAAGTGGTACAAAAGGTCAGCAGAACTGCAGACCCAGAGATATGCTGGGGAATGGAAGTGAGCAAACGAATCACTCCAGAAATAGTCTTTTGGATGTTCCTGGCTGCACACTGATTGAAGTGAGTTCCACGCGGCGCGTTACAGTAGTGGCCGTGAGCCATTCCCGTGGAGATCTTTTGGTCATGGTTGTCTGATGGTGACAGAATATCAACAGCTGCATGAATGTAACTGTTTAATAACCAGAGTGTAATCAGCAAAACCAGGAAGCTTTTAGCTCCCTAAATGAAGCAATCAACCCCACAAGAAACTAATTCTAGATGAAATCGGAGGGGTTTAATCCTGAAAAGAGAAAAGTCTTCATGTCACCTACTACAGACCTGCTACAGTTTTGAAGTTACACAAGAGCTGCTCCACTATGGTGACACTGGACAGATATTTCCTTCTATTTTATCCCCCATTTTTAAAAGAAAACTGATTGCTTGTCCCCCATTTTTAAAAGAAAACTGATTGCTAGCACTAAAAAAACACCATGAAAATATCTGAGGATATAGTACATAAAACAAGATACCTTGAAAAATAAAAACTGCTTTATTTCCTTCCTATATATATATATATATATCTCCATGCAACATTTAGGTCTCAGTTTGAGGGCAAAATGGTGTATTTCATATAGCTATAGTTGTACAGCTAAAAAGTGCAGTGGCAGCACTCCACAGAGGCTGCAGAAATGTTTTCATCTGAAATGGCTTTTCACAAAGATTAGGACCCAACGACTTCAAGGCTTGTTGACTTACCCAGCCACTAACAATCTCCTTCCAAATAAAACACCTAAATGTGCTCATCATTACTATTACCTCCTTTTTGCATAATAAAGAAACCACTTACAGGGTATCTTGCTTTGAAGTCTTCGGTTAAATCTGCCTTTTAGCTTTGCACATTCAAAATGTCAGAGCATTCATTTGTGATCATAGACAGCAAGCAAAAAGCTTGCTATTAATTTTATTCACTGGGAGACACAATCCCAGCAGGTTTATCAGCCACCACTCTCTTCTGGAGTGGAACATACTTAAATATACGATGTGTTTATTGCCAAAAGTTCAGCTTACTGTTTAAAACCAACGTCTGATGCTCAAAACAAATGGAATCACCTAAACTTTAATAATAAACCTAAACAGTAATAGCTGATCAAAATAAATGCTTCTGATTTTAAAGAGCTGCTTGCCAACAACCACACACGGGAGGCACTTCTGATAGCCACAGAAGTTGATTAAAGAGCTTTTCCACAGCAGCACAACGTGGCCTGATGGAAAAAGGAGAGTTGTTGCTTTAAGCACCCCCTTCCTGCGACACCCCGTTACATAAGCCCTCGCCGCAGCGCCTCGGGAGCCCATCTGGATGGCAAACGCCGCCGCACGTGCCGCCAAGAAAAACTCACTCACCAATCAACAAGGAAAACGTCTCCCCTTCCGAAGGAGCTTGTGGCTTTGGAAAGCCCTGGCATGACAGAAACCTGAACGCTGCGGCAATTTATTTACATTTGACTTGCAGTCAGCTTGAAGCATCTCCTCGCTTCGCTTTTTAACCCTTGTGAAATGGAGACAAGCAAGTTCAAAGCCAGGAAAGGGAAAGCTCTGCGAGGCTCTGGAATTCCGTTCACGGCAGTTTGTGGAATCCTTGCATGCAGGGATGCGTTTTCCAGATGAATGCACATGGGTTTTGCATTGATCTCCCTGCGTTTGGTGGCTGAGCTGCTTTTCCTCTCAAAATGTCAGGGATCAAATACTTTCATATCTTCTGAAACCACACCATAAAAGCATTTTGTCATTTACAGGCCTTTGAGAGCAAAGAAAATATTTCTTGTCTAGAGTCCATTGAAAGTTCATTAGGATACTTATGCAGGGACTGTGCTTGAGTGATGCTGGGTGACGACCAGCATCCTCTGCAGATGGTCTGTATCCTTCTGAATTAGACCCTAAAGGGACATCGCCACTGCACAGTGGAGTAACTATCTTGCAGACAGTCAAAACACTGGAGAAGTTCCACAGATGCAGGAATTAACTCAAGAAAAGCAGTGATTAGTACAGCTGTTCTACAAAGAGTCCTCTATCAGCTTGGACGGATCTTCAGTATTAAGAGGATTCTTGGACATCACACTCAAGACATTGATTATAAATGGTCCAATATTTCTTGGCAGCGATGGGTTAATGGTTGGACTCAATGATTTTAAAGGTCTTTTCCAACTTAAACAATTCTATGATTCTTGCTGGCACCAGGGTTTGGGGCTTGTTATTACAAGAATATGTAATAACTTCTGAAATCCATGCAAGACTTGATTTTCATTAGGAGAAAAAACAGCATTTGATCAACTAAGTTATCGTATTTGCAGCAGTTAACTTCCACAGTGGCACATCTTAGAAATCACACAACTTGTCCCTTTTTCATTATACACTCCTGAAGCAACATCTGAACTCACTGAGAAAACTGCTCTTACTATCACATTCTCAGCTGCTTCTCAAGCAGTGAAGACTTCGAAACAGGTCTTGCTAAAACAGAAGAGTATTGACAGGATGGAGTGGCTGGAAAGAGATAGTCTAAGAGGCTTAATACATTTCTGCAGAGCCTATGAACTCACAAAATGCTTAAGAGCACCTCATGCCCAGTCAATTTACATGCAACCACAGTTACAAATTAAATTCATTGCTGGTATCATGCAAGAATGACAAGAGAAGCGTGGGAAGGGAGAGAGAAAACACACAGCCAACGATTTATTTCATTTCCCCAAATTGCTGCCTTTATTTCAGTTTATTAAACAGTAACTGACCAGGAAAGTAATTGAAATAAACATAAGTGCCCAGAAAAGAAGACAACAGCCAGCATTAGAGTGCTTGCATCAAGTCAGTAAGCAAGTGCCAGCACTGATGCCATTTATGAGAACTGCGAAGCTGAGATAAACTCAATGGGTTCTCCTATTATCTTCTTGCCTCCAAAGAGGTTATCACTTCCCTCCATGTGGCAGCATCGAATTGATTCACAAAGAAGGAACTATTTAGAACTGAAGCCAGACTTCTGCAGCTCTGAGGAAGACAACATGTTTGAAAAGCAACACTGCTGCATCACAAGGCTTGTCTCAAGGGTGCTGTATAAAATAATGGTTTTTTTTTCTGTAGGAAAAAAAGCACAACAGAAATGTTTTGACTTCTTTCCATTTAAGGATGTGCTGAACTCTCCGATTTTGCTCTCACTATTCTTAAGACATAGCTCAACACCTCTGCAGACTCCCTCCTCTCTTCCCATGTTCTTCCCTTAACAAGTCACCACTCTCAGAGACTTGGGAACGAACAACGATGCAGCCCTCCTGAAACTGTCAGGTGGAGGTGGTGCACTTTGTAAGATTCAGAAAAGAGGTTCTGAGTAGCACACAGCTGAAGAAAACCTGCTTGAACTCCTCCGTCTGCCACAGACATGATGCTGCAGAATTGGACAAATTCTTGTCTGCTTACACTCAACCTTTCAAATTGCAGAATGAAGTTTATCCTACCTCTAAGCCATGATCTGGCAGCTGAGAACTGCACAACAGCATCTGGGAACATCACAATCCTCCAAAGAACAGCCTTAAACCCACTTTTTTTTTTTTTTTTCCAAAGAGCTACAGTCCACAGTGTTTAATAGTAGAAGAAGAAAATGTTGGCAAAAAGTATTTCCAGGGACCACAAGATTAGCTCATCAATGCAAACACAAACCATGCTACTTCTTTTCAGACTACCAGAACTTGAAAATTAGTTAATGTCCTATGTAACAGATAAACAGAAGCAGGGGTTAAACAGAAAATATCAGAGACTCTCCACAAATTACTAGCTTGAGCACCACCAATAACTCATTCCTCTTCCCCCAAGCCCCCCAGAGTATCCAGAGCGTGACTGATTCTTGAGTTAGTTGGTCTGCAGACTGACATGACAATTAGCAATGCAGTCACAAAAAGCCAAGTTACAGAAACTCATCATTTTCTAGAGCTGATGAAACATTAACGAGAGGACAAAATGCCAATCGGAAAAACTCTGAATGTTGGGGGAAGTTTTCCAACAGTTTCCTGATGGAATCCAAGGTCTAGATGCAATTGCTGATAAGCAAGACTTGCAGTGATCCCTGCTGCACCTAAGTGTGACAAAGTTTTAATCTATTATATATATATACTTTGCAGTCTGATAGTGACTAGTATGATATTCAGAAGTGAGACAGAAAGCTCAGAATTATAAACAGTAAATAAAAAGATGACAAATTTAAAAAAAAAAACAACAGTGTAGGGAGGAGAAAAGGATCTAAAAGGAAATATGGGTATGGTTTATAATAACACAGCAATAAAAAAGGCTTTTTTAAATGGGAAAATGGAGGGGGAGAAGAAGAAAATACTAGAGTATAAATACAAAATGTAATTTCAGTAACTGCAATGTTGATGCGTATAAAGCATTCTATATAGTAGCAATAGCCTGCAGAGGCTCATAAAACAGAGCCACTAGTGAGAAACAGTAGAGCTAATCCTTTTTCCAGTATGTAAAAGCTGGATAATGCTTAAGACAGACAGCATTGTGGAGTGTTTGTTGTTTATCCTGCATTGCTGCAAGATAACAATCATGAAAAGCAAATGAGAAGCTAAAACAACGTAGTGACCTCTGGTGATCCAAAGATTTTAGATGCTACAAGTGGCTTCAACCAGCCCAACCTGCACTGTGTTTGTGTTATGCACATGAATATACTCCTACATCTATACATACACTGACCTAACTGACACATTACATAATTAAACAGGAGTCCAATGTGTTTCCTATTAAAGCCATGAGGGTGGTCTGCTTCTCCAGCAGTGTTGTGTCAGGGCATTTTCTGACCAATATCCTTAATTCCCTCTGAAGTGGATACAGCTCTGTTTCGTTCTTCTCTCAATCATCATTAACATCTCTTTAAACTGGTGCAGCAGAAAAGTGGCCCCACCTTTACTAGAAGCAGAGTTATGACACAACAGAAACATGAAGCTTTGGTTACCTATTTCTCTCTAGTCTACATTTTTATTTGCATCTTAAAAAGGAAAAGTTCCATGCCATGTGAAACAGAATTTTCTTATTTGATTTACTACAGTTAAAAATCAGACTTTATCAGAAGGTGTTTCCAGATAACACTTTTTTTCCTATGTTATTTAAATAATGAAACATTTCTAGATTAAATAAATGTTAACTTATATATGGAAATAGGCAAAAATTCATTCTACAAACTAGTCTTGGAAGCAGATAAGAAAATTCAGCAGGGTAGTACTAGGCTGGCTATAACAGTACTCATGCATCTTCCACCATGCTGCCCTCCACTCTTCAGCTACTGGGGGATTTTGGCTTTTATTTTTTTGTTGTTCTTGTGTTGTTTTTTTAACCAACAACCATGTTTCTAATGTAAGAGTTATTTCAATATGGTTAAATAGTTTCCTGAGCATCAGATGACCTTATGGAGCTGAAAGAGGATTTATGGTGTCCAATGATACCAGTCAACTAACTAACTAACTAACAACAACAGGTTCCCCTTCACACAGCAAGAAGTGAATTTGCATCTCCTTTCTCCACCCAACCACTCACTCTGCATTTAATTTGTAGGTACTGATCACAGAATCCAAGCATGGTGAGGGTTGGAAGGGACCTCTGGAGATTATCTAATCCAGTTCCCCTGCTAAAGGAGGGTCACCCATAGCAGTTTGCCCAGGATCACAATGTCCAGGTGGTTTTCGAATCTCCCCAGAGAAGGAGACTCCATAACCTCTCTGGGCAGCCTGCTCCAGGGCTCCAGCACCCTCATAGCAAAGAAGTTTTTCCAACTGATCTTTTACCCTCCTGTCATAATTAGCCAAATATGTTAAAAAAATAATTAGCAAGCCTGAAAAAAAACATGTGCAGGTGCAAAAGATGTGGCACACTATGAGTTGCACATGTAGAAAATAATCAATATTACTTTGTTTTCATTTACTTAGTTTATTTTAAAGAGTAAAAACTATTGATAGATCTTTTATTAACATCAGAAATCCCCTCTTAGTTTTTTTTTTTCAGGATGGCATGGGAAAAAAAAAATCAGTCTTTGTTTTCTGAAGTTTCTCATGAATGCAAAATTCTGAATTTGGAGATACGGTTTTTCAAACTCATTTGTGGAAATTGCAATAAAACCTTAAAAGAGCTAAATCTCTATTTTCTGCCACACAAAGAAAATTATAACTGTGGATGCTCTTATATCATGTTTCACCAGAAAATGTCTATATTTTTAGTAGGGCTGAAGTAATGAGCTACTTAATGACACACAGTGTGTTTAAGTCATTTTGGTTTCTTGCCCAACAACTTTCTTCAATACCACTGCCACCCCACAAGCAAATGTATTCCACAAGCGAAAATTTATACTTCCAAAGACAAACTTTCATCTCTTTTGCGGTAAACCTAACACAACACATCAGGAATTCTTAATAAACATACAGCTTTTCATATGCTACAGTTTCTGCATATTACATAAAATATTCCCTCTATTAAATGCAGATTTGGTTGGTGTTTTTTTCTTCTAGAAGAACTTTCCACTAACCAGAAATGAAGCAAAAGGAAAAATGAAATCCTTTCTACTGCCCTGAGCTTTTCTAGCTCTGACTGGCAAATGTGACGCTGATGACATCTGATTGTTTCATTTAAGTTTCAACTGATGCACCACAGCATTGCTGCACAGAGCAGAAGCAAACCACAGTGTTAGCACAACAACCTAACTCAGTTCCCACGTGAGTGCTCTGCTCAGTGTTTGGTAGGTTTTATGGAACAACACTTCAATAAAAAGCATCTGGGCTGTGGACTGGCAAAGCCAAGTAGGTATGAGATGGCAGGGCTCTTCCCAGTGTCTCCCTGACAAAGCAGGTGGCACAGCTGAACTCAACAGGAATTGGGTGAACCGAACATGGCCTGAATTTTATCCTCCAAAATTATGAGGCAGCATCCATATGCTAACCCACATCACAGCAAATTCATATGCAGGCCTCCGAAATCAAATCTCATTTCAACTTAATTATTCACAGTGATGGCATATTAGATTATTACATTAAATCATTTCTGGGCCAATGTTGTTATTATTAGATTTGCTGCTTCATCAAGTTTACATCCTCATCTCTTGCCACGGGTTTCTTTGTCACTACTGACATCAAATACCTCAGTAACTCGTAACATTTAGGTACCTAGGTACCCAACAAAGTAAACTCTGATCAGATTCACAAAGAGTGTGTTTTATTCTAGAGGGCTTACAAAACCCCTGGTTATGGATTGGTTCCAAAAAGAAAGCAATACACTGTCAACATGGATTAAAAATAAGGAGATGGTTTCAGGTACCTGGATCTCAGACCTCCTGAACCATGCTATGACATCAAAGGCACACACAGTGGTTTCTGTGCCCATCCTTCAGAATGCTGCTGCTTCTAATCCACTATTGGTATGTCTGTGCCATTGCGGACCTTTGCCAACTGCAGGGATCAGTTCTGCAATCCCATTTCTTCACGGTCAGAATGCCTCACAGAAATGACATAATCCCTAGCTTGAGCATTCAGGCACATGAACACATTCTTTCCCCATGCTCACATTTTCAAAGAGCTGTTCTTGCTACACAAATCACAGATTTAAGCAACAGGGGAAAGGGCTGCTACTGACTTGCTTCAATATTGGAGCAGGATTCCTATCAGCGACAAAAATCTATTGAAGTTTCAAAACCACAATGGAACAGGGCCATTTACACTGATAACAGATAAAAAGGGTTTGGAGATCAAAATTACTTGGAATCATAACCATAGAATGGCTTAGGTTGGAAGGGACCCTAGAGATCATCTACTCCAACCTTTCTGCCATGGGCAGGGACACCTCTCAACTAGACTTGGCTGCTCAAAGCCTCATCCAGCCTGGCCTGCATCATCCCCAGGGAGGAGGCATCCACAACCTCCCTGGGCACTACCCTTATACTGAACAACTTATTCCTAAGATGCAGACTAATCCTCAGTTCAGTGTAAAGCTCAGCAGTGTTAGCATTAAATATTTGTCAGGTTTTCTTCCATGGAACCCTTAAACTTTTTGCCCTAACCAAGCATAAAACCAAACCATCCACTCCTTCAAACACCGCTCAAAATCAGCTCTCTCTGGCTGTGTTCTTAAGCCTTAATTGGCATTTCAAATTGGCATCACAAACAAAACACTTCAGCACAACAAATTATTCCCCCTCTGCTAATCCATGGGTGACCTACATAAGATGTGACTGTAAAGAACCTTTTAGCAATGAGATCTACTGGTATATTAAAATCCAGTTCCATTAGTAAAGATGGTTGTTTTGAGTCTCTAATAATTCCACGCTGACACTTAAATCTGTTTCCTCCTTACATTCACACAAGAGCTGTAACAGTTCTGTCAGATGTTTGGCTGTTTGAGAGGTCTTCACAACTCATTTACTGGAAAATATTTGCACCATAACACACGAAACAAACTGGACTGTCCTCAATGTATTCCCTGAGCAATACTCTGAAAGAAGTCACCACATCAGAACAAGATCATAGAATGCACTAGGTTGGAAGGGACCTCTAAAAGTCATCTAGTCCAACTCCTCTGCCGTCAGCTGGGGCATTCCCAACTAGACCAAGTTGCACAGAGCCCCATCAAGCCTGACTTGGAATGTCTCCAGGGACAGGGCCTACATCATGTCTCTGGGCAACCTGTTCCAGCGTTCCACCTCCCTCAGAGTAAAGAATTTCCTAATGCCCAAAGAACTTCTTCCTAACGACCAAGATTCCTATGTCCAAATTCTTCTCCACTTTAGATAAAAAATACATTTGATTCCTCCTAAACTGACAGAAATTGCATCTGCAGTGTAAGTAACATCTGTTTGTTACTGCAGAATGGGTTTAATAACCAAAAGAATCACAGAATCGTTTAGGCTGAAAAAGATCTTCAAGGTCATTGAGTCCAACAATTACTAACTCAACACTACCAAGTCTGCTGCTCAATCATGTCCCTCAGCACCACATCTATGCAGGTTTTAAATACCTCTAGGGATGATGACTTCCGTGGGCAGTCTAAGCATGCACCCTAGAACAGACATTAGCATCATATGTATTCTCATTATGAATCCTCAGACTTTGTGACACAATGTCTCCTTTAGGAGAGATTGCAAAACTCTTTCATCCCAACATCAGCAAATCTTTTGAATTAACAGACATATGGAAGCAAAAGACTGATGGTCAAGACCACACTGTTTTGAACATTTGAAGAGTACTTAAATCTGTATAACTTGTTTTATTATTTGCTCCACAGTCCAAGAAAGGAATATTTCTCCAATATTTACTACACTTGGCACACTCACAGCTGGTAGTTACAAAGAGACCTGAATTCAGATTTCAAGATGGAAGAATTTCTGGTGAACGCCCACAATGAACTAAATCAAAGCAGATCATTAGGATTCTTTCATTTAAAAAAACAATAAATAAATTATAATCTAACAAACCAGCTGTCTGGCAACACCAGTGCATACCCCATTCTTACAAAACACAGCTTAACTGCAAGTAGCAGATGCTTTCTGCCTTCTCTGCACAGCATGAACTCAAAAGTTTTTGACTTCATACTCACAGCGGATTCCATAAATCATGAGAGGATCCAGTTGCTTCTTCCCGTGCTTCCCCTGGCCTGAAAGGTTGGAGATGGCCTGAATTTCCCGATGGAAGAGGTAATCAAGCAAGGTCAGAGCCATCTTCTCGGCTGTGCGGCAGTTGGTGCTGATGTGCAGCATGTCAGCAGGGGTGATGGGGCAACGCACCCGCATCTCGGGGTTGTTTTCATCGCCCAGCCACGTCCCATTGGGGTAATCCTCTGCAAAGAGAGATTAGGGAAAGTCGAGTTGTGCCCCAGGAGACAGAAACAGTCAGGTTCAACTTACAGTCAACATTTCTTAAATGTATAGATTCGTAGAATGGTTTAGGTTGGAAGGCACCTCGAAGGTCATCCTGCCACGGGCACGGACACCTTCCACGAGACCAGGTTGCTCAAGGCAAGATGCAAGACCCAGTCCAGTTTTCAAAACAACTACTTTTACAGCTTGGCTTTCAAATAACCTCCTTTCCCATTGCATCTTCCAAACTCAGGTAGAATTTCATTATTATTTCTAAAGTTGAAGAGTGTCAAGAATCACAAAACAGTTTGAGTTGGAAGGAACCTTAAGGATCGCCTAACTCCAAACCCCCTGCCATGGGCAAGGACACCTCCTACTAGACCAGGTTTTCTTCATAGTCTCCAGAATTAGCTGGAGAATTTTAGAATTTTAGCATGACTTCAGAATTTAGCATGACTAATGGCTCACAAGATTTGCTACAAAGTTATTCTCAAATCCACACCAATGGTGACCAAAGGTTATTGCCATTATGTTCTGGTCTACACAAGGAACTGGTGCAGTTAATCCAGATGTCTAACTTGCTCTCAGATATCTTTTTGAAGTGCCTCATACCAGAGGCCAGAGCTGAGAGCGAGCACACCATATTCACAGTGTCCTCATTCATCAAGTGAGTCATCTCCTAAAAATGAAGATTACTACAACTTTGTAACATCCTTAAAGTACAGCTCATTTCAAGAAGCTTTGAACCCCATTTTTTCGCCGAAGCATCGCATCAAAATCAGCCTAAGCAAGATGATAAATCTGAGAAATTACAATAAATAGTGAGCAGTACCTTACTGAATCACTTTTTAAAAGAGTATTTTAAACAACGACAATCATTCCAAATGTAGCAGAACATCTGAAGTCAAAATTCTGCTCTTTCTTCAGATTTACTGGCCAGAAGTCTACAGGATTTCCTAAACACAGTTTAGCAAGAAACAGGCCCAGCATACAGATAATGAATCAACCATTAATCACCTTCCCTTCTATCCAAGCACAAGGTCATTTACAGCAGAACTATACCTAACTCCCCTTGTGTACACAAACATTTTATACAGAAAGAAGTTTTTTTATTTCTGTCCCAGCCTTTCATTTTGACAGGGAAAAAACTAAAAGGCATTTATTTTACAGGGACTACTAAGCCCTCACTGCAAATTAATCTTCGCAGGCAATGCCAGAAGTTAGTGGATTCAAGGCTAACCAGAAACTTGAACACAGCTCATAAGGATGATCAATCCCTGATGAAGTGGAGGATGCAACACAGGACCTCAAATGAGACTCATGCCAGGTAAAAACAATTTCCAGTGCAGATCTTGGAGATGCTAATTGGAACTGGCTAGAACAATGTTCCACTACCACTTCTTTGTTCACTGACACAGCCCATTTGGATTTGATTTCTGTGTTTGCTCAACTTTGAGGAGTAAAACAAAGCTTCCTGACTTCGAAGTCACTTAGCCCTTCCGTAATAGAGCCTTGAAATATTTCATTATTGCTTCACACACCTTCAGAACAGTAAAATGTGAACAAGTCATTCAATGACATGATTTATCTTTCATTAACTGCCTTTAGAATTTCATGGTACATACCAAGTCACTAAAATTCCTGATTTCCATAACCCTTCTAGTTCCAAAACAGAGTGACAGAGTTCAGACAGATGAGCATAACCTTTTCACATGGAACAGCACCCCTGGAGCAAGCAGCATCTTTATTTCCAAGTGCTGCCATAGGTTAAGCAGCCTGCATTTTACTAGACTACAAGCCAAAAGTATGCAATAAAACCTAACATAAAAGCAACCCAAAATGCTAAAAACCACTTTTCCAACATGACCTTTGGGTTGAGTCATACTACATGTCAGATGCAAGTTTATTGCAATGAATAATGACAGCGTGAAGCAAATGTTAGCTTATGCAATCCCGAGATATCATTAGAAACATCAGATTATCAACTGCAATCATTCATAAGGAAAAATATTTAATGCTGATGTATGTAGCAGCTGGTCCCTCAAACCTTTTTCTGTTGAAACCAAAATGCTCTATTTTTATACACCATTTTTTTAATATATATATATTTATCTGAACCTTACTTTTTTACCCTGAACTGTGTAATAGGACACACTGGCTGCTTTCTGCTCACCATACCAAGTGCCATCTGAAAACTAATGTGGTTCAAATTAATTACAGCTTGTTTTGAATGCCACTGTGTCTGGCTTCCCCACAAGTCTGGTTAGCATTATCATGGAAAACAACAGTCTGTTCCCAAAGATAAATTGACTGCTTAATAAAAATTTGGGCAGAGCCGGAAAAGCAAAACCATCTCTGGATAAAGGTGTTGGGTTCTTCACAGAGGTTCTAGGAAAGATTCTACACCCTACTGCCTTACCAGCTCACAGACCTACTGTTAGTTATTACGACTTATGGGACACCTCTCACCTGCAGACTTGTTTAATAAATGCAACCAATCTACAAGAACCAGAGATTCCCCCCCCCCCCCAAATCTGCAAAATAATCTTCTCTTCTTTTTTTCCTCTCTTTTTTACTGGCAGAGAGTCCAGAACATACCGTTTTTACCACATGCAACTGCTCTTTTATTGCGTTAGCCTGGAAAAAAAGACACTCTCTTGTTATTCTGACCTATGAATACAGGCCCCACATTAAATTATCTCTTGCATTTTCCTTCTGCCTTTGAAAAAAAGCTTCAACAGAAAGGGAATTTTGCTTCATAATCATTTTGCGCTGAGTGGAACTCGCATGGCTAAAGTTAACCATGACTCTGCTGTCTCACTGCGGCAACTTGAGGGCATGTTAAGCTGAACTATTCCTAACCAAATGTAATTTCTACCAGCCTGCCAACACATCTGCCACTTCACATAGAGCAAATACAATGAGACTGGCACAAAAAACCTGGTGAAAAGAGGAAGTGCAGTGCCACTCATGAGGGAAGCAGAACTGCTCTGAACAAGTGGTGTGAGATGGGAGAGGGCAGGCTGAGTAAGGAAAGGGGGAAGAGTCAGTCTGATGGAAGTTCTCCCTGAGCAATTAAGTACATACATACCATTGATTTAAGCTGCATCATCTGAATTTCCTAGCACTCAAACACTTCTTTATGGTTACCAAAATGGTTCTTCACCCAGGCATTCTTGCAGTATCTAGATAGAATCTAGATGAGTCAGGTTGTTTAGCACCTACACTGCAATAAGAATCATAAAATGGTTTGGACTGGAAGGGATCTTAAAGATCACCTAATTCAAACCTCCCCCAACACCATGGGCAGGGATTTTCCACTAGACCAGGATGCTCAAGGCATCATCCAACCTGGCTTTGAACACTTCCAGGGAGGGGGCATCCACAACCCCCCTGGGCAACCTGTTTCAGTGTCTCACCACCCTCCCTGAAAAGAATTTCTTCCTAATATCCAGTCTAAACCTATCCTCTTCCAGCCTGAAGCCATGATTTCTTTCATCTTAAAGGCAAATTTCTTCAGTATTTTCTCACAGCCTGCAAACTATCATCTTTGTCTGCAAAATTTCATCTGGGAATCCTGGATTTAATCTCCCTCCAGCAATGAAACCAGGAGTTCTGGCTTAATGTAGCCAACAACCAGATACCAAGTCAGGACTCCACTAAGCACTGTAGAACCACACATAGCTTCTGTTCCTTAAAGGAACAGAAGTAATGTGAAGGGTTGTAGAGGGATAACACAGTCAAAGCACACACTTCTCCAAAATACTGAGGCATAAATGCACACACTCATCTGTAACTCAGCTAATCAATGCACCTCTGTTTTGCCCTGGAGTATTTTTCTTTTGTAAGTTCTCCTACTGGCATTGCTGCATTTTGAATGCTTTTTGAATGCTGTGTGGAAAGGTACTTCCTTGCATTTCTTGAAGTCAAATATTCAATCATCAGAGAAGTGGCTCTTGATCATTTCTACTTACAGTGTTAAAAGTCCTGACATGTTTATCTGATTTCCTCTCTGTACTCAGCAGCTCATTTCAATGACAGACAGCCTAATTTCTATCTCTCTTCAATGTTTAGTGTTTTTTTTTTTTTAAGAGATCAGAAAATTTGCCTTTATCTCCATTCTACCGAATCCAGAACTAGTTTGCTTTTCAATGCTGTTTTTCAAATCTTTTTTTGTCCTATTTTAAGTCCATTTCTTTTATCTCCCAAGGCAGCTGACCGTTCCACTGTTTCTGCAGGGACATGAGGGAAGATGGGAGGCAGCTGGGGCTGCTGCACAAACAAGGATTTCTATGGAAACAGGGCGAGCAAGCTTTGGGGCCAGGATCAAGAAAACCCAAGTCAAGTGAACAAAAACCAGACAGGAGCTGCTGCAGCTTTCAGACTCCCCCTCGACATATGGCTGTGTTCTCCCACCCAGGGAGATGACAGACATTTAACTGTTCCTCACCTCTTCCCATCGGGATAGCTCCCCTGGTTTGATGTGTGAGCATTAGCAGTAGGACTAGAGGCTAAGCCAGGCTCTGCTCTCACAAGATGCTGCCAGTCACTCCTTTTACACCAGGAAAAACAAAAGGAAACACCTGCCCACTTGAATTAACACCTTCCACTACTCTGAGGAGTTGTGTTTATTTTGCTAATTAAGGCTGGGTGCAAATCTGGCATTTGCAGCAGAGAAAAACAACTGGGAGCTGCAGTGTAAAGGCAGAAAGATGAATCAATCTTAAAAAGCAACACCCAAAATGCTAACCTACAAAAATAAGCCCTCCTATCTAGTGAAATTAAATAGTGTTCTGGCCCCTGTGCAGAAGATTCGACATCATCATTTCAAATAAACTCCTGTCAATTAGCACAAGTCCTTTGCCCCTGCAGGAGTTCACAGGAGTAGTGATTTACTGACAGACTTTAATAAACATCAATCATTACATACAAGGAACAGAGTGACAATCAGGCTATATGTTAACCTACACATCCAGCAACATGATTTAAAGCTTATGCTAAAAGGAGGATTAAGATCTGGCTTTAAAGCTAAATACACCAAAACCTCCTCCCACCACAGCAGTTAAGAAGCTGGGAGTTTTGGCAAAAGGAAGTATCCACCACACACACACACACACACACATGTCCATGAAGATCAGAAACCCAGGACAGAGAACTGGAGTTTTACACTTGACTATTCTTGTAGAGAAGAATAACTTAATTTCCATGTACATTTAAAAGAAAGGTGGCCAGAAGAATCCTGTGCTCCAGCTACTGGGTCTGTACAGCACACAGGATTTGGCTAATGGAGAAAAAGCTCCAGTTAGCTTCTAAGCAGTTCTAAGTTAGTTCTAAGAACTTAGATCTTAGTTCTAAGAGCTTCTAAGTTAGAGGACTGGAAGAATATATAAGATATTCTAACAATATATCTGAAGTACCTCATGGTTTCTTCAGTTGCCTGCTAGACAACACACAGCATGAAAGAACATAGATAGGCAGCACCAAGGCATTCCTGTCTCACCAAATATCATAGGGTGCACAGAAGTCTCAGAATAACATCAGTGAAATGACTTGCTAAAAATAAAGCCTCGTTTTTAGTTCATGGTTAGATACATGAGAGAGAGGAGATTCACTTGCTTGATGACTCAGGGAAGGCCAGGGATTTTATTCAAAAGGTGTAAGAAGTAAGGACTAAGTGATCACTTGCAATTTAAAATGGTTGGCTAAAAAAAAAAAAAAAAATCCAGGTAAAATTGAGAAAATTAAAATCCATGGACTTAGAGGGCTCTTTAAATGTGGCTCCTGTCAGAAAACTGGATTTCCAATTTAGATTTTGCCCACTTTCTTGTTTATTACCTTTGTTATATTTAACTTTACACAGGGGCCCAGGCTGTTAAATCCAAACATGACTGTGACACATGCCTGAAAGAAACCATTGCTCACTTGTGTGCTCCCAGTAATAATCAAATCAAAACCAAAGAACTCCCAATTCCTGTAGTTTTCTATGGGTTTAACAAGTGACTGAAGCTTTTGAAGTCCCACCTGTGTCTTCACATCAGCTAGTTACAGCATTGTTTAAGGTACAAAAAGGTTGCTCTTGGTAAGATCATTCTTGCTGTCTGTATCTGGTCATAATGAGGTTGGCAGGACAAGCAAAGTGATGCAAATGATCATGTAACATCTGAGAGTGGACCTTACAGTGAACTGGGCAATCCTGTGGGCAGGTAAGGGTAGGCCACCTACAAAGAGCAGCTTGGATATCACATTTGGAAAGCAAATTCTGAGGACTAGTTTATAGTACTACTGTAAGATGACTGCTTCAGATGCAAAGTTGAACAGATGAGAGGAAACTGCCTCAAGCTGCACCAGGGGAGGCTTAGGTTGGACATGGGGAACAAATTCTTCCTTTTGAGTGCTGTGAAGACCTGAAACAGGCTGCCCAGAAGGATAGTGGCGTCCCCATCCCTGGAGGGGTTTCAAAGCTGTGTTCATGTGGTGCTGAGGGACATGGTTTAGTAACCATCTGGCACCACTGGGTTAGTTAACAGTTGGACTTGATGTTAAAGGTCTCATCCAACTGAAACAATTCTGTGATTCTAAGATTTTATAGCTGACTAAAAAGTTTTCTTTGGAAAACTGTTATTCATCCTTTAATTCATACCTTCTGAAGACCGATTTCCCCTTCTTAAAAAATGCACCTTTACACATCTCATTCTAGATTTTTGATGGTCTTAACATGCAGTAAAAGGAACGCAGAGCAAGTAGCTATGACACAAAACTATCACATATGGTGCCAAACACCACACACCAGTGCATCAAGGGTAAAGTTCACTGAACCAAATTGTAAATCAACAGATCCTGATATTTTATTTGTGTCACTTAAGATCAGCTTTTGTGGTGCTCTGTTTAATAGCATTTCCCATGCTTAGGAGATACTAAGGACAGTGTGTTTCTTTCTCTGCAATTTCAAAGTCTTGGCTTTAGTAGAGACGTTTTCAAACATATCTGCTTTTAAAGCAATGCTGAATGGGGCATTCTTATGGGACAGAGATGAGAGGTCCTGCTTTTTTCCCTTCCTTATTAAAAATAGGACAGTGACTCTATTGTGGAAGATCTAGAAGGGTAACATAACCTGCATTAATATTTTAGCAACAGACACTCCTCTTGCTTATACAGTAAATCACAGATTAAATATTTTAAGTGTTACCAGATATCAAATATGTGTAAGAAGAGTATTATTATAACATCCTTTACGTCTTGAAGTCTCTTGTATCTTGAAAATAGTATCTAGTATTAAGCAAAATAATGCTCAGGTATCTCCTAGACAAGTGTGCAAGTATCAAACACTCAGTGTCTTTAGACAGCTCAGTCTTCAGTTGAACAGGAAATACTCAAAACTTGAGCTTTGTGGAGCTAAATTGAAGCAGCTGCTGAAGTTAATGCCCTTCTATGTACAGAAGATGCATTTGAAACAAAAAGCAAAATTCTGTTTTTCCTGGTGTTCTAATGTGAACTTTTGAAGAGTAAAAGCTTGTAAAGTTTTTCAAAATACATTTCACCACCTTTGGTGATCGCACTGAACTGCCTGATCACAGCAAAACTATTACCCAAATTAATGAGAAAATCTATTTGGATATGATCTGTTCTTTTGCCTTCTGCTGTTTGCACACTTTTCTTGTCAAAATAATATAAAACTCTGACACTGCTCTTCAGTGCAAGCTCAAGACTTACCAGAAAGAGTTCTTTATTAATTGTGACCTTTTATAGACTAATTCCAAACAGTTTGCCCAACAAACTGCAGACAACAGCCACAATTTTTGACTATTTCCTACAAATCTAAGACAGTAATACTCTTAAATCAGAATGGAGTGTTGCAGAAGATACCACTTAAGTACAGAACAAACACAATATCCTTACCCAGCTATTTTACAACCCAAGAATAAGGCAGAAGACAAATAAATAGATCACCTACAGGTAGGAGATGACCACTCAACACTGAGATGGTTGGCATCACCAAAAAAAAGGAATAGGTTAAAAGAAAGTGTCTTAGAAGTATCTTAACTATGGCTAAGTTTTAAGTAAACCCCACGAAAAAAGACAACTTTATGAGCAAGTATTATGGACAACGATGCATAAATAGTTATGAGGATCTCCTCTGAAGGAAGCAGAAAGCATAAAAGTCTCTGTGAAAACATTACAAGCAAGAAACCTGTGGCTGAGGAATGCAGAGTGACTCAAAACGGTGAGGGAGATGGCAAAGTACAAGATCTTCCTTCAGAACAAGAGTGCAAGGGAGTAGGCAAAGGTATGCAAGATGATGAAGGGGTTAAAAATGACACTTTTGGAAAATCCTCTTTGTAATTCTTTCTGACTACAAGGCCAAAGAAGAGTCCTTACAGTAAGAAGATGGGAAGTAACTGGAACCTAGCCAAAAGTGTGTTATTTTCATCTCAGATGTTACCTATTAGGAACATTAAGGACTGCTTTTAAGTGTTGAAAATAGTTGAAAATCTACTCACCATTCTCACCAGAACTCATTTGCTCATAGTTACTGCGACTTGCTTTTCTTTGTCTAATGCTGAAACTCCTCAGTTAAAAAAAGTTTAGACAAATACATTTGAGAATGTTGGAATATTTTTGCAACAGCTTTGTGGTGAGCATGAAAGTTCATACGATTGCCAGGTTATAGCTTAGGCAATTGAAAACCAACCCTTGACAGGATTACAGCCACATACCAGCATGAGAGAATTCATTAAAGCCAGAAAAGAGTATAGGTACTTAATAACATAGGTTTAAATCTTCTGTAATTTAAAACTAACATGGATCTAATGTTCTTCATGGTATTACTTTGTGAGGCGGAAGGCAAAATCCAAAAGAACTCAGGAATGTTAGGATGAAAGTTGTCATGAACTGAGACTACATGAGGCCTTACCATGCAATCAGTTAGCACTGGTATCTTCAGAGATGTGAAGGCCTAAAGAATTGATTCACCAGTAAGTTTTGTGCAACGAGGACACCACATGTCAGCTGCAGCATTTTAGGTTGCTGAAACCCAATTCAGAGTCTGCAGACCTTCATAAATATGTAAGAATTTGAAAGCACGGAGAAATAGTCTCAAAATAACTTCACAATCTAAACTTTTCCTTTCATTACCACCCTGAAAGTGTAAGAGGAAAGCAGAGAGGAAAGCAGAATAGTGCCATCATTTCATTTAGCACACAAACTCCCATGCCACTATTAAAAACAAAAGAACAATTTCAGCAAGTTTAGTATGTGAAACTTAATGGCTCTCTGACTCCCAAACCCTGTCTGCTCTTGTGAGACTCCTCCTTGAATATTGCACCCAGTTCTCATCCCCCCATCATAAGAAGGACACAGAGCTGCTGGAGTGAGTCCAGAGGAGGCCACAAAGATGACCCAAGGGCTACAACACCTCTGGTATGAGGACAGGATGAGGAAGCTGGGGTTGTTCAGAAAAGAGAAGGCTCTGGGGGGACCTTAGAGCTGCCTTCCAATACCTGAATGGAACCTACAGGAAGGCTGGAGAACTTTTCATAAGGGTAGACATCTACTGATAGGACAACACTGAGGGAGAGTAGGTTCAGACTGGATCTTAGGAAGAAGTTCTTCAGCACATTTTAGCATTGTTGGAGTAGTTTAAATTACCAGAATAGAGCAACTCGGACAGCTTGATTTGGTAGGGTTTATGTTTCTTAAGATCGTCCGCTTTTTTATTTCTACTCAAATTGTGAGTTCTGTAGTGGGTCACACACCTGGGCTTCTTCACACCTGTACTTGTTCAGTAAAGGAAAAAAAAAATTCTTTTTTTACTTAGGATTTAAATGAAAGCTCCAATCCAGATCCCTAGAAACCAAAGATTCCCAGCTGATGAGTTTTAAGTCCATGTCCCATCTCCATTTAAACTGAGAGGCTCAGCAGCCTTTGATTCTTTCAAACAGTGTTTCTGGAGGAAGGTAACTTCTTAAAGAGTAAGTTTGGTAAAAGAAGGCTTTGAACTTTGATCTTAGTACTAAATTGTCCTCCCATTTGTAGGAAAGCAATTCTATACCTACAGAATGAGGTTATAAACTTCCACTGCTGTTTATACATCCTTACTAACACTTCCCCAGAAGATCCACTTGGGCTGCAACAAAGCTAGAGCAGAAAAACCACAGTAATGTGCACTCAAAACAACAAACTAATCACTTCTGACAGTTATTAATATCTGTGGGGTAAAATTATATGTTAAATGAAAAAAACTCACTATTTCCAAGTTGGCTGGCTGAGGATACAATTGGTATTTTCTATGCCAAAAACATTACATTAATAAAAAAAAAGTAAATCACTTGCTAGTAAGCTTCTAGGCTATTTTAATTTTATTTTACACTGATAATTTGATACTGAACAATTCTATTCTTGCTACGTTTTATCTTCAGTTGTGCAACTCTGCTTCATGAACACCACTGTCAGGACTGCAATCCAATGAATACGTCAAGTGTTGATATTTCTAGTATCATCCCTGTGTGAAGGAATATTAATTATTCCAAAGTCACATTTGGGAAAAATGTACAAAATTGCACCAAAATGAGACACTCAGTAGCTCTAGGTGCTTTTGGGTCATAAGTGTTGCATCTTAAAAATCAATGCTTTGCAGACCATTAGCTGCAGCTGTAAAATGGGTGAGCATCTCCAATTTTCTGAGAGAATAAAGGAACTGTTGCTCAAACAAAAGGGAGAACACACTTTTACTGCACAAGTAAAAAGAGCAAATCACGTCACGGTGTCCAGTCAGCAAAACAAACCACACCCTTATTCTAGACCATTATTGGAACTGAGCTCCAGACTTCTGTGCAACTATTTTTCAGGAACAGAAAGGCAATAATACTAATATTTTTTTAAACTACATGGGGTGATTAAATGCTCTCTGAAAACAGCCATCTGAGAGCAAATACCTTCATATAAATCTGTTAACTAAATGCTGAAAATATCCACAGGTCAATGCCGTATCTAAAGTCAGCTAAAGCCCAACTATAAACATGGGTTAGTTTTGCTTTCCAGACACATTAAGACAGATGGGAGTCATACTGAAAACTTGTTGTTTAGTCTCAGGCCATGAAGGCTGAAGTACACCATGCCCAGGCCCTCCTATTTTACCATCAAGATTCCTTTGAGCAACTCGGAGTCACTCAGAATTCTTTCACAGACAATGAAAGCAAGCTGATGGCTGCTGTCACTTATACCTTTTACTGCTGAAGAAAACGAGTCTGCACAACAGACCTATTATTCTTTATCACTTCTTTTATTAATAATTTAATTTTGGTGACATCCTGCAGGCTACTTCACTTAGCATTCCTTCTGTGCAAGCGGTCTGCTCTCATCTTCGTGAGGGCAAGGTGGTGTAGGTGTGGGGGGTTACTAATCTGATTCTCAGAGCATTCATCAGTCTTGCAGAGATTTTTAATGGATGAGTCTCCTAGAGGTCTGAAGAAAGTCAGATCTGAAGGCATTAATGGATTAGCTCTTTCTTCAACATTTACATATACAACAATGGCATAAAAGGCCAACATCACATCTGTCTGTGTGCATGGGTGCCAAACAATCAAGTCAAAAAGGGCATTATGCAGCAAACACCCTCCTTGTGTTAGCAGCTTTGATCCTGGCATAGCTGACACCAAGATGTATGAAATATTAACAGGCTCCACAAAAAGCACATTTTATATGCATCTGCACACCCACTATCAGCCCTATCTGCAATCTAATCTTTTTTTGCTGTTTTTGAGACAAACTCCTCAGGCAGTCTCAGTCTCCTTCAATTCCCCACTGACCCAAAACAAACTACTCTTTAGCAGCAACTCTGTCTCACAACACAGAAACAGGACAGAACCTAAAAGCTCTTTAGAATGTGCACACTGTGTGAACATCCATACAAGCCAAAAAATTCCAGGTTCAGGCACCCTAGAACAATCTTTGGTGCATGAGACTTTCAGCAGACTGACTTCTGAAGTCTTCTAAGTATCAAAAGTTTAAAGCAACTTGTTCCATTGTTAGTTCTGAAATCTTTCAATTTTAAAATACTCAATTTCAGGCCATCTTTAATTAATCCTTCCCATTAATTGATCCTAACCTGTTCACACTCAACGTGCTGCTTTTTACCAATGGCTGGAGACGATGCAGAAGAAACAGAATCATTCCTAAATTAGAGTCCTTCATTTCAATGTTAGAGATCAAAAAGATAACACATTTGCTTCTTAAGTACAAAAGTCACCTCCTAAGAGCATTCTGCTGAAATAATTTCCTGAGGCAACTTATTCTTCTCTGGTACATGAATGTAAATATAAATGACCACAACCCTTAGCTAAATATTCAATAAATATGCTTTTAAAAGTAGTTAAAAAATTAAATTGAAGTCTAGGATTCAAATTATAGGTGTGTATAGGAAATAATAATCACTGATTCTCTAAAACTGATCATATAATATAATTTATCATGTTGTTATCACCTAAAACTCAGTGTCCTTTATACACAGAAAGGCTGGAGAGGGACTTTTTCCTCAGGGTGTCAACCAACAGAACAAGAGGAAATGGTTTTAAGCTGAGGGACAATAGGTTTAGACTGGATCTAAGGAAGAAGGTCTTCGATACAAGGGTGTTAGGACTCTGGAATAAGTTGTCCAGGAAGGTTATGGATGCCTCCTCCCTGGGGGTGTTCAAGACCAGGTTGGATGAGGCCTTGGGCAGATGAGTATAGTTGAGAGGTGTCCCTGCCTGTGGCAGGAAGGTTGGAGTAGATGATCTCTAAGGTCCCTTCCAGCCTAAGCCATCTATGATTCCATGAAGTCATTCCTCCAGATTTATTCCCTCCTACATGATGCCTAACAATTCAACGATCCTTGAAGCTTCCAGCTGAATCTTATTTCATTCTACCACCACATTTACTTGGCTCAAGTAGTTAGGTCAGCATACCTTCAGAGTTCAGTGTAATAAGTGTGACATTGTTCCCAATGCTTTGGCTTCCTAATTGTCCACTGTTGGAAACTGAGTCACTGGCCTCAGAGCCACTCTCTCCATCTTCATTGTGGCTGTCATCATGCCCTGGAACTTTCACCACTATGGTGTTCTGCCTACGGCCAGGAACAGCACTGCAGAGAGAAAAAAAGGACATGACTCTGGGGAAACACAGTCCTTAATCAGGACTAGCATTGTTATAAGACCATTAAAATCACTAATTGACAAAATTAAATGATCATCCTGTAAACAAGCCTACTCCCAATCATAACTTGGAGCTATCCAGCAAAACAGAAGGAAAACAGCAAGAGGAGAAAACTTTTAAGGTACAAACTTTCTAAGATGCCACTTTCTAGTGGCAAATTAAAAAAAAATATTTACATAATTTATATAATTTTTAATTCTTTAAATGCATTTTCTACCCAGAATCTCGAGTTCAACTTAAAATTTGCTTTAAATAGTACAAATTCTAACAAGCCTCTCTGGGTTACTGCATATTCCTTCTTCAGCAGGTTTAATGCAGGATCTTGGCCAGTTCCCAAGTGATTGTACACCACGTGAAAAATATGTAGCTATGGGCACTCTACTCTTCAACTGTCAGCTGTCAAGTAACAATGAACTAATCCCAGATCCTCCAAGATGTTCTCTCCCCAAGAGTGAAGTATTGCTGTGTACCTTTACTGCTGATCTGAGGTTTCCTTAAGCAGAACTATAAGCCTAATAGAATATTCAAGTGTCAGTTCAATGTTTCTCCCCCATTGTTACCTAGAACATTCCTCATTTTGCACTTCCAATTGCTGCAGAGATTGATATTGATCTGCCAAAGGAGGGGGTGAAAGGGGAGAATTCCTGTAACTACTACTAACTTGCTAAGGATATTTTCCAGAGAATCTGCTGCTCTGCTGAGTGGCTCTTCCTGCCCAACCATCTTAGCAACGATTGAGTTCTGCCGGTCGTTGTTCAGGATTACTGTGGTCTGAGGGACAACACTACAAGACAAAAATCAGAGAGGAAAATGGAATGTAAAAGAGCAAACCTTACAAACAAAATATTAACACAGGCTTATGGTTTAAAGAGCCAATTTAAAACCAGAGGCTGCCTCCAAGCCTTGCTCTCCCAGCATTGTGTTGATGTAACGAAGGCTGAAGTAGGTAATGCATCGAATTTGACATCTGGACCGTTTCAAGCACTCAAGTTCTTTCATATGACAGATGGCTTCAATGGAATTAAGTCCATGACCCCTGGCAAAGTGATAAAGAATTCATCAACTCAGGATACGCAGGAAGAAGTCTGCAAATCACAGCTCCAAAGAGTCACCAAATTCTTGTTTTGGAAAGTCTGAGAGCGAGCATTTTCATAGATACTGCAGCCAACCAACATGGTCACAGACCACTTTCAGCAGGGTGATCCCTGGAGAAGAAATGTAAAAGCATTTATTGCAAAATGAGCATAGTTCAAGAACCTGTATTGTCTTCAAGGGCTGGGGGCTTGTGGAGGGCAGGGAGATGAGGGTGGTTCTATGGGCTTCAGAGCAGAACAGGGCAGACTGTATCTTTAAATAATGAAAAGAATAAACCATTCTTGTGTGCTTTTCACATACTGAAAAAAATAAAATTAAAGCAGGAGCATTTACCATGTGAGAAACCAGAAAGTCTTCTCTGTCACTTCTTACTCACAACAACCCCCTGTAATGCTACAGGCAAGGGGTAGTGTGGCTGGAAAGCTGCCCAGCAGAGAAACACCTGGGAGTGCTGGTTGATGAGCCAGTGGATGCCCAGGTGGCCAATAAAGCCAACAGCATCTTGGTTTGGATCGGCTACAGTGTGGCCAGTAGGATTTTGGCAAGGATTGCCACCCTGTACTCAGCACTTGTGATGCCACACCTTGAGTCCTGGGTTCGGCTTTGGGGCCCTCACTACAAAAGAGACATTGAGGAGCTGGAGCAGGTCCAGAGAAGGGCAGCAAAGCTGAAGAAGGGTCAGATGAACAAGTGAAGGGTCTGGAGAACAGGTCCTGTGAGGAGCAGTTAAGGCAACTGAGGTTGTTCAGACTGAAGAAAAGAAGGCTCACAGGAAACCTCCTCACCCACTACAACTCCCTGAAAGGAGATTGGAGCCAGGTGGGGGTTGGTTTCTTCTCAGAAGGAACAGAGATAGAACAAGAGGAAATGGCCACAAGTTGCAGCAGGTGAGGTTCAGGTTGGACATTAGAAGATACTTCTTCACTGAAAGAGTTCTCAAACACTGGAACAGGCTCCCCGGGAAGGTAGTTGAATCCCCATCCTTGGTGGTGTTTAAAAGATTCAGAGGTGTGGAGCTGAGGAACATGGCTTAGCACCAGACTTGGTGGAGTTAGGGAATGGTTGGACTCAATGATCTTAAAGGTCTTTTCCAACGTAAGTGAGTCTCTGAGTTACAGTGATAATGTAGAAGGAAATAACTAGGGGTCTTGGACAGAAAAATCACACTAAGTCCGTGCTATAATGCAAAAGTAAAACCAAAGTAAACAATGACTTCAGCACACAACTTATCATTTCAATTTGCTTTCAGAAATTATTAACATTATTCCCACAACATTACTCAATATTTCAAGGCATGGTTTTGATATTTAAGACTGTTTCTGCTGTGCTCATGGTAAACTTCAGGAGAGAGCTTTGAAGGAAATTCATGGTGTAGTGACAGAGAAGGCTTTCTTCTTTCTCTTTTCTTCCCATAGTAAATAGTCTGCTATTGTGCTTACTGGTCCAACATCTCCAACGTGACTGATGGTCATTTTTTTTTCCTAACTGTATTCCTTGGCTAATTGTTGAAACACAAATTAAACAGCATCTGATGACAGCTGTTTATTTCAGCTGTAATGAAATGCCCACTTGCTTGAATATTCATCTGTCTACTGAAGACCTTAAGTGCTACAACATCCATTGTCAGACTTATAAGAAACTGTCATAAGAGCAAATAATAAATGGATCTCCAGTTTGGAACAGATAAAACAAGGGGTTTGGATGCAAAGAGCCCCAGAGCCTAAAGCCCTGCCTTCTTCTTACAGTAACGACATCTGTTGCTAGCAACAAACGGGATTCCTCGTGGATTGCCAATTCTCTGTTGGATTGCAAACCTCGAGAAGCTCTGGAAGATGTTTGTCTAATCCTAGACAAGCACAGACTGTACTATAGCTTTCCATGTGTATGTGAAGTTTGAACTGCATTAAGCAACAAATGGGGGTTTGCTGCTGGTCTTCTTAGCTGCTATCCAGAATCCTGGGGTTTGTGCTGCCTTCTTAGTCACCTTTACCAAATTTCCTCCGTTATCAAGAGGAGAAAAACCTACACCATTTTGGTGGGGGATTTGTTGGGTTTTTAGTGGGGTTCTTTGTGGTGTTTTATTTGTTTGTTTTGTTTCAATTTATTTTTAATGGCAAATTTCTGTTTATTTTCTCAATGGCAGCACTGAACATTTTCAAAACCCACACCAAATGCTTACAACGTGGCAATGCTGGCAGCCCCCTCAGTCCAGCAGCAATATGTGGTCTCATTTCCCAAACTGTCCAAACAGCTACATTTGGAGTTTTTACAGGCCAGTTTAAACTGTTCAAGAATTTTACACTTCCTTTTAGACCTTGTTCTTTATCACCATCTTTCTTGCAATCACTTCTGAACGCCTGTTTAAAATGTCACTTACTAAAGCTTATTTTTAATGAGCACTCTGAATAATTAATTTCGGCTGCAGAGATAAATGTAATAAAAATTACATTTATAAAGTCCTTAGGATTTTGTTCATATTGAGTTATATTTGAAGAAGAGGCTTAGCACTAAAATATGGCACAAAATAAGGAAGAAGTTGGGTGGGAGAGAGGTGCCCTTTTAGGTTGGCGAGTTTTTAATGAATATTGATTTTTTTTTTTTAAGGAAGAAAATATAGAGAGTGAGCTGCATGGCATGGAGCTAATTTAAACAAACAGAGTTAGGAAACAGTTTTATACAACCCACCAGCAGAGATGTAGGTTCCACCACCATGCATCAATGTAGGTTCAAGCTTCCTTACTTCAATACATAAACCAAGCACCCACAAAAACAGTGGCTTCTTGAGAAGAATTCACTTTCTCCAGCTAGTAGAGTGGATTGTTGACAGGATAAATCCACCTGAGATGAGCCACTAACTGAATATACTAATTTAGTGACATGGATTTTGCTGGCTAAACAGCACAAAGGCAAAACCAGGCAACACATACACAGGGAAAACCTCTGTAACAAGCCACAACCACCACTGAAGCGTCCACCAATCGTTTTGCATTTGGAGATGAACTGTTAGCAGGTTGCAAGGACCCAAAGAATCTACAAAGCAGTTTGGAGAGAACAGGAGTCACACAGAAAACACAGTGGCAGAAAACAGCTAAAATAAGCATTTGGAAATATTCAAGACAGCACAACAAAGCTACAACTACCAAATAACCTTTCTCTGATGAACTTGAGCAGGAACTCTGCATCTAGTTTGAAAATAACTGAGGTTTTTAGTTTATTACCAGGAAGCATTAGTCTTGGATAAAAGATTATTTCTGTGTTCTGTATCTACTAACACAAAGACTCCAGTAAAACTCATTCAATTCTCTTTCAGTCATACAGGAGAAGGAATTTCTGATGTTTAGCGTTCAACTCCTGAAGAAAGATGCTTTCAGAAACAGACTGCATGAGGAGGATTTCCACTCAAAATGTCATAAATCAAAACCAAGAAACTAAATTCTGGACCATGTTCTACACAGGACAAGAATGGCTACAGAATGCTGGCAAATTCTGACCATGAGGCATCACAAGGAAGAAATTTTTCAGACCTGATGCTGTGGAACTTGAGTAGTTACTTACTTGGAAGAAAAAGAAACTAACAAATGGGACCAATACAGAAAGGTACCATTGTGCTTTCAAAAAAAAAAGATTCACAGGATTGTCTTTGACTCCAATTTGTGAAGAGGAGAAAGAGATATCCACAAGTTCCCTGCAGATATGGGAATGTGCTTCCCAGTAGCTTTGCTGTAAGATGTTCTATTCTCTGTTTTCAGATTTATTTATTCTAAAGAGACAACAAAAAGAAATTTGCTGAATACACAAAATTAAACAAGGGATTCTATGGAAAGGCAAAATATTGGGCAAACTCAACAAAAATCCATCAGAGGAAAGCATTAAAACTTACTACAGATCACTGCATCCTCAGACTGCATTGTTCCAATTTCTTTTCTTCAACCTGTGCATTTCATACTGAAGATGAACCCATTTTATTTGTTACTTATATACTAAAACACAGGAATCGACAATCATGAAGAAGGAAGAGGAAAGCTTTCACTATTCAGTCAGATCCCAAACGAAGCAATTCTTTCTATGTGTGCTGCCAGTACTATACTCATAGAGAAGATGGAAAGAAAACATTAAGTGGGGTCAGGGGGAGTGCTTCAGACACCCAGTGCTGTTGCATAGGTTTCAGTACTTTCCATCTGTGTTCACGTATTCCTTTCCCCACAAGCATTAGAACTTGGGAGAGGCTGGTTCTGCAATTTGCCTTTTCTTGGACACAGCTAAGTGAAGGAAAAAAAATGTAAAATGCATGCACCCTACAGATATTATTATACTTGGGGACATTTATTATGCCATTTACCACAAATCATCTGTTAAATCACAGGTGAAAATATTCCTAAATAAATAAACACACCAGATTGTGATTTCTAAAGGTGCAGATTTAGCCTCTGCTGTTTATTTTAAATATAAAAGGATGTTCTGTATTTTGCATAAGAAAACTGCTGCCAAAGGCAATTTTCAGAATGGAAAACGTGTGAGTCACAGATATGGTCATTAGTCTTAACTGTTGGCTTTTCATTGCCAATAACCTGTCAATCACATAGAACGCAGCCAATGGCATAAAAGAATTTTTGGCAATGCTGGGACCATCATTCTCCTCCTCTTCCCAGATGAGGTTTTCAATTAGAAAGAGGAAAAAAATAAAGAAACTGGCATTTCTCTCATCTGCAAGGTACAAGATCAAAAGAGTTTCTCCAAATGAATGAAAATTAGTTGTGAAAAAAACTCAAGACTAAAATTTTCAGACAAGTTATTCTACTCATTTTCACAGACACAGCAATACAGACCAGTTAATGGAGTATTTGTAGCACTGCTCAAATAGTTCAAGAAAAGAAAGAGGAGAGGTCCTCTTAGGGCCTTAGAGCATTTCTGAGTCTCCTTTGCACATGTGAACATCTGTAAATAGGTAAATAAGGGCTCAGAGTTCAACTTAGAGACATTCAACAAGTCACCCTGCCCATGACCTGCTGTTTCCTGTTAGGATACCCTGTGGTCACTGCAACTCCCACCCAGTGTGTGCTGCTTATCTGGAAGGCTGGGCTCCTGAGGATATCCTTCTCATCTTCTGCTAATGCACACAGTAGAAAGAGATGAAGAGAGAGAAAGGCAGGAGCTGGAGTTACTGCTGGCAGACTGCTTGTCTCCAGCCAAAGATAGCCTTAAGGAAAGCAAGTCTGGGAAAGAGACCTTGAACTCAGTATTTTCTAGTTTGTTGCTGGGGATAAGCATGAAGACTTGAATGTATAGCTCATAGATGTGTGGGGGCTGTGGAATAATGCTACAGTTAGCCCTACCATGAAAAGTACATAGAAAAATCCCATTTTTGAAGTGTGGTCTTTTCCTTACTGGTTTTTCTTTTTTTATCTGTCACTAACACTTGTCTTCATCTCCAACAACAGCCACTCTTTGGATCTTTTTATCACTATTTAGGAAGATAATGTTAAAATGCTCCTTCCTCTTGATGACCACATGCTTCCTTTGCCTTCTGGACATACAGTTAAGATTCCCTATCCAAACAGGAATGAGAAAACTGACTTGTGAATTTACACTACGGTATGACATGAACAAAACCACAAACCAGCAAAGCTTTCACATTGAATATATGCCAAAAAACCCAAACCAACCAACCAAACAAAAAAAACGCAGCTCCTCATCTCCCTGGAGAGATCAAACTAGCCAACAACCAAACCATTCACAGAGATGAAGACCAGTGAGACACTTGCTGCCTTCAGCTCTATGGGCACTTGAGCAGTTACAGTTCTCATGTTCCTAAACCCTGCACTCGCCTAGTCACAGCCAATTGCCAGAAAAGCAGCAGCATTATCCATCATTTTCAGTGAGAGTTCAGTCATCAAAAATTATCTTTGGATTCTTTGCATCTGGAATATCACAGAAGAGCAGACATTATAAAGACAGCACTAATGATTAGGTCCTGTAAAAAGACAAGCCAAAGTACACCAGCCATCACTGGAGAGAGATTCATGGATCTGAAAGCTGAGAAAGCTGTAATCGATTTATAATAAAAGATAAAGGAAATGCAGCATTTATCAAAACATACTGTTAACAGTTTAAGAACAAGTAACACCACATTTTCAGTTCAAATAAATAAGAGCCAGACATTTTCCAAGTTACAAAAAAATCTATGGACTACTCAGCTTTACCTACAGAGAGAGCCTCTGATTTGGCTGACAGGAAGCCAAGAATTCCTAGCTTTAAGACCAATTTTATCGACCACTTTTAAAAGCTGTTAAAATCTGTTGTGGATTATTCTGCTCTGAGAGCAGCTCAACATACCTGTGCAGCTAAGTGTAACCATTCAGAAGTGGCAATACCCATCTTCAACTAGTTCACCAGTGAGCCAATAGCCTGATAATGCTACAAGTGACCTAAAGAATCTACCTCTTCAGAAGTCCAGCTTGTTACCTCAGGGATTTGACACCACCTGTGATGGCTACATGAGCCACTTCAATTTAGAATCATAACAAATATTTTGGTAGGAAAAGACCTTTCAGATCACTGAGTCCAACCATCATCTAACCCTATCAAGTCTAGTGCTAAACCATGTCCCTCTCAGCACCACATCTCCACACTTCAAGCAATTCAAATTCAGAACACAACTGAAACTCTTTCAAAATTAAACACACAGTGAAACACAATCTCTAAAGAGTCTTTTGGCCAAAGCAGTTGCACAAAAGCAGCAAAACCCCCAGTCCACCCAGGTCATCTGCAAGTGACATAACTAGGAGAGAAAAATACAACAGAAATGCCATTCATTATCAGCCTTCTACTTTTGATTATGGACAAGAAAAGGACAGGTCATGACTTAAAATTAGCAGGTTAATATAAGCCTCTTTAAAGATAAACGTACTCATAAAAATGCAACAGCAAAGATAATCTTTTCTTTTCACACAGCCTAAAGAAATTTACAGTTGTTATCCTTTTAGCCCTAACTTCCTGAACTAGATAAGTAGAAGTACTGCAGCCTACTGGAGATGGTATTAAACATGAAATGAGAAAGACTGATCTATGAGAGAAAGGCAATCATCTTCCACAACAAAATCCATGGGCTTGACTGGACTTGAACACAGCTACCAGGAATGAAATGATCTTTTGCAGCCTTAATACTGAAGCTGAAACTGCTGTATGTTTAGAAAACACTACATGAAACCAAAGTCAAGCCATGGAATCCTTCATTACACAATTAAGTGCTGCTAGATTTATTTTCCATCTTCCCTTTCAAATTCTAACTCATGAGGCAGATGAAGACTCTAGAAGGTCTGGGGTGAAGGCAGCAGTGTTATAAACTGTCTTTCAAGACACTAGTGACATTAACTGAAGCTGTGATGATCACCAGATAACAGACAGCAAATAAATCCAACATGAGGTTTCTGCAAACAGAGCTCAAACACACAGCTCTCACAGAGCCACTTCATAAATCATTTCCATCACGTAGCTCTGGTTTTCCTGCTTTTCCTAACTACCCAACCAGCTCTGTATACTTGCCACCACACACACATTTTTATAGGAGGGACAAGGATGCTGCTACTCTGAGAGCTGGTGCTGAATCTTTAATTTCCACAGACCCTGAAGGGATGTTAAAGAAACACCACTCTTCACTTTTTACCAGGAATACAAATCTAAAAGTTATTAGGAGCAGATTTCCTGCCTCATACTCCACCCTTCAATATGGAACAAAGACACTGAGCTGAAGATATGCAAAAATGTACAGTTCCATTAAAAGGAAAAGTTCTCTTTGGAAAGACATTTGGATTCCAACGAGAGTGTTTTTCACGTTTGGAAATGTATCAGTTAAATAACATCTGCTGCCAGATGAAGCAGATGGAAGACTGGCTCTTTGCCATCTCACCAACCTTGCTGAGATGTCAGGCTGCTTCATCCTTTTCAACCTCTGAATCCACCCACAGCTCTTTTCCACCTTGCTTAAAGTAAAATTAGGGCTCTCCAAAAACACTGTAGATGGCTATATTGCCATCCATTATTTTCCATAAACAGTAAGACCAGCAGGTTTTGCATCTTTTAAAAACAGTATTCCTGCTACTTCAATCTGGTGTAAACTGGTATGTGAATGATGCAGGAACACCATTTACATTCCTGCCCTATCCAAACGAAGACAGAAACTTGTCCCTTTAATCACAAACTGATTAACTGCTCTCCTCTTCATTCATTCATTTTGTTGTACTTGCAGAATTTAACACTCAACTTATAGGAAAAGTTTCCAGGGAATGTTCTCACTGCTGGATTTTCAAATTCCAATGGCTCCAGAGACTGTAAAGTTAACAACATTTAAACTCTCAAAACTGAAATCCAAATGCATACATAAGGCTTTTCTGCCCCCTTCTGTTTAACATATGCTTGATAAATTACTTCTTGAAACACACAGCATGTAACATATGCTTCCACTATCTGCTGCACTGCTTCAAGTGTAGGCAGATGTTTAGAGTTTTGCTACAATATAATCCTAATAATCATTTTCATCCACTTTACAACATTCATGAGGTAAAAACTGACCACTTTCATTACACACAATAACTCTTTTCAGTTGTTTGCTCAGGCAAAAGGAAAAGCAGGAGCCATATGAAGGCATTTGTCCTGACCCAAATTTCAAGTCACAGAATCCCAGCATGGTGGGAGTTGAAAGGGACTTCTAGGGATCATCTAATCCAACCCCCTTGCTAAAGAAGGGTCACCCACAGCAGGTTGCCCAGAATCACAATGTCCAGCAGGGTTGTTTTAAGCCTGGCAGGCACATTTTCAATATTACCACCACAATTAAAAAGATCCAAGCCACACATTTTGTATCCAAGTATTTCTCAGCTGCCACTTGCTAGGCTCATGGAATCATCTGGCTATTAGAAAGGACATTCCATCAGAATCAATCAACATAGTTCAAATCTTGGTCAATTTGAAGACTTCTCTGGATTAAGCTCCATGTAAGAATTACTGAACTCTCCAAACTACAGATGAAACTGGTATTAAATTGTTATTTTAATTCCATAACTAATCTTGCACTCTCAGTTCTATCTGGAGCTACAAATCTCAACAACAAATTGCTAAACATTTGGCTCCTCAGTATCTTAATGCAACTATAATGGAATGTGAAATTCCAGTGAGAACACTGCTGCACAGGCTTCTGCAATCCAAGATGCCATTTCCCCTTAGTCCTGTGGGAATTGACTCCCAACAGTGATGGGAAGAAATGTAAAATCCTCACAAACTCATCATTTGTAACAAGAATCTTCGCTCTCTCTGTAACAAAAACTCCAGACAGACAATTAAGAGGGCAAGCTTAATTTCCAAGTATCTACATCAACAGCACCAATGTCCAAAGCAAGAATTACCACTTTGCAGCACTGCTGCTGTAGGTCTTAAAGGATAGATCAGATAACAACAAAAATCAGACATAGGAGTTCTTAAACTCTTTTCCACATAAAGTTGTGTTGAGCCTAAATATAACATATCCCCTAAATCAACCTAATTCATAGCAGGTACCTGGACATGAAATACAGGTTTCAATGCAGGTAAAATAAAAAGATGTGTATCTGTAGATTAGACATTTAGAATAGACTTTAAGAAGAAATTCTTCCCTGTGAGGGTGGTGAGGCACTGGAACAGGTTGCCCAAAGAAGTTGTGGAGGCTCCAAGGCTAGAAGAGCTCAAAGACAGGCTGGGTGAGACTTGGAGCAAATCTAGTGTCCCTGGGGTTAGACCTAGATGATCTTTAAGGTCCCTTCCAAACCAAACCATTCTACAGCAGTTAATTATAATCATCTTCATTATAAAAACACAACAACAAAAGTTATTCAATACCTGGCAACATGAAATCAGCTTGGTCAAGGGTTTTGTAACACACAGGAAAAGTACACACACACACAAACAAAATGCTAGCTATTTTGGGGGTTATACCAATACCTTGATTATTTTTTCAGGTTTGTTTAATTTTTTTCTAAAGGCTTTATGCAGGAGCACCAATAGTTCTGATAAATCTAGAAGGACTGTCATCCTACAGTTCTTTTCACCCTGCATCCCTCTGCTTTACAAACTCACTTCTAATCATCTCAGTTTTTAATTTTGCATTATTTATCCACAAAACCCCTTGTAAACAATGAAACAATCACACACCAGAAACAGATCTGAACTTGGGTAATCTGGAGCCAGAAGGCTTGCCAACTGGCACACTGCAAACAAAGTGGATGAACAAATTCTGCTCTTCCAAACCCATTACACCCTGCTGATTGCACTTAATGGTAAAACAAACATGTTAATGAGCTACACCTACAAAAATAAAGCAAGTTCATACTTCCCATCTGGTAAACAACTGCATCAAGCTGCCTCTTTCCAATAAGAAAGGAAAAAAAAAAAGGAAAAAAAAAAACAACAACAACAAAAAACCACTTGGTCTAGTGCATAAGTCTTGTGAGAAGCAGCTCAGTGAACCTGGGTTGTTCAGCCTGGAGAGAAGGAGTCTGCAGGCAGACCTTCTGGCTCTCCACAACTCTCTGAAAGGAAACTGGAGCCAGGTGGCAGTTGGTCTCTTCTTCCAAAGAACAAATGACAGGACAAGAGGAAAGAGCCTCATGTTGTATCAGGGGAGGTTAGGGTTAGCCATAAGGAATAATTTCTTCCCCTTTTAAGGAACAGGATGCCCAGGGATGTGGTGGAATCATCATCTCTGGAAGGACTGAAAAACCATGTAGATGTGGTGCTGAGGGACATGGTTTAGCAAGGGATTTGGTAGTGTTAGGTCAATGATGGGACTCAATGATATTAAAGATCTTTTCCAGCCTAAACAATTCAATGATTTGTAGAAAATAACCATACAAACAAATGATAGGGATTCTGTGAAACCAAAGCAAATTCCTATGTTGTCTGAAGCAATCACCCTTAACCCTTTATACTTGGGCTCACCCACTCAGAACAATGATTAATGGGAAGATGCTGACAAAAATAACACTGTTCCTGGACTGAAATCTTTCACATGAATTATTTTCTTCAAAAGATGGATGCAAGATTTTAGTCACACTGTCAAGCTTTGTGTTTACCAATTTATAAATCTCCAGACCTGGGTACATGCTAAATTTCAGCCTTATCACTTGAGGCTGCCATACTGACAGGCCATCAGGCATTACACCAATTCTCCTATCCAAGAAGCTTTCAGCAGCTACTGGGGTTTCTGACCAGCAAAAAGACATGAGAGGGGTCTAATAGCCATACTGCCAGGAAATGCTGCAGACAGAGGAAGAGAGACAATCACTTCCTGGATGGAAAAGCAGGGCTGGACAAAGCTCAGAACACCAGGACAGTACACGTACTCCCATTATTAATTTACTACATTATTTTGCTACTGCTCCTGGCTCTTTTCAAGCTCCTTATAGTTCAACCTAACTCTGCAATCTGAGAGATCTTGCCATCCATTTTCCTATTTCTGAAACCTTTTAACAGCCTTTATTCCAAGAAAAGAATTTTAAAGTGCTGTTAACACCGTGTCCTTGTAGGCAATCCTGACAACTATGTGTTCTCAAGCAGCAGCCAATAAACATTAAGAAAATCCTTTCTAAAACTTCTTCCCCCTCCACAATAAAATTTCACATCTTGCTGTTTCTCCAATCCCAGGGAGTACTTCGTGCTATTAAGACCACATCTGACCAAAAGAAAGAGGTCTGAGAGATACTAACCACCTCTTAAAATGTGAGGCTGAGGTAAGGGCAAAGCTCAAGGCCATAATACCCCACTGACAGAACATCAGAAGGGTCCCACCCATTACCCCACAGCAGCTAGCTCCAGCACTCACATCACTCACATATGCTACTGTCATGGGAACAGCATGGTAGATTTCAAACTGCCACAAGCAGGATCATAATGAAAACATGAGGCTGGTCCAGTGAAAAGGTAGAGCACAACAGACTAAAAACTGTATGAAACTAAACTTGCTGGTTTCTGCTTTTCATGGGATGACTTATTCAAGTACAACAGCCACAACTTCTTCCACTTTTTAATGGCCTGTTGTTGTTTCCCCACAAACAGCTGATACCTCACAAATTCAGAGTGATTCCCTTCCCAAGAAGCGTTAACTGTGAGCCAGCAGTGTGCTCCTGAGGCCAAAAACAATGGCATCCTGGGGTGCATTGGGAAGAGTGTGACCAGTAGGTCAAAAGAGGTTCTGCACCCCCTCTACTCTGCCCTATTGAGGCCACACCTGGAGAACTGGGTCTAGTTCTGGGCTCCCCAGTTCAAGAGAGACAGGGAGATATTAGTGAGAGTCCAGCAGAGGCTATGAAGACACTGAGGGGCCTGGAACATCTCTGTGAGGAGGAAAGGCTGAGAGACCTGGGGCTGTTTAGCCTGCAAAAGAGCAGCCTAAGAGAGTGGGGAACAAGAGGATGGGGCCAGACTCTTCTCAATGAAAGGACAAGGGGCAACGAGCACAAACTGGAACCCAGGAGGCTCCAGTAGAAACATCTTTGCTGTAAGGGTGCTGGAACCCTGGCGCAGGCTGCCCAGAGAGGCTGAGTCTCCTTCTCTGGAGAGATTCCAAGCCCACCTGGACATTGTAATTCCGGGCAACCTGCTCTGGGTTACCTTTCTTTACGGACTAGATCATCTCCAGAAATCCCTTCCAACCCCTTCACACTGGGATTGTGACATGCTGTGATGTTTTCTCCTGTTAGCTTTTGCAGTTGGCTTAAGCTTCTTACTTGGAGATCTCAAAGTTAGCCTATTGTTCTCTGTATCTCAACTGTTCATACAAATGACTCATTACACAGCTCCACGTATCCTTCATTTTCCTCCTTATCTGCACTGCAATTAGCCAGTATATAATGAAGTGTCGTAACAGCAGATCAGAGTAAACAACATGAACAAAAGAACTGAGAACACAAGCCAGCTTTCATGAAGATGTACTTACATAAATTATCAAGAGCAGCAGAAAGGGCTGTAATTTTTGAATTCAATGTTTTGTAGTTTTCCAAGAAATCTCAGCAAGCCTTCAGAAATCACATATAGCCAGGAAAGGATGTTGGAAGAATTCCACACATATCATTCCTTGTGTGGTTAATAACCAGACAAAGTAGAGTGAGACTCTAAAATCCACTACATTTCTGTCCTGGGAGCTAGTAACATGGGGTGGTTCCTGATTTATTGCAAGTCTCCTTGAAAACTTCTGCTTCATTTCCCTAATAAGAATTAAAAGTTGGAAACAACAGTTTGGCACACACAAAAAAAGGGGTATCAGTTATCCCAATAAATCAGTGTGTTAAGTTTACTAGAAAAGACAACTCATCACTGAACCCAAATCTGACTGCCCCTGAAGGGAGACTCCTGCCTCCCTAATGTAGCTATATGGAGAGATTGTCACTCTCTCTTATGAGCAGCCAGTGTACAGTGCTGCATACAGCATCCAATTCCACATTTCAGTCAAGGCAGGCCACAGTGGTTTGCTAGAACTACACAATTCCACCACAAGATGACATGAAACCTCCTCTGTCCAAGTTCTTACTTTCATCCCATGATGACCTAAGCATATCTCAAACTGACAAGCCTTAGGAAATTCATTTCATTTAAATAGCACCAAGCAATCAAACTGTGTGAATTTATATTGCAGAGTTCATACACTCGACCGTGTGCACTGCTGCAAAACAAATTGTGATTATATCAAATCTGCACCAAATTAAGGCAAGTAACTGAATTACCAGAAAAAACGTAAACAAAATTCACTGTAGAGTGGAATAGAAAAGATCACAGACCCTAAGGTATTTATTGAAAAAAGAATCAGAGTCTGCTTTCCTGGCAGACATTCTTTTCACAGAAGCCAAGCATGGTGGGGGCTGGAGCCGACCTCTGGATATCATCTAGCCTAAACCCCTTGCTAAAAGCAGAGTCACCCACAGCAGGTTGCCCAAGATCAAAAACGTCAAGGCAGGTTTGGAACCTCTCCCCAGAAGGAGACTCCACAACCTCTTTGGGCAGCCTGCTCCAGGGCTCCAGCACCCTCACAGCAAAGAATTTTCTTCCCCTGTTCTGAGGGGTTCCAGTGCTGCCTCTTGTCCTATCACTGAGTACCACTGACCCTATCGTCTTGTCCTCTCACCCTTTAGCTCTTGTTGAGCATTGAGAAGATCCCCTCTCAGTCTGCTCTTCCACAAGCTAAACAGCCCCAGCTCTCTCAGTCTCTCCTAGTTTTGCTGGCTATGGCAATCCCCGTATAACTATGGTGACAGAAGGAGGAGAAGGAGGTTGGAGCATCTCACTCAGATACAGAACCTGAAAAATCGCTATCCAAAATACTAACTGTTGTTGGCAGCACTCCACTGCCATCTGCAATGCGAGGGGAAGAGGGAATGGCACAGCCAGTTGAAGCAACAGAACAGCCTATGGAGGTGTTAATTAGAAATAATCAACAAGTGATAAAGGTTTTATGAATGAGAGACAGGGAATTCAATGAAACATTCTATCACCGTGAAATTGGAGTGTTACTCAGGCCAAGTCAAACACAAACACCCCTAACTGTTTTCTTTTTAGTCACAGAGGCCACTGACTGCTAAAAGAACAAAAAGCCCTCAGTCCTTTATTGGCAAGATGCATTTGATAATGTGCAGCTTCATACCAACACTAACAAATATTTGGGGCAGAGAATCTTACAGTCTTCAAGACTTCTTTCTAATTTATGTTCACACTGAGAAGCCATCAGCATAAATCTGTATGCCTAAAACAGAAGATTAAACCCCAAGCTCACCACTGACACACAGGACAGATCTCCCATGGTTAAAGAGATTAAAAAACAAACCAACTTCAGGTCTGACAAATCCCACAAGAAACTCAAAATAGCACAATTTACAGAGGAAAGCATTCACTGAACATGAATTAATTGAGTCCCAAAGGGGCCATGTATTTCTGACCTTGTTTTTGAAGCCTTTTGTGCACCAATTGCAGTAAAGAAATTCAGCTTGTGCACAAGAACTTGAGCATTTCTAATATAATGACAAAAAAAAGACTCCTTGAGAAGTCACAGAATCATAGAATAGTTTGGCCTGGAAGAAACCTTAAGAATCATCTAATCCAACTCTCCTGCCATGGGCAGGGACACCTCCTACTAGACCAGATTGCTCAAGGCCCCATCCAGCCTGGCCTTCAAACCCTAACCATTCTGTGAAGTTCAGAGGGAGTGATAATGGAAGATGAAAAAACAGACTGACAAGTGATGAACTAAGTTGATACATCTTGACTTGTATAACATGACCTGTGAAAGTTGCCTGGACACCTTTGTAATGGGGAATAAGAAGTAATTGCTTAGAGAGGTATTGTATTTTTCCTAGATATAAAAATTCGAGTGAGGAAAAAGTTGTTTGACAAAAGAATCTTTTGATAAGCACATTCCTGTGGCTGGAATCATCTCCATGGTAAAATGACAGACACATGAAGATTTCTTTAAAAAACCATATTAGGTGACTCATTAGGTACCACAGCTCAAACCTGCTCCTTCCTCAAAGTGGATCAGATTATTTAAGAGATTAAGCACTGATATGATTTCAGAAGAGTCTTCAGAAAACCAGGACAAAACCAAACTCTATTGTGTCACTGGTGAATAAAGCTGAAAAGAGAAGCAATTAGAATGATGAACTCATTAACTCAAACCAGCCACATAAATAGAAGTAAAGCCAGTCTAAAAAGCCTGTCTAAAATAGCTGATGAGTCTTTTGCCAGAGGATGGATGAATCGTTCTGCTTTAAGTCAAAATGAAATGTGGAAACAGTTGCAAGCTGTCCACGGACCAGCATCTTGTTCTAAGTAACATTGTGAAACTGGTACAAGAATTAGCTTCAGGATAAATTACTTGTAGGTTGATAAACAGCATACCAAGCTCTGGACAGCTAGGGAGAAAGCTTGAGGCCAAAGAAATGCATTTAGGTCCTTTTGAAAAGCACATTGAGTGATCTGTTCTTTTCTTACCATCGGACTTTATTGCACGTCTGCGTAGCGCCAAGAGGAGAACCTGCCACCATGGGGACTTGGATGGGGCTGTGCTGTTTGTTCATCACAAGATCCAACTTCTCTTCCAGTGATTTACAGGTAGCCTCTAGTGCCAGCAGCTTTGCCTCAATGCTGTCCAACCGCAGGCATATTGTCTGATTAATGGAATACAGGAACGACTAGAAAGGGGAGAATGCAAAAGAAAGCAGTTTTAAAGCCTAAGTACTTCTCTTCAGCAACGTACACACAAGGAAGCTCCAGATAAAACGGGACTGGAAAACGATTCTAAAGGAACTAGCAGCATGCCTGGTGACAAAAACCAGTCACGTACCAAACTGGTGACATCCAGGAGCATTTCAGCATTCCCAGATTCTTCCAGATCTTTGTTTAGGAGCCCAAAGCATCCAAGCCAAACACATTTTCACCTAAGCACTTTGTTACTGTGATTTCATAAGCCACAAAATCATCTCAAATGACATGCCAAAGCCTTTCACCTGATACAGGGGAAAACAAAAGGACTATAAACCTAGGAACGCATCTTCCTGGAGAAAGTTCAATAGGTTGTTTTTTTTTTTTGCTGCCCAAACAGATAAATTCAGATGATTACAGTGGAAATTATATCAACACAAATAACCTCAGAAACGATTAACGTTGCTCACTTTAGTTTTCTCCTGACAGCAAATCAAGAAAAGCAAATAAATCAAATTTGGTTTTCTAAAGTAGTTTGGTTCAAAAGAAAGCATATTCCCCTGGGCTTCCCTGGGGAAAACCAGGCAGTTCCAAGAGTACTGTTACAAACGTTCCCCTTTGCAAACAGCAACTATGCCATCTTGTGGCCTCCCATCACAATTTACACACCAAATCGACCTGGTTTATGGTGCTCTTGCCATACAGAGCTTCAATTTCCATGACCGTTTAAAAACTACAGAATTAAATATCAGAACTATATTACCCTAATGGCAGTAAAATATTACTCATGTACTTATGCTCCAAAACAATAAAAAATACCCTAAAGCACCCTAATGGGAAAAGCAGGGGAAGTATGGAACAGCCTGAGCTACTGAGCCTGAACCAAATATGGTTTAATTGTGAGGAGAATGTTGCTAGCTTAAAATACCAACTTCAAACACACTGAAAGGATCTATGAAATGTAAAACAAATCCATATTCAGCTTTATCTTTTAGGCCAAGTTTATTCACTTTATCAAAAAACTGTATCAATGGGGATGTGTGAGTCACTGGAATTAATTCTGATAACACAGAATTGTTTTGGTTGGGAAAGACCAAGTCCAACCATTATCTAACTCTCCAAATGTCTGGTGCTAAACCATGTCCCTCAAGACCACATCTCTGCAGCATTTAAACACCTCCAGGGATGGGCATTCAACCACTGCCCTAGGAGCCTGTTCCAGTGTTTGAGAACTCTTTCAGTGAAGAAGTTTGTCCTTATGTCCAACCTGAACCTCCCCTGGCGCAACTTGTGGCCATCTCCTCTTGTCCAATCACTTGATATTAGGGAGAAGAGAACAACCCTCACCTGGCTTCAACCTCAGAGAACTACTGAGAGGGAGGCTGAGGGGAGACCTTTTTCATTCTCAAGACTAATCAACCCAACTTCCCTCAGCTGCTCCTCACAAGACTTTCTCCAGACCCTTCACTATGCTTCCTGCCCTTCTCCAGCCCCTCAATATCTCTTTTGCAGTGAGGGCTAAAACTGAACACAGTAGCCAAGGTATGGCCTCACCAGTGCCCAGTACAGGGGAACAATTCCTGGTCCTGCCGGTCACACTGTTCCTGATACAATCCAGGATGCTGGGGGCCTTCTTGGCCACCTGGGCACATGCTGGCTCATGTACTGCTGGCTATCAATTAACACCCCAAAGTCTTTCTCTGCTGGTCAGTTTCTAGCCACTCACCTTCAAGCCTGAGGTGTTGCAGCAAGGGGTTGTTGGGACATTTTATATAGCACACAAAATTCCTGCTACCAACTTACAGCCAATACTCCGGATTTTAAAATTTATGTACAAAAAATGTCCAACCATTTACAAGAAGGTTTTGAATAATTACATATCTTATTAAACAGTTTATTTTACATTCTTTTAACATCTTTCCCTAAGAAAGCTGATTTAATTGGTGTTGCAAATAAACCCAGAAAAAGGCATTACCACAACCTTAATGGAGGGATCCTGGCAGTTAATTTCTATACGCTGACGTTTCAGAGCAGGCTCTACATCGTCATCTGTCACTTCATGATTCTCCAAGACAGCTGTAAAGAAAAATAAGCATTGCCATAGTTCATAAAACAAGAAGACAAGGCTCAAATTAAAAATATACTAAATGTAGAAGGCATTTAATTAACCTATTTTATGTGTTCTTTTACACTTACTTGGGTTTCTTCTAAACACATGACAACAAATTGCTGCTGCTCCAAAACCATGGATCCAAATCTAAGACTCTGCTCCAAATGAACCAAGGATGTAACACTCCAACACTATCTTGGATTTTGTCAGTGGGAACTAATCAGGAGGTAGCAGAGTTGACTCATTAGCTGTTCTGCTCTGACAGATTCTGCAGGCTTCTGAACCCTCGTGTTTACACAAACCCATAAAAATACTAAGTTCTGCACAAAGACAGAACTGCACCCACTACTCAGTGCAGTGGTGGCTTATTCTTTCCCATTATAGGTGAACAAAATCCTGCAAGCTTGCCAAATACCTGCACATGCAGACCTGTAGGTTCTAACAACCTATCATCTCAAGGTAAACATTTTGAAGAAAACAGTAGCAAGAGAGAACTGGAAGGTCTGGCTGGTCAGTCCAGAGGCAGAGGCCTCAACAGCCTCACAGTCAGAGCACTGCCTGAGATGGAACCAATTTGGAGTTTCTTTCCCAGGCTGAGCAAATGAGATTTAAGGATGACCATGCCATAGCTGACAATCCTGAACACCAAGTCTCCAGCTAGGCTAGGACAGGTCCTAGCTTCTCCTCCAACTCTTTAAGAATGTTTCTGAAGTATTGTTTTTGGTTTGTATCAGAAAAAAATAGGGGGTTGGTATGTTTTTGTTTTCCATAACTGTGGTTACAGTTCTTTCAATCACTTAGATGTTACAACAGCACAGGATGAATGTCTATAGCTGATCTTAACACATTTTCCCTTAGCAGGTCAATTTCTAAGCATGAGGTATCCCAGTACTTACTTTCAGAAGTCTTTTTCAATTTGACTGTCATTTTGTTATACATAGAAAGAACTTTAATATTGTATTAAAGAAATTATTTTACAAATAAAAGTGCTGGGTGACAGTTTCTACTCAAGGAAAAGCCTATCACTCCTGTTTTGGTCTGATTGCAGGACACTATATTTCATCCAAAGTTTTCAGCACTAACCCCTGCATTAAAAAAGGCCCAGGTAATAAAGACTATAAAAGAACAGTAAAATAAGAAAGCAGTCTGATTTAAAGGCTATTGTACATACACAAGTTAAGCTATTGAAAACCTAGCATGCAATCCTTAAAACCAGGAGTTTTTAGGAAAAAACAAAAAAAGCCTGCAGCACTGCTTTATATTTTTAAGAGAAACTCCAGAGTGATGGAACCTTGTTAGTGGGGAATGCTACAAATGATCTTTCTGATGCCACCACTACCACACCTACTGTACCTGGGTGGTCTGGAGTCAAGTCTTCAACAGCGATCTGAACAACATCTGCCAAATCTTGTTCTGACATCATTCAGAACCAGGCAGCAATCTCCAATCAAACACCACTGCAGGTCCTCAAATGAGTACCTTTCCAAGTCATGCAATCCTGAAAAACAGCAGTGAGAGCAGTGTTAGTACAGATAACTTGGTGTATCAATATTGATTTGTTATTTCATTCTGCCTCTATACAAGGAGATGAAGTTCCTAATGGGAGTGACCAATCCCCCAAGTGACTATCCCAGTGGTATCAACTGCTACCTTACTCAGTAGCCTCATCAAAGAGCAAAGGACTGAACCATTTGCAATAGCTCTGAGTAAATCTTTCAATACTAGGTCTGAGACAAGAGCTCAAGCTTCCCTTGCTGATCCACCTTTTTGTATTTTCCCAATAGATACAGAGAGCATTTAGTTCCAGAGATTTGGCAGCTCATCAGCATAAAATACAAAATAATCTGGTTTGTTGTTTTGTTTGGGTTGTTGGGGTTTTTTTCCCAATTTGGTATTTTTGGTTGAGAAGTTTTAAGAGCATATGAGACCATTCCTAATTTGCAGGGGTTTCATTTACACCTTGTTACATAGCTCTTGGAACTGATCAGACTTCAGTATTTATTCTTGATGTCACAGAGCACATGAAGCTCCCAAGCCACACCACCATCTGCCACCACTGCATTCTGTACAGATCTGTTTGCACACAAGATCCTCAGATGTCTGAAACTTAACAGGCCCCTCTAATCTTCATAAACATTCAGTGAGAACAGGGAGCTGCCTCACACCTAATTACGACTAGGTTTTAAACAAAACTTACGTTTTTTTTCTCAGCTATGACACTTGCTGAGTTTTTCCTACAGCTCAGTTCTGATCAGCTATTTTCAGAATATGGTCCTGATTTTAAAGCCAAAATATTTCTCAGCTCTGCTGCCTTGGAATTCTCCACCAAGGTTATTTGTGGTTTAAGAATGTTCTCAGTCTGTAAAATTGAATAAAAATCACTCCTCTCTGTGCTTTCCCACAGGTTACCGAGGGATGGACAATGAACACCAAAAGATCAGCTGGTGGTGTCCTTATTAACCTGAAGCAAAATGCACTAGGGAGAGAATTTGAGGTTTACTAGTGGGAATGGTAATTCCCTCTTTCACGCTGACACCAAATCAGATCCAACCACGCAGGAAGATTTTCCTTTTCCACTTGAGCACAGGAAAGCCATTAGGCCAGACAGGTGGAGTCTGAAGACAGCAACACAACCTACAGAAGAATTTTGGAGTGGCCACTGTAGAAGTCCACCTCTAAAGCAGGTCTCCCTAGACATCAAAATTGTTTATTCAAAATCCCAGCACTGCCAACACTGAGTCATGTGAAATTCTGATCCTGGTGAAAAACTGTTGGGACAGCACAAGACTGTGGCCAGAGGCCCGAAAAAAGCTGGCAACAGATTAGTGCATATGGATGCCATTTTGGCACACTCTGTTTGCCATTTCTGAGAAATCCTGGCCACCAGCCAGGCTGAACATAACAAACCAGCTGTGCTACGGGGACAGTCTCATAATGTTACAGACTGCTAGTAAGCTGAAGAACCCTGCCCTCACCTTGAAGGAAGAGATCCCCCACTCCAAAAACTACAAAAGGGGCAAATTAGAGCAAAACCCAGCTTTTAAAGCTTTGTCTATTTACACAGTTCACCAAGACTTCATGTGCTGTATTTAAACCAGTTATAGCTACAAATGCATCTATGAATCTATGAATCATCTACATGATTGAACATTTTATAGAATCACTGAATGGATTGGATTGGAAGGGACCTTGAAGATCATCTAGTTCCAACCCCCTGCCATGGACAGGGATACCTCCTACCAGACCAGGTTGCTCAAGGCCCCATCCAACCTGGCTTTGAGCACTTTCAAGGCCTGGAACCTCCACAATTTCTCTGGGCAACCTGTTCCAGTGCCTCACCATCCTCATGGGGAAGAGTTTCTTCCTCATGTCTAAATCTAGCTGCTTCCAGTTTGAAGCCATTACCCTTCATCCTGTCACTCCATGCCTTTGTAACAAGTCCCTCTCCTGTAGCCCCCTTCAAAGCCTGGAAGGCTGCTCCAAGGTCTCCCTGGAGCCTTCTTTTTGTAGGGGAGAACAACCCCAACTCTCTCAGCCTGTCTTCATAGGAGAGGTGCTCCAGGCCCCTGTTCATCCTCACGGCCTTCTCTGGATCCACTTTAAGTTAATGTCATAAACCACTTTGCAATGTTTTTGTTTAAATCCCCTTTAATACATCACATGATGCACATGTTTAGCCATTCAAAATTCATTATAAAACACATCCCTGAGATGAATTAAACCTTTCTTCAGCATGAACAAAATTAATTTCACATTTCTTACATCTGTTTTCCACCTCTCACGGGTCACAGCCTGAAAGCATTCAACCTCACGGCAGAAAAGTACCAAAATACGCTGTCACAGAGCCTCAAAACAAGGGCATAAGAACCAAACTATGACTGGCAGAACAGCTACTGCACAGACCCAGCAATGTGTCCTCCCAGCATTAGTACTTATTTCCATTTCAACCACTTTTATGACAACTTCAGTAAGTCAGACACAACTGACAGGCAATTAGCCAACATGCTGACTGAACACATTTTTGCCTTCTCGACAGGCAGAACAGAATAGACTTCTGCTGGCACCAGCTGCAGAGAGCTCCTGTATCAAAACATAAAGGAAAAACAAATAAATTATTAGCACTTGATGTGTGGATTAGGAAAGCAAGGCCCAAGAAAGCTGCACTAGGTGCTGCAATCACAGCAGCTATCACAACTTGAATAAGACACCCCTCTTCCAAATTAAGAATTTCAGTTTATAACAGGAAATTTTAGCAGTGGTCTGACTCTGCTTTCAGAACCAAGGGTAAAACCCTGATAAAATTTAACAGGATTAGAGTTGGAGTCAGATTAGTTTATCAGCTTTAAAAAGCCTCAGTCAACAAATTCAGAATAACTTGGGCAATATAATTTCCACATATTTTACTTAGGGAAGGATTTTCCAGCACTTCCTCAGGTTAAAAACTTCTTTTCTTGAAATTTGCTCTATGTTCCCAGCCTTCTTTTCTTTCCTCCTTTCCTTCTTCTGGCTGCTGTTCTAGCCTGCATTAATTCTAAATTAAGAGTGTGTACATTGGCATTAAGAAGCCAATGCTGAAATACTACCTGGAACAAAGAGTGAGCTAGAAGAAACATTAACAGAAAGCCAGGAAGTGGAGGATAAACCACAACAGGAACATGAAATGCTCCCACTTCTTCTCCCTCACCCAGCATGTGGCAGCTGGATGAATAGAGCAATATTTCATAGTCAATTCACCATTATCTGAGGGAAGGGGATAGGAAGACAGCTTACACTAGTAAATGGAAAATGGCTCATTAACACATCCACTACAGGAGGCCTTGGCCAGCCAAACTCAAACTGACTCCAGCTGAGTTGTTTAGGTGGATCTACACAGCACTCATCACTTATCCTGGAGGGCTTTTCTGGGGGTTGGAAGAGGCTGCTTCAACTCTTACCCACTGTAAAATTGAAAACAGGTTACAGTGTGTATCAGAAGGATTTCTTCCTGATTTCATTCCCATTTCAGCCTTGGGCACCTGCAAATCTCAAAGGACTCTAACCTTTCAGGCCTCTTACCTCAAGCAGCAAGCTGTTAGTTTGCTCTCCCAAGGAGCAAGTGACAAGAGGAAAAAGCCTCAAATTGTGCCAGGGGAGGTTTAGGTTGGACCTGAGGAACAATTTCTTCCCTAAAAGGGTTGTCAAGCCCTGAACAAGCTGGCCAGGGAAATAGTGAAGTCCCCATCCCTGAAGGGATTTAAAAGAAGTATAGATGTGGTCCTGAGGGACGTGGCTTACTAGCAGACTTGGCAGTGTTGGGACTTGATCTTAAAGGTCTTTTCCAGGCAACATGATTCTACAATTCTATGTAGTCAGTTCCTAGATCAGCTCCTTCACTGTCCACTTTTCTCCCAAGCCAGATCTGACATGGCTTTTTCTTAATCCTTCCCCAACAAACCCACCCCAAACCCATTTCTGTCCTATAAAGCAGCACAAACTAAAAAGTGTCTGATGTTTTAATCACAGTAATGGGAATAATCACACACAGCATACACACTGCACTGGGTCGTCCTTACCTCCCCCAAAAAACAGTCCCAAGCTTCCAAGACAGAACAAGCACCAGCAGGAGTAACCTAACTAAATCTTCTCATAATAAATCCAGGCTATTTCATCAGCCATCAAAACTTCAAAATATCAATTTCCCCATTTCTGTATTAACAGAGTAAAGACAAACACTGCTCCCTGTTCTTGCCTTTTCATACTCAGAAACAAAGCCAGAAAAGGAAGCAAAAAGCCTAGAGTCATTCCTAGAGACACACAGAAAAACTAATCAGAGACCAACTAACGGCATAAATTTCAGCAGATTAGATAAAGTGCACTCAATATCTCTGCCAATACTCTTATTCAGCATTGATATACTCAACACAGAATTAAAGTAGCCTTTAATTAAGCAAATTGGTATTTGTAAGCAACTAAATCACATTCACCTGCATTCCAGATTAGTTTTTCCACACACATTTAATGCAATTTAATTCATCTATTCTAAAACAGGAATTCAGAGTAATTCTTCTGAGCAATCCCTCATGAACAAACTTTACTTAAGCATCTGATGGCTTTATGAAGTCACAGGGCATCATTCCAAGGTGTCTAATCAAAAAACAATCAAAGCCTTGTTAACACATAAAACCATGCACAATAGATAATCTCTCTTATACTAATTAGTCAGGGTAAATACTATATTGTAAAAAAAAACACTTTCCAAAGCTCTAGTCTACTTGTGAGTGTTTAATTGAAATTCTGTTATTTGAGCAGCTAATCAAAGCCCTGGTTAATACCTCTCAGTGTTATAGATAAATGAAAAATCTCTCGCATTTTGACTTGCTACAACAAAATTCTACTTCAGATTGTGTGGAAAAAGCTGACCAATGTTCATTTTACTTTGCCCAACATAAAAGTCCCCTTTAAATCACAGAATTCCAGAATCCCAGCACGGTGGGGTTAGAAGGCTGACCAGGATCACAATGTCCAGGCAGGTTTTTAATTATTCCACAGGAGGCTCCACAACCTCTCTGAGCAGCCTCCTCCAGGGCTCCAGCACCCTCACAGCAAAGAAGTTTCTCCTCATCTTCAGATGGAACCTCCTGGGTTCCAGTTTGTGCCTGTTGCCCCGTCACTGGGCACCCCTGAAAAGAGTCTGGCCCCATCCTCTTGCCCCCCAACCTTTAGCTCTTGCTGAGCACTGATCAGATCCCCTCTCAGGCTGCTCTTCTCCAGGCTAAACAGCCCCAGGTCTCTCAGCCTTTCCTCCTCACAGAGATGCTCCAGGCCCCTTAGCATCTTTGTAGCTTCTACTGGACTCTCTCCAGTATTTCCTTGTCTCTCGTAATGAATTAAGGCCAGTTTTCAAGTATGTCATTTCTTCTACAAAGACACTCTTCTCTATACAACCACTATATGTCTATCAGCCCGTTTTTCTGAGCCTAATAGCTACCACAGATGGGACAAACAAAGGTCCTTATCTTGCAAACAGCTATGATTTGCTAACACATAGAAGTTTTCTGAAGCAGCAAACCAGCCAGACTACAAAGGCAAGCCTAGTGATAAGAATGGATTTGATAAGGGCATGCAAGTATCTTAATCCTCTGTGAGGACAACTTTGTGCCCAAGTAAAATGACCTTATGCTGTAAAGGGATTAGAGTATAAAGATCATCCACCCTCTGAAAGTGAAGATCCATAGAGGACATAATACTCATTAACTCCACTGCTGTAGTTAAGTCACTTCAACTTCCCTGAGTTCTTGTCCCTTCAGGGACACAGCCCAGATGGGCCACTGAGCTTTAAGTCTCTGTGCAAAGAATAAATCCACTCTAAGAATGTCTTTGTGCAGCTCAGTTAAATCCACTCTGCAAGAAATTATGCAAAACCAACAAAAAGGCACTCCAAATACAAACCAGACTTTTTCACATGATAATTTTAATGCAGAATAACCACTGTGTTCAGGTTAGAGCCCTGGCAGCAGATCTCCTGTCCTGGAAGACTGTTGTGTCTTCACAGAAATAGTCTCCACCAGTAGTCCCATGGGAAGAACTGGGAAATGTTTGCATTGTTTGATAGGTGAAGCTATGCACAGCTATTAAAGGTTCTGAAGTTGACAATGCTCCTTCAGTCTTGCTCTGTGACCTGTACAATTTTTATAATCCCAAAGTTTGGCTTTTTGTCTAGATAAAGTCACTTCAGCTGGAAGAGAGCCTTCCTACATCGATTCATAATTCCCCAAGAAACCCCATAGGTGCAAATGTCAACACACTGGAACAGATGAGGAATAACATAACAAAAGGCAGCAATTAAAAGCATGCAGGGTAAATGCCCTCTAAATACAAGAGCTACCAGCCTCCCTTATGCTCCAGCTCTCAGATCATAGAATCAAAGAATGGTCTGGGTTGGAAGGGATCTCCAAAAGTCATCTTGTCAAACCCACTCTGCAGTAAGCAGGGACATCCTCTACTAGATCAGGTTGCCCAGAGCCCTCTCAAGCCTCACCCTGAATATCTCCAGGGACGGGGCCAGATGTTGCAGTCTATCAGAATATGAAGTTGAAAATCATATCCAGGGGAAGGTGAGGAAAGAAAAGAGATGTGAATTTACACTTCTTTATTACCATTAAATGCTGCAAAGGGGAATCACAGAATCACTTTGTTTGGAAAAAAAAGTGAGATGACCAAGTCCAACCATTCTCTACTTCTGCCAAAGCTGGTGCTAAACCATGCCTCTCAGCACCACATCTCTGCTTCTTTTAAACATCTCCAGGGATGAGGATTTAACCACCTCCCTGGGGAGCCTGCTCCAGTGTATGACAGCAACACTGAATATTCTAATCATTCTTAGCAGCTGTTTAGCTGTCATCTTTACTCTCAATCTACCTTAAAAGGCAAGTAAACACATGGTGTTTAAATCAGTTTTGTTGTAAAGCTATACAAGCATGTCTGTTTAACCATTTAGATAATTAGTGTAACAGCAATCAGGCATCTTTCGTTCAGGCAAAGATCAGGGAAAAGAGTTTATCCTCCCAAAACATGACAGAAATGTTCCCTATCTGTGAAATCACAGATGGCAGCCATAACATTCTGGAGACAGATCTAGAAAAAAAACATCACTCACTGAGATGTTAAGCTGATGGACTCCAGTGCAAGTCCTTAAAATACAGAAAGCAACAGAAAAAAAGGAAACAGCTGCTCCAAGAATCAAGGAGCTCGGTATTTCCTTGAAGTACAGAATTTTGCAGGGAGGCAGAAATTCTCAAATAACATCTTCAAAAGCTCACATTAGCATTATTGTTTTATTGGTTTGCTTCTAGAAGTATTCTCCTTTGTTGGTTTTTTTTGGGGTGGTTTTTTTGGGGTTTGTTTTTTTTGTTCTGTTTTGTTTTTGTTTTGTTTTTGTTTTTTTGCATTCCACCTGGTACAAGCCACTGTTTTGCTTGGATGTCTTTTTCTAAGTCTTCCATCTCACTGCCATTGGCCACAATCCTAACACAACACACAACAAACTGAAACAGAAATACCACTGTCCCGCTTTCCAGGACACATTCTGGCACAAGGAACCACAGCACTGTGTGGCCACACACACCAGCAACTCCAGCACGAAGCCTCTGTGGACCTTGTCTAAACATTCTCGGGGCTGCAATGTGCCAACACCCTCTCTGCCACATCTTTGCTATGAATATTCCCCAGTGAGCTATGTGAGGATATGTTAACACCTCTTACAACCACCTTTTAGGTGCTTAAATATGCAAAAAAGTCTGAGTTTCATTTTACAGACATATAAACCCCTTGAACTTAACAAGACTGCCCATATGGAGTGGACATACCTAAGTGTTTGCAGCTGCAGGGCCTTAAGGCAGAGGACAGCTTCTGCATCCTGGTATCATTATTCAGGACACAGGTCAGTAGTGCTGGGCACAATTTGTACCTATGGCTGAAAACCAGCAAGCACAAAACAAAAACTGTCTAGATGGCATGCAGAACCAGATGTAGCCAGGCTGCCTTATTGTTTTCATCCACAAGATGGGGAATTGTTATTGATGACAGCTCCAAAGAACCCAAAAGTATTTAAATTCAAAGAACAAACTTCCAGAATTAGTTTCATATTATGTACATAAAAATGTCTCTGAGTTGAAAAAAAGTTATACCCATGATTAGAGTTGTTCTGAGACAGGTAGTCCAGATGCCCTCTGAACCTTGGGTAACTGTACCTTCACTTGAAGTTAGAAATTACCTGTTTGTTTTTTTTTTTTTTAATATAACCTCTTCATCTATTTTTCTGTGACTTTTCTTCTGTTGTAGGAAATTCAAGCCACTGCGTGGCACAAACAGAATTAGCTGGGGTAGATCTAAGATCTTCATAAACCTGTAGTACTTAAAAACCTCTTTCTTTTCACAGAATCCCAGCATGGTAGGGGTATGTGTCGGTGTGAGCTGAAATTCCCCCCCCACTGACAATAACCAGGCTAGCCCAGTCTGGAAGCAAATGAAGGCTGTATTTACAAGCAGAGAAATGCAACGAATATGTACAAAAATACAAAATTCACAACATTTACAAACATATACAATCAACAGAAAAAGCACAACCAATCTCCCTTTGCTTCCCCCCAAGGGGACCCTCCCAAAGGGGCCTCCCTCTCCCAGGAGCTTCCCCCCAGACCCCCCTGAACAGAAAGCAGAGTTAGTTAAGCAGAAAGTTGTTAACTTAGCTGCCAAGGTCAGTACATGTTATCTTCAGCCAGAAGAGAAGAAGAAACAGCAGCCAGACAGCCCAGCAACTGCCCCCACTGCCGAACGCAGAATGTGCAGAGTGCCTACTTTGTTTTGGGTAATTGTTCTTAAACATTTCTATCTATCCAATGGAAGTGTTTAGAACAATCAGTGTTCTGCTTTCTTACACCCAATAGTGACTTATTTATACTCTTTCACTTTCTCTGTTCTGAACTTTGCAAGGAAAAATTAAAAAGACAGTTTCAAACCATCACAGGGTAGGAAGGGACCTCTGGAGATCCCCATGTTAAATCAGGGTCACCCACAGCAGGTTGCCCAGGATCACAGTGTCCAGGTGGGTTTGGAATCTCTCTAGAGAAGGAAACTACAACCTCTCTGGGCAGCCAGCTCCAGAAAACTCAAAAAACTCCCAAACATCCTGCAGACACAGGGAAGGGACGTACCTTTGGTGAGGTTATCAGCACACTTTGAATGCCTCAGAGTGTACCCCAGTTAACGAAGGCAGCTGCACAACATCAGATTCTAAAACATCACACCTAACTTGCTCTGGCTATGTCTTCACAGAGAGATGGTTGTACCCCATGACCTTTCTACACCAGAAACTATTCTCAAGAAGGACATGGAATTGTTAGGAGGCCATGAAGATGATCCAAGGGCTGCAGTACCTCTGCTGTGAGGACAGGCTGACAGAACTGGGGCTGCTCAGCCTGGAGAAGCGAAGGCTCCTGGGAGACCTTGTGGGCTCTCAGTATGTGACAGGGCACTCCCAGCATAGCTGGAGGGGGACTTGTTACAAAGACAGGTAAATCCAATCTAGGTAAGACTGCTGTCCCAAGGATCCATAAACTGCATCTTGCTTTACTAACTCTGCCAGAGCAAATACTGCTTCACTCCACAGCCCAAACACTGCAATTTAGGTAAACAGAAAACAGTTACTTTTAAATACCTTGCCAAAGCACGTATGATAATTGGGGAAGAAGGGAAGGGGTGTCAAGTTAAGTTTCTTCTTTATTAGAAATCATCAAAAATATGGACAAATCCCCAAAACCATGACAACACAATCTCATATTTTCTAAGGAGAACACATTAAAAATGATAGAAATTACTTATCTACATTATGACAGACAGAAGTGGACTTTTTACTTAATAAAAATAGTCAACTATTCACTTTCATAAGCATCAGATTAAGGCTGGAGAATATTATTTGTTCTGAGGAGTTAAAGAGATCACTGAATTCAAAGTACCTTTCAAACTGAAATCCCAGCAGGAGGCAGGTATCAGCAGGTACACCTTTGACCCAACTCAAAACTGGCTGTCACAGATCTCACTAAGTTTAACAACATCCATCACTTTCAAAAGTAAAGAATCAGAAACTTCTCTACTTAAAGCCAAGCAAAAGATCATTTAGAAACTTCAGTTTGTGTAGGAAACTGCCTGCAGTTTCTGGAAGCAGACACACTGCAGAAATGACCTTTCACTACATAAGTAGCAGTAACCAAGCCCTGCATCTGGGAGCTGTACTCCTGAGCCACGCACAGGCTGAGAAACATGAGCAGAGCTCCAGCGTCACACTTACATCACATTACCAACACCACCGTACACTAGAGAGCAACTCAGTGATGAAAATGCCTCTCAGTGAAATTCCAACCAGAAAAGGCTGCTGAGGAAAACATCTTGCCCCGCACTGGTCTGCAGTGACAGCACTGCTGAGAAGCCACTTCCCTCTGGCTCAACTATTCTACACCCAAAGCTGCTGTTCCTTTCATCTCCAAGACACTGTGTGCATGGCATGGGGTGCTGCCCCACAACTTATCAGGTCCATCATTTATCAGGGAGCCCATGCTCCCTTACAGCAGAATCTGTTTTCCTCTGACCATCGTATTCCTTCACCACGTTAAAATGAGCTCTTCAGCAGAAGCAAACAATAAACACAGTGGCAGGATGTGGGAAGTAAGCCCTACACCTGAGCCTGACCTCCTCCAGCATGCTCCGTAGGACCCTTGGCACATGGGTTACTCACTAGCAGAAAGGATTAAGACCTTCTAATACCATAACTTCCCAGTTAAACCACCTCTTCACAGGAAAGAGGCTTTGCTCTTATCATTTAGAGGCTTTGCTGTGAAAAGTTGGTCAGTCTAAAGCCAGTAGACAGCCCAGGACCCCTATGCATTGTGACGAGCTCCTGGCTGAAGTTGTGCAAAATGCTTTATTCTTTATGTGTTCAGCTCACCTAAAACAGAATCTGACTCCAAAAGCAAGTAACACCTTTTTTTTTTAAAAAAAAGTAATATTTTCTATACTTCCTACTATGTGCACTGCTACGCTTCCAGATACTGGAAAATCTTCTAATCTAGCAAGCCCTGGGGGGACAAGAATAAACCTCAATGCTGTACAGGCTTCTACTATCAAAAAGCATGATGGCCAAAATAAAATACACTACAAGTAATCTGCCACCTGTAGCTATGTAGAGGAAGAAAACATTCAAACTGATGAAAACAGACCTTAGCATTGTTTAAAAACACAGGGATAGCATCAACATTTTTAAATTCTGACCACAAATACTTATGAAAATGAACTGGAAATCATCAGTTCTGTAGAAGAACACAGAGTGAGTAGTTCTTCACATTCAGAAGTACTTTCATTAGTACAGACTGATCCTGGTTTGTTATTCCCTCTCCCTCTATTAAAATAAAGTCACTCCAGCTTCAAATTTGCAAGACAATATATTCATAGGCTGTTAAAGAGAGGTGTGTCCAAGGAGCAGGGAAGGAAGGAAAGGGTGTTTAATCTTACAGTTGCTATGAATTCACTCCATAGGTAAGAAATGCACATTCTTTTTTCCCCCCTCATAAGAACCAGGTGCTCCAACTTTCAGGGATGTAAGTCCAGGGCTCGCAAACAGAAAGAAAGATCAAATGATTTTGTTCAACAGACAGCAAAACAAATTATTTTATTTAAAGTCCCAAATGCAAAGGATTTTATGAGGCTAATCCTTTTGTGCACTGTCGCTTAACGACTTAACATGCAGTCTAACAAGTGGTAGGAAAAACTGAGTGCTTAATAGCAGCTTTAAAACCTAAACCTGCATGAAAACAAGTGTTGGATGTGACTTTAAAGGTATTTTATTTTTTTTACTTGGAAATTAAAGAAGTATTTAGCCTTTTAATGAATAAGTGAAAAAAAAAGGCAAGATTACTTCAGTAGTTAACTACTCAAATTTCAAGCTAAAGGAAATCAAATCTGTGACAACAATTTTATTGGCAAAATTTAGTGTACAGAGACATTGTGTTGCTCTAATTCTACTCATCAGCTTTGCTTTGCCTCCTCCTGCAGCAGCTCTTGCTAATTCTGCTCAATTCACAGAACGTTTCTGTAGATCTCTGGGACAAAAGCTTCTGTGCAAAACCACCCATCTCCTCCTTTCAAAATGAATGTACTGAGAGTCTTTGCTTCCTAAGGAGCATCACAGCAACTTCCAGGCATTCTTCAATGAAAAGTATGAAGACATTCAAGTTCTGACAACATATATTCTTCCTGCACAAAAGATGCTTCACAAGCTTAGGGAAAAGCCCAAGTTAAAGAGCAGAGACAATCTCAACTCCTTGCACATGTGAGCGTATTACTGTCATTAACATGGGTCTGAATCCCTCACCAAAGCACCACTCCCTACAAAATCAAAGTGAACCCATACATAGCACTTTTGGTTGGATGGAGCTATGACTAGCAGCTCACCTTTCTTCACCTAATCAGTCAAAAAAATATAGAAAAAATATCTTGTACTCTGTTAAAACAGCACAGGCAGGAAACAAGCCTTTGACAAACATCTTTAGCAGAACAGGTGCTGATGGAACCCTTTCAACTGTGAGCATTGATAATCATCACTTGCTCTTTTTACTACCATACCTTAATATTATTACTCAATTACTCCAAATGTTATTAATCAATTACTCCTTTAGAAGAACCTAAAATTTAAAACCTGTGCTGTAACTACACAATAACTTAAACACAGCTGGATAATTAAGGCAGTAAGGCCAGTTACTGTTATTGTAAAACAGATTATGAATTACACAACAGAAGAAAAAAGTTACTAAATATTTTCATCCTCTGAAGGAGAGGGAATGTTTCCCAAGTCCAAACATAAATCTTTTTACTCTCTTCAATAAATTAACTAGTTTTTCTTCAGAACATCTTTCCATGTATTACTGAAAACTGAACTGCTGCCAAGATGTAATGTAGAAAGTAAGGGTTTCAGAAACAAATTCTTGTTATTCTGCTTGATTTCTATGGGCATCCATTTTAAGCACATTTAATAATTTCTAACAGAGCAAATCCATTGTTTCAAGAGACACTGCTATGAAATTACTAAGACAAAGCCATTTTTTGTTTTTGTTTCTTAAGATCTTCTGGAGTACTCCAAACTGCGCAAATTTTGTTTCATGACAGCCTGCCATCCACAGGGTATTACACTTACGGTAAATTTCACACAGAGGGCAAAAAAGTAACAAAAATAAAAATGGTTCCAAACTATCATTTTGAATCTATTTGAAAGCTGCTTCCATTGAAGGGATCACTCAGTTGCTAATACCCCTCCACGTTTTTTTACTGGGGAAAAAAAAAAATCTTCCCTTGAGAGCTCTAAAAATAAACTGATGCATAAACTATAGGTCCCATAGCAGGCTACAAAGGCTGTATTTGGTTAAGCACACAACTTCCCACTGTACAAGGATTTAAAATATGTATCTTAAAAAAAGCAACCCTTGGAATTGCAAATAAGGAGAAAGGATGACTCCGTGTGTTGTCAAAGAGATCACGAATATGAAGAGCTGGAAAATACCGACTCCAATATGGGTGTGAAAAACCACTACTATAACTAACTGACCACACGAGCAAAACATCACCTCAGGAGACTTTTTCACCTCCCCCCGCCTCCACTAGCAGGCATGTCAAAGCAGCCCCTTTCCACTACTGCTACCGGCAAGCAGAGGAGAGAAAAGGAAGAGGCAGTACCAATGTCATCAGGCATTTACACTCTACTACGACAGGAAAGGAGGGAGGAGTGTACTCAAAAGGAAGAGGGATCTCTTCCTACCCAAAATCCTGCCTGCAGTGCAGCTTGTGCGCGACCCGAAAGGAGGGGAGGCTTCGACCTGCCCCCTCCTTCCAATCGAGCAAACACAAGCCTCGGGGAAGTGGAGAGGGCACGGTCTTCGGGGACACTGCCGGGGAAGGCACAGAGCAGCCCCTGTGTCTCAAACGCCGCACGGCCCACAGGGACGACCAGCGGTCCCCTGCAGACAAGGGGCCAGCAGCACCGAGAAGCCCCGGCAAGGGGCTGACAGCACCCCGCCGGGCCTGAGCGCGGAGAAGGCAGGGGGGGAGCCGGGCGAGAAGGTGCAGCCCCCCGCGGAGGGCCCAGCTTCGGCGTCCCGCGACGGGAGGAGGCGAGTCCCTGGTCGCCCCTCTCCCGCCGGCCTGTCCGGGTGAGGGGGCGGGGGCCTGCGGCCCCCCCTCCGCCTCGGTGCCTCCCCGGAGCCGCCGCCTGTAGGGCCGGGGTGCTCAGACAGCGCTGTGAGCAGCAGGAAGGTTGTGAGGGCCGGGGCTACACGCCCGGCGTCAGGCCCCCCGGGAGCTCAGCCCCAGCCGTCCGGCCGCGGGGCGCCGCGGTTACCGTGTGCGGTGCCGAATTCTCGTGGTGTTTGTCGAGCGGCTGCGATAATGGCGTCCTTCCTCGCGAGAGATCTTCTTCTCCCCAGCGCGCAGGCGCCGCCGTGCTGCGCCCATCGGCCCCCGCCCACCCCGGCTACCCGCGCAGGCGCAGTGGGGACGCGGCCCCGCAGCCGCCCTTCACCGCCGCGCCGCAGGGACAGACTACAATTCCCAGAGGGCAGAGCGCCGCCACAGCGTGCCCGCCCCCGCCGAGCACGCCGGGACCTGTAGTACCTGCGTCTGGAGCGATGCATGCCGGGAATTGTAGTCTGCACCTCGCACAGTAACCCCGCACACACCCATCATAGCCATCGACATCCGCATAGTGTCTCTCCTCTCTCCTCTCATCACCCTGTAGCGCACCTCGGCCCTGCTACAGCCCTGAGTGAGGGCGCCACAGCAGCGGTGCGATGGTGGAACCCCTCTGTTGTGGGGACAGGCTGAGAGCTGGGGCTGTGCAGCCTGGAGAAGACTCCACAAGACATTATTGTGGCCTTTCAGTACTTAAAGAGACCGGTAAGGAAGCTGAGGACAGACTTTTTAGCAGGGCCTGTTGTGACAGGACAAGGGGTGTTTGGTTTAAACTAAAAAAGGGAGATTTAAACGAGAAGAGAAGGAAATAATTTGTTATCTGAAGGTTATGAGACCCTGGCCCAGGTTGCCCAGAGAGGTGGGAGATGCCCCATCCCTGGAACCATTCCAGGTCAGGTTCTTGGGGGCTCTGAGCAAGCAGGGATGTTTGGACTAGATGACCTTGAAAGGTCCCTTTAAATCCAAACCTGTGTGATTCTATAAAAACCCTTTTTCTTGGACCTAGGCACCACAGCAGGGTCTTTCCCTGTGCCCAAAGACAATGAAGGAGATGCCAGCATTTCAGATAACACAGCCATGTGGTTTGTGTTCTATAGCTTGCTGTGCACATTCCTTCTGTGACAGCATCTCAGAGCTACTGCAGACTCTACTGTCATATTTATTTTTTTATGAAGCATTTCTTTACCTGCCAGGCCACAGGATTTGGCCAGCAGAGTTGTCACCAAACAGATTAAAGGTATATCTGCACCTCAAGATCCACCTGCACTGAGCCACATTTTCCTTTTCCTACTCCTCTCTCTAGTTCTTCCATCAAATTTCTCCCTGCTCAAATGGCTCCTGAGCACTTGCATCGCTGAAATGGGAGGATCTGAATATGAGCTGTCATGTTAAGGAGAAAAATGTCACCATGCTCAGAACACAGCTGCAGAACAGGCAGAAAGTGGGAATTTGCTAAATTAGCTCATCAGACTGATTCTTCTTGGTGTGAGAACAGAATGACTGGGAGAAGGTGGAAAACCTTCTGTTAACCTTCTGGGAAGGACAAAAATATGCAAAAGCACAAGAAGGAATTAGGGAGTAAGTATGCAAGTAGCTCTGAAAGATTTAAAAACATTAGGTTATTTTACTATGTCCTTTTATATCATGGTGTTGCTCAAACAAGACCATCATCATACTTCATTTTTCAGTGGTGCCTTTCAGGCATTACAACTTTCCTTAAGTGAGGTGCTTAATTCAGCTCTGCAGTGCCATGACATGCAACTGAAGCCACTCTGGTACAGCTGCAATTGGTCACCATGACACCTACAGACCTGTGGCTAAATGGAGCTGTTGCCATGGCTGTTGGGCAAGTGGTTTGAAATGCTGTTTTCAGGTGCCGCAGCTTTGTCACATTCACAAACTGTCCACAGCAGGACATTTGTACCTGTATGCAATTAAAACATGTGTCTCACTAAAGCTCCATTTCCTAAAGTGTTTCAGACCCCAGGGGATCAGTTCTTCCTGTTCATCTGTCTGAAGTTACTGAGTTGGAGAACAGGGCTTGAGGGGTTTCATGTTCCAGGCAGAGAAGCTTACACTGACAGAGGCACGTGGACTGTGCCTTTCTTCAACAGGGCTCATAGTGACTTCTCAAGCTGCTGTTTTCAGTATTAAAGAGCTGTCATGAGCCTGGGAATTAACAACCAGTGCATTAGGAAAACCCTTGCTTCTGCTTCCAGACTGGTAACTGTTCAGCTGAATCTGTTGATTTATTTATTGTGTTCTCTTCCTTCACAAGCAGATTAGAAGTTCAAAGGTTAAACTACTTATAAACTGACTTTTCACACAGGGTTGTTTCACACTTTGCTGCACTGATTTGCCCCACAACAGATTGGCCAAACAGTTTCTGCTGCACTCAAGCAACTGACAGGTCCCAGCTAGAACAACAATGATATAAATGCTAGTGTTCTACCTCCTGTAGAAAGTAGCTAGTAAAAGCCTTTGCCATCAAACCAAACCTGTGTAAAAGCTGTTCTATTTTCTCATCAGTACATTCCCTCCTAGAGATTACTAACTCACATCCTGCTGAGGGCATGAGATTCTGTTCCTCTCTGTATGGCCAGTAAATCATCTCTCAGCTAAAACAACAAAAACTTTCACTGTCAGAAACCAAATCTACAACTCATCTGTACTCATCTAACTGCAGGAAATACTGACAGGATCCAACTGATGTTGACACCTTTGATCAGAGATAGCAACAAAATGAAAAGATAATGTAGCAATTTATCACCAAGAAAGACTGAAGCACTACCTTCTGCTGGCAATCCAGTCCACCCTGATCATCACAGCAATTTGGAATATACAATTAACTTACCTCTCCTAAAGGATTTTACCAGAAATATGATTTATAATCTTTTTTCCCCCCCTGTAATTTCTTCCAAAGCAAAGGGTGCTTCCTTCACTTAAAATTTGACTTAGACCAACAAATCACAAAGAGATTCTTTTATTGCAGCCCGTCACTTGTTCTCCTTGAGACTGACACAGCCAGGTATGACATACTCTCCATCACAAAAAATATTGGCCAACTGCAGAAGAAAGAAAATCTTTCTGTTCACAACCTAACAGTGGTGACCTCCTTTGTGTTTGAATCAGCAGCCTCAAATTTGGCTTCTTGTCTTTAATTTACAGTACCAGCACACAAATGAAGAAAATACACCTTGTTGTCCTGTTAGCTTGTTTGTCCCAAATAAAAACAAGAAGATATTTCTTTGCTGTTTTATTTCCTCACCTTTCTCACCCTCTTTTTGTAGTTTTTCTTCCTCTCTTTTGCCTTTTCTGTATGTACTAACTTTTCTCTTTCCTGTTATGAAGAATCATTTGGTTCCAGGAAGTATCTAGCTTATTTTACCCTTGTATCAGCATTCATTTACTATTGTTTCCTAAGGAAGTTGCTGCTTTCACATGTTTTGTCTGGATTAGGAGAGATTGGTATCTCATTCATTGGTTTCCCTTTCTTTTTTTGTTAGGAAAAAAAACTTACCAGAGCATCAAAGGTAAAAAATTAACACACTGTGCACACAATTTTGCAGCTGCAGCAGCAGCAGGAAAACAAAGGTTGCCAAACAAAGCATTTGTTTAAACAAGTGATGAGCATTCATAATTATACTCACTGCTGAGCATGAGAATATAGAAACAAAGGCCTGAAGAACACAGAAGATGTGATCAGGGCACAGAAGTAACTCTGGAGTATTTGTCATAAGAACTCTGTAGGACTCATTTTCTTTCTTATGGATAAAATCCCTGATCACATCCCACACTATTAAAAACAAAACGAGTGCTTGAAGTTTCCCTCTTTATTCAGTTTCTATCACAGAATCATTTTGGTTGATAAAGACCTTAAAGATCATCAAGTCCAACCATTTCTGCTTCAGTTACTTTATTAATTTTCTCTATATATTAACTCTCATAACTGGAGAGGGACACAAATACATCGTTGTGAACACAGCATGTGCTGGGCTCTGCTCTGGTAGACCTCAGCACAGGAGAAACCTAATCTAGGTGGGGATATCCCTGCTGACTGCAAGAGGGACTGCACTAGATGACCTTTAAAGGTCCCTTCCAACACAAACCATTCTGGAATTCTATCTTGTGACATAGTGATACTTAATTAAAAGTTACATAAATACATTTGTTAAACACAGGTAATGTTAATGTTATTTGTAAATTTGCTGTAGCATTTCTCCTTTTATCAACAGGAAACTTGTCATCATATGAAAATTGTCGAAATCTGTGGTTAGATTTTCCTCCTCAAGACCATTCTTCCTCATCACTAACCTTTTAGACACCACCTCCATTTTCAGGTCTCTCAGAAACTCTTATTACACAAAACAAGCCAGGATATGGTGAGGTTTGCTCCTGTACCTACTTCAATCAGCTCTACAACGTAGGGCAAGACAAAGGCATTTTCTGTCCTATCTCTGATCTCAGCTCTGGTTTGTGCTGATCAACCCCATGCAATCAATTAAGATACTCCTAATTTTCATGACTCAGGATGAAAGAAAAGGCCTCGAATCCCCACAGCAGACAGAAAAAGATCATCACACATTTGGTCATCCTGCTGGGCAAAGTTCCTGGTCTTGTAAGGTCATTTTTACCAGTTTGCAAAATAAGGTGAGAAGAGTCAGGCATGAGCTCAACGTTCTTTATTTATGTACTGTTCCATCTCCTGGTATTCATCACAGAAAAAAAAAATCCTGTGGCCCTTCTCAGAAGCCTGTCCATCTGATGAGCTCTCTATCTGCACTTTGCCTGGCTCTGATCATCCCAGGAGCATGCTCACAGCTGCCTCTGCTGCCCTTTTACCTCTGGTACACAGCTGATATCTTTGCCAGTGTTTGCAGTTTGCCCAGCTCTGCTCAGGTTTGCCACAATGTTTACTTGGTCAGGTGGCTTTATCATCAGGCTTTTTTTAATCCACTGGGATTATCAAAGGCCTGAAGGGGAGCTCATCACATCTACTGATTTTAGGTTTGATCCTATTTTTCAAACTACAAGTTGTCTGAGAACAGCTTTTTCACTCAGTGGATAGTCCCTATCTTCACAGATTTAATTTTTTCATACCTTTTATTACATTGCATCAATTTATCATTAATGTTGTTATTGTAAGCATTGGGGGAAAAAAAAGAACATTGATCCTCTTTGTCCAGAGAGGCATCTAGAGCAAAAGTCAGATGGGTAGTTAGAGTGAGAAGCTTCTAGATTTTCACTTCTCTAGTTTCTGTAAAGACAAAATTTCCATTTTGGCATTTCCATTGTCTAGCCACACTCTGCATATGGAATTACCCACAACTATGAACAACAACAGAAGTTTGATTTTGCAGCTCTTGGGCAGAACTGCTGGCTGACAAGGGCTTGGTCTTAGACACTCTGAAGCAGGCAGCTGGGGTAATAAATGACAAGCATTAAGAAGGACTCTTCTAAATAGTAGGGGTTGGAATAGTACATAGCACAGATAAGCTTGCCACTTTAGGATGCTAAAGAGGATTCCCTGAGGCTGAGCCTTGCACTTTACACCCGGTGTGATAAGAGATGACAGATAGATGTGTTTAATGAAAATATCAACAAGAAGTTTGTTATTCAAAACATCACAATTTGTTAACTAAAAAAAAAAAAAAAATCAACAAAACCCCAAACCAACTATTAAAAATATTTCAGAGGCAATTTTATGATTAAGGAGTGAGTTTAAATAGAAAAATTTTAACGGCAGAATGTTAACATTCTTATCATTTCTGCTTGCTCTGTCCTTGATTCTGTAGCTTTCAAAATATGCCCTCTGAGGTACTTAATGGGGGAAATAATCACATGGATTATGTAAGTAGAATGAGAGTTATTAAAGGTTCCACAATACATTTGTACCACCATGACTCTAAGGCCACCACCAAGTTGTAATGGCCCTTAGAAACCTCACCTGCAGCCTCCACCCCCAGGCCAGGAGTCTAAGAGCAGTCCTGGCCCCTTAAGCTCTGTTTTAGGATGCTTTCCTTCAGGTTTATCTTTGGCCCTTTCTCTAGGAAGGACTTTGAACCCTTGCTGCTTGTCTTTGGCTTTGTCTCCACTTGCTGTGCTCTGGTTGGACTTTGGACCTAGTTTGTCACTCGTGGCATTTTGGGCCTGTCAGTGGCTGCTTGTACTGGTAGCCAGCTCTGCCTGCTGTGCTCAGCCTCTGGGGGGTGGCATCTTGCTGGAATGGGTATTGCCTGTGCTGGGGTGATCTGGCTCCCCACTGCCCTGTCCTTGAAGAGGAGCTGGCCCTTGCTGCCACTGACATGCCCAGGCACCCTTTGCATCTTCATTCCCATTTGGCCTATGATAATCTGTAACACTAGTAAGAAGTCTTTAGAGGATGAATTGCTTGTCTGTTTTTCTGTGCTTGGCCTGAGGAGCTACAACTCCAGAGGCTACTTATGTCTGTGCCATTTACAGCTATGGGTGGAAGAGCAAACATTCCAAAGACAACAAAAGGATGGGATTTTTATACCGGTCTTTCACACAAGATAAAGTTACTGGAACTGCATGTGGAAATTAAAGTAACATTCTTCATGCTTTCATCCCTAAGAAACATCGGTCAGGAAAACATTTCAGTCTGTTCTACCCATTGGAAATAAGCAAACACTTCAGCTGGGCCAAACTGGTGTGTGAGTGGGAGAAGTAATGATGGCTCCTCATACCTGTTTCTATTTCTAGTCTATACAAAATTATGGGATATCTAATAGTTCAGAAGAAGAAATTCCTCACCTGGAGGCTGCAATGATGTTAATTCTGGTTTAGGTGCTTGGAGCTATAACTTTCCTCTGCAGGAGGCTGCTCCCCTTCCTGTTCTCCTGAGGAAGCCTTTTGTATCTACAAGATTTCTGTGAAATCCTCAGTTCCAGCAGTGCCAGTCCTCAGAACTGCAGCTGCTAATGACAGCAGTTCTTAGCTATCAGTAATCAACTACACAACTATTCAGATTCAGAGCATGTGTGCTGCAAGAAATGATAAGATATCTCTCCTTGCATACAAAAGAGTGATTTCTACAGCCTTTTGGTGTGCCTGGAGCCAGAAGAGAAAGAACCTGTAAAGCATAATCATCAACTAGCCAGTTCCCCAACAAAATGTAGAGGCAGTGAAGAAGCCAGAGCAGGGACAAGTTGAAAATTAACCACTTGCTTAGCTCCACCTCTCCAACCAGAAAAGGGTGCTCTCAAAATTTTTCAAAGCTAGGTCTGGAGACCCCCTCATCTTGAAGCTGTACGTCCATAGGATTGTTTTACTCTGCTTTGTGTTGATAGGTTGCTAGACTCTGGAAAGGTCCTTTGGCTGGTTGAACTGAAGATTTTTAGAGACAACAATGAATAGTGTGAAGGCAAATGCATTGGTGCATTTATACAAGCAGCTGAAAGCAATCTGGAGTCCACCAGCACGGCTCTGCAGCCTGGCCGCCTGCACCAGTAAAAGCAGGAATGCTGCATGTAAGTGTACTGCATTTTAACCCCCCAGTAGTACTGGATACCTCTGCAAGAGAGAGGCAGAGGTACAAAGAAAGGGGAGTGAAGTGTTGATGCTCTTCTCAGCTAAACAAAAAGGGAAAATTGAGAGTGTGGCTGAAAGATTAAAGAGCGAATGGACTGAGATAAATTAGAGATAGAAATACCTTATGGAATTGCATGATTTATCTCCATGTGCAGGATGAAAACATTGTCCTTCGTTATCTCTGCTATGTTAGTGTTGCTGGGTTGTTTGTCATTTTCATTTGTAACTACAATGAGGAAATAGGCTAAGCAACAATTAATTTTCAGTGTTGTCCTGCAAGGTTTTGACTGGTTTCAATGAAAACAGTATTTGCAAGTGTAATTCAAAGCACACAGAGCAAATTGATTCAGAGTGACTTTGAATTTAACAGACACTACAATGTTTAATTGTGAAAATGAGGCCTGACAGAAGTACAAACCACAAACCCCTCCAAATGTGGTGTAAGGAGAACTACAATTAATCACCCCCTGAGCTGCAGGATATTGCTGGGAGATGTCAAAGATGTAGTTATTTAAAATATTTATTAACTTGTCTACAAATAAGATGAGGACAGCCAGAGATTGTCTACTCACCTGTCTGCAGATAATGTCAGCTGGAGCAACAGTGATTTTTTTACATCTAGGAAATCTTTTTGTTTGCTATTTTTTTTCCCTCAGAAACGTATTCAGCTTACTCAGTTTTCTCAATGAATAGTCAGATCCCTCCTTGAATTCTGAGATCTGATTCCCTTCTGTTTAAACTTTATCAACTGACAAATTTGGTATTGACTTAACTGATGAGAAAACAGATGATTTTGTGGCAGATGTACACCAAAGCAGAATGGAGACAAGCACAAGGCTTTGTTTCTGTTGAAAGCTAGAAGAGATATTCAGTAGCTTTCAGTGTTGAATAGCTCTATACTTGTAAATGCATTTTTGAAGAGGACACCAAAATAGTTTCTGACATTGAGTGACCAGACCTGGTGGATCAGCTGCCAAGTACAGCATGCAATGTTGTACATAGGCCTAGACATGGAGGCTCTATGCAGCATCTAGCACACAAGCTTGCCTCAGCATACTGGGAGCAAGTCAGAGCAGCTCTTATCAAGATGACTGTGTTACTCTAGTTGAAATTGTTTAGTGGAGTAAGGAGGTAAACTGGAAAAAAGCTGAGATCATTCCCCTGTATTCAGCAATGGTGAGGCCACACCTCCAATACTGGGTTCAGTTTTGGGCCCCTGACTCCAAGAAGGACCAAGGAGGTGCTGGCTCAGGTCCAGAGAAGGGCAGCAAAGCTGGTGAAGGGTCTGGAGAACAAGTCTTGTGAGGAGCAGCTGAAGGAACTGGGGTTGCTCAACCTGGGGAAAAGGAAGCTTAAGGGAAAGATTTTCTGTCTCTCTGTAAGTCCCTGAAAGGAGGTTGGAGACAGGTGGGAGGTGGTCTCTTCTTCCTAGTAACAAATAACAAGATGAGAAGAAACAGCTTCAAATTGTCAGAGGAGATTTAGGCTGGATATTCGGAATAATTTCTTTCCCCAAAGGGTTGTCAACAGCTGGACATGGTTTAGTGGTGACTTGGCAGTGCTGGGTTAATAGCTGGACTTGATGATCTTGGAGGTCTTTTCCAACCTTAATGATACTATTTTGAGAGTCTCTCTCTAGATTCCACATGTGACTGTGAAACTAATTATTTTATGGCCACCTATGGTCCATCAGTTCCCAGTAATGGGCTACAAGATACTGTTTTTTGCTGTGAACATGTGGAACTGTACTGAGAAACCAAAACTCAATTCATGGTAACTCACATTCTAGAAAGAGACCACACAAAGCTCTTCCATCCTAAGACCACTGCCGATTAAATTCACTGCAATTGCTATCTATCTCTTTTTACTTGCATTCCTCTTTTCAATTGCTATTTATTACTTAAATCTCTCTCCACTCCCTGACATTCATGCAGGAAATGCCAAAATAAACTGGTGCAGGAAAAGCCTATCTTTGGAATGGCTGGCTTTGGCTGCCAGTGAATAGACACTTGCTCTGAACAAGCCAGTCTGTGGTGGGTTCCTCCATCTGGTCTCTAGACTCTGTACACAACATGCAGCCAAAGAAAAAACACATTCAGTTCAATTCCTCTGTTCACAGCTGACACTACAAACAGCCCTTTCAGTGACAAAAACTTGATCAAAGACATGGACTTTTGGGCTCTTGGATAGTGTCTTCAGTGTAAAGGTTTTCATTTTCCCCAGCTTCATCTCGTTTCCCTTCCCACATGCAGAACTGGTCTCTTGCTGAGCTGGGTGGTGATGCTTTCACTCAGCAGTTACCTTGGCTGTGAGGTTAAACAACTCAAAGGCTGACACTTTCTAGTGGCTTTTCTGGATTTCCCTTGTGTCCTTACAAGGATTAAAGTGCCCTTCAGTGGGAAAGAAGTGTAGAAATCTTGCTGGCATGTATGTAAACATTTCTTGTGATGTGGACTGCCACAGTGGATGTCTGCACTGAGCTCTGTGATATCACAGAGCCTGTGGTTTCAGACACCTTCTAATCCAACAGAGAGGGACTTAGTTGCTGGCAACGGTCTTCATAAGGATTTTAAGTCTGTGGAACATACCCTCACCCTAGTAGTTACTGCCAGAGCAGACCCGAATGGCTTTTTTCTTTCTTATCCTTTCAGAAGTTACAAGAAAAGCAGAATCCTTGGAGGGGTTTGTAGAGCACTGTGCAAGTTCAGCAATGACACACGATCCAGGTGTGCCATCTCCAGGACTGCACGTACAACTGCAGTAACTGCTCAAATTGTCCATGAGATAGCTTCTAAGCCCTCTCCAGGCCGAGTTACTAAGCCTGCATGCATAATTTTAGCAAATGTTTTTATATAGAAAAGATAAAGCCTCTGTTTGCTTTACCTTGCCAACTGGAATTGCCTCCTCCTTATCTGGACTTAGCCTCAGCCACTGCCTTCTCATCCAGGCTCCTATCGCAGCCAAACATCCTGGAAGCAGAGAAAAGCTCAGCAATTCACAATCTGCTGCTGCTTTCCTGTTGAGCTTAGAGCACTCTGTCACTTACATCCGTTTGATAAAAAGCACTGGGCTGTTTATCAATAAACTGGCCTACATCACAGTCCAAATCTGACATCAATTCAGCAGAGCTTTCAACACCTTGTCATGATGGACCTCAGCCAACCATCGCTCTTATCCTCCAAAATCTTGATTCATATTAAAAAGCTTCAGAGAAATCAACCTATCTTGGATCTCCTCTGCAATGTTCAATCCAAGAGGCTGAAGCAGAGCCATGCTCCTTTAAAGTTTAAAATGGTTCATTATTGAGTTTCAGGAATAAGTTTGGTTTCATTTTCTAATGCAGAATATGTTGCTATGGGAAGCACCCCTGCTCAGCTGAGGAAAAAACAACCTTTGCTTCAAGCAGGTGGGGCTTCTCCACTAGTGCCACTATCCTGTCCTCCTTGTTTCACCTCAGAGCTGGGTGAAGCTTTGTTGTGAAGTTTGAAAGTCCTTGTGCAAACAAATCACAGTGCTTTATTCAACAGGTCTTGTTTTTAAAAGATTAAAACCATAAAGAACAAAATCCACTGATGTCAAATCATTTTACCTTCATTCTTACTTGACAACCACCTGAATTAATTTTCATACTCTTAATTTTGTAGCCCACATGTAAGAACTCTCTCCTCCCCAGGGATCCTTACAGGGAAAACTGAAACATTGACAAATGTTTTTGTCAATTTAAATCAAGTTTACAGCAGTGTAAATTGGCAGCAAAATCCTTTCCCTTAACTGAATTTATCTTGGATTTTGACCATAGAACTGTGGCCTTCAAAATATTTTCCTGGAAATCAAGTTATAAATCATGATAATCCAGTAATATACACACCCTGTATTTTCATTTGGATCTTGAATCTCACCTCAAAGCTTCTGATACTTATGTAATGCTAAACAAACACTGTAACAATTATTCCAAAGGGAGGAATTGCACAAAGAATTGTTAAAATAACTATTTAACAATTACTCCAAATTACAGAAAATAATCTAAGACATTGAGACTATTTTGGTGTCTTTATACATCCACTTCAGCTGGGAAAGGTAGGAAAACCCCCACAGTGCAACTGTAAGAAACCCCAAAATTGTATAGAATTAAATGCAGCATCGCTGTGTCTGTCTGGAAGGTTTAAAATAAATCAAGCACAGATTAGGTCTGTTGGTGGCAGATCTCTCTTCATAGCTGACTCACATCTTGGCCATGCTTGTTATATTCCAGTATTTACCACAATGGGCCTGACAATACTATAGAAATGCACATCAAAAAGGGAAACAACAACCAGACCCTTCCTCGGTAAGCTGACGGTGAATGAGGTATGGAGAAAGCACAGGGTGCAACCCACTCGCTGGCTGAATGCTCACTGTATTTGTTTAATGAATTGTAGAATGGTTTGGGTTGGAATGGACCTTAAAGATCATCTAGTTCTAACCCCCTGACATGGCCAGGGACACATCTTACTAGATTGTTCAAGGCACCATCCAACATGGCTTTCAACACTTCCAGGCTTGGAGCCTCCACAGCTGCTCTGGGCAACTTGTTCCAGTGCCTCATGACCCTCATGGGGAAGAATTCCTTCCTAATGTCTAATCTAACTCCAGCTTCTTCCAGTTTGAAGCCATCACCCCTCATCCTGTCACTCCATGCCTTTGTAACAAGTCTCTCTCCAGCTCTCCTGTAGCCTCCTTCAACACTGGAAGGCTGCCGTAAGGTCCCTCTGGAACCTTATCTTCTCCAGGCTGAACAACCCCAACTTTCTCAGCCTGTCTTCATAGCAGGGGTGCTCCAGCCCTCTGATCATCTTTGTGGCCTCCTCTGGACCTGCTCCAACGAGGTACATTTGAAAACAGTCCTATCTGATGAGATTTCTATTTCTCTTTCCACCCAGATTCTGCATTACTTTACCTTATCCAGTAGTAGACCAAGTGCCAGATGTCTGGTTTTGGGGCTCACTGCATGCAGAAATCACTCTCAGTTCAGGAACAAGAGCACAGCTGAAACCTCCCAGATGATCCAGAAACGTAACCACTTTGGAAAAACACAAGAACAACAGAGAGATTGTAAATCTGGCTGCTGTTGTTCCCTCCAGCTTGCTGCATCAGAACCACGTCTTTCTTGCATAAACCACCATCTCTAGCTGGGACATGGCCAAGGAAAAACTCTGTTTCTGGAATGGTCCAGAAAAGAAGATTTTGGCCACAATGGCTAAATGCTGGGAACAAGGTTTAAGGCTTATTTTTCCTTTTGCACAGGTAGGTTTTGCACTCCTGTTTGCAGTTGAAAACAAACCATCTTACTACAACCAAGCTCGTATTTTGTAGGGTTTTCTTTAACCCCCTAGAGAAGAAAAGTTTTGGTTTTTTTAATTAAATGCTACAATTTTACTGAAATGTATGCTCTGTAAGAAATAGCATGTGCACCTTAAAAATGGATGTAGATTTAGTGGATGATTCATAAGGGAAACAGAAGTGTTGTAGGTCATATTTCTCTTTATTTTTGCACCTGAGCAGCCCACCATTTCCGAAAGCCTGCACCATAAGAACTTGCCTTTGGTTGTGCTCTTCAACCCACAAGGAATGACTCATTCTGTTCAGCTTAGTAGTTTTGTAACTATAATAAACTTCACATTTTCAAAATCTCGCAGGATCAAATCCCTAAAAAAGCTTCCCAAAGTCTGGTGATCTTAACGTTTCAGTAGAGTTTGAGGCTTTTTTTTATGGTACAGAAAAGTGGCAGAAAGCAGGTTACAGAATCATATCTGAGAATCATAGAATGGTTTGGGTTGGAAAGGACCTTAAAGATCATCTAGTCCAGTTCCCCTGTCATGGGCAGGGACATCTTTCACTAGATTAGGTTGCTCAAAATCCCATCTAACCCAGCCTTGAACAACTCCAGGGAGGTGTTGCAGTCTGCAACTGTAAGCACCTATACTGTGATATAGGGCATACATACATCTAAGTGGCCCAAGCTTATCAACTGTATTTAGAGGACACATCACAGAACAGAATGCGAAGGAAGGACAGTCCAGTTTTGTTAGTGGATGAACACAAACCCTATTATCCCCTGTTTTTTGAATATTAATATATATGAAGCTATCCCTGCAGTCCCTGCTGCAATTGAGCTTGAGGCTTATATGGGCTGTCCTCATGACTAGGAACTACCTGTTGCTCACAAGCAGCTTCAACAACAGACTGTGTTAAAGACAGTTGCCCAACCATGATCAATAGGCTATTAAACTGTGGTTATGCCTGAATAATGTCTATGGCCAGCAACTGTTTTCCATTTCATCAAGTACCTGTCTCTTCTCTCTAAGTTACAGGAATCTATATGTTGAGGATAGGAAATTAGCCATCCTGAAAAACATTGAGAGTCATGCTAAGAATTCATTATGTCTGCAATTGAATCCTGCCATACAAAACAAGACCATGCTTTAAAGAAGGCCTATCTCGGTGAGGAAGAAGTAAAATGAAATTTAAACCCAGTTAAACACCCTGTTTGTCTTTGTACATCTCCTAATGACCTGTTTTCTGGTCATGTAGCCACTCAAAGCAATTCACTTGCCAGATTTCAACCTCCCCTTATTCAGCTTAGAAGTACCTTAAATATGTAATACTTAAATATGTTATACTTATGAATGCAATGGAAACTTCTTACACAATGTTGTAAGCCTGAGCAAACACTTCTTGGTTGACTCTGGTGGAGTATTTAATCTTGTCTCCAATAACAAGGGTTATGTCAGGTTCCTCATAGAAATTCAGAAATACTCATTCTAACAGGAATGAAAATCCTCAAAAGGTACACACAGATTTGCAAAATGATTTTAAGAGAGTAACCAAGAAACGTGATTCAAAGCAGGTGGCAAGATGAAGGCCAGGAGCTGAGGTGTGGTGTACTGCTCCTGGCCACCCAACAGACCCAGCGAAAATGAGGGTGCTTCATTTCTGTGCTTTCACTGATGCTCTCAGCTTTCTACAGGCTTCCCTTTTTGCTCTGTGTTCCTCACTAGCAGGTGAAGCACAGGAAAGGTGCAAGGAGTAACCAAGGTTTAGTCAATGTCATCAAGGCCTCCCTCAGGTGATGTCAGACCTAGATGAATTGGTCCTTGGGTGGGCCTCCAGCCTTTGGGACAGCTTCAGTCAGGTGACGTGGCCACAATGTTAACTTTTCCTAATTCTTCTGTGGGATTCCACTGCTCTAAGGCCACCCACATTTCTGTGGGAGAGGGATCACGCTCCAGCTGGGAGAAACCAAAACCTCCCGCTTGAGCTAAACGAACCAGACGAGTAACTGCTGATGCCCTAAGGTGCATAAACAATCTCCGAGGCTATCAGTCTGAGAGGAATCCCGTTTGTGGTGTGAGGCGGACGCTGGGACTTTCCTGACCATACGCACCCATAGTGAAGAGGGGTCTCTTCTCTAAAGGTGCCACAGGAGGACAACTCAGGCTAATGGCCCGTCTCTGAGGGCAAGGCTGCCGCTGCCGCACTCCCCGCCCGCTCCCCCGAGGGAGCCATGGCAATGGCAAGGAGGGGCTGTGCCGGAAGAGGCTGTGCTGGGCTGGGCTGGGCTGGGCGGTGGTGCCCGGCAACTCCGCGGACAACTCCGCGGACTCCTCAGCGATGCTGCTGCTGCCGCCGCTGCTGCTGCGCCGGGCTTGGGTGGCCGCTGCCTCCCGGTGGGGGACACGACGATGCAGCTTGGGCGCCTGCTGCTCTTACCGCCTGCGAGACTGCCGTGAGTGCCGCCGCGAGTGCCGCCGCCCTCCCGCGCCGCTTACCCTCAAGGGGGAACCGCTGCCCTCAGCGGCTCCCTCAGGCCGGGGCTGCCTTCGTTCTCCAACTACCTGAGGAGAGCAGGGCACTGTCCCAGCCCCTTTCGCGTTCTCCTCCTCCCCCATCGTTCCCTGGTCCTGAGGCAGCCCTACTGCCCACCCCAGAGCCTGGCTGAGGGGCCTGGGCAGCGGCAGCGCTCCTGTTCCGCGGTCACTTCCAGGCCCCGGAGCTGAGGAGGCTGGTGGTGCCGCAGAGGTCTGTGTAGAAGAAGGGACGCCAAGTTTAGCTTGGCTTTGCCCGTGACAGTTTCTCTGCTGAAGCATCAGGAAATGGCAGCAACAATAACAGCTGTGGCACTCTTGGGGAGTGTTTTCTTGCCCATCTTGGCCTTACCTGCGTGCAGCAGCCTTGTGCTGGTCCATAAAGTTTGCCCCTTGATGTGGAAAATGAGGGGGAAGGTTGTTGAGCCACTTCTCCTGTGAGTGGTTTGTTAAAATATTTAATTTATTATTTCCTTCCTCTTTCAAAGGCCCGTGAGCAGATTAATCTAGTGAAGTACCAGTAACACAGTGCTTCAGAGCCTCTCAGTTTGGATTCGGTGGGTGGACAGGGGACAAAACACCTTCGTCTGTAGGTCAGTGATGTTGGGGACAGCAGGTGAACAGGTCCTTCTTGTCCACAGAGGTCTCAGTTCTGGTTTTAAACAGCATAAACTCATATGAAAACTACATTCATGCACCTGTGTTGCTCATGCCAGCTTGAGATGCCCAAGCTACCCTCAAAATTGGTAGTTTGGGACTTCACAGGTGTAAGCTTAAGTTGTAGGATAGGTTAGGTACTTGCCTGAAGTAGTCAGTATTGGTCAATATTGGTATGAGTGCTTCAGGAGTGGTGTAACCCCTAAGTGCTGCAGGCAAAAGCCACCATTGCAGCAGTGGTGTAACCTCTGACCACACACAGGTGAATGACTGGCACCTTTGACAGACTTTTTGCTTTGTGGTGGGAGTTGTCTTGTGTCTGGTTCCATCTGACATCAGTTGATGCCATGTGAGGAAATCTGAAGTGGTGTGATGAGACTGGCAAACTTGTAAAAATAAAAGCTGCTTTAAAAATCATCTGGTAATAGAAAAAAGACAAATTTCTGATAAATAAATTCTTTTCAAAGAATTTCTTTGAAAAGCATTTTGAAAATAGAAAAAGGTATCAACGCAGTTTTGAGGCAAACTACTGCACTTCCCTGTGTAGCTCTGAGTCATGCAAGTGGAATGTATTATTATTTTACTTGTCATCAGCTGACTTGAATTAGCTTTTGGAGCCAATATGCTACAGCATCTTCTCTTGCCAAAAAGTTCTGAAGTATTTTGTTGGAAGTTCTGTATCATGCATTAGAGCTTGACTCTCTTCCTCATCTTCCAGTGCATCCCCTTTGGCAGAGTCCACTTACGATTCCGGGGGGCACCCGGCAGTCTCCTATCAATATCGAGTGGAGAGACAGTGTTTATGACCCCTTTCTGAAGCCTCTGAAAATCAGCTATGACCCAACAACATGTCTTCACATCTGGAACAATGGATATTCGTTCCTCGTTGAGTTTGATGATTCCACTGATAGATCAAGTAAGCAAAACTCATTTAAAAAAATTCTATTTAATGTCTTATGCATGCTTAGAGAGGAGAAATGTTTGTGTGATGTAAAACCTCAGGAGAAATGTTGAAACAGAATGTATGGTAGAGGAAGATTTCAGGTAAAAGTGGGTTTATGAGGATTGGACTTGTAGTGCAGAAATTCTACCTCCCTTTTCCTATGTGATTTTTACCATGGACATTTTGCCCAAATCTTCGTTTTTGGGTTGAAACTTACTCTTACTGCACAAGTCTTAATGCCCTTCCTTTTGATTAGGTGGTGTAATATCCCAGCTTTGTCTACCTGAGTCAATTTTTAGTCATAATTCTATCTACTTAATTTTAAATGAGATTCCATCATTACACATTAATAAAGTAATCTGCCACTTAATCTCTTTTTGCGGTGTTAACAGATGTATTTAATGCATTTCAGATAATCAGCAGCAAAATGACTTTCAGTAGGAAAGCATACATACTTATCTCAGTCAGCTTTGGAGAGCTAAATAATTCTGAGCTGCTACCACAGGCAGCAAGGTGCCTGTGTTCTTCTTGCTTTAATAGAAGCAGGAGTCCATGCATGTGAAATCCAATTATGTGTTCCAGGAGTTTGTTGTGAATAAGTGCACTGAGCTGAGCAGCTGAGTTTTTTTTCAAAGTGCTTAATAGAGTCAAGTGAGTAAAAATCAAGATATTGCTACCAAATTCCAAATTTCTAGTATGTTGCTCCTTTAAAAGGTTGAGGAAGTACAGGTATGGGGCTGATCTGCAGGAGAGCAGCTCTGCAGAGAAGGACCTGGGACAACACGTGTCTGTGACCCAGCAATGTGCCCTCATGGTCCAGAAGACCTGGAGTGCATGAAGAAATGTGTAGGCAGGAGGTTAGAAGCTGTACTCTGCCCTGTTGAGGCCACATCTGGAGTACTGAGTCCGTTTCTGAGCTCCCCAGTTCAAGAGAGACAAGGAACTACTGGAGACAGACCAGTAGAGGCTACAAAGATGCTGAGGGGACTGGAGAAGAGTAGCCTGGGAGGGGATGGTCTCAATGCTCAGCAAGAGCTAAAGGGTGTGGGGTAAGAGGATGGGGCCAGCCTGTTGTCAGTGGTGTGCAGCAGTAGGACAAGAGGCAACAAATTGGAACCCAGGAAATCCCATGTGAAGTTGAGGAAGATCTTTGCTGTGAAAGTACTGGAGCCCAGAGAGGTTGTGAAGTGTCTTTCTCTGGAGAGATTCCAAGCCCACCTGGACATTGTGATCCTGGGCAACCTGCTGTGGGTGATCCCTGCTTTTGCAGGGGGGCTGGACTAGATGATCTCCAGAGATCCATTCCAACCCCCACCATGCTGGGATTCTGTAAGTTTACCAAAGGTATGTATAAGGAAGGTGTTTCATAAAGGCAGGTGGACTTCAACAGGTATCAGTTGAATCATGTACTTCACAATACCTGTGACTCTGGTGATTACTCAACTTCTCCTGGAGGGCAAAGTTGAGGGACCTTGGACAAGTTGGAGCTTGTTTGATTAAAATAATCTGTGTTATATCTGGTTGCTTATGATGAGAGGTGCTAGATCCTCATAGGGATGTAGTAACACTCTTGGAAAGCTTTCAGCATGCCAATAAACAAATGCTTTGTCTCCACAGTACTAGGATTTTTGGTTGATGTTTGCGAAGAGGCTGATAAAAAAACGGAACAAAAATGGTAGTGGTGGAATGCATGGAGCTTTCAGGGGTTTATGTGGCATTTAGGGAGTTTTTGTTTGGTTTTATTGTTCACCCAGAATATTGGCATCCAACCCAGGAATATTTTTGCCATTGTTCATTTGAGTATTGTGATATGTGAGGAGGAAACCAAGTTGCACCCCGCTGTATTTACAGTTCAAACTGCTGTTGCTTTGGTGAGGTGGGGTAGGGGAAAAACTGAGATGGAGATATCACTTCTTAACTCATCAGTCATTTTAACTTACTAACTTTAGTAAGTTAAGTAAGTAAGTACTAACTTTTAACAATCTAACTTTATACAGTCACACCCCACTGTCTGTTGAGGATGTGTTCATGAAAACGGTTTGCACTTTGATGGGTAACAAAGTAATTGCACTTCCCTGCATGAGTTGATGTAAAGGAGAGGGACTGTCGGGAGGAGATTGAGAAAAAGGCAGTATTTAAATACACAGGGACAGGTTTTATGACACAGGCAAGCATGGAATCATCAGAACTGTCAGTTGGAGGGGTGATGGTCTTTCAGAGGTTGGCTATTCAACTCTGAAAGGTCTTTCATGCTTCATCTGTAAGACTGACCAGGTAAATCTCTTAAGTGTGAGCATTCTTGCTGCCTCTTTCTGCCTTTTCATCTCTGTCATCTTCCTCGAATGAATTCAGGTCAGTGAAGGATTATGATGGCTGATGAAATATGCCGTTAAACTGACAGGGACAGGGCTCCAAAATGACAGACTGAGAAACGTCAAGACAACAGGGTGTTGCTGTGTAAATGGACAGGTTTTCAACTGTGTGCCTCTCTCTTCCACCTTTTTCTTTTTACTGTTGCTATTCCTGATTTTTCTTTCTGCCAGCTTTTGTCTAACAATAATAGAAATCCTGAGAAGGAAGCTTATGAATAAACAAACAAGCAACAAAATTGAAACAGAGGATGAAAAAGACAAAATGAAACATGCATCTGCAGTAGACAAAAATGCTCAACTCCTGAGAGGGGTAAAACAAGACACGGGCAAAAGATGATGGTAGTGCTGCCATGGGGTCCTTGCTTATGAGCAGAGCAGGAGGATGAAGAAGAATGAGGGTGTGGGGAAGGTATGTACAGAACGTGGTCTTGTCTGTGTGCATGAATGCCATCTGCTGCAAGTCTGAAACACAGCTAGAGCTACAATGAAAAGCTGATATCATTCTGTTGATTGGTTGTACTTGGAGTCCCTTTAAAGCTCTGTTTCATTTGCAAATTATCCAGGCTGGTAAACAGAGAGAACATGAAATGGCAAAAATGTTTGTAAATTCCTGTGTGTTTCTTGCCACTTTCTAGGGTCCTCTATAGGACCCTGATTTCCTGCATTTGTGTGTCTGTGCCTAACCATACTCACAAGGCAAACATTCCAGTCACTGTGATTACTGACATCAATGTAATCACTTGGAGGTTTGCATCATCACATAATCAGGATTGGATAGTGTTAGAACCCAGAAACTTTAATTCTGAAAGACTTTGCAGTGGGGGCCACATCTTCATCCCATCCCTCAAAATTGCATCATTTTTTGTTTTTTTAGTGCTAGTCAGTGTTGTATTTATGCTAGGAGCTCAGCAGCAGGGGGTGAAGTTAATTAAATGCCAGTTTGCATAGCTTGTTCTTAGTCTTTTTCTCACAGGCAGGCCTTTCTAGTTAGTTTCAAAACTGCTGGCTGGCTTTCAGGGAAAAAGAGAAAAGACAAGAAAAAGCTCTTAATGCCTCTCATTGTTTTCTCCTTAGTATTAAAGTGATTAAATTCTATTCAGAAGTAGTGATGGGGTTATGTACTTCATACAGTGGTTCACTGAAATATTTAACCATGATGTACAGTTCAGTAAAAATCAGCAAATGGGTCTCTACTGCTATTTTTGTTGATAGCCCTTCAGAAGTGATTATTGTCTCTCATTTACCAGATGCTGTGATATTAACTAGCAAGAAGACTTTGCAGGATGCTCCTGGTTCCATTAGGAGGAAATGAGTACAGCCCAACAGTATGCAGAAAACTAGGCAAAAACTTTGTCATTCATGTATTTGCAAAATGATGAGAGGTCTTCTGAAATCAGGAGAGCAGACTGACTGTTTCCTTGGCTACAAAGAGCATTGTGGCCTGTCAGTACTTGAGAGTCCTATTAAAAAGGTTAGGACAGACTTTTAGCAGAGCCTATAGTGACAGGATGAGGGGTGATGGGTTTAAACTAAAAGAGGGAGATTTAGACTGGCTAGACGGAAACATTTCTTACACTGAGGTTGGTGAGACCCTGGCCCCGTTGCCCAGATAGGTGAGAGATGTCCCATCCCTGGAACCATTCCAGGGCAGGTTGTTTGGGGCTCTGAGCAACCTGCTCTAGTTACAGATGTCCCTGCTGACTGCAGAGGGGTTGGATTAGATAGCCTTTAAAGGTCCCTTCCAATCTAAACCATTCCATGATACTACAAAAGCTTCCAGATGTGGATAATCTCCCCATAGGCAGGTTGTATGTTTAGATATTCTGTCAGCTATAGTTTGAGCAATTTAGAGCAGCCACAATATGAGTGTATTCCTGGCTCTGCAGAAGATCTGTTACCATCAATTATGCAGTCTGAAAGCTGTGTTAAAGCAGAATAATATATTTGGATCTTTGTAACTTGAGGAAAAAAAAAAAAAGAAGAAAAATTGAACATTGGACACAATTTGCTGATTTTTCTGGCAAACTTTGATTGTTGAAGTCTTGTATTGTTGTGGAAATGTCAATGTTTTTCATAATGAGGTTATGCCAAGATGTCATGCATTAATTCCTTTGTCATAATTCATTCTTTCTTCTGGTAAGACATTTCTCATACACCTGCTCCAAGAGAAGAGTGTAGAACATAACACATAATCACCACAGCTCTGCCAAACTGGATGTGGATGGGGAAAAGAACCAATCTCTTGAGGAGAGATGGATGAGGGGACTGTTTAACTTATCTTCAATTTGATAGTTATCTTCAATTTGCTATGGCTGATTCACACTGCAGAGAAAAGCAGTGATGTGTTTGCTTGGACAGCTTTGTCATAGCAAAGTGTTAAAGTAGCTGAGCCACAGGGGACTGTTTCAATCAAGATAGTTGCTCCACTTAATTTTATTTTTTTCCTGGGCAAATTTGTTTCAACAATGATCTTGCTGTGTTGCTTCTCTAGACAATTCTGTATTTATTTATTAATGTGTGTTTCTTGTTTTGTTTTTTAGTAATCGTTGGAGGTCCCTTGGAAAACCAATACAGGCTAAAGCAGTTCCACTTCCACTGGGGAGCTATAAACGACTGGGGTTCAGAGCACACAGTTGACAACAAATTTTATCCAGCAGAGGTATGAGATAAAACTCTGAACAAGGCTAATATTTGTGGGGGCTGGAGACTAGATCTTGGGCTGTCTGTGCTAGAAAACTCCCAGTGTGAGGAACTGCAGCTTAGAACAGACCTGGCTGGTTCACAGCTCATCTCCTGTTTTATTAGTAAGTTCATATTCACTGTGTTTTCTGGAGAAGAACACAGTCTTAAAACTAACCATTGGCCCCATTACTGAAAGCTTCAGGAGTATTTTCTTCTCCCTGAATGACCCTAGGCAAGCCAGTGGCAGGCAGCAAAATATCATTGCTATTCCAGCCCTGCATGGAGTGGCACAACTCTGCTTGCCCTTCCTCCTTTTAAAGGGGAAAGCAGACTGAAGGCACAATCAGATCTTAACATCCAGGTGTGGATCAGGTGGACAGCAAGTACTGAAGTAAATGTGTAAGATTAGATTTCAACTTAAAAAAAAAGTGCTTTATCTCCAAGCTGCAGCAAGGTAATAGTTCACCTGAGGGATCAGATCTGTTCTTGGGAGTGCAGTGCACAGGCTGCATCTTGCCTGCTGTCTCATGCACCTCCAAATCTCCCAGGCCTTACTGCTTTAAAATCACCTGGTTTATTACTACTAAATGCTTGCAGAGAAAGAAAGAAGATGCTAACTACTCCTCAGTAAATATATTTGGAGAGGAAATGGAAGATTATTTAATTCCTACACTCATACCTGTAACTCAAGAAGCCTTGTCCTGTTTACCATGTATACAATAACTGTCTTGTGTGTGTGACCCTGGAGCCTCAGGTCTTGTGTGTGTGATCCTAGAGCCTTGGCTAATGTTAGAAAGCTTATTCCAGTTAGCAACAATTTTTTTGTGTGTGTGTGTTTCTGAAGTCTGTGAATAATGTACTGCAGAATTAGTGTGATTATCATGATCACTTTATAGTCTCTTTTCAATTCTTAAGCTGTTACTAAATTAGCAGAACCATTGTGATTAAGTGCAAAGGCAGAAAAAGTCAATAAAAAGGATGGAGCCAACAGGGAAGAATATAGGTTAAGTTGCTCAGAGAGGAAAATAAAACAGATAGGAACACAGTTATATGCCAAAGATGGGGAATTTGAAAAACGATCAGTGCTTATTTTTGAGAAGATGTTAATCACCTGTTAATGTGTTCATAATGATGCCTGCCAACTTGGCAAAGTATTTATTACCAGCAAGACTGTTTTGGGGCTGGTGCTGGCTATCTATTTAATGCACAAACCCCCTCAGTGGAATTCTCTTGCAAGCAGAGCTAGGGGAGCTTATGTTCTGTGCAGGAGAATGTTCCTTAGCAGAATAGCATGCTCTGTTCCTCCTTTGGAGAGATAGAAGAATCCTTCAGTTCCAGATGTACTAAGCTTATTTTGTGCCTTTAACTAGCATTGCAGTAATCAGTCTCTCACAGGCAAAATGTCTTTCATATGTGTGAAATACCACTGGGGGAGTGCTGGCTGTTTTTTATAAAAACACCTCCCAAACAAGGGCAGTACCATCATTTTCCAGTAACATTTTGGTCCTTGGTTTTTCTGGTGTGTGATTTCTGAGGTGTCTCAAAATTGCCAAGGACCAAATGTAGCAAAGATCAAAAGTGAAGCTTGTTGCTGTCTTTTCTGTGCTCTGTGTGTGTTGGTTTCTCACTCATTTGTATTTCAGTTGCATTTAGTACACTGGAATGCTGTTGTGTACCCAAATTTTGAAGAAGCTGTAATGGAAGGCAATGGTTTGGCTGTTATTGGAGTGTTTTTAAAGGTAATTTCACTTTGTGTGATCAGCTGTAATGACGCCTTTTGAATTTGTTAAAACCAATTTAGGACAAAATACCTCTAGACTGTAGTTTTGAAAAAAAAATCTGATGCAGAATGTCAACTTAATGATTCTCTGACTCCCACCCATCTTTTGCAGCTAGGAGCACACCACAAAGGGCTGCAGCCGCTGGTTGATGCCTTGCCAGCAATTAAGCACAAAGTAAGTACTTTTTGTGTCCCACTAGTTATCACTTAGCAAAACTAATGCAGTCATTCAACACAAAGAATACTCTGAGAACAGCAAAACCCTAATAAATACTTTCTGCCTAAAATGTCAGTATGGGCCTGATTGACACCTTGGGCGAATTGATTATGCTGGAGCTGGGAAACTAGTTTTTAAGGAGGAGTTCTATGCTTTAAACTTTCACAACCTCTGGGTTTAAGAAATTGGTGTTTTTGGGCTTGTATCCCCTTAGAAAAGCATGCACATGTTTAATATTTGCCCTCACTTGAAGTCTGCCCTTCTGCTTCTATGAAAAGAGGTGCCCCTGGATTTGTTTTTGTATGTTAACTGTAAGGAGCTTTTGATGCAGTGTAAAGTGCTGTTTTTTTTTCTTGTGGCATTAAGGCTTACTTATTTTGATCTGCTTTTTGAGGTGGAGATTATTGTTTACTTTTGATTTTTTTTTTTTTTAACCACTAAATCTTCTACTAGGGGAATGGGGAATTTCTTCATAGCTGATTTCTGACTTCTGCCAGGAGAGGGAGTGCTGTGTCTCTGGGAGTGCTCAGAAGCAGCTTCTGCTCCTCTAGGTGCCTCTGTCTTTCTGAAGTATGCACAAAAAATACACACCAAGAATTTTGCTGCCTTGCAAGCACATCCAGATGAAGTTGCTGTGACATTAGTTCTCACAGTAAGGGCTTTAAAAAAAATCAAATCAAATAAATATTTATGGCAGTGCAGTGAAAATTCTGCTATGTATTAGTCAACAGCTGGCTGAAGTTGAACCAGTGTGTCCCAGGTGGCCAAGAAGGCCAACGGCATCCTGGCTTGGTTCAGAAATATTGTGACCACCAGGACTAGGGCAGGGATTGTCCTCCTGTACTCAGTACTGGTGAGGCCACATCTTGAGTACTGGGTTCAGTTTTGGGGCCCCTCACTCCAAGAAGGACAGTGAGGTGCTGAATCACGTCTAGACAAGGGCCACGAGGCTGGTGTGAAGGGTCTGGAGAACAGGTCTTGTGAGGAGCAGCTGAGGGACCTGGGAATTGCTCAGTCTGGAGAAAAGGAGGCTTAGGGAAGACCTTCTGTCTCTCTACAACTCCCTGAAAGGAGGTTGGAGGCAGGTGGGGGTCAGTCTCTTCTCCCTAGTAAAAAGTGATAGGATAAGAGGAAACAGCCTCAAGTTGTCAGGGGAAGTTTAGGTTGAACGTGAGGAACAATTTCTTCCCTGAAAGGATTGTCAAGGCCTGGCCCTGGTTGCCCAGGGCAGTGGTGGAGTCCCCATCCCTGGAGGGGTTTAGAAGATGTGGATGTGTTGCTGAGGGACAGGTTTTAGCAGTCGACTTAGTGTGGGGTTAACAGTTGGATTTGATGACCTTAAAGGACTTTTCCAACCTGAGCAATTCTGTTAGTTTCTCATTCTCAGTGAGAAACCAATAAAACCTGTCTAAGGAAAACCAGGGTCTTCCTTTCCTGCAGTGCCAGTATATCCTTGAAATGCTCCCGAAGTGAAATGTTTGTGTAGGAAATCATGGGCTCTGAAGCCCCTATGTGCTGTCTGATACCTCATTTGTGAGAGTTCACATTCTGGAGACTTGTGATTTAAGTAACATTTTAGTCCTCTTCCCTCTCCCTGCTGCCTCAAATCACATGGTGAAAAGCAAAAGCACTATTGTTTGCAGTCTGTTAAGGGTATCTGGCACAACTACCTTGAACTTATTCCACCATTTATTCTCCTTTTCCTGTTTGCTTCCAGCTCCCACAAAGACATAGTCAGTTGCTCCTTCACACTCCTTTTTTTTTTTTTTTTTCCTCTTCTTTCTGCACTGGATTCCTGATGGCTTGGGGGGTGGGGGCAACAGAAATACTTAGTTTTGTCTACTCATAGCTATCTCTTCTGCTTTAAATCCAGCTTAACGTTTTTGTACAAATTTTGGGGGTTTACATTACTGTTTTCTGTAGATCATTATTAGTACTGACAGCAGCTCTAACACATACAGGATTTTTTTAATCTCATCATTAAGATTTTTTTTAATCTTCTGTCATTCTTTTCCTCAAGATAAGACTTTTAAAAAGATTTTTTTTTTTCCCCTGGGGTTTAGGATGCTGTCATCGAGTTTGATGTCTTTGATCCCACCTGCTTGTTACCTTCATGTCCTGATTATTGGACCTATGCAGGCTCTTTGACTACTCCCCCACTGACTGAATCAGTCACATGGATTATTAAGAAGAAGCCAATAGAGGTTGATGAGGATCAGGTAAATCTTACACTTAATTTTCAGATCATGCCATATTTGTTGGTCTCTTCTCCCAAGTAGCAAGTGACAGGATGAGTGGAAACAGCTTCAGATTGTGTCAGGAGAGGTTTAGGTTAGACACAATGAGTAAATTTCTTCCTCAAAAGAGTTGTCAAGCCCTGGAACAGACTGTCCAAGGAAGTGGTAGAATCCCCATCCCTGGAATTATTTAAAAGCCTTATTGATGTGGTGCTGAGGGACATGGTTTAGTAGTGGATTCAGTAGTGTTAGGTTAAGGGATAGACTCCATGATTTGAAAGATTTTTTTTTCCAGCATTAACCATTCTATCCACAGAGGTAGCTGCTTACCAATAATTGTCTGTGAAAACCTGGAGATCAGTGGCTGCTTCACACGCAGTGTTTGTTTGGAGAGGAATCCTGATGTTATCAGCTAATATTGAAAGACTTAAGACCTCTTCAGTAAGCACTTAAAGATGCTTGCCCAGCTCTCCCTTTATCTTGATGTGTTATAAACAATGTCTTATTCTGGAAGTTACCACTTGAAAACTTTTAAAGCTGTTTATTGGGACACTGCATAAATTTGGTCCTTACAAGGATGGAGCCCAGACAGGTAGTTGAGGCTCCGTTCTTGGAGATATTAAAAGTCAGGCTCAACACAGGTCTGGGCAACCTGATCTAGTGGAGGATGTTCCTGCTGACTGCAGGGGGCTTGGACTGGATGACCTTTGGAGGTCCCTTCCAACCCATCCAACCCAAACCATTCTATGATCTTAATGCTTTAGTTTGCAAGAACAGGATGGGAAGAACTGAAGATCGGTAACAGAGCAGAGAACCAAATGCAGAGTGTTGTTCATTCTTCTTTTCAGCTGAAACTTTTTGTCTCCTTGACTCTTTTTCACTTTTATTCTTTTATGACATAGAAAGGCTCATTGTTTACTTAAGGTTGTAATGCCCTTGTGAGCAATAAAAGCTGATCTGCTGCATTCTCTATTTGAACCCCCAGTTACAAACAGCTGAGAAAAACAACTCTGTAGATTGCTGCTTGTTAAGGTTTCCTCTTTGCTGGGTGCAGCATATGCATGTCTGTAAGAGAAGAGAACTCCAGGAAGAGTGTCAATTAAAAAGATTGGAGAGACTTATTTAAAGATAGCATATGAGACTTACTTAAAGATAGCATATGTTCCAGTGTCTGAATGGGAATCAGTTCTGTCTCAGACATGCCACGTTTGAGATTTAGTTTGCCTAAAGCTGGCAGATGACTGACACTTTATTTTCTGCACTGATAGGGGTGATGGAATGATTCTTACAAGCAGGTGACAAAAGAAGTGCCAGAAGGTCATGCAAAAATTCCCCAGTATGCAAATGCAGCAGTACCTTGGACATACTTTCCAAGCCTGAATGAATGTGTGTTGTCATGAACTTCAATAGTTTTCTAGTTAAAAGTCACAAAATCGGACATTTCTCTTTCTCAGCTGGAGGCATTTCGGATGCTGCTCTTCACGTCAGATGGCGAAGAAGAAAAGAGGATGGTAGACAACTTCCGCCCTCTCCAGCCACTGATGAACCGAACCATCCGCTCATCCTTCCAAAGCAGGCATCTCTTGAACACTGAAGGGCAGCCCAAGGACCATGCTGAGCAGATCAGGCCCTAGATGGCCCATGAAATGTCAGTCCAGACTGTGGCACCTGGATAAGTGACGTTCTTTTTTAATCATTTTTCCTTTTCCTGCAGTGTCTGTGTGTGCTGTACCATTTCACAGCCAGTTTCAGTTCTGCTAAGTGCCTTTTGACCCTCAGTAGAGAAGATGTGGGGTTTTTAATTTGCTTTTCTTAAGAAGTAAATAATATAAACCCTTAACGAATTGACTTGCTTCAAAGCAGGGACTAATAAGGAATTATTTTGGCAGTTAAAGGGAAAATAAGGGCAGGAAATCTTTTCCCTTGCCTCTTTTCTGAATTGTTCTGTGTTTCTTCAAATGCTCTTTCAGTGACCTGCATGAATTAATAATCCCAACTAAACACATGTTAGCAAGCAGCAAGCATGGAGAAGTGAAAAGCATTCATGATGATCAGGTCCTTTTGTGGAATTGTTTCAGAGGTTTGGGAAGAGAATGATCTTCTCTAGTCACATATACAGGGGTATTCTGTCTGGCTTTTTTTCTTGGTGCTTGAGACAACAGGAGAAGGGAAAAAAATTACTTGGAGACTACCCTTTTGCCATTCTGTTGACTGCACAGTCCATGTTTGACGTGGATGCTGCGTAATGTCCACTCTACACCACAAGCAAGAAGCCTATTTCTGAAACATTACATTAAATGTAGAAATGTCTCATCTTGGCAGCTTCTACTGTTCTGTTTCGGTTACGTACCAGGAGGAGACAGCAGAGAAGAATGTCCAGTATCTCAAGGTTGGCAAGAAGAGCAAATTAGGTGAAAATGTCCAATTGATCCCAGGAAACTGATCACATCAAGGAAAGCAAAATTAGATAAACCTCAGCTGTGCTTCCCAATGGGATTTGGTGGGGGGGAAAAAACCCAAACCAAAACCAGTTTCTAGAACCTAATCCAGTGCTAGCAGAGTGTGGACAAAATGCAGCATCCAGGTACTTGAAAGGCTTCTTTGCAGTAAGTCAGAGAGCACCATTCTCTTCAAGGTTTTGTCTTCAGATGTACTTTCCTTTAAAAAATGAGTTTCTTAGCTTCAGGACAATTGGAGACCAGATTGTATTTATAGCACCTTAAGGTAATGAAGTTAAGTGGTGGCTGAAATTTATTTGTGGGCCAGAATTGTTGCATAAGCTGCCAGCGTGGAGCCTTATCTTAGTCCAATTGCCACAAGTATTATCTACCTCTGAAGCATGCTGCTACTAGCCATGATTGCCTCTCAAGCACCTTTTTCACTGGCTTTTTATCCTTTATTGTATTTAACAGTGCATGAAATTCATGTACCAAATGTATGGTCAGACTTCCTGATGAGGAGCAGGTCTAAACTCATGATGTGATCTTGATGTTACTTGGTCTGTTCCTGCCAGTGAGGAAAGTCGCTGGTTGCTGGTGTGATTTATTGCAAGTGAAGCCAGCACAGAGCTTGTCAATACTATATTAAAACATTTTAGAATCTATACTTTTTGAAGTCCCAAGTGTTCCATTTAAAAGCACTTGAACACTTTTTTTTAGTGCGACCCTGATATTTTAAGACTTCTGAATATTCTTGTTCAAGCAATTAAGTGCCCAGGTCCTGCCTTTACTTCCTTAATAGCTCTACCTCAAGCTGTTGCGATGTTGCAATGGCTGTGCCTTTCTCCTTTGGCAAGTTGGAATGTGGCCACTTAATTATGTGGTAAATGTAAGAAAACCTCTCTTCTGTCCCACTGCAGTGTACCTATTTTTACAGTGATTTTCAACATGGCAGTATAGATCTTCAGTTTGATATTGCTTCTGCCAGGCCCTTACTGCTCAGTTGAACTAACACCTTGGTTAACTCTGTAGAACAATACTATCTCTACCAACTTGGCTGCACTTTATGATCTCACTTGAGCTTTACAGTCTTTGGCATCATCAGCCAGGCTTTTTACTGTGTTCCTGGTCTGCAGAACCACATCAGTGATGCTTTTGCTAGAGAATGACAGGTTCCAGAAGAATTTTGGAATGGACATCTATAGTTCTGGCAAGAGGAAAGGAATTCTTTTACTATTCTGCCTGAGTGTACATGACCTGGTCATTGTTAAGCTTCTGCCTGAGTGTACATGACCTGGTCATTGTTAAGCTTGAGGATTCTGTTCAGTGCTGTTCTTGCAATCACTTTTCTGAGGATGACCCCATAGAAAGATGGCAGTGATTCAGACTGGCATGTGTCTTGTCTGTCTTTGAGGTCTTGGATATTATTAGCAGTTAGGAAAAATTGTAATATAAAGTCGTCTTAGTGTTGCCTTTGCATTTAAAAGTGCAGATGACTTGGCACTGAGCTAGCTGTAGGTAGCCCATATCAATCTCCCTGTCATATGTGACTGGGTCTATAAAAAAATCAAAGCTTTTTAGTTGACTTGCTAATTTTTACCAAGTTATTGTGTACCTCTCATTCACTGAGCTTGTTTCACTCTTCATTCTTTCACTCTTTCATTCTTCTTTCCTAGCAGATTCAAATACAAAATACATATTTTGTTCATAGGGAGCTACTGTGGTATAAATATTTAATCTCCAGATTAATTGCTCATCATCATGCCTCCATCAGAGATGATGCTGACTTCTATTTTCAGTGATCTACTTTAAATTCTCATCAAGATTTACTTTGTTAATGTATTATCATGGAAGTCTTATTAGAGAATAGATATCAGTCATACAGTTAACTGTACTCCATGCATATTTAGATAAGATCACATCTAAGTATGCTGATATAAAATTAATCAATTTAAGTATCAACACTGATTGTTTCAAGTATCTGGAAACAGGGTCAACATAAATTCCTGTGCTACAGAAAAAGCTTTAGATGGCTTTTTCTGTTACAGTTATTGTGGTGGTTTGAGTCTTGCATTCTTATGTTAGTGTTTTAGCATCTCTGGTAAAGGCAGGTAGTATCCCAGTTGCAGGGTGGATTGCTGTTGAATTAGCAGTCTGGAAATGAACAAAAAAAGGGATTTTGTTTGGGCTTTTTTTTTTTTTTTTAAAGCTTTTGTGCTACAATTATTTGCCTTGCAAAACCCAACTTCAAGAATTCTGTGTGCCTGCCCATGTGTATGAAACAGGAGCTGGGATATAATTTCCTTTTGCCTTATTCTCTCAGTTGCTTGGCAAGGGAGAAACAATTTGATTGTCAGACTAGAACTAATGTTTGTAATGATTTTGCACAATTAAGTTTAACTCTGAAAGGTGTCTGCATAGGAATCTTTAGGCTCTTTAAGATGCTTAATGGTCACTTCTGTCACTATTGCACTGGGAGGTGTTCTGTGGCAATGAGTACTAGTAGATAAAGACTGGAATAGAAATAATTTTGAGGATAACTCACTGGAAAAGGAGTAGAAGGGATCCATGTTAGTCTAAATCGCAGCTGCCAGCAGTATTCCTGTTAAATGATGCCCTTATCAGAAGTCTTGTTCTTGGTGACTTCATAGTTGGAGAAACTTCATCTGATGTTTGAATGGTTGATGCTTGTTCCCACATACCAGTGCACTTTAGGTGTTCCCCACCATCTGTGCCTGACCAATCACAGAGTCCCTGCACGATGAATGTTGGAAGGGACCTCTGGGGATCATCTAGTCCAACACCCCTGCTAAAGCAGAGTCACCCACAGCAGGTTGCCCAGGATCACAATGTCCAGGCAGGTTTGGAATCTCTCCAGAGAAGGTGACTCTACAACCTCTCTGGGCAGCCTGCTCAAGGGTTCTGGCACCCTTCCAGCAAAGAAGTTTTCCTCCTTTTCAGATGGACCTTCTTGGGTTCTAGTTTGTGCCCCTTGTCCTGTTGTTGGATACCTCTGTAAAGAATCTGGCCCCTTCCTCTTACCCTCCTCCCTTTGTAGCCTCTGCTGAACTCTCTCCAGTAGTTCCTTGTCTCTCTTGAACTGAGGAGCCATGAAGGACTAAGTACTCCAGCTTTGGTCTTACCAGGGCAGAGTAGAGGAGGAGAGCCTCCCTTGACCTCCTAGCCACATTCTTCTTAAGGCATCCAGTTGTTTGTCCTCTGTCATGAGTGGCTTGCATTGGTATTTTTACCCCAAATCTGACATGAGTGTAGCTTTTGGCTTCGTAAGCTGTAGAAACAGAGATTGCTTTGATCTCATAAAAACCTACTGGGGTTTAGAGCACTGGAATTGTACAGGCCTCACTTTGGAGGAAGGGTTCCTTTTTCTGCTCAACTTTAAAGCCAGTACTATTTGCTTGAAAATTTAAATGTCTTAATTTTGAATGTCTTAACTTGTATTTCTTGGCACTTCTTTGTGGTGTTTTTCTTTTTTTTTTTTTTTTTTTTTCCCTTTGTGCCTCTTGGTTTTTGTGGCCATTACTACATTGTGTGTTTTAATGGATGCTATCTGCCTAATCATTTACTGAAATAATTGTCTTTGCAGACAACATATGTAACAGGGAATGCCTTTTGTTCTCTTTGCATCCAGGCCTTTTCCCTCAATTCTTACCTGATGTAAGGAAACTTATAGCTAATGTTACGTTAGTGACTGTGCAATAAAGCCCCACAGAGAAACCTGCGCCTGTATGTCATTTTTTAATTAATTAAGCTCTCCAAGCTAAAAAGTAGATTTTTCTGTCAAGAAAATAATAGAATTCCTCCTTGAGAATGAAGCAGTTCATTATGAGCAGAGTCTAATCAGATGTCATACATTCTGTGATATTAAAAGCTATGAAAGAGTCTCTGCTGAGCTGCATTATAATTGGAATGAAAGAACAATGACCCCTCTGTTGCCGCTGCACTGATGGAAAGATATCTAATTATTTGTTGCATTCAGCTAGATGCAGCATGCCTTCCAAAATGGGATTCCTAATGTTGAGGATCTTTGCTAGAACGCTTCATTTGACCCTGATCATTAAACTCGACCTGACAACTAAACTCCTTTTTCCATTGTGAATTGGTAAACCTCAGTGTGCGTCTGAGGTGTGGTGTAGCTCTTAAGAGTTTCGTGTTCAGTGGTTGTGGCTACCAGAATCTTACCAACAAAAACTTTTCAGTAAAATAAGTCTGCCAATTTTTAATCAATAAAAATAATTGGTAGAAGTGTTAAATTCTCACTACTTAGCCACGCTTAGTGTTTAGATGTCATTCAGCCTAATTTATTATCTGAATCTATTTAAACAAGTTTCTTGTGATGGGAAAAGTAGGAGATGAGCTCCTCAGCTAAGGAAATCACTCCTAAAATAATTGCAGGCAATACTTTCATGTGAGGCCTCCTAAACTGTGCTATTAAATACCCTTTGTTTTTAGGCAAGCTATTTCAGCATGAAGAAAATGGCATGGGTGAAGTGTGGCACAGGTGAAGCATGGTATGGGTAAAGAGTGAGGCCAGCTCCACCTTTACTACTCTAAGTGTTCTAGAAGCTGCCACCACTTCCATTTACCCAACAAAAAAATACTCCTAATCTTTTGCATCAGTATAGCTGAGGTGTTTGCTAAAGAAATGGTGTCTTTGGTTCCAGCAGGCTGGCTTATTTTATTCAAAGCAGCTTTGCTGATAAATGGTGAAGAACATACACATGACTTGTAACAAATGGCCAATTTACTTCTGATACTGGTAATTATTTGTCTTTCTGACAAATAATTCTTTCCCTCTTTCTTTTTGATGTGACACACTCGAAGTGCCTGAGTATTAGCACATGGAGAACTGATTGTATAATCAAATAGTCTTCAAAGATCCTGCGGAATAACTTGGGGGCCTGAAGTGAGTTAATGTTCATGGTCAGAGCTGATAATAATACTTAGCATTTGTGGAGTGCTTTGAAGATACAAAGCACTATGTGAACACACCCTAACACCACAGCTGCAATCAGGTATTTTCTCAGCCATACACATGGAGAAACAGTTGCAGAATTAAATGGATTAATTTCCAAGACAGTCAAGTATGTGGTTGGCTTCAAATATGGCAGTTCAGTGGCTGCTCCTCCACTGCTTCTTGATCCCAGGATTTCCAGATGGAAATGGGTATCAAAACTGAGTCTGAAGTCTGCAGATTCTTAGCTGTCAATCTGTTTTTAGAAGAACTGGTGGAAAAAAAAAGAAAATTTGGTCCCATTCTTGTGGTAGTTAAAAGAAAGTTTCTGCGAGCTAGGTCAATATGTGTTGAAAATTGCCAACCAAGCCATTATTTATCTTAAGGCAAGAACTTAGTCTAGAGCACTGGTGAAGTAAATCCTCTGATGAGTAATTTTCTTCACCTGAGTTTGAGCATTCAGCTGAAAATATCTGAAGCATACGTCTTCAATTCCTGCCTGCTGGATCCTGACGTAATGAGGCCACCAGAGACAATCCCATATGTTGCAGGTACCTGGGGTTTTCTTCTGATTTTATTCTCCTGTGAACATTTTGCCAAAGACAAAGTCAGAAATATTGGTAAATCTTAACTTTGAGAAATAACGGGTTTACATTACAGCCACATAGCCTCTGCAGTGAGGCTAATGCTAAACTAAAGAAAGGCTTTGGGGAGTTCAGGAAAATTGTGTGATAAATGTTTTGCTGTTTATTTATAATTAATTTTCAGTCATTGCAATCTTTTCAGGATCCCGTTTCTCCTTGAAAACTAAGAAAACATGCTCGATAAAAAGGTAATTTTTGTACTTCTTCCTAGATACTGATGCTTACATAAATCGAGACATAAACAGAGTTTGAAGCCCTTGGGCTGTTGTGGCTAACAGCTGACACTAGGTGTCAGGGTCTGATTGGTACTGCAGGAGACCGCTCAGGATTCTTGCAATGGTTGAACGTAGTCATGTCCATTACCAATGTGAGGTACCTGAAAATGCTAAAACGCTACCATTTTTCCCCAAAATGCAGATCTGAAGTTTCTCTGAGGTATCTTGCAGCAAACCTCCTGACCCACCCTACTGACTGAAGCATGCCTGAAACTTGCAAAGAAGAGGATAGTCCAAGGAGGAAGGACACGGATCTTGGGTTTCAGAGCTTGGGCACAACTTCTTGGGTGACACCAACTACTCATATCCTAAGAAAAAGCTCTGCAAAGGTAATGCTTTCATCTCTTAATAGGAATGATTGTTATTGAGAACCAGGGCTTCTAGGCTTTAGCATCTGAACTCATCTCCTGTTCCATAAGGACAAGAGAGAGTCTGAATGTGCAGAAGGAAGGGTTCCTTTAGGCACTGTTGTGAAGTATCCAAGTATCTCCTTGGACACAAAACCATTGGGTTTTGATAAACCAGTGGTAATTGATAAAAGTTGTTCGTTTGCTGCACAGTTGCCAGATTGGTGAATACTTTTTTTTAATTTTTTTTTTTTTTTTAAGCAAACAAGCCTTTGGGGTGATCTTGGCTTCCTAAATGACAGGCAGATTTCTGCAGTGCCTCTGCAGAAACACAAATGATGCAGTGACTGGGCCTTGGACAGTGCTTCTGTGCGTCAAATAGACGATTAGAGTGAGTGGGGATCTTTGGGGATCTCAATGCTCAGCAAGGGCTGAAGGGTGGGGGGCAAAAGGATGGGGCCAGACTCTTCACAGTGGCCTCTAGCAACAGGACAAGGGGCACAAACTAGAACTCAGGAATGTTCTATCTGAAAAGAAGAAACTTATTTGCTGTAAGGCTGCTCAATGGAACCCTGGAGCAGGCTGCTGAGAGAGGTTGTTGGTGTTTCCTTCTCTGAAGAGATTCCAAACCCAGCTGGACATTGTGATCCTGGCCCAGCTGCTGTGAGTGCCCCTGCTTTAGTTGGGGGGTTGGATGAGGTGATCTCCAGAGGTCCCTTCCATCCCCTGCAATTCAGTGATTCTGTGAAGTGGGAGGTAACCGTGAGATGCAGGTTTTGCTGAACTTTGTTTACATACGCAGAGACCCATTCTCCTTTTTATGAAGGGACCTGAGCCCAGGCAGGAGGATGCATGGCACCGAACCTCTCCTCCTGGAAGCTGACAGTGAGAAGCCCCCCCACAACCGGCGACGAAGGAGATGTTGAGGGCCACTTTTGATCCCTTTATTCTCCAGCACAGGGAAGGCCGGAGGGAAGGGGATAGCGTGCTCAATAAGATAAAGGACGAGGAGGAGGGGGTCTTACAACACCGCCGGCTCCCAGGGGCTTGCTGTCGGCATTAGCGCTCCACGCCCCCCTTCCTCCTTCTTCTCTCTCGTCTGCTCCTGCTCCTCCCGGAAAGGAGGCCGTGCCCGCGCTCCCCGCCTCGGCGGGAGGCGCTCGGTGCTCGCCGCCCACCGCCGCCGGAACAAAAGGCGCGGCTGCATGGTGGCTGCGGAGCGCCTGGCCGCGCCCGCGCCGCTGCGATCCCCTCTCCGCTTCCCGCTCCCCCGTTCCCCTTCCCGCCACCATGTCGGGCAGCGGCGGCGGCTGCAGCAACAGCAACAGCGCGGTGAAGAAGAGGAGCCCGGCGGGCTCGGCCTCCTCGCTGGCGCAGGAGGAGGAGAAGCAGGCGATGGAGAAGATGCTGGAGGTGGCGAGCGGTGCGGCTCAGGAGAACGGCTGCGCCCGCTCGCCATCGCCCTGCGGCTCGGCCGAGGGTGAGGGGGTGACGCTGCAGCGCTCCATCACGCTGCTCAACGGCGTGGCCATCATCGTGGGCACTATCATAGGGTCCGGCATCTTCGTCACCCCTACCGGCGTGCTGCGGGAGGCCGGTTCGCCCGGTTTCTCGCTGGTGGTGTGGGCTGTCTGCGGGGCCTTCTCCATCGTTGGTGCCCTCTGCTACGCTGAGCTGGGCACCACCATCACCAAGTCCGGCGGCGACTACGCCTACATGCTGGAGGTGTACGGCTCCCTCCCCGCCTTCCTCAAGCTCTGGATAGAGCTGCTCATCATCCGGCCTTCCTCACAGTACATCGTGGCTCTGGTCTTCGCTACCTACCTGCTCAAGCCCCTCTTCCCTACCTGCCCGGTGCCTGACGAGGCTGCCAAGCTGGTGGCTTGTCTGTGTGTCCGTAAGTATCTGCAAACCCTCTCCATGAGCCTGCTGTCCTCCTCCCCCACGTGGCTCACCGCCGCCTTCCCCAACAAGTCAGCCCAAGCAGCTCGCTGCCGTGAGCCCGTCGCACCACCTCTCCTGTGCTACACTGGTTCCCTACTGGGGCTTTGGAGGCTATTTGGAACAGCAGGTGTAGGAAATGTGGCCCAAACCCAAATAAACTGAACAACAACAACAACAAAAAAAAAAAGCCTCTCTGATTTCTAGCAGTGCAGTGAGCAGCATGCAATAAATGGAACGTGCATTTTGCCTGTGAGCTGGAGTGGGATCTCTCGTGCTCTTCCCACAGGATTCTCTTCAGGCAGGGTAAAATCTCCAGTCCTGCTGTGCTGTGGTGGCTGGAATGGGTGTTTTATATGCAGACGTGAGAATAATGTGCAGTTGGGAAATTATCTCTCACGAGCAACTGGTGCTGAACGTGGCCTGTGCTGCAGTGCATGGCAGTTTTCAGCACCAGTTTGGAGATGAGATGTTTCTCAGCTGTATGTCTACTGATACCATGCTCAAAACCTGTTGGTTGTTGGTTGTGGGGGTTTTTTTTGATAGCAAACCTTATAATACCTCATGAGACTTGCCTTGCAGAGAAGTTCAGTCATGCAGGGATGAATTTAGGGCTGTTGATGTCTGCCATGGCCCAGATCTCTCCCCTATGCTGCAGTTTTTATCATCTTTGGTATTTTTCAGGTCTGTGGGTTTGCTGGTGAAGCCTCGTTTTCCATTCCTCTGGTGACTGCAAAGTCACCCTATCCAAATTCCTCATTCTCTAAACGCAGGACCATTTTCTGCCTTTTTTTATTTCCTATTCAATTTATGCTCTGCTCCATTGGGTGGCTCTTGTGCCACTGCAAAGATGTGTGTTGGGGAAGGATATATATTTTTTTCTGGTGAGGGCTTTACAAAGCATTTGTTTGATGTATGAAGTTACAGTCAGGTGATTTACTTGTTCATTTTGAGGCTGTGAAGAGAAGTCAGCTTGCTTGTGCTGTCCAAAGGGAAATTGTGTTAGATTCCTTCACCCTCTGAGGCTCGCAGGCATTCAGAAGTGGCAGCACATGGTCATTATGGGAAGATAGATTGTCTGCAAATGTCTTCATACACAAACTGACCCAGGCTTTGGTAGATACATTCTATGACTAGCTAGTAGATAGACTAAAATAAATAGCAGGCAGAGCAGCAAAGTGTACTTTCTTTGGGCAAGATTGAAACTTACTCATTCCCCAGATAAATGGTGCAGATCATGAGGGCAAGCAGACAGGCATGTGGACTTCACATCTGAGTTCTTAACAAAGTGGAGTGCCTGTGTTAGGGTAGTGTAGTCACCTAACTGTAGCAGGGTTAGGAAATAATTCTATTGAGGGGTTTCTTGTCTTGAGTAGAGCCTTGTGAAAAATGTTTTGGACCTTTCTTGCCAGTCTGCAATGTGGTTTCTTTGGTCACACAGAGAAAGAGGGGCATGCATGCACGCACGTGGCATTCACATGTTTTGCTGAGAAGCCAGCAGAGCATTGATTAGATGGACTTTCTGACTGGTTTATGGCAGACTTTTGCTGTGCAGGAACATGTTGTGGTTGACAAACCCTTTGGGAACATGTTTCTAATAATAAATAACTCTTCATCTGCAGGATTTTTCCCAAAACAGGGATGAGGTGCCTCTGTTACAAATTTACTGATCAAGAAACAAATGCAGGGATAAAGCAGACTTGCCTATGGCGAGATCTGTTCAGTGACAGGATTGCAGCATAACATTTCTTGATGCCAGGTCTCAATCCCACATGCTTCTCCAATAAGTAAAGGGTCTCCAACTTTCTTTTGCTAGCAATTAGTAGCGTTCCTGAACGGAGAGTTTGCTCTTGAACCTTTATCTTGACATGCCAAGGATAAAGTGTTGCTAGTTCCCCAAACCTGCGTCATGTCCATGTGTTTCTTCTTTAAAATTTTCTACCCCCTGCACCCCTGGCTATTATTTTGTTTATGCTTTGAGTTACAATTTTGTTTGTCTCCTGTCCTACAAAAGGTTAGTTCATCATGCCTTGCCTCCAGCAAGTTAGGGTTTTTTTTCTGACTTTGATTTTTGGAGTTAGCTTTTAATCTGTCTTGTGCCAAAACCACATCATGAACTAGGAACAATAAATGAAGGAAATGTGGTCCAAGGACTTAGCAAGTCACACAAAACTTCTGTGGACTAACAAGTGGCTTTGCTAGGTGATTGTGCCAAACGTACCCCTACCCAGTGAGATACTCTTTTTTTCCAGATTAGGAAAAATGCCCTGTTTGTGCACATGCCCTAGAGTGTATGTGAACAAGTTATCTCAGAGAAGGGACGAGTGGTTTGGGAAGCAATAAGGGAATTTGGGGCCCCAGGCTGGAGCACAGTTGACTTATTATTCAGCCAAACCCCAGCCATTTAGAGCAGCACCAGCTGGGTTCTTTGCAAGGTTTGTATCTTAACATAAAATGCAATTGGCTGCATGGTTTCTAGTAAGAGAAGAAATAACTTATGTTATTTGCTTCCATTTAGAGTGTTACTGGTGCTGAAGAGTTGAATAAATAATGTGGTGGTTGCCACCATGAAGTAGAGGAAATTGAACTCCTGGTCATTAAGATAATCAAAATAGATCACAGACTTGGAAGAAAGGAAAACTAGTTGGAGTAGGGAATTTTGTTCCCTTTAAAGTGCTGAGGAGAACAAGGTGGGTGGCAAGAGGAATTTAACTACAAATAGGTATTTTCTGCTCTCAAGATTGTAATCTACAGGCAGGCAGTTGGAATGCAAGACCTCTTCCGTAAGACAAAGTGAATGCTTGTGAGGGTTGCCTAATAAGTGTGGGAATTCACCACAGGGAAGTCTTCTGTAGCAAGATGGGTCAAGCTGTGCATCATTAGCATGGCTTGCTTCATGTTCACCACAAAATGGGCAGTGCCCTCAGGTGTAAGAATTTGCAGGTATTAATTAGTTTGCAGGCTTAATGCTTTCAGGTTACTTGGGTAACTCAAACTGCACGTTATTTTGCCTGTAAGATTGCATGGCTGGTACTTTTAGAACATTAAATCACAAAAGCAAATGCTGAGGGGTAACAAACACGAAATCTACCTGGTGTCCAAGGAGTTTTGAACAGGAAAAAGCACCTGAAACTGAGAATTTGTGCGTATGCATGAAAACCCAACAGTAATTTAGATTCCTCCAAATACCATCTCATCTAAACCAACTTTACCCCATCTATAGCAGTTGGAAGGCCAGTTACTATGTCCTGCCTTTGCATATTTGATTGCTAGGTCCTGATTTTGCATGGTTCATTAAGGTTGGAAAAGACCTCTAAGATCATCAAGTTGGCCACCAACCCAACACCACCATGGCCACTAAACTGTGTCCCAAGGTGCCATGTCTACATGTCTTTTGAATTCCTCCAGGGATGGTGACTCCCCCAGCTCCCTGAGCAGCCTGCTTTAGTGCTTGGCTGAAATCTGGTGATGTCTACCTAAGAGCATCCTCATTGTACACGGCAAAGAATTAAACTACTAAGGATTCTGTACTCCGTATCTCAGGTGCACATACAAAGCTCCTGCCAGAAGATAAATGACAATCCATGATAAGAGAATATTTAGGTAGCAAGTGTAGCTTGGAAAAGGCTTTCTTATATATGTTGTAGAGCCATCTTCATGTAGCAGAAGGATAGTGTGCCAGTGTTTAATCCTGTCTTCTTTCGTCCCCACTGAAGAAGCGGTGTCCAGGTAGTGGCTGGATCAGTGTCCAGGTGGAAGTTCATCCTTGATGTCTTACAGTGAGAGTAGGCCAGAGTCTTTAGCCACCTGTGTCAACATTTCTTACATTTGAGATGATGAATCTTGCAGAAATCATTAAAAATATCACAGAGCACAACCTAATAGACAATGTATGTTCTAGAGAGAGGCTCCAGGAAAGTTTCTTCTTGCTCATATATATTCCTTGTGTCCACCTGTTCTTTAGCAGATTTTCTACATGTGAGAGGGCTCTGAATTGTGAATACAGTAAATTCCCTGTAGATTAGGGAGATAAGGGATAATGCTGCTTCCAGACCTGAACTGGTTCTTGCTTGGTGTTTCACCAGTTCCTGAACTGTTCTTCCCACACACATTTTATATACAGCCTATGTGCTACATGGCAGGTAATTTACTTGTTTCTTGACAATATAATCTGCTCCAGAGAAGCTTGAGAAACCCTGCCAATTGCATATAATTTTACTCTTGATCTTCAATGTCAAGTCAGTGGTTTGATTGTTAGCTTCTGAAGCCTTTTATCACTTGTTAATTATAAATGCTAATCTGGCACTAATAACCCCAATATTCCTGCAGCAATATCTGCTCCTTTCCAAGCTCTGGCATTTTAATCTTCTTTAGCATTTCTTTAGACTTCCTTTGCTGCTCCTGAAATATTATTTCCCTCTGCAAGTGTGGAATTCCAGTGAAGTGATCACCTGTTCTTCATGGGTCTCTTTTGTTACGAGCAGTCTAATAGTGAAAGAATTGGTAGCAGTCAGTGCAGAGTTGGGTCATACCTAATAGCAAATGTTGCCTGACATTCCCATGAATACACTGAGTTAAAGGAGGAGAATGATCTGAAATCCAGGGTTTGGCAAAAGGGAGGGGACAAATGCCTTGAGTCCTTGCCAAATTACAGCCACAGTCCATTGAGTTGTCAGCACTTCACCCTGAAGTTGCCTGTGTTGAAAGCAGGAACATCTTTATTTCGAATCACAGAGTGGGTTGGGTTGGAGGGGGCCTTAAAGATCGTCTACTTCCAACCTGCCATGGGTAGGGACACCTTCTAGTAGAGCATGTTGCTCAAGTCCTCATCCTGTCTTTGAACATTTCCAAGCTTGGAGCCTCCCCAATTTCTCTGGGCAACCTGTGCCAGTGCCTCACCACCCTCATGGTTTGAAGCCATCATCCCTCATCCTATCACTCCATGCCTTTGTAGAAACTCCTTATTGAGCTGTTCTGTAGTCCATTTCAAATAGTAGAAGGCTGCAGTAAGGTCTTCTCTGAGCCTTCTCCAGGCTGAACAACCCCAGCTTTCTCAGCCTGTCTTCATAGGAGAGGTGCTTCAACCCTCAGATCATCTTCATGGCCTCCCCTAGCCAATTCCATGTCCTGTGGGGAGCTCCAGAGCTGGATGCAGAACTCCAGGTGGGGTCTATATGAGGGCAGAGTAGAGGGGGAGGATTGTCTCCCTCCTCCTGCTGCCCATGCTGCTTTTGATGCAGCCCAGGATACAATTTGGTATTGAGGTTTTTCTTCAACTCTAACAGGTTTGGCTGTTTGGCCAGTTCTTGAAAGTGAGGGTATGGATAGATAGCAGGGATTAGGTGGCAGCAAGGCAAGCACAAAGTACATCTTACCCTTGTCTGTTTAAGGTGGGTTTATTCTGCATCATTGCTGCTTGGAATGTAATCTTCCAGGACAAGCAGGCTGCGAAGCTTTGAAGATTTTTCTTTCTTGCCTTCTCCTCTAGGAAGGTGAATTAAATGACTAAACTGTATCAGTAAATAGAGACTTGGTTGATCAGGGTGGAAGGAAAGGGTCTGTGTAGAATCCCTGCTCTGTGGCTACTGTTGCAAGACTGATGTTGGTTTTTTAAGCCCACATTTAATTAGAGAGTAGCATGAATGAAAGCAGCCTCTGACACTAGCAGGACTGTACTGAAATGGATGAAGGTTTGGAGGATTCTTGAAACACAGCAAGCAACTGCTGCATTTCTTGGCACCCCTCTCTTGGCTCTCACAACAAATGACCCATTGGATTTTATGGTCTTTGAAGGATTTACATGATTTACATGATCCTTCAGTCTTTCTTTTCTGACAGGGACAAATTGGGAAGGCTTTTTCAGAGTAACTCCATCATCAGTCTAATTCAGAGCACCCTCATTAGGTATTTCAAGTATTCCAACAGTCTCATCGTCCCCGTGTCAGTAGATCAAATACAATGGATGAGAAAGCAGTTTCTTGCCAGTCATCATGCAGAGCTGAATTCTGACCCTCTGCATGGCACAGGTGGCATGAATCAGCCTAAAACCTGCCTGGAATTTTTCATTAGGTTCATTAAATTCATGACCCATGACTCAGTGTTCAAGTTCAGCCACCATCTCATGGACTTGTGGAACCTAATTCAGTACAACCATGGAAAGATTCTTCTGGGTAAGTGTAACATCACTGTGGGCCAGGCAAGAAGCTGTGTTTTGCAGGTGCAGAAGCTGACAGTCTCTTTGGCAAGGATGGTGACATTTAGGGGCTTATTGTGTGTCTTCAGGTGTCTTTTTAGTTCGCTGGCAATGGAAGAAAAGCACCTTTTTCTCCCAAGCAAAGTCTGCACTGTTTGTCTTGCTGTGGTAAAATGACCTCTTTTATGGAACTGCTCCATCGTGTAATCTAGAAGCTTCGACAGGAATGATACAAGCTCCTTTCTAAGGAGACAAAATAGGAACTCCTACCACAAGCTAAGAGTTAGCTTCCCTAAAATTACTCAGCTCTTAATTAAGTTTTTCGTGTACCACACAGTTGGAATAGTGTGAACTGTATCACTGCTGTCACCTTGGTACCACAGCAATGAGTACGTCTGTCTGTGCTCGAGATCCAGCCTCTGCAGTATCTACAAACCATGAAAGTCTTCCCTGAGCCCTTCCTTGGTCAGCCCTGCTGCTGCCTTTTGGCCCTGGCTGTGCTGCACCGGTTGGCACAGCTCTTGAGAGAGAGAGGTGGCAAGTGAATGCTTGTGAATTTATTCTTGCCAGAATTCTGGAAGCTTGAGGGTGTGGATGCTTCTGGGATCTGTGCTGCATGATGAAATGGTACCATCACCCCACTCTGCACTAACTTCGCTGGCTCCCAGCTCAGAGCCTGTTTCAGCACCAGAGGCTTCCTGGAGCTGAAATCCAGCAGAGGCACGAAGCTGTGACACCTTCAGGGTGTCTGCAAGCATTTGTTGGAGACATCCAGAGCTCGTGGTCTCAGTCAGGGGCTGGGGCTAGAGGTGATCCCTTTTCTTTAAACTCAGTTTAGGGCAGCCTTTGCTTTCTACTTTCGTCTGTCATTTGTTGATGCCCCCATCCCCTGATTCCTCAGCAGCACTGCTATTTTGGGAAGACAGATACAAAGGGAACTGTAAAATGCTGTCAGGTATGTTTATTACTGGACAGACACACTTGCTCTGGAGCCAAGTGCTCGTTCCAGCAGCCTCATGTGCCATTAAGCATTTCCCTTCTACAGACTGATTGCCCAGGCTGTTAAGTTTCTCCAGGGATTTGTCCTCCAAGAAGTATCTGTAAAATTTTTCCTTCTGCTTAGTCTTTTTAGCACCTTGCAAGGCACAAGTCTGCACTTAAGACCTATAAAGCTGATTTTTCTATGTCCTTGTAGGTTTGTCTCCTGTTAGATTGTGCTATTAGAAATAGACACCTGAGACTATTGAAAGACACTGTGGTGTCACAGCCACTTGAATATAAATTGGGATGTTTTTTGGCCTTAGTGAATTGATTTTTTTTCCCCTGGGTTTAAAGCACTGTAGTCAGTGTAATGTCATTCCTTGGTTTTGTACTCTTTATTTTCACCATGTCTAACCTCTGGTGAGCTTAGGCAGCAGTTCTCTTTAAATCACGTGGACCTTTTGTGTCTGTGCCATGTGCTGCTGGTCATCCCTGCAGTGTGTTTCTTGGTGGCTCTGGGTTCAACTTCTCTTGTCTCTGTGTGAAACCTGGTTGCACTGTCTGTGGTAGAAGAGAAAGATGCTTGTCCATCATCTGCACTTTCCAAAGGGTGAGAGGAGAGCAGCCTTTGCTGCAGGATGGGGAAATGTAAAGGAGGTGAGAACTATAAGTAACTATGAAGAGAAAATTAACATCTGCTAGCAGATGGTAAATGGAAGCATCATCTTAAAATTGTAAGGGTTTAGTGCTTTGGAAGTGTGTAAGTTAGAAAAGGGAATTGTTGCATCATTTATCCTCTGTGTGGACAGTGTTACAGTCCCAGTGGGGAAGATGAAGTGGAGGATTTCCCTTCATTTTTCCTTTCCTTCCTACAGGTTCCCTGTCCTATTACACACTTTTGTTCTGGTCCTGCAATGCCACAGGTAGCAATCCTTGGGTAACTTGTAGCAAGTTAGTTGAGTTTGCTGCTTCAAAGCAATCTGCTCAAGCACACTTACCCTTGTTAGAGAGGTACAGACTGAATTATTTAGGAAACACTACAGGAAACCTATGGGAGATGAAACAAAGGAGAAAAGTGACATTGTGCAAGGCTCCCCAGGTGTGTTACCTCACAGGGAGCATGAATGCAGCTGTGCTGGTCTCTCAAGAATTCCTACACTTACTGCAGACATTTCACCTGAAAGGCTGCTGAAGGTCTTGGGTTGAGCAAACTCCCATCACCCCATCAGCAAGTTACATCTGGTGCTGGAACTGGATCCTTTTTTCTTCTGTGATTGAGAGATGAGAGCTGTGGATCAGCTGTTTGTTTGCTTTTTTTACCCAATAAAGCCTCTCTGAGCACTGTCTTTACTCCATCTCTGATCCTTGGCCACATTCCATTACCCCAGGAAAGCTGCAGCCCTGCCTTTTTCTGTATGATATTTGCCAAGATCATTGCATCATAAATGCCAAGCCTTGGGTTGCTTGCTTTAGGGCTCCATTCACATGCTGTTTGCTTTGGGCAGAACCACGTGCCCACAGGGCAGCTTTACTACATCCTGCCTTCCCTTTGTAGTCACAGGAGCTGTGGTTGCTTATAGTGCTTGTCATGGACTTGTTCTGTGTGGGCATTCTCATGATCCCTTTCAGCTTTGTAGGGATTTATTCCTTGTATCACCTAGAAATCATGGTTGAGAAAAATCTTGGCACTTGAGTTCAAAGGAATATGCCTATACAGTGTGAATTGCTGGGGGGCAAGGTTCTGGGTCTTCTGTTGTATTTGTCAGTTTATCCTTGTCCCTATCAGTAGCAGGGAAATTACCTGATTGTGCAGGTGAGTGCCAACAGAGCAGGTTCAGTGACATGCCTGAAGCCAGCTGGGACTCCTAGGGCCAAGTAAATGATTGAAGCCATACCCTGCTATTCTTTTCTGAAAGCTGAACTTCTCTTTGAAAGGCTTTGGCTTACCCTGTGGCTTCAATATCTTCAACTATCTTAGACTGGATATTAAAAGAAATTCTTTACAGTAAGGGTGGTGAGACACTGGAACAGGTTAACCAGGGAGATTGTGGATGTATTCCCCCACCAGAGGTGTTCAAGGCCAGGCTGGACAAGATGTTGAGCAAACTTGTCAGTGGAAGGTGTCCCAGCCCATGGTGGGGGGGGATTTGAACTAGATGATCTTTACGGTCCCCCCTAACCCAAACCATTCCATGATTCTATGAAATTAAACTCTCAGCCAGGGCGAGCAGTCAGCAGAAGACATGAAGGGGTGAACAGCACCTTTTGAACATGTTCTGTCTATAGCAGCCAAAACTGCTATCATTCCTGCTTCTGCCAGGAGTAAATACAACCACCCCCTCTTACACTGCAGCTTTCTAGCTCCTATTATGCCCATTAATGTAAAACCTTTGGAGAGGGGCTGCTGAATCAGACAGGCAGACAGGGTCACATCATGTCTTGCTGAAATCCTTATTTCTAGAATGATTCCCAAGAACAGCCCCAATGGCTCACTCAAAAGGTCTGCCTGGCTGCAGCGCTGGCTTCTGACAGCAGCCAGTGGCTGTAGCCTGAGGAAAGGTGCTGCAGAAATTAGGGCAGTGCAGTCTCATCTTGCCCTGCATCGTATCACTGGCCTGATTCATAGTAAAGCCCTGGCTGTGCAGCTTTCCCCCGGAGCTGATGTGGAGCAGTTCAGCTGAGGTGACCAGAGCTGTGCCAGCAGGAGTCCCGCAGCCCTGCTTCGCTGGGTAGCATCTTGGATCAAGAATAAAGCTTGCTGCTTTAAGAAGCCCTAGCCCTCTGCTCTCCTGGGAAACTGAGCAGCCACTGGAATTTGTTGTGGAGTTTTCAGTCTGTCTTCTTTCCTCAGTGTCTGGAGGGTTCTTTTTTGGTGGGTGAGACTGGGTTGTTTTTTGTTTTGTTTGGGTTTGTTTTTTTTTTTTAGCCCTTCCTACATTGAAAGCATTTAAGCGTAGTAGTAACTCCACCACACTCCTTTAGGAAAGACAAATATTATTGCACAGTGGGAAAAGCAGAGGAGGGAGATTGTGACTTGAAAGGCTCAGCATCATGACTGGTTTGGAAGAAGCTCTCAGCCTTGTTCAGAGGCTCTACCCCAAAGTGTTTTCTTATTTTTATGGGGCCTGTTTATCTGGCAGTGATGTTTTTAAGGGCTCAGTACAGCTGCTTCAGTTGTTTTTTGGTTTGAACTACAGAGAAAGCTTTTGCCTTTTATGTCCAGCACTGCTGTCCATGGAATCCCTGCAGAACATGAGAAACGGCCCTGAGAAAGTCAGCATTTCATGTCGGGGGGGCTGAAGCAGCTTTTGTCAAAGAAACAGAATGCCTAAATGGGGAAGGGAACATCACTGCCACACCTCTGAGGGCTGCCTTCTCTTGCAGGAGCAGTGTGCTTTTAGATGTGTTAGCTCATCCCTGAAATATCCCTCTGTAAACAAGGGCAGGTTTATTTTTAGTGTAATTGCTGCTCAAAGCGAGTCCTGGATCCTCTGCTCCATCCTTGTCCTCCCCATTAGGATTCACCAGAGGTGCTTTTTGCAGGTGAATTGTGATCAGTGCTTGGTGACAGCTCACTGGGTTTTCTTCTCTCCCCTTCACCTCCCCCCTGTTGCATAGACATTGCCAGCTGACCTTGCTAACCTGTGTGTTCTCCTCCCCTCTCTATCTGGACAATGTCCCTTTTGTCATGCTGGCTGGAGGCAGATACCTCCCAGCCTTCTGCAAGGTGACAGAGCTGTGACCCTGCAAGCCCTCGATAGTGCTGGCCTGCTGCTGGATGCTGAAAAGCCTCCAAACCCAGGCAGGCTGTGTCTTTGCAGTCAGATGCACCATATCTCCCCTGCACAGCACGGGGTGGAGGGACCCTGGGGCAGGGGGAGGTGGTGTGGCAGGTTTGTCAGCTCTGTTCCTCACTGCTTGTTCTGGGCTGCTTGCCGAAGCAGGTCAGCCAAAGCCCAGCTCCTGCTGTCCTGTGACCCGTGTGGGAGCTCATGTGTGTCCTTCCCAATGAAACACCTCTGGGTCGTTTTGAGCTCACCCACTACAAATGCCCCAACAACCCCCAAGTGTTGGGGGTTAGAAAGGTATGACACAACAAAAAAAGTGAATCTGAAATTCCTCCTTCTGCTTTCATTCTTGTAGGGCATGCTGCACCACACGCACAAGCACTTCTTTGTGAAGGCTTCCATCTCTTTCTCCAAACTTCCAATACTCTTGTCTTAAGAGGACACCAGTCCCTGGGGGGTTGGTGGTGGCAGGGGGAAGCCAGGGATCCTGAAAGCAAACATCATATTCTGGGATGTGTGGTCTGCTGCAGCGGGACTGGCTTTGCTCTCCCCTCCCTGAAGATCCCCCACAAGCAGCCTTTAGCAATACAGACGCTTGAATCCTCTCAGCCTGATGCATGTTGCTGTTGTGCTGAGGCCATAGTGGGGTCTCAGACCCCTGTGAATGATGCAGCTCATATCCCTTCTGGCCTGCATGTGCTCTGAGGCACTGGGAGCTCCTGTCACTCACTTGCTTGAGCAGGAACATGAAGTCTATTTGTTGCTGTTGGACCCAGATACTGCAGTGCCCAATGACCAAGCTCTCTGAAGCCAGTCTGTGGGTGCATCTGAGCTTGTCTGTGCCCATATGTTCTGGGAAGGCTATTCCCAGCTCTGACGTGGGCTCTGAGTGTAATTCCTTGAACTCGTACCACAGGCATGGCAGGATGCAGGCTGGCAGTGCACCAGCAGGACCCTTTTAAATACCCAAATACTCTTTGTCTTCTCCCATAGTTTCATTTCTCAGTTTGCAGCTTATTGTACCCTTGCTGGGAGGCAGGGGATGAGATTGCAGGAATGTGCCTTTGCTCTAAGCTGATGAGACGTGGGCAGCTCTGGTACATGGTCCTGTCACAAGCCAGAGAGCAAAAGCAGGCACTGCTGATCCTGCTCAGCTGTCTCAGGTTGGAGGTGAGGTAGTGAATGCGCAGTGTGCTGGAGCCTGTGTCCTTCACGTGCCTGTGTGTGCTCAGGGTGCACCCAGCTTCAGAGTAGGGGTGAGTTGTGCTTCTCACTGTGATGCTCCATGTGTGTTGAGGGTCTTAAGGCACGGGATGCTCTTGCTGGGCAGTACAAACCATCTGACTAATTATCCATCCCTTTTCCTCCACTGTTCTGAAGCATCCCATGTGGCTCAGCCCCACTAGGGCAGGCTTGTGGTCAGAATCTCTACTGACAGTCTCCTGGAGACATTGATGACTCAGTGAAGGTGCTGCTGATCCCCCTCATGCTTCTGGGGGTTTGCTTACAGCTGCAGTATCTACATCAGATGCTCTGGGCTTTAAACTGTCAGTGTAGCTACTGCCTGAAACCTCAGGAAAAGGTGATCTGCCTTGAAGGTGAATATTTTGGGGAGCAGCTGTTTGACTCTGCTTGAGGCAGTGGGATCCTGTGAAAGTGAACTGCAGGATGTGGGGAAGAGCCTTTGCCACAGGGGCAGAGGCCAGCCTGGAAAGGATCCCACAGGGAAAAGCCTCTAACAAAAGAAGAAGGGTTGAGATCTGCTCTTCCCCAAGCTGCTCAGTGACTGGTTGGCTCCAGGGATTGGCGACAAGCTGGTGTGGAAGCAGCAAGGGGTGGCTTGGTGCAAGGGACACAAGGAGAGGAGGGCATCCAGCACATGGAGCACTGTCATTCTCTGTGTGACATTTGCTCATCTCTATAACAAGCAACAGGCTCTGGGGAGCAGGGAGTGAGCAGGACACAAAAATAGTAAGTGATTTGGAAGAGCAAGAGAGGTTTTAGCCATTATTTTCTTCAAAGCAGGTAAAACTTGTCCAGTCAGCAGCTTCAGGGCTTTAGACAGGCCCTAGTTCATTCTGTCCCTTGCCTGGTAAGAGTGCCACACTGCATGGTGGCAGGAGAGGGTGATATAAAAGGCAGTAATGAGGGAAAAGAGGGGGGGGGAAAAAGGAAGTGGGAAAGGAGGCTTTATTAGTTGCATTAACCACTGAGCAACTTGTAAGGAATGGGAGCTTCCCAGCAAGCAGAATGCAGCATGGGGATGCTGCACGATCCAAGTACAGGAGCAGCCACAGCAAACCTGAGTTGCTGCTCTGGCCTGCTCTCTGCATCCCTTTTGTCCATCACTGTGGTGTGTGGCTGTGTGAGCATCACTGAAAGCCTGCACCACCCTCCCTGGCACTGGGGGTCAGGCAGGGGATGAGGGTTACCTTAGATCCAGCTCCTCCTTCCATCTGTGCTGCTGACCTGCAGGTCTCAGCTTCCCAAACGGGTCAGGACAGGGACATCTGTTTATGCAGCAAGCAGCACACTGTGGCCTCCATAGCCTTCTAGGTGCTATTGTTAGACAAATAACTATTTACCAGCTCTGGAAGCTTGGTCTGGCACTTCTGTGGTGTTGTCACACACCAGTGGCATTAAATTGGATCAGCTTGACAGGGATGGAGGCCAAGCACTTTGATGCTAAGTGTTGCAGTAAGCACTTCTATTTGCATGCCCTGAGATGTGTGGTTTGCAGTGGGGCAGGGCAGTTGTCCCAGGGAGTGTATGCACTGCCCAAGCCACCTGTCTGAAGGCAGAAGAGAGAATTGTGTGCCCACAGAGCCTTGCTTTGGAAGGGTTTCTGTTTGAGGAAGAGACTCTTTGTACTTGCTTAAGTTTTAGCAAAAAAGCAAATTCCAGTTTGTTATCCTTTGCTTTCTGGTTTAGGTGTTTCACTGGAAACTGATGTGGCTCTTCTTGTCCTTTTCTCCCCAGTGCTCCTCACAGCAGTGAATTGTTACAGTGTGAAAGCTGCTACTCGTGTTCAGGATGCCTTTGCTGCAGCAAAGCTGCTGGCGCTGGCTCTGATCATCATTCTTGGCTTCGTGCAGCTTGCGAAGGGTGAGTATGTTGCCTTTTGCTTCTGAAGGTGGTGCAAGCCCAAGAGTTCCTAACCCAAGCATTTCAGAGCTAGCAGAAGTGCTTTACAAACTCCTGAGCACTTGGGTGATCTTTCCAGCTTGTGCTTTGCAAAGGGCTGAGTGCTTTTGTGCATTTTCTTTGTGGGATTTCCTGCTTGCCTTGCTCCAGTTACGGTGGATTTCATACTGCTGGAACCCAGTATACAGAATTTCAGGTTGGTTTGGGTTGGAAGGGACCTTTAAAAGTTACCTAATCCAACTCCCCAGCAGTCAGCAGGGACATCTGCAACTAGAAGGAGTTGCTCTGAGCCCCACACAACATGACCTGGAATGTTTCCAGAGGTGTCTCTCACCTCTCTGGGCAGCTTGGGCTGGTGTCTCATAACCTGTGGTCAGTGTGAAAAATTTCTTTCTTTTATCTAGTCTAAATCTCCCTTCTCCTGTCAGAACAGGCCCCAATGAAAGTCTATCCCTAGCTTTTTTCTTGCCCCCAAGGCCTTTTCCATTTAACTCAATCACTGCAGCCTCTCCCTTTGCAGAGCTTCCAAGTCCACAGGTAGTGAAAATTTGGGTGCTGTGGCTCATGGAAGTCTTTTCTTTTAACTGTTAGCTGGTCATGACTGCTCGTTGCTTGAGCAGCATCTGCACATGCAAACCAACCCCCAGTAACTTCCATTCTTTCACACACTGGCCCAGCACATTTACCTTGTTCCTGCTTTGGGTGTGGAAGAGCTTGGTCAAGTCCTTGGGGTCACACAGGGAAGCTGGGGTGAGGCAAGGCTGCAGAAGCTGCGTGATGAGCAGATATTAGGACTGTCAGCTGACACTGGCACACATCTGTCATCTAACACCAGGAAGGAAGATAAAAAAGGGAAGATAATGCAAATTTTGTGGTGGCTTTGCTTGTTTTCTTCATGAACATCTTAAAATCCTCTCAAACCTAGGGGAATATTTTGTTCCAAACCCATCTGATGAATTAATCTGCACAGATAAGCTTCTTTGTGTGAGTTTTGTGAAAATAAACTTTTCTTAGGGAACAGTAGAGGCCCTACTGGTAAAATGTGGGTAAAAGTCTATAGATACTCCCTCCAGTCTCTGCTGGGAACTCTGTTTGTGTGCACACATGGGTCATTATAATTCCTGTCTCAGCTCTGGGAGCTAGTGCTGTCTATGCAGAATTTCTTGCTTTATCAGAGGGTTTATTTTCTTCCAGCTCAGTGGCTACACTCAACAGGACCATTGTTTGAGGCTTATCACAAACTATACCTCCTTCCTCTTCATAACTCCCCAGACTGCTTTGCTAAACTTTTTTTCCTCTCTTAGAAGGAAGAGGATAAGTAACCACAAATCTCTGACAGTGCTTTAGCATTTTACCAATAAAAGAACTTTACAGTTGTTTTTTTTTTTTTTGTTTGCAGGTAATAATCTTAATTGCTTCTTCAGAATCTCCTTCCCTCCCTCTATGCTCTTCTTTTGTCCTCCTGTGGAGGGTGAATCACTTTCTACCATGGTTCCTCAGGTATAAATACACATTATTTGGGAGACCTTCTGTGGCTCTCTTTAAGTCCTTGAAAGGAGGTTTGAGCCAGATGGGGGCCGGTCTCTTCTCCCAAGGAACAAGTGATAGGACAAGGAAATGGCCTCAAGTTGTACCAGGGAAAGTTTAGATTGGACAATTTCTTTCCCCCAAAGGGGAGGGTTGTCAAGGCCTGGACCAGGCTGCTCAGGGCAGTGGTAGAGTCTTCATCCCTGGAGGAGTTTTAAAGCTGTGGAGATGTGGTGCTGAGGGTTTAGTGGTGACCTGACAGTGCTGGATTAAGGGTTTGACTCATTAATCTTAAAGCTCTCTTTCAAGCTAATCTTTCTGAGTCCCATACATATGAATTTTGTATTTCCATTGATTTAAATCTGTAACCAAGAAGAGATTTCAGTCTATACTGAAGCCATCCTATACTTTTCTGTCTCGGAATCTTCTTGCCTCCTGTGATACCAGTTTCAAGTTTTTGGTAGGTCTGGAGAGCTTCAGCTATGACTTGTGTGCATCTTGAAGTAAATGTCATCTTCAGGTGACATTGAGTTTCCTGCTGAACCACCTGGCCTCTTCAGACAGAGTGAAAGATAACAAGATCCAAAGCAACAGTTAGATGATAACAGCTGAGGCAAAGACCTTTTCCTCCTGTCTGTGCCCACAGCACCCAGCATAAAGCAGAGTGGCTCAGAGAGGGAACCTTGTGTGCTACAGACATTCCTTACAGAGCCCACATTTACACCTTGTCCTTAGTGTCACACAACTGCTTGTCTGAGCTCCTCTTTTACCACACACTGCCTGGGATTCTGCCTGTGCTCTAACATGGATTTTATTAATCTCCTTATGGAAGTTGCAAGCTCTCTGATAAGTCCCTAAGAATGCACAAGCTCCTTTTGTTTGCCCTTCCTCAGCTTCCATGTACATTTTGCGACTTTCTCAGCTGTTCTTTACATTCTCTTGGATAACTTGATGCTTTTATCTACCAGGACTACATCAAGAAGCTGTCTTTTTCCTTCTTTTTTTCTTCAAGGGAAGCTTACTAGCATCACTTAACACACACCAAAAATGGAAAGGCACTGCACTGTTCTGCATCTTGCTTAGGGCAAGAAATGATGGCTACAAGCTGCGAGCTCAAAGAGGTTGCCCAGGAAAGTTGTTTCACTGGAGATTTACAAAAACAGGTTAATAAACACCTCTGGGGAATGGTTTAAGTGAGTTGAACCTGCCTTGGTTCAGGGGGCCATACCTGGTGCACCTGGAAGCCCCCCTGTGCCTGTGCTCCCTGGGGTTGTGCTGTGTCAGCAGTGAAGCACTGAGCTGCTGGATCATCTCCAGGGGAAATAGTACAGACCCAGTCTTATCAAGTGCTGATGCTTCTAAATGTGTCACTTTTCTCTGAAGTTTGTGTAACCTGTGAGTAGATCCTGGGTGATCCTGGGTCCCATGCCTCACCACAGTCCCATGCCCTTACTGCTCCTCTGTGTGCCCTTGTTTTCTTTTATACCCGTTGGACAAAGAGGACTCTTACCACTTCCAGCTCAATAAATTCAGTCCCAGGCCAGCAGCTTGGGCTGAAATCCATGCCAAGTGGATTTGTGTAGGGCTGCAGTTTCAGCAGTGAAGGGCTTGTGTGTTCCCATGACAGCCTGGATAGTGCCTGAGCAGTGCTGATTAACTTCTTTAATGGTTACTGTCCCATTGCTGCTTTATGTTTACAGTATCCATAAACAAAGGAGGAGCAATACCACAGTTTCTGGCTCAAATGTGGAAACTTCTGAGACTTCACAGAAATGCATCTGACCTCCTGCCTTGGCTTTCCTTTTTATCCTTTCATTGGGTATTTTCGTTTCTTTTCAGAAGAGCAGTAACATCTCAAGCAGGACAAAGAAATCTGTGGCAATGTTAGCAGACAGCAGACAGCAGAGATCCTTGTGATGTCTGGACAGCTGGTTTACATCACTTCTTTCATGCAGCCTCAAAAGGAGGGTAGAAGTTGGTTTCCTACTTAGAAAGCCTTTCAACTTCTTGAAAGTTTGACTCAGTATAGCTCACCCACTTGGGGTGCAATGATTTTACTAATACAAAGTCACACTTTTAAAAGGCTTTTGGAGGCAAAAGCTGTGTTGCTTTAAAAGTTCAGTGTCCTGATCTTAGTGTTTTGGTGTGTAAAACAAGTGTGACTCAACTGCACGCTCCAGCAGTCTGTAGCACTTGAGTAGTGTGAAGAACTTAAAGCATAGACAAGGTCAGGACTTTTTCCACTTTAGTTTTATAGAAATTAGGCTTAGTTTTGGTTCTGCTGTTTTCCCAGCTCTCACAAATTGTTTTCCTGGGTATTTTGTTCTTGATCTGGTGAGCAGGATGCCTGGGACTATGCTTATAAATGTTAATGCTTATCAATATTTGAAGGGCAGGTGTCAAGAGGATGGGTTTAGATTCTTGTCAGTGATGCCCAGTGACAATAGAAGGGGCAGTGGTGGCAAACTATAACCCAGGAGGTTCTATCTGAACGTAAGGAGAAACTTCTTTGCTGCTAGGGTGTTGGAGCCCTACAGCAGGCTGCCCAGAGAAGTTGTGGAGTCTCCTCTGGAGTGATCCTGGGCAAGCTGCTGTGGGTGACTCTGCTTTAGCAGGGGGTTGAATGAACTCAGTGATCTCTAGAGGCCCCTTCCAAGCCCCACCATGCTGGGATTCTGTGATTAGATTGTGCAGCCAGTTTTGACAGGGGCTATGCAGGTTTAAGGATGTTTTCTGCACACAGAGATCTGTGGTTAGGTTTGCAGCTGTGTTCTTCATATCCCATCACCCTGCACCTCACAGTGCCTTCAAAACTAATCTAGGGATAAAATGGTCACAAGCTGTGCTGATCTTTAAGGACACTTCCATGCTTTTTACATGTGAGGAAATTCAGGAGAGGTTTTGGTGTTAAAAAAAAAAAAAAAAAAGATCTAAAACTCCTGATACCTCAGATATGTTCTTTTCTGTTGTTGATGTCCTAGGATTTCTTAAATATTCATCTGCCCTCAGGCAGCTGTAGCAGTGGGGTGCTGTTCCTGGCTGCTGCATGTCTGGGGAGTGCTGCAGTGCTGGGCTCCAACTCTGACTCTGCCATTCCTCACCTCCAGCTCTGCTTAAAAAAAAAAAAAAAATAATTGGGCATTTGGAACTTGGGGAAATAGAATTTAGCACTCGTTTTATTGAATTATTTTTATTGAACTTACTTTTTCCCTCTTAATGCCTGATTTCTGTTCTTAAATTTCTCCTCTGTGGTGCCTCGAGTGCCTCTTTGATGGCAGCAGCATTATTATCTCTAACTCCCTTCATGGGCTTGTCAGAGAGCAGCAGAGTGGCATCTGCTGAACAAGCATGGGGTGAATTAAGGACAAAGCAGGCAGGTCTGTCTCCAGACCTTTGCTGTGGGGAACTTAGACTAGGCAGAGAATTTTGGTTTAATGGTGGGTTTTGTCTTTAAATGAATGTGTACAATGCCAGCCAGCACTGGCACCCCCCCCACAATACTGTGTGCTTGTTGTAAGAAGGTATTTAGAGGTATAGTGGCTGGCAAATGGTCAGCTCCACACAGAAGAGTTTCTGAAAGGCCTGGAATGAAAATTGGAACCTTCGGTTGTTGGTGTGTGCTTAGCATGTCTGTGTAAGCCTCCTAAAAATGTCATTGAGGTACACTGGGTATGAGGCAGCATCTGGGGGCTGAGGGTGTGTGGGCACATGTGGGTCCTGCTTTTATTTATTGAATCCCTTTGTCCTTTGCTACAAAACATCTCTTTGGTCTCTCCCTTGCTCTCTGAGGATTATTTTACTAGTTCCCTACCCAAAGTTTTCTCTTTGGTCTCTCCCTTTCTCTCTGAGGGTTATTTTGCTAGTTCCTTACCCAAACTTTTCTTTCTGGCTTTTTTCTTTTGAAAAACCCCATGATGAAGAATGATCTGAGGCAGGGAAAGTTTACTCACTCTTCCTTTCCTCTGAAATGTTATTCTCTGCTGCCAGTGGAAAGGTCAGTTGAATATCCCAAAGAAGCCCCTTGAGCCAGCTCTGGAGTGAGACGGGTGCTAAGAGGCTGAGCTCTGCAGGCAGCAACGGCGAGGATGCAGCTGTAAGCATGGGGAGGGCAGGGCTGCTCTGGAGGGGTCCTGCTGACACAGCAGGAAAACTTGATTTTCTGGCTGGTAATCAAAATCTCAGGCTCCATCGGGTCTTGGAGCACAGTGGCACATAGATACCCAGAGAAAAGAGAAGTGACTCTTGTCTGAATTCTCCTGGGTTTGTACCTACACTTGATCACACTCAGCCAGCCAGAGCTGAACGAACACCTAGCATAGCTAAAGAAATGTGCCAGGAGTCTTCCTTTGACTCGTTTTCATCCTTCATGTCCATAAGCTGAACCCAGGAGTGAACCTGATCAGCAGGTCAGTGTTTAGGAGTTTGGGTTTTTTAGCCACATCAGTTTCTGCTAACAGAGGGTAGATGCAGCAGTGCCTTTGTGCACCCTGTGTGGCGTTTCACACAGCAGGGTAGTTGTCACACTGCTGTCTGTGCCCAGAGGGAATGGCTCACCCAAGGGACTCCCTCTAGAACACAACCTGGGATACAAGAATCAACTGGTGGTGGAGCTGTAAGTGTCTGAGAGGAGTTTGGAGGCCAAAGCCAAACTAAACGGGCGTTCACTCAGACAGCCCATGACTAACTCCCACTGAAGATCCTCTTTGGCAGAAAAGAGGCAAAACCTATGGATAGTAAATGTCCCTCAGGCTTTGAGTGTGTCCCTGCACGTTGAGGCTGAGGCTTGTGCAAAAAGGATGGGAAGAAAAGCTTACCCTGCAGCTGCCCGTGCTGTTTCTTGTTACACTGGCATCCAGAAATGCCACCACAATACGATTTTACAACAGTGAGCTTTGAAGGCAAGTTACTGTGCTTCCCTTACTCACCCTTTTGTTCGTGGAGCACAGGGAGAGTGGAAGACTGTGCCGCAGGAGAGCATGAACAAGGAAGCTGGGAAAGCTGCCAGCATCCTGCACCTCTAAATCACATCAGCCACATGTTGGAGATTAATCAGGCATCTTAATGCTGGAGGGTTGATACAACACAATTATGTTTTATGGGCCTCTTGCTCTATAATCTTGCATTGCTTTTGGAGCCAAAGGTGGGTGCAGATGCTGAGGCCAGGTGGGCATGGCAGATTAGTGTGCTATGCAGCTTGCCTGCTCTGGTTTGGAGTCAGCAGCGGTTCAGTTCTGCTCAGACAATTTTTTTCTTGCCCTCTCTGCCCAGAATTTTCTTTTTTGGCAATTACAGATTCAAGAAGAGAGTTCGGCTTGGTGAGGCTTCTGCGTTTTGCAAGTGTGACGTTACCTGTCCAAAAAGAAAAGTAATGCATTTAATAACAGCAGAAAATCCACCCAAAATACAGAAACAGTTGGTCAGTGACCTGTGCTTGTTAAGATCACTGTGTGCACACTCTGGCCTTTAATGATGATGGGAGCTGTTGTGTGTTTAACACTGGGTATGGAGGCTCCTGGCTGTGTTAACTCTTCAGGGTACAGATGTGCCCTGACGTCTGACAAGCTGCTTTAGCTGAGGAGTTGTGGATTGTGGCATGCTGTACATTTTCACTACCCTGAATGAACTGCCAAATGCTAAGCTAGATATAAGGTAGGTGCCTTGCACTAGCAGCTGAGGAGTACATCTCAGACCTGCCAGAGCAGACTGTGCTCACCACTGCTGTGGGCTGAGTGGGTTTTAAGGCAGCTGAGATGGGAGGCTCTGTTGGCTTCTTGTTTTCCCAAGTGCAGCTATCCCAGCAATGCAGACATTTAACTGGAGAGCAGCTAATACTTTGGTATTTGCTTCTTTGGATCTCATCTCTCTAAAGTTTTTGGTTGCAGCAGAAGCAGTGGTTCATGCCTAAGGTGTACCAGTTTAGCTCTGTGTGTGTTCATGTGCTTTTGCTTGTGTTTTATATTGTGATCCTTTCCCACAGCCTTCAGCTGAAGTTAATGGCCTTGCCTGTGGTGCTCAAGGTGTGGGTGACAGGTAGGAGGATCTGCTCTCCCTGAATGTTCTTGGCTCTCCTGCATGTCAAGCAGCTTGGCTATGCTTGTCCTCTCCAGAGAATTCAGGTGGCTCATTCTTTGTCATTCTTAATCATAAGCTCCAATGGATGTGGACTGAACCTGCTGTGCAGATATAGAAAGGAAAAATGAGCTTGTGGGAGTGGCTGGAAACCTCTGGGTGGTTTGTTTAGGGTTTGCACCTTGCTTTTACTCTGCATAGACAGAGATAGAAATGGAGACTCCACTACCTCTCTGGGCAGCCAATTCCAATGCCTGAAAACACCTTTCCATGGTGTGCTAAAGATCATCCAGGGTCTTTTCATCCAGGTCTCAGAGCTACCTCTGTGCTTTCTGTATCGCTGTAGGGTTCACGTGCTTCTGATGTCTGCTGCTTTTGGGTCTGCTTCTTTCTTTCTCTTCAGCAAACATGATGCTGACAGACATAAAAGTGGTGAAAATTGAAAGGTGTTTGCTCAGGAGTGTAAAGTTTTATGGTGATACCAGCAGGATGCAGAGGAGGTGGAAAAGATCTCTGTGGCCCAAGTAGCGTCCTGGTGGACGACTGCAAAAGAAGAAGTTGTGAAGTTTGAGTAGTGTGTAGGGTGGAGTGAATACAGGAGCCCAGACCCTTGGCTTCACCCTGGAGGAGAAGTAATAGTTCCTTGTAAACAGTCTTGGCAGGAGTTCCCAGCACTGGGAGAAGAGCTTGTCCAGAGAACAGAAGGAAGTACTTGAAATGAGTTGATGTGTCACAGCTTGTCCTCAGCCAGTGCTGCCAATTGGGATGTAATCCCGGAGCTCTGGCTCCTCCTTGGATGCCCTCTCTGCTCTTCCAAAGTTCCAGTAGTGTCTTTCAGACTCATCTGCTTTGGGACCCAAGTTTCATAGCTGCTGCTCAGAACTGCAGAGTGACAGTGATTAAAGATGAGCAAAGAGGTTTTGTGGCTGCCAAGTGTGACCTTCCTGGGGAGCCATAGGCTGAGAAGATGTTCTCCTAACCCTGGCCCCTGTGTGTTTCTTGCTGTCTTGTTTTTCTGACTCAGTTGATTGAATTCCCACTGCTTTTCTCAGGAAATGGCTCAACAGCTGAGTGCATCTTCTCCTCTGGGATTTTTCATGTATACAACACATTTCTCCCTGGCTTGGTTTCCTCCATGAGCAAGATGTGCTGAGGGTCCCCCCCCCCGACCCCGACTCTCTTGCTGAGCTCTCTAGATGGCTGTGTTCCCTCTCATCACTGTTTAGGCAAGTTAAAAATATTTAATTATCATTAAATGCTTTCTGCAAGAGAAGATTGCTGTGCTCTTAAAACTGGACTGGACATGCTTGGGGAGCAAATGAACATTTTCAAAGGAAGGGTCTGAACATGCAGCGCTTGGACCCAGGGTAGGTCCCTCCTGCAGGAAGGCCCCAGGTGACCCATCACTTGCTGGCACAATTACCAGAATCTTGGCAGCTGGCAAGATCAGCAAATGGGGTTTATGTCAAAGCTTGTTATCTTAATTTGGTTAATTGTAGAGCAGAGTGCAGCGTAGCAGCCAGTTCAAACCAGGCTTCAGATCACTGGGGTTGCCGGGCATGGGCAGGGCATTGCCTGGAGAGCAGCTGCGTTGGGCTGGGGAGGATGGAGGAGCTGGGAGGGTGGGCAGAGCATGGCACCTAGAGACCTCTTGTTCCATGGGAGCAGTCAAGGCTGTGCTTGGCAGCCTCACCAGCCGATTTGTAACCCTTGATTTGATGCAAACTCTTGCAGTTCAAACCTGCAAGAGGCTGGAAGCGCACATTGAGGTTTGAAAGATGCAGGGTCTGGAGCTAAGTTTCCTAACGCCAGGTTAGGAAGGTCCTCAGGAGTGCTTCTATTAGAGGAAAGAGGTAGGAATGAGCTGAGCCATCTGCCCAGTATCCCCAGTCTCCAGCTGGGGCCAAGAGCAAGCATTAGTAGGTAAGTGTAAGAACAGGAGGGGCATGTGGTGTTTCCTGGACACTTTGACTGAAGAGCATTGTGGTGATGCTGGGGGAGGACAGCTGCTCTGCTTAGATGTGATCTTTGGGGTGTGCTTGTTAAGGAGCCCAGGCTTATCCAACCAGGTAGTGATAAAGCATGAAAGAAGCAAAAGTTGTGGCAAAGGGGCATTGTGGACACTTGAGAACATGAGCTTGTCCCCTTGGAGTGGGAAGAGAGAGATCTCAGCTCCGCTGTTTTTTAATCATGTTCTGATGTGTTGCTACATCCATTGCACCATGGGAGCAAAGTGAAGTTCAGCAACTTGCTGCAAGTTTTTGGAGGGCTAAAGCTTTTGCTGGGTGAGGCAGGGAGAGGGCAGGGAGATGTCAGCTCCTCAAGGATTGTGGAGAACAAAAACACCCCTTTCTTCCTACCTAGTCTCTCTTGGCTGCCTCCACCCTGACTTGCCACTCCTTTGCCTGTAGCTGCATTGTGGTGCTTCAAAGAAATGGGTTAAGTGCATGCCAGGGCGGGTACAAGGAAGAAGGGTGTGAGTAATTAGCTCTGTCCCAGCCACCCATCCCTCCATCCATCCACCACTCCTGCCCACCCACAGAGGAATGAGATGCCAGCCTTTAATTCCTTAGTTTGGGTGCTGGTCCCATAGCAATCCTACTTCCCTCCTCTTTACTCTTGTGTCCTGGAGGGCAGCAATCTTGACACACAGCCAAAGTGTCTCTACAGCCTAGCAAGCCACCAAATTTGGCTCACACCCTCCTTGTCTGGAGGCTGAAGATGCCTGTGCTTCCCAAGTGGGTGGCACATCCTGAGTTGAGGCATACGGTTTCAGTCTGGGGACCACTGATGCTCTCCTGGCTAGCTGGGTGAGGGTTGGCAGCTCAGCCCTTCCTCTGCAGTCACCAGCACACAGTTTCTGCAGGAGGTTTGGGAAGGAACAGAGTGAAACCTCCAGATGCTTCAGAATAAGGAACATTTTGCCTGAGAGCTTTTTGCCTGTCACAAACAGAGGCTTTTGGTGAATCCTGGTGTCCAGCTGTGGACAAGAAATGGAGGTGTGAGGATGCTCCTTGTGTTCTGGCTTCTCCCAGGTCTTAGCATCCTCCTGACACATTGAAGGTGGTGATCCCGTAGCCCCAGTGGGAGCCAGGCTGCTGGCAGAGCACAGGCAGACCTTTGAGGTGTCCCAAGGGGTGTTTGAAATGCCTGGGGAGCTTTCCCAGTCCATGCTGTGCTGTTCCTGTAGCTAATTGCAGTCACTGTTAACAAAAAACATATCTTACTCCCGTAACAGAAGACCTGGAAAGAACTGGACTGGTAATTATTCAGGAGAGGCAGAAAATAAACTCAGGAAAGCTGAGCCTAAGGGATCCAGCAGAATACCATGCACACCCACCTCCTGCTCAGCCTTTTTGTTCACAGCCAGGCCCAGGGCATTAGTGCTAAATTAAGATTGTATGACTGAACCTATAAGCCAGGAATTAGGGTTCAACTCACAGCCTTGTGTTGGTCTTTTTGCATTTCCTGGCTTTCCTCTTACACTCCCAGGTGCATTTTCTAAACCTGCTTTCCAACAGCAGTTGGTGCCTTTTGTTAAGGAGATTCACTGGCTGAAGGGGCACTAAATCAACCAGCGTATCCCGAGGTAGATTCACAAACTTCCCTACTTGCAAGGGGCTGTTAGGAAAGGGGCAAGGCAACACCAGTGGAGAACTGCAACCTGCAGTGGGATCAGGACAAGTAGACCCCTGGAAAATTGGTACTTCCTGACCTGGTTCCCAATGCATGAGCTGCTGTTGTGGTCCTGTCTGTTTTGCGACTCACACCCACAGCATCCCTCTATAAATGGGAGAGCAACCAGGAAGAGAAAAAAGCTGTTTGGGTTTTCTGGGTAATTTTGGGGGCAGAGAGCATCATAGATGCCATGTTAGGGAATTTCTTTTTGTCCTGGTTAGGACTTAGCGGGAGAGAAAGGAGGTAAAGGGAGCAATGCCCAGGGTGGAAAGGATGGGGATAGACAGGGTGAAAGACAAACTGTAGCTCTCCCAGCTGCACAGGGCAGCACTGTGTTACTGACACAGCTTTGGAGCAGTCCCTTCTGAGGCCCTGTGGATGCAATTTGCACCAGCAGATCAATACTGCCATCAGGAAAGCCCTGTTTCACCAAAAAGGTGACTGTGAGCATGCTGCTCTGAAGGGTTTGTGCATCCACATTTGTTACTCAGCCTCTGCAGAAGTGCCTTTTGGTGGCACAGGAGAGTGAAAGTTTTCAGTGTGAGTTTGGAAGAGGCCATCCAGAGGTAAAATGCCTGGTGTGATAGCATCCCTATCCTTTCCCCAGATGCAAATCCTGGGTACCTTGTGCTAAGAGCTGAAGGGTTAAGCTGCAGGCCCTGCTGACTGCCATGTGATGCAGCTGCTGGGCGATTACTGAAGGTCTGTGCCCTAAGAGCAATCACATGGGCCTCCCCTGGGCTCCCTGCATGCAAACGTGCCCTGCTCAATCCTGATCGCTCCCCGCTTCCGTCCTCACCGAGGGGAGCGCTGGGTCTGGGAACGGGAAGGTGGCTTCACCATCCCAGGCCTGCACCCAGGCTCCACATCAAAAGGCAGGGAACAAAACAACTGCAGAGAATTTTAAAGCAAAATAAATAAAGCCTTGGCTGCTCGGGGTGAGTTCTTACCCAAGGTACAATCGAGTTGTCTATTTATGGCTTTCCAGTTCAAAAGCAGATACATAACAGGAACTTTGGATATTCAAGCCCTAAAGAAGCTAACTTCTGGTCTTCCAGCCCCAGAGAACCTGACTTCCCACAATCAAAGGGATTGCCATAACCCTCTGCTTTATCAGGTGGCTGGTGGGACCAGAGGAAATCCTGGGTTTCTACTTTTTTGAGTGGCTGGTGGAAGTGGAGGAAATCCTGGGTTTTATCGAGTGAAAGCAGCTTTCAGTTGAGAGGACAATGTGTGACAATATCTGTTTGCGTAGCATCTTTCAGCAAGAAGGTCCCCAGAACGTTTTCTTCACAGGGTGATGTCTGGGAGATCATCTCAGTGATAGCAGGTTGAAGTGTGAGAAAGTCTGAGTGCTCAGTGTCCACCTGTTGCTTGGGACAAGTGAGTTTGGGGCTGAGGATTTGGTACATTACTCCAGATGAATTAAAAACTGGAAACCTGGAGCAATCAGCCCAACGGAAATATGTGCACATGCTCTCTAGCACAACCCCAAGTGCTTCAGACAATAATTATCCAGAGCAGCTTTTGCCTCCAGGTTTCTCTGGTTTGACACCCACAAAAGTCATTCTGCATCAATCCTTTCTTGGTTTTGTTTTCTGCAGGTGATGTGTCAAACCTGACTCCTCAGCACTCCTTCGAAGGCACAAAGGTTGATGTGGGGAACATTGTCTTAGCTCTGTACAGTGGTCTCTTTGCCTATGGAGGATGGTAAGATGCAGCTTTCTTATCTTCTTTTCCAGTGCTAAATACTGCAAACCATTCCTTTCGTCCCCAGGTTGCGTTTGCAGGAAGAGTGTGGTCCAAGGCTTCCCATCTTTCTTGTAACAGCCATACTTCACACCCCATTTCCAGTCAGGATGCAGAAGCGGAGTGGAGATCATGGGGTTTAGAGGAGGCAGCAGATGATGGGTGATGATGCACCATGGTGCTTGGTGCATCTCCTAGATGTGTTAAGAGAAAGCAGCTGGGGGGGCTTGGCTAGCAGAAAAAAGAAAGTGCTGCGTGCCAGCAGATGACTTGGAGCACCAAACTGAAGCTCCTGGAGGTCTTTTTTATCGATCCCTTTGAACATTTGCAAGTACGAGGAGCCCACTCAGTTTGTTATGAGAAAAAGGCCAGTTACAGACACCCTGGAGGGGTGCTTCTGTCACTCCTGGCTCCAGCTCTTCACCTCCTCTTGCAAGGAAGCTTGCAGCATGGTGTTCTAGATCCACCAGCACCATCCAGGACTTGTGCTGTAGATCGTAGACCAGACATCAGCCACCATGAGTTCTACCACAGGTGTCTGTCTCCCTACCCCTCCTGAAATTCCCCTGCATGGGAGTGAGTTGAAAGGCTTCCTTTATTTCAGGGGCTAACCAAAATTAACCACTTTGCTTTTAAATTGCAGGAATTACTTGAATTTTGTTACAGAAGAGATGATCAATCCTTACAGGTAGGTGTGTGTCCTGTGGTAGCTTCCTTGGGAGGAAAACTTGTCCTTGGGAAGGCCTTTCCTGTGGTGTGTCCCAGGGGTTGTTAATCAGCCCAGAAGCCAAGGTCTTTTTCTGGGGAAGTAGAAAATGAGATAAAATAGTGACATTGTTGCTCCCTGGAACGGGGAGAGGGGAATAACATCTTTGCATGAAAAAGGCTGTTGCTTACACTGCTTTGCTGAACTGATCCTATCAGCATTGTTGGGAAGTGCTGCTTCCTTGGTAGGGCACCTCTCTGAGTTAGAGGTGAGAAAGGAGCACTTGGGACTCCGTTTCTGTCTTGTGTAAGCTCTCACAAGAGAACTTGTTGCCTGCATATGTTTGTCATGTGCTCTTCCTCTTCTGTTGAGCAACAGCTGCTTTCTGCACTGCTGGAGCCCTTCAGGGTTGTGCAGAGGAGCTGGTGAGATGGTCCAAAGCAGGGCAGGGCTGATAAACCATTTTTGCTCATAGGGAAGGTACTTCTGAGGCACTGTCAGTATGAACTTCAGGGTCACTTGTGCTAGAACCTATTGCTGGCTGACCCTGGCAGTAGTTAGTGTCTGCTGGGAAGCACAAGATTTGAAATGCCCTTTCCTTGACAGAGTTCTGAAAAAGGGGGCTGCAGTTTGCAATTATTTTCGTGTCTTCTGAATGCAGTCATGGTATTTGACTCTCTCTTCCTGTGGCTTTGAGCTCCACTAGACCAATTATACATGGCATCAAGCAGGGTTTCCTTTTTCAGTTCCCATTTGCAAATGAAGTCAGACTGTTTGGAAAGGCAAATTTATCCCAGCACAGCCTTGTCTTTGCAGACCCACTCAGCCTGTGTCCAAACTAATTTTCTTGGAGTTTCATCAGTCCAGCCAGCTGCACAGAGTGACAGCCTAAAAACTGCCCAATAAATCCTTGAGCTTTCCACCTCCCACAACAAACCCAGCAGCACAAATGCTTTTTACAGAATCCCAGCATGGTGAGGGTTGGAAGGGACCTCTGGAAATTTAGTCCAACCCTCCTGCTAAAGCAGGGTCACCCATAGCAGGCTGCCCAGGATCACAATGTCCAGGCAGGTTTGGAATCTCTCCAGACAAGGAGACTCCACAACCTCTGTGGGCAGCCTGCTCCAGGGCTCTGGTACCCTCACAGCCAAGAAGTTTCTCCTTATGTTCAGATGGAACCTCCTGGGTTCCAGTTCTTGCCCATTACCCCTTGCCCTGTCACTGGGCACTAATGGGAAGAGTCTGGCCCCATCCTCTTGCCCCCACCCTTTAGGTCTTGCTGAGCAGCTCAGGCTGCTCTTCTCCAGGCTAAACAGCCTCAGCTCTCTCAGCCTTTCTTCCTCACAGAGATGCTCCACTGTCCTCAGCATCCCCTCCACTGGACTCTCTCCAGTAGTTCCCTGTCTCTCTTCAACTGGGGAGCCCATAACTGGACACAATTCTCCAGATAGGGCCTCACAAGGGCAGGATGGAGGGGAAGCAGAACCTCCCTCAATCTGCTGGACTCATTCTTCTTCATGCCTTCCAGGAGACCATGGGCCTTCCTGGGCCCCAAGGGTATGTTGGTGACTCACAGGCAACTTGTGTCCACCAGCACTGCCAGGTCCTTCTCCACAGAGCTGCTTTCCAGCAGGTTAACCCCTCACCTGTAATCACCTCCATGGAGGTGTTAAAGAAACATGTAGATGTGGCACTTCAGGATGTGGTTTAGTGGCCATGGTGGTGTTGGGTTGACAGTTGGGTTTGATGATCTTAGAAGCCTTTCCCAACCTCGGTGATTCTGTGAATTCATGTGCTAGCCCACTGACTAGCAAGAGGCATGGGGGGGTTATTTTTAATTAATTGCAGTGATCTTGGCTTAATGATGACCCAGACAGCCAGGATCACTCCATGCAAAGTGTCCCTTCTGCCATAATCCTTCACTCTGCCTCTGCCAGCCTCCAGGCTGTGTCCATGTGGGCATCTTCTCTGCTAGGGAGAGCACCACGTGCCTGGGAAACTAAGAGCCAAAGAATGCTCCAAGCCAACTTTGAGTCAGCACAGGAGTGCTGCAGCATGAGCCACTGATCCCTGGCAACAGCAGCTCGCTCTGAGCTGCAGCTCTCTTACGAGTTATCTTTTTTCTTCCTAGAAACCTGCCTCTGGCTATCATCATCTCACTACCTGTGGTCACCTTGGTTTATGTGCTGACAAACCTGGCTTACTTCACGACCCTGTCGACCGAGCAGATGCTGACGTCCGAAGCCGTGGCTGTGGTAAGAGAAGAGCTGTTCTGATGTGACTCATCTGATTTCTGGGGCTGGTTGAATCAGGCTTGGATCTCTGCACACATCCCCCTGGTTTGTTCCTGGCTGGTCATGGCTGCTTACAAATAAAAAGGTTGATATTAGACAGGAGATAAAGAGCAACTGTGATGGGAGCAGGGAGGAACAGCGTTGATGCCAAGTGGGATTGCTCACAGACAGCAGTGAGGGTGAGCACTGCTCACTGGCTTTCTAATATTCATAAATATTCAAGGTTGCTGCTGGCCTCCTGACTTGTCCTCAGTTACCAGAGTATGGTATTAATGGGAAAAAGTCATTCAGTCAATACTGAACCAGATTGCTCTTGCTCTGTAGCTTCCTCAAATTTAATCAAGGGAAGGGAAATAATACTTCTATTAATTAAAATGCCACTGCAGACAGAAATCCTGATTGCTTCAGAACGGAGCAGTGTGGTGTGACCCTGCAAGCTGGGTATGACCAGGATCATTTAGTGCTTCAAGGGGAGTCTCCCAGTCCAGGATAAGATGGCCTGGGCCATTCAGGTGACAGTGCTCTATCCTTTGGGTTAGTACCAAGCCTCTGCTCCAGCCTGCATCTACACAGTGCAAGGTTACTTGCATCATAGAATCATTAAGGTTAGAAAAGACCTCTAAGATCATCAAGTCCAACCATCAACCCATCGTGGCCACTAAACCATGTCCCACAGTGCCATGTCTACATGTTTTTTGAACTCCTCCACTCATGGATACCAGCCTGTGCTGCATCACTCTGGCTGTGTGCCTCTGCAAGTCTTGAAATCACTGTGAAAGTGTTGGCACAAAACTGCAGTGCAACCACAATTTGTGACAAACCCCCATGCCTCCAGGTCACTGCCTTCCTGAGGGGCTGTGTCCCAGGTCCTTGCTCAGCAAGTGGCAGTAGTTGTATGTTTGAATAGTTTTTGGCCCACTGCAAAAAGGACTTTGGGGTGCTGGAGTATGGCCGAAGAAGAGCTTCAAAACTGGTGAAGTGTCAGGAGAACCAAGTCTCATGAGGAGCAGCTGAGGGAGCTGGGGTTGTTCAGCCTGGAAAAAAGGAGGCTGAGGGGAGACCTTCTGACTCTCTACAACTCCCTGAGTTTGGTGCCAGGTGGGGGTTGGTTTCTTCTCCTGAGGAGCAAGAGACAGAACAAGAGGAAATGGCCCCAAGTTGCACCAGGGGAGGTTTAGGTTGGAGTTGAGGAACAGTTTCTTCCCCTTGAGGGTTGTCAAGGTGTGGACCAGGCTGTCCAGGGCAGTGGTGGAGTCCCCATCCCTGGAGGGGTTTCAAAGCCATGGAGATGCAGTGCTGAGGGACATGGTTTAGTGGTGAACTGGCAGTGCTGGGTTAAAGGTTGGACTTGATGATCTCAAAGGTTTCTTCTGAACAGAACAATTCTATGATGCTGTGAATCTTGTGGCAATTTCTGTTTGATCCTGAACTGTTTGGGAGAGCTGTTCTGATAAATGTTGTGTCCTGCCCCATAAAGTGTTTTTTTCAGGAAGCAGAAGCAGCAAATGGCAACATGGAAAACTCTGTACCAGCTCCAGCACTAAGCCATGTCACTTGTTCAGATATCTACAAATATTAACTCTTCATAGGTAGCTCTGAGTTCTTTTGGACATTTTGGGTGTGAAATGTCTGTCTTGTTGCTCCTCGTGTAGGACTTTGGGAACTATCACCTTGGTGTCATGTCCTGGATCATTCCTGTCTTTGTTGGGTTGTCATGCTTTGGATCTGTTAATGGATCTCTCTTCACTTCTTCCCGGTAGGTTTTCTTGCACAGTGTTGTGGGGTTTGTTTCCAGGTCATGGTTAATGCTCTTTCTTTGGAGTTGTCCTCCAAAGAGTGGCTGTGGGTAGACACAAAATCTACAGGGTCTGGAGGCCATGTGGGGGAATGCAAGGGGAAAAAAAAAAAAAAGTGGGACTTGAAAACTGTATCCAGTTTAAAGGAAAACCTTTCATTGGTCTTAGTCTTCTGTTCCTCAGGCAAAGTCCTGCTGAAGTTATTAGAATATAAACAAACACAGGCTTGGGGCTCACTCTCTGATGTTTCCTGAGAAAGTGGCTTTAATGAAAAGCAGAAACTTATGAAACTTCAGGGTTGAGAATTCATCCAGAATGGGGAGAAAGGACAGGACAGGACAAGGACTGAGATGGTTCCAATGCTGACACACATCTCCTGGGTTGTCTTGGGACAGTCACTTCATTGCTTTCTCTGGCAAGGAATATTCAAATACATGTTGGCTGGCATTCTTTGATGGCCTCCAGCCTTCCTTCTGAGTCAGGGACTTTCCACTCTGTATGTGCAGCATACCCCATGCTGGGGTCTGATCCTGGAGAGCCCTGCTCCTGAACTCCATTGACTGGCAGACGGGCAGAGCTGGCATCATGCATGTCATCACCAAGGAGGAGAACCTTGCATGGAGCCTGGGCGTTTCTGTATTGCTGCCTCAGCACTGTCCAAGCTGAGCTTGGGCTGGCCACACTTGTGCTCAAAACACAGGGATTGAGGGCTGAAGGGTGATAACTTGCTCTGTCTCCCCCACCTCAGGCTGTTCTTCGTGGGATCCCGAGAAGGACACTTGCCTTCAATCCTGTCTATGATTCACCCCAGGCTTCTCACTCCCATGCCATCCCTTGTCTTTACGGTAAGGACCTGGGTCTGTGGTGATGAACATCAACTTGGTATTGAGAAATGGGTTGTGGGTGTTTGGAGGGGGCCCACCTCCAGACACAGCCATTCCTGCATGCACCCACAGGAGACAAGAGACCCTTCTGTTCCTCATCACATCCTCATACTCCACTTCTGGTTTGAAATCGTCCCAGGCACCAATTAACAACAGCTTGAATGAGTAAAAAGTAGTCAACCTGATTCTTTCCCTGGCTGATAGTTCTTAAATGCCTGTATTTATTTCCCTGGAGGTATTCAAAAAATGTGGAGACATGCATTTTGGGACATGGTTTAATGGCCATGGTGGTGTTAGGTCAACTGTTGGACTTGATGATCTTTGAGGTCTTTTCCAACCGAAGCAATTCTATGGTTCTATAATGTTGTAACCTACATGGTTTCACCTCCTGCCTTTGCTAATGGATTTTTTTTTTTCTGGTTGCAGTGCATCATGACCCTGCTCTATGCCTTCTCCAACAACATTTTCTCAGTCATCAACTTCTTCAGCTTCTTCAACTGGCTCTGTGTGGCTCTGGCCATCATTGGCATGATGTGGCTGCGTTACAAGAAGCCAGAGCTGGAAAGGCCCATCAAGGTGAGAACAAGGTGGTAATTGCACAGTGGGTTCTCCTTGAGTTCCTTCTCAGCACCAGAGGGTTCACCAAGTGTGGCTGCTTGTCCTGTATGGAAGAGGGACTGGAATTGCAAGAGTGCAGGGGAAATGTGCTGGAGTTCACAGAGGTGTCCCTGCTGCACAGAAATCTGCTGGATGAGAATTGGTGCAGGAGGCTGAGGAGCTGCTGTGGATGTGGGCATACAAGAGTGCAGGAGGCTCTGCATGTCAAAGATGTGGGGTAGCCAAGTGGGAAGCTCTCACTGACTAACCCACTGCCCAGGAGAAATCATGTGGCTCTCAGTGAAGCACTCTGTACCACTGTGGAATTCACTTAAAATAGGTTTTTAATAAAGCAGACAAACCCCTGCCTGCAGAGGAGAACTTTGTTCTCTTTGTCCTGTACCGTGTCCCATCTGGGAGGAGGCCAAGATCATGTCTGCCTTCCTCAAAGGAATGCTTCTCACTCATTCCCCCAGCACACTCAGGTCTCTGCCAGCAAGCAGGCAGCCAGAGAAAAACAGACTCCCAGACCTGTACCAGAGGCTTCCCAGGGAAGCTCTTTGCAGGGTGTTTCCTTTGGGGTTTGGTTTCTCTTTCAAAAACTGGGCTGGTGTCAGCAGGAGTCCTGCTCAGAGCAGGGTAGCCAAAGTCCCCTGAGAAACAGCCATGAGGCTTCTATGGCTTGTGCCATGGTTGCTGCTGAATTTGGTGCTCTTGGTAGAGGTACTTTTTTTAAGGGATCATTCAAGGATGGAATGGGAGCAAAAAAAGGCTGCTGAGAAGGGCTTATGGCTCTTGGCAAGTCAAATCTCTGAGCTTTGTTTGCTGCTTTTAAGGTACTTGTTAGGTGTCTGCCTACACCTGTTTTGTCTGGGATTGATGGAGAGCTCTGCCTAAATTGATGCCTTCCCCACGGCAGCTCAGGGTCATCATCCCCTTGTTCAGAGCATTGGAACAGACAGGAGCCAGGGTGGCAGAGCCCTGGATTAAGGCTGCCCAGGAGCCTTCTTCTCTGCAGAGATTCCTAACCCACCTGGATATTGTGATCCTGGGTAGCCTGCTGTGGGTGGCCTTGCTTTAGCAGGGGGGGGTTGGACTAGATGATCTCTACAGGTCCCTTCCAACCCCCCACCATGCTGGGACTCTGGAATTCTGTGAGCACTGTCCATGGTGAACATGGTCTCTTTCCCTCCTTGGGCTCTACAGCAAGATAAAGTTCACTGGGAACTGTTCCATGCTCTCCTGATACAACTTCTAACCTGTTGTTTACGACCTTGTGTAGGTGAACATCTGCCTGCCCATTTTCTTCATCCTGGCCTGCTTGTTTCTCATTGCTGTTTCCTTCTGGATGACACCGAAGGAATGCGCAATCGGCTTTGCAATCATCTTCAGCGGGATCCCAATTTACTTCTTCGGGGTCTGGTGGCAAAACAAGCCCAAGTGGGTCCTCCAAGGCATCTGTAAGTACTAGCAGTGAAGGGCAAGGGTGCAGGTTGGCTTTTGCTCCAAACAGAGCAGTGAGCATGCTGCAACTGGTAGCACTGGCTCTCTTTTGTGGGGGTTTCCAGTGTCTTGGCTCTGATCTGTTCTTCTATAATGGCAACAAGTTTTAACCTGGTGATGACCTGATCTACCAGGCACCCAAAACTCACCCTGACTTGCAATGATTGCAAAGCTTGGGTCTAACATCAGCAGCCCTTGCTTTTTAACCCTGCCAAACAGATTGTTGTTACACAGTGGAGCATAATTCTCTGAGCACATTGCTGCCTTTCTTTTGTAAAAGCACAGGGTCAAGCCTTCTGTCCCTGTCTGGTGGTGTAGGAAGGGAAAATAAGTAGCACCACAACAGTCTGAGCACAGTTGGCCTCAGGCTGGCTGCTGAAAATTTGTAATTAGTCCCAGTCCATCTCTCAGCCAGTGCTAACGTTCCTGATCCAGACAGAGCTCTCCTTGGCATCAAATCATGGCAGCAGAGCAGGGGGAAATCCCTGGGATGTTTTCTCTCAGGAGGTTTATTTTTAAGGTGCCTTTGTAGAAGGTTTTTCAGCAGCTGACACAGCACCACAGTGTGTTCGGAAGGGATGTTGAGGCTCTGCTTGACACATGGAACCTCTGTCTGGAACAACTGAATCCAGAAAGTCACTCCCTGTTGCCCCAAGTAACTGAACTCTACCATCTGCTTCCCAGGTCTCATACAGCAGGCTGACCTAGAAAAGCAGACAAGTAGAAATGCCCAGCCTTAGCTGGGTGCCTTTTATGAGGAAGAAAGAGGCTTTTAACAGTGCTCGGTACTTGTTATTCTTTTTTCTTCCCCCATGTCTCTCCTTCTCTCTTTCTCTCTCTCTTTCTCTCACTTTTTTATTCTGAGTATTAGGCTCAGTTCTTGGAAGAGCCATTTTTGCAGTGCTTGGGTGGCAAATTATTAATTGTTTTCCACCACCAAAGGCTTTTAAGGAGAAGATAGAAAATATTCTGGGAGCACAGGATGATAATCCTGCAGGTGCCCATTTAGAAACAGGGACATCAAACACTTCATCCATTGCAGATAATTTGATCACCTCCAACCAGTCTGAGTTTGTGTGGATTTGGAATTCCCGTTAGTTATACCTGGAAAGACTATCTGGTGATCTTCCAGACATGCAGTGAAGCAGCAGAAAGCACAAGTTTTCCAAATTGGAAGTAAAAGCATCAGCTCAGATTTTTTGTTTGTTTTTTTTTTATGCCCATTTCTGCTGTGATGCCTGACTCAGTGTTGGCTGCTTGCATTTCTGGCATCCTAACGTGGTTACCTTACCACCCTGCAATTAGCAACTGGTGTCTAGAAGTCCTGGAGCCTCTGTCAGGGCAGGATTTCTTCTGTGCTGCAGGAGCAAAGCTCTCAGTGGTACATGGTTTAGTGGGCATGGTGGATTGACAGTTGAGCTTGATGATTTTAGAGATCTTTTCCAATCTAATGATTCTGTGATTCTATGTTTAAGTTCTGGGTATGAGTAGACAGCAGCCAGTGGCCCACTGGCTTCAAGACTTTATTTGTGTTTGGACTAACGTTGCTGAGGAGCAGGGTGAGGAGGCAGATGGGTCAGTCTTTTTGAGGCAGAGTATCGTGAACCCAAGACCAAGATAGATAGGTAGAGGTTGTTTAGTCTGGAGAAGAGAAGGTTGAGGGAAGAGCTCATTGTTCTCTACAACTCCCTGAAAGGAAGTTGTAGCGAGGTGGGGGTCGATCTCTTCTCTCTAGTGTCTCTAGGACAAGAGGAAACAGCCTGAAACTGTGCCAGGGGAGGTCTAGGTTGGATTACAAAATATTTCTTTAATCAAAGAGTGGTCAGGCATTGGAACAGGCTGCCCAGGGAGGTGGTAGAGACATCATCCCTGGAGGTGTTGAAGAAACATGTGGACATGGCACTTTGGGATGTGGTTTAATGGCCATGGTGGTGCCCAGGTGCCCATGCTTGGGCTTGATGATCTTAGAGGTCTTTTCCAAACAAAACAATTCTACCGTTCTCTGTGTGCTCTCTCTGACCAGTGCTTTGCTTTCTTCCCCAAAGACTCTGCCACAGTCCTGTGCCAGAAACTGATGGAAGTGGTTCCACAGGAATCCTAAGCAGGAGAAGCAGAGACATGAGCTCGAGGAAACGCACAATCCTGTTCTGAGATGACACAAGGAGAAAACGCTTCTGACCCCTCGTAAATGAAACCTTAGGCACTGGAGCACCCCGGCGGAGCCACCTCCTGTCTGACACCCTGCCTCTGGCTCTGCCTTGTCTCCTCCAGCCCCTCCATCACCACCCTGTGACCTGGCACATGAGCACCCCTGCAGTGAGAAGTTCTTGGCACGAAGGTGGGCCAGGAGGAGGAATTCCTGCTGGCAGCTTCATAGGGGTCCTGCCTGTCCAGCAGCAGCAAGTCCCATCGGCATCTGTGTGTGTGTGTGGTACTGAGGGCTGTGCTCCAGTTCTATGTAGGCTGACCTGGTTTGGGTCAGGAATCCTCCAGATGACACTAAATGAGCCCAGTGTGAGTGTTGCCAGGTATACAAATGTGCCTGTGTCTGGAGCTGGGACTGTCACAGAGCTCTGCAGGGTGGTCCTGAGCCTGGCCCACCTGCCTTAGCTGGTCAGGGAGAGAGGGTTGGGAAGCAAAGGTTGGCTGATGTTGACTCACACACACACAAACTCATACCAAAATACATGCTGCTGGATGCTTTGGACTCTGTCCACTAGCAGTGACTTAGGTGAGACAAGGCAGAGCAGAATTAGTGTCAGAGAAATGATGTGGGGAGGCCTCATCTGACCTTCACTGCATTCCTGACTAGAGAGCACTTGGGGCCTCTGCCACTGCCTGGCTTGTAACTCTCAGGTCCAAGCCATTTCCCTGCTATTGAGCCAGTCCTCTGGAATGCTCTTCACCAGAATGCCCCTCCATGGCCCTGTGACTCAGGCCTGGGGCAGGTGCAAGCCTGGGGGTTGAATTTTCCTGAGAAACCCAGGAAATTGCAATAAGCAGAAGGCCAAGTCCTTCACTTGCTCATTCCATGTTTTTCTGTAGATCAGCTACTGACCAACATGGAATGAGCAATGTTACACTCTCCAGATGACCCTTTCATTGCCCACAGTATGGTTCATATTCTGCCCCCAAACAATTTGCAAAGAGAAAATGAGGGTGGTGGGATTCCTGTGGCTCCTTCCCTGGGGTCTCTCTGTGCACTGCCTGTCACTATGCTCTGCATTATGCCATGCAGTGGAGATGGGACCAGCTGGGTCTGGGGGTGTAGAAGGGGCAGATGTTTAATCTTGGTCTGCTGTAGATGGTCTGGTTTGCTTTAAGAAGCAGGGCCTGGTCCTTCTTAGTGCAAAACTGCAGCATCAAGTTTGGCTTGGTGAGATGCCCCACCAACATCCTCCCCTTCAGGGAGGGGTCTTGGAGCACAAACCACAGCCCACATGTGAAATCTTGGTCTGCTGTTGTGGGGTAGTCCCATCCCCTGGGCCCACACACAATTCCTCTACTTCCCAAGTAGTCAAAACTGTCCCCTTAGGAAAATGTTACTTTGTGTGGTCAAAAGTGTCACCTCTTCAGCAAAACTGCAGTTCTTGAACATTTTGCTCATTGTGCCTCTGCACTTCAGGTGATAGTTGGAAATCAAAAGCATCTTGTCCTCACAAATGAGCTTCAGTTTCTGCTGCAGATCTTCTTTGTGCTTGTGCTTCGTTCAAATGGGTTGTTGAGCTATTTTTTCTCCTCAGTATTTCTGTCAATTAAGCTGTTGGGAAGCCAGGATTCCCCAAGAGCTACAGCTTTCTGCTGGCTTCTCCTTGTAGCATAGGGTTATGCTGGATGACAAGGCATTAAGGACACCAATGGTACTAGCTGATGCTTTGTCCTTTGAAGAAGTTCTTTAACCACAAAAAGTGTGTTAGAGCAGGTGGCAACTTTTCTTCTAGTGTCTGTGACAATGATCGTGGCCATGTCTACGTGCAGCTCTTTGCCATTGCTTCACCAGCCATGTGTCTGCTTGGAGACAGTGCAGGAGGAGTAGGTGAGACAATCATCACACTGAAAACCTTTGCTGTCAGGTGGCTTATTCTATGGCAGCTTAGTGTAGAAATACCCAAACCAGCTCCTCAGGTGCTGCTTTACCTGTGTTTAGTGTTGAGCTTTCCTGGAGGTCAGTCATCCTGTGGAGAGCTGCAGCTGGTTTGGGTGTATCTACAGTGCAGAAGAACCCAAAGCTTATGGCCAGTGCCTGGCTCTTCAGGGACCTATGTGCAATGAATTGGAGCATCTCGGATCCAGTGCCTGCAGAGAGGTATTCACATAAATAAGGTTGTGACACATAAAACCTGAACTCAGTGTTTTGAATCCTTCTAGATGGAGGTTGAGAAGTTTAGGCAGAGTTGTCATGGGAAATCACTGCTTATGCTGGGCCTGTTTCATGGAGAGAGAACCTCTGTCATCTTCCACTTGATCAGCAGATTTTTGGCTCTTGGACGTTAGGATGAAGTTTTTTACTATGAAGGTAGTGGAACACAGGAACAGGTCACCCAGGGTGGTGGTGCAAGCCCCATCCGTAGAAGTATTCAGGGTCAGGCTTGATGGGGCTCTGAGCAACCTGCCCTAGTTAAAGATGTCCCAGCTTACTGCAGGGGGGTTGGACTAGACCACCTTTGAAGGTCTCTTCCAGCCCGATCTATTGAGTCTGTAACGATCTGTGAGCCAGTTCCTGTAGGATTCAGCACAGGGGCTCCCAGTGCTAACACACACCAGCAGAACTCCTTGGGATGCAGAGGAACAGGATTTTAACTCACAGCCACCTCAACCCAATGTCCAGTCCAGTCCTCAGAGCTCAGAAAAGGACCCAAATCTCCCAAAGCCCTGGGGGTTGCCTGGTTTGGGCACAACTGAATGAATCCTATCAGTGATGAAGACCATCACTACACAATACCCTCTTCGTGAACCTTCCACATTGGTTTTAAAGAGGAAATGTCACACTGAGAATTTTTTTTTAATTAACAGATCTTAATTAAATCCTTAACTGGCTTGCTTGCTTTTTATGGATTTCCATGGGTTTTCATTTGCTGCTCTCTGGTACTAACCTCCTGGCTCTGGTGTTGATGTCACATGTGTCATTGGTGATCTTGCCAGTGTCTCCCTGACAGCAGAAGTGTAGGAAGGAACTGAACCAGGTACCAGCACAGAATGACAGCAATGCTGAATTTGCTCAGCCACAGCTCACATCTCAACTTTTACCGTTCCAAAACCTGATTTCTTTTCTCCCTGATCATTGACCCTGATACTTCCCTCTACAACTCCCTGAAAGGAGGTTGTAGTGAGGTGGGAGTTGATCTCTTCTCCCTATAATCAAGTGATAGAACGAGAGGAAATGGCCTCAAGTTGCAGCAGGGGAGGTTAGGAACAATTTCTGTACTGAAAGAGTGGTCAGGCATTGGAACAGGCTGCCCAGGGAGGTGATGGAGTCACCATCCCTGGAGGGGTTCAGAAACATATAGACATGGTACTTCAGGACACAGTTTAATGGCAATGGTGGTGTCAGATCAACAGTTGGACCTGTTGATCTCAGAAGTCTTTTCCAACCAAAACAATTCTATGATTCCCTTCCACCAGTCTGGTGACATGGCTGTAAGAGGTTGGGTTAGGGAGATGAGGAGTAAAGGAGTAAAACTGACTTTTATAAAGCAAGCACAAAGTCATCTCTTCAGTGAGTGGAACTGCTGCTAACAGCATCTGCTGTCCAGCACCACAGCTTGGAGCTGAGATCAGCAGCCTACAGTGGTATTGCCCACAGGGGCTTGCCATGTTCAGCTGGGTTGTAGTGTGGTTAAAAAAGAGAATAGATCCCCAGGAACGACCTCCCTGCTGCCTGCTTTCCTCATATGTGGAGTGAGACATGTCCTGGAGGGCAAGGGGAGACCTCATAGAAAATTCCTTATAGTTGCCAGCCCTGGATGTGGGATTTTTCTGTTGTTTCTCTGTTTGCTCCTGCTCTTTGGAGCCCATGATCAGGTCATGCCTGTTGTGACCCACTGCAGGAGATAAACCCTTCCCACAAAGGACACTCACAAGTGCAGTGACCGTGAGTTTGCTTTCCTCAACAGCAGCTACAGTTAGCGAGGTACCACATGGATCTGCTTCATGTGACAGTGCTCCAAGTGCAACCAGAGGCCATGTCAATGGGATCAGAGGCATTTAGCTTGGAGAAGACCTTTAGGGTCATGGAGTATTTCTGCAAGCAGTGGCTGTGCTGCAGACGTCCCTTGGCCCTTGTACCAACCCACCTTTCAATTATCACTCTTCTCACCTCATTTTCAAGTGTTCAGGCTCCCAGGCAGTCTGTTGCTGGGGATGTTGATGGAACAGGATCCTGCAGGGATTGCTGAACCGTGGGGCACACAGAGCCAGGTGCTTCCTCACCCATTGGGTTCCTCTTTCTAAATGAGAACCTTCTTCCCAATTGAGAGGGGGACCAGCCCTGCAAAACACTCCCCACCAAAATCTTGGGGGGATTTAAGTCATCCTGGGTGAATTCTTTATTTTTTTGTCTTTATTCTTGTTAACTTTTTTCAGGATTTGCAGGGTTTCCCATCTCAGACCCCGTGTTAAACACACTTTTGTTTTCAGTGGCACCCTCTGTGAATACTGAGTTCAAAGGGACTCTGTCACTGTTGAACAAACTTTAAAGACCCTTCAACTGGATTAAAACTCACAAGGAGTAGCTTTGTTGTTCTCCAAGCCCCTCTCCCTGTGGGTGGCTCAGGCAGGGGAATAAATTAGGCCCCTGCATGAGCTCTTCTGCTGTGGGTCAGCCCAGGAGCAGAGCCCTTGAGAGGTAGGAGCGTTGCAGCCAAGCACTTCCCATGGCCACCACTTCCCAACCATGAAGAGATGTTTGCAGTGGCAGAGTCCTGGGCTGGCTGCAGGGAATGGCAGGGAAGGCTTCGTCTCAGCCTAGGAAGGAGCCTCTGGCTTCAGCCGAGGCTGCAGTGTTCTGGGGCTTTAATAAGAAATAAAAATAAAGAAAATAGAAGGAAACAGCCACATGTCATTACACAACGTTCTGGCTGTTTGGGGCTTCTCCTGTGGGGTGCCAGCTTTCCCATAACTGGCTGCACAGCTCCATTTCCAGTGACATCAAAGGGGAAAGATGACATTGGCCTTTGAGAAAGGGCTGGAACAAAGCTTCCTCTTGGAGCTTGGGAAAGGGCAACCCAGGGCCGAAACAGCTCCGGTTCCCCCTGGGGCTCAGATTGAGGTCTGCTGGCCGGCGCCATGACCTCAGCAGAGCTCCACGGACTGAAGCACAGCTTTGTGCCAGCCCTGGGACATCTCCATGAGCATCCCCAGAATGGCTGGAGCCGGCAGCACTTGGCTGCTAACCAGGGATTGCGGCAGCTGGCTCCTTGCATCCATGGGAATCTGCTCCCATGCTTCCACTGGGCTCCTGCCCCATGCCAGGGCATCAGCAAGACCTCTGCAGTGAGGGATGCTCAAGGGGCTTTCCAGTTCTGGTGGCAGTCCTAAGTTGCAGCCAGCCAGCCTTACGCTGGTTTTACCCATACCTGAGTAGTTTCTTACCAGTTTACGTGGTCCAAACTGGAACTAGCAGCTGGAGTGGGGTGGTGCTGTGTGTCAAAGCCAAGTGTGGTTCAGCTGCAGGTAGGAAACGTGGCTTGGATTAGGTCATCGCCAAGGAATCGATGTCCAGAAGATCCTTTCTTTGCTCTTAGCCCCTGTTCCTTGCATGAGAAGGGGTGTGGCTTCCTCCAGCTGTTGAAGTGTTAATGAGAAGAAAACAGAGTATTTTTTTAAATCTTTAATTCGTTTTTAAATGGCCTAAAAGAGACTTTATAGCTACGCCTAAATTGTCCCCTCTGGGTGACGTCCATCCCAGCACTGGGGCTCTGCGAGCACTCACGGGACATGGTGCTGCAGGGCCTGCCTGTGGCTCCTGTGCTGGGATGAACGCCCCTCTTTGGGGGGAAAAAAAGCCTTATTTGTTTAGAGGACAGGGTGAGGTCTGTGTCCCACCTAAACCCTTGCAAAGGGAGAATTTTAAGTGGTACCCAGACCTTGCACCACTGGCCTGTGAGACAAAAGGAGGGTGGAGTTCACTTCTGGTGAAGAATCTGACTTTCAGAGCCACCTTTCTTCTAAAGTTTGTTGGGTGGGCTTTAGTTTTGTTTTGGTGTTTGTTTTTTTTTTCTTAAACACCTGAAAAAAAATTCTTAACGGACCTGATTGACCATTTTGTTATGTTTGGTTGCTTTAAAACTATTTTACTAATTTAAATGTTGCTATAGATGACATTCTATTTATTTTAAGGGGTTAAATATCTTTTAGTCTTAATACTTCTACAGTCGGCGCTGTCTCTTTACAACGTTTGTGGTCCTGTCCACACAGCTACTCCCACTACTGACCAAGTGCTGGTCAGGCACTAGTAACTTAATCAAATTGCCTTGTAAGACAAGATGTCTCTTGCAAAGTCTGTTGGGTTTTTGTTCTAGTATTTCTTGATTCTTTTACGTCTGTGGTTAACAAATCTGTTACATGTTTGGGTTGTTCTATATTTTTGGGTTATTGTTTTGTTGTTTGTTTTTTTTTTTTTTAACAAAGAAAGCTGGATTACAACTCCTGTGTTGCTGTTTTTTGCCTCTCAAAACTTTTCATTCTCCAAAGGGTCGCCTGGTTTATCCCACAGCCAGCACCTCACCCCTGGGTTTCCAATCATTCCTCCCGCAGATGGCTCCATCACCACCATCCTCTTTCAAAGTCTAGTTACCATTTGTGGGTGTTAAAACTAAGGGAATGTCCCTCTGGGGAGAGGCTGCAAGAGTTGGGGCTGTTCAACCTGGAGAAAAGAAGGCTCCAGGGAGACCTTAGGGCAGCCTTCCACTACCTGAAAGGGCTTGTAGTGATAGGACAAGAGGGAATGGATTGAAGCTGGAGGAGGGGAGATTTAGACTGGATTTGGAAGAAATTCTTTACAGTGAGGGTGATGAGACACTGGAACAGGCTGCCCAGGGAGGTTGTGGATGCCCCATCCCTGGAGATGTTCAAGGCCTGGTTGGATGAGGCTTTGAGCAATCTGCTCTAGTGGCAGGTTCCCTGCCCATGGCAGAGGGTTTGGAACTAGATGATCTTTAAGTTCTCTTCCACCCTGAACCATTCTATGACTCTGTGAAAAGGGACAAGAGGTGGGAGCAGAAGATGGATGTCTTGGTTCCTACAGTGTATCAGCATGGTTACCACAGGATCATTTAACTTTAGATACAAAGTGCAGGAATGAGAGTGCAGTTAGAAGGATAAAGTGTGTGACGTGGCACACAGGAGCTCCACTACAGCGCTGGAGGGACTTCTGGAGATCATCTAGTCCAACCCCCCTGCTAAAGGAGGATCATCTAGGGCAGGCCACATAGGAACATGTCCAGGTGGAGTTTTGAAAGCCTCTCTGGACAGCCAGCTCTAGGGTTCCTGATGAGGTGGAACTTCTTGGGTTCCAGTTTGTGCCCTTTGCCCCTTGTCCTATCACAGGGCACCACTGAAAAGAGACTGGCCCTTTCTTCTTGCCCCTCTTTCGATACTGATTAGCATTGAGAAGATCCTCTCTCAGTCTTCTCCAGGCCATTCTTAGTGGAGGAATTAATCTAAGAAAAACCTCTAAAAGCCAGCAGGGCTGAAGAGCAGAGTGGCCTGTGCCATCAGCCATTTGAAAGAGCTTGTTCCACAAGTGACAGTTGTGGCCAAAGAAGGAGAAGTGAGGAGAGCAGAAACTCCAGCAGATCAAACATAAAACCTGAGTCAGATGAGTTGACAGAACAGTCACAAGCAGGATGCTGGCAGTGCAGGGAAGAGCGGGGCTGTGACCCAAGGAACTCTGCCAGAGGCAGGATAGTGGGCCCCATGCTGAGCTGTGAAGTGCTTGAGCCAACAGATAAGGCAGTAGCAGAGAAATGAAGTCAGGAATGAGTCACTTGCATCCATGTTTGCTACAGCCTTGCTTGGAAAAGTTCCCTCACTGGAGCCTTTCTTCAGAGGGAGTGAGCCCAGGGAACTGCTGCCAGATAAAGCTTTGTGCTGGAAAGCAGCACTGTGGAGATGGACCTAGCAGTGCTGGCAAGCAAGCTGACCCTGAGCCAGCAACGTGCCCTCATGGCCAAGAAGGCAAATGGTCTCCTGGGGTGCATTAGTAAGAGCGTGGCCAGCACGTAAAGCAGGTTCTGCTCCTTCTGTGCTCTACCCTACTGAGGCTACATCTGGAGTATTGTGTCCAATTCTGGGCTCCCCAGTTCAAGTGGGACAGGAACCACTGGGGAGAGTCCAATGGAGATTAGGAAGATACTGAGGGGCCTAGAGCTTCCCTGTGAGGAGGAGAGGCTGAGAGACCTGAGGCTTGTTAGACTACAGATGAGAAGACTTTGAGAGGGGGACTTATAAATGCATGTAAGTTTCTAAAGGGTGGAAGTCATGAAGATGGGGCTGGGCTCTTTGCAGTGGTGGCCAGTGATAGGACAAGGGGCAGTAGACACAAACTAGAACCTAGGAGGTTCCATATGGACAAGAGAAGAAACTTTGCTGTGAGGATGCTGGAGCCCTGGAGCAGGCTGCTCAAAGACGTTGTGGAGTCTTCTTCCTGGAGAGATTCTAAATCCACCTGGACATTGTGATCTTGGGCAACCTGCTCTGGGTAACCTGCTTTAACAAGGGGGTTGGACTAGATGATCCCAGAGGTCCCTTCCAACTCCCACCATGCTGGGATTCTGGGATTTTGTGTTAGAGAGCAAAGCTATGGGGCTCAGAGAACTTCAAGAGCTCCACAGCATCCCAGATCAGATTAAGTGCTACCAGCAAGTGTGTGCAAGCCACTGCACAACATGGCAGAGATGTTTGTGGTGTGGGAGTTGGCAACCAGGATGCTGGTGCAGGTAAAGGGTCCAGGAGTGTCACAGACTGGTTGGAAGAAGATGCTGTAGAGCCTACTGTGAGCAGAGAGATGGTGAAGAGCATCCTAGGGAGAAACATGAAGCTTTCACAGAGGGAGGTGAGTCCTCAAAGAGGACCAAGCTTGTAGTGCTTTTTGTCTTTTGAGTTTCAGCAGGCTCAGGTCTCTCCATGCTTCCCATAGGATATGAAGGAAGGCATTAATCTTGGTAATAATTGTTTGGGAGAGCAAAAACACTGGCAGAAGCAAATAGTGGAGGGAGCCTGTGTGTGGATCTTCTCTTAGTTCAAGCCAGTTCAGCACAAACCATCTGGAAAGGAGATGGACATGGGTGAAAAAATCTCTTCAGAACGAGTGCTTTTCAGGCTCATCAGAGACAAAGTTGGTTGCAGTGAGGGATCTGCTGGTAAGGCCATGAAACTGCAGGTGAGAAGAGTGTTAGGAAGTGAGAATGAAAAGGAAAACTTGCAGTGACACTGTCACACCATCCCGTGCACCTGTCCTGAGCCCTGAGCTGGTCCCACCACCCTGCCCAGGGCTGGGGACTGGGGGAAGAGGGAGCAGGAGAAGACTCCACGGGGTGAGGACTCAGGCAGGTGGCCAGAAACAAAGGCAGGAAGTGTCTTCTCCCATGACAGTACTAAATCATGTGTCCAGTGTCAGGGGATGTTGTTGAGACAACTTTTCTGTGTACACTGGAGTTCAAAAAGGGCTCAGACAAAAGTGTTTGTTATTATCTGCAGGAGCTCTGGTGCAGCCTCTGCCTGCAAGAGCCCTAGGCTGAGTCTGAGGCTGGGATCAGACCTCATGTTCCATGTGAGTTCACTCCCTGATGGCTGATGGGTGCTGGAGATGTGTTCTTTCGGCCATGTGTTGACTCTTGGCTTTCTCTCCATTGTCCTTTCTTTTGGTGTCACTGCACCAGCCATGTCTTTGTGGCTGGAGGATGAACACTGATTCATCAGCCCTGGCAGAAGAAGCCCCATGGTGGTAGAGGAAGCCTCCTGCTCGGCTTTGCCCATGAAGGACTCCCTGTGTGGGAGCCACATGTGGATCCAGCACGGTCTCAAGGCAGCACCAAGCTGTCTAGACACATCTCCCCAGCTTCAGTCTTGTGGCTGCTGGTCTTCTGTCCCAAGAGCTGGAGGTTGCAGTGGTGGTGGGAGGGGGCAAGCATGGGACTCAGCCCTTCTGGCACCAAGACTGACAGGTTTCCACCCTCAAACCCCAAACATGGCATTTTTTCCCCAAACCCAGGAGTGCCTGTGTGTTTGAACAGCACAGAGCAGGGGGAGGTCTGCCACCAAGGAAGGGTGAACCTTCAGCAGATTGAAAGGTCTCTGCAGAGCGGAGGCCAGCCCAGCACAAAGCAATAAACCCCTTGTTTATTGAAGATTGGTGTGAAAGACAAAAGGGTCTAAGTATGTTTGGGTTGGGAAGGAGCCACCGAGGGTGGGGAGTGACATGGGCTGGGAACTGCTTGAAGGGTGCAAACAAATGAAAGCAAGGTGGCTAGAATTGTGGCTGAAGAAGAGAAATGATTGCTCCAAAACCAAGAGACAGGGGTGGGGAAACGTAATCAGAGGAGAACTGATTGGAGTAGATAACCTTAAAGGGTCCCTTCCAACCCAAACCATTCTAGGATTCCACGATCCTACAATCACTTGTCCCTGTGTCCTTCAGGGCTGGACCTCATCACAGGCACACACAGAGGTTACAAAGCAGCTTCAGTGTGTAGGGATACACTTGTCCATGGCTGCCCTCAAGCAGCCCAGTAGAAAGAATTTGTATGTGCTCTGCAACCAACATACCAGTTGGACTCAATGATCTTAAAGTTCTTTTCCAACCCACATGAGTCTGTGATTCTCTGTACCTTCTGCCAGGCTCTTAGCACAACTCCAAGCAAGCTTTGAGCAGGGTCTCATCAAAGACCTCTACAGAGTTCTGGAAATGAGGTACTGTCTGTAACAGCATGAAGTTATGAATCTTGTAGCCTCCAGAGCTGTCAGCAGAATTATCACCAAAATGAGCAATGAAAAGAAGAGGCAGAGGGCTTTGTGCACACCACAGACCGTGAGCGATCACAGGGATGTGGCAAGAGGCCTGTTCAAACCCTGCAAGCACAACTACATGTGTTCTCCACTTTGGACCAGTTTTCTGGCTGGGCTGGTCAACACCTCCAGGAGCCTGGCTCTGGATTTCAGTGAGGTCATTTCTGCTCTAACTTGCCTGGGAAAAGCACAGGCTCCCCCCTCCCCGTGCAGCTCCTCGCCTTGCATAAGCACTATGTGCTGCAAGGGCAGGATAAATGGTCCTCAGCCCTTGGCTTTGCAGAGCTCCTAAGTCAAGTCCTGGCATCTCAGGTATTTGTGAGGTTTTGTGGTGTAACGAGCTGCATGGAGGTGCTGGTGCATGTTGTACCTGAGAGCAATGATGCTGCAAAGACAGCAGATCAGTTAAAAGAAAGAAGCCCCGGTGTCTGGAGGGGATGTGTTACCTCTGCCAGCAGCAGGGCGGGTGGTGAAGCTCCTGCTCGCTCAATAGGGACTAAAGCTCTGCAAAGTCTTTGTGTGATAAAGAATATGCAAAGCATATTTGGGCCTGCAAGGACTTGAAATGAGGTTGGTGCTGGCCCTGGCTTTCATTAACCAAAAGGCAGCAAAGCAATTGCACATGGATAATAAAACCAACAGCACACAAAATCTTTCTACATCGAGTCTTGACAAAATCAAGCTGAACATTTTGTATTGTGCCAACAGCAGCTGGCCATGGGGAGATCTGGCCAGCCAAAGAGTCCTAGAATGGTTTGGGTTAGAAGGGACCTTTCAAGGTCATCTAGTCCAACCCCCATGCAGTCAGCAGGGACATCTGCAACTAGAGCAGGTTCCGCAGAGCCCCAAACAACCTGACCTGGAATGGTTCCAGGGATGGGGCATCTACCACCTCTCTGGGCAACTCAGCATGAAAAATTCCTTTCTTCTATCCAGTCTAAATCTCCCTCTTTTAGTTTAAACCATCACCCCTTGTCCTGTCACAACAGGCCTTGCGAAAAAGTCTGTCCTCAGCTTTCTTGTCAGACCACAAGAAGGTCCTTCTGATTGCAAGGACCTCAGTTTGCAGCTGGACTGAAGGACTGAAGAGGGTGTCCAGACTTGGCAGTGCCCCCTGTCCTGCCCCTTTGCCAAGCACTGGCAGCCCTGAAAGCTGGGACATGGGCACTGCTGGGAGAGACCTGCCTGGATTAAAGAGCTACTGTGTGCCACAGAGATGGAAAGGCAACTCACTTTGGTGAGCACAAGCTGCTTGGAACACTGAGACCTGCAGCTGTTTAGTATGGAGAGGAGGAGGCTGAGAGGGAATCTTATCAACATCTATAAATACCTGAGGGGTGGGTATCAAGATGAAGGGGCCAGGGTTTTTTTTTTGTGGTACCCAGTGATAGGACAAGGAACAACAGGTACAAGCTGTAACACAGGAGATTCCACCTCAACATGAGGAGATGCTTCTTCACAGTGAGGCTGATGGAGCACTGGAACAGGCTGCCCAGAGAGGCTGTGGAGTCTCCCCCTCTGGAGAGTTTCAGTACCCACCAGGATGTATTCCTGTGCAGCCTGCCCTAGGTGATCCTGCTTTGGCAGGGGTGTTGGACTCAATGATCTCTGGATCTAACCCCTACAATTCTGTGATTCTGTGGCACGCTGGGCAGTGCCCCCTTGGCACTGATTCACTCTTTGAAGTCAGCTGATCATTTGGAACTTTAAAAGATCTTCCACATGTCCTCATGATCTTCAGGAATTGCAGGGCCTGGAGTGCTCATGCCAGGCTGAGCTGCTGGCTGTTAACTGCAGTCTCCTAATGCTGCAGCTGCTGTCTGTCCATCTGTCCATCTGCAGCTCCACTCCTGCTAAATGGGTTTGAGCCATTTGCCAGCAGTGTGTTTGCATTAGGAAAAGCAAAACAAATATTCCAGACTGACAGAGTTGCTGGAAACGGGCTTTCCACCCAGGCCCTGGCTTTCCACCAGGCAAAGAGTTTAAGCCCTCACATGACACCTTGGGTTGTACAGAAGTCAGCAGTGGCTCCAGACAGCATGGTCACAGGGGGGAAAGCAGGAACCTGGAGAGCAGCAGAACAGAAGGGTCTGGGCTGAGGAGCTGCTAATTGGACAGTACTTCCTCGGGTGGAGAAAATAATTGCTTCAAAAGAAAAATGCCAGTTCCTGAAGGAAAGCTATTTAAAGCCACAATAATCCCAGTGCAGACCAGACCTGCTCAGTAACCAAAAATTACTATTTATGATCACATTTTTTCTTTAGAAGGTACATTTGGGGATGGAAAAAAACCTTCTGATGCTTGTTCATGTTTGTTTCCTTCATATACCTCTAAGACTTTCTAGGGAAAAAAAAAGTTAGAAGCCTGCTATTACCTACTCAGAAAGCTTGCAAGCCTCAAACCCCTCTAGTTTTACTTTGGTTTCCATGTTAATTAAAATTAACACAGAATCCCAGAATCACAGCATGGTGGGGTGTCAGAAATGGCCTCTGGAGATCACCTAGTCCAACCCCCCTGCTAAAGCAGGGTCACCCACAGCAGTTTGCTCAGGATCACAATGTCCAGGTAGGTTTGGAATCTCTCCAGAGAAGGAAGGTCCACAGCCTCTCTGGGCAGCCTGCTCCAGGGCTCCAGCACCCTCACAACAAAGATTCTTGTCATGTTCAGATGGAACCTCCTGGGTTCCAGTTTGTCCTGTCACTGGGCACCAGTTAAAAGAGCCTGGGCTCTCTCTGCTGGTTCCCTATCCCTCTTGAACTGGGGAGTCAAGAACCGGACCCAGTACTCCAGATACAGCCTCACCAGTGCAGGGTAGAGGGAGAGAAGAAATTGTCCTGCTGGCCACATCCTTCCTCATGGTCTTCTTCCCCAGAAGACCATTTGCCTTCTTGGTCAACTGGGCACATTTCCAGCTGTTCAACCCCTCACTTGTACTGATGCAGTGGTTCATTCTTCCTCAGGTGCAGGACCCTACACTTGCCCTTGCTGAACTTCACAAGGTCCCCCTCTGCCCAACTCTCCAGCCTGGCCAGGTCTCTCTGGGAGGCAGCACAGACTGATGAGGTGTCAGCCACTCTTCCCAGTAATACTTTAAATTAAAAAATAGAAAACTTAAGCAAAAATAATCTGTTTTGTAGCACCCAGTAGAGTCCCTGAGCAGGTGCCATCTCTGCTGAGCAGGAGGTTTTGCCTCTTTTCATCACTAAATCAAACCTGAGAACCTCCTGCACCCAACTCAAACGGGATAAATCCCAAAGTCTTGCAAAATACCCTCTATGGAATTTTCTTCTCCCTGTATGAACCAAACACCATCTGGATTTCTTCCCTGCCCTCAGCACAGAAAAATAAGGCTGTAAAACCACTTTTACACCCGCCTAGCTCTGGCCAGGACCTTCCAGCCTCTGTCTGATGCAAGACCCTACCAAGGGCTGTTGCATCAGAAGAAAACAGCAGGACCCATTTTACAGCCTGCAGGGTGGGAAAGCACCCACAGAGGCAGAGCTCTGCCTCATCCTCCTCCAAAGCTAGGGACTCTGCTTCCTTCCTCACAGGAGGCTCTTTTTTTTTTTTCCCAATTTCTTTTCAGGAAAGGAGCCTTATTCTCAAGCCAGAGAGGCTGTAATAGTGCCTCAGAAACAGTCTGGTCTGCCACAGAATGAGAAACTTCTATGGCAGCTACTGGTGATTTCACCTCCTTCTTGTTGTGGCCTGTTCTCCCCTGCCTGCTGGGCAAAAGGCAGCAGCCTGAGAGCTTTTAGGTGCTGCAGCCAGCTCGGCTGATTCACACAGAGGGTTGGAGGGACACTTTCATTTGGTTCTCCTTGCTCTTATTAAATGGATTCCAACCTTTCTGTGGAGCTGCACAGCATGCTCCGTGTGCCATGGTGTCACAGGCACAGGTCCTGGTGCAAGTCACGGTGGGGCAAGTGCTGTGTTGATGTTTCAGGGTGGTTTGTTCCAAGAGCTGCAAGGGCTGACCTGTTGCATCCTCACCCCTGAAACCCTGCAGGGATGGGGATTTGCAACCAGCAACCCAGAGCGACTGCATGTTCAAACCTTCTCAGGGCCTGTGTTGGAAATAAACCACAGGCATGAAGGAAAATCCTCTCCCATCCACCTCTGAGAAAATAGCATGGAGATGAAAGGGCACAACTAATCTCAAGTCTGGTTAACTGCAGCCAGGTGCAATGGGACCAGGGATTGAGACCTGGAGACAAAGAGGGAAAATGACCTGGAATGAAAAGGGGATCTCGATCCTGCATTAGATCAAAGAGCAAAAGGCACATCGGGCAAAGCTTCCCTGTTGGGTCCATGGCTTGAGGCAGGAGGAAGAGCTGGCAATCCTCTTCTGGACAAGTAATCCCAAAGGGGTGGCAGGAAGAATTGGGCTACAACATTTCATGCTGGATCACAGCACTTTGACACTTGAAGGGCTCTGGATACTGCTGCTCAAAGGCCAACCCAAACTCCCTGCACCGTTTGGGTGAAGTTCTGCAGGTTTTCAGACCGTTGGAGTTATCACCCAGAGCTAAAGGATTTTTCCCAGCTGGGCTTGGTGAGGTTCTCCTTGTGGCCTTGGGCGCAGGTTGTGCCCAGCTCACTGCCTCTCTCCAACAAATACCCATCAGCTTGTTCCAACCTCCCCTGCCTCCGGGTGCAGTGGAGAAAGGTGAGGGATTTGGTAGGAATGAGGAACCCCAGCACCAGCCCATTCCTGTCTCCAGCTGAGCCCTTCACCAGGCAAGTCTGTGCCTGGGGAGAGCTGCTAGCCTCTCCTGGTAGCTGCTCTGCAGTTCAGAGCATCACCATGTATTTGTCTGACACAGCCAGTTCCCACTGACAAAAAGCTGTGAGATGGCTCATGTGCAGAAGAAATGACCTTCCTGGACCTCTTCACTGGTTGTCCCACAGCACTGGTGTGGTACAGAAAGACTCACTGCCCTGTGTGGACTGTGCCTCATCTTTATTTCATGGTGTCTTGAAATATCCATGCTCTTTTTCAAGGACTGGCATCCCCCAGTGCCATCAGTGAGCAGGAGGAGCCTGTCCATGAAGGCAGCAGAGGACAATGGGCATCTTCTGCAGCTGGTGTTGCACAAACACATCCCCTGTGTCCTCCTCTTCATGGTGCCTGTCTTGGTCTCTCACTTTGCACTTGTAGAGCAGGGAAGAGTGATTGTATTAAATCAGAACCAGCCCTTTGCAGAGGGCTATAACCCACCATTGCTGGCTGGCTGCTGGATGGACACCCTGGGCAAGAGGAACCACACAACAACAGGTGTCCTGCAGCCCACCAGACCCAGGCACCTGGCCATGATCCTGTTTCCTGCCTTCTGCTTCTCACCTGGGTCCTGCAATGTGGCAGTTTATCTTGTGGGAAAGCGTGAAGCTGTCCTGAGTGTCAACAGCCACCATAGAAACCCTGCTGAGACTGCTGAGCCCTGCCAGACAGCGCTGCAGACCAAGCAGCAAGTAGCAGAGTCAATATTGGTTTTCACCTAACTCTCATCTGCTTCATCAGCAGAGTGGATCATGTGTGGTGTGTCAAATTGTTCCTCATGTGATTATTTGTTACCTCATGTGGTAACAAAGCTGTGCTTTCCATTCAAACAGCACAGAAGAAAAAAGCCCATTTTGATGTATCACCAAGATCTGGGGCTTGCCTTCCTGTGTGATTCTTTCTTTCCTACTAAGAGTCATCACAGGTCAGGTTATTTCCTAGGGAAAACAGAACACAGTGACAGAGAAAACTCTTCAGGGATACCACTTTCACTGGGATTGCAGCTTGAGGCTGAAATTAGACCTTTTCTTTTAAAAAGACTCAGTCATGGATAGAGAGATATGGGACAATCACCTCCTACAGCACATCTGCAAAAACATCCCAAAACGAGTTCAGAAGTGGGTGTGATGTCATCTCTGAAAAACTAATCATACTAATTGCTGGAGTTTGAATCTAGCCAAACAGCCAGTGCAAGAGAACAGTATTGTGTGAGGTGGTGGGCTTTGTAGATGACACATGGTCTTCTGCTAGAGGGAACAAAGAAAGTCTGATCTGCGTTTTGTGGTCCTTAAATTGCTAATCATCTTTAGAGGGGCTGCTATGCTTGCAGGGGTTCAAAGGGAAGACTGACAAACAACTCAATTTAACTGCAATCACAGAGCATGTTTCCCATGTCTCCTCCTCCATGCGTGGTTTCTCATGCTCAACAACAATCTCTCACAACCAACAAAATCAAACCAAAGGGCAGATCCTACTACAGCATTGCCACACTCCAGCTCCTAAAGGCTAATGCTTCAGCAGAACATTTCTGCTCAAGAGAGTGCTTAGTACACCCAAGTGTGCCTCTTCAAGCCATTGAGAATGAACAAATATTTTCTTTTCTTTTGCAAAACCACAAGGAATCTTGCCAGGGTCAGCATTTCCTGAGGGTAAACGTTTAGCATGATAAGGGATGTATGGAGTCATCTTTCTGGAGTGGCTAACAAAACCAGACTGAACTGGAGCAGGAGAACACACCAAATCCCTCCCCAGTGCATTGCTCAGACTGGTAAAGCCTTGTCAAATCGAGGTGACAGCAGCAGGGACAGCAGTAAGTAGATAATCTGACCTCAAGAGCTGTCACAGCACTACCAGGAAAAGCAAATGCCAATCACTTCTGGAAAAACCTACCCACCCATCAGGCCAGCATCAGTGGGGTTTTGTGAAGGTAAACCAGGATTCATTTCATTAATGTCACTCTTACCAGGACTGAGGTGGTTCAAAACCAAGCACTAAGGGCCAGTCCTTGTCCCTTCTCAGCTGTGAAAAATGTAGAAGTTAGGCATGGGAGAACAGTGAGAAATGAGCCATGTCACTCTTGCCACAGGGCAGGTCAACTGGCTCCAACCATCTTTGGCCACTGTGGTCTTACAGGGTCTGAGGCATGTCTTTGGCAGTTTCACAGCCATCCCAGACAGTCTCTTCTCATGTCTCACTCTCCTGGCAGTTACTGAGTTTTCTATAATGTCTAAATGAAACCTGTCTCTGCTGACATACAAATCTCACCTTACCTGCCATGAGATGACCACAAGGTCTCCCTCTTTGAGAGCAAGCCAGGGGAGCCACCGAGACAAGGTAGATGTGCTCCCCTGTGAACCAACAGAGGTTGAGAGCACCTGAATGAGAGCTTTGTATCCAGCCTGGTGGCTGCAACAAAAGCCAGGTGAGAACAGGCTCTGCCAAGCCTGTTCTGCCTTCATATTGCTGGAATATCATCTACCCCTAGTATTCCTTCTCTGTTAAAGTGAAACACTCCCCTAAAATATTCTGAGGTCCTGCGAGGAAGGGGTTTGTGATGTGAACTGAGTGCTGGCTAGGTGTTAATAGAGCACTGATTGCTTTCAAGTCAAATCGTGTCTGCCTGCCGAGGGAAAGCAGGGCTGATAACACATCCCAGGGAAAGCAAACCCCCTGCAGAGCTGCAGCTCTGGAGATGGTGTGGCTCAACAACCAGGGCTGCTCAGGTACCTGATGGCAGGAGAAGTGTCCCTGGGTGAAACGAATGTGCTTGGGCTTGTTCTTAGGCAAACAAAACCACGGGATTAATACTGAGTCCCTGCTGGAACCACTTTCTCTGACACTTAATTATTGAGTGTTTAAGCAGAGAGAGGGAGGCACTACTTGACTCAGTGAGAGATGGAGAACCCAAAATATAGAGGATTTCTTCACCTAAACAGCCTGTGTTCACCTGAGTACATCGTGCTGCTCTTCTCCTCGCATCCTGAAGCCTGGCCTTGGGCTTGGTTATTCGTTTGCCACTAGCAAGAGCTCTGCAGCGTCCACAGATGATGCAACGTCTCAGCAGTTCTTGCACCATGGTGCGGTGGCAGCCGGCTCAGAGCCCTTCTCTGCAGAGGAGCTGACATCTGGTGGGACACGAAAGCCATTACAAGTCTTACTACATCCCAGGCCGGGTTGCATCAGAATTAAAATTTGAATAATGGGGGGTGGGGAAGTTGTGCACGGAAGGGCAGGAGATTGAAAGGTGGTTTTGGCTGCTTTGGTTTTGCAGCATGACCTTCGCTGTCCAGAACTCACTTTGCACCCTGGGTCTTTCTGGGGTTTCCCTTTACTCTTTTCTACCTGCCTTATCGAATTAATTTTAGTTCTCTTTAGAAACAACAAAGTGGATTCAAAGACACCCAGGGTGCTGTGACTGGGGCTGAGCCCCAAGTCTTGCACCTGGACCCAATCTCTCTACAAAGCCCTGACCCCAGGCTGAGGTGAGTCAGGGACCTGTACACTGGCACTGAAGTGTCTCTGTGTCACCTGGGTAGATAAAAGAGTGGAAAAATATCTAAACATGTTCATAAATTAAACGGGAATAGAGCAAAACAAGCCTAATGATGGATAAAGAAAAAGAGTTCCAGCTGGTATCAGCCAGACTTCATCCCTGATATTGTGAACCCTCCTGTCTCAGTGAAGATTAAGCATCTCTAAAGAAGCTTAGGCAGCCTAATTAATGGTCCACTGGCCTAATTAGTGAAGATCCAGGACAGACATAAAAGCAGTCTAAGATTTCTGCTTTCTTATCACTGTTCTGGGAACCAGCATGCTGGCTCGAGCAGATTGATGGGGGCCAGTGTCACAGGGAGATGTGACAATAGCTGGACAGAGGTTTTCTGTGCAGCTGCTGGAGCATTTTAATCAGGAGCAGCTTCAAGGCTGGGCTGGTAAATACTGCCACGGCTCAGTGCTACCACAGACATTCTTCACACTCAAAATGCCACTGTCAAAGCTGCTGTGATAAAATAACAGAGGCAAAGAGCACTCCCTGCAGCAATCCGTGATGCCTGGAAAATGACAGGCAAAAGAAGGCAGTGACATGTGCAGAAAAATCTTGGCTGCTCGACGAGGAAGTTTGCAGAGGCTCACCAGAAGAGCATGAAAATTGATGTTCCTCCAAGAGCCCTGTCCTCCTGTGCTCACTCACATATGCCTGCATGCACCTGTGCTTGTGTTGAGTTAGCAAAACTTTCTTTGACAGGAATTTGTAGATTCTGGTGCTTACCAGCTTGGTGGTGAAGCTGGAAAGCCACATTCGGTGAAGAGCAGAAGCAGACCTTTCTCACATGGCAGCTGCTCATGGGGAACAGCTGAAATAATCCAGTGGGCTTGTGCTGCTGGCTGGAAGAGAAGGTGTGTGCCCCACAAACAGGATCCCCTGGCAGTGCCAGGCAACCAGCAGTCACTCATCACCCTCCTAGGCAGTTTCAGCTGTTTTACACAAATCAGAAAGCACATATTGCTCCCAGCACCTGGCCATTCTTACAATGCTGCTCAGCCTTCCCACTGAACTGAGTATTTTACTAGCCTGAGAAGGCTCGGCTCCTCTATCCCATCTTCAATGCATCAGCTGGTGCTTGTGCAAAGTGACTTTGTTGTTAGACTTAGAGCTACCTCCCACAAATGAGCCTGGCATGAGGCTGAAGAGTGAAACATTGCAGCAGGAAATAAATATTAACGTTTCCTGCTCTGTATCTGTGCCTCTCATCCTGGCTTTGTGAGGTAATTAATTACAAACCAAGCAAGCACAGCCAGACTGGGCCAGCTTCACAGCTCAGTGGAAGGGCTCAGTTTGAGGTCTACCCCAAACTTACTATTTTAGGCATTAGCTGTTCACACTGGTGCTGAAATGGAAGCACCTGCATTTAAAACCAGAGCTCAGAGAGGGAAGAGGCACATTCATTTGCTCTGGCTTAGTGGTAGAGACATTCTTAATTACCTCCTGTAGCTCAGTGGTGAACTCAGGTGAGAATTTATTTTACCATGTCTGTGGGGTTTTTTGCCTCTTGGTGATTTCTATATATTAACTGGAGATTCCATTCTCCTTTTTGTTGGTTCTGATACTAATAATTAGTGCTATAAGACCACAATCCTGTAACATCCTCATCTAGAATATGTAAGATTGATGCATCATTATTAATGATCAGAAATGAGGATTTCTAAACCACTCTTCTCCTCTGTCTTGCTTTTCAATACCATCTCTGCAGTTTTCTTTTCAAAACCTCAGAGAGCTCAATAAAGTCCCACTGGAATGGCAAAAGTAAGGGCTTTCACAGATTCACTGGGAACTTGTGGCTTCAAGTGTGACAATTTGCTGATAGATTTAGATACATGTCTCTTGGGATGTGTATCTGAATAAAGCCACACTTTGTACTTCCCTCCAGGGAAGCCTCTGCCTTCCTCCACTTCCTCTGTTTTCAAGATATTAAAGCACCAATTTCAAAACAGAAAATTCAGGAAGCCAATTGAATGGCCATGAGATATTATCAGCTTCTGGTTAGAAATGAGCCTTGGATGGAGCAAAGTACTGTCGCTGGCTTGCAGCAGCTTCCTGCTTGGTCCAAATCCAGTTTCAGGTGCTGCAGATGTAAGTAGGGGCTGAGGGGCCTCTGCTGGATACTGAGCATAATCAGGAGAGCCCCAGACTTTCTGATACAAGGGATTTTGCTGAATCCAGTTGTCCTTCCTCCCAACAAGCTTCTTAACTCTTCTCCAACACACTGGTGTTTCCAGGGGTAACACAGGTATGGCTTTGTGTTCCCTTGCAGCACTCTCTTCTCACTCTGCAGGCATACCACAAAAATCCCATTGTGGTGGACTGTAGGACTGGGGTTTTTCCTTGGAAAAGACCCTTAAAATCATCAAATCCAACCATTCTCTAACTCTACCAGGCCTGGTGCTAAACCATGTCCCTCAGCATCATAACTCTGTGTCTTCACAGAGATTCAACCACCTCCCTTGAAAGCCTGTTTCAGTATTTGAGAACCCTTTCAGTGAAGATGTTCCTTCTAATATCCAACCTAAACTTCGAAGCCCAGGTGTAATTTGAGGCCATTCCCTTTCATCCTATCACGTGTTACCTGAGAGAAGAGACCCAAACCCACCTTGTGATAAGCAAGAGCAAGAAGGTCTCCCCTTAGCCTACCAAAGGAGCCCTCGTTCCTTTAGCTGCTCCTTATAAATCCTGTTCTCCAGACCCTTTGCCAGCTTGGTTGTTCTTCTCTTGATTGGATCCTACCAACCTGGCTGAAGCAGTCCCCACTCAGCAGGCCCACAGTTGTCTCTGTTTGCAGAGCTTATCTTCACTCTCATCTTCCTGTGCAGACAGTGTCAGAGAACTCTACCACACCAGCTCTTCCTACAGTCGCAATGTGTTTTCGGTTGATTTAGTTACTGTGCTGTCAGCATGTCCTCCCGCTTCATCTGCGGCATTAATTCTTCCCTTGCTACTGGCTTCAGAAAGCATTAACAAGGGAAAAATAAATCAAGTGTTAGAGCACAAAGACGACTTGTGGGAAAAAGCATTTGAGTCTTTTCTGAAGCTTTCATGCCTGTTATTCTTCACTTTGCTGATACAGCTGGATTTACCATCCTGTTGAATGAGCATATTCCAGACCATAACAAAAAAAATAACAAAGTAAACCCATGTGCTCTTTGTATAGGTCAGAGCTGCAGAGGGGCTGCCAGATAGAACAGCACAGGACTACTTCACGGCGGTAGAATGAAATGTGCCAGCACAGGCAAAGCAGAGCTTATGCATGTTCCTCAAAAACACAGTGGAAACAAAACGGGAGACATCACAGAAATGAGAGCGTGAGGACATCTGCGCGTGGGAGCACGTTGTGCGTGCCCCGTGTTTGGGAGCCCACATCAGTCTGCCAGCTGGGTGAAGATGTTTGTGTGAACGTGTTGGAGTACATCCGTGCGGGAATGTGGGGTGGCCTTCCCCATTCAGCCCTTGGAAGGAGCTCACCTAAGTCAGTTTTGGAGTCTTAAATTGATGTTTTGGGGCATCAGTGCTCTCATGTCACAGTCTTTAGAGTCGCCTGTACAGTCAAGGTGTCTATTGGATCCCTTTAAGGAAGACATATCTATTAACAGTTGCCATCACTGATATACTGTGGTGGAGTGGGGGTACATTTGTTCCTGTGAAGGGGTATATTTCTCCCTGAGAAGTTCATGCCCTGTTTCATGCTTATATGGTGCTTTGTATTTTCAAAATGCAGCACTAAGTTTTCCTTGTCCTTTCATCCTCTTTTTTTCCACATAACCCATGAGAAACTAGACTGTATAGTTCAAGAGATCAGAGAACTCACACCAAGAATGTTCTACCCCACGCAGTTCCCTACATCAGCTCCAAATGACCCCAAGCATCTGAAACTACACTCGGAAATATGGAAAACAAAGTTTTGAGAATACATTTTGAGCTCAAAGCGCCAAGGATCTCTGCATGCTGAGTCGTGGAAATAATCTTGAATAATGCAGCACTGAAATCCATGCAATGGGGACAGGTGAAGGGGAACATGCAGGAGGTGAAAGACTCCTTGCTCCCCCAGTAAACTGTTGCTTGGTGAAGGCTTCTAGAGTGGGTTTCACAAAGATTCAGCCTTTTTCATTTCAAAACCTTTCTAAAAAGAGTTAGTAGAAGATCAATCCCTAGAGGAATTGGTGACCACACTCCTGCAGACGTCAGGAGGGGATGTATTTTTACACACTGGTGTCTTTCTGAGGTTAAAGCCCAGGAAGCAGCAGGAAGACTTCCTAGCCTATGTTGGCTGAGAAATTGCCCCATTCACTTGACCCAGTCTCTCCCTAGCTTTCTGTTTGCTTCCTACACATAAACACTGACACTCCGCAGCTTTAATTATAACCGCAATGTTTTCAGAACAACCAGACAAACAAAAAGCCTGGTCGGGATGTACTTTGTCTGCAACCTCCAAATATTTTCCCAGCTCTTCCCTTTGTGCTTTGAGGCTGTGTTTCCAAGATCTGAGGTTCAAGTGTAGGCGGATATTCAAAGCACAGGATCCATCCTGCAATTTCCACAGCTCACACTGGATGTTTGGGTTAACTTGGTGGGCGCTGAGCTGTACCCTCAGTGGATATCCTCACTGATTTGGGGTTAGGTGGTGGGTTGGGCAGTGATGAAAATCACCCTGCTCCCAGGCAATGGGAGGTTTTGTGGGAATTCAGTGAAAATTACGATCAGACTTCTTCCCTGGGAGTGAGAAACAACCACCAAGGCAATTTTGAAGTGCAGGGGATGAAAGCTCAAAGATGTATTTCAAAGATGTATTTCAACTCATATTTACAATGTACACGCTGGGTAGGTGTTTAAAGTAGGTGTTCTCTCTGAAATTTTACATGGGCTCAGCATCTGAGTGAAATACCATGTAAAAAAATCCAGCAATTGTTCTTCTTTCCCCACCGTCTATGGAAGAAAGTAGCTGCCTGGCATCACCCCCCAGTGCCCACCATTTCATTCAGCTCTCCAACACCTCAGGTCTCTGCGACTGGCCCTGATAAACCCAAAACTTTGCACACACACATGCTTGCACAGCATACTGTCCCTGAGGTATTCAGCACGTGGTTCATTTCTATGCAGAGCCTGCCCCAGGACTGTCTCATCCCTCCAGATGACCTGCTAGGTGCTTCAGCTCCCCAGGAGGGGCCATTTTGTGTGAGGGCAGGGGGCCATTTTGTGGGTTCAACAATCTCCTCAGGGCACGGGTACATAGCGACGTGTCAACAGCAGCGGGGACTCTGACGGCGGGTGACAGGCAGTGTGAGAAGCCACATTAAGGGCTTCTCCCCGGCCTCGCAGGAGTCACAGGGCCGGGCCAGGCCTGTCCCGTCCCTGCTTGCAGCATTCCCTCAGCCCCGGCCCGGAGCTGGATAAACCGTGGGAGGACGGGCGAGGAGAGTGCAGAGCGGCCGCGCCGATTCCTCCGCGCCTGCAGAGGGCGCCCGCGGACGCGCTGCTTAGCCAGGAGGCGGGCCGCGGCCTAGAAGCGCCGGGCCGAAACCGGCGCCGCTGCCTGCCCTGCGGTGCGCTTGGGGCGGCCGGGGCGGGGCGGCGAGCGCGGTGCTGCCGGAGCGGCCTAGCAGCCATGGGGAAGAAAGGGAAGCGGGAGAAGAAGGGGAAAGGGGCTGAGAAGACAGCTGCTAAGATGGAGAAGAAGGTGTCCCGCAGAGCCAAGAAGGAGGAGGTGAGGGGTAGGAGCAGGGAGCTCTGGTAGCTCCAACCCGCGGGTCTTGGGCCTCCCCATGAAACTTAGTCAGTCTCGGGGCGTTTTGTGAAACGGAATCCGAAGGGGAAGCCGGTGGTAGAGAAAGAGGCGTGGGGAGGCTGGCGGAATGGGTTGGAGGCAGAGGTATTTCCAGTAGAAACTAAAGAGAATTTACGCAGATGCAAGCAGCTGTAACTTAGTAAAGTGATTTAGGGACTCGCAGGTCATCGGCTGGGTACAAGGCGTGCAGGCACAGAGATTTTGAGGTCAGCGCATATCTCATGAAACTTTCAGGGTTAGTTTAGGGAATCCTAGTGGAAAAGCGGTGCCTGTGGTCACGGCTGCGGGTCAGCGTGTGGCTGCGGAGTCATTAGCGCCTGTGTGTGCGCGAGGGCACTCGGAAAAGAGGGTAAGGGGTGAAGAGAAAACTGCAACCAGGAAGATTTGCCATATGGCTAACAGCTGGATGCAGCATGTGACAGCAGGTGTAAAAGGACGACAAGATAAAGGATGATCAGTGCAGTGTAAGGGTCCTTCTTACCTTCCATCTCTCCCCTCCTTTTCTGCTGCACATCAAACAAAGGTTTGTTTCCCTCATTGCTAGAGTGAGTGTTTGTATTTAGACCTCAAACCACCTACTTTTAAATGGTCAAAATGTGATGTTACCAGCATAATGCAAAACTTCAGACATAGGAAGTGCCAGAGTATAGCTGCAGGGAGAGTTGGTGGAGCTGATGCCGTGCTGCAGAGACAAAACCCCAGATTTTGGAAATCTCTGCTTTGACCACACCTTCAGAGAGGTTAACTGAAGGGAGGTGGTGAGTAGTGGGAGTTGTAAGAGAGACGGTGGATCAGAAAATCCTTGCTTCTGCCCTTGCAAATTGGTGTATCTTTGCTTTTGGAGGCAGGCAATTTTTATTTGACAGAAGTTGAAAGGGAATAAAAATTATGTTCAGCTTTCTTTTCAGCTGAATAGAAGAGAGTTTCCAGTTCCATTTAGTCATTTTTCCCTTGCAGACAAGAGGACCAGCTGGGCTGTAGCATGTAGTTGCTCGCAGTTCTGTTAGGATTTAAATGATTTGCATTTACTTGCTGATTTGTGCAGTGATTCTGCTGCAGGAGTAACAGGTGTGCACTAAATGCACTTTACATACCATCTTTTTAGGACACTTCTGAGCAACCCAGTGTTTTAGGGGAGACTAATCTTTGGGGTTTATGTGTGAGTACTCAACATCCATTTCTCGTAACTGAGTAAAGGGATGCTAATCAGACAACTTGTTAAACAAAGAGGGAAATCGTGAGAGTGGCTGCTGGTTTCATGTGGTGTGCAGGTTGTTTTGTGAATGTTAAGGAACTCATGTCTGGCTTTTTAATTTCAGGAAGATCTTGAAGCCTTGATAGCAGAATTCCAGAGTTTAGATGCTAAAAAGACCCAAGTAATTGAGTCATCCTGCCCACCCCCCTCACCCAGGTAAGAGATTGAGGCTTTGGTAATCAATTAAACAGTGGCTGATGATGCTTATGATGAAGTTTATTTATTTAAAGTTACTTCCTGAGAATGCAAAACATAATGTCTGCCATAGGGGATATCTGAAGTTACAAAACATCTAGTATATTGTCTCTTTGGTTAAAAAGGGAGCTAAAAGCTTTTTCTGGCCTTAAAATCCACTTTTTTAATCATCCCATCAGCATAAGGGAGGCAAAACAGCTTTAGACTATAGGGCTTTGAGGAAAAATAGAAGTTGAAGAGGAAGTTTTTGATTCAGACTAGAAAGCTGAAAGGATTGAAGAGGCAGAAGGATGTGCAATGAGATATAAGACACTTTATCAAGCATAGCTTTAGGTCCACATACTCCTAGGTTCTGTATTTCTTTTTACTGTGGCTTGTTAAATAAATCCCTTTCTCTGTAATACCTGCTTTTGTCTCTGGTCAGTACCCTACTGTTAATTTCACACAGTTGTTAGAGTGGTCACTTAGTTCCTCCTTGGGAGTGTCAGAGATCTGTCTCTGCATGGTGGTGACTGCAGAATAATGACGCAGATAAGTTGATGTGAGACAGTTCTGCCCATCATTAGGTGCCCTCATAAAACTAATTCTTGTTCCTGACACACCAGCATTAAAATTCAAGAGCTCACGTCAGAAGGCATGTTTAATGAGGGTGGAACGTGTGCTCCTGAAATAGGAGAGGATTTCAGACACTGCCAAATTAATCTTGCCAGAAGTTTTCGAGAAGTTAATTTCTTTGAGAAGTTTTTAGCCCTGGGGGGAATATCACAGCCTTGCAATTTGGCAGATGATGGAGAGACCTTTGTGGCTAGAGGGCAGAGGTGCTAATGTGAGTTAAAGGCTGCAAGCTTCTGAGTTTTAGACGACTTTTGCACATCTGCTTTTTTTTGGCCATCCCTCTTTGTTTTACAGGCTGAATGGCTCCCTCTCTGCTCACCCTGAGAAAGATGAATTGATCCTTTTTGGAGGTGAATATTTCAATGGCCAAAAAGTAATGTATACTTCCTTTTTTTTTTGTTCTTTCTTTTACTCTCTCCCTTTTGCTGTAATTTGCATGAGTCTCATTTGAAGTGAAATTCAAGGCAGAAGTCATAAAATATGTATTTGTCCCTGAATGAGAGCAAAATAGCCTTTTAATTCTGCCATGATACTGTCTCATGCCTGAACAGTTGGCAGGAAGGAGATATGTTAGAACTCATTAAGGAGTCAGAGTGATTGTCTCAGCATCAATATTTCAGGGCTTCATGATTTCTCCAGACTCACTTGTACCCATATCTGCCCTTCATTTTTTGATACCTATTGAAGAATCTCCTATGTTCCATCTTTCAAAACAAGATACTTGTGCAGTTTTGCTGCTGGCAAGGCTCTGCCTGCCTTGGAGATGGGTACAGTAGCAAATGTTTGTAACTTACTGAATTTCTGCAAGTGTTCATTGTGCTTCTGGAAACAAACTGGTCTTAATAACTCTTAAGAAGTTGTACGTACTGTAGCTTGAAAACTTGAGTCTGCCAATGATACTTGGCTGTCTTAGGATCACCCAATGTGATGTGCTAAGCTAATTCTGCCTGCTTCACTACCTCAAGCTGTTCCTGTCTCTGGAGGTGAGCAGCAGTTTGGGCAACTTTAACCTGCATATTTGTGTTAAGCTCCAACTACTTAAGTCCTCATGCCTCAAGCTATCAAAGTCTTAACCAAGGGTTTGGGAAAGAACAGTCCAGTCCAGTGGATCACTGCAAAAGTTGATGACTCCCAGTCTAATGGAGGACGTTGTTGTCCTCCTACCCTGCCTGATGAGGCAGATGAGCTGGTGCTTTGCGAAGCTATTGCTGTTCTCCTATCCCAGACTCACAGCTAACCCTCAGGGGTTCCTGTGCTTGGACAAACTGACCCCATCCAAAGCAGGGCTGTGGTGATGTGGTTTTCTCTTCCTCTCTAACAGACGTACCTGTATAATGACCTCTATGTTTACAACATCCGGAAGAGCAGCTGGGCTAAAGTCGAGATCCCCAACCCACCTCCAAGGCGATGTGCTCACCAGGTACAGTTCTGGCTGCCAGAGCAGCAGCTGGAGTGGTTCTGACACTGGGCTGAAGGTGGATGGGAGTTGATCTGCGCTTTTTTTTTTTCACCCCTGTGGGTTTTTGGCTTCTGTGCGTTCACCTTGTAACGAGCTGCCAGTGGTGTCACTTCACCTCATCTGCTGAGGGGACCTGTACAAGCCACTCCAAGGTGCTTGTGGTGTCTTATCACAGGTTGTCCTCTGGAAATGTTCAGTGTGGAATGAAGATTTGAGGTTGTATCTGTTGGGTCAGCAGAACTCAAACAGGACTTATGAGGGAGACCCTCTTTCTGAAGAACTCTCTTTGCTGCAGTTTGTGGGGACCAGCTCAGACATCCCTAATCCTAGGATGGCACTGAACTTTGAAAATGCTGATCAGGGTATAGCTTTGAACTTGACCTAAGTGGTCTGAATGACCAAGTTGCTGTGCACAATGATTTCCTTAATGCCCACAGGCATTACAGATCCTGACATTCCATCAGTGTGAAAGCCTCACCCATTCCTTTAGGATGTCCCTGTTGACAGGTAGCAGTTGGGCTTTGCCAAGTGTCCCAGCTGTATGATGGACCACTAGCACTGACTGTGTCCTGCCTTTGGTTTGCAATTTCCTTTTTTTCCTTGGCAGATGGGCTGGTTTTTTGTTGTCTGCAAAGGCAACAGACAAAGGTGTTTAAATTTTCTCTGGGTTATCATGACACTCCCTTAGAATTCACCTCTCTGGTGCCTGTATTGTTAAGCTCACTGGCTGGTTGTGATGATGAAGGATTTGGTTTTGTTTACTCTGATGTGAACACCTGCGCTTTAGAAACTGGACCAAAGACTTGTGTTTTTTGCAGGTCTTTGGCCCTCGCCAGCCTGGTAGATTATCTTACCTGTTGCAGCAAGTGGCTGGGTGACTGGTACAGTTCAAAAGCTGCCATACAGGATGCGAATGTTATTTTTCATCCCCATGGCCAAAGCTCTTTAGAGCTTCCTGGTAAGATCCAATACCCTTAGGTATTGGTTAGGTTCATATACCTTCGTTTTGTTACACCCTGAATGCTAGTCTTGCTCTGAGCTGTGTGTTCTTCCTTGAACTGAAAGGTTCTGTCTTGATTTTTGTGGTGCTTAAAATAGAACTCGATTTCAGAGCCTAAAATCTAAGGAGATTCAAACGCTTTAGGTAAAAAGGAGGTTGCTTGGTGGGTGTGGAGTTGAGAGGTGCTTGTTGGGGTGTTAGTAGCCAGCAGGTGGCTGTCTAGCAGCTGAATCTGAGCTGAGCAGGCAGGCTGTGCCTCAGGGAACTGCCACTGGATCACAACAGAGACAAAATGAGAATCCTGCCTGAGGAGTCCTGCTTCAACAGCATTTTCTGTCTGATAATTACACTCACACAGGAAACAGTTCAGCCTCATTAGTTCACCAGTTTGGTGTATTCCTTGTGACTTTATTTTAAATTCATTTTTTGCATTAGCTCAGAGGTGAATAGAAGCATGTCTGTGGCTTTGTATGTGCACATTTTCAGTCTTATTTGTCATCTCTGGTCTCTGGCACATGATCCTCTGACCTACCCTGGCTTCATTACATCAGTTCAAACAGAGCTGAGGTGAGAATAACCATGGATGGGTGTTGTCAGTTAAGGAAAAGGTTTGGCTGTAGAGTGAATTTCAAGGCAGCTCTTCAAAAGGTCATACACAAGTATGAGCAGGCTGTTGTGTCTACCTTCTCCTTAAGTTTTTAAGCAGTAGATACCCATGAAAATCAGGCATGTGTCCTCTTTGTTTAGGTAGTTTCATGCTCCCACAAGTCCTGCTTGCAGACACACCCCATATTGCCTCGTGTTTAATTGTTGCATGTTGATGTCAGGGCATGGTCAGATGTCTGATACTAAAAAAATCATCTTTGCTGGGAAGGATAGGCAGGTAATGAAGCCCTTCTGAAGGAGGAGGTCATTGTCCCAGTGTTGATCTGTGATGGGTACCCTGGAAAAAAGATACATGGAAGAATTTGTTTATAGCATGAATGTCCCAGGAAGTCCCAGTCAAGGAAGAAATTTACATAGTCACATAGTTTCCTTTTGGGGTTTCTTCTTGAGTTCTTAGGCAGATAATTTTAATGAGGTAGAGTCTTGCTCTCTTTGCTTTTAAGTGTCAGCTTGCAGTGTTTTGGTGCTGCTCTGTGTACAAAAAAAATCCAAACAAACCCCTTTGATACTCTCCTCTGCTTTTTGCTGTAATCAAAGCAGTAACAGTCTCCTCTTTTCCAAGTACTGCACATTTCCTTCATGGTTGGAGTTTTTGTGGTTGGGTTTTTTGGTTTTGTTTGTTTTGGTTTTGTTTGTTTTCAGAGGGAGCAGTAATGCTTTTGGGGTCTCAGAGTGTAAGGTTTGGACTTGTGCTGCAGCTTGGCTTCTCTACTGTTTATTGTTTATAATCAATAAAAACTTCCAAGGGCAGTTGTGTGCTGTTAATGGCCTCTTCTAAAAGACTTTTCCCTATGTTACTCTGCCTGCCTGTTAGGTATATTTTGGGGGCAGGAAGTGTCTCTGTTCCTCCCATGGCTTCCCAGTTTGTCTTCTGCAGGATGCTTTTTATGTGACTAAAATGTGAGTGAAATGTTGCTGAGCCTTAGGTCTTTGTGAACAGAGAGATTTGAACAATTGTTAAGCTAAATCCCGAAGATGTTTTTACAGGAGCTTTGAATTTGTAGAACTGGAACTCAAGCTGCCAGGAGGTGGGGGAGCCCAAATCCTTGGCCAGCTTCCCCTTGCTGTAGGGAAGGTCTGCTAAACCATGAGTAGCCTGATTTAAAGTTCCCCTTCCTTCATTCCCAGAGAGCTGCTGTTGTCACTTGTCTGTTCTCTGGCATTTGGAGGAGGCTGCCACATCCGACTGAAAGTTCTCCTCTCTAGTTCCTGAACTCTCACCTGATCCAGCTCTTCCTTCTTTTCCTGCAGGCAGCAGTGGTGCCCACAGGTGGTGGGCAGCTCTGGGTGTTTGGCGGGGAGTTTGCATCTCCCAGTGGGGAACAGTTCTATCACTACAAGGATCTCTGGGTCCTGCATTTGGCTACCAAGACCTGGGAGCAGATCAAGTAAGTGATGGACTATCTTGTCTAGGCTGTGCCTTTGCCAAGAAAGTTTAGACCAGATGATCCTTGAGGTCCCTTCTCACCTGGGATTCTATAATTGGGTGATGTGTTCTGAAGTCAGTGGTGTTGACCTCACAAGGAACTTTGCCAGCATGGTCTGAATTTGATTCCTGGTATAATGCTGTGATTTCCCAGCTGTCTGCTCATCTGTCCCCTGAGTATAGAGGGCTGGACTGCTCCAGGTTGGGCTGGGCAAGGCTAATATGAGGATCTCCGAATTGTACCATTGCTTGAGAAGACATCTTGTGTCTACCCACAGAGCCAGCTTCACTCCTGATAACTGGCGTCTGCTGCCTCAAGAAGCCAGTAATTCAGACCTGTCAAAGTAAATCAATGCCAAAAGCCCTGGGAGTTTTTGACGTGGATTAAGGTGTCAAAATACATTCTCTGGGTCTGGCCTGAAGTCCTCTCCTAATGTTTCCTTAACCTTTGGCTTGTTTTTTTTTTTGCTGCTCGTGGTTATATTTGCATGAGAGAAGGTCTGGTGTGTCACCCAGTGGATTGAGAGGCAGGAGGTGTGGCTTTGGGTCTGGCTTTGACATAAACTTTCTCTTGGACTTTGGAATTGTCTTGCTGTGGGATTAGTCAGAGCACAGCTTTGGGTGGGCTGGAACTCCAGTACTACTGACCCTTGGGCTGGCACTCGGGAAAGCAGCAGGTTTGAACTCTTACTCGTGTAACGTGCAGGTGGAAATATGGAGCCAATGTTCAAAACCCCCAAGGATTCTAAAACTGGCTGGACTGAAAGTATGCTTCACAGCACAGGATCCTGGCAGCTCTGTGAGAATCCAGAAATTGTCCTTTTGAGTGGCTCTGGGAGGCTGAGGGAAAACTGATTCATAAGTGAATGTTTCCTGCCCACCAGTATGGTTCTTGGCTCCAGACCTGGCGGTGTTAGTTTACTAACAGCTGTAATTTGTTGTGTTATAGGAGGCCAGGTTTACTGTAGTGAGCCCTGCTGGTCTTTGAGGAACCCTCCAAAATAATGGAGGGCTCTTTAAGAACAAAAGACCTGTCACTGTGCAGGCTGATCTGCCTATTGCTGTTAAGGCAGAAGCTGACGTAATGACTGTGACTGTACCCCTCCCAGCTCCCCCAAAATAACTTCTGAATCCTTTGCTCACTCTCAGCCAAATAAAGGGGATGAACTCAAATGTCTCTTATCCCAACTGCTTCCATGTAGCAGAGGGGGGAGGTGGAGATGCTCACAAGTTGAAAAAGGGTTGGCATTTAAACCAAACTCCTGGTTGAAGTAATCCTCCCCAGCAAACAGTGTAAACACCCAGCTGCAGGGAGAGCGAGGGAGGGAGATTGGGTTTTGTGAGCCATTGGAGAATCCAAAGGAGGCTTCCTTAGCTCCACCGCTAATGGCACAAATTGCCCTCTTGTGGGTTTGCAGATGTGTTGCTGTAGAGCTGATTTGGGATTTTCCACTCCCAAAGCAAATGCTGTGGTACCTGACCTGCCTGGGGGGAAGGAAGTGAGGTGGTTGTGAAGCTCTGCTCATCCTGCATCTTCTCTCACATGGGACAGCAGCAGTGGGGATGCTGAGTGTAACCTACACTGCAAAGAAACATCTCTGGGGCTGCATCAGAAGCAGCGTGGGCAGCAGGTTGAGGGAGGGGATTCTTCCCCTCTGCCCTCATGAGATCCCACCTGGAGTACTGTGTCCAGTTCTGGATCCCTCAACACAAGGATGTGGAACTGTCCAGAGGAGGCCACAAAGATGATCAAGGGGCTGAGAGAGTTGGAGTTACTCAACTTGGAGAAGACTCTGGGGAGACCTTATTGCAGCCTTCCAGTATTTGAAGGGGGCCTACAGGAGAGCTGGAAAGGGACTTTCTACAAAGGCATGGAGTGACAGGATGAGGGGTGATGGCTTCAGACTGGAAGAAGCTGGATTTATATTAGCAGGAAGAAACTCTTCCCCTGAGGGTGATGGGGCACTGGAACAGGTTGCCCAGAGAAGTTCTGGAGGCTCCAGGTCTGGAAGCGTTCAAAGCCTGGTTGGATGGGATCTTGAGCAGCTTGCTATAGCCCATGGTAGGGAGTTTGGAACTAGATGATCATTAAGATTCTTTCCAACCCAAAAACATTTTGTGTTTCCTTCCCTAGTGCTGAGCATGAAGTTTGCATGTGCTGTGAGTTGCAGGATGTCCCCAGCAGTACCAGGTCCCAAGTGAGCTAAAACCAAGGCAAGAGTTTTTGTTGTGATGGCTTGTTACAATCAGTGAGGAGGGAGCCAGACTGCCAAGATTAGTTGCTTGTCCCACCTAAGGAGCAAGTTCTAGGTCCACGCTCTTCAAACCACCCAGAGCTACTCTCCATCTCTAGGAACTGGTTTTCACGTGTCACCTAGGTTGCCCTGCCACAGTGGGAGGATGCATTTGGAGACACTGATGCTTCATTGTTTCTTAATAGAACACAAGATAGACATTTTCTAAGTGAGCATCATGAATTATATGGGCAGAAGTGCCCTGAGATGATCTTTCTCTCTCCCAGCCCCATGCAAGATCCACTCTGTTAGAGCTTCCTGATGTGTCTGGGTGGATGTCTGTCTTTCAGCCTTGCTGGAATTTCACAAGTGCCTGTGCCCTGGTCCCAGTGTTGGAATAAAATAAAGTGCAACTCCTTCTCATCCTTGGGCAGAGCTCCAGGAGCTGCATTAATGAAGCATCTGGTGGAGGAGGCTGGGAGGGGACGTCTTTGTTTTAATGCTAACCTGACTGAGTGTGAAAATCAAGTTTCTGCTGCCTCTGTGCTTTTTCCATATGGCATCTTGATTACAGACTGCCTGGAAAGGGGAAGAGGAAGGGGCAGAGATGGTTGCTGAGTTGCATGAGGGACTTTTTTTCCTACTTCTTGGAAAATTATGATCATAACAATTGCTGCATTTCAATTCCTTCAGCATTATGCTTTTTTTCCCATGGAACCCCATTGCTGCTCTCATTTTTCCACATATGTTCTTCATGTCTGTCTGAAGTCAAGCTCTTACCTTATTTTGGTTTGCCATTAACTGGCTTGGTTGACTGGTGGCAGTGGGGGTAGGCTCGGGGGCTACTGAGAGAGTAAGCATGTCTGGGAAGGCTAAAGGGAAGGGGCAGATTGTGTAGGTTTGTTGGGTCATGGTGAGGCACCAGCCCGGGTACAAGAAGCCTTCACCCAGCAGAACAGTAATGCCATGTGTGCAGTGTTACCTGGACAAGTGCCTGGGGATAAGACATTTGGGGGTGCAAACTGGTAGGAAGTAAACTCAGCTGGATTTGGAAGACATCATTTTAGTGCAAATAAATAGAACAACTTAGTCTGGCCAAAAGAGAGAAAGCTTCTGTCTCTTCTAGATAGGAAGAATCCCATGTGCCCCTTTTCAGGTGGGTGTAAGTGTATTAGTTTGTGTGGATTTAATAGTTAAGATGTCCCTGCTGTGTTCTGAACTTGGAGTTCTAGGAAATTTAATTTATTCCAACTTCATAGCTTAGATTTCAGACCATTGTATTGTCCTTCCTGGCCCACACTTCATGCCACAGATTATCATGGTGCAGTAAGAGGCTTGACTATAAAACACTTATGAAAAGAAAACCTTGAATTCAACTCATCCCTGTGAATAACATCCTTGTGCTGTGTCTGCAAAGGGGAGGTGGGTCTCCATTATCTCCCAGCACAGAGCACAGTGGTGCCAGTCTGCTTGACAGAGTTCAAACCTGCTACATTTAGCAATGTTTAGCTATGTTTACTTGCATTTTGCGTGCACAAAAATTGTCTAAACACAGCAAATCTCAGCCTGTTAGAAGACTTGCCAGCAACTGACTTTGACTTATTGGAACCACCTTGTCATGTGTGTGATGCACAAGGTTTTCTCAGTGCATGAACTGTTTGTTACTCCACCTTAGAGCTAAGCCACGTTTTTAACCTAATTGCCTCGTTCCTTGCTGGAGAGGAATTATTATTATATTCAGCTCTCTGTGGCCCAGTGCACTCCTCAAAGAGAGACGGGGAGAGCATCAGGCTTTGGGGCTGTGCTTAAGAAGTGGCAGATCCCTCCTCCATGTAGCTCTTTGTCTTGCTGTGTAGCTCCTTTTAATGCTGGAATGTTAATGATCCTTCCCATGGCAGCTCTGAGATGTGGTGCTATAAATACTGCAGGGGAAGGTTTCACAAGCGTCTGTTTAACGCTCTCTGTTTACAGAGAGAACTGGAGCAGTCACTGTCGGGGGGGACGCCTGTCAGCACAGGTTTGTTTCTAATTGACAGCTCTGCTCTCTCCTGTGCTCTCTGTCACTGCAAAGATCAGGTCCTGCAGCACAAGGTGGAAAGGTGCACTGGTGCCTAAAGGAGGGTACTTTGGTGTGCCACTGAGTGGACTTCCTCTGTCAGCCCAGAAGTGACCCTGGTGAGCTTGTTGTTTGGTAGATCAGGGTCCAAATGTACAACTGTTGGTGGATTTTGCAAGGGATTCGAGGGGTTTTGTGCCTTGTGACAATTGTGTGTTTGCTTACGTGCTTCCTGACTATCCAAACCTGTGGGTGCACTAGCTGTGTGTGTGCCACTAAACAGACCTCTTGCTCTCCTTCCTGAGCCCGAGATGTAAAACTGGACACAAAGTACCTGGACTTCACCTGCCATGAATGCTGGAGGATAAAAGTGCTTTGTCCTTAAATGTTACTTTGATGTTCTATCACTTCTATTGTTATGGAAAGGCTCCAAGATTCATCCTGGGATTCCTTCCTCTGGATGAAGGAATGAATGAGGAGGTAACTCACTTGTGCAGTCTGTAGCCACTGTCTTTAATTTTTGAATCTGGGGGCTGACTTCAGGTCTGTTACGTTACTATAAGTCCCAGAGTAACTCCACAAGCAAAAGCAGATTCCTGCTGGAGCAGTTCTGATCAGGCTCATGCTGCTCATGTGGAGAGCTAGTCCTTACCCAGACTCATCTTTTAATCTATTTTTAAAAAAATGTCTGGAGGATTTACAGCTCCCTCCCACATGTCTGCTTCCTGGTGTCAACCCCATGAAGTAGAGTATTAATCATAAAGCCTGTGAAACCATTTCCAAAATGCTTGCTTTGGACCATGAGCAACGACACAGGTAAAAGTACACAGTCTGCATTTGGGAAAGAGGCTATGAAGCTTGCAGTAGCTGCCTTCTGGAGTGACACCGAGGGTATAAGTATTGCCATTCCTACCTGACCATGCCATTTGGTTTTTCCCATTGTTGTGTTTGGAGACTGGGGATGAAGGCAATTGGCCAAATAATTCCAGGTAAAAATAATTCTAAAGAGCAGTTGCTGCAAGTTTAGGAGGGTATGTCCTTACATCAAAAGCTGTCACCTTTCCTTTACAGCTGCTTCCTGTGATGTGTAGCATTAGCAAGGCCTAAAAAGTTGAGATGATACAATGCTGTGCATTGGAACCATGTTTCAGCATCTTGTTTTGCTAAGCTAAAGAAATGAGGAAACAGCTTTATGACTGAAAGCAAATGGTGCTGGTGCCAGTGAGACTTCTCTGAATTCAGATCAAGCCCCAGACTGGATGTTCTTTGTGTGTGACTTTGACTTAATTGTACACATGGGAACTTGTTTACAAAAACACACATCAATGAATAAACTTCTATTGTTCAGAATCGATCCCTGACTTGGAGGCAACCTGTCTGAGAAGGAAGGCAGAAGATGCTCTCTGAGGACAGGATTTTGTTGTTAACATAATTTTTAATTCCCTCTTTATTTAAGAGAAGAAATTACTTCCTTTGGAATAATAACGTGGGAGCTGTGTCAGAGAAGAGAAAGTAGTGATCTTGCTGAAATTAGTACTAGAGATGCTGTTCTGCAGGGTGACACTTAAAAATCCAGTAAATGCCTAGAAAACCCAACTCTCTGGGAATAAAAAGTCGAGACAATCAATACTAATTCAGTCTTCCCCAAATGCTGCTGTTCTGCTTGGAGTTTTTCATAATAACTAGTGTGAGATTGTCATTTTTGATGGGGAACAAGGACCCTCATTTTCTCTCTCCACAGAAATCTATCATCACACTTCACAGCTACCTGCTGCCAGTTCAAGTGTGGCAGCAGGGCTCTGGGTTTAGGTTTTGCTGTTGTTCTCAAAGGTGAGCAGCTTTCCCTTTCTTTAGGCCCTCATTCTGCAACCACTTCCCAGATGTGAACATTGCCTATTTGAGAAGGCTTGCTGAGTTCAGTGCTGCCAACCATGTGTGCTTTGGGAGGCTCCTCAGTGAGACTGAAAACCTGATGGATCAATCCGTAGGTTACAAAGAACACACAAAGCAAATCCTGTTTTCTCAGTGTTTTGGCCTGAAGTTGCCTTTGTTTTGAGAGTTCTTGAAGTTGTTTTTGTTCTCTCCCATCTGATGCTCAGTCTGTGGGTGAATATGAAGGAAGGTGTACCTTCATTCCCTCTCAGGAACGTCATTGCCAGCTGCTTGGCTTCACATGAAGCTTTTGGATGTGACAGATGGGGTGCTGTTGCTTGCTCCTGGAAATGGAAGTAGCACATTTAACTGAAAGGTCAGGAAGGGTTCAAAGAGCGGAAGAGAGATGTGTAGCTGCTTTTTAATGTGCAAAGATAATAATGAGGATTTGTTTTGCTGCAGTGCCTCTGTGCTGGGGGAAATGCAATTTACAAAGTCTTCTCAGTGGTTTGATGTTGTATCCTAACTGTAGGTAGATGAGTGAAGGCAGCATGGGTATGTGATTTCCTAAGGCACTGGAGGAGAGATGTCAGAGGCAAGCTCTGGCTCTTGGTACTTGGAGAAAGCACCTCTGTCTGAAGTGCCTTTCTTGTTAACTGCTATTCATTAAACTATGCTGAAAAATTATCTCTTGACTCATAGCAGAAGAGTCTCAAAGGCTTTGGGAGCTTTGGATACTAGACCCTTATCACTAGGAATAAAAGTGTTAGTGCAAAATGCCTGCATTGCAAGTACCAAGAGTTAAAGGAGGAAAGCATACAGGTGTATTAAGGCAACAGCGTTCCCCATGATTCCAGTTCTAGGAGAACAGAAGCTGAATTCAACCAGCCCAGCTGCCAATGACTTCAACAAACATGGACTGACGTGCAAATAGCAAAGGGAATTTTGCTGACAAGTGGAATTTTTGTGTTTCAGGGCATCAGGAGGTCCCTCTGGACGAAGTGGACATCGAATGGTTGCTTGCAAAAGACAGCTGATAGTCTTTGGAGGTTTCCATGAGAGTGCAAGGTGGGTTGCTGCAGGATAGTATTCAGTCCTCTGTAAAAAGGACAGCACAATTTCACCAGTAACAGAAACCTGGGCTTTACTGGAAGGATTATTCTCAACAGTACTGTTGCTGAACTAGTTTTATGTAAGACAAGTGATCTTGAGATAATGGTACAATGGTTTCTCAAACATTTGAAGACTTAGCTAATCACTGAAGTAGCTACTTACCCTTGTAGCTCAAGCTCAGCACATCATCTTTGGCTTCTGAATGTTGTCCAAGAGCCTTGTGTTTCTAGAAACATCTTCTCCAGTAGACTCTTACAACCTACAAGAGGTCACAGCTACACTGTCATGGGGACTGTGAAGAGAGCTGAGCTGTGGATGGTCTCAAACAGGGAGTCCCTGGGAGCACAGTGTTTGTTGCAGAGCCCACCCCAGACTTGGCTGTGGCCTTGGGAGTTTAACCTGTGCAGGCATTTTCCTCTAGCCATGTGTAAGCTGGCTAGTACAAGGAGAGCAGGGCATAGCAGGTATTTTTCCCACCCTCCTAGACAGACATAAATCTGTTTTGATCTTTCATGTTCTGTTTGAAGTTACCTTGGACCATGTTAACTGGAAAGAGTTGAAACCTCCTCAGTTGTAGTAAGGAATGACAGGGGTGAAAAAGAACCCAGAGAGGTCTTGCTTAAAGGAACTTTGTCAAGTGCAAATTGTTGCACTGAAGTAGTAACCTTCATCCAAACAAGTCTCTGTGTTGCTATGGAAGAAGAAAAGCCATAAATGTAAAGAGTTGAATAGGATGTTGCACATCCTTAGAGGTTCCTGGTGATAGTTTATCCTGTCCTAAATAGATGCTGTGTCAATTTGCTCTCCCTAGAGATTACATCTATTACAATGATGTCTATGCCTTCAACCTGGACTCCTTCACCTGGAGCAAGCTGGCTCCTTCGGGGATTGGGCCTGCTCCAAGATCGGGATGTCAAATGTCTACCACTCCTGAGGGCAGCATCATCATCTATGGAGGCTACTCCAAACAGGTAGGAGGGGCTTTGTGGTAAGCCAGTGCACTGTTTCCTGCATCTAAACTGAATAGTTGATGGAAAAGCTAGGGAGGTAAAGCGAAAACTAAACTGTGACAAACTCAGGTTGCCTAACTGGGGCCACTGCAATTGTCATGGCCAGTGTTGGCTGTGGAGGGAGACCTGTGTTTTGACTGCTTTGAGAGGCCAGTGTGCTTTAGAGCTTGGGAGAGCAAAACTGAGATCTCCATTCTGCTTCCACTGCTGGTTTTCACAAGTCTTGTCCCCAGTGCAAAATGTGGTGATCTCATCACATAACTGCCCACTGCTGTGCTGATGATGTTTCCACATGTCAGGCAGCTGCCAGATGTCCAAAACCACTGGTAGCCAAGGTGTGTGTTTGCCTGTGGTTATGCCAGCTTGGAGTGACGGTGCACTTGTGCCCTTGGGTTGTTCAGACATGGGATGGTTCAGGCTGCCGTGAACCAGGAGCCATATGGTCTTCTCATTGTGCCTTTCTTCATGTGATTGAGGACTTTCTCTTGCTTAAAAAGAATTTTGCATTTTCCTTGCTAATCTCACCCAGTATAAGGAGGTGATGTCACAGAGGTAGGGATAAACAGCTGGGAGAAATGACCGTTTTTAGCAGCAGTGGTGGTTACTGCCAGCTTAAAGCATTCTCAGGTAGTACTCATCTGTTCCAGCACTTGCAGGTTGATAGCAGCTGCCAGGAGAATTGTATTTCCTTGCATCAGTGAAAGGGTTAAGGGACCAGCACTAGTTAGCAAACTCAATAAGCCCAAGAAGAGTTTTGATGAGCACCAGGCTTCCTCTGCTCTGCTCCTGGCTCTGTTAATCATGGTAATTTATACTGGGTAGGCCTTTAGACCACACGTCCTGACTGACCAAGTATCCATGTCTCCACGCTGGGCAGGAGGAAGTAAATATTTCATTGAGCAAAAGGCTCCTGCAAGAGCTTTTAATGTTGTGAATGCAGACAGAAGAGCTGGATCCTGCTGCTGCTGTCTCAGTGGAGAGGCATCGTTTCCAGCAGCGCATCGCTGGGGGAGGAGGACACGTTGTTCTTCTGATGTGAATAAATGAACAAAGAAGAAAAGCAGGGAAAGGAGAGGGAAGATAGTCCAGCTATATATTTAGAAGCATTTGTGCCTCCTCACGGCCTGCGCTCAGGGCTCTAGCTCATCAGATGTGCATTTGATTAAATAGCAGTAACAATACAGAGGCATTTTCTACCCAAAAGGGCTTTGTCCTCTTTTCTTTCCCTATCCTGTTTCCTCCCTCTTGAGGGTGGGAAGGAAGCATGAACCTACATGGTATGCTCGGTGTGGATCTCTGATGGCTACTGAAAGCAGCTGTGTTCAAGAGCACACTGAACCCCCTTGGAAATACAGAAGGTGATGCATGTTTGCAGTTGGTTCTATTCCATTCCGCTTTACAAGGGTGGGCTCTGTCACACTGCTCTGTGTTTTGAGCTAATAAAGGTGAAGTAGAATGCCAAGCTGCCCTCAGCCTTTATGCAGGGCACTGAGCAAGGGTAAGAGCTGGGTCCAGTTCCTCTCCAGCTTGGAGAATGGTTTTTAGATTAGAACAACTGCTTCCTTTATAATACAGAAAGCTAAGTCTGCATCTCTCTGATCTGATATTAACAGAGACTTCACTTGTGTTACAGAACACACAAGTGAATTTTCAGGCAGGACCAGAGCACTGAACAGATTTTTTTTCTGCAGCTTTCTTGAGGTGCAAAGCAACAAACATATAAAACATCTGAAACTTTAGTTCAGCCAGATTTAGCCCCTCTAGAAGAAACACAACTTCATTAATGTGTGGCCCTTTAATTCTCTTCATACCGTTGCTTGTAGCTGATTCTGAGTCTCTCTGGGTTTACTTAGAAGTGAAGAGTGTGTTTGGCTTGTGTACTCTCCTCAGAGTCATTGGGTGGGATACTTGAGAGAAAGAAGAGGTAGATGGTGGAGGAAACCATACTTAATTGGTGCTGGGCAGGCACAGAAGACGACCTATTCCCTGTCTCCAATTAGAGAGGCAGGTGCTACACTCAGGAGTGCTCTGAAGATATTTTTGGCCATAGGAAGAAGACATTTTTACATATGACAGGTGTCCAATCATTCACCAAGTCATACAGAGACTTGTCTTTTAATAAAAGACAGGACTAAGTTGCATGTGTGCTGTAAAAAAAGGGTAGATTCGTGTGGAGGCCTCCTAAGGCCAGAGCTGCTCCCAAGCATGTAGATGTTGTGAATTGGTTTGGGGGAAAGAGGGCTGGAAATGGAAGTAGCTGCTCTATTTTAGCATCAGCATGATGTGGCTGTCACATTGCTGGAGGAGAGCTGTGATGTGGCAGGGCTGCTTTCCTGAGGCGGGCAGTTGGGATACATTCTATCCTGTGGTCCCCTGAGCCCTTGTAAATCTGCTTTGAAGTACTGTACCAAAATAGCTGTGTGGTCTGGTATAATGTACGTTGCCTAGGGCAAAAAGAGATGTAGGCCCCCAAGGTTCTTGGTTATGGGTGGAATTGTAGGCATCTTTTGTACCCAGCTGGTTGCTGGGGCTCTATAAAGCCTGAGGAACACCCTCAGCTTGCAGCTGGGGCTGTTGCCCTAATGATCAATCTCCCTGTCCTCAGTCTGGTCAGCAGATGTTGTGAGCTGGGAAGGCAGAAGCAGAGATTTGTCCCTGCTTTGATTTGCTGCACTTGGATGCAGAGCTGAGCCTGGAGGGTCAGTTTTCAGTCATGTCAGTCCAGGCTGTGTCGCTCAATTCCCTTCACATGACCTGAATGGGAAAACATTGTTCATGGCTGGGGCAGCAGAGGCAGAAAATCTCAGGTGACTTGTCTGAGGCACTCCAGTACTTGCATACAGAGCCAAGACAAGATCCTTGCTACCCAGACATGCCTTTGCCTGTGCCAGCCACTAGATTTTGCTGGCCGAGTGGTGAACAACCAGGATGGAGATGCAAATGGTGAGAAAGGAGCTTTACAACCCTGAGTGCAACTAACTTGAGATGTCAGTGTACAAATTGATAAAAGAGTGTGGCTGATATTCTAAAATGCACAATTCTTAGCACAGTGGTGTCCCCATGTTTGTCTCTTTCATTATCAGCCTCAAAACGATGAAGGCAACTTCTGCAAGCCCTTGCAGAAGGGGATGTTGTGGATGGTGTCAGCTCTGCCTAAAATGTACCTCTCAATCCCTCAAAGAGCTCAGACTTGCTCTTCTGCTGATCTTAAAGATGTCCTCACCTGTTTCTCGTGCTGAGGATGGGTCTTGCTGCATCAAGCTGAATTTATGGGTTGTGCAATGCAAGGAGCCCTCCCTATTGCTAGGCAACCTGAGTGCTCTGTGCCTGACTGGCTCTGAAGCGAAGCCAGGAGGTGTTGGAGGTTAAGGCTGCTCTACCTTGCAGGTGCAAGCAGCCTACAAGCCACGGGAGGGCTGGCCTTACACATGTGCAGGGCTTTTGGGTACCAAAGACTGGCACGTGGTGTTCTTTTGGCTTTTTTTTTTTTTTTTTAAGTGAAAAACTTTGCAAGGCTGAACTGGATTCTGCTGGGAAATTGATTGTGCGGCGGCTGAAGTGTTTTCTTGATTTGCAAGGTCTGGTGGGACTGGTTGCCTCTGTATTTGTGTCTGCTAAGGCCTTCTGCTGATTGTTGTATTTTGCCACCGTCAGTTCCTTCCAGCCTTCTATGATTCTATGTTTAGAATTAGGCATGGGGAATCCTGATTCCCCTTCTCAAGAGCAGCTCTCCATTCCTCAGTTTCCTTTGGAAGGGAGATAAACTGGCACCTTGCTCTCTGTCAGTGGAGCTGGGGTGTTTGGCTTTTTTTCACTAGTGCCTGAAAGCCCTTGTAATTTTCTGGTGTACCTGCATGTGCAAACATTAGGCTGTGGATTTCCAAGCCAGTTTTGTGCTCGAAAGCAAACACCTGGGACTTCAAGGCAAGAAGGACAGTGGAGGGCAACAGGAGCCTCTTGTGATGGACAGACTGATTTGCTCAGGACAAGCAGGTGCTCTGAGTGTGAGGGGATTGATCTCTCCAGTAACAGTGTACTGCTGGCTGGTGAAGTGCCTGCTTTTAAGCCAGTGTGAGTTGGGGAAAACAGGCATCTCTTTGACAACAAATAACTAACTCCCACTCTGCCTCATTGGGGTTTTCTCAGCCCAAGAAGCTTTGTCACGGTGCATACGCGGCCTGTTTACTACAGGGAGCCGTGTGGCTTTCAGGAGACAAATAATGCACTTACTGTACACTGCTTGGGTGGTGGCAAAGCCAGCTGCAGTTCCAGGGTTTGCTGTTCCCCCTCCTTGCATGCAGACAGTGCACATCTCACTGTGTTCCTGCTTCAGCCTGTGTGTCCCCCGCACATGTGAATGTGTGCTCTGACAAAGTGCAGCCTGCCTGGGACTGAGAAGGAAATAACCACAATTTCTGTCAGCACACAGGCATTTGGCAGACACTGGGGTGCACTTCAGTGCTATAAGGTGTGAAGGCTCCTTCCCTCCCCTCCCTCTCCTCCTTTTCCTTTCCCTCCCCTCCCTCTCCTCCTTTTCCTTTCCCTCCCCTCCCTCTCCTCCTTTTCCTTTCCCTCCCCTCCCTCTCCTCCTTTTCCTTCTCCTTTCCCTCCCCTCCCTCTCCTCCTTTTCCTTTCCCTCCCCTCCCTCTCCTCCTTTTCCTTTCCCTCCCCTCCCTCTCCTCCTTTTCCTTTCCCTCCCCTCCCTCTCCTCCTTTTCCTTTCCCTCACTTTCCTCTGCCCATCCATGACAGCTCTTTGCTCAGGTGAGGCTTAGAAGCATGCAGTGTTAAGGTGATAGACCAAAAAAGGCTGTTGTATCTCAACTGCCCACAGCCTGCAACGCATTGGTGACTTCTGCTGCTCTGGACCTGTGTGACAGCGACATGTGACATTGGCAGAGGATGGCACTTGCCTCGGCACAGTGACTCACAGCTCTTTGAACTTGAGAGCTGCTGCTCTAGATGCCACAATAAAGGCACCACCAGGCTATGAACTGGTGTACTCAATACTTGACAGCACCTTTCCTAGAAGGCATTTTTTTCCCTTCCTGCCCTGACAGCTCTGTCTCAAGGGTCTGTTCAAAGTGCTGCCCACTGCCAGCCCCTCCAACCACATCTCCAGCACCACATCTCCTCTAGTTATGCTCATAACCACTCATCAATACGAAAATTTGTTTGTTTCCCAGTTGCTGGGGAACTGGCAGGGGCTGAAGGAGTCCTCACTGTATAACCTCTTCTTGAGAAAACAGAGCTGTCACTGATGCTTGTTCCTACAGGATTGCTGTCCCTTGTGTGCCTCACGTTCTGTTGCTTGAGGACAGCAGGTTGAATAGTGCGATTGACTTCTCTGAAGTGGTTGCCCAGAACTGGTTCTCCCCAGTGTAGACATCCTGTCTTGAAGAGTGTGTGTTTCAGTTGGCTAATGGACAAGCTTAGGTGCATGTGGAGAACAAGAAAACACCTGAGCCACATCCCCAAATGAACAGTTTTTCTAAGACAGCCCTACAGATAGACCTCGATCCTTTTTGCTGCCTTTTTGCTACACTGTGAGCAGATTTCTGTTTCCTCTAGCACTTTATTATCAGCCTTCCCTGGGGCTTCTCAGCATTGTCCAAGTTACAGTGGTGTGCAGTGCCTCAAGCATGCTTTCTTCTACCTCTCTGAGAATGGAATACTGGTCCTTCAAACCTGTTACTGCGATGCAGTAATGGCACAACACACCCTGCAGCAAGAAAACCTGTCAAGTGCAAGGCACAGGGTTGGAGACAGATGTGCAGCAAGAGCGGGACAGCACTATGCTGGTGTCCTTTCAGATGTGCCCAAGCCCTGCTCCTCTTACTGATGATTGGACCCAACCCTCCCAGCTTCTGCTGGAAGCAGTTTCCTAGCTATCCCAGGAGGCAGGGAATTACAAGGATGTAGGAGCTCTGCATGAAGGATGGGTGGATAATGACATTATTAAAAGACCTACTCCGGTGGTGCTGTGCACGGTGCTGCTTTCAAATGCTGCATGTTGCCATGAGCACTGGAGCACAGGGGCTTACAGGGACAGGAGCAAGGGAAAACTGCATTTCATATGATGAGTTTAATGGCCTCAACTGAGGCTTTATCCTGCCCTTGCTGTTGCCTTTAGTAGGGGTGAAAGTGGGGCTTCTGTTCTTTTTCTGTTTAGGAGAAAAATAAACTATTGCCCAAGGCTCTGTGGGGCCCTGAGTACTAAAAATGGAGTTGGGCTGTGATGCAGAGAGAGAACTGTCACCTCTGCTGCTCTTGCAGTGGGACAGACAGACTTTGAGTCCTTGCTCGTCATAGGTCTCTATTTAAACTTGGATCACGCAAATGATGCGGCACAGACACTCTTGAGCAACTCAGCATTCAAGGGCAGAATCCCAGAGGGCCTTGCTAGTCCTGTGGAAAGTTGTTGTGTGTCACTTTGGTGAAGCAGGTATCTGCTCTCCTTTACAGATGGAGAAGCAGGGACATGGATAGGAAGTGGGTCCCTCAAGAGCACCTGATACTGTGGCAGAGTAAAAGGCAGGGCCATGGGTCTTCTGTTTCCTTGGTGCTGCTCTTTCTTTCCCTCCTTCCTTCCCTTGGTTTTCCCTTCTTCCCTTGGCTTTCCTTCCCCAAAACAATCAGCTTTCACTGCTTGATTTGCAGCCTTGAGAGCTCTGCGTGGTTGTCGGGGATGTGGCTCATCCCAGGAAGCGGCCCTGGTTTGAACACTGTGGTTGTAAGCTGCCTGATGCCCCAGAGCCACAGCATGACCACTTGTGTGGCTTTTCCTTGCCCTGTCACAGTCCAGAGTACAGATTCAGGCTGTGGTCAGGCCTGGTAAGTGAGTTCAGAATGGCACATACCAACATTTCTAGGCCTCAAGAAGTTGGACCCCCTGTGTTTTGGGGCACTGAAACTGTTTCACTGAGCATCCCCCTCTTTCCTTTCTCTGCAGAGAGTGAAGAAAGATGTTGACAAAGGCACTCTGCATACAGATATGTTCCTGCTGAAGTCTGAAGGTGTGGGCAAGGAGGAAGGTAAGCTACTGTTGCAGCTGGAGGGTTGTGCTGGAAGTGATGCTGCAGGCCTCTGTATGGAAATCCTCTCTCTTCCTTTGAAAAACAGACCCAAACCCCCCAAACTTAGAACAAAATTTCTCTCTTAATGACAAGTGCTACACCCCAGTGTTTGCTTTGGGGCTAAACACAGTAGAGGAGTTGATTTAAATATTTCTTCTTCTGTGGGGTGGCTTAAGTGTATTTGTGTAACTGTAGCTGAAAAAGAAAGGGAGCAGGTGAAGGAAACAGGGAGATGGATATTGGAGGAATTATGTCCTCTGTGTTTTTGTAGTCTGAGATGGACTCCAGGCTCCTTGCATAACTGTGAGAATCTCTGGCCTGCACAGACAGCTTCTAGAAGAATTACTAGAAAAGATGTTTTAGGGATTTTTTTTTTTTTGGTTTGTATGTGGGAGGGAATGAAAACACCATTTCACAATTCCTCTTCTCTGGGACATTTTGGTCGCTGCTCTTCTGGTTTACAACAGAAAGTCGTTGGGATTTCAGAATTCTTCCTGTTTTGACAAACTCTCTTTGAAGTGGTGTCTCACAGACTCTTAAAAGAGAAGATTGGGGTGTGATGTCATGAGATTACCTAGTGCAGGGATATTATCAAGAGTGGGTGTTGGTTGGCTGGTTGTTTTACCTCTGAATGTCCCCAGAAATAGGAAATCCATCATTTTCTTAAGTGTATTTCGTCCTTGGCTCATGGCAAGGGACAATCTTCTTTTGAGCTGAACTTCCCCAGTGTTAAAATTGGGATTGATTTCCTGAAACCTGACCCCCTTAAAAGTGGGATTTGGGGAGGAGGGTTGGTCACATACTGTCTGGCTTCCAGACCCTGCTTACATTATGTCCTATTTATAGTTCATCTTGGTGAAATCATACTTCTTCCAGTGCCTAGCCTAGTGCACAGGCTTCTCCCAGCCTGCACTGTAAGGATTTGCTCTAAATCCAGAGTAGAAGGGATTGGAAGATTTAGAGCACAAGCCTTCTGCTGCTGCTTCAAGTGTGGTTGGGTCTCCATACACTGAACTATTCTTGCTCTTGGGGTTAAGGCAGTGGTGCAAGTTAGCAGATAAGGTCCTCTGGAGAGAAATGATGTAGGATGGGCTTCATCGAATAACCGAGGTGCATCTCCTTGGTACGCAAAGTCAGGCCTTGTTTGACTCCATCATCCTGTAAAGGTATACACATCTTTCAAGAATCTCCTTGCCCCAGAAAGCACCCCCTGAATCATAGAAACATTCAGGTTGGAAAAGACTCTTGACATCATCAGATCCAGCCATTAACCCTCCTCTACCATGTTCACCACTAAACCATATCACCTAGTGCTACATCTAAAGAACCTGTCCACACCTCCAGGGATGGTGACTCAACCACCTCCCTGGGCAGCTTGTTCAATGCTTGACCACTCTTTCAGTGAGAAACTTTTTCCTAATCACTAATTAGCTGTGAGAAGACACCAGCATCTATCTCTATATTGACTTTTCAGGTAATTGTAAAGGGTGATAAGGTCTCTCCTCAGCCTCCTCTTTCTCAAACTAAATGGTCCCAGTTCCCTCAGCTGCTGTTCATAAGACTTGTGTCTTATGTGAAGATCCACCTTTGCTCTTGCTGAAGGCACGATGGCTTTCTGAGGGCAGAAGGGATGGAAATATGGAAAGTCAAGTGGTTCTGCTTTGTGCTGTCGTTGAGGGCACTCTGTGCGGTTCTGAGAATGTCCAAAACAGGTCCTTGAGTTACCTGCTGGAGTAGTGAGGGGCCTTGGAAGGTAGGAAAATGATCAGAACTCTCCTTTGCTGACGCTCATGTTTGCTTTTCTCTGTTACCAGACAAGTGGGCATGGAGTCGGCTCAACCCCTCCGGAGTGAAGCCCACTCCCAGGTCTGGCTTCTCGGCGGCAGTCGGTCCCAACAACCGCTCCCTTCTGTTTGGAGGCGTGCATGATGAAGAGGAGGAGGAGAGCATCGAGGGGGACTTCTTCAACGATATTTATTTCTATGACATGGGGAAGAACCGCTGGTTTCCTGGGCAGCTAAAGGTCTCATTTTAAAAATAACACAGATCTTTTCAGTTCATTCTCCTTGATCATTTGACACCTGTCCTTTGGACCTTTTTTTAGCCTCATGCAGCTTTCCTGCAGTGCAGAGCAGGCTAATTTCTAATAACCCAGGCTATTCCAAAGGCTGAGCCACCAAGTGTGGCTGCTGCTTTGATCTGTTACCCACTGACTGTGGAGAGGCTGTAGAACTGAAGCTGGGCATGTGCATCTCCAGCAGGTTTTATTCTCAAATCAGCTGAATTCTCTGACTTCATGCTGCCACTCTCCTTCCCTGCCACATAGCTCCTTGTGCTCTCCACACCCTGCTTCCCAGGTGCAGGTGCAGATTGTCACCTTTCTGGGGTAGACAGGAAGCCTGAGAGCCCTGATGGTTGGGCACAAAATGAGAGTGGTTCAGGAGGCAGTCTTCCTCTTCCAAGAACCAGGCTGCATGTGCCCCATTGTTGTGTAATGCAAAAGGAAGCAAAGCAGCCTGATGGTGTTTTACTGGAGGCCACTTTCAGGTCAGATGTATGAGTCTCACATGAGATAGTTCAGTAAAAGCTACTGTGAAGAGCTCTTGTGTTGTGTTGGGATCAATAAACCTCCCTATTTTCACCAGTGTTGATGAGCTACTAGAAGAGGTGAAATACTAGCCTTGGCTTGTAAGAACCTCATAAATGTGGCTTTCAGCTCAGATCTTTGATTTTGTTTGAACCACTCTCAAGGGACAAGTGAGGTACAATTGACCTGGCTGACCTTCTTTCCACCCCAACTGTTTCTGTCTTTGCTCTCAAAAGAAGTCAATCACCAAATAACAGGCAAACGTGCAATCAGATGTTTGCTTCTGCCTTCCTAGTTGACTGTTTTCCAGCCCTTCCTAGAGTACCTTGAAGACCTGGAGTGTTTCTTCATAATGCACTGTAATTTAGCACCCAGCAACTGGTTTGTTTCCACAAAATGGTGGGTTATTTTCTCTTGCTCCTGTCACAAACTGGTGGGCTCTGTGTGTTTGTGTGCACCTGCAAGGTGGAGAGCCAAAAAGCTGTTTTCTGTCTCTTCAGCACATGCTGCTGTTAATAGAGGAAACAACTCCACACTGTGGGTTCTCCAGTAGTTTCATTGCTCCTTGGTTTATGGTGGAAGTTCCTGCTGAGTGGGAGGTGGCACCTCTCACTTGAGGCTTACAATTGTAGTGAAAAATAACTGAATTCTCTCCCTTCCCTCCCAGCAGAATCCAGAGTGTTTGCATTAACTGCTGTACCTGCTAGTAGGTACACACAATTCACAGAGTCTCCTGTTCCTTGTTCCTGTCAACAGGGACCAAAATCAGAGAAGAAGCAGCGAAGACGTGGCAGACAAACCAAGGCACAGGGTGCTGGAGATGAGGAGATGGAGAAGCCACCTCCTCAAGGCCCAGTGGAGATAGTCAAAGAGGTGGTGGCAGAAGATGGGACTGTCATGACAATCAAGCAGGTGATCTCTGGACCTGCAGATGAGAAGGAGAGATCCGAATCAGAGGAGGAGGAGGAGGGTGGAGCCTTGGGGCAGCAAGTGGAGCCGTGCCCCCGCTCGAACGCCATGCTGGCAGTGAAGCATGGGGTTCTCTATGTCTATGGGGGAATGTTTGAGGTGGGCGATCGCCAGGTCACCCTCAGTGACCTCTACAGTATCGACCTGCACAAGATGGAAGAATGGAAGGTGCTAGTGGAGATGGACCCAAGTAAGTTTTGACAGTGAGATCTCTCTCTCCCTCTTGCCTTTAGTGTTGCAACACTACACTAGGGAAAAAAAAAAACAACAAGCAACTGTGGAGCTTCTTCAAGGGGTGGTGGTGAGCAGTGTACAGTGGTGCCTAAGTCATGTCTTAGGCATTGTAGAGAGACATTAAAAGAGGATGTCCCTGCCCTGGAGCTCCTGGTCATGGAACGGTGAAGTGCTAGGGAGGAGAGTTGAGCATCAGTGCTAATCAGCTTCTCCATAGCTCTTCTGTGCTGTTCAGTTTCTCCTGACTGTATTTCCTCTCTACCCACTGCTCCCCATCAGAGCCAGGCCATTTCACAGTGGGTGGAATACAGCAGGGCTCTTAAGGAGCACATCTGTCTGACCTTGCCCTGGTGTCCTCCATGACAATTCTGGGTGCAGGAGTGGGAATAAGCTTGTCACTTACTACTTCTCTTTGCTTTCCCATCAAAGAAGCACAAGAATGGCTGGAAGAGTCTGAGTCGGATGAAGAAGATGACGATATCGAAGGTGCAGAAGGAGGGGAAGAGGAAGAGGAGAGCTCTGAAGAGGAGAGTGAAGATGAGGAAGGTACCAGTTAACATGAATGTTGTTCTCATACTAATATCAAGTGAGTTTTAGTACAGGCTGGTTCCACTGCCAGCCCAGAAGGCCTCACTGGCATCCAGGTGAGTTTTCCAGCAGAAGCAAAGTGCTGCTCTCAGGCTAGAAGAAACATTTCCTTGGTTGCTGAGAGGTTCTTAGCCTCTTCCATTTAAAGACATAAGCTGAAGAGCAGTCTTGCCTGGCTTGACACATGGAGGAGCAGATTGCCTTCATTAGCTGTTGATGACCCCTCTTTCTGTCTCCCTCTCTTTGTGTACCAGGAGAGGAGCAGCACCCATCTGTTCAGCCTGGTGAGAAGCATGCAGACTACCTCTCCAGGACGGAGCAGTACTGGATTCAACTGGCCCGCAGCAACATGGGCCCGGATGCCAAGGAGAAGAAGGTGGTAAAAGTGGCACATGCCATGGCAAAGACTGTCTATGAAGATTTAGTTGAGACTGTTCCATGAGTGAAGAGGAATATTGGGATCAATGGTTAGAGCCACTGACCTCAGCCTGATGGGCCAGGCAGTCAGCATCTCCAGAAGGTATCCTGACACTCCATCTGTGAGTGCCTCTGGGCTGACCAGTCTCAATATGCCCACTTGAGCAATGGTCTGTGCTGTTATTGCTCTGGAGGTCATGGGAGGGTCTTGAAGAATAGGATTGCTGTTCAAGCACTTGTTCTGCTGAGGCTGGTGTGTACAATATTGTCATTCTTGGGTTCAAAAGTTGTTTGGACTCTGTAAACTCAAACTGCACGTCACAATGGTTCACTCGTCCCAGATTCCCTACCCCAGCCAGGGCCAGAATGTGCTCCAGGGGTTTCTACAATAAACTACTCTGGTTACATCATCTTGGCTTTCTCAGTTAATCCTATCCCAGCTTTTCTACTTCTTTTTCTCCTGCTGTGGAAGATCTCTTCCTGATGTGAAATGTGCAGGTAGGTGGTCACAGGCTGCACTGACAGCCCTGAGGTGTAGCTGCACTGCCTGGAGAAACCTGGGAATCCTTTCATAGCTTATCTATGGGAGAGCCACTGTAAGCCCTGATGCAGGGTACAGCAGGAATCTCTTTTTAATGTTAGCTGTTGCAAGTTTTGCCTTTGCTTGTAGTCTCCCCCAGTTCAGTTTCTGACTTGTTGGCCAAGAAGGCAGATGGCCAAGTGAACTCATTATGACCAGTGAAATGTCCTACCATGAGACCTGATGGCACATTGAGGACAGGAGGGAATGGGATGACACTCTAAAAACGTTTTGAGGGTTTTGTATTTTTTTACCCCCTGCTTCCTGACTCAGCCCCTCCTCAAGGCATCACTTTCTTTCCAGCAGAGCAGTGCTGTGGTCTGTAGGGACAACAGATGGATACAAGTGTGTCTGTTGCAGCAAACAACTGCTGACTTGAACTGACACCAGAAGGCACTGGCTGTCCTTGTGCAGAGAAATCCAGGGTGCCATGGGTATTGTTCTGGCAGGGGCATCACTGGGGAGCCAGCTCTTGGGAGAATAGTGTTAGGTTCTGCAAGGCTAATTAGAGTGTCATCAAGATTAAATAGAGCAGGCTGCCAGCATGGTTTAATTGTCAGGATGGGGCCATGTTTGACAGGGAGGTACCTTCCATGCAGGGTAACAGGTAGGAGGTAGAAACAAACCAGTTAGTGATAAGCTAGGAAGGATCCATAGCACTTGCTTGGCTAATAGCATCAGTTGCCCTCTTGTCCTGTCTCTTGGGTTAGTTTACAAGCCCTTGATCTTGTTGATACTTGATCCTTTGCGTGTGGGTGGCACCCATGGCTCTCTGTGCAGAGTTCTGGGAAACTTGCATGTGCAGATTTAGGGTTTAAAAGGCCAGCATCTGTGCACAGGACCCCATCCCAAAGGCCAAAACAGGGAAGGCACACTTTCTGCCAAATGCGCTTTATCATTTTCCCCTTTCAGTGTGTTTCCCAGAGAAGCACCCTGAAAGAATTTTTTCCCAGAGCTGAAGCTGGCTTGCAGCAGTGCCAAGGATGAAGGATTGTTTTGTACAGTGCTGCTGCAGCCACAAGAAAAGATTCTCCTTCCCCCTTGCTCTGGTAGAAAGGCTGCTGGATGAGGGAACTGGATGCAGCAGATGAGCTGAAGTGTCTGCAATGATAAGCTGAGCTTTTTCCTTTCATCTTTTCCTCAAGGGCTCTGCAGTCTAGTCCTAGTTATGCTCTGTGCCAAGCTGAGTACGACTGGAGACAGCATAGACTGGAAGAGACACCTCCAAGGAACCTGTGAGTCAGGATGGGCCAACTGTCCCACTGCTGTGAGAGGCACAGCAGCATGTTCATGTGTCTCTGGGAGAGAGGAAGCTTTGGGATGAGTTGCAGGGGAGATGTTGGCTTCCAGGGCTGTCATTGCTCTGCTGGGAGGTTGGGCTGACCTGGCCATACCACTTGGTTCAGTCCTTCCCAGAGCTGGGGTTTCTGGGTGAGCCAGCACAGGCTGTGGGTGGTTGTATGGCATAGTTCAGGAGGCTCTGGTGGCCATCCTTAGGTTGTGTGATGAGAGCTTGCTGCCACAGCAAATTGTCCTGGCCTGAAAGTTGCCAGCTCTGACAAAAGGAGGCTGTAGTACTGTATCTGGAGCAGCCTGCATGGGGACAAACCAGCCCAGTGTCCACTCACTGAAGTGTTTACAGCTATTGGGCTGGCGACAGAAATTGATTGTGGTGCATCTGCAGCTGCTGCTCAGCAGAAGGAATGAGACAAATGCAGAATTCCCTTGGCTGTCGCTGGCTGCAGGGCCCAAAGATCTGTCTGGCCACCCCAGCCTATCTCTTGGTGTAACTGTGGAAGCTGTGGAAGCTGCCACATGTTGGTTGGTAAAACTTCTCACCCAAGCAGGACTGGCTGATTATTGCTGCTACTTTAAGAGCCTGCAGAGGAGGTCAGAATGCGATGGGCTCTGCTAAGGTCTTAAGAAATGCAAACTGGGATAGTTTGAAGTCAAACTGTGATGGTACCTTGCTCTTCTGAGCATTGGTTGAAAGTCTCCAAATGATGCCATTGACACCCCCAGATGAGGAACATGCAGCACTCTGCAGCCTTTTTAAGCCAGATGTCCAACAAAAAACTTCTGGGCAACACCCAGCATCTCTCAGCTTCCAGAAAGCATCTCTCAGCTTCCAGAAAGAGGTGGTTTCCTTTGCCATGACAGAGCAGGATCTCTGAGATGCCTGGAGGGAAGAGATACAGCTCACAATGTAGCTGAGATACATCTTCAGACCTTTGGGCAGGGGTTAGTAGCCACGGGGGCTCATTGCCTGATGAAACCTCCCTTGCTTGGTATGGTAAATTAGGTGATTACATATAGCTTGGCAAAACAGGTTGGTGGTAATGCTGGAGCTAAGTGCCTGTGGCTTAAGATTAGTTGGAACAGACCAATAAACAACTCCAGAGCTTGAAATGCCTCAGAGGGAAGCACAGCCCTGGTGGATCTGTTACTCAAAGGCATATCTGGTGCTTGCTTTGTTCAGTTGTCTTCAGGAATGGTTCAGGCCTTGGGCTCAGTGCAAGAAGCCTTGCCAGGAGGGTCAGTGACAACAACATGACTGATGGAGTTCATTTGGAGACTGTGAGGAGTTCACCTGTTTCCACCAGGAGAACCTGCCACCGTGTCAAGGGTCTGCAAAGCCCATCCTCTGTGTGAACAATTTGCTCATGTGCAGCAGAGCTGTGCAGCATGGGCAGGAGATCTGTCTGGCCTCTGCTCTCTTCTGCTTTAGCATAAATCTCGGGAGCCAACCTCACCCTATGACAGTTTTTAAACATTCCTGCTTTTCCATCCTCCCTTAACCTGCCAATGCATTTCAGGACATAGAATTAGTCCTTGGCTTTCAAATCAGGCCTTCAAGATGCTGGGGGGCCTGAAGCATCTCTGTGAGGGGAAAAGGCTGAGAGACCTGGGACTGCTTAGCCTGGAGAAGAGCAGCCTGAGAAGGGATCTGCTCAATGCTCAGCAACAGCTAAAGAATGGGGGCCAAGAGGATGGGGACAGACTTTTCTTAGTGGTGCCCAGTGACAGGACAAGGGACCAACAGGCACACACTGGAACCCAGGAGGTTCCATCTATGAGGAGAAACTTCTTTGCAGGCTGCCCAGAGAGGTTGTGGAGTCTCCTGGGAGAGATTCCAAACCCACCTGGACACTGTGATCCTGGGCAATGTGCTGTAGGTGACCCTCCTGTAGTAGGGGGGATGGACTAGATGATGTCCAGAGGTCCTTTCCAACCCCCATCATGCTGGGATTCTATGGCATTATTTCTCCTCTCATCCCTCCCTTTCTGTTGCAGTCTGGATTCTCTTCTCCCAGCAGTGCTTCACAACCCTGCCCAAGGTAAATAGATGCAGCAGGAGCTTGGTGTCTCAGAAATCAGGCCCTGGAGAGTCCCAGAGCTCTTGGAGAATCTGGGTCTTGGGTAGAAGCAAACCAGACGCCAGATGGTGAGGAGCTGACGTGGCATGAGCAGGTTGAGGGTTTTGTATTCCTCCCTTTTTGCCTTCCCCACGGATGTGCTGTCAAACCAGCTCATCGCTGGCACAGGTGGGGTCAGGCCAGATGCCCTGTGTGTCCCTGGGGAGGGACAGGCACCCTTTTCCCATCACCTTACTGCAATGGCAGGGGGGTGAGCTGGTTCCTTGAGCCCCAGCCCCTCCTTGTGCTTCAGGTGCTGCTTGTTCTGCTGCAGAAACATAAAAATACCATGGCAGCCTGAAAACAAATGACCTGAACCTTCAGCACTTCGCTGTCAGTGTGGACATCAAGCAGCAGGGGTGGACGATTTACATGGATTTATGTGCCACCATGACAGGCAGTTTAATGTGCCCTAGGTAGATACACATGAATCCAGGGCTCCTAAGACAGGGAAACACACTGAATTACCTCTCTCTCTGGGCTACTTCTCAAGAATATTTCTGGCCTTGGGCAAAAAAGCCCAGAACTAAGACAAATTGCTCAGCTCCCTGTGATTAATAAAGGGATCGTTATTTTTAAACACATGGTCTGGGAGCCAATTAATATGAGTCTCTGGCTCTTTCCTACTGAATAAACCTCAGGATTTTTTTATCCTGTGGAACAAAGAGCTGAAAAATCTGAGCTGCATTTATGTTTGTGGGTAACTGCTGGGACGTGGGCAAGGGCAAGAATAACTGGTCAGTTACCAGGGTGGAAAAGCCACTCAGGAAATCACTGCTGCTTTTATTTGATGGAAACTGAGAGCTGGTTTTGTGCTGGTTTTTAGACATCTAAATATCATAGAATCATAGAATGGTCTGGGTTGGAAGGGACCTCCAGAGGTCATCTAGTCCAACCCCCTCTGCAGTAAGCAACTAGATCACGTTGCCCAGAGTCCTCTCAAGCCTCATCTTGAGTATTCCAGGGATGAAGCCTCAACCACCTCCCTTGGCAACCTGTTCCAGTGTTCCTCCACCCTTATGGTAAAGAGCTTGTTCCTGAATATCATACTGGGTTTGCGTGTCACTGTTTAACCTGCTACAGGAAGGACCTTGGCGTGCAAAAAAAAAAAAAAGGAATAAAAGTTCTCAAAAGTCTTCACAAAGAGTTGTAACCAGGATGACAAAACACAGGGGCGAGTTGCTAGGCTGTGATCTCTGTATGTTAATTGGTTCAGTTTGAGTATGCAGCAACCATCCAAGAGTGGGAAAAAACCGAGATGACTGAGGAGCCAAAAGGAAAACTAAAAACTAAACTGTTACACAGTTACTGTGGAAAATGAAATTAAGAAGTTGCTGGGGTCTTGCTGCCTTCAGTTATCATTTACCCTGTCCACCCGTAGCCTGGAAAAGGAGAAAAAGGAGGAGGAAGGAAAAGAGGAAGAAAAACTGCGACAGGAGGGAATAAGACCATGTAAGGAAAAGAACTGAATTTAACTGGCACATGCTCTAATCCTTAGTTTATTTCTGGTTAAAAATATAGCAATCCAGTGCAGTGTAATAAGAAATCTGCTGAAAAGGTAGCAGAGAAACAGCTAAAACAGAAGCAAAGCAAAGCTGAGTCCACAAGTCAGGGCTGTACCCAACAACTCTGTATGTGAAATGTTGAGGAAGGTTTTTTTTATTTCCCCTCCTTTCCCACCCCAAAATATATCTGTGTGTGGGTTTCATCCCACCCTCGGGTTGCTGCCACACTTGCACCCCTTCTCCTGGTGAATAGAGCTGCAGTGGGTAGAACTGAGGGTGGAATTTGGTCCCTGGATGTACCAAATCCCAAACAAACCATTTGCACCATACCTGGTGGTGGTGGATCAGCGGCAACACCGATCTCCATGGCAGAGAAAGACGACGTGGGGAGGGGAGGAAACAGGACAGTCACTTTTGAGCAGCAAGGGGACATCAGAGCCATTTCCAAGCACTTGAGCTAAGATCACACACCCTTGGGACTGGGACCATAACAGCTCAGAACAGGGATACGGCATCTTTAATGAGTATGCATCTTATCAGTGGGGACAGGGGAGGGGAGAAAATCAAGGCAGGCATATTACAAAGATGGTAGAAACCAACAAATTGAGTGACATAGAAAAAAAGAAAAGAAAAGAGTACATCCTTAGAGGCTGCCATTGCCAATGATGGGTTTCTGGTTTTCTTTTTTTTTTTTTCTCCCTTTTTTCCTTTTTTTTTTTTTTTTTCTTCTTTTTTTCCTTTTTCTTTACAGGGACATGTTGGAAGCTGGAATATACATCCTGCATTACAAAGTGCAAAATACTACATGCTCAGAGCCCAAGCATGATGTCTGAAACAGTCCACAGCAAGATGTAAGAGACAAACCCACCACCCTCTCCCTCCTTTCTGGGACATGCTCCAGTACTCCTCCCCAGATGCCTTTGAAAAATGTTTTTGTTTTGCTTGATTTTGATTTATTATTATCCTAAGTGGATCAGAATTAAACCCTCTCTCCCCAGTCCCTCCCCGCCAGTCTGCTCCCTGACATCTCTATGGATGCACAGGTTTGGGATGGGATACTCTTTATGTACTGGTGAGCATGGCACAATGACCAGCAGCTACTCAATTTGTGCTGCTGAAGGTGCCTGCAAGATTTTTTGGGGGGAATCTGGGTACACATTTTTACCCAAGAGAAATTGGCTGTGAATTTAAAGTAGCTCTGGGTAATTTTCCAGCCTTGCCATGGCAGGGAGCAGCCTGGGGAGGAGGATTGAAGGCATGAGGGTGGTGGGGCTGCTGCTCACACCTTGTGTTCCCTATCCCCACCCTGCCCCAAGAAATTTAGCCAAACACCAATTGCTGCTTTGTTTTAGAAACAAATAGCAAAACGGGGCCCATTGCCCTTCTCTCATCTAGACAGGGTTCATGCCTTCCCCGTGCTCCTCCTCTCCTCTTTCTTACAGCAACATTCCTCTGTCTGCAAAAGGAGAGGGAAGAAAAGCCTGGGTTTGTTTTTCCTCTCCCATTTATCATTAAAGCTGTTGTGGTTTTTCCTGGGAAACTCAGCCTGGAGCATCCCAGGACCTGTACATACATCAGACAAACTCTCCCCGTGGTCCCCTCACCTGGTCTCCATTTTTGGGTTCATTCCTATTTGTTACATTTTTTTTTTTCTGGGGGTGGGGGAAGGGAAACGAGGTTTTATTTTGTTGGGATTCCTTCTCATCCTTTCCAGTGTCGGGGGGGCAGAGTGTTGATAGCATTTTTGCCATGCCACACAGCATAGTGTTATACAAGCAAAGAATTTTGGCTAAAATCCAAAAAACATTACCCAGGAAAAAAGGCAAACTGTGAGTGAGACTCGATCATTTGTTGTTCTTCTGTGAAAAGACTTGGAAATTGTCGTAGGACAGTTCAAGTTATGATTTTTTTTTCCCTTTTGTTTGTTTGTTTGTTGTTTGGTTTCTTTGTCGTTTGTTTATTTTTGGTGGGTTTTTTTTTCTTCCCCCATTCATACATGTAACTGTTATTTTTGCAAACAAGACAGTCTTGAATTAGATGAAAAAGTTAATAAACAAAATGGCGACTCCGATATTTAGTAAGATCACCATGACTACCAAGATGGGAGCTGAGCCCTGCAAGAGAAAGAGAAGGAGAGGAGTTAGAAGGTGTGTTGAAAGGTAGTCCCCAAGTTTGTCTTGTGATGGGGTCAGGCACTCTGCTAGGTCCAGGACACTGCAGGGCAGGCAGGTCTGCAAGATGAGCAGACACCAGAGAGCAGATTTACACCCCCCAGCCAATGATCCCAAAGACACCTGGGAGTGAGGCCGGTGGGAATGAAGATCTCCCCCTCAGAGGTGAGCAAACAGCACAAGCAGAGACTAAACCCACATCTGTTACCTCTGTCCTTGTGACACTAACCAGTGTCCCCATCACAGCCAGCCTGTGCCACACACCCACTGCAGCCTGAGTTGAAGCCCACCCCAGAAGCATCCACTGAGCACAAAGGCAGCCCAGACAACTCGTGCTGGACCTGGTGTGGCTGTTGGACCCTATTAGCATCCCAGGAATGCCAGGTAGAGAGAGACCACTCAGCGTCAGGACTGCAAACAACCCTCCAACGCATCCTTCTGCAGAACATCGGTCAGAAAAATACCCACCCTGCCACCTCATCCCTGCCACCAAACATTTGCTGTCCTGAAGTGTTAACGTGGCTGGCATCAGGGTGAGCAAGCCTGTGTGCAGGTAGGTGGTAGCTATTTCTTGGAGTAGCTGGTATCCTCGTCTATTCTTGCTGCAACAGAGCTGTGCCAGCTTCAATCGCCTAGAATGGCACAAACCCTTTTCTCCGTGCTCCTGCCTTCCTAACAGAGCTGCTGTGCCCCTTGGGTTGGCATGGGGCAGGGGTGGGCACCTTTCTGAGGCAGTCCTTGTACCACTGCACAGAGATGCTGGGGAGAAAAGAAAAAAAAAAAAAAAGGGGGGGGGAAATAAAAAAACAAAAAGCTGCTGGCTGGCCACAGATCTCTTTGGAACAGGCTGATTCAGTTCGCATTTGGGAGTGGGTGGGAGCGAGGATGCTGGAGCTTGCTGGAAAGGCATATTTGTAGCTTAGCAACAGGGTCAAAGGAAGCCAAGCAAAGGGGGGGATTGCAGAGAGCCTCTCCTGGCAGCCAGGTATCCACGCCTGACTGCTTCCCAGCAAATCTCTCCTCCTGCACCACGCAAAATCTTTCAAAGGCTGAAACCGCCCCCCTGTTGCCACTCCTCCACCCCAGCCTCGCCGCTGCCAAGCACTGCGCTGCGGCGCCGTCTTTGCAGTCGGGGGGTTTAAGCTTCATTTCAAAAGATTATTGGGTTTGACCGTTTCTGAGCTGGTGTTAATAGAATAACAGATTGCCAGCGATTATCGCTGTCATTGTTTCTGTTGGCAGGCACAAAATGCATTTGGTTGCCTCCACCTCGTAGCCAGGAGAGGATTTAAGGGCTCTCACACTTGCCTTGGTCCACTCGCTGTTTGATTTCCCCTGCTAAAGTCAGAGCCACCATTGCTGCCCCTGCTCCTCTCAGACTGCTAGAGCGTTCCAGTACCATCAAGGAGGTGAAGTTGTAGAGCAGCTGAGGTGAGCCCAGGATAATCTGGAGGCTGTTTTCTCCTGACAGAAGGTACAGGGGAGGACCAGCTGCCTCTTAATTCCCTGGTGTTTGAGCTTTACCCTTACAAACACAGACACTTTGGGATGGATCTGTTCGACTGACTGAGATCACAACCCTTTGGTGGTGTCTGAGGAGGGAGCACACCCTTCGTTTTTACCCTTAGTACATCACAGTCGTAGTCTCACTCAGAAAAATGAGGGGAGCCACCAAACTAACCAACATGCACCTACCCAGCTGCATCAGCAGCAACTGGATTCCTGTGCAGGAATGTTTTGCTCAGCTCCCTGGCTCAGTCTGCATCTATTTGCATCTTGCATCCCCTGTGCAGTGCAGAGGCAGGACAAAATGCTTGCTCTGCCAGTGTAGAGATGGGATCTTCCACGGTTGCCAGCAAAACCATGCCAGAAATCAGATGACCAAGGAGGGGAGGGGTCTCTGTAAACCCAAGTGCTCAAATCCAGCTGTCTGACAACCCACAAATTCTGCTGCCTTGTTACAGCTCTCACTTTTTAACACCCTCTTCTCTGTGCTAACCCCAACAAGGGCTCTCCACACAGCAAGTGCAGGTATAGGCTGCTCCCCCCGGTGAGACACCAACGTGTCTTGGCAGGGGCTGCATTCCTGCTGGTGGCAGCTGGTGGGTAAGCAGCTTTGCTCCTCTGAAGCTTCTGTTTCAGCTCTAATTATGAATCCTGCTGCACTTCTAAATGCTTATGTCTGGCTTATTTCTAACTTGTAAGGTCTTTGTGCCTTAACCTCTGCTCAGAGGAAATGCTTGCCCTCTCCCCTTTGATGGCAAGGATATCCTGGGACGTGTGTCATCTGTTTCTAAGAACTGGTTCCTGCTCGGTGCCCAGGCAGAAGATGAATCATTGCTGGGTTTGTCTTTGGAAGAGATGTTTTGCTGAGCCCAGCCTGGCCATAGGTCAGTGAACTGCCTCTTCCTGCAGCTGCAGCCACTGTTTGAGAACCAGCAGCTATTCCTGCCCATGGCAGGGGGGTTGGAACTAGATGATCCTCGAGGTCCCTTCCAACCCTGACAATACTGTGATTCAGGGAAAGTTTAGATAGCTGGAGCATAGCCCCAAACCCATGAAAACACCAAAATATGAATAAACCCTTGTTGTAGCCCAGGAGGAACCACGCTAGAGGTAAAGAATGAAGGGCTGGCAATTTACTGTAGAAGTAATGAATGAAGCCAGCACCTCTGATGGTGACTGTAGCCAACCTCCACCCTCTCTGCCCCTCTGTCTTGTTTGTTTTTATCCTTTTTGACTGTTGTGTAGCAACTCCTGAGTCTTACTGGGAATAGAAGGGACAGCTGGTTTACAAATACAATTGCAGCATAATTAATTTAGGCATTAACAATCCATTATTATCCGTTATCATGGGGTGCAAGCTCTGCTTCTCTGCCATGGAAACCATAGTGCAGGTTACCTAGGAATCCCTCTGGGATCTATTAAGTGTAATTGCTAAGGGCTTGGATCAGCAAAGAATAAAAAAAAGAGAGTCAAAGAAATAAATGTGCATTGTTTTCTAGCTTCAGCACCTCGGAAAGTGCTGAAAACTTAACAGCTCTGTGATGCCTGTGCTGAATTGTCAAATAATTGCCAGGGACGGGCTGCTGCAAAATGGTTAAGGAGCATTTAGCAAAAGAAACATAAGGAATTGGGTTTGCTTTCTTCAGTGTATTGCAGCATCTCCTGTGACTTGAGGAAGGGAGCCCAGGAGATGCTGAATGTTTCTGTGTAAGGGGAACAGACACTTGATACCAGTGTGCAACCAGGAAGAACCTGCTTCTGCAGAAAAGCAGTTGAAGCAAATGCAAGGATTTATCCCAAGATGGTGTCTCATAACTCAACTATTTTGTCACCTCTACTTCAGTCCTCCTGTCACAGGTGCCTGTGGAGCATGCTGTAGGTTTCACAGAACATAGGATTGTTTTGGTTGGACCTCTAAGATCATCAAATCCAACCATCAACTCAGCACCACCACAGCCATTGAACACCTCCAAGGATGGTGACTCCATCACCTCCCTGGGCAGCCTGACTACTCTTTCAGTAAAGAAATTCTTCCTTGAGTTCAAACTAAACCTTCTGTAGTGCAGCTGGAGGCCATTTCCTCTTGTCCTGTCACTTGACACTAGGGAGAAGAGACAACCCCCAGCTGGCTCCAACTTTCTTTCAGGGAATTGTAGAGAGCCAAAGGTTTCTCCTCAGCCTCCTTTTCTCCAGGCTGAACAACCCCAGTTCCCTCAGCTGCTCCTCACCATACCTGTTCTCCAGACCCCTCCAGACCCTTCTCTGGACACACTCCAGCCCCTCAGTGTCCTTGGAGCAAGGGGCCCAAAACTGAACAGAGTACTCAAGGTGTGGCTTCACCAGTGCTCGCTGCAGGGGGACAATCACTTCCCTGGTCCTGCTGGCCACACTCTTCCTGATCCAGGCCAGGATATTGTTTGGAGCTATAGGTATGCTTTGAAGGATTTTGCTTCTTTTCTGGTCAAAAGCTGGTGTTTGACCCTAATTTTTTCAAAGCAGGAAGACAGGAATTGGGCTCAACAACCTTGAAATGAATCCTGGATGACAGGAGCAAAGCCAGCAAGGTCCTCACTTCAGTTACATCAAAGGGTCCCTGAGATTAAAAGGGTTTTAAAAGGACCCTGTCAAGCTAAACATCACATCTCTCTCTGAAGATTGTTTACCTGGTGTTGTTACAAGAATGCCTGCAATGTCTGCACATGAAAGAGATTAGAGGAGAACAGTTTCTCATTATTATTTGTTTTAGGCCCCCCCTGCCAACCCATTTGCTTTGTGCTTGCGACACCTCTTCCCATGCACACTGCAGCCTCCGCAGCGATGCTCAGACCAGGCTCATCTCCAGAGGTGTGGTGACAAGTGGCACTGATCCTCCTCCTTATTCCTGTGTAATTATAGCTTAAAATTGTATGGATGTGTCCATGTGGGATTGGGGTTTGAACCTGTTTGGTTGAGATGAGAGAAACAAGGAAAACCCAGACATGTTAGGAGACCTGGGGAAGGGATTAAGAAATGAAAATAATGGAAAAACCTGAAGTGGGAGGACCAAGAGAACCACAGGGATAAGCCACAGGGTTTAGACCCAAGGAGGATAACCACAAAAGAGTCCCCAGGCCTCTTTCCCAGTAGACTCCAAAGGCAGATAGAAGCATTAGGTCTGAGGTGCAGGTGAAGCTTCACTACGCAAACAGCAGATGCCTGTTTGGGACAGAAGGAAGAACCAGCTCTTGTTTTTATCTCATTTTACATCCTTTTGAATTAAAGGTGCCAAACTTTGCTGGTGAAAGCACTCCACCCTGAGGTCAGTGTCTTCAAGAATAACCTCACAGCCTCTGGAAAAAGGAACATCATCAGGCATTTCTGGGGCAAGTTGCCACGCTTCATCCTCCCCACCTTGCTCCCTCATCCTGGGCTGAGCCCCCTGCCCAGGTCCCCTCCCTCATCCCTGTCTCTGGCAGCACAGAATGCTCCAGCAGAGCCTGGTGCTGGCTGCAGATTGGCTGCCTCCTCCTCACTTTCCCCAGCGACAGCAAAACCTGCTCAGAATATCTGGATGGAAAATCCGCCCCTTGTGCAGGGAACGAGGAAGGAAGATGCTGCAGCTGCTGGAATCCCTCCCTGGCAGGTACCTGGAGGGGACAAGGGGATCTCTTGGAGATCCATAACCCAGCAGATGTCTTACAAATTCCTTTCAGTGCAACTGTTTCTCCTTGCTTTGATTGCAGTAAGAAGCAGAACTATCAGCAAACAGCCGAGCCCATCGAGATCTTATCCAACAGCATGTGACAATGGAAGAAAATGTCAGGGGTGGCTGGGGTGGCTTTTTTTTTTGGGAGGGGGGGGAATGCTGCCCTACCACCAGGCTTTCTGGACAAGATGAGACAGGGGGATTTTAAAGGGCCAAGTTCTGAGCCTACTCACATCTCCAGGGTGTCTTTAGCAAGACCACAAAGTGTCCCTAGAAGTCTTCATCTAAATGTCCGTGATTGCTCCTGCTAAATGAGGACAGGCAGATGAATCAGGCTCCATGCGTGCCTGAACACTGGCCCTTCTTGCAGGCATGCTGAGGACCTCTGTGCCTAAAACACTTCTTTCCCCTTTTAGAAGCTGCAGATGTTCAGCACCTGCAGAAAGAGGAGATGTATTCTTTCCCCCACCCCAACCCTAAAAATGTGATGTGTTTTGTGCTGATGGATAAAAGAGTTGCTGGCATCTGAAACAACCTCTTTCCTTTTCCAGTGTCTCAACAGTTCCTTTTTTACCTTTCCCATTTTAGATCATCTCAAAGGCTCTAGGAACCTGTGAACCATTCAGGCACAGGGTTGAGCTTTGTGTCTTGTGGGTCTTTAAGGCCAGCAAGGACGGTGACGTTCATGTAAGTCCCTTAATCCAACAGAGACCGACACGAGTCCTGGCGCGCTGGTTTCTGTCTTCTGCCCGAGTGGTGACAGTTGCTGTGAGTTTGTGCTGGATGTGCAGGGATCACTGCACCCCCCCCCCCCCCCCACATACACCCACTCTGAAAGAGCAGGTGGCTTGAAATGTCATTTTAAAGCAATTCTGTGACCGTAGCAGTGGCTTGGTGACCCTGAAACCCCTAAGTACCCTGATAGACAGCATCAAGCAGCACTGAGCTGCATCAATGTTATTGAATGGTGGCCTCAAGAAATGACCTTTATAAGAGCAACTTCCAATTACTGATGTGCAGCCACAGTGAAGGGGGCTTCCCAAGCAGGACCAGAGAAGGGATTGTTGCCCTCTACTGAACACTGGTGAAGCCGCATCGCGAGTTCTGGGTTCAGATTTGGGGCTCTCACTTTAAGAAGGACCTTGAGGCAGTGCAGTGTGCCCAGAGAAGGGCAAGGAAGCTGGTGAAGGGTCTGGAGAACAAGCCCTGTGAGGAGCAGCCCAACACAACCATGGCATGTCTCCAAGTGCCATGTCTACATGTTTTCTGACCACCTCAGGGGTGGAGACTCCACTACCTTTCTGGGCAGCCTGGTGCAGTTTGATAACCCTTTTGTCCAACCTAAACCTTTAGGACTGGATTTCTGCAAGGCCTGCATCTCCATCCCATTCCCATGGGCACCAGCAGAAGTTAGCTTGCTCTCAAGCTGGAGCTGACACTCCAATGCAGAGCCAACCCACTGGCTCATCATTGGATGTCTGGAGCTGGTTCAGGGCAACTTATTTTTAAAACAAGCTAACCCATGAGGGTGACCTCAGTCCTGTACAGGAATACACCAGGTAGGGCAAAAATCACCCTCCTCAGCTAAGACCATCTTTCCCATTGGTTGGCAGACACCTTTCTGAAGCAGCCCAGCTGTCTGGGAGATGAGAAATGCCCTTTTCAGGGAGCAGCTTCACAGATGGCAGTGCTGTGGATCACAGGGAAGCAGGCTGTCAGGCAAGCTGAAGCGGCGTGGGCACTCCACACGGGCACGCAGACGTGTGCGCACAGCCCGCCCTGCCCGCGAGCCGGCACGCGGGAGGAGAGCTGCTGGGTGAGCCAGAAGGAGAAGGATGCTTCAGGCTAGCAGGAGAAATTGGGGAAGCTGGGGAACCGTCATTCTGTGTGAAGAGATCTGGAATGTGAGCAGGATGCAGTGGTTTGGGGCAGGGCTATGTGTGTGAATGCACCATGGCACTGGGTGAGGTGGATGTGGGGACCGTGGGATAAATCCTTCCCCCTTGGCCATGCCCTCCTCTTCCTCAGGGATTCACTATATTCATGGAAGTTTGAAATCATAGAATCATGGAATCGTAGAGTCATAGACTCCTGGAATCATGGAATTAGAGTCATAGAATCATAAAGTCATAGAGTCATAGAATTATAGAGTCATAGAATCATGGAATCATAGTCACAGAGTCATGGAATCAGTCATAGAGTCTTTGGGTCATAGATTCATAGAACCATAGAAGAATCATAGTTGGAAAAGACATTTTTCCTTTTAACAAGCCCAAGACCTAATGGAAGATGCTCTCTGATCTGCACAGACGGGAAAGGAATCCAGAATTTAGAATCAGAGAATCATTTTGTTTGGAAAAGACTCTAGATTGAGCACAACCATTATTTAACACTACTAAGTCCACCAGTAAATCATATCCCTCAGCACTACATCTTTTAAACACCTCCAGGGATAGGGATTCAGCCACCATGATATACTTTGAGATCCTTGATGGAAGACACAGGCAAGGTCATGGTGTTAGGCAGGAGGCTGGAGCACAAATCACTGCAGCTCCCATTCCTCTCCTACACCTCCTTTCCCTGCTCCTTTCCGACCATCTCCCATCCCTGCCAGGCCACTGAAACATAAACCCTTCCAGCACAGTGCAACTCTTGCTAGAACAAATTGTTGCTGGCATTGTGGGTTATTTAAATCCACATATTATCTCTTCCTCTGTATTACATTAGCTTCCTCCCAAACCTTCGCCATCTGTTCCACCCTCGGTTATGAATGTGAGAAAACTGAACATACTGCTTCACAGCTCCAGCACTTCCAAAGTATGATGTGCATCCTAATGGCTCTTCTGTGTGCCTTTCCATGCAGGCTGTGCCCCTTCCTTAGTGCCCAGCATTCACTTGGAAGAGCCATGAAGGGTGCATTAGTGGCTGTTTGCCTCCAGCGTTAGCTCCAACGCTCCTCCTGGACAGGAGGTTTGTGTGGGATGGCACCAGCGGGCAGGCTGCAAGGTGGGAGCCAAATCTAACTTGAGCTGGGTGGGGAGAGACAGCAGGACTGCTTATGCCAGTGATCTACCCAAAGAACGTGTGGCTGTCAGCAAGGAGAAATGGTGGTTTCATTCCTCCCAGCTCCTTGTCACCACATGAGGTTATGTTATCAAAGGTGCTGGACCATCTGTGAGTGGCTGTGGCTGTCAGCAGCATGAAATCATAGAATCATGGAATGCAGTGGCTTGGAAGGGACCTCTAGAGGTCATCTAGTCCCCCCCCTCTGCAGTCAGCAGAGACATCTTTAGCTAGAGCAGGTTGTTCAGAGCCCTGTCAAGCCTGACCTTGAATGTCAAAGGGGCCTCCACAATGTCCCTGGGAAACCTGTTCTAGTGTTCCACCACCCTCATAGTAAAGAATTTAATGGTGGTTTCATCCCTCCTTTAGGATGTGTCTCTTCCAGCTCCCTACCACCATGTGAGGCCATGTTATCAATGGTGCTGGACCATCTGTGAGTCCCACAGACTTCAACAGGGTTGATGTCCAAGTCTAATTTGAGCTGGGTAGGGAGAGGACTTGCTTGTGCCAGCAATCTCTCTGAGGAACCTGTGTCTGTCAGAAAGGAGAAATGGTGGTTTCATTCCTCCCAGCTCCTTTGGAACCTTCCCAGCTCCCTGCCACCACTTGAGGTCACATTATCAACAGTGCTGGACCATCTATGAGTCCCACAGACTTCAACAAGGTTGATGTCCATGCAATTACTGCTGCTGCTTCTCCCTTCTGAAAGCCTGTCAGGCTCCTAACGCTGCCTGTCATCTTTCTAGTGCTTCACAGGCATTTCTGCTAGGAGCTAAGGACAGCCTGGCACCCTCTTGTGTGCTTACTGGTGTGTGCTCAGAGCTTGGTGAGATGTGTCCTAAGGTGCAGTTGACCAGCAAACACAACTGTGTTCAGCTCTTCTTCAATGCTGTGTGGGTGCTCTCGAGCCTGTGCTGAAGCTTGTGAGGTGAACAGGAAGCCAGAAAGCTACAGAGCTGAGTGTGGGGGAGATTTATCCACAGCAGGGAAACTGTGGCAGATCTGGAGTTTAGTCCTTAGAATCACAGAATCATTAAAGCTGGAAAAGACCTCTAAGGTCATCTAGTCCAGTCATCAACCCAACACCACCATGTCCTTCTTCTTGATTCCAGTTTGCTGATATCCTCTAGCATTTCAACCCCACTGAGGTCCTTGTACCCCCTCCTGGCTCAGCAGTATCCACACACCAAAGACCCTGAGCTGTGTCACAACCTGCAGATCAGTACAGGAAAACCCCAGCAGTGCTCAGCTTAGGAATGCAACCCCCCTGTAATGTCCCCTGCTCCATGACCATGGTTCCCTCCTCTCCATGACCATGTTTCTCTCCTCCACCTGGGTCAGATCTCCATTAAATTGTGGTGACAAACCACTGCTCCAGTACCACCACATAGTGGTGGAGCAACAGAGAGCTGCTGCAGGTTGTCACAATGTCCAACTCCCAGGATTTGAGCACTGGTGTCGCAACAAGGACTCACCACACTTAGGCCAGCGTGAAGCTGCCATAACCAAACCACAAGGAAGCCTCACCAACACCTTGCCTACTCCTGCAGCTTTCCCACCAGCTGACTGCTCACAGTCCCAGCCATTATGTATTTTTGTTGCTGGCCCTGGGCTGCAAAACAAACTCAAAGCTTGCTGCTTGCAGCCTCCAGTGAAAAATCTGCTGTTCCCACCAAGGCAGGCTGCAGAGAAAACCCCACCCCAGCACATGCTGTCATGGAGCATGGGAGAAAGGAGGGGGCAGGATTCAAGACATAAACCCTTGATAATTTGGGGTGAGCTCTGCAGGCAGGGTGACCTCCATTTCTGCTCTGCTGCAGCACCACAGCAGCACTGCCCTGGGTGTCTCAGCCACCTTCCACCACACCATTTCACCTACTTACCGTACTGGATTTGAGCGCATCCCCATTGTCCTCTTCAGATTCTAGTGCAACAGGTAAAGATTTCTGTGGCGGGGAGAAGGTTAAGTCCCACCTTAGTAGCCGAGGTTCAGCTTTGTCCCCGAATCTCAGGTTTTCCAGTTTCTGCACCGTGGGCTCGGCAGAGGAAGCTGGCCTGAAATTCTCTTTGTTCTGGGACTTAGACCTTAGTCTCTGAACCCCAAAGCCCCGTTCTTCCCCGCGGTGGTCATCAGACATGCTCCTGCAGGGTCCCCCTTTGCTATAGTGTCTTTTTTGGGTGTGAATCTCTTGCATATAAGAATCCATCCTCATGAGGGGCTTCATCTCCATCTCGTAATTGCTCATCTTCTCCTCATCCAGCTCAAGTAGCTTGGAGCTCCCTGAGCTGTGGTTATGGGATCTGTGGTGGGAAGTCCATGAAACTGTGGCTGGGGAATCTGTCCACCTCTCTCTTTGCTTGTGGTTGGAGGCCGAATGTTTGTGTCCTCCGCTCCGACCTCTGTAGTCTTCAGGGACAGAGGCTGACCCCAGCTGAGTGCTGCGCAGGGTCCCACTTCTCACACCGCGTGTCCCACCGACCTTCTCTTCGCTCCAGCTGTTGGGTCTCAAGTAGTCCCCACCACGTCCCTCCAGCAACATCTGGATCTCCCCACCCCTCTCTTCGTCCACCGAGACCTGCCTGGAGAAGTGAGTGCTCTTGTTCCTGCAGGAAGGACCCAGGGGTGGGGTGGAGGAAGGACTGGCAGGGAAGCTCTGCAGAGGGCTGTCATCAGGAGTCAGGTCGGAGGGGGTGGTCCCCTTGCGGTACAGCTCGGGGCTCTCTTGCTGGAGCGGCGTCCCGGTGGAGAGGACCTCAATGTCATCGCTCGAGTTCTGGCGCTTCGGTCGCTGGCATTCGAGCCCTTTTTGTGTAGTCGTGAAGAGAACAGAGAGGGGAGAGAAAGGCAACAGGATTATTTCTATTCTGTAGGCACCCACTGGGTTTTTCAGGTCAAAGAATAGAGCTGAGTGTGTTGGAGAGCAGGGGAACCATGGGACAAGATCAGGACAGCAGCAGCGTGGCACAATAAACAGCTTCTGCTACTAGACCAAGGGAAAGGGCATAGCTGGTTTTACAACAAACCTATCATCACCTCCAGCATCTCCAGAGCAGTGTAGGGCGAGCAGCTGCAGCCCAGCATGGGAAATAATTCAGGATCACCTGCCTGTGTTGTCACGACAGAGGCTCTGCACTGTCATGGGGTTCTCCACTGAGCTGGAGCTCTCCACTGCTGTTAACCCAAGGGCTACCGACCCTTTTAGAAACCGGCTGGTACCACCATGACTGTCATTTCCAGCTGATTCTCCTCTGGAGAGATTCCAAACCCATCTGAACATTGTGATCCTGGGCAAGCTGGTCTGGGTGACCCTGCTTTAGCAGGGGGTTTAGACTAGATGATCTCCAGAGATCAGGTCCAACCCTCCCATGCTGGGATTCTGGGATTCTCTGATTCTAGTTCAAACAAGCTCAATGGTGGCTGCTCCTTTGGTGCTTTCTCTGTCCCTGAACATTCCTTCCTTGCTTGGAGACATGCAGATTCCTGCCCCATACAGACAAGAACATGGACATTTCCCCACTCAACCCTCCTTGCTGGGCATGCTGGAGAGCACACAGGTGGTCATGCCTCATGTATTTGGGCAGGAACAAGGTAGCACATTCAGAGCTACAAAAGTACAATACACAATCACAAAGCCATAGAATGGTTTGGGTGGAAGGGACCTTAAAGATCACCTAGGTCCAATTCTATTGCAATGAGCAGGGGCATCTTCTACAAGACCAGGTTGTTGAAAGCCCCATCTTGGGACCCTTGCTTTGAACACTTCCAGGGATGGGACATCCACAACTTCTCTGGGCAACTTGTGCCAGTGTCTCACCACCCTCACAGTGAAGAATTTCTTCTTTAAAGATAAGGTAAGATCAGATCATCTTACCTTTACCATGCTGACTGCACTTGATCCCTTAGAACCCAGAGGACAGCCAAGATGATGTCTCCCTGGGGACAGGGACTTCAAGAGCAGTTGAGCATCTTCTGCTGGAGACCAGCTGTCAAGACACATGTTGCTTTTCTGGACACTTATTAAAAAACTGTAACTTACTAATCATTGATGAAACAGCAAATTATTTCAAGGGGGAGCAAACTAACAGTGGTTAATTCTCATTTTACCCTCTCAAGGCATAGCTGCTCCCAGCTAACGCCATGCTCAATTAACACGAATAATTTGATAAATATATTAACTGCCTAATGCCCCTGAAATGCATCTAATTGCAATTGCCATGGCTAGACATGAGAGAAATGAGTCTCCAAAAGGAAAAACTCTATTTCTCACCATGCTTTAAAAAAACCCCAATGCTCTGAAGCTCTTGCTCTAATCTCCTCATTTCTGCTGAGTAATTTTCTTTTATTGCATCGTCTTGAGGAACTGCTGCTGGGACCTGCCTTTGCCCACAGTCATCCTTGGACTGGATATATGCAGGGGGTGCTGGGAACATGGGGATGCACTTACAGGGTAAACAAATAGCTATGAGGCTGCTTGGAAATGTCCTGCTGAAGGGATTTCTCAATGGGAAATTCTCTCTAATGACTGTCAAATCTGCTGATATCTGCTGCCAAAATTTCTCTTTGTGGTTTGGGACAACGCTCAGATAGTTCAGCCTTAGTTCATTCCATGTGTCCCTGTTTCTCTGTGGAAGACTGAACCTTCTGGGGTTTAACTGGGGCCCCTGAGCAATCCTTGTACTGGTAGGATATTGTTGTGAAGGAGAAAGGTGGAGCTCCCCAGCCGTGTTTTCAGATGTCAGTGGGAACAAATGCAGCCTGATGTTGTGGCTGTTGCTGAGACGTTCCCATTTCAGTGACCCTCCACTGTGGAAACTGAGGAAAGGTGGGAACTGGCTTCCTGTGAGAAAAATTGCAAATCCAGCTATGGAAACAGCCCCACCCAAGACTTTGGGTGTCCCTGTTCGTCTCAGGCTTTGACTGATCTTCCTCAATTTGGTCTCCAGGGGTCTTGCAGGAATTACAGGGACTCGAACGCTTCCCATCAACTCTGATAACCCAGTGTCACAACCAGCCACAGCCCCACTACACCCTCTGCTTCTGCACCTTGGCTCCAGCCCCAGTCTCCTTTGGTCCCCTGAGCCCCATGATGGAGGTGAAAAAGCCCAGTGATGCTCCAGCATCCTCACCCTGGAGACCCACACTGAAGACTACACTATTAAGCATCTTGTCCTAAATCTTCCCCTCCCAGACCTAGAATGAGATAGTTCTTCCTCTTCATGGGTTAATTCCCAGAGTCTTGCAGCTCTTGACTGGGCTCAGGGATGAGCAGAGGCAGGTGATGCCCCTCCAGCCCTGGACCTCATGGGGATGCAGGCATTTCCTTGTGGAGGCACTCGACAGATGCACGGTGCTGTCTTGCCGGCTTTTGACACCCGAGGATGTGCAACAATTATTCTGAGCTAAAATTAGTCAGGAAGCACGTGATGTTCCTGGAAGAACGGTTGTGAGAGCGTGAAGGAGGATGTGGAGCACCAAATCTGGAATTCCAGCAGGATTCAGGCAGCTGTGCCTGGTCGTGGCACCTTCAAAGGGAAGCATGTGTCCCCCAGATGCTTCCATGCCCCTGAGGACCCGTGTGTGGGATTCAGGAGTGGTGCTGAGCTCCTGCCTCTGACACCAACATGCTGTCACCACCCTGGGGGAGTCAATTCACCAGCACCCTCTGGACTGTGTGCCAGGAACTGTTGAGGCACAAACACAGCGACTGTGATGGGACCATGGAGGATCTCACCATGGGAAACCACCATGAATGGAAAACCACCATGAATGGAAAACCACAGTGGGGAGGGTGATGCAGGGTCCTGAGCAGGGATGTGTTTTCATTTTCCAGCTGAAGGCCTTGTGGCACTGTCATGGCGTATCTGGGCTTGCTGAAGCAGGAGCTGGTGCCTGCAGATCTGGAGTCTCTGTCTGTCAAAACAGGGGCTGTGCTGAGAGCATGCTCTGGGCCAGAATGCTTGTGGGGCTGGCAGTGAGGTGGGCAGGAAACCTCCTGGGATGCTGTAGATGGCACCCTGCAAGGTGGGCATGTCTAGCACCCATGACACTGTGCAAGGTGGGTGGCACACAGCACCCACAGCACCCTGCAAGGTGCATGTCCAGCACCTACCACACTGTGCAAGGTGGGCCCAGAGAGCACCCATGATGCTGTCCAAGTAGGGCACATCCAGCACCCATGACACTGTGCGAGGTGGGCACATGCAGCACCCATAACCCTGTGCAGTGTGGTGGCAGCAACTCACTCTGTCCCTGCTGCAGCTCTCCCCAGCCAGCCAGCAGCTTGCAGCCTGAGGTCACAGGGTCTGCGGGGTGACTCGGCCGCTCGCAGCTGTTATCTGCCTGACTTGCTCCATGGGCACTCCCAGGTTTCCCAACACATCTTGGATGCTGTGTTTGTTTTTTAATGTGCTCTAAGTGGAAGCTCCTTCCTTCCCCCCGCCCTTCACTCACACACAACCCACCCAGAGCGTGAGCACCAGAAAGATGAGCCCCAACACAAGTCAAGCACCATGTCCCCGTCTAGAAGCTAGTAAAAAATGCATTACCTAAAAATATCTTTTCAAGAGGTGCTTTAAACCAGCAAAGTCTCTTGGCGAGAGGAAATGGAGATGAGGAATATCTCAGGGCTGAAGAAGCCCTTGGGACCACGCAGCCCTGTGAAAAAGCTCAGATCTCCGATATACAAATTGGACTTCTGCAAGAGGAGAAGCACTGAGGGCTGTTTGAACAACAGGGCTGTGCCTTCTTCCAGCAAGCAGAGAGCTGCAGGGGCCTCAGCTGCTGGGGCTGTGCCTGCCTTGCCCCCTGAAATGCCCATCGACACGTGGCCCTGTCTCGGGTGAGGTTTTGCTGCACACATCTCTCCAGCCCAGGCAGCTTCATGACTGGAGCCAGACCTCAAAGCCTGTCTGGCTCATCACTGCTGAGCTGTGGGATGCCCCCAGCCACCCCCACAGCCTCCATGTCTCAGTTAAGTGGGGACTCGTGCATGGGCTGGCTGGTCCAAAAGATCCAAGGATCCCTTTTCCCCTGGCCTCAGGGAATGGCACCAGCATGAGTCACCAGCACCAGCCCCTGGAGCAATTAAGCCGAATGAGTAATCTTCATCTTAGAGAGCTGGAAGGGGGAGAAAATAATGATAGACGCCTCCTAATGAGGATTCAGTGCAGGAAAAGTTTTGAATAAACCCATTCACATCTATTAATTACTATGTTAATTATTGCTGTGGGGACCTGGAGCTTTCCACTCCCACGAATAGAGCCCTTCCTGCTCCTAGATAGGCACAGCCTTCATGGGGTGAATCCTCCTCATGCATCCAATAGCTGCAGACCCCTGCTCAACCACTTTTTGCCTTCCTCCTGCCTGAACCTGAGCCTGAGCCTCTTGTCAATGAGCAAAAGGGCGGAACATGGTGATGATGGAAGGAGGGAAGGGCCACCAGGCAAACTTCAAATGTGTGTTTCCCTAACACTTTTGCACACCCAACTTAGGTACCAACATGTGTTGCCCAGTTCTGCAAGCCCAAAAGTATGTTCAAAAGAAATCATGAACCATAAAAGCCATGGGGGTAAAATCAGTGACCACCACTGGGATCATTTTTCTTTGCAGTTTTGCTGTCAGAGCTCTTGTTTGGTTTCTTCTCTGCAGCCATCAAGGGCTATGAATTAAAGGAACAGAGGTAGTTTGGTATGAAAAGAGATCTTGGTAATAACAGGAGTGCACAGGAGGGGAGCACTGAATACTGAACTCCCCAAAACTGGTGTAACAGGGCCGTATCCCACCCCAGGAGTCCCAGTGAGGACTGGAAGATGTGGGCACAGACTGAGCTTCTGCAAAGGGCTTGGCTTTGGTGGGTTTGGGTCTCTGCAGAGTTGAGTGGAGCAGAGAGAGGCAGGGAGTGAGAGCCACATCCATGGGGCTGACCAGCACAGCACCAGGCACTGACCGTTCTCCCTGTGCTGGAAGGAAGGCGAAAACTCTTTGGCAGTGATCCTGGCGATCCGCGCTTCCTCCTGAGCTTTCTGCGCCGCAGTCACAGCTGCCTCCGCCTTGGCCCTGGAGTGAGAGGTCCTGCAAGGCAACCAGAAAGACAAGGACCACATCAGGGACCTTTCCTCTGCAGATCAAGGCTTGGAGAACCCCAAATTACCTCTATGGAATCCCTTTACTCCAAGCCTTCTTGGTTGTGATGGAGGAGCTGCCATCAGGAGTGGGGACTCCTTGGGGAATGACTGATGCTACACCAACAACATCTCCACAAACTGCTTCTCAGTCTGCAAATCACCCAGGCAATCTGGAAATAGGGGCTGGGTGCTTTGCTTCCCCAGAGACAGATCACCCCAAAGCAGGCTGGTCACCTCCATCCTGCATCCCTCACAGACCACAGCCCAGCAGACATCTACAGCAACCTCTGCATGCATCACCCACCAGTCTCTGGGGCTGAAGGCCTAAAGTTAAAGTCAATGAGCTTTTTTTGACCAAACTCATTTGGATGAAAAAGTGAAGATTTCCACCCTTACCATATGTTTTGTGCAAAACACTGGATGTGAATACAGGTGCAACTGGGCAACAAGAGCAGAGGTAGCTGAGGAGCCATCAGTACTGCCTCTGCTACCCACCAGCACAGCTTTATCAGAGCTTTTCTCCACTCTGGATGAGCAGTGGTCACCTGCACTCACCCATTGTCACTGACTCCCAAGACACTTGTGTTTGATGGTGTTTCATCCCATCACTCAGGACTGACACCCTAATACATACAGCCTTTCCACAGTGTTCCTATGAGCATCCTTCAGAGGCTGGTTTGCCCCTTCCCCTGGGTTGAGAGATCATGGAATCACAGACTCATGGAATCACAGACTCATGGAATCACAAGATCATGGAATCACAGAATTGTTTTGGTTGGAATAGACTTTTAAGCTCATTGAATCCAACCATTATCTAGCTCTAGCAAGTCAGGTGCTAAGCCATGTCCCTCAGCAGCAAACCTCTGTCTTTTAAACACCTCCATGGCTGACATTTCAACCACCTTCCTGGGGAGGCTGTTCCAGTGTTTGGGAGAAGAAGTTTCTTCTAATGTTCAAACTAGACCTCTCCTGGTACAACTTAAGGATGTTTCCTCTTGTCTTACCAGTTGTTACTAGGGAGAGGAGACTGAACCCCCCCCAGCCTCCTTTCAGGGAGTTGTATAGAGCCAGAAGGTCTCTCCTCCCCCTCCTTGTCTACAGGCTGAACAACTCCAGTTCCCTCAGCTGCTCCTTACAGAACTCATTCTCCAGATTCTTCCCCAGCTTCGTTTCCCTTCTCTGGACCCACTCCAGCACCTCAATGTCCTTCTTGTAGTGAGGCCTCCAAAATTGTGAGGGACCCTACGGAGGCATTTTAACAAACTGCCTGTTTTCACCCACCCTGGTGCAGGCAGGGCTATAAATAGCTCCGCTGACTTCCCTCCAAAACCAGGCTCTCCATCTCCTTTAATCATGCTGGTTTGTTTTTTTGTTTGGTTTTTTGTTGTTTTATTTTTTTTTCCCTGTCGCTTGCTGAATTCCCTCTAATTTCTTGACATCTGCTGGAGGAGGAGTGTCACTGCTGACAGGCTCCTGGAAATGGAAAACAGGGGCCAACAGCCCTAACGTGGCATTGTGCAGCACAAGTTGTCTTTGCTCTAATAAATGCTTTACAATTACATAAACTGGTTGCTCTGGAGTAGCTGAGGGAGCAAATCCGACCTCTTCTCTTGTAGCTATTGAAGGTGGTGAAGGGGATGCAGTGTTCCTCCATGAGCAATGCAACTAAAAATGGGATTTAAATGCTGGGGTTTTTTTTAAACCCACCCTGGGTTCAGTGCTCACTCTGCTCCACACTCAGGCAGGGCTGGAGGAGTAGACAAGCATGGTACAGACCCATCACCTGAAAGGTATCCCAGTTCTCAGAATTACAGAATGTTAGGGGGTTGGAAGGGTCCTCCAGAGATCATTGGGTCCAACCCTGCTGCCAAAGCAGGGGGATTCAGCTCTCTTAGGAGGAGCAGGGATGCTTTGAGCAGGAGCTGCAACAAATTCATGGGAAAGGAGACACAAGCTACTTCTGTTTTTCATAAAGTTATAGAATTGTTGTGTTTGGAAGATATCTTTAAGATCAAGTCCAACCATTAACCCAGCACTGCCAGGTCACCACTAAGCCATGTCCCTCAGGACTCCTCCAGGAAGGGAGATTCCACCACTGCCCTGGGCAGCCTGGTCCAGGACTTGACAACCCTCAAGGTGAAGAAATAGTTCCTCATGTCCAACCTAAACTTCCCCTGGGGCAACTTGAGGATGGTTCCTCTCATCCTGTCATTTGTTTCTAGAGAGAAGAGACCAACCCTCACCTGGCTCCAGTCTTCTTTCACGGAGTTGCAGAGAGCCAGAAGGTCTCCCCTCAGCCTCCTTTTCTCCAGGCTGAACAACCCCAGTTCCCTCAGCCACTCCTCACAAGATTTGTGCTCCAAACCCTTTACCAGCTTAGTTGCCCTTACCTGGACCCACTCAATGTCCTTCTTGGAGTGAGGGCCCCCAAACTAAACCCAGTAGTCTAGGTGTGTCCTGCTGAGTACAGAGGTACAATCACTTGGTTTTGGCACAAACATGGTCAATGGGAAAGGCTGGGGCATCAGACCTGCCAATTAAACCACCCCAGTGCCAAGGACAGTGCCATCTGAGGCTTAGAATTCACATGCTGGCTCTCTGATGTTGTTAAAAGGTCTGGCATCCTCCATGGGATCTTCTTATTGGACTGGATGTTGGCTCCCAAGATTCTCCATCCATCTATCCCTCTGCCATCTCCTCAGACTGAAAACTGTCCGTGGAAGGGAGCACCCTCCCATGGTGCAGCACAGTGACAGCAGCCTGTGTCCCCACTGGCTTGATAGGAAGGATTAATAACGTCTGAGAGTGTCTGGACCAAACTCAGCAGGCAGGATTACACACTGCCTCCCTGAACTCCTCCCTGGAGATGCAACTGGAGGCACTTATCTGTCACTTCTTGCCAGGGAAGGAGGCTGGAAATGCTGAGAAGCAGCTTGTACCACATCCAAGGGTCCTGAGGACATACAACACTGTCTGCAGAGCAGGAGGTTATGCTGGAAGAGCATATGTGGAGCCACCAGCTAAGCCCTGCTCTCCTCTTGAACAATCATCACCTCCCTTTTTTTTCCATCAAAAGGGGTGAAAATCACCATCCCTGGGGAATGGATGGATTTCCATCACTGGAAAACTGTCTCCAGCCAAAAATGTGTCCTTGAGGCCAAGAAGGCGAATAGTCTCCCTTGGATGGATGAAGAAGAGTGTGGCCAGCAGGTGAAGGGACATTCTCCTCCCCCTCTACTCTGCCCTAGTGAGGTCACAGCTGGAGTATTGTGGCCAGTTCTGGGCTCCCCAGTGCAAGGGAGATGGAGAACTATTAGAGAGAGTCCAGTGAAAGATGCTGAGGGGGCTGGAACATCTCTCATATGAGGAAAAGTTGAGAGACCTGGGGCTGTTTAGCCTGGAGAAGAGCAGCCTGAGAGGGGATCTGACCCATGCTCAACAACAGCTAAACAGTGATGTGCAAGAGGATGGGGCCAGGCTCTTCTCAGTGGTGCCCAGCAACAGGACGAGGGGCAGCAGACACAAACTGAAACCCAGGAGGTTCTTTCTGAACAGGAGGAGAAACTTTGTTGTGAGGGTGCTGGAGTCCTGGAGCAGGCTGCCCAGAGAGGCTGTGGAGTCTCCTTCTCTGGAGAGATTCCAAACCCACCCAGCCATTGTGATCCTGGGCAACCTGCTGTGGGTGACCCTACTTTAGCTGGGCTAGATGATCTCCAGAGGTCCCTTCTAAACCCCACCATGCTGGGATTCTGTGACAAATCAATGACATTAATGAAGCCACCTCTGATCTAAACTCCACTCAATACCCACAAAGCGGATAGAAGGCAGAGGCGCAGGGAGGCTTAATTGTTTGTAATGCTGCCTAAGATGCTTGGAGGAGAGACGTCCTCAGGGTGAAAAGCAGAATTATGGTGATCTATAGGTGGCATAATAAAATACATAAGTATTCCCAAATAAATGCAAGTAATCCCGTTAGTGCTTGCAGGACTTTGTCACACATGGAATTTAGCAGCTGTCTCCTTCACACACGCCTGCTGCTCCGAGCCTGTGCTCCATCTTAATTCCCCAGTTAATTGCTGGAGTTTATTTCCCAGGAAAGCGGGTCTTTCTCCCAGGGTTCTGATCTAATCACTCTTCTCCTTCTGCCCCAAGTGCTGCCATAAATCTTAGAATCATAGAATCGCAGCATTGTTTTGGTTGAAAGAGACCATTCAGCTCAGCAAGTCCAACTGCTAACCCAGCACTGCCAGCTCACCACTAAACCATGTCCCTCAGCACTACATCTACATGGCTTTGAAACCCCTCTGAGGAAGGGGACTCCACCATCCTGGACAGAGAAACCATCCGGGAAACCACAGTCAAAATAAGGATGGATCCTTCCCTATTCAAGAGTGTCCGGTGAAAGATGCTGAGGGGTCTGGAGCACCTCTGTGAGGAGGAAAGACTGAGAGGCCTGGGGCTGTTCAGCCTGGAGATGAGCAGCCTGAGAGGGGAACTGCTCAATGCTCAGCAAGAGCTAAAGGATAGAGGGCAAGAGGATGGGGCCAGACTCTTCTCAGTGGTGCTCAGCAACAGGGCAAGGAGCAATGAGCACAAACCGGAACCCAGGAGGTTCTTTCTAAACAGGAGGAGAAAATTCTTTGCTGTGAGGGTGCTGGAGCCCTGGAGGAGGCTGCCCATAGAGGTTGTAGAGTCTTCTTCTCTGCAGTGATTCCAAACCCAGCTGGATATTGTGATCCTGGGCAACCTGCTGTGGGCAACCCTGCTTTAGCAGGGAGGTTGGACTGGGTGATCTCCAGGTGTACCTTCTAAACCCCACCATGCTGGGATTCTATGAAACTGCTTAAAAACTAGGTTGGAAAGCAAAATACAGAACACCAGAAATATTTCTGAATGGAGATGGGGTTTAAGCAGCATGTCTGTTATCACAGACCATGGAGGGCTTTCAAAGCCATGGCGATGTGGTGCTGAGGGACATGGTTTAGTGGTGACCTGGCAATGCTAAGTTAACAGTTGGACCTGATGATCCGAAAGGTCTCTTTACCAGCCAAAACAATTCCATGATTCTATGATTAGGTCTTTTCTATGTTGCCTGTACATCTACAAATCAACCCACCTGCAAGGGAACTCAAAAAACCAAGCTCCTAGTAACTACAGAAGGATTCATCATCTTCTCCCCTTTGTTTTCCATTTCGTAGCTCAGATGGAGGGGCAGGAGTGATGGAAAGACTAATCTCACATTCCAGACCTTAAAAATGAACTAAGGAAGATGAGATAAAAGAAAAATCTATTATAAAAACATTCTTCCATGCAGCTTTTTTAACTCCTACCATATAAAAGTTCCATATTTTCATGGAAAGCATGGAAACCCAGCACGTGCTGAAGGCTTCACTTCAGCAGCTGAGCACTGCTTGCTCTTGGCACTCACAAGCGGGGAGGATGGAGTTAACCAGCCCATGAGCTCATCCTGGGCCATAATGAACAGCCTCAAGATTTCTTAAGGGGCTAGGCTGGCTCCATTGGATACACTTTGTCTCACAGGTCAGTATGTAATCAGGCAGCTTTTGGGGTTGTCTCTCTTCTTTCTTTTTTTTTTTTTTTAATGCATCTTTATCTTCCTCTAGGAGGAAGGTTTCCTCCCTCCATTCCAGAGCTTCATGTGTTTTTCAAATGGCAAAATTCAATTCAAACACACAGCAGCTGCAAGAAAATACTCCAGGAAATATTTGGAGGGGGCACTGAAGACTCAATGCTTTGCTTTTTCAGGGGAGTGTTGGGATCAATTCGTCCTGGGAGAGGATGGCTGGATGAGGTGGATGCACTTTGTCCTGGGGAAGGGATGGAAGGAGAAGGCAAGAAAAAGGAACTTTTGAGTCCAACCACCCCATGTGCCAAAACCCATGAGTCCCTCCACTGTGTTGATTCACCCAGGGCTATTTTATGCTCCTACCAACACAGCAGAGAGCAGAATCTGGCCCTAATTGCACCAAGCCAAGATGCTCCAAGAAACACAAGACAGAAGTCCGTGAGTGATCGATGCCCAGAGGTGAGGGGAGAGCAGCAATGCTGATGCAAGCCTCTCCCAAGGCTACCTGATCGCTCCGCAGCCAAGGCGAGGTGCTTCCAGCTCCCAACCCTGCCGGCACGGGATCGATAGCTGCAACCAGCACTGGGGAGGGATGGGGAGCTGGGAAGAGGCTCTGCCTGCTCAGGGCAGTGTCTCAAACCCTGCCTGCAAGGAGGGGAGGCTTGGCTGGTCTTCATGCTCTCCTAGATGGGACAAATTTGGACTGAATTATTAATAGCTGCTGCAGACTGTCTGGCTTCTACCTCTGCGGGAGCATCTCTGATTCAGGGCAGAGCTGAGGAGAGCTGCAGTGTCCATTCTGCCTCCTTTTGCCCCCAGCACGGGCTTCAGCTCAACAGCCTTCATCAGGATGCTCCACAGCATCCCACATCCTGCACCCCTCTGGTCCCAAAAGACAGGTGGAACAACCTGACTGCGAGGGCTGGGGTAGGCACGACCCTGTCTAGACGTTTCCTTCAGGGAGTGAGGAGGTGGCAGCAATTAACAGCCTGTTTGTTATTTTCCCTATCTGGCATTTATTGCCCCGATAAAACCCACTCTTTTAATTTCAGCTTGCCTCTTTCCACAGCTCTCCTGGCTTGGTTGTTACTGCACTAGGCTTGCCTTGAGTGATTTGTGAAGGCAGTAATACAGTACTGGTGCTCAGGGGGTGGAATATTAGAGACACCAATTAGCTATCTGTGCATAAATTCCCATTTACCTGCTTATCACAGGCATATTTGCTTTGCCCACTTCCTCTGTCTGCTTTTTCCTCCACTTCCCCCCACCCCCCCAACACTAGAATTCTTAATCAAGAGAAAAAAGCTTCTAATGTGACCTCTGACATGATGTAATGCAGCCAAAAACGTCTGCTCTGGCTCTTTGCAGCCAGACAGAAAGCAGGTGCTGTGCATAGCAAAGAGAAAAGGCTGTTTTCCCTCTGCCTGCTTCCAGATTTCCCAGCTCTGGATGGAGATTTTTGGGGGTGGGAGGATGGAGCACCCCTCCCTGAGTTCTGTGTACCAGCAATGAGGACTGGGTGAAGGAGTGGGAAACCTCCCATCAATGAGACAGCAAGAGAGAAGGGTTGGGGATGGCTGGAATGGCATGGGGTGGAGGGGTGGTTATTGCAGGCTCTGAAAAAATTGCTCTGGAAGTCACATTTCAAGAGAATAATTGTGAATTGAAAAGAAATAAAGAGTAAATCCCATTAATGTTGAGGAAAAAATGCCTCAATGAGTGTTTGCTCGAGGAAGGGAAATACAGAGAAGTGTGGAAAATGGTGTGGTCAGAAAGCCAAATCTGAGTTTTCCTGTGGTTTTACACTGGGAAATGTCATGTAACATGGTGAAACCATTCCTAAGCCAGCTGAGAGACCTCAGAGAGCAGGTGCCCATGTCTCAGCTGGGGTATGGCATACATGAGGTCTCCAAAATTCATGGAGCCAGTTCCCATCGAGCTCATTGCTCCAGGCACCTGTGCCAGATCCTTCTCTACCTTCACATTTTTGGAGAGCAAACTCATCAAGGCCTCATTTGACATTTTACTCTGAAATATATATTTTTTTACATCTGTGTAAGGAAAAAAACAACCCAGAGAATCATAGAATCAGAGACTGGTTTGGGTTGGCCCTTTAAAGCTCACCTAGTCCAACCTTTCTGCAGTCAGCAGGGACATCTTCAACTAGATCAGGTCACTGAGAGCCCCAGACAACTTGACCAGAAATGTTTCCAGGGATAAGGAATCTCCCATGACTCTGGGCAACCTGTTAAACACCTAACCTAAATCCCCTGGTCTGTGTCCATGCCTTGCCTTTCAGCAGACAAGATGAGTTTTGCTGGAAAACTGAATTCACAACATGGAACTGTGCAAAGTCACAGTGGTTTGGGGGACAGGGATGAGCCACATCCAAACATCACATCCCCAAAATCCTGGGAGAAACGTGACACAAACCACACCACACAGCAGGCAGTGAGCTGCATCTTGACCATCTCCCATCCTTCAGGAGTCTGAACTGTGTCCTTCCCAGCAGAGAAGGATGAGAATCACCAAAGTGCCATAGCACCATGATTGTTTCCATCTCACCTTATTGCCATCATCCCAAACTGGTCATGGGATTGCTTAGAATTGTTTCATTTATCTCTATTGTTGCTAAACAAACAAACAAACAAACAAACAAAACAATCCAACCCTGGCACAAGAAAATCCAACTCCACTGGCTTCAAAGGGCTGGGACAGGTGGAGCTGGGACCCACAAGCACATCTGCCAGGATGCTGCCAGCATGTCCCTCTGACCAAGGGACATGCAGAATAGGCAGAGCCATGCAGACTCGTGCATTGCCCTCCCAGTGGCTTTCCTTCCTTTTAATTCTTTGCCCCCCAGCAAGGGCAAAGCTGATGGATCCTTCGTACCAGAGATGATGCACGAGCTGCCTTGAGATGTTATTTACAGCTTGCAAGATAATTAACATCTGGAGAGGGAGTCTCATCTCCTGCCATCTGTCACATGAAGCTACAGAGGATGCTACAGCGAGCAATGTGGCCAGGCAGTACCTGCCTATCCCAGTGTTTTGGTGTCTGCCAGAGCAGGAGCAAGGCTTTCTTGTGGAAAAAAAACATATTTGATGCTGTTGTCCCCACTGCTGTCCCAGCCTGACTGACCACAGGAGAAGGGTTTGACATTACTCCAGCTCTTTGCCAGCTCAAACATGTCAGTGATGGGCAGCAATGAACTGCCACCCCAAATAGGACACGAAGGCAGCAAGAGCAAATTTCAGCTCCAGGGGTGGAGTTTCCCATTTTCTTTTCATTTTGGAAGGCCTGAGACAATTGCAGAAATGCTGGGAGCACCTTTGTCTTCTGGAAAGTGGTGGGTGATGATGTGAAACCTTCAGGAACCCACTTGGAGAAGGGTTTGGGAAGAGTTATCTTCCAGGAAGGGAAAGGGAGAAGCAGGGGGGACTGCTGCCTGCTGTCCAGCTGTCATGATTTGGATGGGGCAGGTTTCCATGATTTTACTGGGTAATTGTCATGTACATCACAGAAAATGTCCATAATGGAGATGGGAAACACTGATGTCTCCCTCTTCAATTCCTGCTCTTGCTGACTGCCAGCAGACAGCCCCCCCCTACACACATCCCAGAGGCACAGCCATACCACAAAAGCTTCTCTAACCCCTGTGCAAAATAGTGCATTAGAAATGAGCCTTCCACCAGCAGGCAAAACAGGTCAGAAGAAATCACCACCGACCCTGGGAAAGGGGAAAAAAAAAAAAAAAAGAGGAAAAAGGACAGGAAAAAGCAAGCAAAGGCACAAAAATCTCCAAGGAACCTGGGCAGTGCTGGATCATCCACACACTGCAGATCTATCCCCTCCTGCTGAAATGCAAAGAGAGAGCAGCAGAAAAGCCCTTCCTCAGTGCTGCAGTCGGGTGGGGATTCTGAAATGCACCACAAGCCAAGTTGTAGCTCCCCGAGCAGCCATAACTCAGCCTGCCTGGACACGTGGAGCGTTGAGCTTGGCTGTAGATGCTGCTGAGGGGAATGACTTCAGGCTGGATCCTGCATTCCGGTTGCATCTCTCTGTCTCCAGGCAAGGCTGACTCTAAAAGGGGAACTGCCAAAACTCTCCTGAGCCCAGCAGTGAGTGTTACACCCAGGAGAGGGCAGGGCTTTGGTGGGAGGCGTGGCTGTGGTGGGTCTGCCGTAGGTGGCTGGGTGTAACTACCCATCCTCCGGGATTTATTGAGGACAGGAGGGCAGAGATTTGGTCGGGACATGATCCCCCCCCAGTCCAGCCACAAATTTGGAGCACTTTGTGGGATGGTAGAATGGTTTTGATGGAAAGGGAGGGACCTTCAAAGCTCATCAAGTCCACCTCCTCTTGCTGCAGACGTCTGCAGCTAGAGCAAGTCGCTCAGAGCCCCAGGCGACCTGATCTGGAATGGTTCCAGGGATGGGGCATCTCCTACATCTCTGGGCAACCTGAGGTTTCTCCACCTTCAGAGTAAAAATGTTCTTTCTGTCTGGTCTGAATGTTCCTCTTTTAGCTTCAAGCCACCCCCCCCTCATCCTGTTGCAACAGGCCCTGCTAAGAAACCTGTCTCCAGCTTTCTGATCAGCCTCTTTAAGCACTGTGAAGATGCAACATCTCTCTGGAGCCTTCTCTTCTCCAGGCTGAACAACCCCAAAGTGCAACACAGAGAAACTCAACCAGGCAAAGTAAGTTAAGGGAGCCTCTGGCCTGCCTCCAGGGAAGCCCTCAAATCCCTTAGAGGAGCCAGCAGCACAGCCCAACCCATTGGGAATTGTCTGGGGCTTTTCCTGACAAGCCATGGGAAAAGTACTCAGAAGAAGAGAATTTGGAGACTTCAAGCAAAAAACTCCAGGTGAGAGAAGAGAGGGCAAAGAAGCAAAGGGGATCTGCACGTTTAATTTCAATTTCATTTTGATGCCTAAGAAAGAATGAGTCAAACCAAAGTCTGAAGCAAACCACAACAGAACCCCAAGGAAAAGTCCTTTCCTCTCCTGACCATTCACCCCATTTGGGTTTTGGCTGAAACACTCTGGCACTTTCACAAGTTTCAGTCACCTCAAGCAAAACAGACATTTAGCAAATGAACTTTCCAGGCAATATTTTTTTTTCTGCTGTTGGAGCCACAAAAGCTGGAAAGAGTCAGCGTAACACTGAGCTCATGGTTCTCTTTTTCCCTGGTGATGGGGTGATGGACCATGATGATCCCTGATGTCCCTCTGGCCAGGCACCATCTTAACCAGCCAACACCCAACAGCAAACCCACCCCAGTTCAGAGCAAACTGCAAAAAAAAAAAACCAAAACAACCTTGTCCAGAGTCAACAACAAACTCATTTAACTGAATTTAATATTTTAGTTCCAGCACAGGCTGGACTCAGGCCAAGACATGGATCTGGTGGATGCTCTCCAGCTGTCAGAGGAGAGATGGTTGGTATCCAGCCTCACCCCCTAGGACTTCTCTTGCTGCCTCCAGCCTTGAGGGGTAGGAGACAAGACATTTTTTCCAGGTGATATAACAGGGTCTAAGGGATGGGTTAAAGCGATCCCATCCTCTGAGTGATAGGAAAATGCATTTCTGCCACCAGAGACTCTAGGAAAGCAAATGCAGCCATGATTTGCTCCAGACAGCTTGGAGGAGGATGATTCCCTGCCTGGAGCAAGATGCTGATGATGGACACCCTACCCTTTTGTCCACCCACCTCTTCTCACATTCAGCCTCACCAGGATGGACCTGGTGGTAACAGAGAAGCTTCTCTCTGCTGTAAGGGGTGATGGGACCCAAAGCAGATGGCTGGAGACAGCCACATGTGGGGTGTGGAAGCATCATCTCCATCCCCCACTACTATGTCCAGCTTCCATGTCTGCACACCAGCAACCTCCAGGAATGATGAGAAAATGCCAAAATGCCAACCCAGAGTGAAAATGCTCCCCAAGGAAAGAATTCCACAGGCAGCATCCCCTGAACCCCACTGCTTAACACCATCCTGGAAGGTGCCCAGGAAGGAGGTGGGGATGAGGACATTGCTTGGCTGTGCCCAGAACCCTGGGTACCACCATCCACCAGCACAGCCAAGCCCTGCACGGAGTTTGGTTGGATACAGACCTGTGCTGAAATCTCAGCTGTACACAGTGCCCAGCAAATCTGCTCTGCTAAAAGCAACATCAAGTGCTAAAGGGCTGCAGAAATGCATTTAGTGCCAGGCTGCTGTCACCAGTCCCCATGGGGAGGGGTGGAGGGGACAGCAGTGTTTGGTGATTACCTGGCCCTGTGGCACATGTTCCCCCCTATCCTCCGCAGCCCTGAGGGGTGCAGGCAGGAAGGAGAGGGGTTGTGGGTGCCTGTGAGGCTGTGCTCAGCCTTGGGTGGCCAGGTCGGGGTGGGCAGACTGCTCTGAGGTGCAGGTACTGGCCACAGCCCTGCTGACAGAGGTGGAGAGGCAGTGTGAACCATACATGTACCATCTCAGTTGCCACAGCAATGAGCAGCTCCTACCTGCCTCAGACTTCAGAGTCCACCTAGAAGGAGCCATTTTCCTCACCCACTGATGCCTGCATGGGTTTCTCCTCCCTGTCACCCAAGGGTTTTTGGGCACCTGGGAGCTCACAAACCAGCCTGGACCCCCCAGAATCCCCCTTCTTCAAGTTGCACAAGGGAAGGTTTAGGTTGGAGGTGAGGAACAATTTCTTGCCCAAAAGGGTGCCCGCAGCTTGGAACCCGCTGCCCAGGGCAGTAGTGGAGGGTTTTCAATGCCATGGGGATGTGGTGGTGAGGAGTATGGCTTAGTGCTGACCTGGCAGTGCTGGGTTAAGGGTTGGACTTGATGATCTTCAAGGTATCTTCCAACCAAAGTGATTCTATGATTCTCATGAGGCATCTCAACACAGGAGGCCATGCAGGAGCTGCTGGGTCTGCAGTGCCTACCTGCACCCAGCTTTGATCCTCAGCTGGTGGTCCTGCTCACCCCAGCACACCCTCAACATCCCATGGGATGCCCTGGGTGGAATGCTGCCACTGGGGAGGTGATGGAGCAAGTGAGTGACCTTTCTAGCCCACAAATGCTGACATGCCCCGAGGCTAGCAGACAGCCCTGGGTTTGCAGGTCTGCATTGCCTCCAAGGCAAACCCTGTGAAAATTTCCACTTAAGTAGCCAGGAACACAACAGGGGAAGGGACTCAGAGCTTGGTTCTGCCAGGAGAGAATCTGGGCTTTTAATTATTTATGCTTCACCTCTGTGCTATGGTAGTGAGAGACCAATCAGACAGAGAGACACAGCCAGATAAGAGAGAGAAGGCTGCAGCCTCCTTCCCCAGAGAGGCCATTTAGGGGAGCTGGAGGACTACCAGCCCCTGCCTGAGTCCTGCCCCATACCTCTTTCCTCTCGAAATCATCTTATCCCTGTGAAAACCAAGAGTCCCTGATAATGAGCCATATGCCTGGAGGGTGACCCATGGGGACAGGACGAGGTGGATTCAGGCTGTAGTTGCAGTTGTCCCAGCTGGCAGCGAAGGGCTGCTGCCCACCCTTGTAAAGGGGTGGTGGAAGTGGGATGAAACTGAAAAGGTCTTACTGGGTGGAAAGTTGAGCTGTCACAATGGGATTTTAGGGTGCTCAGCACCCTGAAGAATTGGGACCTTTCTTAGTTGCAACTTTAAAGGGATAATCAGTCAGATCCATGGGTTAAATCCCCCTGGGATTTTCAGGGGGGAAATTCGCTTAGCAGGGTCTATGCTCAAATCCTTTAATTTCCTGGATTAGGAAGCCAGGGCAGCTTGTCATTTGTCCTGCTTGGAGGATGCCACAGAAACCTCACTGCTCAAGGCTTTTCAAGCCACCTGCAAGAACACCAAGACACCAGGAGTCCCCAGTCCAGCTGCTGTGCTCCCCTCCCAGCAGTGCCTGTCCCCCTGGCATCCTCAGCCCTGGCTGTGGTAGGAAATGATGCTGATGAACCCCAGCAAGGGAAACACTCAATATTTTTGCTCAGCTCTGCATTTTCACCTCCTGATATTGATTTCACCTCTGTCCAGGGAGAAAGGGGCTTAGTGGGGGTACAGGAGCATGGGGGTGTTAGGGCTGTAGCTGCAGGGAAGTCAGTGGGTGGGTAGCTGGAGTGGGAGCAGTGCAGCTGGAAGAATGCATGACAGGAAACACAAAATGGGAGCTGGGAGAGAGAAAAAGCACTCAGACCTGTGTCAGGAGATGGGAAGGCAGCATAGCTGTCGTGTAGCAACCCCAAACCTTCCCCTCAGTTCTCCTCTGCTATCCAAGCTTTGATGTGCAGCATCACCAGGGTGCAGCACCAGAATGGGAAGGGACATGGCACCACAGCTCCCACTGACACATCTTGTGGGCTTTAGGTGGTGGGACATGGTGGCAGGGGGCTGGAATGGCACAGTCAGCATCCTCCATGCCTAGAGCTCATGTGTACCCTCACCAGTCTCCTTGCACACCACGGAGGATGGAGGAGAGCAGTGAGGCTGTGAGCCAGCCTGGCTAGCAGGCAGCTGTGCAGGCTGGGGGGGAATGGATCCCTTCCCTCCTGAAGATTGCTGAGAAAAGCAACGTTGCAGTTTCTGCTCATTGAATAGGAAAAGCAGCAGAAAGGAAAAATCAGGGGCTGGGTTTTTTTTGTTGTTGTCTTTTTCTATTTTCTTTTTTTTCCCCCTCTACCCAAAAGCTAGTGGGTGACAGCACCCCACTCCCCTCCTGCATGCATTAGCATGGAGAAGATGAGGTTTCACCACAGAATCATAATCATTAAGGTTGGAAAAGACCTCTAAGATCACCAAGTCCAATCATCAACCCAACACCACCATGCTCACTAAACCATGTCCTGAAGTGCCATGTCTGCATGCTTTATGAACACCTCCAGGGGTGGTGACTCCACCACTTCCCTGGGCAGTCTTTTCCTAGGCTTGACCATTCCTTCAGTGAGTCCATGTTTCCTACTACCCAATCTAAACCTCTCCTAGCAAAACTTAAAGCCATTTCCTCTTAACACTTGTTACCTAGGAGAAGAGACCAACCCCTGTACCATCTCTTGAGAAGGGCCAGTTCTGCAGCAGGACAGCAGCACTGGCTGCTCAGCCCATGTGTTAAACTGGTAAAAGGCTTGGATTAGAAACCAGGCAGATGATCTGGGCTGTGATGGGCTGCTGTGTGATGCTGGAGAGGAGGAGGAGGAGGTGGAGAAAACCTCCCCTTTGGCCCCCATGCTGTCCCAGCCTCCTGCCCATCTTTCTGGGGCAGCCCCTTTCCATGGAAAGGCTGCCAGGAGTGAATCACCCTTCCATCCTTCCTGCCTCATGCCAGCCAGTGCCATCCCTGCCTGTTTCCTTCTGGTTCTGCTGCAAAAGCCACTATGGAGCAGGCCAACACTTCACACTCCGACAACAACACTGCTCTCCTGTCCTGGCTCTGCCACTGGGTGTTTTGCTTCCTCCTGCATCCCAAGAGCTCTCTCCTGCTTCATTCTACAGCAAACCCACTCCCTCCAGCTGCAGCACAAACTGTGTCTGCCAGAAGCATATGGATTTTGGAGATCTTCCCTGATGAGTGCAGGGAGAAGGGAAGAGCTGGATGGCAGCATGGTGAGTCCACAGGGCTGTGTGAATCTCCACTCTGCCCACTCTGTTGGAAGTGATAATATGAACCCACATCACAAACGTAAGACATGGAGCTGGGCTACTTTATTTCATATTCAGCTCTGCAGAGAGGGAAGAAGGTGGGAGACACCAGGATGGGAGCAACCATCCTGGTTGAAGGCTGGGAGTGCAATAAAAGGAGAGGGGCTAACAAAACCTGCACTGAGCTCCTAGAAGCTGAAAAAGACCCTGCTGAGGATTTTCTAGCTGGATTATTTTGTAGAGCATTATTCCTTCCAAAGCATGACAGGCACTGAATTTTCCAGCCTGTTGGTGTCTGTGCAGCTCTCCACCTCTGCACGGCAGTGCAGGCAGCAGGGTGGCAGCTGGGGACACTCAGAGCTGGTCCTGCGTGAGTGTGAGGCTGCTCTTGACGCTTGGCATGGCCGCAGAAGGGCTTAGTGCCCTAAGACCTGTCTGAGCAGGAAGCTACTCAATTGGCATTGCAGGAAGACTTAAAGAGTCACGGTGCAGACAGCAGATCCTGCAAGAGCTGGCAGTGGGTAAGGATGCCATGTCCTGGGATGCCATCCCAGGATATGCCACTGTGTCCTGAACTGGAGGTTGGAGTTGTGCTTGCCATGAGTCAGAGGTCCTTGTGTCATCCCAGCTGACAGCAATGCAGGATCGGGAGGAGTAACAGCTGATGCTCATCTCTGCTGCCACGGAACCGCCTGGGCCCTGTCAACATGCTGCAGCTTGTGCCTGGGCAGGAGGAGGGGAGGGAGGTGGCAGAGGGAAGGAGCTGGCAGGAAGGAAAGTCAGAGTGCTCTGCTGCAGCTCAGCTCCACTCCCCATCCATAGGAAAGCTTGCTGGAGGCTGCCAGCCCCGGGGTTTGTTCCTGTCTGCATTGCACAGGGACTGTTTGGGGGGAGAGAGGGCAGGAAGGAGGAGGATAACGCTGTCCTAAAGAGAATTACCTCCTGCCCCTGTTGATTCCAGCCTTTGAGTCACCTCCACCTATCCCCTCTGTGGTTTCCTCTCTGTCTCTTTGCTGGGAAGGGAAGGACAGGGCATGCTCTCCCTGCACCAGACACAGTGTGAGGCCATCAGCAACCCCACCAGTTCCCAGTGAATGGGTAGAGATGTATCCTGCACAGCCTCAAGCTCCAGATGGCTAGAAAGGGGAAATGGGACAGGACTTCTCCAAGGGGTCATAAGTAGAGGAACTCCACCCTGAACCATGAAGTGCCCAAAGAGGGGCTAGCCCAGGTGGTGGGAGACACTGACAGGATTGGTCTGATCTCAGTCCCAGTTCAATTGTGACACATTTCAGCTCATCCACTGCCAATTCATCCTCGCCATCCTGACCCAATAAAGTGTACACACAACCCTTTGTGGACCACGGTGTTGCCTTGAACTTCCTTCCCTTCTCATCCTCTTTGCTCCCCATCCTGACCCAGGGAAGGGGTCACACAGCCCTTTGGGGACCACAGCATCACCCTTAACCCGCATCCCTCCTCCTCACTCCCCATCCTGACCCAAGGAAGGGGTCACACAGCCCTTTGAGGACCACAACGTTCCCCTTACTCCCCATCCCTCCTCCTCCTCGCTCCCCATCCGCAGTGAAAGCCCCGCTGGCAGGACGAGGCGGGGATTAGGGTGAGACTAATGCGGGAGCCCCGCAGCCACCTCCTGCAGGCATGGGAGAAGCCAGCAGAAACCTGAAATCAAAGGCAGCCAAGTACAATTGGGAAGCTGCAGGCACAGGCCTGTGAGAGCATTAAGCAGCATTATTCCGGCTGGGCGTACCGCCGGGAGTGACATTACCGCAGCTCGAAACGTTTGGGAGCAGAGCTGCAGAATCCCTTCTTCCCGGCGGGTTTTGCCTAGGCTGCATTTCCATTCTCTGAAACAAAGAATACCTGTTTGGCCCCAACAACCTTTTGCACTCTGCTGTTCAGCTCTCCTGGGTTCTTCTTGCCTTCCTGCTCCCCGTTGTATGTCAAAGCCTGGATGGATGCTTTGCCCTCCCTGCAGCATCATAGAACCATAGAATCATTTAGGTTGGAATAGACCTTCAAGATCATCAGGCCCAACCATTAGCCCTACTCTACCAAGTCCACCATGAAGGCATATCCCCAGGCACCACATTTACACAGCTTCTAATCACATCCAGGGATGGTGACTCAACCACCTCCCTGGGCAGCTTGGTCCAATGCCCAGCAACTCTTTCAGTGAAAAATTGTTTCCTAATATCCAGCCTAGACCTCCCTGAGTGCAGCTTGAGGTCCTTCCTTCTTGTTCTATCTAGGGAGAAGAGATCATCACCCACCTCATGACAACCTCTCTTCAGGTAGTTGTAGAGAGTGATAAGGTCTGAAGGAGCATCCATACTGAGTCCAAACATTTCCTTTCACTTGTCCTTGCTGCTGAGTTGTCTTTATCCACCTCCTTTTCCTTTTCTTCCCCAGTTTCCCTTTCTGAAGTTGAATGACACTGTGCTAATTTGTAGCCCGACGCCTCCTGAGACTATGGAGCTTAATTATATTTTTCTCATCGTTGGTGAAGGGCTTGGCTATAATTATGCCTGCAAGAGCATTAGTTAGAACTAACCTGAGGACAGCATCTCCTCCAGGGTGCTGGGGACAGGCTGCTCCAAGGAGCTGTTATTTCAGGTGCTGCCCCACAAAGCCTGCACTAGAGAAGAGCTGAGCACTTGCCAAATGCTGCCCGTCTCTGGGACTCCTATATCTAACACCAGTGACATCCTGTCCTCCCATAAATAGTCCAGCCAGTAATTACAAAACCTTGAACTGTGGTAGCAGAAGGAAGCCCTGGAGAGCATGAAGGACTGTCTGCTTTGTGTTAAAACTATAATCATATATCTCAATGAGCTGGAGCTGGTCCTGAGCACTCCATGATGCTCCATGTGCCTTTATCCTGTATGTCCAGCAGATATGTTGAAAGTCAAGGGGAGAGGATGAGCTTTGTGGCCCACCTCACTTGCCTGGACGTTATATTTCAGTTTACCATGACACACCAGTGCCTATGGACCATTTGCCTGAGGTATGAAGCAGAAGGAGGGCCAGAGGAGGCCACAAAGATGATCTGAGGGCTGGAGCACCCCTCCTATGAGGACAGGCTGAGAGAGTTGGGGCTGCTCAGCCCACAGAAAAGAAGGCTCCAGGGAGACTTTAGAGCAGCCTTCCAGTACTTAAAGGAGGGCTACCAGAGAGCTGGAAAGAGACTTGTACAAAAGCATGGAGCAACAGGACAAGGGATAATGGCTTCACACTGGAAGAAGCTGGATTTAATTAGGCAGTAGGAAGAAATTCTTCCCCATGAGGATGGCAAGGCACAGGAAGAGGTTGCCCAGAAAAAATGTGGAGGCTTCAAGCCTAGAAGTGTTGAAAGCCAGGTTGGATGGGGCCTTGAGCAGCCTGCTCTACTAGAAGGCGTCGCTGCCGCTGGCAGGGGGGGTGGAACTAGATAATCTTTAATGTCCCTTCCAACCTAAACCATTCCATGAATCTATGAACATTAGTGTTGATGAGATGGGAGTTGGTGTCTCCAGGGCATCCTTCATCCTTCCAGGGTAGCAGCAGAAAGAGAGATGGCTCTTGGCTGATATGAGAAGGGAATGAAGCATCCCACAGCACAGAGAGGACACTGTTCTCCTTAATTTAAACAGGTTGAAAAAGGGCTCCCTGGCTACCTCCAAAAAACCAAGAGCTGATATCAACAGCAATTTTCAGACCTGATTCATCCCCCTCCTTGCCCATTGACTCTGCACAAGCTATTTCAGCGAGACAGAAGAGGAGAGAAAGTGTTTTCATTTCAATTTCTGTGTTTTCATTTCCATTACTGCAAAGTAAAAAAAAAAAAAAAAAAGTTTAGGAGAACCATCTACTGAACCTAAAAACTGCTCCTTAAAAGAGCTTCCTTTTCTCTGCCACGGATAACACCGCTGTGTGCTCAGACTAAAACAACTTTGAGAATCCAATTTCCTTGTCTCCAGTACACTGTTTTTAGCCTACTTTCCTCAGGAAATGGGGCTCACTTCTGTGATTGTGCTGTTTGTGTATCTATATGCCATCACTCCCACACTAATAACTTCTGAACGTGTTGGCCAATTCCAACCCAATCTGACAGAGAGGCAGAGATTTCAAAAATACTTGAATCCCTACAAATTTAATGAAATCCGTGGGTGGGCACAGATTCTCCCCCACCAAGGGAAAGGCTGCAGAGTGAACTCAGATGGATTATTAGACAGAAGAGAATACACACTCACAGACACGCAGGGATAGGCACACACCAGTGCTGTCATCGGATCCCCAGCTGATGGTAAACTGGAGCTCATGTTGGTATTAGGTGGGGGATATCGCACCCCTGAGCCCCAAAGCCACCAAAATGAGCACCAGGAGTCCTCCACCAATGCACCTGCTGCCTGTTTAGAGCATTCCTCTGCGTCTGGATGATGCAGTTTGGTGTGGACGCTGCAGGGGAGTGTTCACTCATTTAGAAGCTTTACAATTAATCAGGCTAAATATACGGAAGACTTCTTAGCTGGTTGTAAGCTTGTAAAACCTTGCTGTCTTCTGCTTCTGGTTTAGTGGTGACCTGGAAGTGTTGGGGTAGTGGTTGGACATGATGAACTTATGGATCTCTTCCAATTAAAATGTTTTTATGATTCTATGATTCCATGATTCCATGGCTCTAGGGTTCTAGGATTCCATGATTTTATGGTTCTATGATTTCCTGATTCTATGAATCTATCATTCCGTGTTTCTATTATTCTACGATTCTGTGGTTCTGTGATTCCATAATTCCATGATTTTAGTATTCTATGATTCCATGATTTTATGGTTCTATGATTCTATGATTTCCTGATTCTATGAATCTATCATTCCGTGTTTCTATTATTCTACGATTCTGTGGTTCTGTGATTCCATAATTCCATGATTCTAGTATTCTATGATTCCATGATTTTATGGTTCTATGATTCTATGATTTCCTGATTCTATGAATCTATCATTCCATGTTTCTATTATTCTATGATTCTGTGGTTCTGTGATTCCACAATCCATGATTCTAGTATTCTGTGATTCCATGATTCTATGATTCTATGCACACTGGAAGACTGTAAGAACCCTCATAAGAGGGAAAAACTCAAGATGAATGATCATGGATTTCAGAGAAAGCAGGTCTCCTCACTTGCATGTTCAGGTCCTTGGGCCTCTTCTGTGTGCAGTCAAATTGCAAACCCAAGACACCCTCCAAGACCTTGGGTCTGAGCCAAATTATCCCCATCCCACCTGCTCCATGTCTCCAGTAAAGCCTAAATCCTGCAATCCCACCCAGATGATTTGGCTCTTTGCTGGTAGGTTTTGTGATCTCAACACAAAGCATCAACACAGGCAGTATAAAGCTCCAGGGACGGATGTCACTCATGGTTGGTAACCCAGCACTAACTCATGGTTGGTAACCCAGCACTAATGCACAGCACGAGTCACACTGAAGTCTGCCTGGCCCTAGAGATGAGCTACACAGAAGATCAATAAAGGGCTTTTCAACAGCCCAGCAGCCCTCGTGCTCTGGAGGTGATGGCTGTGACACAGAAAGAGCCAAGCCCTGGGTTCCTCGTGATGCTTTCTTCCTCATGTGTCTCGTCAAGACCGAGCACAAATGGTGGAGGAAGCCAAGCTGTGGGATGGAGATGTCAGGTTGCTCGTGGAGCACTTCCTAATGGGACCAGGTTCAGTCTCTGACAGACTATCTGCACTCCCATTCATTTATTTCTTTACATCCTCAATGATGACTGAAGGGAGCTCTAAATGGTCCTCAAATCCTACATATTTTCTTCTCCTCCGTGTGCACGCATGGTCATGGGCTTCATCCTCCCTCCCAGCATTCCTGCAGAGCTCAGGACTATGTCACCCCAGCCAGTACAGGGGATAAAGCTATTCATACCATGGCTTTCTTATCAGATTTGATTTTGTACTTCTTTCTCACAGTTAGAAGGTGGAACATTGTATGTCAATGACTCATCAAGCATTTTGACCACGAGGGGATCATATCTCTTCCAAATCCCACCTCGGTGGCACCAGGACCATTACCACCTGGTGATGGAGAATGCTCAGGTTTTCAGATCTGGCATTCCACAGTAGATCACAATTCCACATTTCCATGATTCATGCTTTTGTACCAAGGTGTTCACATCCCCAGATCCCAGGAAAAGATCAGACCTTTCTGCTGCTGTGCAGTCTGCTTCCTACCTGGCAATCTAGTGGGATTTCTCGGTTTCCCCCCAAAGCTTTGACAACAATTTGGTACAATATCAACTCAAAAATGTCATCAAGGCCAAACATGCTCCCAAAAGCAAGCCTGGGAGCCTCATTCACGTTGCAGATAAGTCATTAGCAGACATGCTGATAAAGATTTTGAGTGTGACTCTGCATACCAATAATCCAGAGCCAGCAATTAACCCAGCACAAGTGATTGAGGAGGTACCTGAGTTTGTCCCCTAACCCCAGCCTGGCTGCTGTATGCAGCAGTAGCTCAGAAACCAGAAAGGAATGACAATGCTCTATCAAACCAACCCTAAAAAATGAGACAAAGAGTCCAGAATTCAGCAGAGGAGCCTTTCCTCCTCCACTCACCTCTTGTTTGGGATCTCACTTCAAGAAATTCCAGGTGCATTTTAGGAGCCTGCTAGAAGGTGTTTGAGCTGGCCATGAGCCTGGAGTCAGTCCCTGTTTCAACCTAAATTAGACATGACCCCGTTCCCTTCTCCATCCTTCTACTTTTCAGCCAGATCAGGTCCCAGCTCTGAATCACTGAGCAGTTCCACGATGGCTACAGACATCCTGGGGAGCAGGGGCTCCTTGAGGCTTGCAAGGATTATTTGGGTACCCAGATCTGCTGCTTTCTAGCAGAGCCTCAGGCAGGGCAAACTCTCCCCAAGCATCCATCAGCTGCAGCCAGCGATTTGACTGCTTTTCCACTCAAAACCTCTTTTGGGAACAGAAATAGCTGGGAATCCTCCCAGCACAGGCCAACCCAGGGATGGTTCCCCTTGGCGGTAAGTCAGACAGATGATATGGGCAAGCAGCATCTCAGGAGCTCTGCCGCTAAGGGTATCATCATCCTGCTTATTAAAGAGGCGAGGCAGAGGCAGAGCAGAGGATCCAGTACCTCCTAAGTGACAGCTATCATCCTGTGAGGCCCACACCATGACCCACAAGTGCGGTCCCACCAAGGTGCAACCACTGCTCTGGATGGCCCTGCACGTCCTCACTGGATGGTTCATAAAGGCCACTCAGAGATGGACAATTCAGCTTGGATCTGCCCTCTTCTGAACACCACCCCTGAGGCTTGGGCAAGGCCAGTGGCTTGGCTTTCCAGGATGCTGCTCACTCCTGTCTTAGGGTTCAGATAGTGCTGACCACTGCCTATGCTAGCAGATGCCCACCACAAGGCTTGCCTGCCTCCAGCGGCTCCCCCCTCCAGCACCTACTTGCACAAAAAGTCTCATCCCACTTCTCCCATCCATCCGCAGCCACCTCGGGACGGGGAGCACCTTACCTGGAGGCCGCGATCTCCGCCTTCTGCTTGGCGATGGTGGCCGCCCGCTCGGCAGCCTCCACGGCTCGATCCACCTTCTCGCGGATCTTGCTGGCCCGCAGCGGGATGAGGTTCTTCCTCTTGCCGCTGACCAGGATGTTCTGCTTGTACTTGCCCTCCTCCTTGGTGCCGTCGGGGAAGGTCATGCAGCCATAGCCGTGGCGCTTGTTGTTGGCCCATTCTCCTTCGTACTTCAGCCCGTCGGAGCGCTGGCTCACCCCGAAGCCTGACCTCTTGTCGTTCTTCCACTCGCCCACGTAGATCTCGGTGGTGGTGGCGTCGATGTCGTCTTCGATGACGGAGAGCTCGGCTTCACCCTCACCCAAGCTGATGGTGGAGTTGATGTCACTGGCAGTGGAGCTGACCGTGCTCATCCCGGCCTCGCTCCGGAAAGAGCTCTGCTTGCTCCGCTGGCTGGCCAAGGAGCTCTTGGACTCAGACTTACGGAGCTTGAGCCCGCTCAGCAGCGACCGCCGGAAGATGCCCTTCTTCTTGCTCTTGAGGATCTCGGCGTCGCTGTGGGCCATGAGGACGAAGCCTCCCCGGGAGACCGCGGGGCTCCCGGCCACCGCCGGCGAGGAGTCGGGGTGGAGCGCCGTGCCATTGGTGTGCTCGCTGCGCAGGGAGTTGATGGACGTCCTCAGGGGTGACCTGATAACCGCAGCCATGCCGTAGGGAACGCTCTGCCGCACGCCGTAACCCTGGCGCATCCCTCCGACCCACTGGCCCTGGTATGTCCCTAGGAAGAGGAGACAAAAGCAAAGAGGGGTTTCATGGCACGGCATCCTATGGACCGTGGGAGAGACAGGGAACTATTGGAGAGAGCGCAGTGGAGGATATGAAGATGCTGAGGGGCCTGGAGCATCTCTGTGATGAGCGAAGGCTGAGAGACCTGGGGCTGTTCAGTCTGCAGAAGGGCAGCCTGAGAGGGGATCTGATCAATGCTCAACAACAGCTAAAGGGTGAGGGGCCAAGATGATGGGGCCAGATTCTTGTCAGTGGTGTCCAGCAGCAGGACAAAGGGCGGCAGACAAAAACTGGAACCCAGGAGGTTCTTTCTGAACAGGAGGAGAAAATTCTTTGCTGTGAGGGTGCCAGAGCCCTGGAGCAGGCTGCCCAGGAAGGTTCTGGAATCTCATTCTCTGGAGAGATCCAAACCCCGTTGGACATTATGATCCTGGGCAACCTGCTGTGGGTGACCCTGCTTGGATATGATCTCCAGAGGTCCCTTCCAAACTCCACCATGCTGGAATTCTGTGACTAACAGCACCAAATTCCTCTGAAAGCCTGTTCCTTAGCAGGAGCAGCAAAGTGCAGCTCTGCCTCTCTGTCCCATCTCTGTGACAGGAGGACAAAGAAACATCCTGCTTAGATCATTGCAGGCATGTTCTCCAGCTGCAGAATGGAAATATCAGAAGTTGGCCAAGGCATCACTGAGCTTCAAGGTAGCACCCTTTAGATCAACCCCTACTTTGAAAGGGAAGGGAACAGGGAGATGGGATAGGGAATTGTTATCAGGGAACAGATCTCATTGCCAACCATGCTGCTGGCAGGGATGGCAGCGGACGGTCCACTGTGATGTTTGTTTCCGTTCGTAGAGCTGCTCATTTGCCATGGAGCAGAAGGGAGCAGCTCTATAGGAATCAAGGCCTCACAGAGAGAGAAAGATCCATTTGGAGAGTCTCCTCAGGAATGTCTCCCTGCTTGAATTCCTACATCTGTGTGGGCACACACTGGAATGGCTTCGCTGGTCTTTGGCAGGATGAAACACACACAGGACCTCTCCACAGCACTGGGAATGGAAGCTTCAAGAAATCCATCCAGCCTGAGATGCACAAGTGGAGCACAAAGTGTGCCCATAAACTGCTGTGGTTTATAATCCCTTCTCCTTCTGGGACTGACACCCTTTTGCCTTTTATCCCTGCCCAGTGACCTGTGGGGCTTGTCTTTATTCTTAGGTCAGTTTAATCTTTTCTGGACTAGCTCAAGATGCATCAGTTTTAGACTGGATATTGGGGAAAATGTCATTACTGGAAGAGTGGTCAGGCATTGGAACAGGCTACCCAGGGAGGTGGTGGAGTCACCATCCCTCAAGGCATTCAAGAAACGTGTGGGCATGGCACTTGGGGACATGGTTCAGTGGGCATAGTGGTGTTGGGCTGAGGGTTGGACTTGATGAACTTAGAGGTCCTTTCCACCCAAAACAAGTCTATGATTCTCTGAGTTCACTGCTCACCTAAACCCTCTCAGGGTGGATTGATGAGACTGAGGATGTGTCCTCTCCTGGCACTGGTGTTGCTGGGATGCTGTGGTTGATTCCAAACCCAGGCTGCCCTGCTGTCTCCCAGCCCTGGAGATGCAAAGAGCAGGGATGGGAGCAGGAAGCACCTTGCAGCACTGGGGCCTCCCTTCACACCATTCCTGCTCTTGCATGCCAAGGGAGTCTTAAAATAGCCTTGCTGAAACAGTGAGCCCTGTGAGAGTCACACCCAAATGATGAAAACAGCTTGGATGGTGGCTGCTGGCTCCATCTGATAGAGGTTTTACAACCCTTTTGCACAAATTACCTTTGGCCTTTGCAAACAGGCCAGGATTTGGAGACAAGAAAAACCCATCAGACCCACCTGAACTGCAAAAATACTGTTCCCTGAGACCTGGCTGCCTTGCTGCAGCATTTTCTCTCTCACCATTTTTCAACAGCCCTGCAGAAAGTATTATTAAAATGAGTTGTGCTGGCCATGTCCATCCCCAAACCCAGAGGAACCGTCCTCTTGTGATCCCAACCCTACTCAAACTTCTACTCCACTTAATTCTCCATCCCCATCCTACCCGCAAGGACTTCCTTACAGGTTTCCACCACCCAGTCCCCATAGCTCAGTGGTGGCTCTGGATACAGAGAGAGGTTGGAGCAGCTCATGCTGAGCAAGGGAATTGCTTCCCAAGAGTAAGAAATCAGCACCTGACATGTTTTAGGGTGCATCAGCTGTTATCTAAGAGCTCCCAGTGCTTTGCACAAATCCCTCAGGGCTCCAGCATCTTTCTCAGCACTCTGATGCAAGCAGTCCCCCAAGGTGCTACATTATCTGGGTGACAGCCTTGTAACACCCCAAAAAAATGTCAGTCTCAAGCTGAGGGCCCCCACCCCATGACTGTTCCAGAGAAGGGCCATGGAGAGGCAGGGCCAGGAGGGAAGGGTTTACCGAGGGTTTATAGGCTTAGCATGGGGGAGGGAAGCAGGCGTTGGGATTATGGCAGGCACTGGCAGGCAGAGTGAGGAGGTGGTAGAGATGTTGGTGGGGAGAAGAATGGGGAATAATCATCAGGATGGATGGCAAAGAGCTCAGAGGAGACATCAGGCATGTCTTGTGGTTTAATTTGAGCAGTGATCCTGGTTTGCCCTACTGCAGCCCGCTTTGGTGTCCTCAAGAACAGGTAACAATTGATGAGCTACACCCATGCCTCTCTCTGTGCCCAGCAGCAAGCGGGAATGGTGTCTGTGGCAGGAGAGAGCCCATCAAGCCATCTGTCCATCCTTGCAGACCTGGCACCATAAAAGCACAGAGTCATAGAATTGTTTTGGTTGGAAGAGACTTTAAAAATCATCAAATCCAACCATTAGCCCAGCACTGCCAAGTCACCATTAAAGCACATCCCTCAGCAACATGTCTCCATGGCTTTGAAACCCCTCCAAAGATGAGGACTCCACCACTCCCCGGGCAGCCTGGCCCAGGCCTTGACAACCCTCGAGGGGAAAAAATTGCTCCTCATGTCCAGCCTAAACTTCCCCTGGCACAACTCGAGGCTATTTCTTCTTGTCTTGTGCCTTGCTCCCTGGCAGAAGACACCAACTCCCACCTAGGTCCAACCTCCTTTCAGGGAGTTGCAGAGAGCCAGAAGGTCTCCCCCCAGCCTCCTTTTCTCCAGGCTGAACAATCCCAGTTTCCCCAGCTGCCCTTCAGAAGACTGTTATTCCTCTTTCTGGCTCCATCCCACAGTATCTCAGCAGGACAACCTCTTGGGGGAGACGTGTGGCAGCTGGATGAGGGAGATAGCCCCCAACACCCTGAGCATCCATGCAAAGAGGATCTCCAAGCTGGCTTGAGATGTCCTCAGCCTGTGCTTAACCTCCTGTTTCTCCTACAGATGGATTCAATGGGTTTCAGAGAAAGATGCCAGTATGGGCAAAAGAACAGGAAGAAAAGATCCTGCATGAGATTCATCAGAATCTGCTCTGCTCAAATCCTGGAATCCCTCTCCCTTGGCTGAACCTCTTGACTCGATCCCTACCCTCAGGCAGGTCCCTTGACCTCCCCACGTCCTAGCAAACCTGCAGCTGAAAAAAATCCCAAGCAGATTAAACAGAAGCACCACAAAGCAAGTACGGCCCTTGCTAGAAACCAGGGACAGCAGCAAAGAGAAGAAGAAAGGGCTCTTGGAGCAGACATGACCATGTCTGAGCTGGAGCAGAGCTGGCAAATTGGTCTCAGCAGGTGACAGCTGCAGCCAGTGCCTGTGCTGTCCCCAGCATGGCAGAGGCTCATGGGAAGCTGTCATCTTTGAACGGCCTAGAAGTCTACTCCTAGATCTGCACAGCTGCCAGAAGCCATGTCTGCACCTCCTTGGCAAAGCTGATCTTTCTAAGCAGAGGGTGCAGGGACTTGAGGAGCCACCCCAGCCAGCCAGGCTGTCCTGCTTCTTCTCTCCCAGTATCCCAGAATCCCAGCATGATTGCTGGGATTAGGGGTTGGAAAGGACCTCTAGACATCATTTAGTCCAGCCCCCCTTCTAAAGCAGGGTCACCCACAGCAGGTTGCCCAGGATCACAATGTCCATCTGGGTTTGGAATTTCTCCAGAGAAGAAGACTCCACAACGTCTCTGGGCAGCCTGCTACCAGGCAGGGCTCCAACACCCTCACAGCAAAGAATTTTCTCCTAATGTTCAGATAGAACCTTCTGGGTTCTAGTTTGTTCCCATTGCCTCTTTGCCTGTTACTGGGCACTGCTGAGAAGAGTCTGGCCCCATCCTCTTGTCCTCCACCCTTTAGGTCTTGCTAAGCATTGATCAGATCCCCTCTCAGGCTGCTCTTCTCCAGGCTAAAGAGCCCCAGGTCTCTCAGCCTTTGCTCCTCACAGAGATGCTCCAATCCCCTCCACATCTTTCTAGCCTCTTTTGGACTTTCTCCAGTAGTTCTTAGTCACTCTTGAACTGGAGAGCCCAACTGGACACAGTCCTCCAGTACCCTCCAGTACCCCAGACGTGGCCTCAGCCATGAAGCAACGCTCAGCAGAGAGCAAACCTCAACCCCCAAGTCTGCTTTCATGGTATTGCCACTCTCCTGGTTGCTTCTCTGCTGGATGCTGTAGCACGAATTGCCTCCGGGGATTGGTCTTTGGTGGTCACCAAAACATCTGGTCACCTTGATGGCTACCAGCAGATCAAAGAGCTTCCTTCTAAGGAGCAGAATTCATCCACCTGCCTCACTCAAAGAGCCCTCCTTCCTTCATCTGACTTCATTACATTTTAATCCCCTGAATGGTCCAGGATTTGTCCATGAGTACAGGAAGGTCTCAGAGCCATCTGATCTGCATTGCTAAGCACCATCACCCTCTCCCCTTGCACTGCTCAGTTTAACCTCTGCCCCTCAACTTTTGCAGATATATGCACAAAGCTTAATCTCACAAGGAGCTGGGAGACTCCTTCTCCCTGCAGAGGAATAGGATTTTCTGATTTTGCACTTGGCATGCCAGGATGGAGCAGCTACAACCGTCTCAGAGCTAGGGAGTGTGCAGTGAGGACCATAGCATGGGGTTGAGTTTAATGGGACAAGCAGATCTGACGTGAGCAGCAGGCTCATCTGCTGAGGTGCTGAATGGAGGTTCTCAAGGACTTCAGAGAGCTGAGCACCTCCCAGGGTCAGGGCAGAGGAGGAGAGGTCCTCTTTAACTGTGTGAAAGAGGGAAATATGCCTCCATGGGCACTGGAAGCAAGGAGCAAGCCAACACCACTGCAATCCTGGTCACAAGCTGATTGCATTGCCCAGCCTGGGCCCCTGGAGCATCTCTGGGGAGGAAATGCTGTGAGGCCTGGGGCTGTTTAGCCTGGAGAAGAGCAGCCTGAGAGGGGATCTGATCAGTGCTCAGCAAGAGCTAAAGGTAGGGGCAGAGGGCAAGAGTAAAGGGCTAGCCTCTTTTCAGTGGTACCCAGCAACAGGACAAGGGGCAACAGGCACAAACTGGAACCCAGGAAGTTCCATCTGAATGGGAGGAGAAAATTCTTTGATGTGAGGGTGCTGGAGTCTTACAGCAGACTGCCCAGAAAGACTCCAATTCTGCCTGGGCATTGCAATCCTGGACAGCCTGTGACAACTTCTTTCCCTTAGCCATGCAGGTCACTCTTATGAATGCAAGACAAAGAGCAGCAAGAAAGTCTTGGATATGGAATGAAAATCCTCCTGAGCTGGTAATTTGTGACTTGCTGTGGTACAGAAGGGAAGCAGCAACCATTTCTGCTTCATAGCTCTCTCCTTACTCTCCATATTTGTCAAATGCTTCCTGAAGCATTAATTGCATGAGATTAATGGAGTGATCCCATCAGGAAAAATGCAGCAGCCATGAGGTGGTCAGGGCACCACCACACAAGCAGCTGCAGACAAGTGTAGGGTTGAGTAGAAGTTGTGGATGAAAGCAGATATGTGACAGGAGAGCACTGGACAGTCTAGCTGAGAAATTTCAGCCACCACCATGATCCTGCTGAAAAGATGGCCTGATCCTGCCCTGGGAATGGGAATTCTGCAGAAGGGAATAAGCAGGTTGTGCTTCTGCTCACCACAGGGAAGATTTCTTGACTCCTGGTGTGACTGCTCAGTAGGATTCAGTCAAGAAGGGTGGGATATGGCCAGGGGCATGCACATGTGTGGCGCAGAGATAAGGGGCAGGCACGACCTGAGGCTGGGAGAAAATAACTGAAGTCATCCCAAAAGATGGATCAGTGAGAATATTCCTCTTTTGGAAACAGTAGATGGAGAGTAAGAAAGGGAATGGGGTGGTGGGAAAAGTGAGGAAAGTCAGGATGGGATGGAAACAGGGAGAGAAGAAAATGGGTAAGTGGTTGCTGGTCACTTTCACTTGCGATGGGTTGGGGTTTTCTGGCTAGCTCGCCTTGGAGCAAGGCTGGGTTGTTTCCAAATAGATTTTAAAACTCCTGCAGGAATTTCTATTGCCTTGAGGACCAGGTGGAGCCCCATTCTTGGCTGGAGCCAGCCAGACTGAAAGCAGGAAGTCCCTGCCCTCCAAAGCATCATCTCTGATGCTCCAGCAGGAGATCATCTGTTTTGAGAAATGACAAGCACCAAAAAGTAATCTCATTTGCTGCCATTATTCAGCACTTCCTCAGCATTTGGCTCAGGAGGCTGAAATTCATTCTGGGAAGAGAGCAGGGAGTCTGCAGGGGCTGCTCCTGTTGTCCCCCAAATCCACCAAATCAGGGTTCACCCTGGTATGCACCTTGCAGAAATGGAGACCTCGTGAGTGGGACCTTGTGCAGAGCTGGTGATCAGATGGTTTGGTGCAAGTTCTGCACCTCTGTGCTCCTGGCTGGAAACAGGGATTGTGTGGTGGCACTCTGGCAGCTCAGCTGGGTATCTGGAAGGGTCATTAACTCTTGTTTGCAAAGTGCTCCAGGAGGATCTGAGGCATTACAGGCACCAGGAACATCGACAAGTTTCGGTTCATTTCCTTGGCTTTGCCAAAGAGTTTTGGGTGATTTTCCTGGGGATCAGAGAAGGAGGAGATCCACCTCCAGCTATCTCCATCTCCATCTCTATCTTCTCTATCTTCTCCACCTCCATCATCTCCATCTCCCCAGGGTACAGCAACTGTGGCAGGGCTCATGTGGGTGCTCATGGGCCCTGGACCACAGAGAGGGCTGCTTGCTCTCCCAGATAAGGTCTTCCTCATGTCTGGGAAGAGGCAATCAGCTCATAGCTTGCTCTTCCCACACACAACACACCAGGCTGAAACCTCAGGCAATGAGAAGTGTCACTACATTGATGTCATTTGGCTCCATACCAGGTGCCTTTTGTACATAGGAGAGTGGTGGAGAGGGAAAGGAGACCTGGGACATCTAGAAAATAGCCTTTCTGGCCCAGATGGAGGGCTGGAACATCTCTCTTATGAAGAAAAACTGAGAGAGTTGGGGTTGTACAGCCTGGAAAAGAGAAGGCTCCAGGGAGACCTTCTTGTGACCTTTAAGCACTTAAAGGGTGTGATGGTTTGAAACTGTCTTTTTAATTTTTCCTTGCAAAGTTCAGAACAGAGAAAGTGAAAGAGTATAAATAAGTCACTATTGGGTGTAAGAAAGCAGAACACTGATTGTTCTAAACACTTCCATTGGATAGATAGAAATGTTTAAGAACTATTACCCAAAACAAAGTAGGCACTCTGCACATTCTGCGTTCGGCAGTGGGGGCAGTTGCTGGGCTGTCTGGCTGCTGTTTCTTCTTCTCTTCTGGCTGAAGATAACATGTACTGACCTTGGCAGCTAAGTTAACAACTTTCTGCTTAACTAACTCTGCTTTCTGTCCAAGGGGGGTCTGGGGAGGAAGCTCCTGGGAGAGAGAGGCCCCTTTGGGAGGGTCCCCTTGGGGGGAAGCAAAGGGAGATCGGTTGTGCTTTTTCTGTTGATTGTATATATTTGTGAATGTTGTGAATTTTGTATATTTGTACATATTCATTGCATTTCATCGTAGATTTTAGACTCTGCTTGTAAATACAGCTTTTATTTGCTTCCAGACTGAGCTAGCCTGGTTATTGTCGGTGGGGGGGGGGGAATTTCAGCTCACACCGACACAAAGGGGCTGAGAAGAAAGCTGGGAACAGACTTCTTAGCCAAGCCTGCTGTGACAGGACAAGGGGTGATGGATTTGAACTAAAAGAGGGAGATTTAGATTGGAGAGAAGGAAGAAATTGTTTACCCTGAGAGTGGTGAGACACCTTAGGGTTTTCCTTAGGGCACACCAGAGGAACAGGTGGGTTGTGAATGACAGAAGGAAGCCCCAAGGGATGTAGATGATTTGCTCACAGCCTAGAAACATACATGGGGCTTCCCTTGGCCCAAGGTGGGATCATGCACCTCAATACAGACCTGACCCATCTTATTCACAGCATTGGAAGGAGACAGGTCAGGATTTTGGGGGTTGGAACAGCTGCGTTTTCTTCCCTCCCTCTCCCTGTACCCAAGGATCTGGCATTTTGCAGGCCGCTGACCCCTTTGGCTCCGGCCCAGGAACACCAAGAAGTACAAAGCTTTATGGACTGAAAGCAGCTCACAGATTTTTCCCAAACCAAGACAGCCGATTTCATGTCCTGTAGGATGAAACTTTTGGCAAGCACAGGGGGTAAAGTACACAGGGAGCTTTGCACAGCCCTGCCCTGCCTTTCTCAACTTCAGCTTCTCATATGGAGAAATTCAAGTGGTTCTTTAGGACGCTGTAAAGCATTCTGAGGCCCCATGGACACACAGATATTATGATTATCACAACATGACCTCAAAAAAAAAAAGTCAAGTGCTTAGAAAAACACTCCTTATCCATCACTCACACTGAAAAACTCCCCAGCTAACTCCTTGCCGTGGGTAAACACGAGGTCTTCCCAGGGTAGATAAATAATCAGGGACATGGGAACAGGCTTTCAGAGAGCATGGGAGCAGCAGGCTTCAAAAGGCAGGTTTCTCTGGAGGCTTTGTCCCATCTTTGAAGCACAGCCAGATCCACCTGTTATGGTGGCTGTGTTTGGCAGTGACAGCTGAACCTCCCAGCTTGCTTTTGCCACTCAGTGAAATTTGGGAACGAGGGCTGAGATGTCCAAAAGACCTGTCCAGTTTTCCAAACCCAGACAGAGTAATTAAGCCTTGCAAATCCCTTGTCTATCTTGTGAAGGGTCCTTCCTAGTATGCCCCCACCAAGATCTCTTATCTCTGAATTCTGCAGCATATTAATTAAGGATGTCCAATGGCAATAATTAGGCTGGTATCTTGTGTTACAACAGAAGGAGCAATTTCTACAGATACCACTTTGGAGCCCAGGAAGGATTCATGTGCTAATTTTGTTTAGCATCTCAGAAGCATCCATCCCAAAGAGAAGGTGTATGAGAGGAAGAATCTCCTCCACCTCTACTCTGCACTGCTGAGGCCACATCTGGAATATTTGTGTCCAGTTCTGGGCTGCCCTAGTTCAAGAGTGACACAGAACTACTGGAGAGAGTCCAGTGAAGGCTGTGAAGATGCTGAGGGGATTTGGAGCATCTCTGTGAGGAGGAAAGGCTGAGAGACCTGGGGCTGTTGAGCCTGGAGAAGAGCAGCCTGAGAGGGGATCTGATCAATGCTCAGCAAGAGCTAAAGGGTGAGGGGCAAAAGCATGGGGCCAGACTCTTCTTTGTGCCCAGCAATAGGACAAGGGGTAACAGGCACAAACTGGAACCCAAGAGGTTCGTTCTGAACATGAGGAGAAAATTCTTTGCTGTGAGTGTGCTGGAGCCCTGGAGCAGGCTGCCCAGAGAGGTTGTGGAGTCTCCTTCTCTGGAGAGATTCCAAACTCACCTGGACATTGAAACCCTGGACAACTTTTGTGGGTGACCCTGCTTCAGCAGCAGGGTTGGACTAGATGATCCCCAGAGGTCCCTTCCAACCCCCACCAGCTGGGATTCTGATTCTGTGAAAAGAGAGGGCTGGAGGATGCTAATGCAGCCTCAGTCCTGCTGGTGTGATGATGGAAACCACCCCAGATGGTGTCCAGCAGTCAGGGGGGCTTGCTGACAAAAATGTGCCCTCTAACTGTGCTGCCTGCATGTCTGAGTCCTCCTGAGCATGCACTGGGTGCAGATTTGCTGCCAACACATCCCAAGAGCCATCACTTCTGACAGCAGCAAAGGGGATTCCGCTGGGTGACTTGCATTCCCTGCCCTGTCCCAAGTTGCTGGTTGGAGAACAACACTTGTCCCCCAGATGCTCACCTAGATCCCACACTGACATGGTTTTGAGGGCTAGGACTTGCCAGCTGCATTGCCCATCACAAAAGGTGGGAATCAGTGATGATGCATGTGTGCAATGCCACACAGATACGGCGCCAGCAGCAAATTATCTCCCCCACAGCCTTTCCAAGGCTCTCCATGGCTCTGACCACCACCAAGCCATGCTGAAAACACAGTCAGATGCTTCTGCTGGGGCTGCTAATTTGCCAAAAATATGCTCTGGTAACTGCTTACACAGGGGAAGAAATAAAGTATGGATTTTTGAGTATGCAAATATAATCTTGCAGGCAGGAACACGTGATGGATGTTAGTCATATTGCTGAACGTGGGGCTGGGTACAGAGAGACATGATGGGCACAGCGAGGTCTGGGCATCTCTGGAGGACAGAAAGGCAACCAGAAAAGAAGAAGGGAGAAGAGCAGAGCAGAGCAGAGGGGAGAAGAAGATGAGTGGAGCAGAGCCAGCATGGGCTGCTTTGCTTGGATGCTGGGTAGCATGAAGTCTGTTGCTGGGGCTCAGTAAATAAATACATCACTGCAAATCTGCAGCTCCTATCAGCATGGTTTTGAAAGCTAAATGGTAGGGACTCTCCATCCAAACCTGTGAGGTCAGTTGGGTTTGGATGATGTAATGTAGGAGACCACCTTGCAAGCGGGTAGAGACAGGTGCCTGGCTGGGCATCTCTGTGGGAGCAAGAACTGGGGGCTGGAGAAAGGAGATGGATTTATCCAGCCTCATGCCACAGCCTGGGAATCTGCCTCCTCTTCCGTGGGTGCAAATAACAACATAAAGTAAGCCTGGCTGAAATAGCACAGAACAGGGATTGCTCAGCTGTTCTCCACAGGGAAAATCACCTGAAAGGCAGGTTCACATGTGGCAAGAGTGCTCATCTGGACAGTATGAGCCCCATCCAAAGCATGAGAGTCCTTTATATTCTCATTGCCATGCTGCCCACCCCAATGACACTTTGCAATCAGGAGATCAGCAGAATGAAGCTACTTCCCTCACTGGCAAACATTGATCTGCACCATGGTATTGCAAAGACTCTGGATATTTGCACTTACAGATGGGAAACTGAAGCACAAGGCAAGATGGAGGATGAAGTCCTCCAACAAAATGAGGTCTGTGACTCCTTCTGCTGTGGACACAACCTACAGCAAACCTCGAGCGGGACAGGGAATGGGGCAAAACCCCAAAGCTGGTGTCCTACCTCTGAAGATAACCCAAGCTGCAGGAATGGAGCCATTTTCCACAGAAGATCACAGTCTCACAGTATATCAGAGGCTGAAAGGGACCTCAAGAGATCATCAGGTCCAACCCCCCTGCCAGAGCAGGATCACTTAGGGTAGTCTGCACAGGAATTCATCAGGTGGGTTTTGAAACTCTCCAGAGAAGGAGACTCCACAACCCCCCTGGGCAGCCTGTTCCAGTGCTCTGTCACCCTCACTGTAAAGAAGTTTCTCCTCATGTTGAGGTGAAATCTTGTATGTTCAAGGACAGTGATGAATATGTGACCTTGTAATGGTAAGGAGAAGCCATGCCAGAAAACTCACAGATGGAAATTCATCTCAGATAACATCTGTAAGAGGAACACCCCCACACCCCCATGGCAAGGCTTGGATTCCAGGGGGGAAAAACTCAATTTGCTCTCCACCAAGCACAGGAAAACACAAGTCCATCCTGAGCATCCCCTCCCCCTTCTCCCTCATAGCTTCTCTATCTCCTGCCTCCCTGAGTTCATTCCTAATTGCTCTTTCCAGCCAGCATTTGGAGAAAGGCTTCAGCCCATTACAATGACAATCAAACCTCAGCATCACTAACTCTGATGGGACACATAATGCATCTCAGGGCAGTTTTCTTAAAGCAGCAGGTCCTGGAGTCAGGGGAAATAGAGCTTTTCAAAAGGAAAGTACTAAAGAAATTTGCAGTCTCCCTGGGTTTGCTGGAGAACAGGGAAAGCCAAATGGGCATCAGTCCCTTGGTCAAACGGGGTGCCTAGTTTTGCCCAGGACAGTCGAATCCTCATGGATTTGGCCACTGACCGGGGTCAAAACCAGGATGAGGCTTTAGCACAAGAGGTGTGGGACACATTAATATGTCATTCAGCACCTTTATTCCAGCTAATGTGCTCCTCTCACAAAGCAGAGTGAAATCAGGCTAATGCTGAGCCCATTAATCCCCCAGCGCTCTAATCCTCATCACAAACTCTCTGATCTCACCCCATTTCTCAGCAGAGCTCACAGGAGTAAGGGCTAATTCTCCAGCACTCACAAATGGTGCTGTGTGCTGGCATCAGGTTTTGGGGGGGCTGCATCCCATGTGAGGAGTGGGAGATGATCAGCACCATGGGCTGAGGCTGAGCTCCCCAAGAGTTCAGGATACGAGGCTGGATCAGGAGTGGGGATGGCACAGGACAGCATGAGGCAAGAACAGAGTTTATTTATTCCATGTGAAATAAATGATTAATCCCTTGTTTAGTCTAAGGAAGCAGTTTGTAGGTCCAAAATGATGCCCTGAGCAGGAAATTGTGTCTCTACAGTGATCATCTTGGTGAGATGTCCACAAACTTTGGGACCTCACTCTGGCTGTTCACTCATTCATGAAAATTCATGATGCTGTGCTATATGTTAAGAACCTCTTCAGGGAATAATATGGGGGAAAGGATGGATGTTCTAAGGGAATACTCAAGCATCAAGTGCAATTTTTAAGGATTTTTGATTCAAAGGTCAGAATCTGTCTTTGAAAAGCCAAAACTCAAGCCCCAAAATAGTGCCCAGCCCACCTGCTACTCAAGTTTTGGTTTGGTTTTGTTTTTCTCCAAGCTCCCCCTTTTTGTTAACATAGAATCACAGAAGCATTTAGGTTAGAAAAGATCTTCAAGATCATTGAGTCCAATCATTAAATACTTTAATTGTAAGTTAACCAGCTTATTGCAGGGGCAGCCCAGCAGCAAGACTTTCCTGCAACTATTGCAATCTACTGCAAAAAAAAACCAAAAACCCAAACAAACAATCCCTTTCTTGCTCAGGACTTCAACCAATGCCAAAGGCAGGCCCTAAACAGACAAAAACCTGCCAAATCTCACGAGACAGATGCAAAACCACAGTGTTGGGCCCTATAAGATCATCACCAAGCCCATCCTGCCCAGCTCCTGCATCTTCAAGTCATGCCTACATTAATAGAGATCATTCATCTATGTCAGCGTTACCTGGCTCCAAGCATGCAAAATTCATCAGGTTCATTTGAAAATCAAGGCATTTTTTAACAGAAGGCATTTTTAGCTCTCATCTGCTGGTTTCCAAGCCTGGGAGAATGACTTTTCTGCAAGAGTCTGGGTGGAAACCTTGCTTCAAATCTGAAGCTGAAAACCTTGCAAAAATCACATGATTCCACAAGCTGGAGCTTCAAGGAAGAAAAAAAAAAAAAAAAGAAAAGAAAACAACAAACCAAGCATTCAGCTACAGGAGCAGATGTCACCCAACCACGAGGAGCCCCATGGGATATCAAATCACATGCAAATAACCTGAGATTTTCATTAAAAGCTATGAGAAACCCACCCCAGCACCCCCAGTGAAAGGATATTATTGTGGTGCTTCAGGATTTTAGTCACCCTCTATTTTGGGTCAGATTGCCCAAAGGTTGGGGTCTTACATCATCCCCTGGAGCATCACATGCTGGATAAAGATTGGAGAAGATAGAGTGAGGGTCTGAGCCTGTCAGCCAATTTCTATCTCATGTACTTTTCCCCGGGGTTAGAAATCCTTCTTCCTCTGTCCTGAGCTGTACCTGAAACTAAGCAGCATGTTCCAGGGAGCGAAGTAATTACCATGAGTTCATATCATTTATTTTTAATGAGGCTGGTCAGAAGCTTCATTTAGTATTTTGATTCATTTTCTTATGTGGAGCAGGTCCTGATGGTTCCCTTTATCACTCTCCTGTAAGCCACTGTCACACTGCAAGCATCTTCTGTACTAAATCTGTGCAGCGAGATGCTTCATAAACAAAGTTCATGGTGGCTTCTTTTTTTTTTTTTTTTTTTTTTTTTTTTTTTTTTTTTTTTTGTTAATTAGCAGGTTCTCAGGGGGGTTGTCAGCACCAGCTATGGCTCTGGCTGGATGCTGCAGGAACTGGGAGGATCCGGGGATCAGGGCGCATTTGTATTTGCTTGTTTCCTCCCACTATTTGGAGTGCATCAACAATTCCTTCCTGGCAGCAGAATAAGATGAGAGCTGATACTTTTAAGGTAATTCTGACATCCGTGCTATGAATAGACAGCAGGGAAATTTGCCCTCCCTAGCTGGTTCCCTGCAGCTGTAGAGGAGCCCATAAAAAGCCCTGGTATGGAGCAAGACATGAGGTAACCCTTGGTGATGTCGCTGCCCTTAGTGGCACTGGTCATGGTGGTTCATTCAAAATCACTTCTTAGCTCAGCAAGGGTAGTGCAGCCCCATGGCAGGCAGGCAGGTACCCCCCACAGCAGCCCTAGTCCACCCTCCTGGAGAGACCATTTATGTTGGCAAGGAGCTTGATGTTGCAAAATAATTCATGTTTTTCATCTCCTCAGCCGTTTCAAAACCATTGGGTTGGTAGCTCCTGATTGCACCTGCTCAGAGAGCAGCTGGAGGTGTCACCAGTGCCATCACAGAGGTGGGGAAAGTGGGGCACAGAACTGCCACCTCTCCTTCCCAGGCAGGTCAGGCTGTGGGAGAGCCCCAACCAGCAGTTCCCACCGCACTGCTTCCCTCTCCCCATTGCTCCCAAAGCATGAACATTTCCAAAGCCGGGCCAAGAAAGCCCACCTGCCTACTCACAAGGTGCTAACAATGAAAACACTAATTATATTTCACTCACCTATCAAAGGGATGATTCATGGAGGTGAGTGGGCACAAAGGATTACACAAGATGAAGACGGCGATGCGACCGCCTGTCCCTTTTGGGGTAGCCCTCGCAAGAAACAAGGCTGTGTGAAGCACGTGGGCACCCAGGAGGGGGTGAGGAGGTGGCTGCAGGAGGGACCTGGCATGCCCTCGATGCACTATGGATACCTCCAATCCAGGGAACCACTGGGAGGGCAGTAGAGGCTTGGCAGAGGCTGGGCAGTAGGGACTTGGGAGAGGGGCTGGTCCCATCTTTGAGCCCCTCGGTCCTGTCTCAGATGCCAAATGCTCAGCTGGGGAGGGGTGGAGGGAAGAGGAAAAGAAACTTTGGCAGGAGCAGATAAGCAGATTTGAGGCCTTCTTGGAATCACAGAATGACACTTCTTTGTTGTTGTTGTTGGAAAAGGCCTTTAAGAGCATTGAGTCCAACTGTCAAACCAACACCATTCACCTCATCCACCCCATTGACTTCAGCTCATCTGCCTCCACAACCGTGCTTCCAGCAGCAAAACCCAAACCAAATGCACAGCCCTAGGACTTCCATGCCAGTCCTGCAGATACAACTCAAGCTGTCCTCAGGGTAAAGTCCCTGAATATTCCCAAAGTGTTTAAGGAGATACAGAAAAGCAGGAACCACCTGAGAAGTCGCCTGATCACCAGTCCTGTTCAGACCATCTCCAAGGGGAGGAGGTCTCCAATCCTCTGCTCCAGAGAGGTTCCACAGCAGTGACCTGGGCTCGCATGGGTGCTGATCCAGGTGGATCCAGCCCCTTTTGCCTGGATCAAGGGAGCAATCTCGCTCCTTGCTCTGGAACTGGGCCCAGCAAACAAGTGGTGCAACTCCAGCATCTGACTGAAGCAATCTCAGCAGCGTGGTTTATGTAATATCAGGGTGCTTGTGGCTGGGGGCAGGAGGTGGCAGGGATTTTTGGCAGCAAAAGAAGGACATGGCAGCAGCAGCATGGTTTGAGAGGGGTCCAAGAGCAGGGGAAAGACAGGCTGGTGTGCCACAGGTGCAGGACCATGGGTTGGGCACGCAGCAGCACCAGGGTGATTTGGCAGCGTGGGCTTCAAAGCTGTGCTTGCACATAGGCTCGAGTTGATGAACAGGGATCTGCACAGCTTGAGGAATCCAGTTGGCATTCATGGGGCCTGTGCGTGGGTCAGGGAGGGCTGGTGCTGCACTGAGGGCGTGGGGGAGGCAGGTGCAGAGCTTGTGCCTGTGGGCATGGGAGCAGAGGGGCTGGGCAGTGTCTGGGCATGGGGAGGAGAGGTGTGTGGAGAAGAGAGGAGAGGCATGTGGGGAGGAGAGGAGAGATGTGTGGGGAGGAGAGAAGAGGTGTGTGGAGAGGACGGGAGGCATGTGGGGAGGAGATGCATGTGGGGAGGAGGAGAGGCGTGTGTGCATGGCAATGAGCATGTGGCGTGGGAGGTGTGAGCTCTGCAAGCTGCGTGTGGGGGGAGTCAGCCTGCACGTGTGAGCCCCTGGCCTCTGCTGCTGCTGCTGCTGCTGGGGGGAGATGGCACCTGGGGCAGTGAGCAGAGCTGGGATGGCAGAAGGGGTGTTGGCAGCACAACTTGAGGTCACGACATGCCATACCCCACGTCCAAGGCCAACGCATCACCACGTGCTCAGAGTCACACAAAACATCTCTCCCCAAGACAGAGCTGGTGGAACACTGAGATTTGCCCTTCCCTGCTATTTTGTAAGGAAATGGTAAGGCTGGAGTGCAAGCCACGAATGCTGGGGCATCTCGCTTCCTGAGCCTCGCTGCACATTTAGGGACCCAGCCCCTAGGCTTGCTGGATGTGCTCCAAATATATATATATAAATACATGCAAGGGATGAATATTTATCTGTGGGTGGCAAGTGACAGATGCTGGGGCGAAGATTCTAGGATACTTCAGCTTGATGAAGGTAATAACTTGAATAGATTAATGAGAAACATCCTTCCCAACCATTGCCTCCCCTGTGCCAAAGCTATGCCAGAGCCGCCCTTCCAGTTGAGCTCCTCCACACACCAGCTTCTTGCATTCAAAGTTCATTAAGGTTTGGTGTCCAAAAGGCTGAAGATGCCCAAATTTGGTGTTTTCCACCCAGAATGGAGGTAGGCAACTGAGGAAGGGTCATGGCCTCTAGGGACTTGCAACTGAGTTGGTGGAAGTGCAGTTTTAGATGGGTTCAGTCACTCCATGGGGACTGTTCAAATAAAATGGGGGGGAAGATGGTGTGGAGGAGCCTGGTTGGGGTGTGCAGCACCTGTCCCTGCTCCAGGAGCAGGATGGGCTTGGCCACAGGTACTATCACTCTCCAGCATGGCTGTCCTCTCCTCTCAGGACAATTTGGAGGGTCCCTGGTGGGGAGCATTGTGTCACAGCGCCTGTTCTTGTCTCCTCCCTCCTCATCCTCTTGCCTCCTCCTCCTCAAACAACAAACAAGCAATACAGCTTTTTGGTCCCCAAACACTAAGAAGCCAGCCTGGACTGACAAGATGGAAGAAAAAGCTCTTTGCTTCTGGTAGGTTCTCAGAAAGTGTGAAACCACTGGTAAGGGACCCCAATGGGAGATGCTTCCCAGGCTCCTCAAGAGCTGCTGCGCTGCAGTTGAGGGGGAAGCTTGGTGGGGTTGGGGGCATGTGTGTGGCTGAGGACAAGACTAGCCCTGCAACACCCAACCCTCAGAGACCTTCTGAACACTTCTGTCTGCCCACCTGCAAACCTCCCTGGCAGGGGCTGGGTGCCAGGAGGGGAGTGGGGTGATGGCACCCATGTTGGGAGCACATAGAACCCCCTACCCCCCCATCCCTTCCTGACTGCTCTGAACGTGAGAGACAGTGCTTATTCTCTGAGCAAGGTTTATTCTCATCTAGAGGGCTGCTGGGATTTATTGATGGCTTTGCAAACACACACCCAGCAGATTCCAGTTCAGAGCCCAGCATTATTCTAGGCAGCTGAAACAAAAGGTTGCAGCTCTATTTTCCCAGAGGAGAAAGCCACCAGCACAAGATTATCATTAAAAATCAAGAGATCGTTCCACCTCTCCCTTCAAGAGCATAAAAAAGCTGCTGCAGATAAGGTTTAATCAGACTAGATGATCTCCAGAGGTCCCTTTCAACCCCTACCATGCTGGGATTCTGCGTGCTTCTCTCCCTGTGTAATCCACGAAGCAGCAAACTGGGTTTTCTACAGAAAGGTCTTGCAGCACCTTTCAGGAAGGCTGCCATGGAGCCCAACAACGCTGCAATTTCCCTAAAGGACCAATCCTGGAAAACCATAACAGCTCAAAAAAAAAAAAAAATCGAAAATCAGAGAGCCTGCTTTGGATGCACACATTCAGCAGCAAAACCAGCAGGGCAGGGCCACCAAAACCCCCGAGTTTCCAGCAGGCAGGTAGGCCTGCCTCGGATTATGGTGGGAATTTAGATGGAAGTGGCCACAAAACATGAGTGAGAGGATGATACAGCCACTTACAGCACAGCACCAGCTGTTCCCCTTAGTTTGGCTTTAAAGCTTGTTAGACCAGCAATTTTTTTTTGATGGCTCGAATTGGGTTTTCATGTTTGTTTTTTTTTTCCATCTAATCCCAGTTTCCCCTCCACATCTCGTTTAAAGCCGTGTTGACGGCAGAGCAGAGCTTTGGTGATCCCTCTGAGCCCCAACGTTAAGCATTAAGCCGTAAACTAGGAATGTAAGACTCTTGTCTGAATTAAAGTCCTTTGCTTGCTATGATTAAGCATGGACGGGCTGCAGGGCATGCAAAGACCCCAGCCTCTTGTTGGTAGCATTTGCAGGACCCTTCTGCCCTGTCTTCCCCCACCACCAAATCTCACTTCTCCTCTGCCCTGGGTTGCTTCAATGCAAATCTACAGGTTCCAGTGGTGCAGTCACAACTGTGAATCCCATGTGCAACTTGGGTTGTCTCGCAACGCCTTGGCCCACCTCATCCTCCCACTCCCCTGGGCCAGAATTGGATGTCTCTTCACCAGTGCAGCCCAGTCCCCTCCCCAAAAATCCTGGTCAAAGAGGGGACAGGAGGTAGGACCCAGCACCCAGTGACCCGTTGAACATACGGGGCTACCTGTGGCAAGGGGTTGAACTGATGCCATGCTGGGCTGGTTCCTTATCTCCTGCAGGGTAGGAGCATCCTTCACTTCAAGCTAGCAGGCTGCAAACTCACAGACAAAAACAAGAGGCCCCTCCATTCAGAGGCTTGTACCCCCAACGCCACCACCCACCCCAGCTAAGAAGGTATCAATGCAGCAGCACCTACCTCCATCCGAGTAGGTCTCTGTCCCGTAGCCATCCTGTAATCCATTGCTCCAGGTGCCTTCGTACTTGGCCCCATTTCCAGTGCATTCTCGGACCCCATACCGTCCCTTAAATCCATGGGTCCACTCTCCTTTGTACACCCACTTCCCTTTGCTCTCCATGCCAATGCCATGGCGCTTGCCCTGCGCCCAGGTGCCCTGGTAAGTGTTGCCGCTGGGCCAAGTGTAGACCCCCAAGACCTCAAAGCCGTGACTCCAGGAGCCCGAATATTCACCTTGACCCTTCGGGCCGGTACAGATTCCGTGGCCATGAGCCTTTCCGTCCTCCCAGCCTCCACAGTACGACCCTCCATCGTCAAAATTAAACCTTCCCCCACTGGACATGCATGTAATTCGGTTTGCAAATCCCCCAAAAGGTGAAAGAAAAAAAAAAAAAAAAAAAAGAGGGGAAGAAAACAAAAATGCAGAAAATGAAACACGAACGATGACTTGGGGGAAAAAATAATTAAAAAAATATTTAAAAATCTCAAATCAAATCAAACTCAATTGAAATCATGCACCAGATCCAGGGAGCTGCTTTTAAGCCAGTTTCTTGTGATTATTCATTCTCTGGGAGTATGTTGAGGCTCAGTTCGTTCTTCCTCTGCTGTGGAAACAGTATCATTAAAAAAAAAAAAAAAAGGAAAAAAAAATAGCAGCAAGAACAGCAGCAGCTATTGGGTTTTGGTGCAAACGACTCCACCTAAAAACCATCCAAGGCAGGGAACGGGGGTGGGGGAGAAGAAGGGGGAAAAAAAAAAAAAAAAAAGGGAAAGATAAAGAGGGAAAAAGAAAGAAAAGGGGCTAAAAAAGAGGGGGAAATAAAAAGGGGAAAAACAAAAGGGAAAAAATGAAAAAGGGAAAATGAAAGAAAAAAGAAAACAAAAAGGAAGGATGAAAATAAAGGGAAAAGAGGGGGGAAAGGGGAAAAAAGGAAGGGGAAAATAAAAGGGAAAGGGGAAAAAGAGGGGGAAAGAACAAAAAATGGGGGAAATAAAAGGAAAATAAAAGGGGGGAAAAGAGGGGAAAAAAGGGAAATAAAAGGTGGAAAGAGGGGGAAGGGAAAAGGAAAAAAAATGAGAGAGAGAGAAAGAAAAAGGAAAAAAGGGGGAGGAAAAACCCTAGGAAAAAAAGAGGCCAAACGCCAAGAGCAGGAAGGAAACGGAAGCGGAGCAGCCGCCCGGCACAGCCCGGAGGGGCGGTGGGTCGCTCAGCTCCGAGCCCCCTCCTCGATGCCCTCCAGCTCGGGCTGCCCCGGCCGGCCGAGCTGGCTCGGGCGGGGGGCCGGGGGGGGCGGCGGGCGCGGTGGCATGGCGGGGCCGGCCGGGAGGCTCAGCACCGGCAGCACCGGCGGCAGCGGCAGCGGCAGCGGCAGCAGCAGCAGCAGCAGCAATGCGGTGATGCCTCCGCCGCCCTCCCGCTCGGCTCCCCCAACCTCTCCCACGCCACCCCCGCGCCCTAAAAACCCGCCATCGCCTCCGTTAGCCACATTCCTCCCCCCCTCCCCGACAACAACACCGCCGTTCTCCCCTCCTCCAGCAAACCTCACTCCCGGGAGGACCCGCTCGCCTCGCCCAGCGGATCCCGCATCTTTTGCCGGAGGATGCTCGGAGGGAGGTTTGGATGCTGCGGTGAGGGGCTGAGGGTCGGGTAGAGGGGCGTCCTCCCCACCCCCCAACCCCCCTCCTCCTTTTTCCCGGCTCCTACGGGGATAAATCCTGCTTATTAATGATCCTGGGCTTTCTGCTCTGCCTCATCTCCCTGCTCCTGGCTCAGGGTGGATTTAAAGAGACAGGAACTGCGTCGCCTTCACTTCCCACCCCAGCAGGCCCGCAGCCCCCTGCAGCCCCACTGGGATGTTTCCTAATTTTTTATTTATCCTTTCATCTCCCCCCAGCCCCATTCCCAAAATCGTCCTGCTTCCATCCTCTTCCAGACCCCATTTGCAGGTGGTTGGGTGGGTGAGTGGTGGTGGATACAAACGATGGGACCTCACTGAGATGCTCCCTGGTTTTTTTATTTATCCTTTTATCTCCCTCCCACCCATTCCCATTTTTTTCCCACTGCCATCCCCTGCCAGACTCCATTTGCAGGTGGGTGGGGGTAGGGGTTGAGGAGGGGAACAGACGAGGGGAAAGGGCCAAACACCTCGTTCAGCTCCACCAACACCAAATCTCTGGGCAGACTTTGCTCCAGCAACACTGCAACTGCAACACCAATTATTTATTCATGAAAAGGCCGTGGCTCTCTCTTGGGGTTTATGACAGCAAGGCTGGGCTGGGCTGGGCTGCCCTGAACCTCCATCCCCTCCTTCCAGCACAGAGCGTCTCATCGAGGTCCTTCCTATCCGTCAGGAAAAAAGGCACAACAGTAGAAAGAGCTTGCCAAGCTTATCCATAGATCCATTTCAGATTTTTTTTCATTCCTGGGATTACTGAAGATGTGAAATCCTCACCCAGCTTGGCTTCGTGCCTCCAGAGTATGCAGGGTCCTGGTCCTGCCACACTTCCCCTTGTTTCTAAAGGTGCCAAGTGGTTGCATCACACATACATAGATATTTATGTTAACACACCAGTGCATTGATGCACAAGTATTAAAGGGGGAGCTCTGCTTGAGAGCAATTAAAAAGATGCTGACAGGTGCCTGTAAAGCAAAATCTGGGAGCTGTAGGCAAACAGGCTTCTTCCCCAAACTCTCCGGCAGCGCACTGGCTCGTGTTTGCCTCCTGCCATCACCTCTGCTCTTACTGGAGTGCTAGTTTTGAGCCAGGACTATCCACTTGGATTCAAGATCTGGCTCAGCCAGGATTCCAAGTAACACACACACCAAAAAAAAGAGCTGTATGAAACCCTGTGATACAAAACTATGGGATTTAGGCAAATGGATCCCATTGGAAGGGACAACTGCACTCACTACTTGCCTCAGTTGCCTTCCTATTAGGAAGTTTCAGGCTTCATCTTTCCATTTATTTCCCCCCCCCCCCCCTTTAATGTATTTTGTTGTCCATCCATTGAAAGACAGCAACAGCCTTGTCTGGGTAAATACTTTCCTCTCTTTGCTGGAGGGCAGAGGGGCAGAGATGCAACCAGGGTGAGTGGAAGTTTTCCCACTGTCAGTTGAAAATGCCTTTTCAAACTAGAGTGAGTCCTTCAGGAATGCAAGCACTGTCCTCATTATACTTTGTGAGGTTTGGGGTTTGTCCAAAAATCCCCACCCTTCAGGTACTGCATTTTTTGGCAACAGCAAACTCCCATTTTTTATTCATGGGGAGAGACTTTGGTTGGAAACCCCAAAACTTTCCAAGAAAAACTCTACAACTGAAGCTGCTTCAACTTGTAGAAAAATTTTGGCAGGGAAAAAAAAAAGGAATTCCAGCCCCATTCTGTTGTTTTCTCAGTGGTTTTACACAGTTCTAGTAGTTTTGCATGTTAATTGGCATGCTAATTTATGGCCAACTCTTCCTTCTGTGGAGTTCAACAGGGTGTAGAGACCAGAGGGCAAGATCTGCACACACCCCAAGGAGTGATGCACCTCCAACCAAGGTGGGATGCTGCCCCTCATAAATGAGGTGTCTGAAATAACAGCATGTTTAATGGTACCTGAGGAAAAAGAAATCACTACAAGCAACCTTCTCTTCGTGACCTCATTTAGGCTTTGTAGTGTGCCCATAGCCTGTTTTCCTGCCCTGTGGCTGGAGTGGAAGATTCAGTCAGAGAGAACCACCTTGGCCATTAAAGGGTCTGAGATGGGCTCAGGAGGCTCCAAAAATTGCCAACATCCACCTTGGCAGCTAAAAAAGAAGAGTGTGGGAACACCAGATGAAAGGGCTGCATAGATGATGAGAGACCCCAGGGTGATCGTGGTGTGACAGCCAACCACAAGGCAAGCCACACTGCTGTCCCTGAGCCTATCCCCAAGTAAATCTGGTTTTCCTAGACCTAATCCAAATTTAGTTTAAAACAAAAAGTCATGCCCCAGTCATCTGCAGTATTTACTGCCTTGGGGAGTCCTTTCCAACCAGGTCGTATTTCCTCAGTGCTGCTGATGTATTGGAGGTTGAAGGAGAGGAAATTCCAGATTAGGTTTCACACCAGACCTGGATACAACTGGGTTTTTCCCTCTGGATGATGTTCTTGCTACTGGTGGTGACCTCCACAGGTGCTGTCATGCTGGGGCCAAATCTGAGCTCAGCAGTGGGATTTCAGCTAATCCTGAAGACATCTCCATGAAGGGTACAATGGTGTTAGAAGGGACAGGCAAGTTGTATTCTTAATAAACTGCAGCCTGAGTGGATGAGGGGAGTGAGGCAATGTTTGAGATAAGGGAATAATGATTTTTAAAAAATACAGTAAAAAGCAAATTAGCTTCTGACAAGTGACTGAGCATGGATGGGAGAAGACAAAATAGCATTGGGCAGTTGGAGCCATGCAGACTATAGAGAATAGAAAGCACATGCCTCTTCTTGGTGTGCCTTGAAGACAGACAGGCTGGTGGGAAAGCAGAGATTTCTGGTGGATCCCATCCTGTCCCTGCATGCAGAAATCTGGGGTACAGCCCAATGGAGCAGCTTAGGGAGGGATAGGGATGCAGGTAATGGGGTTTCCTGTACAGCATGGTTCAGAAAGACAAGTGCAGGGCATTGGGGAGACCCAGCCTTCCCAGGAAACCTGCTTGGAAGCTTGGCTATGTTTCAGAAAGAGCAAAAAAAACTGCCACAGAGCAAAGGGAGAGAGAGGATTAGCTGGAGGAATCCACACTGCTGCTGCATCCTCAGCATGAGACCAGTGGGATGTACCTCCAAAAGTCCAGCTGCCCAGAAAAACATCTCCAGCATTCCAAGGAGGTGGGCAGCTTTTTTTCTGGGAATTTGACCCTGTGAATCACAACAGAGGATGGGGAGAGGAGGAGGAGGAGGAATGGTGTGCTGGCCTCCTTGAGCCCAGACATGAGATGCAATTCAAAGGCTTCTCAACTCAGTGGGCCACCATCCACAGAGGAGGATGTTTTTTTGGCACTAGCAGCAGGGCTTTGCAGGACCTCACAAACTGCAGGCAGCTCCTGGGGATGCCCAAATGATGCTAGAGGGGAAATACATCAAAGTGATTGCAAAAAGAATATGTCCCTATTTCACAAGGAAAAAAAGAAAAAAGGGATCTAAATGTGGGATTACATATCTGGTTGTTTAGGTGGTGTAAGAAGGTTTGTGTTTACCCAGGGTGAGACCATCTCAACACAGGAGAGATGTGGACCTGTTGGAGCAGGGCCAGAGGAGGCAACAGCAATGATCCAAGGGCTGGAAGCCCCCTGCTGTGAGGATAGACTGAGAGAGTTGGGGTTGGTTAGCCTGGAGAAGGCTCCAGGGAGACCTTCTTGTGGCTTTTCAGTGCTTTAAGTTGCTGAGAAGAAAGCTGGGCTTTAAACTAACAGAAGGAAACTTAGACTGGATAGAAGGAAGGCTTCTTGACACTGAGGATGGTGAGACACTGGCCTAGGTTGCCCAGAGAGGTAGGAGATTCCCCATCCCAACCTGCTCTAATTGCAGATGCCCCTGATGACTGCAGGGGGTTGGACTAGATGACCTTGAAAGGTCTCTTGCAACCCAAACCATTCTATGATTCCATGACTCTATGACCTGCATGGAGCTGTAGAGCTCAGTTTGCCTCCATCTCAGAAGGAAGAGCTCATGGGAGGTACTCTGGCCAGGCAAGCCAGGGGTCAGTTAGCTTGTAACATAACAGAGGAGGAAAGAGCACAACTGGTCCATGCTCACTCAAACAAACAAACAAACAAATCCAACTGGGAAATCGCAGGACACTGCAGCAACAAAAACCACCAGCACAAGGTGGAACTGCTGAAGACAACACCACACCCCTGCTCCTAGGGCCACAGTATGGTGGGGTGATTTCTCCAGCCAGAGTATTGCAGTCCTGTCTTACAACCCCCTTCTCGAGTTGATTTCCACTTGTGTCTGGAGGTATTGATCCCAGGTCCTGATCCACATCCTACTGTGACTGCTCTGGGAGCAGATCTCCTTTTCCTGAGTGCTGCCAGTACCAGGTTGGTCCCAAATCATTAGGAATATGGAAATAAATTATCCAGAGTGTTTCAGGATCAATATCCTGAAGAAATAAAGTATGAAGCAAGAAAGGTCTGCAGCAGGGACTTGACACAATCTGTTTCTTTAAGCATCCACATCCATAATATCTAATAAAAATCTTGGGATCATTGGGGATTTTAGACCGAGCAATGGATGCCAGAGGTCCTGAGCTGCTAGTATTAAAATACTCTCAGAATTTCAAGAGGGGGAAAAAAGTGATAATAAAATCATTTCCTAATGGAAAAAATATTGCCTCCAATGTGAGGGAATTCCACCTTCAACCTCGCCCTGGCAGGTGAAGATGAATTTCTCGCTGCACAATATAAACTTCCTACATTAAAAGGTCATGTTCCACAAAGCAGAAAATAATCACAAGTCAGATCACTTTGGAGAAAAGCTTGAAATGAAAAACAGGTTGAAAAGGGAGAAGCCTTTAAAAATATTTTACCCCCAAAAGCAGCACAGCAGACAGAAATCTTGGTTCAAAACACCAACACGGCTTGGAAAGGAAGCGAAAGAGCCGCCAAGACTAACACATAAAATATAAACATGCAGGAAAAAAAAAGAAAAGGGAAACTGGTAGCAATTAACAGACCTCAGGAGCCAGGGAAATTAAATACAGAAGGATGTTTTCCAAGGTTTTCAAGAAAAGGAGCTTTGCATTAGCAGTTGAACAACACCACACAGAAATGGAAGATTTATCAATGACATTGAAAGGGCAGAAGGGCTCAGGGCATGTTTCTTGCTGGTATCTGGTGGGAAGAAAAGACAACATGCCCATGAAATACTTTCCAAGAGCATGTTGGAGGTCTGCTGAAGAGCAAAGCTGATGGAGCTGTGGTATTTTAAACCAGCAGATGTGAATAACTTGCAAGAGTTGTAAAGGAGATGGCCAAGGAGCTGTCTGGATAGTTAATGATGATTTTCAATAGCCTTGGAACAGGCATTGGATGTACTGGAGGGCTGGGGAAAAGCCAGCACTGTGCCCACACTGCAAGGGGTGAACAAGCCACCAGGCATTTTAAGCCTTTAAGCCTGGGAGGAATCTTGGACAATTAATGGAACCACTAATGCCGAACTTGGATGGATAGAGAATGAAATGAGGGTGATGTGACAAAAGGCAAAGAGGAGTTTGAGGAAAACAGGCAGTGGTGAGCTCACCCTCTTTCACCAGGGTGTTGAGTAGAGATAATCACTGAGTAGAGATAATCATGTAATATCCTCAGCTTTCCTCACAGCCCTTGGCTTGGTCCCACACAACGGATTGATCAGGAAACAACACAAAGTCAACAGGGCTTGCATTAAAGAGATGAAAACTGCACAGCTGAGGGGACTCAAGCTGCAAACAGTGAGTGCAAGCACATGTATGTCCAGAGGTATTGCAGGCCTTGAGCTGCAGCATGCCTGGATCAGGGAAGGGCTGAGGTGGTCTTCATCTCCTGCTTGCAGCACCAGCACGTGAAGAGGAGCTAAGTGCTGGTGATCAGAGCAAGCTGGCAAGAAGGAAGAGGAAGGTTTTATTCTCTGTATCGAGTTCAGACTCTCTGGAAAACACATCTCTTCCAGTGGGGTTAGGAGTCAGTGGCTCAAAATCAACATGTTAGTGTGGTCCTGAAGTAGCTGGAGGGATGGGAAGCCTTCTGTGATAGGATCAGACTTGATGTGGGCAGTTTTAAATAAACAAAACACCTCTCAGCCCAGCTTGTAACCTTTAATAGAATCATAGAACCATTTCAATGGGAAAAGACCTTTAAGACCAGCAAATCCAACCATTTTGAGGGTTGCTTGCCTTGTGTGTCTGTCCTGGGCTGGAAGGGGTGGTGCAGCCACCACCTTACCACCACCACCCAAGAACAACAACCAGAGTGATCTCGAGGTTTAACCACATTAGACTGAAATATGCAGCTTTGAGAAGTGGAATGATTTTCATTTTTTTTTGCTTCCTGCTCATTTCCTCCCCCAGTTAATTGAATTCCAGGAGTGTACAATCACCTGATGCCATCCCGAAGTTTTCTCTTATCTACTTGATCTCCAGCTAAACTCCCCCCCCCCAAACCAATTTAAGACCAGAATGGTACTGCAGCTCAAAGGGCTGCTGCTAATCTTCCAGTAGATTGTAGCTTATGAAAGTGATTGAAATGGTTGGAAATTGCATTACTTGAAGGAGGTCAGCCTTTGAGTTGTAAGTAGCATCTCTCTTTTTGAATATGTGGCTGCTTCAACTCTAATCATCTCTCACAGGTCAACAGAAGTCAAGACCTGCCTCGACCAGAAAGAGAAACTCCTGCGTGTCCTTGGGCTTAATAGCGGTTTGCAAAGAGCTTAGGAGAAAAGGATGAAGTGTTTTGCAGCCTGCAATATCCTCATTGTCTCAAAGGGGAAATGGGTTTGCAGAGAGAGGAAGGACAGGGATGGCTAATGGGCATGTTACAGGCATGTGTACAATAAATTACCTTGATTGTCTTCTTTGTGTGCTGGGCATGGGCTAAGTGCCTCTGCTGGTCTCTGAATGTATCATGTTAACCTGCTGCATACAGTATGTGTCTGTTTATCCTGCCAATTACTGCAAATCTAATCAGCTTTAGCTGGGTAAAAATAGAGCCAGTTTCCGTGTGGAAATCAAGAGGCACAAAAACAGCAGCAAAGAAGCTGATCCTGATCAACAGAGCACATGGGGGACAAGGGCTGCAGCGCTGGGAGCGTGAAATGTGTTGTGATGCTTTCTTCCCTGCGGCCAGATCGATCTTTTCCCCCAAGTCTATCTTCCTCCCAGCACCCATCAGGCAGCCTGAAGGAAGGAGTTGGGGAATGTGGAAACCTCAGGCAAAACCTCCTCCCAGCACTGATGTTTCACATGTTTTCAAGGAGGGAAGGAATAGGGCTGCAATCAGCTGGAAGGGACAAATGGGTCAAGACTGACACAGAAGAAGCAGAGGTTACAGGAGGGATTTTGCAGTAAGGAGCAGGTAGCTCAGGCCATTTGGTACTCAGGTTAGGGGAGAAACTATGCTGCTGCAGATTTAGATAAATTGGCAGATGGGTGATGACCAGATTTGAGTTTCTATGTGTTGTGGAACATCCCCAGCAAGTGTATTTGATAAAATCAAGCTGCTGTCCTGTGTAAAAGCCCCCAAAAGCAAATGCAAGGAGAAAAGGAGAATGCATGGCTCTGCAGGTAGTGGCATATCGTCCTCCTTTCCTTTCTCCATCCCTTTCTGATGTTTGCTAAAGAATGGAGATAGCTTTTGCCAACTGTGATACTGGAAGCTGAAAAATAAAGTCAGGGAAAACCAAAGTGATTTGCCCTCAAGAATTCTCATCTGGCCCTTCATTTTACTGGATCACCCAACAATAAATGTATGTTCAGCTATTTGTTCACAATACACCCCAGACATGCTGGACATGCTGAAGCAGGTCCAAAGAATAGCAACGAAGCTGGTGAAGGATCTAGAGCACAGATCTTGTGAGGAACACCTAAGAGAACTGGGTTGGGTCAGCCTGGAAAAAAGGAGGCTGAGGGGAGACCTTCTGGATCTCTCAAAATCCCTGAAAGTAGATTGGAGCCAGCAGGTGGGGGTCAGTCTCTTCTCCCAAAGAACAAGCAATAGGACAAGAGGAAATGGCCTCAAGTGGCACCAGGGGAGGTTTGTGTTGGACGTGAGGAGCAATTTCTTCCCTTTGAGGGTTGTAAGCCCTGGAATTGGCTGCCCAGGGCAGTGGTGGAAGGGTTTCAAAGCCATGAAGGTACACTGCTGAGTGGCATGGTTTAGCAGTGAGCTGGCAGTGCTGGGTTGGATTTGGTGATCTTAAAAGTCTTTTCCAACCCAAACAATTCCATCGTGCTATGATTTTATCCTTCTTACGGTCACCTCTCTGCAAGACACAGCCTGCCATGCAGAGTCTTTGCCCTTCCCATCTCAGCTGCAGATCTCTGCAGCCAGCAATACAACAACATTCATTTGAAGGGACTTGGTTTCTCCAGCCACCCACATTTCCCTACACTTCCCATCCTGCCAGTCTGCCTGCCTCTCTCGCGGAAGGCTGGCATACCCCTTGGCACGGCAGAAGACCCGAGGGCAGTTAATTCTGCAGAGCTGAAAGGTGCTTGTAAATAAACCTGAGCTAGCCAGTCTTAACCAAACACAACATGGCCTTCATTTCCAGCCTCTGAATTTCATGTCTGCGACCAGGGAGCGGGAGTGCTGCTGATAATTAAGGGACATCTGTCACCCGCATGTTCCTGCTGGTTTTGTCAGGAAATGCGGCTGACATAATGTGAGGAGAAGAAACCTGCTTCAGAAAACGACTTGGCATGCTGGCTGCCATCTTCATCACAGCCACGTGCAAAGGCTGCTCCTGCCTGCTGAGGGTGGAGAGGACCAGAGGAGCTAATCACAGAATCATCCTCACAGAATCACCCTCACAGAATCATCCTCCCAGAATCATCCTCACAGAATCATCACAGAATGTTAAGGGCTGGAAGGGACCACGAAAGATCATCCAATCCAAACCCCCCTGGAGAGCAGGGTCACCCAAACCAGGTCACACAGGAACGCACCCAGGTGGGTTTTGAATATATCCAGAGAGGGAGACTACACAACTCCCCTGGGCAGCCTGTTCCAGTGCTCCATCACCCACTAACGTGGGGTTCCTCGTGGGTGGCATCCCAAAGTTTTGCCAAACTTAGTAGAAAAAGCCATGTCTGGTCCCTCTGTCCCACCTCAGTCTGGAGACAGGCTTCACCTTGTGTGGGATTAAAAAAAACCCCAACAACAACAAACAAACAAAAAACCCAAACAAACAAATAAACAAACAAACCCCAAAACACTCAAAAAACCAAAAAAGCAACTTGTCAGTTGTTGGGATTTTTTGGCTTGGGGGTATTTGAGGTGTTTTTTAGAAAGAGGTTGGGGATTTCTGGATAAACAGCCACAGAAAGTCTCTGGGTGTTTAATTTGGAAAGCTCTCAGAAGAGCTCCAGGGCTTCTGAAGTTGAGGGTTATGAGTATTGGCCAAAAAAGGCTTTCCTTGTTTTTCTCAAGCTCCCAACAGGCTGAATACTAATATCTGGGTTTTGCCAGTGGGAAAACTGAGGCAGGGACCAACAACATGTTTTGGTGAAGGTGACAGAGAAAGGCAGCACTGCTGCTCTCACACAACCAGGGTCAGAAACACTCAATCCTCTGCTCTGCTGCTTTGGAAAAGGTCCACTTTGGAACCTTGGGATTAAGGTTTTCCTCTAATGGAAGAAATAAGGGAGAGGAGAGGAGAGGAGAGGAGAGGAGAGGAGAGGAGAGGAGAGGAGAGGAGAGGAGAGGAGAGGAGAGGAGAGGAGAGGAGAGGAGAGGAGAGGAGAGGAGAGGAGAGGAGAGGAGAGGGAGAGGAGAGGAGAGGAGAGGAGAGGAGAGGAGAGGAGAGGAGAGGAGAGGAGAGGAGAGGAGAGGAGAGGAGAGGAGAGGAGAGGAGAGGAGAGGAGAGGAGAGGAGAGGAGAGGAGAGGAGAGGAGAGGAGAGGAGAGGAGAGGAGAGGAGAGGAGAGGAGAGGAGAGGAGAGGAGAGGAGAGGAGAGGAGAGGAGAGGAGAGGAGAGGAGAGGAGAGGAGAGGAGAGGAGAGGAGAGGAGAGGAGAGGAGAGGAGAGGAGAGGAGGGGAGAGGAGGGAGAGGAGGGAGAGGAGGGGAGAGGAGGGGAGAGGAGGGGAGAGGAGGGGAGAGGAGAGGAGTTGCTTGAACCATGGAATTTTGTGGCAGGGTTTTCTCCTCCACACCACCACATACCACTTTCCAGCCTCACAAAGCCAGACTTTAAGCTTAAACCCGTGGAGACTCAGGAATCAACCAAGTAAGGAAGTAGTTTGGCACCTGATTAGAAAGAAGGGTTTAGGCTTTCAGTTTAATGGAGATGCTGGTGCACGGATTTCAGTGTGAATAATGAATGTCTGGAAACACTTTGGGCGTTGCAAATGGTGAGGACAGTGTGTTTTCCTGTGTTCAGAAAGCCAGTGGCAGCAATTCCCAGAATTGTTTGGACTGGAGCAATAGAGATTTATAATTCATAACAAAGAAGAAATGTCTTTCATTGAAGCAAGAAGACACAGGAATGCAAGAAAGCTACTCATATTCTTTTTGCTATGAAATACTGACACAGAAAGGTCTTCAAGGATTATTTTTCCTGAGCAGGTAAATGGCTATGGAAAGATTTAGGTTAGACATCAGGAAGAAATTCTTCCCCATGAGGGTGGTGAGGCACTGGAACAGGTTGCACAGTGAAGTTGCAGAGGCTTCAAGCTCAGAAGTGTTTAAAGCCAGGTTGAATGGGGCCTTGAGCAAGCTGGTCTAGTAGGAGGTGTCCCTGGCAATGGCAGGAGGGTTAGAAGTAGATGATCTAGACCCAAACCACTCTATGATTCTATGATTATATGATTCTGTGATTCAGTGGTTTAATATCTGAGGTAGTTTTTCAAACAAGGCTTCTTTCTTATGCCTTATTTTTGTAGGAGATTTAAAGCAGGTGCACCCTGCAGTCTGGAATAGTGAGTCTAGGCTGTCTAAACACATAAAACTCCTTTGGTTCCCAAAAGTCAGAGTAGAAAGCTATCCTACACAATCCCTGCTTTGTGTTTAAAAGAAATAAGCAAAGCACAACACAAACCTCCACAAAACTCCAAGCCAGATTCACAGGGTTTCAAGATCTGCTTAAGGAATCAGCAAGTAGGATTCAGGAGCAGTTAACAACAGAGTGTATTACATGGTACCTATTAACATGGGATAATCCAGGAGGGAAAGAAAGGATGAGGGATAAAGGAATGTCACCCCAGAACAGCAAGACCTTTAGAAATCAAGCCATGAGAATTCTAAACCCCCAGATTAACTCAGCTGTCACTGTCAAGAGACACCCCAGGCACAAAGCATGGCAGGGATAAAGAAGAAATGAGTATTTGAATTCTCACTGTGATCAAATGCACACCTTGGTCCCACCCAAACAGGGTCCCAGGAGCACATGGTGCTGATAAACCCCAGCCAGGAGCTCTTCTGAAGTGGGGGAGGGAAATTTGGATTTGGACTGAAGCATCACTTTTATGTGGTGGTTTGGCCCTGCTCATGCCAGACACAATGGGACAAATGGAGCTCCTTAAAACCAGTGGAGCTAGGGGCTTCCTTCCCTCTCCTCTGTCTCATTCATTTCTTACCCAGTCTCATTTTTAGCCAGAAATAACCTTCTTCTTTGGGCTCCCATTTCCTAGAAATGCTCTTCTTCTCACAACCACCCCAAGCTCCTCCTTTACCCTCTGCTGATGTTTACCAGTATCACTTGGCCCATCCCTCCAAACATCCTTTGTGATCAAAGCCACCAGGATTTTCAAGAATCTGTGAGGTTTGGGTGGTTAATTCTGGAGAAGGTCTCAAATTGAAGGTCAGTGTCAAATGAATACTGACACAGTGGTCAAGCATTGGAGGAGACTGCCCAGGGAATTGTTGGAGTCACCATCTCTGGAAGTGTTCAAAAACCATGTGGACATGGCACTTCAAGACATGGTTTAGAGGGCATGGTGGTGGTGGGTTGATTGTTGGGCTTGATCTTAGAGGTATTTTCCAGCCTTAATTATTCTATAATTCTGTTCTACGATTCAATTTTCCCCTTACCTCGAGTGCCCCAGGGTCTGCCACCTTCTTAAGGAAGAACTCACAAGGGTCTGAATTTTTAACATAAGATGCCCAGGTGAAACTCTGGAGTGAAAACCCTTCAGGTTATTTTGTGAAAGTGAAAACTGGGAAGAAATTGGCTTTCAAGCCACCCAGCTGATTATCAGAGCTGCTGAGCACTCACTTTTGGTCTTCAGCTCTGAATGTATTGATCCAAAGTGCTTGCACATAGCTCTGGAGTGCTGCAGAGCATCCTTTGCTCCTACTGATGTTCTGTGAGCATTCAGTCCTGTACAGGCCCCATTCCTAAAGCTGTGTACAAACCTCCAAAATCGCAACAGCCTACTTTCCTTGCTGGAAAGAGGGGGAAGGGGAAAGCACATTCTGGGAAAAACCAGAACCATCTGAAATGAAATTCTGGCCCAGCTGAAGTGAATGAAGGTGTCACCAGGACTTTGAACAGGCAGGTTGGGATCTTGCTCTGTCTGCAACAGGCATCTGTTCTGGTGTCCCAAAAAGACCTCTTTAAACAAGAGCAGGCTGTGCATGGGTTTCATCAGTCTCAAGTATTTCCCATGCTTATTTTCTTGGCCAAAGCCCCAGATCTGCCAATTGCTGTAGTGTACACTCTGCTGCCCTGTGTTCCCTCTGATGCAGCCAGACCTTGGAATTATTTTCCCTTCCTTTCCTAAACTCCTGAGCTGTGCCACTCTGAGCTGTGAGCCCCATCCATGCTCCTCCCCAAATACCTCTGGTTTATATTTACTCCTCAAAACGCTTTGGGATCGTTTTGGGAAGAAAGATTCTCCAGCAATGTAAGATGACACCATCCTTCAGTGGCTCTGTCCACGAGGATGTGACAGCAGCCCAGCAATTTACTATTCCTGTCCCATGAAGTAAAAATGCTTCAGAGGTGTGAGAGGGACCAGGGACTTGGATGTAAGGTTTCTTCTTGCCTCTTAGCCACAGCAGCATGGGAGCAGACAGAGATGGACTGTTCATGGAGGTCCACCCAAGCTCCACATGGACCACGTGTGAACCACCATCCTTGTGACACCAGGGAAACCACCATGACCAAAAGGATGCCCTCAGCAATCACAAGCACTCAGCCAAGCATGGGTTTATTGCAAAGCTACTGTCTCAGAGAAGCCATTCCTTCTTTTACCACCCCTGTTTTTTTAATTTGTCAGCTAGGAATAATTGCTGGCACATGATGCTAACTTCTGGGTCCACAAGGACCAGCTTCCTCCCAGAGCTGGGGAAAAACAATGTTTATGCTGGCTGCTGACATCATCCTCATCCACCTGGTCAAGACACTGCTGCTCCTGCTTTATGCTGAAATCCCAGGAAGGAAAGCACAGGTCAGTCTTGCTGGTGGACCTCAGGGTCACCCTTTCATCCCACCTGCTCTGAATCTCCCACTGTGGCTGGGACAGGAGCAGGAGACTCCAAACCCTGAGCCACATTGGCTGAAGTCCACAGGAAAAGCTGTCAGTGTGTGATGCAGAGCCAGGCTTTGGGACCTAGACACATTACTTTTCCCTTCCTCTCACTGCTGTGACCTATCACTTTCCAGCCACCAGTTCCAAAGAGGTTCACACTTCCCATTCAACTTGTCTACCACCTGCTCCAGAAGAGCACCAGCTTTGGACAGGCAGATGGGGAAAACAAGGCAGAGGGGCAGATCTGCCCAGCATTGTACCAAGAATCACTGCAGAGGCAGACCAGGGACAAAGGTATCTCCTAGTCCAAGGCTTCATCTTGTTTTTTCCATTTATAAGCAGCAGTGTGCCCAGCTGCAGCTGCACCAGAAGGAAAGATAGGAACCAGTATCCCAGTTATAGACATCTCAGCTCTTTCCACTCTTTCCTTGAAGGCATGAAGAAGAGCCAGGGTGTCCACACTGCTGGGAATGACTGATGGATCTGCAGTTTCACTAACACTTCTTAATAAAATTCTAGGTCCTAGAATTGTTTTGCAAAAGTTTCAAAACCAAAAGGAGACCTTCATCTATTGTGCTCTCTCCCAATGTCCACATTGCTTTTTAAAAGCCTAACATGGAAGCACTGCGTTGCTTTGCCCTTCTGAAAATTCCTCTTCTGTTTTTAATCCTGTGCTGTTAAAACCAATTTCCTCATTTCTCTGAATTGCCATTTTGTAACCCTGTAGATGATTGCTGCTAATAAATTAGTGACACCTATGTGGAGAAGTGACCCAGTCCCGTGATGTGTTTTGGTGGTCAAATGTCCTGGATTTGGAGAGCTGGGGAGCTGCACTCATCCCTCCAACCAAGGAAGGGTGAAAATGCTGCTGAGGTCTGTATACAGCACAGATCTGAGGTGATTCTGCCCCTCCAAAGTGACATTTCTGGGATGGAGAAGTGGATCCACTTGATAACTGGCTGGTCCATGTCATCCCTGAGGTTGGATGACATTTCACAGTTGAGGGGCTAGGAAGTGCTGCAGGAAGGTTTGCCTTTTCTGAGGAAGGATTGATAGCACAGGGGACACACCTAATGAGGGTCACTCACCCTTTTTTTAACAAGCATGCAAAAGGATGCCACAACATAGAACCACAGAATCATTTTGGTTGGAAAAGATCTCTGAGATCACTGAGTCCAGCTATCAACCCAGCACCACCATGGGCATCAAACCATGTCCTGAAGTGCCATGTCAACATGTTTTTGGACACCTCCAGGGATGGGGACTCTGCCACTTCCCTGGCAGCTTGTTCCAATGCCTGACCACTCTTTCAGTGAAGAATTTTTTCCTAATACGCAACCTAGCCCTCCCCTGGTGCAACCTGAGGCCATTTCCTCTTCTTCTATCACTTGGTACTAGGGAGAAGAGATCAGCCCCCACCTCCTTACAACCTCTTTCAGGGAGCCAGCAGGTCTCCTCTAAACCTCCTTTTCTCCCAGCTGAACAACCCCAGCTCCCTCAGCTGATCCTCACAAGACTTGTGCTCTAGACCCTTCTCTGTTTCCTTTCTCTGGACCTGCTTCAGCACCTCAATGTCCTTAGGAGTGAGGGCCCCAAAACTGAAGCCAGTACTCAAGGTTTTGACGTAGAAGTGCCACATCAGCCCTTCCCTGTCCACGTTTCAGCACAGCAGTCAAGTTCCTTCAGTAGGTCTGGTTGGGCAGTATGAGAACTGGGTGCCCAAACCGGGCAGGGATTTGTCCAGTCCCAGAATGTACAGAACAAAGGTTTTCCATGATTTCCAGGGATTGCAGCAACAGTAGGTTCCTGGCACCCTCTAATGGAAAAGATCAGTCAGTGAATTGCCTTTCCCCTGCTCTGTGAGTCTTGGTTCCTGCATTGCTATTTTTAATCTTAATATCACAGTAATAACTTCTAGCCAGGCACGATACAACTCATGCCAGCATGGACCAGGAGAATGTGCTGAACAAATGTCAGGGCTGCTCTGGGGAAGGAGGTGGTGCCTGGTGATGGCCTCCCAAGCCCTAGAAGCTAGCACACACACAGGGATTGTTGCTTTACTTATGGAAATACAAGGCAATAGTTAATCAGCTTTGACATTTGTGCCTTGTTTGTGAATTTAAGACACATTCTAGTGGGCTGGTTGCGTTACATTGCCTGTCCTTCCCATCACCCTCCTCTCCCTTGGCCACATCAATAGGGTGGCCTTTTCCAGGTTGTTTTTCCAAGCTTGGCAGCCTTGAAGCATCTCAAATCTCTGTCCAGGTTGACATGTTTTTGGAGCTGGTTCATAAAACAGAATTACTCCTTGAATTATAAGGTGTGGTTTGTTTTATTTTTTTTTTTAAAGCTTAGCTCTTGCTAGAAAGTGACACCCTGAGCCAGAAGTTCTGCATGCAGCCCTTCGGCAGAGCTCTTGAAAGATTTGCCCCTGGGGTGGTGGGGGACACCTGACATTTAGAGCCATGGGAAAAGCATGGGTGGTGACAAGCACAGCGTTCCTGCTATGATCCGGCAGGCTGGTGCAGCCCACGGCCAGGCGGAGGGGACATCATGCTGCTGGCTTTTGGAATCTCACACAGGAGCTTGGCTTCAGTCTGAGGATCCCTGTACCATAGAGTCATGGAACTGTTTAGGCTGGAAAAGACCTGTAAGATCAGCACATCCAATCATTAACCTAACACTACCAAGTCTGCTGTTGAACCATGTCCCTCAGCACGACATTTACACATCAATACCTTCAGGGATGACAATTGAAGCGTTTTCCTGGGCAGCCTGTTCCAGTGCTTTGGACTGTGGGGAAGGACCCTTTTTCCCTGGAGTGGCTCAGTGAGATCCCTGCCCTCAGTGAGATTCCAGCATGGAATTTTGGCCAAGTGTGAGTCTGCCCATTGTTGACATGGCAATAGAGTATAAGTAGGACCCATCAATCACACTCTAGTCCTTTACACACTACACCCAGAGATAAATAAAACCATTTAAATAACTGTTTCATTGAGTCAGATCTAAGTCCCAGGAAACACTGATCCATGCCAGTCTCAAAGCTCTGAATTCACTGCGGTTTGCAGGAGGTTTGCAAACTTAGCAGCACAAAAGGTGGCATTTCCCTTGGCAAAAGGCTCCCAAAAAATAATGAAAGAAAAACAAGCCTGGTGAAAGTGTCATTGGTGACACCAAGAGTTTAACACTCCCATAGCTACCTGCATGGCTTTTGTCTCACAACACAAAGCATAAAACCAGGCTGCAAAGTGGCAGATCATAAACAAAGCACAGAGGGCCAGTATCCCCTGAAGGACTGACTGAGACCTGCAGATATATTTTACCTGTAAGTTTAAGGCACAGTTGAACACCGACCTCTGGAAGTGAAAGCTAGTACTCCAATTCAGCAGGTCTCTTCTAAGATCCCTTTAAAATCCTCTTACTTTTAGAATCCCAGTTTCCACAGCAACAAGACACACAGCTCTCTGCGGAGTTTAGGGCTATAAATAAACCTGAGATCTATAGTTGTGATATTAGCTATGAGGGCTTTAAGGAACTGCATGTGGTAATGAAGTGGAAGGATCAGCGCTGAAAGGAAACAGATTTAATGAGGAAAAGATGCTTCCTAACTGGGTTTAGAGTGTGGCTTTGAACAAAGGAGAAGTGACAAGACATGTGGGCTGGTAAGATCCTGCTGATGACACTTTTCTAAGAGTCATCTCGATTTCAGATGGATTGGTGGAAAGGGTACCTCACAACCTCTGTTTTCCATATGTTTTAAACTCTCTGTTTAAGTTGTTGTGGTTAAAAAAAAAAAAAAAAAAAAAGGAGAAATGGCCATTAGCAATTGTTTTCCCAGCCTTGCTGTTTCTGGGGAAGCAATTAAGCAGCTAAGACTGGGCCAGGTTTAACAGCCCATTGAACCTTGCCTGCCACACCAGCGAGTCCGCTGGCTCCGCTTTAGAGAGCGTCTGTATTCAGAAGAGGACTTCAACATGTGCTAACTTTAAACACATATTTTTTATCCTAATTGCTCCTCTGAACTGGGACTGCCTGCAGCAGAAGATGCTGTTCCGTGAGAGGCAGTCAGAGGGCAGGAATTTGGTCTGCTGGATCTAAAGGAGTGCTGTCCTTACCCCTTGACATCAGTGTATAAACAAAGACGCAATCCCAGGAGGAAAGATAAATATTAGCTGTGTTAGAAGCAAAGAGGAAATAAAAGAGCTATTGCATGGCATAAAAACAAGCTTGTCGGGGCAGAGAGAGAACTGGTGGTTTGGAGCTTGCAGAACAGATTTGCATACAGTAGTGAGGAGGAGGAGGAGGAGATGAGGAAGGAGAAGAAAAGGAAACACAAATCAAAGAGTTATTTGGAGTTCCCTCTATTACAGACAGAAGGCCCATGTTATTCAAACAGATGTCCTGCATGTCACCAGCTTTCTGGTGTTTGTTATTTTAAGGATGATCTTAGGAAGAAAATAAATTCCACTCTGAGGCTCCTTTATATCCATTTTAGGCTGGCTGTGGAGAGAAGCCCAAAGAGTGGGGCTGTGGAGATTCCTCCAGGCTGAGCTGCTGAGACATCCTTTGCTTTCTCCCCAGCAGGCAGTTTTACTGTATCACTGGGATGGAAACCCACCAGCAGCACTGTGGAGCAGTGTTTGTACTGCTCGCCAAGGGATCAAAAAGGGAGAAAAAAATATGTCTGTTATGGCATGGATAAACTTGGGGAAAATCCAGGCCAAACTTGGATGTGCCTACATGTAAATAGGAAGCTGCTACCTGGTCAGCAATTGTCTATGGTCCCCAGTGAAGATATCTCCACCTTGGGCTGGGGGAACAGAAGGGCTCTACAGCAAGAATGGGGTAATTCATTTCAATGTGAGCCCTTCAAGATCAGCCTGGGATCTGCTGGGTTCTCCCTGGACTCAGCAGCAGCAGGAAAGATTACGTGGATGATGCTCTGCAGTTGTGCCTCTCCAAATTAGTTGACTTTGCAACCCAGAGTGAAATAGGAAGCAGAATGACATTGCAGTCTTCCATAGAATTACAGAATCATAGCAGGGTTTGGGTTGGAAGGGACCTTTGAAGGTCACCTAGTCCAACCCCCCTGCAGTCAGCAGGGACATCTGCAACTAAAGGAGGTTACAGAGAGCCCCAAACAACCTGGCATGGAATGATTCCAGGGATGGGGCATCTCCCACCTCTCTGGGCAACCACCCTCTGTGTGAAAAAATTCCTTCTTCTATCCAGTGTTAATCTCCCTCTTTTATTTTAAAATCATCAACCCATGAGCAACACCAGAATCAGGTTTTGTTCCTCTTGAAGATGCTGGCTTGCCCAGGGTAAGAAAAGCAAGACATAAAGTGTGTTATTCTGGTCACTACCACAAGTGGTGTGATGGAGAGATCAATGCAGGCAGTATTGTGTGTCATAAATCTGAAGGCAGGACAAAGCACTCTGCTATGGAGGCGAGTCTTACATCAGACAGCTCTGACAGAGGCACAAGCCCCAGTGTGAACTGATGTCTTTTTCTGACATTGCCACGTTCAGAGCAAAACTGAGCTGTAGGAATTTTTTTGCTGGGAAAGAAACATTACAAATATTATCCTTATCAAGAAAAAAAAAAACCCATAAATTAAAAACATTATATGCCCAGCTGCAAGTTCTGGGCTCAGAGTGCATATGTTTAATTCCTGTTCCTTCTGCCCTAGTGACATTTCTGGACTGATTTGTATTTTCCAAAGGGTCTTCAAGCTTCTGTGTTCCTTGTACCACATAGTTTGGATAAAAGCAAAAGAAGATGTATGAAAAACCTTCCCCTTCAAATAATACATTGAGCATAAGATACATGCTCTGGGAAGGACAGCGTGCTTCTCCTTCTGTGATTAATTGATCATCACACAGGACATTTTAGAAATAACCCTTTTAAAAGAAGACATAAAAAGTTGGAATCAATAAGCAATAGTAAAGAAGGAGGAAAAAAAAAAGAAGAGGGCATTGCAGAGGAAGCAGGCACCAGGCCCAACCTCTGAGGGCTCTGTCCTGCTCCTGCTGAAATCAAAAGGAGTTTTGGAGTTGGCTGCAGTGGGAACAGGAAGAGTCCTTAAGGCACTAATTAGTACAGCTGGCTGAATAATGCATAATGAACAGTTCATTCAGCTAATTTCACTGCTTTTTCTCTTCATGAATTGTCTGTGAACCAATCCCTGTTTTCTCATTTTGGTCATCACTCAGAAGTGATTTGTGGGTTTCTTCAGGAAATCACCCCCAGTGCTCAGTTCCAGTGAGCATCACAACAGGTAAACATTGGAAGTCTGCATAAAAGGGTTGGAAATATGGTAGGGCAGGTAGGGCAAGATCCTAGGATCACAGAACTCCAGCATGGTGGGGCTGGAAGGGACCTCTGGAGATGGTCTAGTTCAACCCCCTTGCTAAATCAGTGTTACCTAGGATAAAATTGTCCAGGCAGGTTTCAAATCTCTCCAAAGGAGACCTCTCTGGGCAGCTTGCTCGAGGGCTTTGGCACCCTCACAGCAAAGAATTTTCTCCTCATGTTCAGGTGGAAGCTCCTGGGTTCCAGTTTGTGCCCATTGCCTCTTGTCCTGTTTCTGGGCAGCACTGAGAAGATTCTGGCCCCTTTGTCTTGCCCCCCCACTGTTGCTGAGCTGTTGCTTTCCTCCAGGCTAAACAACTCCAGGTCTCTCAGCCTTTCAAGATGATGTTAACTCTCTTGCCCAAGTTGATATTTCTTGTAACCAAGTATACCATGATCTCCAAACGTTGCAAAGAAACACTGAACTTTATATTCATATTTGGTAAGTGTGCATGTTCCTTTCCTTCCTTGTGCTTTCTCCTTGAGCATTTTAAATGCCTCTGGCTGGTTAATGCAATACTGACCAAAGGCAGAGAGAGGAGGGATATGATTTGAAAACACCCCAAGGAATGTCATTGCAATAGCCAAGTAAATACTTCCAGACTTTCTTTTCCAGCTGCAAAGTGATTTGGCTGTAACAAGGAGTAAATTAACATTGTGTCATGGATGAGAGTTGGAATCAGCCCATGGAAAGGAAAGGACAAATCTACCCTGGGCTGCTGCTGGAGGAGCATCCTGCGTGTGGTGCAAACGTTGACTCCAGCAACCTGGACCCCAACATGGCAAGCAGCTGTGTTAGCTCAAGTAAAAGCAAACCAAAAATTGTTGCAACACACTCTCATTTTGTAAAGAGTCACCCAAAACGTGATTTTCCTGGGGTGAGATTAAAGTGAGGAAGAATTCAGAGCAAGAATCAAGAGGAAATAAGCTGCCCTGTGATGGGGGTGGTGGGGACAGGGACCCTGCAGCTTCACCAAGCTTCATCAAAGGCTGAGACATGCCCATCCTTCCAGTCATGGGACAGGCCAAAGCATGGGCAGGGACAGACAGGGAAAACCAAAAATGTTTCTTTTGCAGTGGTTTCTGAGGCGGATGCAAGGAATAAGAGAAAGGAGCTGGGGGAAGCGTTTTTGGCAGCCAGGGAGTGTGGATTTTCAAGCTGAAGCAAGCCCCACGGGAAACCGCACAAAGCCAGACGGTCTGCCTGGCTTCTGGGGCCAAGAAGGGACGTGCCAGGGCTATCCCGCTGAGGAAGGGACACAGGGGGGGGGGGGGGGGGGGGGGGGGGGGGGGGGGGGGGGGGGGGGGGGGGGGGGGGGGGGGGGGGGGGGGGGGGGGGGGGGGGGGGGGGGGGGGGGGGGGGGGGGGGGGGGGGGGGGGGGGGGGGGGGGGGGGGGGGGGGGGGGGGGGGGGGGGGGGGGGGGGGGGGGGGGGGGGGGGGGGGGGGGGGGGGGGGGGGGGGGGGGGGGGGGGGGGGGGGGGTGGGGGGGGGGGGGGGGGGGGGGGGGGGGGGGGGGGGGGGGGGGGGGGGGGGGGGGGGGGGGGGGGGGGGGGGGGGGGGGGGGTGGGGGGGGGGGGGGGGGGGGGGGGGGGGGGGGGGGGGGGGGGGGGGGGGGGGGGGGGGGGGGGGGGGGGGGGGGGGGGGGGGGGGGGGGGGGGGGGGGGGGGGGGGGGGGGGGGGGGGGGGGGGGGGGGGGGGGGGGGGGGGGGGGGGGGGGGGGGGGGGGGGGGGGGGGGGGGGGGGGGGGGGGGGGGGGGGGGGGGGGGGGGGGGGGGGGGGGGGGGGGGGGGGGGGGGGGGGGGGGGGGGGGGGGGGGGGGGGGGGGGGGGGGGGGGGGGGGGGGGGGGGGGGGGGGGGGGGGGGGGGGGGGGGGGGGGGGGGGGTGGGGGGGGGGGGGGGGGGGTGGGGGGGGGGGGGGGGGGGGGGGGGGGGGGGGGGGGGGGGGGGGGGGGGGGGGGGGGGGGGGGGGGGGGGGGGGGGGGGGGGGGGGGGGGGGGGTGGGGGGGGGGGGGGGGGGGGGGGGGGGGGGGGGGGGGGGGGGGGGGGGGGGGGGGGGGGGGGGGGGGGGGGGGGGGGGGGGGGGGGGGGGGGGGGGGTGGGGGGGGGGGGGGGGGGGGGGGGGGGGGGGGGGGGGGGGGGGGGGGGGGGGGGGGGGGGGGGGGGGGGGGGGGGGGGGGGGGGGGGGGGGGACACGGGGCGAGGGAAGTTCAGGGCTGATTCTCGTTTTGCATTTGGAAAGGCGGCAGATGAGACAGAGTGGTGATCGAGGTCGGGGAGAGCCAAGTCTGTCCCTTACGCCTTCAGCGGGGAAAACAGACCTGGAAAATGCTTATTAAAAGACAAGTCTGTGCCTGCCGGAGTCTATCAGCAGAGGGCAGTGACACTCGCGCACACACATCGCTGCCAGCCTTTCATCCGTCCTGCTTCTGCTGCTGTCACAGCCAAGGACACCTTCCACCACCCCTGCCCAAAGCCAGGGTCTTGATAGGGAGATTTTTAGCAGGGCCTGTTGCAACAGGAGGAGGGGTGATGCTTTGAAACTAAAAGAGGGAGATTCAGGCTAGAGAAAAGGAGGAAATTTGTTCTGCTGAGGGTGGTGAAGCACTGGCCCAGGTTACCCAGAGAGGTGGGAGATGCCCCATCCCTGGAACAATTTTAGGTCAGGTTGTTTGGGGCTCTGAGTGACCTGCTGTAGTTGCAGGTGTCCCTGCTGACTGCAAGGGGAGTGGACTAGATGACCTTGAAAGGTCCCTTCCAACCCAAACCATTCTATCATTCTATCTTTAACTGCAATGGAAGCTGCAAGCCCAACATCTGGCCCTTTTTTAATATTCCCCCCCCCTTTTCCCCAAAGCCCACATGATATTTTTCTCTGTGCTTCAAAGCTGGGGTTTGTTTGTTTTTTCAAAACCAATAGCTTCAGTTCCAGCCTCTGTGAGAAACCTCGCAGGAAACAACCCGTGAGCACACAAGGAGCTGAGGGAACATGCCACAGCAATATTAATCTTTCCCTTCTGTGTGACAGTGCAATGCTATCACTCCTGTCACTCCCTCCATCCCAGCAGAAAAGGAGATGGGGGAGTTTGGGGGGAGGTGCAGGATCAAGAGACTACACTGAGGGAGACATCCAGCAGGTCAGAACAGGCAGCTTTATTTGGAAATGGAGAGCAGGGGTTTAGAAGAGGGCAGACAAGAGGGGCATGTGGGGAAAGGCAGGGGATGATTAGCAGTGGAAATTGTGAGAGGTGGGAAAGAGCAGACGAAATGGAAAGAGGTAGTGCCAAGTAACACAAAGGAGACAGCAGCTCCAGGATGAAAGTCCACAGAGATCACATTCAAAACCACACAGAGTTGGTCTGTCAGGTTTTACATCCATTGATAGATGCTTTCTCTCAGCATGTTGCCCTGGGGCAGCATTCAGTCCTAAAAATGGAGGAGACCTGGCTTAGGGTAGAACCCACATGAGAGAAGGATGCTCATCACAGCTAACTCATACCCAGTGAGAGCAAAATGGCAGTGGATTCATCTATGGCTTAGCAAGTCATTTGTGAGAAGACTTAGAATTTCCAGGCTGAATTTCTGGCAGAAGCACTACAATTTAAGACACATTTAGGAGGCCTAAAAATACCAAACAGGTAAAAACTTCTGCCCATTTAATGACAAGTGTTGAACAGTCTCTTAAAAGAACTGGAGAACTTTTAAAAGGTGATAGACAAAAGCTCTGCAAAGGTTGCTGTGGAGGAATCCTGTAGGCTGGGAGCACTGGGCATGAGATAGACCTGGGTAATGTAACTTGTCTTTCAACCAGGAGCCTCCTAAATAAAGCCTCTCCTCTAATTTCAGTCACAGACATTCTCCTCCTGTTTGCCTCTGCAATGGATAAAAAGTGGAATAGTTCCTTGCACACAGGACTCGGTTGCCTCCCTCACACTGAATTATTTCAGTTAATTTTTATATGCTTTTGGAGATTGTGTTTCGTTGAGTCCAAGTCACATGAAGAAGAAATGAACTTGGTGGATTTAGTTACACTTGCTGTGACGTGCTGTTTAAAGGCAAAGAAACGCTTCAGCCAGGCTCCTTGGTTAAAAACAATTGAGGAATCTGAGTACAAGAACTCAGACCCTCAGGACAGCAGGTGAGAATTGAAGTAGATGTGTCCAGTGTTGAAGAAATGGACCCTCTTCTGACTGAGACATTCACTAACATCCTCTGAAAACAAAGAGGAAAACAACTGCACTCTCAGTTATTGTTTACCGATCACTCCGACAGGAGATCTTCCCCAGCTGTTTGTCTCAAACATGCACAAGGAGATGAGAGAAGATGCAGGAAACAGGAGGATCTGGGGATGAAAGAAAGGCAGTTCTGGAGTCCCAAGGGCTGTGCTCTTACAGGGAACACAGCTGTCCAGGCACCCCTGTACGACCTTCACTCACAGCCTGCTGTCTTGAGTAAGTGGTAACATGAGCTCTTACAAAGTTGATTTATCTTGCTGAGGGCAGTTCCTTGCTTTGCCTGCTGGCTAGCCAGGAATTCTTTGTGGCTTGTGACAGAATTATATGTCATGATCCTTTTGGTTTCCTCAGGCTTCACCCAAAGCCACTCTGAATCAGAGAAAAGGCTCCAAATTCATATTCTACACTTCAGATTAGAGTTTATCTTACTGTCTGGCATCAAAGACAAACAATTTCTGCTCTGGCCATAAACCACAGCAGCAAAATTCACATTCAAGCTTTCATTTGGGCTAAGGCATAGATCTAGTTCCCAATCAGAAAAGTTTAAACTTTCACCTTGCTACTGGCCAGGCAATCACCAGACTTTGATCACAGTGTAGTGTGTTCACAATGAATTAACGCTGGGATAAAGACACCACTATAAGCAGAAAAGCCACCAAAGAACTCAGTGTCCTTATGCCTGCTGGCTGGCCCATGCTGCAATTCAATGCAAACCTTTCCTAAGGGACTGAGAGCACTTCCTCTGTTCTCCACATATCCCTTCCTCTAATGGACAATACTGGGCATGGCAGGAAAAGGAAGCACATATGGTTTGCACTCAATGACGGATCGCTGCATGGAAAGGACACAGAGAGGCTGTGGGATTTTCAAGGACCCTCTCACAGCAGGAGTCTGCAGCACAGAAGCAGGGTTGTGTAGCTTTACAATATATGACATTATGCAACCCAGTAAGAGTCCTTTGGCTGCTTACTCTTGCATTTCACTTCGATAAATGCAGTTGATAGTCCACAGTCTTCCACAGGGAAATAAAAAAGGATAAACTACCAGCATTTGGAATTTTTGTGGTGCAGCAGTCCGTCTTTGCAAGGTGTATAATAAGATTTCCAATAAACCCTCACCCAGAGGAATAAGCATTTTTCTCCTAAGTGATACCAACACAAGTGTTCACAAAACTCATGTGACAGAAAGCAGCCCACATTTGGGGATCCTCTGCATCCCGTAAAGATCAGCTCCAGGCAAAATGCAATTGTGCTTCTGAAAACATCACTGTTAGCTCTTTTGTGTAGCTGTGTCACAGGAATATTGCAGTTACTAAAATAAAACACTAGGTTCATCTTCAGAGAATATTACAATCATATAAAAGTCAAGTCTGGACTCATCATGCCTAGAACTGCATTTCAAAAAGTTGTTCCTGGCCTGCTCCACTTGAAGATCTCTACCCATGTCATTTATTCAGCTGATGACCAGTCTTTCTGCTGGGTTACAAGCAAGACACAGCCAAAGCCCATGGAAGAACAGGACAAAAAAAAAAAAAAGTATCTGTTTCTAGGTTGCTTTAGAGTGCAACCCTCTGAAGACAATAAAGCTACTTCAAAATGTGCATTGCTGCATCGCTGTCAGACAGAATCCTGGTTTAGAAAGGAGAGTCAGAACTGGGGGGCGGGGGGAAGATTTACTGTTTTAAGAGGTATTTTGTGTCTCTTTTGTTTCCATGCTGTATTTAATGACAAATCTGAAATCAGCTGCCAATTTGGCTTTGACTGCAGAGTGTGGCTTGGTTTGGCCAGACCATGCAGGCAAATGCTGGTGCCAAAAGCTTTATCGAGATTTTGGCATCATGTACCCAGGAGGAGTTCATGCCATGATGCACCCTCTGCTCCATCCTGAAGGCTCTTTGCCATCCTAGAACAACAGCTAACGAAAGCAGGTATGGTAGCCATTCCCTCTTCTACTCTGTAAAGCTCCTAATGGCTGAAATGAGGATGCTTTCAACAGGAAAGTCAGGGAGAAAGGTATACATTGGAGGCAGCAAGAGTGTGTCCAGAGAAGGACAATAAAGCTGGTGAAGGGTCTAGAGCACCGGTTTTGTGAGGAGCAGCAGAGGGACCTGGAGCTGTTCAACCTGGAAAAAATGAGGCTCAGGAGAGATCATCTGGCTCTCTAAAACTCCATGAAAAGAGACTGGAGCCAGGTGGAAGTTCATCTCTTCTCCCAAGAAACAGCACAGGAAGAAATAGGCTCAAGTTGTGCCAGGAGAGGCTTAGGTTGGGTATTAAGAGAAATTTCTCCCCTGTAAGGGTTGTCAAGACCTGGAAAAGTCTGTCCAGGGCAGTGGTGGACTCCCCATCCCTGGAGGGACTGAAAAGCCATGCAGATACGGTGCTTAGGGACACGGTTTAGTGGTGACCACTGGGTTAACAGTTGGACTCAATGATCTGCAAGACCTCTTCCAATCAAAGCAATTCCATCATTCTCCAAGAGCACGGGCAGCACTCTTTGAGTCAGTGCACCCAAATGCAGCTACCACGGGAGACAGAATGAAGCTGGTCAGAAATGCTTTAGGAAGTCAGTCAAGGTAGTGCTTCAAGGTACCTCTCCAAGCTGGAAAGGGCCAACCTCTGCCCTCCTGTGGGTGGACAGGAGCCCCAGCCCCAAATTAGCCCCCAAAGCTCCTCTGCGGGCTCATCCTGAAACAAGGTTCTGCCCAGGAAGGGTAGCTGTCACTGCCTCAGGCCTGATACCTACGGCAGTGACACCACCGCGACCACCCTTTAGCCTATCACCCCCCTCCCACCCCTGCGACCGACCGAGGAGCGCACACAAAAGGCGCCTGTTCCCGCCCCTCTCCGATTTAACCGCCGTCTCCACCAATCAACTCCAGGGGAGGGACTAAGGGGGGCTTAAAGCTGGCGATTGACAAGCCCCCTCCATCCTGCGAGGAAAAGGCGGGTGGAGCGTGTCGGTAGCCAATCTCCAGGAGCGCGTAGATGGTTCGGCCAATCAGCAGGACAGTGGGCGGGGCCCGCCGCTGGGTCAGGCCGGGCGTGAAGCCCCTCCGCCGCTCCTTCTCGCTCTCTCTCTGCCTCCTGCTCTTCTCCCGGCTGCGACTTCTCACTGCGGGATCCCTCCGCCGCGGACCGGCGTTGGGCGCTCGCGGTGTTGTCCTCCTCCGCCTGCTCGCTGCCTTCCAGCGAGGGATTATTTCCCGCGGTTGTGGTGGCTCCGCTGGGGCGGCTCCGGTTGCGGCAGCGCGGCCCAGCGCGGCGGGACGGGCTTGCGCGGAGGATGGAGGTAGCTGACGGCTGGCTGAGAGAAGGAGCCGCCCCGTGAGGGAGGACGCGGGAACGCAGAGGCCTGCTCGGGGCCGCCGGGCCCTGCCGGGCGGGGACCCCGCGGCCAGGCCGCGCCTCCGCCGTTCGGGCCTGTTCCCTCGGCGCCGTCGGCGACCACCTTCGGGGAGCTCCGGCTCGGCCCTGCCCGCCGCCGGGAGCTGCCCCCCGCGCTCCTCGCCGCCGGGCCCCCTCGCCCCCCGGGGGGCGGGTTTGCCGGGGGGGCGGGAGCGCGGAGGGGGCCGCTTAGGGGGTGTTGGGGCGCCGGCCTTGAGGGCCCCCTCCGGGGCGCTGCCGCCCGCCCTTGCCGGCGCTGCCCCCCCCAGGGTTTGCTCCCTCCGGCCCGGGGGTAGGCGAAGCACCATGGTGGAGAAGCGGTGCCCGCGGTTGCAGCGGGACGGCGTGTACCGCTGGTTCTCCGAGCTGCCTTCCCCGCAGCGTGTGGAGTTCCTGTGCGGCCTCCTGGACCTCTGCATCCCGCTGGAGCTGCGCTTCCTAGGAGCCTGCCTGGAGGACTTGGCCCGCAAGGACTATCACTCTCTGCGCGACTCCGAAATCAAGGCCAACAACCCCGCCGACCTGGGGAGCCTCACCAACCTGACGGACGAGGTGGTACGCAGCAAACTTTTGGTGTCTCTCGCCCTGCTTGGCTCTGCCCACCGAGAGGCAGCCGGGGTCCTCTTCCGTACGCTCACCCACATCGATTCTGTCATTAACAACTATGGGCTACAACTCAATGAGGGCCGCACAGGGGATGAGTTCCTGTTGCTCTTCACTATGGCATCCAACCACCCTGCTTTCAGCTTCCATCAGAAACAGGTGCTCAGGCAAGAGCTCACCCAGATACAGAATATCATGGCCAGCACCAGCAAGAATCCTAGCACCTCTACCCTCAACACCGTGGCAACCTATCCTGGCTGCCATAAGGTGGGTATCCTGCTTTTGAACACCATCATGGCACTGCAGCAGGGCAAGGGGTTGTCTCCTCAATTCTGATTTGAAACCTTTCGTTTTAGTACAGGCATTGTTTGGTTGATGATGAGGATGGTCAACTAAGGACAGAAAGAGGGGGATGCAAGGAGTTTTTGGGAGCTCATGTCATTTAAATGAGAAGGGGTTCACAGTCTGATAAACAGGCAGCCCTATAAACCTTAACTGATTACTTCTGGCAGTGCATCTGCTGAGGGGACAGACATGCCAGTTGCAGTGATTTAGGAGGGGAGACACATGTAGTATCTAGATTCAGGAACAAACATCTGTTTAACAGTTTCACTGAAAGAAGCTGGAAAGGAAGATGAGCTTTGGGAGTAGCTGTCCAGTGGCAAAAGCATCCCAGTGATTCTGAGTTGTTTAAACCCATGTGACAGCAAACGCGTTTGAGTTTCTGATACTAAACTTAAAGAAACGTTGCCTGTCACCTTGTATCTCTTGGGTATTTATCTGGGTGGCAAGTGGTTCACCGTCATTAACTTGCTGTTCCTTCATTCATATGCCAGCAATGAAGCTAGACAGTAGCGTTTTCAGAGGAGCTGTCAGTAATTAGATACGTTACTGCCTGCTTAAGTGCTCTTAGCCTGCTGCAAATGAGGGAGTCCGACTGTCTTCTGGACTGAATTGAACCTGCTTTAAAGTTCAAACTAAGTACCAGCTAAGTGGGTGGATGTGATCAGTTAACAGGCTGTAGCTTTGAAGAGTGAGGATTCGGTCAGGAAATAATCTTACCTTCTCTTGGGGGTGATGATGTACACCTAAAAGCTGTGAAAATCCCTCTTTTTGGAGTAGAATCCTAAACAGAGCTGTTTCTGAGGGCTGAGCACAGATTCCACGAAGAGCGTTGGGTTTCAGACCGAGAGAAATCTATGCTTGGTCGTCTTCAGAATGCAAATTTCCTTCCGCTTTTGGTTTCTTTGAATACCGCTGCTGTAAAATTCAGATGAGCGTTATTAAACTTTATCTTTGTCTTAATCTTCCCTTCCTATGTCTTTAAACAGTGCTTATTCCTGATACTTTAAGTGGAAAGAACAGGCTATGGGAACACCTCTTCATTCACTTCAAACCTCTGTGAATAAAATATATATGGAAAGAATATTTCACACAAAGTAGAAGGCTATAATTAAAACCAGAAAAAGCTTCCTTGCAGACAGTTAACTGCTTGCAACTTCCCTTATTCAAAAGATACACAGGCCTTTGGTTGGAAAGGAAAGACTGTAAATGATACACAAGTTGTCTCAAAATAAAGTGAGAAAAAAAAAAACCCAAACAAACATGGGGAATAGCATTTTTAGAGAATGCTTTCAGAGCTTCCCAAGTAGTGCATGATTTCTGTAGCTGAAAAACTCTAGCACTATTCATGTCAACCTAAGATGGATGGAGAATCCATCCTAGCATTTTTCTTGCCAGCACTAAGGACTGTCATTGATGGTTGTTTTTTTTTCTTTCCTTCTGAACTCATTGAAGGGTTGTCTCTTTAAAAATATGCTTATTTTTGTTGTTGAGACATTGGTGTTGAAGAAAACTGGTCCCTAACAGAAAAGAGGGAACAAAACAGGTGTACTTTGCTTTCACAGTGTCTGGAAGATGCATTTTGTTTGAACAGATGAGAATTTCCTTCCCCAATGTTGATAGCTGGGTAGTTTCTTTTCCCACTTTTAGAAGAAGCATTTGGCTTAACAGGAGTTGGATGAAGGGAATGGGGGTGGAAAAAAAAGTTGTCTTTCTCCATTCAGCACTGTTTATGCACAAATAAATTCCAATGTGGTGGACTTAGCTCTTGTGATGTTACCAAGTTGTGTAGTGACAACACTTGTGTTGTAACATCTCCTAGGGAAAAAAAAACAATGTGTCAAGAGAAAGTTAGCTGCACTGGGCTACTGCCTGCCAAGAGTCCTGTACTCTCCATCCTCTTTGAAACTGGAAGAGTTTCTTCCTCAGTGTAAGCACTTTCTTGTCACTTTTGTTGCTTTGCTACACCTGGAGCTAAGCTGAACTGGTACTGGAGGTCAGTTCTGTGTTGTGTGAATGCTGTTTCTCAGTTGTAGAATCATAGTATCTTTCTGATTGGAAAAGATTTTTAAGATCATTGCGTCCAACCATTATCTAAATCTGGTGCTAAACAACTTCATTCAGCATCACGTCTCTGACGTTTAAACACCTCCAGGGATGGACATTCAACCACTTCCCTAGAGAGCCTGTTCCAGTGATTGAGAACCCTTTCAGTCAAGAAGTTTCTTTTAAGATCCAATCTAAACCTCCCCTGGTGCAACTTGAAGCTATTTCCTCTTGTCCTAATACTTCTTTCTTGGGAGAAGACCAACCTGGCTCCAACCACCTTTCAGGTAGTTGTGGAGAGCCAGATGGTCTCTCAGCCTCCTTTTTTCCAGTTGTCTCAGCTGCTCCTCACAAGATGTGTTCTTGAGGACAAGTCTCTAGACCTGTCAAGTGCAAACCTCTTTGAGCCCATCCTTGGAAAATGAGCTGGAGAAATGCTCACCATTTGAGGTCCCAAGAAACTTTTGGAAGCTGGGGGTGATAAATAATGGTAAGCAAGTAGAGAGCTCTTTGGGAGCAGGGCTAGTTATTCTTCAGTGTTTGTCTTGTGCTGAGTGTGGGGACAGGGATTAATACTTGTGGGATTTCCTGATTGTGTAGGCAAAGATCTGTTACGATTCCTGATGATACACATTTAATTTGTTTGTTCAGGGAGCTGCAATGAAAAGGTTGAGCACTGCTTTGTTCTCTGTGCAGAAACAAATGAAAGTGTTGCGACTGCTTGCTTGGTTCTGCTAAAATATGACCCAACTTAGTATTAGCTCCCTTTTTTCCAGGTGATCAGAGTTTGCAATCTTCTTTCCAGCCCTTTTCTCTCATGTCTTACAACAAAGTCATTTAAAATTAAGTTGGGTCTTATACTGAAGAGACAAAACAGTTGATAGAAAATTGCTGTACGCATTTCCTGATTCTTCAGGTTGCTCTGGGGTAGATGAACGTTTCAAGTTGCTTGGTGATGCAAGCCAGTGCTTTCTGCTCTTATCTCACTGTCTGCTGCTGTTGCTGATTACAACGAGACTCAAAACAGCTGCCCATAACTTTCTGCTGTAATTTGTGCTTTTCAAGATTGTTCTTGGATTTTGAGTTAACTTTACAGGGAAAGGTGGCTGTGGCTGGCTTGAAGTAGGTCAGTAATTATCAGGTTCATGCTTTCTACTTGATACAAAATGAACACTAGGTTTCCTTGCCCTGAGCAGGGAGAATGCTGCCCTCTCCACAGCATGCTATTGCTTTGGGCTCTGTAAAGATAATTTCTGCCCCTTGTCTTGACCTGTATTTGCTTCTGGCTTTGGTGCCAACACTTGCAGGGCTTGAGCTGTGGATTCTTCAAACGTTTTAGTGGTAGGCAATGAAATCCAAGATGATTTATATGGTTTTGAAACAATTATTTTCAAATATTTTCAAATAATTATTTTCAAATTGTTTTCAAACAAAGCCCAGACAGATCTAAAGAATCAGGTGTTTAAAGTTAATCCCAGGGACAGAAGTTTTTAATGGGCTTATTTTTAAATGGAAGTGATGCAACTGACTTTTCAGGCTGGTTTTGCATTTTAAGATGCCTATTCAGCTGTCCTCCTTTGCCACAAAGGAAAGAGAATGATGTTCTGGCCAGCACTTAGAGCCTGGCATCTGAAAGCTCATTTCAATGCAGATGTGTAGTGCTTAAAGCTGCAAACCTGCTGCTCTCTTTGTAGAGGAGGGGAAGCTGGAAGCATCAGGGCACATGAAAACCAGCAGCCAAACGTCTCCTGCTGTGCGTGTTTGCATCCGGGTGCTTTGATAGGCAAACTGCCTCTGCTGAATTTATGACCCACAGAGAAGGGAGAGATGTCTCAAAACCGTTTCCCAGAATGCTGAACCACTCATTCAGGCTTCTCTTGTGTATGACTTGTGAGAGCAAGCCTATTTTTTGCTGTGGAGGGGAACTTAATGGTTTTAGTCATTCTTTGTTGCTTTGAGGCTGTAGTGATGCTGTCCTTACAAAACCCCTTAGGCATGTGTCTCGTAGATAATGGCATAGCAGGACCTGCTTTGATACTGGAATTCATCCTGACATAATATGAATCTGCAAGGACTAAACTTTGGCTTAAGAAGTCTATATGCATTGGTAACACTGAAGGTGTAACTTTTTTCCCCTCTACTGGAGTGCTGTGACCACATCTGGGCTCCCCAGTTCAAGACAGACAAGGAATTTCTGGAGAGAGTCTAGTGGAGGCTACAAAGATGCTGAGGGGACTGGAGCACCTGTGAGGCGGAAAGGCTGAGAGACCTGAGATTGCTTATCCTTGCAGAAGAGCAGCCTGATGAGGGATATTCTCAATGCTCAGCAAGAGCTAAAGGGTGGGGGTCAAGAGGATGGGGTTAGAGTATTCTCAGTGGTGCTCAGAAACAGGACAAGGGGGCAGTGGGTAAAAACAGGAGCACAGAAGCCTAAGCAGGAGTTAAGAATCTGTCACTTTGGACTATTTCTTGGAGTTTTGTCTACTCATTGAGATAGTTCTGTAAAAACTGAAATAAGATAAGATTTGGCACCTTATCTCTGCTAGCTGGCTAGTGAGCCTGTCAGAGGCATAATCTGGTGGTGGCTTCAGCTGCAGAACCAGAGTCATAAATAGTAGGTCTGACTACAATTTGTTTGCAGCTGAAAGGAAGTAAGTCAGTGACACTGTAGTTGTGTCTGTTTCAGGTTGGGATCTTGTGAATGGGAGAGAGGGCTCTTGCCTACTCAGCTTCCAAATACTGCACCCATGGCTATTTCAAGTTTATAGCCTAAGATGCTAATTTTCACCAGTGCTAATTCTGTAGGCTCATCTAAAACTTAGAAAGAACTAAAGTTTATGTACTGGGAGCTGTGTAGGGCTAGTATTCTAAGGGGTCCTTCTTAAATACCTTCACCTTTCTATACTGTTCCTTACAAGTGATTGATGCTCCATATTCCATCTTCAGAAAGTTTTATTTATCATGGAATGATGAGTTGAAAACTATTACTTAAACTTCTTCACTGAAAGGGTTCTCCAACACTGGAACAGGCTTCCCCAGGATACTAGTTGAATCCCTGTCCCTGGAGGTGTTTAAAAGATAGAGATGTGATGCTGGAACATGGTTTAGCACCAGACTTGTAGCACCAGACTTGGTAGAGTTAGGAAATGGTTGGACTCAAGGATCTTAAAGGTCCTTTCCAACTGAAGCACTTCTATGACTCTGTTAATGCTGGGTTGAAACTGAGTCCTGACAGAGCAAGCAACCTAGCTATTAAGTGATCTGTTAGCTGCCTTTATGGCTTTTCTGCTGATTTGTGGGGATAGAATAAATCAGCCTATTTTTTAGCCTCCTTAGCTCCCTGAAAGTATTTCATAGCTGTAGTAGCTGACTGTGTTAATAGCAGTTGCTAGCTAAGATTAGAGATATTTGTGCACTGCTAGCAGTAGCTGCTATCTCAGGAATTAACTCATTTTCTAAACCACATGAAACTAACCTGGGGAGCTGTAAGGGCAGGTCTTGTAACTTCCAGCTGGTGACGTGTGCCATTCTTTGCATCTCCTTTTAGAGTTCTGAGTACTTCAGGTAACAGAGATTACACACAGTTCTTGATCTGCCAGTTAAATTTGAGGCTTCCATGTCTGGCTCATTTCTTGCTAGTATTCCTGTTTGAAAGTAGTTGTGGCTGATAATTCAGTCTCAACCCTACAATATTTTTCAGAAACCAGCTTAGTGTGAAGAAATTCTTCCCCATGAGGGTGGTGAGGTTGCCCAGAGAAGTTGTGGAGGCTCTAAGCCTGGAAGTGTCCAAAATGAGGTTGGATGGGGCCTTGAGCAAGCTGGTCTAATAGGAGGTGTCCCTGCTCATGATGGGGAGCTTGAAACTAGATCTTTAAGGTACTTTCCAACTCAGACCCATTCTATGATTCTATATAAAGGAATCCTTGAAGACAATGGTCTAGTGTAGTAACTGTTAACTGACACCAAATTCATATTGCCTCAGCATGTTACCTGATGAATTTAAGAACCTAACTCAGTTTGCTTGGGCGATGGACTGTACATCCTAACATCAGGGGCAGAGTAGCCAAAAACTGTTGAGCTAATGATGATGATTTTTCCATGAACTGTTTTCCCAGTTTTTGTGCAGGCTGAATGAAGTTTCTGTTTTAGCAGTGTGTTCACTTTTAACTTAACTCTCCTTTTTTTTTTTTTTTTTCTGGGTGCTAATCACCTTGTAACTATTAGTTATCAGTTAAGCAGCACTGAAGCAGGCCTCATCTCTTCTAGAATAAGAATACCTATTGTAAGGTGTTGGGCATTTTGACCTGTACCAGGGTTGAAACTGGTTTAATTGCATCAATGTACAAGCTGTATGGAGATCCTGCCTGGAGAGACAGAGCCAGCAGTAGTTAACCACACCTAACAAGCATTGCAGTGTCTAACTTCAAAGGGACTGAACAGCATCCTTGTTTGGAAGTGTTTAACCATTTGGTTTAGTTTTTTTTCATATTTGAGTTGCTAAAGCTCATGGTTTAGCTGGGTATATTAGGTACAGAACTGCCTCTTTCTGGTGGAGCTCTGATCTTCTGTGGACCTCAGTGCTGCAGTATCTGTGACACCTCCAAGTGTGCTTTGGTCAAGGGGCATGTTTACTTATCTTCTGTATTCAAATACGGCAATGTCCGTTTTACTATGAGCATTGAGTGCTTTTTCCCCTAAGAAAAGGGGGGGTAGGCAAATTTAGCAATGTTCTTAAGAACATCGCTAAGAGTTTCTTTGAATACACAGAATCTTATTATAGAAACACTCCATCTAATTCATCTGTTGAAATGAGGGCCATTGTCATGCTTAAGATGGAATTTGACTTCACTCTTCAGCAAAACAATTGAAGCAATTTGATTTTGTTTCCCTATTGAGATCTGAAATGGGTATTAAGCCTAGCAAAGAGATGTTGATATGGTCTGGATCTGTATTTCTTTGTATGGGTTTTCTAACAAGCAAACATCTGCATTCCTCTTTCTTGCCTCATGCTCAAATAGTATTTTTTCCTTTGGTTTTGTTATAATTATCCACTAATAAGCTTTGGAAGGGATGAAGTTTCTAACAGGTATTCTGGCCAATGCAGGGCTTCAGGATTTCTGTAAATAGCTGAAGTGATCCAGAAATAATCAGATCAATTACTTAAGAGTAAGATCTTAACTTTAATTAAAGACCTGCCAAGTCATGGTGGTAAATAGTGAAAGTGAACATTTTTTGTGCATATTATGAGTTGTTTTGCAGTGTTGCTGTTTTTCCACAGTAAGTTTTATCACACTTAAGTGGATAGTGAGGAGGGGAAGGTGGGAGAAATGAATTTGTGACTTGTCAGATAATCTGTCAACTGTCTTATGTGAATTGTTGCAGAAGAGGCTGGCAATGAACTGTTCCACCAGAAAAAGGCTTTTGGTGTCATTGCTTGCATTATACCTCATCAGGTTCTAGACTTGCTTCTTTTGACTTTTTATCTCCTGGATGTCCATACTGGCCCTGTGGGGGCAACTTCCTGTCCATATAGAATCACAGAATTGTAGAATCCTTTTCTCAAGGTTCAACAACCCAAATTCCCTCAGCTGCTTCTCACAAGACTTGTGCTCTAGACCCTTCACTAGCTTTGTTCTTCTCTAGACTTGCTCCATTGCCCCAATGTTCTTGAAGTGAGGGCCCAAAACTGAACCTAGTATTTGAGGTGTGGCAACTGAGTACATCAGTGCAGTGGTATCTCTTTCAAGATCTGGTTATATGCAGTTACCTGTTTCAATTTTGAGGTATTTTTAATGATTGGTCTGTAGACTTCAGGCTTGATTTCCTTTTTGGTTTGAAGGAAAATTAAAATATTTGTCTTGTCATCTGTCTTTTTGGAAATATGCCTGATGTACCAGAAATGTCTTGAATTAACAGTGTCAGTGAGCTATTTGCACTTGCAGCCTGACCAGTAAGCTGTAATAAGATGTGGAAGATCAGGCAGATGAAAGTCTGTTTTGTAACAGTGTATTAATATTTTTCTTTTGTTTTCGTTTTGCTGCCTTTAATAGAGTTCTTCCCTTTAGAGTTCATAATCAGGATATCTTTTCAACAGGAAATCCCACGTATTCTGCCTGTTGGCAGCTCACTTGGTTAACTGTTGGAGGCTGGTGGTAGGAAACATTGGGCTGGCTAATATTAAATAATTCTGTTCTCTTTGCAGAAAGCCTCATTTACAGAGTGAGTGCACATCTTTGCATCAACTGGAGTTGCCAGGTGTTTTCAGATGCTTCTTTTGACTGTCTTGAGTGGCAACCACTCTGCACAGTGTAATTAAAGTCCAGTTACTCTATAGTATATTTATGTTCCTAGTATTCACAAAGTCAATTCTTTAAGCTAAGGAGTTTTTAGTCTAGGAAGTACTCAATTTATAATGGAGCCTTGTAGCAGGTGTGTGATTGTCCTGTAGCATTTAAGTACTACATGCCTCATTTCATTCCAGTAATAGCCTCACGGGACAAAAGCATCTGATTTATTATCCCATTTCACTGTGAATTGCCTTTTCACCCTTTGTGTTCAAAGATGGATGCCTTTTCACCCACTTCCTATGGGAATAGGTGTTGGACCTTATGTAGCTGTTGAGAAACCTCTTGGTTGGTGCTGACATCTTTTTTTTGGTAGATTCTGGCTGTTGGAACTGTGAATTTCTAGCACAAACCAAACGCTTCAAGCTGCATTTGGACTGGGATGTGAAGCAACTAAATGTTGGGCAGATTTAAGTGTTGGATGTTGTTGAGGCTTTTACTAGGTATATGAAAAGTTTGGTGTGTTCGCAAGTGTTTCTTAAGCTTCCTTAAACTTCCTGTGGAAAAGACCAAACCTTCAAAAGGATTAGTTTTTAATGTTGTTCCACCAGTATAAGAACAGGCAGGTATTCATATACAGAAGTAAATGCAAAACTGGTGCTTGAGGCCATGGTTTCACAAGCAGCTGGGCAAACTAATGGCTTCTTGCTACTAAGAGGAAAGTGTTTGCTCAGTCTTGTTCTTCCTGCTTTTGTAATTGAACAGATTTTGAATTTCAGGTCCTTGCTCTTGTTTCAGGCTCAGACTCAGCCCACTGGACAATCTCATGTGTTGGCAGACTGGTGTCAGAGAGTCAGCAGTGTTTTGTTTTCAAATTATTTGGGAATCTGAGTTATAGCCCTGTATTGGGAAATAGCAGCTTATCTGCCTCAGCTTGCAAGGGCTGCATGCTTGCCATCAAGCTTCTGCTAAAGCATTTTTGCAAACAGGATTGCACTGTGCTAAAGACCTTGGTGTTAACCTCAAAATAAGCTGCTGTTAATACTCACTAATATGAAACTGGCAGGAGTGAATGAAGTTGACTGGTTTGTCCCTGCCCAGACTTCCTTACTCAGTTCCTGTCAGCACTCTTACATGTTATCATAGAATGATTTTGTTTGGAGGGGACCTTAAAGATCATCCAGTTCTACCCTCATGTCATGGACAGGACCACCTCCTACTAGACCAACTTGCTCAAGGCACCATCCAACCTAGCTTTGAATGCTTCCAGGCTTGAACCTTCCACAACTTCTCTGGGTGACCTGTTCCAGTGTCTTACCACCCTCCTGGGGAAAAAATTTTCCTAATGGCTAATATAAATTCAGCTTCTTCCAGTGTGAGGCCATCAACCCTTGTCTTGGCCCTACATGCCTTTGTGAAAAGCATGTGTTCTTATCTGCCTCAAGCATAGAGGTCAGCTTATGATAAGGAAAAACCTTTTTTAATGGAGGCTCCCTATACTGGCAGAAACATTTATCTGTGGGACATTCCCTGGCTGCATTTGAACCTCATGTGAAAAGGTTTTCACTGTATGATCAGTGGGGGAATGTGTTTGTGAATGGGAGAACTCATTTGTGTAGCTTTGGCTGCCACCCTGGTACTTTCTTGTACCTTCACTTCTGTATAATGCAGCAGCTAAATCTCATACCTAACTAGGTGTACAAATCAATATTTTGTTCCCTGAGATTCTATATCATTATTTCCTTAGATTTTTGAGTCATGTTACCCTTTGGGTAGTAAAATCTGTTGATTTTTAGTGTTGGCTTCACTTCAAACTAAGTCAGCAAATACTTCACTAATAAACCATGTATTTTTGCTGTTCTGTTTAGGTAATTTCAAGAGGAACATAAAATTGCTGTTTTGGTAAAATTCTTGCCACTGTTAGTTCAATTTCTCTCAGTCCTGTTATTTTTATGAAACATTCTGCTATATTAAGTATTAGACATCATCCTGGGGAGCAAAGCTAATAGTTACTGAATGTGTCTTCACAGATTGACCATTTTCCATGTTTTGGGTAGTGGCAGAGCTGCTAAAAGAGAAACACACCTGCTTGCTCCTGGTGATTTTGTTGTGTGGGGTTTTTTTTAGTGGTGGTTGTTTTGTTCTGGTTTTTTTTGATGGATCAAGAGTTTCGCAGAGCTTCCTAGAATTCTTTTTGCTGTTCCAAGATCTATGCCTGTTAGTACATTTCTGATCCTGCAAAGAAATCCCTTCACTCTGCTGAAAAAAAAGGGTCTTGTTTGCTGGCAGGTGAAAAGGGGAAAATGTGCTAATGACTAAAATTCTAGCAGTGACTCCTGATACTGTGACATGTCTGTCTTTGACCCCTGACTCAAAGCATTCTTCTCTTCCTGGTTGACTTCTGGGGTTGAAAGCCTTTGGGGTGGCATTTCATAATCCCTCTGCCTAGCTGTTGTTGGGAAGAATGAGCTTTTTGTTCCCCAACATCAGTTTTGGTACTGTCTTTATAATTCTGTGAAGCACAGAAGAATTCAGACTCAGCCTCAGTCATTAGATAATGATGGATTGTCTTTTATTTTCAGTTATGGCTACTACTTTAACTGGAAATTCAAGAGACAAGGTAGGTTTTAATCTGGAAAACAAGAAGCTCATCTGTGAGCCAGATGCTTTCCTGTTGGAGGGAGCAGACTCAACGTAAGAGTTGAGTAGAAATAGCTTAAGAATCTCTTCTGTACTCATGTCAGTGGAGCATTTCCTTAGTCATGGAATAAGCCTACAGGCTGTTTTGTTAAACCTTTTTATGAATAATCTAATGAACCTATGGGTAGGTGAAAAGGTTTTCCTTTTCCCTGGCCCTCTACTGAGTGTTGTGTTCAGGGTAAGATGAGGCGCATTGGAGAATATTTCTGTCACTCTTAACTCTGAGTTGCTGCTGTATTTGATTAGTCTGCATGGACTGCTCCTGCTGATGTTCTCAAGTAACTTCAGTTGAAAAACCCAGAGTCTCCTGTTTGGATGTTTGATGCTGTGTACTCTCTTAGACCTTGAGTGAGTCATGAATTTTTCTGCATTTATAAAATGTCACTCCTGTGGCTTGTGATAGGCTGAACACTTCTAATTTCTGTTATCCAGCTTATCCACCTTTACTGGAGACTCTTACTGCTTTAGGACTCTTACTGCTTACTTTTTAGGAAACAAGCCTTTCACTGTTCTTGAACAGCAGATGCTTATTCTTTAATGGCATTTTAGCTTTCCTTAGAGGTGTTGCTCCTCTTAGAAGGCCCAAAGCAATTAGCTCAGGACTTCTCAATCTTCTCACTGGAATGCCATGTTCTTCATTCAGAATCGAGTGACTGCTTAGTAGTTACTTTTGCTGAGCCCAAACCAGGGAGTACAGCCATGTTCAGGTATGGGAAGCATTCCTCCCAGAACTTAACCTGACACTGAATTTCTACAGCTGAACTTTGACAAGTCCTTCCTAGGCATCTCCTCCTAAGCTTTTGCCACTGTGTCTCCCAGTATCTCCTGCAGTTCATAGCTGATGGGTTATTGTTCCTCTGTTTTGCTTGGCCTGAAATTAAACCAGAAAGACTGTTACTATTTTGGAACTAAAAAAAACTTGATTTGCAAAACATTTTTTCCATTACTTTTCCTTTCTCTAAACAAATCTAAATCTTTGCAGTATTTGGTATGGTTAAACCAATCCAGTATTGTTTGCAGTATTGGGTATGGAAAAAAATAACATTTAAAATGTGAAATTGAAGCTTTAAGGAGTCTGACTGGTTCTAACACCAGTCCCCTCACTGACGAAGTGTTCCATTTGGAAATAATCAGAGCTTTGTGATTTTTTTTTTTTTTTCCCCTAGGCCAATTTCAAATGGCTCTGCTTTGATGTGTGGCTGAATCAGATTGTGTGAGCTCACTCAGTGCAGACATATGGGCTAAATTAATCTTTACCAAGTATAGAAAAATCAAATCTTTGTGGAAAAAAAATGGATATTGAGTAAACAAAATGCAAGTGTTAAACTGCACGCAATGCTTCTTGTAAAGTTAGTGGAGAGAAGGGAATAGAGCAGAGGCAATGTTTTGTGACAAACTGGAGTTGAAAGCTTCTTCTGAAGCCATGTGGCTATTTTCTTACTTGGTTTCAAGTACTATAAGTGTTTTTCTTACTTCTAAGTACTCTTCAGTGTTTTTATTTGATTGTTTTGAATATTTGGAACCTGGTTTTTGAGGATAACATCATCTTGCCTGAATCTAATTTTCTCTTTGCTCTGTTACTCAGTCTCTCTTCTGACATCTCCCATTGCCAAGAGGATGATGGTGTCATTGCTCAGTCTGCTGGAACTTCCTCTCAGCAGCAATCCACTGGAGTGAGAGTTTAATGAGCTCCAGGAGAGAGACATGTGAGAGCAGCTTTGGTGAAGGCTGGCTTTGGCAAGGAGATCTAAACTATTCCCCACTTTCCCCCCAAGTTTGAAGTTTAATGACTAGTCCTTTTCTAGTAAAACTTTGACATGGGGTTTTTATTCTTGGTGGAAAGCTGTGCTGGAATGGTAAACTTTATTTTTTTAAATCAAAAAGTCAACTAAGAGTGCTGAAAAGGAAAGCAGGTACTTGTAATCCTGCTTTCTTCTGACACTCATCTGTCTTTCTGGATTGATTTCTTTGCTACCTATCAACTTTTTGCAGATGTCAAGTATATACCAAGTCTTTCACTTGTCCTACTGCCTTAAATCTATAAACATCAATCTTAAAATGGAGCTTACAATAGGTAATTGTACAGAGTAGGGATGTGCTATTTTTGGCTTGTATTGTGTGTTCTGATTGTCAATAAGTCTAGTGGCAGGGTGAGCAAAGGATTGTTTTAAGTGTAAATTTTCCTAACTCATGGCACTGTCCCAAGTAATCAGGGTCTAAGTGAGCTTTTTACCTTATGGGGACTTGTAGTGGCTGGTATGGGTTACCATAAATAAAGGATGACTGTTTTTGTCATGTGGAGATGCATGTTTTTCTCCTGTGATTTGTGAAAAGCTAAAATTCATCTTAAATTCTAATTAGAACTCTCCATACCAGGATTTCAGGTGGATCCAAAATGTGGTGATTGAAGTAATGCACTAGTTGAGCATGAGTGCTTCTGTTAGCCTTAACTACCTCTTTAAAGCACACTTTCCTCTTTAACATACTTAGACCCTTGTGTTCAGTGCTGCTAGTGTAACACTTCACCCACTTTTCCTTCTCATTACCTACAAAACAAGCAATCTCCTTGTTTGAAGAAGGCCTTAGATGTTGCACTACAAAGAACAGATGGTTTTATGCTGCTACATGATGGTGAATGCTCTTGTGGACAGCAGCTGAAGTGGGCAGTGTTCAGTTCTGTCTTTTCTAATATATTAGGTTTGTTTCTGTAGTTTTAAGTAGTGGTGAGAATGTTGTGCTGAATGCAGTTGAGAAGGTACATGGAAGGCTGTGAAATCTCTTCAGACGATGCAGCTTTGTGCTTGGGCATTGGTAGTGTGTAATTTTTTCATTGAAATAGGTTCATGTCATCAGGCTTTGAAAAGGAAAGACAGGGAAATAAGGGGGTTTGGGTTTTGGGGGGGATTGTTTGTTTTGGTGCATTGTTTTTGTTTGTTTTAATTGTAATTCATGCCTTGTAATGTGTGGAAATACTTTGGAAATGTCTTGAGTCTGCCTGTGCATGGATGGTTTCATACCATCAGGCTGGAAAAGCTGTTTTAAGATTGAGTCCAACCATTAATGCAACACCTCTAAACCATGGTAACCACTGCCAAACCATGGTCCTCAACACCACATCTGCAGATCTTTTAAATACCTCCAGATAAGTGACAGAACGTGAAAACGATATTTTCCAAGAGCCCCTTTTGCATTTTCCCAGTTAAGAACAGCAGCAAGGAAAGGTTTTAAGGGTCTTGGAATATCTCTGTGACTGACTGCTGTGTGACTATTGTTTAAACAAGAATTATACTTTTAAGTAGCTTTATAGATTAGCCAAGATAATCTAGATTTGTGAATAGCTGCTGACTAAAACAACTTCCCTGAACTGTTAATTGTGGAGTATCAATAGTAACACCCCTGGGTTTTAAAGGAAGCAAGTGTCTCCAAAATGCCTTCAGCATGGTTCCTGTTCTCTCTGGAGGAAGGTGTGAAATTTTGTGCATTCCCTTAGTTTATTTTACTGGATTTTGGTATGGTGTGTTTTTTTTTTTTTGCAGGTCACTCCAAGGTCTGAGACCCCCATCAACAGCGTCAGTAACAGTTTGGAAAATGTACTCCATACATCAACACATTCCATTGAGGAGTCATTACCCAAGAGGCCTTCAGGGAAACACTCCAAAGGTGTGTCCTGTTCTGCATGCCTGTTTCCAGAGGGGCAACAAACTCATATCTCTTGATGGTGATTAGTGTTAGTTTAATTGTGACTGGAGATTGGAAGTTCATTTACTTCTGGGATAGTGTATCAGTGAAAAATGGTCATCGAGGGACAAGTGTGCTTATCCTTCTCATGAGAAATGAGCAGGAAGATTCCTTCTGAGTTGAAATACTGGCTTAGCTCTCATGAAATATTACATTCTCTAAGACTGAGTATCTCTGACACTACACCTCACATCCTTGTAGTAGCAGGCTATTTCTTGGATGAAGCATATGGTGCTGAGTGTTGCTTTACTGGGGAGAAGAGAAGGCATTTCAACCAGCAGTCAGGCTTCCACTTCCACCTTTCTCTTGGTTCCAAAAAATGTGTGAGTAAGAAGCTGAAGGAAGAGGAGTGGAGGATAGAGGGAGCTTCCACCATTCTCATCACACATGCATGTTGTCACAAAATAAGGCTTTATTTTTGTACTGCTATGTTGCATGCTGACCTGGGTGAAAACTGGGCTTAGCAAATTTGGGTTAATGAGTATGCATTCCATTTCCACACTCCAGGCTAAGATTACAACTATTAAAATGTCTAGGTTAAAATGTGACTAACAATATTCTTGTTTAATGTGTATAAAAAGCACTGTTAAGTGAGGAAAGTCTTTGAACTGTGAGCTGCTGTTTTTGTAGAACAGCTTTTGTGAGCTCTTTGTGGCCTTAATAAAAATAGCTCTGTAGGGCAAAACTAATGTGGGGGAAATACACCATCACATTAACAACACTAGTGAAATGCCTTCAGATGTCATTAAAAGTACTGTCCTGGACCATAGAAATTGTTTGGGTTTTTGTTTTGCATCTGGGAAGGGCCTTCAGAGTTCTTCTTGTTTCTCTGCCATTGTCTTCCTGCATAACAACACCCTAGCTAGTGTGTGGCCAGGCAGGCAAACAGTGTCCTGACTTGGATCAGCATTAGTGTAGCCAGCAGGACCAGGGCAGTGATTGTCTTCCTGTACTCAACACTGGTGAGGCCACACCTTGGGTTCAATTTTGGGCCTCCAGGAAGGACATTGAGGTCCTGGAGTGGGCCTAGAGGAAGGCAACAAAGATGAAGGGTCTGGAGGACAAGTCTTGTAAGGGACAGCTGAGGTGGCTGGGATTGTTCAGCCTAGAGAAAAGGAGGCTGAGGGGAGAGCACCTGGCTCTCTACAACTCCCTGAAAGGAGGTTGTAGTCAGGTGTCTGTTGGTTTTTTCTCTCAAGGAGGAAGTCATAGGACAAGAGGAAATGGCTACAAGTTGCACTCAGGGAAAATTTAGATTGCACACTAGAAGAAACTTCTTTGCTGAAAGGGTTCTCAAACACTGGAACAGGCTTCCCAAGGAGGTGGTTGAAGCCCCATCTCTGAAGGTGTTTAAAAGCCTCAGATGTGACACTGAGGGACATGGCTTAGCACCAGGCTTGGAGTTAGGTTAACAGTTGAACTCAATGATCTTAAGTCTTCTCCAGGGAAACAATTCTACGCTTCTGTAACCTTGCAAATACAGTTTAATTCGACACAAATGGTAATCAGGAATGTCAAAGTACATCTTCAGTCAGAGGAACTGTTACAGACTGGGAAGGGTTAAACATCCCAAGGAAATGTTCTTAGCTTGCCTCCTCCACTGGACCTCCTTTGGTCCTTTTCATGACACACTCAACTACAGTCCCAGTAGCTATAAGCAGCAATAAGTGGGGTTTTGTTGTGTTGCTGTGTTTTTTTTACAACAGAATAGTGCTGTAAGGAGCTCTTTCACCAGCTGTTAAAGCTATCAGGGTAGAAGAAAATGCACCACTAAGCAGAAGCATGGCTACATTTGTGGCTTTCATCTGATTAAAAATAGGGCAGAGTTCAACACTTTTCTACTGTATTCAATGATTGCTATTCCAGTACAATATATGCCAAGATTAGTCATAGTACACTGTGAAAATTAATTGTTTTCCTCTGTTTTTCTCTTTAGAATACCTGCTTAGTTTTCAGGGGATGAAGCTTTTAAATTTATAGATTGCCTTTGTGATAGTTGGTAAGAGAAGTTGTGGAACAAATAGTTTTCTTGCTGATCTTCTGCTTTCTGGCTCACCAGCAGCAAAGATTGTGTTGTGTTATGTGATGATCTGCCTGGTAGGGAGCTCTGCCTGCTAAGGTTGGAGTACAACTGAAGATTCCTCACTGAAGTTTCCTAATTCTCATAGCAGACAGACATGTGTCTTAATTTAGCATCACCCACTGATGTTACCATGAAATTGAGTCACAAGACTGTGGGATAGACAGATTGCTTGACCAGTTGTGTGATTTTCATATTGATAGTTTCTAGTGAGGTTTGCTTCAGACAGCTTGAGAGTGCAGGATTTCTTCTCACTTGTGGTCAGAAATAGAGAGCTGCCCCAGCTGGTCATTCATCACTTGGCAGAGTACTGGAGCTGCAAGTGTCTTGGTTAAAAAGGCTGGAGCTGAAATAGAAGAAAAAATGAGAAAGCTTGCAGAAGGTGCAGAATCCTTTGTGCTTAGTTGGATTAGAGACAGTTTGTATTAATCCAGTGAAAGGTTTTTAATCCTGATTTGTAGAAATGTCAGGACTGTAATGCTCTGCATAGCTGAGCAGTGAATGGGGTTGTAGTAGACTTGGACCTGAAGGCTATCAGTGTCTGTATTTGCCCAAATTCAGTTTGAAACCAGCTTTTTGCATGAAAGTGTCGACTCCTGTCCCTGGGGAGGAATTACCCCCTGCTACCAGTACAGGTGAGGGGTTGACCTGCAGCTCTGCAGAGAAGGACCTGGGGATACTGGTGTAGTTCAGCATTACCCAGCAATGTGCTCTTGTGGCCAGGAAGGTCAGTAGTCTCCTGAGATGCATTAAGAAGAGTGGCTGGCAGGTTAAGGGGGGCTCTCTTCTCCCTCTGCTCTGCCATAGTGATTTCACATCTGGAGTGTTGTCCAGTTCTGGGCAGAGAGACAAGGAACTACTGGAGAGAGTCTGGCAGAGACTGATGGGGGGAGCTGAGGGGCTTGGAGCATCTCTGTGAGGAGGAAAGGCTGAGAGACCTGGGGCTGTTTAGCCTGGAGAAGAGCAGCCTGGGATCTTTGCAATGCTCAGCAACAGCTAAAAGGTGGATGGTGAGAGTATGTGTACAGGCTCTTCTCAGTGGTACCCAGTGACAGGACAAGGAGCAATGAGCAGAGATTGTAACTCAGGAGGTTGCCCCTAAACATAAGGAAAAACTGCTCTACTTTGAGAGCGCTAGGGCAGGCAGCCCAGAGAGACTGTGCATCTCCTCTGGATCTCACCTGGACATTTTGATCCTGTGGGGTGACCCTGCTGTAGCAGGGGGTGTTTGACTAGATCATCTGCAGAGGTCCCTTCCAACCCCACCATGCTGGGATTCTGGGATCATATGGCTATGTAGATGAAATGTGTGCTATGAATTGGGCTTTACTCATGTGTTTTGGGGAGTTAGGACATTAAGCTTTTCACAGATGTGCAAGTTACTTTAACTGGAGGTAACTTTGGCAGGTGGAGACTTCCTTGTTCCCAGGGACTGGCTATTGTGCCTGTGAGCTGCAAAGAGGCTTATTTACAGGTTTTCAGGTATTGACAGGTCTCACTGGTCAAGCAGAACAGAGGCAAGTACAGATTCCTGTTACATGTAACTCCAGGAAGAGTGTGCTGTTAGATCTTCCTGTCTTTTTCCACTGATTTTTAGAACATAGTCAGGTTTTAACTCTGATCTGAACAAAATAAATCCAAGTGAAAGTTGGGTGTTTTTCATGTAGGGCAAGGTAAGTTCCAGAGTTCCTGTGTTGCCCTCAGTGTTTTTTCCACAGTACTACAAGAACTGAACCAGTGAAAATACAGCTCTAGAAGGTGCTGGAGTCAGAAATGTTGATTCCAGTTTCAAAGATGAGATTTTGTGCTTGCAAATACTTGCCTGATAGCAATAGACTTGAGGAACAGTGCAGCTGTGTAGTGATGGTGCCTTCTGTAGGCAGGTTTGTATTTCCCAGCAGAATGCCAACAAAGGAAGCAATCCTTACTTAGAAGAATTCTGAAGAAGTCACTGAGGCTGTCTTCAGTTTAGAACATTAGCCTGTATTTTTTTGGGGAGCCACTTTGAATCTTTTCCCAGTAGCAAGTGACCCAGGTGCTTAAAGGGAAGTCACTGGTTAAAAGCGGTATATTCACTAGCAGCTTTTGTTTTGCAGGCAGCCCTGTGCTAGTAGCTGGGGGGGAACTCAGTTGTATCAAAGTCCAGAAAGTTATGTGACTGTGGGAAGTCCCACTTACAGAGCTAATCTGTAACAAGCCTGGGGATGCAGAGTTACTTTGACCTGGTGTGGCAATTCCCAAAGGAGAGTTGCTAGGATTAGCAAAACTGAATGAGAAGTTCAGCTTCTTTTCTGGTTTTTAGAGGGGAGGTGGAGGTGGGGGGGTGGGGGAAGGCACTAGGAATTTCCTGTACACCAGAGATGTTACTAATTACTCTTACAGTAAGGTTGAGCAGGGGGGCTTGGCCATAGCACTGTAGGCAAGGAGTGCTCTGTGCATGTGACATTTTAGCAATGTATTAAACATGGTCAGTGACCACAGCATATTTTCCAAAAGCACAGAGGAATAAAGTACGTTGGACCAGATGGTGAAGTGCAGAACAAAAGATCTTTATAATAAAGGCAGTGTAAGTTGCAAAACATTAGTGTGAAGACTGCTGTCTTCATACTGTAATTTCTCATAATGCTGAGTAAAATTGTGATTTGCCACAGTCTGTTTTACATTTTCTGCAATGGAAGTTGCCCTGTGTTGGTGTTTTTAAGATGTTCATTGCTGCTGGGAGGCTTTGCAGGTGCCACTTACTGCTGTTTTCCTCCGTAAAGCCGTCTGGAAGATGGTTTGCTCAACCGAACAAGCCTCATTTTCTGCAATGTGACAAAAAATTCCCCTATCCCTGTGTTTTCCTGTGTATTTATCTTGCCTTTCTGCTGTTGCCACACAAACCCTCAAAATTGTCTCCCAGCCAGTCTCATTTCCAGTGAAGCAACTGTTGAAAGATGATCCTTATATAGTGAGGCTGAATCACAATTCCTGCAACACATGCATCTAAGGATAGGCACAAATGCTTTCTGTGGAGAGCATAAAGCTTTTAGATGTAAGCTGGGTGCAGTGGGCTTTATTCTCTGCTCTCTGCTTCATTTAGTGTTCCTACTGAGCACCTTAAAACTGGTTGATTTGAAGGTAAGCTATTAGTCCTCATACTGGGTCCTGCAAAGCCTTGATGTGTCCCAGGCTGGAATAAATACATGGAGTAGCATGTGACTGACTGGCCAAAAGGAGCCTGGACCTGAGGGAAGACAAACTTTAGAGAAAATGCATCTCAACAGTGTCAAATTTAATTTTGGACTAATTTGGATGTAAAATACTTCCTTGTCTGCAGTAATCCTGTAGAGCTCTGGTAGGATACAAGTTGAAAGCTAAACTGAGCGTGGTGCGTAGCAAGTTTTGGTGTCTAAGTTGCATTGCAGTAGCTAGCAGAAAAATAAAAGCTATCCAGAACCACTATTTTCGCTACCCAATTATTTCCCTTGGCAAAATGTGTCTGTATGGTTTTGTACTCTTTTTTTGTCTCCTGCTGCTTGACTCATCCTTTTTCCACAAGAAATTAGACTGCAGGAGCTCTCTCAGTTAATGGCAATCAACGGTCTCTTCCTTCTGAAATATTAGACACCAGTTGTTCAGCCTGTTGAAGGCAGGGAGAAAAGACAGAGGCAGGAAAAAAGCTCTGAAATCCGTTTGGTTCAGGGTCCAGACTTCAGAATGCCTTGTTCTGCATCAGTTGTGTAGCTGGATTATTCTATTTTTAAGTAAATACATCATCTCCAATATTGGGTCACCTACTGGTAGGGTAGGGCTTAAAGAAATATTTAGGCTATGATAATCCTTCAGGAAAAAATCTCCCTCTACCAACTGTATATAATTTTTCAGCTGTTTGTATATGTCTTGGTTCATTTTATGCCTGAAGTAGAGCTCTGCTTCTCCACTTCAGCAGTGTTGGGTTGTGAGATCACACAATGCACTGCATTCCCCCACCAACGGTCTCTAATGCACTGTGTTGTTCTGTGACTATCAAGTATGTAGATTGATTCTAGCAATCAAATCCAAGGATTAGTGTATTTAAAAAAAACCCAAACAGTTTTGATGGTGCATATTTCCCCCCCTGTGCTAGAAGATTATTGTATATGAAGAAGTTTCTTGAAGCCTGTTTGTTGCCTAAATCATGCAGCTTGAAAATTGGTGGTTGGGGTTCAGTTAAAGTCGGAGGCTTAACTTTGCAATAAAGACAAAACTCATGGGGGTTTTAGTTAAAAAAAAAAAACCCACACATTTTTTTTACTGATCATGCAGGTATGTGCTGTGCTCATGCAGGCAGATGTAGAAACCTATTTTGTCACCACAGCCAGAGGCCAGGTTAAGCAGCTCATCCCTTGTACTGTCAGAGCTGGGAGCAGTTTCCCACTCCTGGGGTCACTTGGACTCTGGCAAATTTATGTTGTTAACTGTTAATAAGTTAACTTTTGTACTCTTCAGAGGTTGGCATCAGTATTTCTTTGTCATTCTTGTTACATTCCCTTTTCACACAAGACTTCTCAGGAGAGATCTGGGATTGCCATGACAAAGATACAAAGGGAAAGGAGGGGAGAGCAGCATGTGGACTCCACTGAATGAGAAGCAGACTTTGATCTGCTTCCTCATGCAAGAACTGTAATAACCTTTGTGCACATACTTACAGGTGCTTTTTACTGATGTTTGTCACTCATGGCCTAGATTGCTTCTCAAGGGCAGCTGTTTGTGCTTTGCTGGATTTTGACATGACTGAAATGTGTACCCCTTAGCCAAGAGCTGCAGTGAGTAGACTTCTGTTTTTACGTGGCTCTTGTTTCCAGTTCATGACAGGAGACTCCTTATAATGTACATTTCCTATAGGCAGATTTAACTGTGTAAATTTTTTTGTATATTTGGGGTTTGGACTACAAGTCTTGTGAGGAGCTGAGGGTACCAGGGTTGTTCAGCCTGGACAGAAAAAGCTGAGGGCAGACCTCCTGACTCGCTGAGGGGAGGTTGGAGACAGGTGAAGGTCTCTTCTCTCAAGGAACAAGTGACAGGATGAGGAAATTACTTCAGGTTGTACCATGGGAGGTGTAGGTTGGACATGAGGAACATTCCAAGACTAGGATGCTGGTTAATTGGGCTATGCCAAGGAGTTTACCTCCTCAGGCAGATTCCTGATTGTGTCTAATGTGAGACAAATTGTATTTAATATTAATTTGCCTTTTTCTATGGCTCTTCAGAAGTACAGGAGGCAACACTTAAGGATGCACATGCCTAGAAGGACTCTTTTATTGCCAGCTTGTGTCTCAAATCCTGGAAGTGATGGCACATTGGTTGTGGCACATGAGTTGTTAATGCAGATGAAATTGGTAGCCATCACTTCAACAGCTGTGGAAGCAATAGCATGACCTTCTGCCAGTAATGGAAATGGCATCAGCAACTTCAGCTTTTAATTAGAATTGCATTAAATGAGCAAAACCAGTGTTTCCTCAGATCTTTTGATAATGGCTTCACACAGCTCACCCTCTGCAAAAATGTAGCAGAGAATAAAATGAGTTGTGAAAACTTTACCTGATGTACGGCTTGGTGGAACTAATGCCTAAACCTGCAGAAAATCTCTTATAAAGGCAGGGGAGGAAATTTGAAATTTAAAAACTTATTGAAGGATAGAAGACATGTCATGCAGGACTTCAAGAAAAAACAAAGGTGAACAGAGATTGTCTCCTAGCAATTCCTGCTGTTACCCAATGGCAAATGGCTCACTAGGAGTGGATATTTCTGCATCTGCTGCTTGAAGATTGAGGAAGGGATGTGTGAGATGTTCAGAAATGCTCAGCTGTTCATTGCATCTCTTTAGAGCGTAACACCCTTTAACATCTGGAAATATCTGGGTTGAAATAACTCATCTCACTGCCATCTTGAACAGAGGGATAGAAGAGTTGAAAACAAATGGCTTGCTTATGCTTCCCCTGATCTAAATTGGACAAATATCACTTTAAAGAAGAAAATAGGAGTGATTCACTTGTGTTCCTAGAAAACCATCATGTCCTTGCCTCTTCTTGTACATGCTGTCACAAGCATACTAATGACTAAATAGCAATTTTCTTGTGTGTGGTGTGCCGAAGAAGCTTTTGTGGCTGGTTAGTTGTTAGCTAGGAGATGTTATTTCCATTCCCATACCAGTTTATTGTTAAATCCCCCATTTTCAAAAGCACACTTTTCCTGCACCTCTATTTTCTTTTCTTTTCCCCAAAAGGTGACTTCTTGAGGGTAACAGGCTTAAAGCACAATAATTTTATCAATAGGTGGCTGGAGCTTTTACAGGCAGCTGTGTGTACAAGCTAGAAATGTTATGCCTCAGATTTTTGCATCCAGACTTGAAAATTCATGAGAACTTAATCTTAGGGTTTTTGCTTGACTTTTGATGTCAGGATTAGGAATCCCACAGTGGGGTTTTTCTCTGCAAGCTGAGAGGTTGGTAATTTCCAAAAGAATCAGGTACAGCAGGAAAAAGATACTAGACATTAGAGAAATTGGTGATACTGGGAATAGGGAACAATAATTTCTGGTTTCAAGTAGAGCAGTAAATCACAGGAGGAGATGCAGTCTCCTTAGTACTGAGCACTGGCATGACATACTGGTCTGGTTTGAAAATAAGGAGGTGGGTGGAGAGGAAGGATGAGAACATACCATCAAAAAGAGTTGTTTACTTTGCCAGCAGTTCTTTGCTTCTCCTACTACTACAGCAAATATTTCTTTGCTCTGCTTCCCTCCTTTCTAATCTGGAAGTGACCTTATTTAGTAAATGACAACACTTCATTTCCATGGAAGTGATGATGATTTCTCACATTCAGTATCTGGCACAAGGGAACAGATGGACTGCAAAGAAGAAACAACAAATGTAATAATAAAAGTGAGATCTGCAAATGGTAACTAACTGCAGGAGGGGCAGTTGGAGGGGAGGAAATTTGTTGTGGTTTTTAAAGTGTTCCCCTGATCTTTGACTACCAGCTGATGCCAGCCTTGATTCCCAGGTCAGAAGGCAGTGGGTGATTGTACTGTTTATTCCAGACTGCAGATTCAAACTGGTAAGGAATCAGTTCCTTGTGCTCTTTCAGGATCACTGTGCAAGAAGTACTGGTTCTTATGTTCTAGATACAGGTCCCCTTGTCACAGACTAGAATCATGGAATGCTTTAGTTTGGAAGGGCCCTTTTGAGGTCATCTAGTCCAATGCCCCTGCAGTCAGCAGGGATATCTGCAGCTGGAGCAGGTTGCTCAGAGCCCCAGATAACCTGAGCTGGAGTGGTTCCAGGGATGGGGCATGTCCCACCTCTGTGGGCAGCCTGGCCCAGGGTCTCACCACCCTCAGTGGGAAAAACAAAACCAAAAAACCTAGTCTAAACCTCCCTCTTATTTTAAACCTATCACCCTTTGTCCTGTCACAACAGGCCCTTTCTTCATCTTTCTCATCAGCCCTTTTAAGGCCCCAAGACGGTCTCACTGGAGCCTTCTCTTCTCCAGGCTGAACAACCCAAACTCTCTCAGCCTGTTCTCCCAGCAGAGAAGTTCAAGCCCTCACATCATTGTTGTGGCCTCCTCTAGCCTAGCTTAAACAGGTCCATGTCTGTCCTGTACTGAGGGCTGCAGAGCTGGCCCCAGCAGTGCAGGTTGGGTCTCAGCAGAGCAGAGGGCCAGAATCCCTTCCTTCCATCTGCTATCCACACTGCTGGGGATAAACCCAGGAGACTGTTGGGTCTGGGCTGTGAGTGCAGTGATTTACTGTAGAATATTGTTTACCTATCTATCAAGCTAAGGTAGCTCTCACTTCAGGGCTGGCTTAATGTTTATATAGCTTGCTCAGGAAAACTTCGGGTTTGTGTCAAAACACTTGGGTTTTTCTAATGGATGATCAGAAAGGCTCTTTGGCCATTCTGTGTGAGCAGAAACAAGTTCATCCCCTTTGTTTTACTTAATTTCAGAAATAACATCTAACTGTATGTGCCATGACTAATTTGTATCTCCTTTTGCTAATAAGCAAACAAGAAAATGGTGCTTTTAGCACTGAATTCATTATAAATAAATTAAAATGGAGAGAGAAGGGAGTTGGGAACAGTTGAAGCAGTGAAATTGTCTTGAATGAGTTTTCTTCAGAGTTGTTTAAAGGAAGCTGGATTCTTCTGTTTAATGCAGCCTTAATGGAGTTTTCATAAACTGCATCTGTTGAAAAATGCCAGAGTGGAGCCAGATATTGAGACCTGGATTAAAAGATTTGCCAACTGTATTGGTAATGAAAGCAGCTAGAGCTGTTTGTGGGTTGATGCTAAGGAGTAAACTGAGAATAAAATCTCATTTGGGGATTCGATGTTTGGGGGACTGGAGTATCTCTGTGAGGAGGAAGGACTGAGAGACCTGAGGCTGCTTAGCCTGGAGAAGAGCAGCCTGGGAGGGGATCTGATCAATGCTCAGCAAGAGCTAAAGGTTGAAGGGCAAGAGGATGGGGACAGACTCTTCTCATTGGTGCTCAGCAGACAAGGGACAATGGGCACAAACCAGGAGGTTCCATCTTTGCTATGAGAGTGCTGGAGCTCTGGAGCAGGCTGCCCAGAGAAGTTGTAGAGTCTTTTTCTCTTAAGAGGTTTCAAAGCCTCCTAGGCAGCCTGCTGGGGGTGATCCTGCTTTAGCATGGGGGTTGGACTAGATGCTCTCCAGAGGTCCCTTCCTGACCCCCCATGGTGGGATTCTGGGATTGCAGATAATGAAATTTGGGAGATTAAGGGCTCATACTGCCCCAAACCTGTGTAGAGCATAGTCCCCTTATGCATTTGATGGCAGTGCTCTCAAAGGTGTCGCTGCAGTAGCAGAACGGTGGCTCTGATCCATGCGGTGTATCTGCTACAGTGTGCCACACGAATAGAGGCAACCAGTCAGCTTTGGCATTGTTGAGGAGCTTTGTCAGGTTTCATTTCTGGTTTCATTTTCTCTGGCTCTTTTATGCTGGCAAGTCATAGGCTGTAATTATGCAAAACAACTGTTTTGCTTAAAGTAAATTTTATTTCTTAGGCGCAGGGCAATGCTAAGCGGAGAGGTTAACATTCCATTTGCTTTCTGACTTGTTCTTTTATTTCCCTGGATAAAAAGCAGTGGCCTGTGGACTTGCTGCAGTACTTCACTGCCTGGAATGGATGCATTTCATCAGTATATGGTACAGATGCTATTTTTAACAGTAACTCAAAGGGGTAGCCCTGCTAAAATTACATCATTAATACACACAGCTGAAGGGAAATGGCATAAAGCACTACAGTGCCTTAGGTAATTATCTCTATTGTGTTTTCCACTTGTGTGGATGAATTATTCCATGTGTGTCATTCAAACAGGGATACATTTGGACCCACCATATTTGCAAAGCATTGAGATGTTATTTTCTTGTAAGCAGCACTGTGGAAGAGCATAGTAAGTGAACTCTGGCTGCAAAAATAGTAGGTATGAAATAGATATTAGTGGCTCAGGGAGCTCAGAGTTTGTGTTCCTTCCTGTCCCTGTTGTTAAATAGTTCAGGGATTTGATAGTTATTGCAAAAGACAGTGAGGGACTAGAGCTTTAAACTCTGGTTTTGCTGGAAGTGTGTTTTGTTTCGTTCTGTCCTGCATGCTGAAGAATCCAGTGGCAAGTGTGGAGATTCAGAGCTGCAAGACTGAGATTTCCAGTCGAAGGGGATTTGTTTCTGTGCTTTTCCCCCTTAGTTCCTGGGCATTCTCACTGCCTTGGCAAATCCTAATAACATCTACTTTGGTCTTCTTGTCCCTCTTGTATTTGCCTCAGATGTGTTACAGAAACAGTCATCTAATAGTTATCTCAAAACAAGCTTAAATGCTGAATTAGAACTTCTTTTTTGAGCCTTCTTGAATTGCTGCTCAAACCTTGTCTGGGATCCAGAATGAAAGAACAACGATTTTTACAAAAGTATAAAAGGGAACAAGAATATTAAAGCCTGAGACCAGAGACTTGAAAATGTAGGAGGACGTAATTGCCAACAAAAGGAGAACCTCACAGAAGTGGCTGTGCAAGGGGATATTTGTTTCTCACTGAAGCAAGCACTTGAATGTGTTTGTGGCTCTTGGCAAGACTGTATGTACTCAGGTTTTGCCTATTCTAGATCAGTCCTTTAGTCTGCTGTTTTTACACAGTCTGCTTACAGAATATTTTGGGTTTTTTTTCATTGTTAAAAAGGTTTTCACGCTGTAACTCTTCAGGGAAAAAAGCCTGAAGCTGCTATAAAACTCCTTAGTCTTTACTGCTCCCGTTTGCCTGTTGTTGCAGCCTTAGTCATGAGTTTCAAGATGCTGATGCTGTTCTCAAAAATGCAGAAAACAGCACGTGCTTATTTACACGACCATTAAACTATGCTGCTCTGGAGGAGCTGCCTTTCACATAAGGCTGGCTGCATGCATTCATCTGCCTTTTGAGTTTGAAATTCACATTTCTGCTGTATTTTTGTTTTAGAGCTGGAAACTTTGAAGGTAGTAGAAATCCTTCAGCCAGGCTTGGAGCAGCCAGCTACCTGATCTCAGCTCTCTGGTGTTTTATCACCAGATTGCCCTTCAAGCCAGGGCATGCTGGCTGAGCAGCTGCTGCCTTATCGTTGCGCTGACAGGGTCTGTCCGTGCTGGTATACAGTTACGTGCTGCAGCCCACAGTCTGGGCAAGACTCTGCTGTGGAAAACAAAACCCAAACCAACATAGCTTTATAGAATGCCTATAACTAATGTATAGATACATGCAATGGTCAGGTCCTGACTTGGTGGCTTTAAGCTTAAAGTTTTCCTGGGCAAATAAATCCTCATTGGTTGTGTGATTGATTACAACTTTCATTGGTTTTATGCAATGGGAACTGGGTCTTTTTAATAAACTACTGATTATAATTAAGTGGGACCTGGAAGACTTAAACCAATAAAATCTAGTATGATGTGAAGGAAAACTAGCTAGTTTTAGGCAACCTTAATTCAATTTCTGTTCTCCTCATCCCTCTGGAAAGGTGGTTTTAGTTCATGCTTCACTCTTGCACTATTTCATTGGTAGGTTAGTGTGAGAGTGGATTTGTCCATCTGTGTTTAGGACAGTGTTCAAAACTTCAAAGTGCCAGCACAGATTCCCAGCTGTGGTGACTACCTGAATGTGTTATGTTTTTCCCATATGGTTTCCTTTCAGGGAGCATTGATGAGGTTTTGTTTGCTTTCTAATCTCCGTGTCTGTTCCATGCACACATAGGAACTTCAAAGGCTTTGTCTGCCTTGGGTTTGTTTTCTCAGGGAATGCTGTAGTGAGGTAGGGGTTGATCTGTTCTCCCAAGCAGCAAGTGGCAGGACAAGAAAAAACAGCCTCAAGTTGCACCAGGGGAGGTTTAGGTTAGGTGTGAGGAAAAAAAAAACCTTTCTTGAAAGTGTTGTCAAGTGCTCAAAGAGGCTGCCCAGGGCAGTGGTGGAGTCCTCATCCCTGGGGGGCTTGAAAAGACATGTTGATGTGGTGCTGAGGAACATGGCTTAGCAGTAGGCTTGATAGTGTTGGGTTAACGGTTGGACTTGGTCTGAAAGGTCTTTTCCAGCCTAAAAGATTTCATGGTTCTGAGTGTGGGATTTAGTGAAGCCTGGGGTTTCTGGGGTTTGGTAAACTTTAGCAGAAAACCTGTGGTTAGGCAAAGGGCCTACACTAACAAGAGTTTTCCACGGAAAACTGACTTTGCATTTCTCTTCTTCTTTTTAAAATATGAACATAGGGTTTAGATTGGAACCAGTCATCTGGGTTTGGGGGGGTTTGCTCAATTATGTGCCAGGCAAAATCTTTTCTAGGGAAGCATGAGACTTCTCTAGGATGAGCTAACCTTCTCTTCAAGATAAGAAATGAAGCCAATGTTTTGTTTAAAAGTTATCTGAGACCAGTAAATAAAATAATCACTTGAACAGATAAAACCAGACTAAATATACAACTGCATGTTACTTACCCACTAAGTAAAAGTATTTCTATACAAAGCTGAATGTTTCTCCTGATTGCAAAGATGTTTTTCCTAGCTTGGGCTGTGTAATTAGATACAGGCAGCCTGCTTATTTTAATTGCCTATACAAGAATGTATATTTGTAGTTCCTGAAGTTGTCTTGGAACTGAATGTTGGGGCTTACGGTCACTTTTGCAGGAGTACTTCCCAAAATGAGCTGCATCCCTCTGGGAGAAGTCTACTCCAGTTAAACCACAGAAGGAAGATGAGTCATTGGGCTGGATTTCTAAGCAAATGAAGTATAGCAGCTGCATTCAGATCTTACACGTGCTTTGCTCAGTTGTATGAAAATAGTTAATTAGCTGCAGTTACATGGAGAATTAGCCAGCTTAGGGAATTAAGCAGCAAATATATCTGACAAATTAAATTCTTTTAAAAACAAGCAGTCCCCCAGCCCCAAAGCAGCAAAATCTGAGCACATGCTTTATCTCAAACACTGACTAGTGTCTCTCAATTGGTTGTATGATACCTTCAAGCCTTTAGTACTGCAAGTGTTTACCTAAAATCATGCTTGAAAATGCCAAAGTGTTTCCATGGTGTTAAACATAGTTGATTCCTTTTTGGATATGTTCTGCCTGACATTAGAGAGATGCATCTACAAAGATGCTGAAAGGACTGCAGCATCTCTGTAAGGAGGAAAGGCTCAGAGACCTGGGGCTTTTTAGCCTGGAAAAGAGCAGCCTGAGAAGGGATCTTCTCAGTGCTCAGCAACAGCTAAACAGGGCATAGGGTGGGGTCAGACTTCTCAGGGGTGCCCAGTGAAAGGACAGGGGGCAGTAGCCACAAACTGGAACCCAGGAGGTTCCATCAAACCGAAGGATAAACTTCTTTGCTGTGAGGATGCCAGAGTCCTGGAGCAGACTGACCAGAGAGGTTGCAGAGCCTCCTTCTCTGGAGAGATTCCAAACCCACCTGAACATTGATCTTGGGCAAGCTGCTGTGAGTGACCCTGCTTAGCAAGGGGATTGGATTAGATGATCTCCAGAGGTCCTTTCCAGTCCCTACCAGGATGGGATTCTGTGGTCTTTGCTTGGGTAGAGCTACTAGAATTACTGAATAGGTTTTACCTGTTACTGAGTTGTCCCTAACTAATACCAAGCCCCTGCAGCCTTTCCTGGCTCTATATCATAGCTCTTTTTCTTTCCAGAGCATCATTATATACATTTCAACAGCATATTCTTGGTCTGTCAGTATGTTTCAAGGCACAGCAGCTGTTTAGTGACATGTGTTGGTGCTCAGATTTAGTAAGGCAGGGGAGCTGTTACCCAAATATGTCCAACACGGCAGCCCTTTCTGGATAATTTATTCTCTAAAAGCTTTTTTTCTGACATAAAGGAGAAAGGTAAGTTGTCCATGCAGTGGCAATAGCAGGCAGCTCAGCAGCAGTAATGCAGAAGTTAGTTCTCTTGGCCTGAAATCTTGGGTAAGAAGAACCTTCAAGTTAGTGTTTGAAGCTGTATCTTGATTTTTGAGAACAGCTGACTGCAGGGACTGATTCTGCAGGGTTTCACATTTTCCTGTCCAGATGGGAGTCTTCTCAGTGCAGCTTTTTGTTTTATTTAAGCTTTTGAATCCAGTGAAGTTGAAAAACCATTCTTTAGGTTTGATGAGCTTTTTGTGGGTGGCTAAGGTGCTGACAGTATCATTCAGTATTACTCAAAACAATGTATGAATTCAATTAAAATCTTACAAGCTAAGATGTACAGGCATTTTAATATGTCTTTTGTGCAGAAACAGAGAAAGGTCACTTAGTTGGCAAGTTAAATAAGCCGAAGTGAGGAAATAGCAGGAACATGAAAACTACTGGTCTGACTGGGGGCGAGTGATACAATCCCAGCATGTTATTGCTTCCTATATGCTGCCAAAAGTAAGCTAATGTCCTTGATCTTTAAAAAAAGCTGTGTAATTATTTCCTGTGGAATATTGCAGTTCATAGTTTTCAAGTCTTGCTTTTAAATTAAAGCAGGATTAACTTGTCACTTTGGCTCATGTTTTATGTGTTGTTCCTGATCTTAAATATTCTCTAAATTGGAAGAAATCGTTTATTTCTTACCAAAAAAATGGCAGTTCTAAGAGTATTTCTTTTGCTAATGTTGCTGCTAACAGAAATTTTTCGTTATGCTCATGAAGCTTTAATTTCCAGTGTCTTCCTGTGTTTGTAGAGGCAACAGCCAGCCAGAAGACTTTCTTGTTAACTAATAAAATCGTTCTGTTTGGTTACTTTTTTGTTTAGCTCGCTGTAGCTTCTTGTTTGAGCAGACACCAGGGAGAAGCTGCTGTCTGCTCTTCTGCTTTTGATCCTTAAGAGATAGCAGCAGGAAACTGGATGATAGGACTCAGTTACGAGGCTGAGCTGGCTCCTGATGAGTCCAACATACTTTAAACTTGAGTCCTGTTTTCTCCATTTTCCCCCACAAAACCATCTGTCTTACAAAGAGAAAATCAGCTTAGCACTGAACCTTTCAGATTAAGCATGTGGCTTCTTAAGACAAAGGCCAGAAAGTGGCAATGCAGATGTGACATGCTCAATAACTGCTGGCCAATAGTTCTTGGATCCCATACTATGCCTGACTCTATCATTCACAGGAATGGGTGAGAAACAGAGGCCCTTTTTCCTTTTTTTTTTTTTTTTTTTTGTCCTCTGCTAATTTTTCACTCCTTGTTTTGTGTAAATGAAAGCTGTGATGGTCATTAGTCCTGTCTCCTGAGTTTGTGTTATCCAGGCAGAATTAGTTCCTGCAGGATATGTGGTTTCAAGGATTCGGTAGTCAGAAAATAACTGCTCCATTTGGAGGCTCAAGTGAATGTATGGCTTCTTTTAAGAGTATTTCAATTATTTTTGTGTTTCTGGGGTCATCACTAAGTTTCAAAGACACTGTAAATGTAGTGTTGTTCTCCCCTGGAACACAGTCTTTGATGTCTTGGATGGGCCAGGCTTCATGGAGTGTTTTGAAGATATTTGATGTGGGGAGACTAAGCCAAGATTTTACTGTGCTTTTCATATCAACCACAAATTTTTCTGTCCTTTTTGGCAAGGGGGGTGTAAATGCTGTATAACTTATGGCTCAGTTTAAATATTTCTTAGCAATCAGCAGCTTTATATTTGCATAAAGGTTTGGGGATCACTTAAGTGTCCTGATCATGCCTCTTGACATGATGTTGTCTCCATCCATAACCACTGTTATATTATTAAGCTGTTTTCACCTAAATTAACCTGCTGTGTCTGGAGAGTTCTGGGGATGAAATGTCATTTCTCTTCACTACTAATACCATAGTGAAAGGTCATTCTTACACGACAAGGCAATGTAGTGGACTGTAGAGAGAATTGCTTTATCCTTTCTTGTGTCTGACTTTTTCTGGTAGTGAAATAAGGTCATTTCCAAAAAGAAATAAATATTTCTTTACCTGTTTTCCCTTGCTTTTGAGAAAAATAAACACAGTTCTTGATAGTCTTGTGTGGGAGCTTTTTGTTCTTCTCTAGAATTGCTACAGGCAGACGATCTCATAGCTGAGTGATAGGCACTTGTCACTTAAGCTGAATTTACCTCTGAAGCTTCTTAATTGTTTGTTGCAGTTAAATTTCAAGCATGCATTGTATAAATTGCCTTTCCATGTTCTTTCCCTCTCCAGAAGCACAGTTCCTGTAAGCCCAACCATTACATACCAGCCAGCAGCTATTGTTACTCCATGATTTGGATACTGGCTGTCAATTTTTTTGATGCAGATTGGATATCTCTTGAATAGTTTGGGAGTTAGTGTCATGAAAATATCCAAAATGTGGTTTTGCTGGGTGTTGAATAGGGCAAAGTTCAAGTTGAAGGGTTTCAGTCTCATCCTCCTAGTATTTAGTGATTCAGAACCTGTTAGGTCCAAGTTCAAATTGAGACTTCAAGGAATACTCTTCTAGTGAAATCTTCCTTAATCTCCCTCTGAAGAAGACTTGAGGACACATCAACAGGGCCAGATCTTTCTTGGCTTTAATGACAAAATTTACAAGTTACTGTAGTTCTGATTTCATTGAAAGGAGTTTCAATAAATAAACATGAGACCTGTTTTAAAGTCATGAGATGTATCATTAGCAGAGTTCTTGGCAACCAGAAAGATGCTGATCAATACCTGAGTATTTAGATCTCGATTCTCACTAATCTGTTAATGAATCTGGCCAAACATTTGTGTGCTTTGAAAACCTAATATTTGATTCTGAGTTTTCTTCAGGCCTTCAGTATTTCCAATTAATGAATAATTTAAATTTTGAGAAGCAGGAGGATAAGGAAATAAATGTAGCTGATGATAAAACTTAGTCTTGGTTGTGAGAGAAAAGGATCAATGTTTGCTGTAAGAGTGTATCTTAGGTGTTTTGTTTTTATTCTGCATCACAACAGAGAGAAAAAGCTTAAGAAGATCAGAAAGCAGGAACCTTTCTGAAAAACAGACAAACCCCCTTCTCTTGAGCTGATACTTTTAAGCAGTTTTTTTAGCTTCAGAGCAATAGATCAGTTGACCTTTTTGCTTAAAGAAAAAAACCAACTAACCAGACACCCCACCCCCAATTTGTAATCTCATGTGCTTTTTGTTGCCATAAATAAGCTTTGCAACTCACAAATAAGCCATTCCTTCTGATTTCCCTCTCTTCCCTGTATGTATGGGAATATAAATAGTTTGAGGGTTGAGTGAGGAGATTCTGTGGGTTTTTGTTTCCAGTTTTTGCCCAGTCACTTGGGATTACCTTCTGCTCTTTAATGGAGGACAGTAATTGAGTAATTTATGCTTGGAAGGCTTTCTTTTAGCAAAACAAGAGATGATAGCATGTGAAAGTCTTGGTATTGCATTTTTGGTTACCACTTCTGTATAAACAAGGATGTGGAAAGTAATTTATTAGTTCCTTTCTTTTTAGGTAGACCTCTTCAGCAAAAATCCAGCTGCTGTAATTGTGTTTGCTTGGTTCTGTGAATTTAAATTTAAATCTTTAGATCCAGAAGCATCAGTTATGAGTTATGTCCTTGGTCTTCTGTATGACTTGAACTAAAGGATTTTACATATTTTTTCCTACTTACAAATAAACTGGCATTCCTGCTTTTTTTGCCAAGTAACATCTCAAGAGCTGTACAAGTTCATGACACTCAAATTTTACCACCTGAAGGCTAGAGAACAACATTTCCATGCTGCATGCCACAGAAACTGAGCCTGCATGCAGTGATTGAATAAAGAGGAAGATGACTAGCTCGGTCTGGAGTAGAAATTACTTTTTCAGAGTGGGTGTGATAAATTCTTCCTAGTAATTTCAATGTCATTCACTTTACCCCTGTTGCTCAGTTCTTGGGATACACTCTTGGCTTGCAGCCTTATCTCTAGCTTTCACCTAGTGTTGTACAAAAAAGAAAAAGCTGTAGACTCCTGTATGTTTTATTTAGCTAAAGAAAAGTGTTTAAGAAGTGCTGTGTAAAGCTATTGATGAAATCAAAGGGAAAAATATACTTGTACAAATTATGCTGATGGGGAATTCTTAGTGTGGATTGAGACTTTGATCTGTCCAGTCCTTTTCCTGTTTAAGAGGGCCTTGATCCAGAATTTGGGAAAAAGGAGTTGGGTAAAATGCAACCTAACAGATGTGATTTCCAAAAATGATGACTTTTTTTTTGTTTCTTCTTTGCCCACATGGCTGTGTGTTTTGCCCTCACCTTGACCTGCCAGTCAGAGCTAGTCCTGAAGTGTTTGAGTTGATCTTTCACTTTATGTAGCTGCTGATTACTTGGGAGGAGGGGGGCAAGATCCTGCTCCTTTGGAAGGAGAAACTGATCAAGGGCTGGCACCAGGAAGGCTTAGAGGGTTTAATACCTGATGGTGAGGAGGGGGAAGGAGCTTGTCTCTGCCTTCACAGAAGCACTCAACTGGTCAGATGCCAAATGCACTAATAGCAGCTGAAGGGGTAAAAATCCCAGGTTAGGAAAACAGAACTAAATAAAACATCTTCAAGTTTTATCTGGCTATTTTGAAAGTGAGTTGAAAGATGACCCTGTTTGAAAGGGAGAAAAGATGACTTAGTTCTTCTAGTGCATGTGGTTTCTGCCTCTCTCCTGCAGTATTTCAAATGCAAGCCTCTCTTCTTGATACAATTCTACAGACAATTGAAAGTGTCATAATGTGTCTCTCTTGTGATTGAAAGAAAACAGCAACAACTAATAAAAAAAAACCCCAAACACTTAGGGAATTTGATTACAGAAAATCTCTGAGTGAATGAGGATGTTTTCATGCTGTCTGCTGCCCTTTCAAAGTTAAAGTTCAGCAAAAGACCAAAGGTTCAGCTATTGGAGAATGTGATTCCTAGTGACTGTAAGGGCATGCTTAGGGTTGTTTGGGTATGCCCCAGGACACAAGCCACACAGACTGCCTCGGTCTTGATGGGAGCCGCTCCTGCAGCGCTGCAATTCTGCAAACGACCTTTGTATTCCTCTACTCCTTTCATATGCCATTTGTGATCTCATCCCACTGTTTCACTTCCCTGCCTTAATTTCCCAGATAATTATAGAACTCATTTTGGTTAGAAAAGACGTTTAAGGTCATGAAGTCCTGCTGTTAAGCCAGCACTCCCAGGCCACCACTCAACCCTGTCCTTCAGCACCATATCTACACAGCTTTTCCAATCCCTTCTGGGATGGTGACTCTGGGTAGCCTGGTCCAGGCCTTGACAACTGTCAAGGGGAAGAAATTGTTCCTCATGTTCAACCTAAATCTCCCCTGGTGCAACTTGAGGCTATTACCTCTTCTTCTCTTGCTTGTTTCTTGACAGAAGAGACCAACCCCTAGCTAGCTCCAGCCTCCTTTCAGGGAATTGTAGACAGCCAGAAGGTCTCCCTTCAGCCTCTTTTTCTCCTAAACAATGCTAGTTTCTCAGTCACTCCTCACAGGACTTTTCTGTTATGGATAAATTTCTATGACAAAAAGTCTTCTGTGCCCCTCTGCCAATGCAGCAGTGAGGGAAATACCTACAGATACACACACACTGCTCTTGGATCATTTCACAGAGAAGGGCTGGAGAGAAGAACAGATAGAAAGGTTTGTCTCTGAGATCTTGTATCCCGAGTGACACCCTGCCAAGCTGCCCTGCTTGGTGCCTGCCCCATGACAACAACAAAGCCTGACGTGGAGAATGTAGCTGTGCTACTTGTGGATGAATTCCTATTGATTAGTTCCAGACCTAAAGCCCAGATTTAAAGTAGTGCAAATAAACTTGCTTTGGCTATCTCCTGATTTAGAAACATTAGCTGCCTTTTTTTTTTTTTTTTTCCCTTCATTCCCTGGGTTGGGAAGCTTGAGTTTTGCTGAATTCAGCATCCTGAAAAGACAACAGTATCATGTGTCCTTAATTCCTTACAAAGGTTTTTCTGGCCATGGAATCATTTCTAGTGGTATTGAGTAGAGTCAGCTCTTGGAGCAATTTCCAATGCTTTTGAGAGTAAATAGATTTTAAATAAAATAAACAAACTATTGTTAGATAGCAAATTTAATACCCACTTACTCCTGCTTGCTGGATGGCATCCTTTTTCTTCCTGGGTGTTTTGTTTGTTTTTTTTTTTAAGATTGATTGCTCATTCAAAGTTAAGCTTCAAGGTGGGTTTGGAAAGGTTATTTTAATAGAATTAACCACAAGCTAAATAATATGAAAAGCATGTGAAAGGCTACATAACTAAAGCATACGACTGAACAAATTAAACTAGAACTCTAGAAGTGTTGAGACAGATGGTATTTTCCACAGTATCACCTAGTTGGGAGAAAATTACTGGAGAAATTTAGGTACTGATTGTGTAACGTTAGAAATTACCCAGTCAGTTGGCCCTGGAAGCATATTGCTGCTGCACCATGAAGTATATTTCATGCTGCAGAACAGCCCTAATCTTCCAAGATTCAGTTCAGGATCACTGCAGTCAGTGCAGAAATATTTACCTGATGGTTCCTTTGCTAATTGCAGTCATTTTCCAGAGGATAAATTCATGGCAGCAGATGGTATTAACTGGACAAGTTCAGAGCAGAACTGTAGGATGGAAAGGTCAGGTAACTGTCAGCACAACAAAATTCTCAAGGTGATTTAAGGTTTATTATTAACCCACATAGTAAAACAGAAATAGCTTTATTTTATGTTCATAGGTAATCCTCTTTTTGCTTGAAGTACTGTAGAGGGATAGTGAATAGATAGAGGAGATGAGTGCTGTAGAAATGCCAACGATAAGAACAGTTTCAATCAAGTGACACTGGATTTGCTCTGGATGACAAATGTGAAGAAATGCTTGCTCTGGCTTTCTGTGCCCTACTCCAAAAAGAGATGTTGCAGCGTTTGGCACTTGGCTTTCTACAAGTTAATTTGCTCATCCTTTAGCTGTTTCACCAACAGAGTGGGGATAGCCCCCTCAATGTCCACTTTACAATTTTTTTCTAATTCAGAAGCACATGTCATTCCAATCAATATTCAGTACATTTTAACTATGATCACAAGGAAGAGTGCCCTGAATTCTCCACAATAAGTGTCCTGTGGTAGTTTTTTCTTCAGATGGCAAGAAAACCTCTGAACCACTTGCCTGTTTAAACCTCTGTGCTGCTTTTTGCTATTTTTCAGATAGCTCATCAATATCTGGCTAGAAGATTTATTCTCAGCATGTGGTGTAACAGTGCAGTAGGACTCTAGAATTGTGTCAGAGGCATGGGAGGAACCCACTGAAAACTTTAAGAGGAGCAAGTCTCTACAAAAAGTGTGGTATGCAGGAGCAAGTAATAAGTAATGAATGGTCATCGTTTATAAGATCAGGGATAAGCTCACCACAGCTCCCTGAAAGGATGCTGGAGCAAGGTGGGTGTTGGTCTCTTTTCCCTAGTAACAAGTGATAGGACAAGAGGAAATGTCTTCAAGTTGCACCAGGGGAGCTGTTTAGGTTGGACATGAGAAGAAACTTCTCTACTGAAAAGGTTCTCAAACACAGGAACAGGCTCTCCAGGGAGGTGGCTGAATGCCCATCCCTGGAGGTGTTTAAAAGAAAAGAGATGGGGTGCTGAGGCACATGGTTTAACACCAGAGTTGGTAGAATTAGGTTATGGTTGGACTCAATGATCTTAAAGGACTTTTCCAACCAATATGGTTCTATGATTTATGCTATTTTAATTGAGAATTACCTGGAGAAGGAATGGTTCAGCTGATCACTAAAGGAATATTTGTTCTGTAAGATAAAGACAGCCAGGAACATGTGGAGATTGATTTAAAACTCGCCAGTTCTAAAATTTTCAACTGCAAATAAATAGAGAGGGTTAAAAAGGAGGTCTTTAAAACAGCCAAGACTCAGGTTGTAAGACATTTAGACAAACAAGGCACAGCAAAGATGTATTTAAATGGCCAGGCTAAAGAGTTAAGGTCATGATTGTCTTAGGTGGAGGACATCAAGCTCCAGACAGGAAATAATCCATTTTGCCTTGGCCAAAGCCCCACCATGGGGAGTAAGGAGATGTGAAGCTGATGGAACAGGTTGCCTGTTGTGATGCTGTCACTGTGACTTTCACATTGCAGCTGTTTTCTCATGCAGTTATCTTACAAGGAGGTTATCTGTGATTAGCACAGTTTGGAGTCTTCCAAGTAATGTAGTGTATAAATAGTCTTGAAAACAAGTAAACATCTTGTCAGGGGTGATCCCTCAGAAACAAAATGGTAGGGCTCTGGCTTTTGCTTGCTAGAAACACCCAAAGAATACAACATACACACAATAGGCATCTCTTCAGGCACCTGTTGCTTGGAGGTGAAGTTCTAGTGACTTCACTTTAGTATAATTGCTTTTGAATTTTTAAGCTGGTGTACATTGGCTTTTTAGAAGAGAAATTCTGTGTGTATATCCCTATGCATGCAGTCAGAAGACAAGAGACATTTGCAAGAGGAAAAAGTCAGTAAAATCATCTTCATAAAGTTTAGCATAGTGGAATTTGTGATCCCTGTGTATTGGGAAGTAAGTGTCTCCAAAAATTTAGCATAGCAAATATCTGATGCATAAGATCCTGTCTTTAAAAGCAACATATCACATGAGGAGGTGGAAGCAGTGAGCTGTGCTGTTATTCAGCCCTTTCCACAGTAAGATCCTGGTTTTACTTACAACTTACTCCAACTGCAGTCACTGAGGATGAAATTTTCCATGAAACTGCAGTCAAGGAGGCGTCATGATGTCAACACAGTAATAAAACCACACTGAACTCCTTGCAAACTCAACCCCTGAAAACATGGAGTCTTTTGCCCATCTATGTTTCTCTAAGCACCAGTTTTCCCTCAGAGGGATGATGGAATTTGTTACTTGATGTTATTGGGATCAACCCATGCATGTTTGTGTAGGGTTGATGAGTGATATGGTAAGGCCATGAGGAAGTGAAGAACTTTGCACTTAGTTTGTTGTTTGGCTTTTGGTTGAAAGGAATTTTTGCTAAAGCTAGAATTGAAAGCGTGATGGAGTAGTGTTAACAGCCTCGCTGAGTGAGGTGAGCCTGAGCTGTGCACCTGAAGCACCACCACAAGTCACCAGATATTCTCAAAGCAAGTCCTGGCACTACCAAGGAGTCATCACTTTGACGTGCATTTAAGAATATCCTCCTCATTCTCCTTATCTCTTTTGTTTTTTGTAGTGAGTGTTGAAAAAGTGGAATTGAAGGGACTGGCACAGAAGAAGAATGAAAGAACTGTGGAGTATTCCTTTGAGGTAAGTTTTGGTGGTTTGGGTTTGGTTTTACTGTGACAGAAGGGAGGATAATGCTTAAGGAGGAGTTATAGAAATTCTCAAACTTCATTGTTAGACCCCAGAAATTGGTCTAGGGGATCTCCTTTGAGAGAGATGATAGTCAAGTTTTTTAACCAATGATTTGGAAACAGTCAGATGGTTGTTGATGAACATCCATGAATGATGCAGAGATTGGTAAGTGGGACACAGACCAAAAGAAAATACTCACTCTAATGCAGCAAGTTGTAACATAGGATATATTTAAGGGAAGATATCCTGGTATGCTTACAGAATGGTTACATGTGTGCTGGGATGCAGAAGCTAGGAAGAATTCAAGTGTCACTCTGGACAAATTAATCTTAATTTGGACTGTCTCCAGTCTTCTTCTCTGGAGACTTTCAAAACCCACCTGGGCATGATCTTGGGCAACCTGATCTGGGAGAACCTGCTGTAGCAGGAAGGTTGTACCTCCCCAGATGTCCCTTCCAGCCCCCACCATGCTGGGATTTAGTGAGATGAAAACGTAGCATCTTGGAGCACTGCTGAACATATGAGAAAAGAGGTAGGATGGTCATTTATCTTTGTGTTGAGCCTTGAGGGGAGTGCAAGGCTGTGGTATATGGCTCAGGCATTGCTGGGTTTAAAAACGGTGTTGGAGAGTGCAGAAAATAGCTATGGAAATTAGTCAAGGCTTGAGGAAAAGGCCATGTAGCGAGAGACTTTGAGAACTTGACTGCAAGATGACTTTCAATATCATATAAAAGCGTTTTCAAAGGGAAGAAAATATTTTACAGTAAAAGGGGGTGTTAATCCAGCAGGAAAAAAGGCACAACAGGAACCGTTGTCTGAAAATTGAAGCCAGACTAATTCAAACTGGAAGTGAGACTAGTTTGTTTGGAATGAGAGCGGTTAGCCACAAGCTGCTGGGAGAAATGGCTTCCCCCTCCCTGTTTTTACGCAGCTTTTGGAGATTGAGGCATTGTTCAGAGTTTCTGTGGAGGGATGACTTCATTCTGCAAACCTTGGGTGAAGAGTGGAGACTGGATTCTGGGCGCTGGCAAAAAGAATGACAAACTGCTTTTCTCCCGTCTAGTTGGAACAACGTATTCCAAACTTGAGAATGCAAAGCCCAGAAAATGTCTTTGGTTTGCTTAATGAGGCAACGGAGCCAAACGGTTGGTGAGAAAAGGAGAATCTGAAAGAAAATGGACAGTAGAATATCAATTATCTACAACTTTCACAAAAAAAAAAAAGCAGAAGTTACTCTTTAAAACTGCAAGAGAGCATCAGTTCAGCATCTCGTGATGCTGATGGCGTTAACCTCTGCGTGATTTGATTCATGGATGATGTTCTGAAGTTTCCAAGTCCCATCATTGTTCCAAATGTCACTAATATTGCAAAGCATTTTTTTTTTTTTTAATCCCAAGGGGTTTTAAGAATCTCTATGAAATTTTGCAGTTGTCTGGACTCCAGCTGCTTATTACTTTGTAAAGCGTCTTTTTATCTTAGAAATTTGTCTATAAAGACTAGAAATTTTGTAACTGAAAGAACAACTGAGCTGATAAAGAGCTGTTTGCTGGGTTAGAAACCCAACTATTAAATGTTTTGTTGAGTAGCTGGGGAACAGAAGGTCAACAGATAGAGAGCAGTTCAGTGTTTTCAGAGTTGCTTCACCATGCTATTGTTCCCTGCACTTACAGCTCAGAGGATTGTTCTTTAAGGATTGAAAATTAGAAGGAGTCGGCAAAACCTAGGTCGTAACAAAGGTTGGGTTATTATGAAACTAGAAAGAAAGATAAATGTCTTCTGTGTTTTCTGAGATCTCTTATAAATGTAAAAAAAAAAAAAAAGTTTAAAAAGAAACAAACAAAACCCCTTCAAGCTTTGTAAAACCAGAAATTACTGAAGTTTTCTACTTTTTTTTTTTTTTTACCTCAGCCTTGCTTTTTGTATAACAGCTCTGCAGAGAGGAAATTCCTCCATTATGTAATGTATTTTGAAATCCTCTCCTCTCACCAGTCTTTTTGGCAGCATTCTGATGGCTGGAAAAACTTTGTGTATGTTTTCAGTTGTCATTGAAACTAGTGTCATGTGAGAAGATGGCCTCCTGCTTCTTAAACACATCAAGCCAGCTCCTTCTCCTGTAGAACTGCTGAAGATCCATGTGCCATCCACACACCTTGAATTTAAATCTGAAGGGACTTGCAAATGCTCAGTCTCGGGTTGATGTTCTTCATGCCAATAATTCCTGACTTTTGGCTCAGTTAAACTAATCATCTACCAACCAATAAATGCCTCCCTATCTAAGAATGCACTGACTTCATGTTGAACTATTTCCTTTTAATAGGGCATGTACAAGATGGTGTCTAAAGAGCATAGCAAGAGCAGTAACTGCAGGTTTCATTTCCTTTGAGGAGAGTGTCCTGGGAGTGCTGGTGGACAAGGAGTTAACTGTAAGCCAGCAATGTGCCCTTGTGGTCAAAGAGGCCAATGACCTTGCAGGGTGCATAAAGAGTGTGGCCAGAAGGTTGAGAGAGGGTCTCCTCCCCTTCTACTCTGTCCTAGTCAGGCCACATCTGGAGTACTGGATCCAGTTCTGGGCTCTGCGATTCAACTGAGAAAATAAACTACTGGAGAGAGTCCAGTGGAGGCTACAAAGATGCTGATGGGATTGGAGCATCTCTCCGAGGAGGAAAGGCTGAGAGATCTGGGGCTGTTTAGCCTGCAGAAGAGCAGCCTGAGAGCAACAGCTCTCAGCAACAGCTAAAGGGTGGGGGGCAAAAGGATATAGGGCCAGAGTATTCTCAGTGGTTCCCAGCAATAGGACAAGAGATAACAGGCAGAAACTGGAACCCAGGACATTCAGCCTGACCATGAGGTAGAACATCTTTGCTGTGAGGGTGCCAGAACCCTGGAGCGGGCTGCCCAGAGAGGTGGTGGAATCTCCTTCACTGGACAAATTCCAAAACCACCCAGACATTGTGATCCTAGGCAGCCTGTTGTGGGTGACTAAGGAGATTGAACTAGATGATTCCCAGAGGTCCCTTCCAACTCCCAACATGCTGGGGTTTTGGGATCCTGTAATTCTACGTTTTTGTTTTTCATTGGGGTGATTTGCTGCCATCTTCGTGTCTGCATGGCATATGGAATTGATTAATTATAAATAGAGACTGTTGCGCTGTGGCAAGTTGTTCACATTGTGCATCAGATTCTACAAACCAGCTGTTTTCTTTAACAATAATGATAATCATAAAAAAATTTCCATTACTTAGTAGTCTGTCCATTAATGCCGGGTGTCTGCAGCGTGCAGGGGCTGGGTAAACTCCCAAGTGCTTTTTTAAGCCTTCAGAAGAGTTCTTAAGTAAAATAACAGCAATCAGGCAGCAAGGGAGGACCGGGTGATAGTAACTTGTGCACAAAACAAAGTTTTCCTTATTGATATCACATGTTACAAACTTTCTTGCAGTCTTTGTGGGACCATTTGATAGTAATTACTGACCTTTTGGAACCAAGCTTAAACCCTTGGCTGCTTGTTACTAAACTGAATACTTCTTACTTCCAAAGGTCCTGTGGTCTGATTCTTCGGTGACGTTGGTAACCAAATCTTCCTCTGAAGTGACTGAATTTATTTCAAAGGTAAAGGGGGTATGAGAAGTCCTTCAAACCAGAGAGATTGTTTTCTCCCTGTGTGTAATTTTGTTCTGTGTCATTTTTCAGAATTAACGTAATTGCTTAGATGTCGTAAAATGTTTTGGCTTACAAATTGCTGTGCCTCAAATCAATCATCTTTTCACTTACTCTTTGTAATATCCTCCACCTTTAGCTATCTCAGTTGTATCCTGAAGAAAACTTGGAGAAATTCATTCCCTGCCTAGCTGGTCCAGATTCATTTTACCTAGAACGGAACCACATGGATCTGGAATCAGACCTTAGGTATGCTGGGTTTGTTGTGGTGCTGGGTTTCTTGTCTTGACACTTGGGGGTTTTTTACCACGTAGAACTAAAAAAGCCAGGAATTTGAAATAATCCAGAGGAATCTTGACAGGCTTGGGCGGGAGGAATGCCGACTGCATGAACTTCCAACAAGTCAAAGTGTAAGATCCTGCATCTAGGTTGGGCCAGTCTCAGGCACAAATCCAGGCTTGGTGCAGAGTGGGTTGAGAGTAGCTCTGAAGAAAGAGACTTGGGGGTGTTGATTGATGAGAAGCTCAACAGGAGCCAGCAGTGCCCTCATGCAACCCAGAAGGCAAATCGTGTCCTGGTCTGCATCAAGAGCAGTGTGGCCAGGAAGGCAAGAGAGGGGATTCTGCTCCTTTACTCTGCTCATGTTAGACCCTACTTCAAATACAGAGTCCAGTTCTGATGTCCCCTTCATAAGAAGGACACAGAGCTGTTTGAGCAAGTCCAGAGGAGTGCCACAAAAATGATCCAAGGAATGGAGCATCTCTGCTATGAGGATGGACTGGGGGAGCTGGGCTCGTTCAGCCTAGAGAAAAGAAGACTCTGGGGGAACCTTATAGCTGCCTTCTAGTTCCTCAGATCCTGCAGGAAGGTTGGAGTGGGACTTTTCCTAAGGGTCTCTAGCAACAGGAGAAGGGAATGGTTTGAAGCTGTGGGAGAGTAGGTTCAGACTGGATCTTAGGAAAAAGTTCTTCAGTACAAGAGCGATGAGACCCTGAAATAGGCTGCCCAGGGAGGTTGTGGATGCCTCCTCTCTGGAAGTGTTGAAGGCCAGGGTGGATGAGGCCTTGAGTTTATCTGAGAGGTGTCCCTGCCCATGGTGGGGGGGTTGGAATAGATGACCTCTGAGGTCCCTTCCAACCTAAGCCATTCTGTGAAATTAGAGCCTGATCCTAAGCATATTTCTTGATGTTCTCATTCCAGTGCGTAAGAATTTTTCAGGAATTCTTTCTTCAGAAATACAGATGGTAGTAATATTCTGTATTAAGCTTCCTAGAGATCTGACATTTCCTCATTCCTTCTTAAAAACAAAGAGAGGATCTTTGGCTTTGCAGGAGCTTGGTCTGGGCTCAAAAAATAGCCAAAATTGCTTTAAACCACCCACCCCAAAACTCAAGAAAAATAATTGCCTGAAAGATGGGTTGTGGGGATTTTTTCACCCCCTGCCCCTTCACAGAGTTTTCACTTGTCTCAGTTGTTTTAGGTTGTCTTGGTGTTTATTTTACTTGAATTTTAAAAGGTAGTTGTGCAGGTATCTGTTAGAGCTGTTCAATTTTTGGAAGCCATTAACAGCTAAGAAAACTTTGAAGCCTGAGATAGTTCATTATCACAACTCAGCTGGCCACTATCTAATCTAAATCACCATACATGAGCCTCCATACTCAGCACTGATGAGGCCACAACTTGAGTACTTGGATCAGTTTTGGGCCCCACTACAAGAAAGACTTTGAGGTGCTGGATTGTGTCCAGAGAAAGGAAACAAAGCTAGTGAAGGGTCTGGAGCACAAGTCTTGCGAGGAGCAGGTGAGGGAAGTGGGGTTGTTCAGCCTGGAGTAAAGAAGGCTGAGAGGAGTCTTCACTGCTCTCTACAACTCCCTGAAAGGAGACTGGAGCCAGGTAGGGATTGGTCTCTTCTCCCTAGTAAGAAGTGATAGTACAAGAGGAAATGGCCTCAGGTTGCACCAGGGCTGGTTTAGGTTGGACATTAGAAGAAAATTCTTCACTGAAAGGGTTCTCAGACACTGGAACAGGCTCCCCAGAGAGGTGGTTGAATCCCTACCCCTGGAGGGGTTTAAAAGCTGCAGAGAATTGGTGCTGAGGGACGTGGATTAGCACTGGAGTGGTGGAGTTAGATGATGGTTGGACTCAATGATCTTACAGGTTTTTGCAACAGATATGGAAATTAATTATATCTGTATGTAACGTTTTAATATATAATATAATACATATATCAATATATATCATACCAATATAAAATAACTATATCAAAACCCATCATCTGTGGCAGGTCACAGAATTTCTCTCTTTCTAAATACCGAAATAGTTTTCCTAGGAAAATGTGGTGGACTTAAATTAGTTTCAGCCACTACTGTCTGTATTTACAAAGTCTGAAATGAAATTTTAAAATGCTAATGAACTGGTGTTAGGGCTTCTGCCAAACACCTATTTTCCCCAAATCCAGACAGACTTTTGTCCCCCGTTCTGTTAGCAGAGCCATGGTTGGATGTTGTTTTTCCATAGGCAGAGCCAGCAGGTGCATGCCTGGATTATTTTTCATGGCAAACAGTGTTAGCATTTCAAACAGGCCTTTGTATGTTTTGAGGATCACAGCCTGTGGAGGAGAATTAGGAAGGGTGAGAGAGAGAATGCTGGTGGCTGCTGTGTAGCTAGCAACAGTCTCTACAAATCTAGGTTAATAGAGCAGCAATCAGCGTTTACACAGCAACGGTTGTGCCTGTGGAGCAGAGAAAGGAGCTCTGCTCTGAAGTGCTACATATTTGGAAAACTCACACTTGAATTGGTTTGGATTCAAAATTGAATTATGATTTTTCAAGGTGGAAAGCACATGGTCTTTCCCAGTGGTCAGGACTTGTCCCAGTTGTGTTCAGAATCTTCATCAGTGACCTAGAGAAAATGGCTTCAAGTGGCACCAGGGCAGGTTTAGGTTGGATATTAGCTAAAATTTCTTTACTGAAAGAGTGCTCAGGCATTGGAACAGGTTGCCCAGCAAGGTGGTGGAGTCACCATCCTGGAGGTGTTCAAAAATGTGTAGACATGGCACTTCAAGACATGGGTTTAATGGCCATGTTGTTTGGGCCTGATCTTAGAGGTCTTTTCCAATGGAAACCCTTCTGTAACTTGGGTAAGAGTAACTTCCAGCACCAGTATAGGTAAGGAAGGGGTTGACATACTGGAACTGTATCTAGTTCCAGACTCCCCAGTTCAAGAGAGACAATGAACTACTGTAGAGAGTTCAGCAGAGGCTATGAAGATGCTAAGGGGACTGGAGCATCTCTGTGAGGAGGAAAGGCTGAGAGACCTGGGGCTATTTACCCTGGAGAAGAGCAGCCTGAGAGGGGATCTTCTGAATGCTCATCAATAACACCACACCTGAACAGGAGAAGAAAATTCTTTGCTATGAAGGTGCCAGAGTCCTGAAGCAGGCTGCCCAGAGAGGTTGTAGAGTCTCCTTCTCCGGAGAGATTGCAAAGCCACCTGGACACTGAGATCCTTGGCAACCAGCTGTGGGTGACCCTGCTTTGGCAGGGAGGTTGGACTAGATCCCCAGAGGTCCCTCCCAAACCCCTCCAATGCTGGGATTTCCTTTCTCTCTGTGTACAGTTGAATTCTATTCTACTCAAAGCTTTTTCAGAATGACAAAGATCTGGTTGACTTGCTCTCTGTCTAAACCCACTTTCTATACATATTCAAATCTGCAGAAGATTTGGCAAAAGGGCTGCACAAAAAGTTGACAGAACACATTTATACATTGCAAAGTTTTAGGAGATGCCATTTTTCCTCCAAAAGAGGCACAGCCATCCCAGGGAAAACTTGACATAAGCTTTACATCCTTTTTTCTCCCTGCACTGCCAGACTCTGCATCTGCTGTTTATATCTTGAAGAGGAGAAGATTCAATAACAGATAGATTTATACTGTATGGTCTTCAAGTTCATGGATTTAAAAGGCAATTTTCAAGTTTATATTTGGACATTTTGGGCCCTACCAAGTGTTCAGTGTTCCTAAACTGAACTGAACAGAGTGAAAGCACCACCATGGTTACACGTATTTAAGCAGTATTAAGGAGAAGAATATCCATATGTTTCATGTCTCCTCTGATGAAGCATTCCAGTGTTACTCATTTGAAAGGTCCGAATTTCAAATTCACTTTCAAAATGTCATATATATATATATATATATATATATCATCCACAAGCCTGCTTCCAAAGGCAGCTGCAAATGAAATCTAACAGAGCTGAGAGGATTTGGTTTGTTTTTTGATGTACCCACAGGTACTTGGCACCCTTACCTTCCCATGTGGTGAAAAATGACCACGTTAGAAAGTTCTTCAGCACTTCATCTCCTTCACAGCAACTTCAGAGTTCAAGTAAGTTTAAACAAAGCTTAAAAATGGAATTTTCATATTGCTGTATATTTCCCAAACTGGTGCTCTTGGTAACTTCTCTTCCCTCTTCCTAGATTCTGGCAACCCCTCTCTTTATAAAGTGGGAACTACGCTGGGAACATCTGGAAGGTGAAGTATTCGTTTTGTTTAGGTTTGTGCTGGGTAGTTGTACAGCTCCATTACACAGGTCATGATCTGTCTCCCCTTGGGGGATCTATTTGCCTCTATGCTTCCATTTTCATCTGTAGAAGATTTTAAGACATTCTAACCTTACTGTGTGGTTTGCCCAGGACAGGGAAGTGGTGAGAATATTGGTGTAAGGTACAGCTGGCATTTGTGTTGTCATTTGTTCATTCTTTACATGCCTTAAGAACACATCTTAAAATAATAAACACAGGATACGATAGTTACTGCAAGAGCTCAGTGTAGGTGATTGCTTGATAGAAGGTTTTGCAGTGAGCTGATGGCAAAGACAACAAATCACACTACTGTAGAATGGTTTGGATTGGAAAGGGCCTTAAAGATTGTCTAGCTCCAACTGGCTGCCATGGGAGTGACACCACCTACTTGACGGAATTTAGGTAACTGAGAGTTTGCAAGACAGAATATGATACAATTCCTGGAAATGAAAGACAGAGTTCAAATTCAGCTTCAAAAAGAAAAGATATAAAATGTAATTACCATTGGACCAAACATTCTAGAACTATGAAAAAGTCTTTTGTTATTTCATCCCATGGCTCTTTTGTCCTAAGAAATGTTCAAGGAAGAGTTCAGGGAAACTTTTTGACTAGAATTCTATAGGAGATCAGACAGCTGTAGTGTTCCTGCTGGCAGTAGAACCTTTAAACACCCATTTTAAGGAGAGTTTCTCCAAGTATTTACAGCTATAGCTAGCCATTGGCATCAACACTTCAGTGCTGAGCTGTGGTGATGGATGATTTCTTTGTGAAGTCATCATGGTCTCAATCACAAACTTTAAAGGAATAATGATTGTCTGAATTTTAGGCACAGATCATCTGATCATCTTTGTGAGCAAAGAGAGACCAGAGCATCTCTGAAAGGTTTTTTTCTCTACAGCATATTTTAATGTTTCCTTGAAGCAAGGTTTTTCCCTTCAGAGGAAACCTCTTCCAGGGGAGGTAGAAACAGCCTTGGGGAAAACAGGAAAGAAATTCTCTTGCTATTTGTTAGGATTTAACAAACTCAGAACTTCTCTTAAGAGGCAAGTTTCATTTTCTCCCACAAACCCCAGAGCCCTCCAGGGAGCCAATATTGGGGGTTACTTTTCCACTTCCACATGTAAAGAACAATTTCCCCAGGATTATATTTGGGCTTTTTTTTCTTATTTTTAATAATGCAAAGCTGAATCACAGCCACTCTCGCTAAACCTTTTTTAAGTTGCAGAGAAGTAGTAGAACATACCTTATCTGTGGTTATATAGGAGGAAACCCCTGCTTAAGGTGAAGATCAGGCTTATTATTTGACATAGACTGCCCTGGGTTTATTGTGCTGCAAGCATAAACCTCTAACTTGCACCAAACAGTACAGGTGTTACCAGAAACCCTGGACAGGGCAGGTTCATGTGACCATAGTAGCTGCCCTCTGGGGGTGGCACAGATTCAGTGTGCTCAATCAAATGATGTTGCTCTCTTGCAGACCTGTCTGTGGTGTGGCTGGCATTCAGTCTTCTCAGAACCACGTCCAGCACTCAGCTGCTGCTCCTGTTGCACTGCCCCACTGTTCCCACGCGGGAGGCACCGGCTCGTCGCTGGCCTATCGCACCCAGATGGACACTTCTTCTTCACCCATGTTGATGTCTTCCAGTCCACAGACCCCTCAGACACAGGAGCAAAATGGGATCTTAGACTGGCTCAGGAAACTGCGGTTGCACAAATACTACCCTGTCTTCAAACAGCTCACGATGGAGAAGGTAGGGCAGTGGACTAAGAGGGAGACAGCTTTCAAATTATCCTGAAATTCCCTGCCGTGGAGAGAGGCTGCAAACATCTGTATTGAGAATCATTGAAGCTATTGGAGATTGAAAGTTTGCAGTCTCTGGAAACAATAATATTTGGATGAAAATGTTATTTGTGTTTCAATCTGTGCTGTGTCCTGGGCCTGGGCTGTTTGACAGCTGGTGCTTGCTTCAGAATTCTTCACTAAATGCTTGAAATCCAACCCACATGCTGTCTTGGGAGTTCTGCTTGGGCTCCCTGTGCAGTAGATAACTAAAATTTATTGATTTGGTTTTTGTTTTGTTTGTGCTTCTTGACTGATTTTTTTTTTTCCTCCCCAAATATTTGGTTATCCTTTGTTTAAAAACTAGATTCACAGAGGTTTCTGACACAAAACATTAGCCTGTGCTGCACAAACATGCAAGTGACTGTGAAAGGTTTGTGTTCTGGAGTTGTGGAAATAAAATCACATATTTGCATAGCAAGAGTCAGGAATGATACCTGTGTGTGTGCTGGGTTTGGTCTAAGTAGAATACTTTACCAGCATTTACCCAGCTCCATCTCTAAAATTCCTGTCCTCTGACTTCTCTTTGAGCCTTGAACGCCCTCCAGTGGAGTAAGTGCTTTGGTTGGGCCAGGTCTAAACCAGGATGGCTTTGTGCTTGCTCCTGGTAGGATGTTGTATGTGTTTAATAATCTGTTACCAGTCTTCTGATTTGATTTTGTTCATTTTATGAGGGGAAATACTTTTTTTTTTTTTCTGTAATAAGAGAACAAAACTGTTCATGTTCTGGTGTGTTTTTAAAAAGCACAGCTTATCATGCATACTTTGCTGGCCTTAATTCTCATCACAGTATGTTATAAATGTCTATATTTCCATACTCTATTTATATTTCATTATAAAATTTAATTTGGGATGATATTTTTCAATGACAGCACATTGATTTCTGTGTTAAAAGACACAACTAGGAAAGCTAGAATTATTTTTTTAAGAGGAGCAGATACTTAAACTGAGCACCAAGTTCTGTTTTAATGTGCATGAATGACGTGTGAGCAGTTAATACAAGCACAGACCTAATTACATTTAATCTGCAGACATTCTCTCTCCCATGCCAGTCCCCCACACTTTTTTTCTACCCTGATTCTATAATTTAAAACTGGAGTTTCCTTGAATTAACATATGTTTTAAAAATGGCTTTTAAGTTGCCTTTCAGAACTGATCTGTGATGAAAAAGAGGCTGTAAACCTCAGCACACTTTTTTTTTTTCCTTCTACAAGTTTCTGAGTCTTACTGAGGAAGACCTGAATAAGTTTGAATCACTCACTATGGGAGCAAAGAAGAAGCTCAAGACCCAGCTCGAGTTGGAGAAGTAAGTGAAGGAGGGGGAAGGAAGGTCATGAGGTAATTAATGCAAATTCTACAAAGGTCTTTGTTTTCCAACCATAAACCAACCAGGATTCCCACATGTAAATTTGGGTCACATTTGTCTCCCTTCCTCTACAGCTGTGTCAGTTGCTTTGAAAAGCTCTTGAAACAAAGACTTACTGGGTAATCTTTAGTACTTGCTGGTTTAACTTGTGTAATAGGTGTTGTAAAGCAGGCGTGCAAAGACTGTTCAGATTTTGGGCTTACCCACCTACCCGAGGTTCATAGGTAGGGGGGAATCAGGTAAGCAAGCTGCTGAGCTGTAGGGTTTGCCAGCTCAGGTGATGCACACAAAAAACCAGGATGCCTGGCAGGACTTTTTCCTTCATTAAGACCTGCCAGTTTTTTTGACTTCCAATCCATGTGGATGGAGCATAGGATGAGAGCCTCCGTGGTGGCCTGCAGTGGCCCAAGCCAGCTATGGCAGCTGCAGCTCCTCAGGCCTTTGCTGACTGCTGGAGCTGGGGTGCAGGATCTGGACTTCTGATATTGTATGGGGACAAACCACAGAAAGTCAAAGCTGTTGCAGGTAACCCTGGTCTCAGGAAGATCACAGCTTTATGTGGTGGGGGTGATACAAAAAAAAGCCTTTGGAGAAGCTGATGCAACAAGTTATATTCTATATTTTATATCTTCACTTAGAAGGAAATGTTTATTCTGAAGCTAGTGGAGTTACTTAGAAAGCAATTTAAAAACCAAAATCCATGCCCATTTGTTTAAGCTCTGCATTTTTCATCAGCCTTCATTTTTCCAGAGTGTGTTTGCCAAATGAAAACTTCGGACTGCATTTGGCTTCTCTTTGGGTTTGGTGTGCATGATTTGGGCATGGGTGAGAGAATTGTCACCATTTGGTGATCACAAAATCATAGAGTGGTATGGGTTGGAAGGCACTTTAGAGATCATCTACTTCCAAGCCCCCTGCCAGGGACACCACCTTGCTTGCTCCAAGGCCCCATACAACCTGGCTTTGAATACTTCCAGGCTTGGAGCCTCCACAGCTTCTCTGGGGCAACCTGTTTCAGTGCCTTACCACCCTCCTGGGGAAGAGTTTCTTCCTAATGTCTAATCTAAATCCAGCTTCTTCCAATTTGAAGCCATTACCCCTTATCCTATGACTAGGATGATTTACCTTGTACAAACAAGAGCATTAATATTGTAATCAGATGGCAAATAGTCCAAATGTAACTGCTGGCACGAAGCTACGGGCAGGACTGATGTGATTTCCAAATGTTCCCATTTGAAATGAGCGGATTGACATTTAGTGGATTATTTAGTGGGCTGTGTTTGCTGCAGTTTCATTCTGAAATTGATTATCTGTTATGCTTTTTGCCAGTTTCTGTTTCTCCATAACATTTCTCTGTCACCCTACAGAGAAAAATCAGAGAAACGGTGCCTGAACTCCACAACACCTTCGGCAGTGACCAGCAGCGGCGTGGCCAGGGTTCCCCCTACCACCCACGTAGGGCCTATCCAGAGCATTCGTGGCAACCATGCTGCAGGTAAGAAAGAGAAGCAGAGGACACTGCTATGCTCTTGGGGCTGAACATCATAGCATCATAGAATCATTTTGGTTGGAAAAGACCTTTAAGGTCATTGCATCCAACTGTCAACCACCACGGCCATGTCTATGTGTTTTTTGAACACTACCAGGGATGGTGACTCCACTAGCCCCTAGGCAGCCTGTTCCAATGCCTGACCACCCTTTCAGTGAAGAATTTTTTGCTAATAACCAAACTAAAACTCCCCCAACTTGAGGCCATTTCCTCTTGTCCCATCACTTGTTTCTTGAGAGAACAAGTGGCTCCAGCCTCCTTTCAGAGAGTTGAAGAGAGCAATGAGGTCTCCCCTCAGCCTCCTCCAGATTAAATGATCCCAGTTCCCTCAGCTGCTCCTTACAAGACCTGTTCTCCAGACTCCATACCCACTCCAGCACCACAATGTCCTTCTTGTAGTGAAGTGCCCAAATCTGTACTCGGGTACAGGTCATCTAGTTCAACCCCATCCTTGCACAAGAGCAGGCTCATTCTTACACTGCTTTTTCACCAACCTGTTGACAACTAAAATGTCATTGGCTTAATGGGAAGCAATCAAAAAGTAGTAGGAGTGCAATAAAAAGTAGTTTCCTCTTCACAGTGCTGCTAGTCAGCCACTGTTATATCTCCAGACTCCTGCTGCTTAGCCAAGGTGCCTCTCTAAATCTCAAGCATCACTGTGTGTTGGATGGTGCCATGAGCCAGATGTAATTAGGTCCTGTCAAGTAGGTGTTGCTATTTTGTTTGCATTCCCTGACCTCTCACACACCCTGTCCCTGTAGAGCTGCGAGTGGATGTGGATCAGCCAGCCCACCCACTGCCCCGTGAGGGCAGCTCTTCTGAGTACTCCAGCTCCTCTTCCAGCCCCATGGGGATCCAGACAAGGGAGGAGAGCTCGGACAGCGCCGAGGAGAACGAGAGACGTAAGCAGAACCAACCAGAGGGTGCCGGTGGTGCCCTTTTTTGTCTGCTGAAGCAATTGTGTTTACAGATGTTTCTGTCCCCAGGTTTGGAGATTCACCTGGACGGCTCAGAAAAGGAGAAGCCAGTGATGTTACTGAACCATTTCACTTCCAGCTCTGCCAGACCCACGGCCCAGGTCCTACCAGTGCAAAACGATGCAGGTTCCAATCCATCTGGCCACCACGCTCTGCCCATGCAGATGATGTCGGCAGCCTCTACTCACATCACCCCCATTCGGATGCTAAATTCAGTGCATAAATCAGAGCGTGGCAGTGCAGACATGAAGCTACTTTCATCCTCTATGCATTCTCTTTTATCTTTAGAAGAAAGAAATAAAGTTTCCTCTGGATCTAGGGGCAGTATAAAAATGGAAAAGAGCTTTGGAAACGCAGTGGTGGATGTCATGTCTGCATCTTCTCCGCACCAGCCCTTGCAAGTGCTCTCAGGGGCTGCTGAGAGCAGCTCGCCCACATCTACTATTAACTTTGGTCCACGAACCAAAGTCGTGCACGCTTCGAGTCTGGACAGAGTGATGAAAACAGCTCAGCAGCCAGGATTAATAGTAGAGACCAGCACTGCTGCCACTGTAACATCCAGCACAGTCTTCCATGTGGCTCGTCCACCCATCAAACTCCTGGTGTCTTCGTCTCTTCCTACCGATTCTGCCATTGCTGGGCAGACTTCCTGCTCCAGTAATATGCAAATAACGGTGTCCCCTGCAATAATCAACCCCCGGACTGCTCTCTACACAGCCAACACCAAAGTTGCCTTTTCTGCAATGAGCAGCGTGCCAGTGGCGCCCATGCAAGGCAGCTTCTGCGCGAACAACAGCAACGCAGCCTCCTCCAGCAGCCACCCCTCCACTTCCTTTGCCACCATGGCCAACCTGCCCAGCTGCCCCGCACCCAGCTCCAGCCCCACGCTCTCCTCTGTCGCCGAGAACAACTTCTACAGCAGCAGTAGCAGCAGCAGTAGCAGCAGCAGCAGCAGCAGCAGCAGTGGATCTGCAGGGAGCATCCCGGTACCAAACCAGAACCACCACCACCATCACCACCAGCAGCCGCAGCCGCAGCCACCCGGCTGCATGGTGTGCAGCTCCTGCGGGTGCAGCGGCAACTGCGGCTCCAGTGGCATGACCGTCAGCTATGCCAACTATTTCCAACACCCCTTTTCAGGACCTTCAATGTTTACTTTCCCATTTCTGCCCTTCAACCCTTTGTGTAGCAATGGCTACATCAACACGCAGCAGTACAACAGCAGCACCACCTTCCCCGTGGTCCACACCGCCTACAACAGCGGCATGGCGCCCGACTCCGTCATGGCGGGGCAGTCGACGTTCGCGGTGCCGCCCATGCAGAACTTTATGGCAGGGACAGCAGGGGTGTATCAGGCACAGGGAATGATGGGAAATGGCAACGGTTCCAGTCACAAAAAAAACGGGAATCTCTCCTGTTACAACTGCGGGGCCAGTGGGCACAGAGCTCAGGACTGCAAACAGCCTCCCATGGATTTCAATCGGCAAGGTAAAAAAAAAGCAGGAGAAGGGATGTGGCTTATATGGAGCAGGATGCCCAGGGAGGTGGTGGAGTCACCACCCGTGGAGGGGTTGAAAAGACCTGTAGATGTGATGTTGAGGGACATGGTTTAGTGGTAGTGGCTTAGCAGGAGCGATGAGATTGTGAGCTCTGAGCGAGCAGTTGGTCCTTTCCAACTTCAGCAGTCCTTTGATTCTGTGGTTCCTTGATTCTGTGATACCTTTCCATTTCAACAATCCCAAACGAATTTTGACCAGCCCTAAAACCACATCTAAACTGGTGATTTCTGCTGTGCTTTGATTTTTCTTTCTGCTAGCTGCAGACATATGCTTGTCATCCTCTTCTGCACTCCACTATGGTGCTGCAAGCTTGTGGTGTGGTTGGACTTGATGATCTTAAAGGTCTTTTCCAACCCGAACTATGGTTGTGTATGGGTGTGTAATATTGCCTTACATGGATAAGAAGCAGGTTGCTTTAAAGTTCTGAGGCATAATGGGTGTGAAAAGGTTGGTGATGGTTAATTCTTCTGCTTCCTCTCCCCCAGGTACGTTTAGGCTGAAGTATGCCCCTCCCTCCGAGAGTCTCGACTCCACAGACTGATATTTAATCTGGCACGAAAATGCTGTAAGCCATGGAGATAAAAGGAGATTGAAACACAAAACTGAGACGTCCAGTTGCTGTTAAGCTTAATGTATTTTATAATCCAAAGGTGCTTTACTTCATTAGACTAGGTAGGAAATCTAGCTTAGGGGTGCATCAAGCCCATTTCAATTGCCAAATTCAAGCTTGGATCTCGTTGTTGGAACTTCTGACTACGTGTCATCAGACCGATGCGGACTGGGTGGATGGTGGAGCTGGCCAGCTGCATTTTCAGTTGCAAGTACAACATCTGATGTACTTCTTTTTAATGTTTTGGTTTTTTTTCTGGAGAATGTTGCCATATGTGGACTTTCTGAGGTGAACGATTTGACTCCAGGGCAGCTACGTTCTGAGGTGGAAGCGGCCATTCACCAGAAGGACTTTGGCACCCCTGGGCTAGGTAAAATGTCTACTTTTTTTCAAAAGTGATCAGGCACTAATCTCTGGGATTTTTAAGGATTGCACTACAGAAGAATGTAAAACTCTTCAAGCTTTCTGCACTTTTAGCAGACAGTGTCACTCTGAGACCAGTGCAAGAGGCAAAGAAGTTCCAACTCTTTAACAATTGGCACCAGCAGGCTACAGGACTTAACTAAACAACACAAACCTAAAGTCAGTCTCTGCTTTCCCTTCCAAAAGAACACACACAGCAGTTTCCCTTCCTTCTGGAAACAAACTTGTGCTTCATTGTCTCACTTAGTACTAGATAGTGCTGGGTTTCCAGCAGTGGAATAAACTCAGTTTTCCAAGGGTCCAAGTCCCAGAGACTCCAGAGTCATAAAAGGCTTCAAGGATATTTTCCAGTAATACACAAAATGACCTTTATGTCCTCTTCCTGTATATAGGTCTCTTTCACAGAAACCTTATTATTCTGCTTTTGTAAATGAATTTTAAACCATCCTAAACCTCCCCTCCCCAGTTCCAGAACTCTGGCAACAGAGTTTGTAAGCTTTTGCTTTACTTTATATATATATATATTAAAAACAAAAACAAACAAACAAAAACCCAACCCTGACTCCTACCCTGAGGCTTTTGCTACAGGATTCAGAAGTGGTAGAAGTCAAACATGTAAAAGGTAGTAAACTTCATTATTATCAAGACTTTGAAGGATTTATTGTCAGCCTCCTTCGTTGCAATAGATTGTAGATGACTAGCTTTGGTGTTAACTACTTAGCATACATAATTTGTGGGTGACAAATCTAAATTAGGACTTGAGAGGAATCCAAACAAATCTTGAACTGCTCATTTGAAAGAGTTTGGTCCTGCCTGGTTGAAAGAAGAACCTAATCCTCATGGCTCACCCTAGGAATCCAATGGCATTAAATAGGTGAGGCCTTCTCTTTAAAATGTCTGACAGAGGTATTTGCATACTGTAATTTGGAAGACACCTTTAAAGTCTGAAGCCTTGTTTACAGGTGGAGGTATTTCTTAACCCAGCTTAAACCACACCAGGATGAGGAGGATTGATAGTGGCACAGCTGAATTTGGCTGGGAAGTGAGGGAAGTCGTGCCCAAGGAGGAGGTTTGGAAGTGGTGCAGAGCTGCCCTGAGGAGATGTGGCTTTAGCAAACACTGGTGTGAGGTGGGGTAACACAGTGGCTTGACCATGAAGACCTTCTTGGACCTTGTTCATAGGAAATGGAAGTTCTGGGCAATCCTTCACCCTCAGCAGGTGGCTGTCAGCCTCGCTGGGAAGACACAGTGACACAGGATGGCCCAAAACCAAACTAGGTCCAGATAGTGATCTGCAGCTCATAGCAGGTTTGGCTTTGTGGAAATCAACATACAAAATTTGCATTAAAAAAAATATTTTTTTTTTTAATTCCTATGCAAAGAAAAAGTAAACCAGATTTGTGTATTCTCAGGCCAGCTCACACTCCCCACAGTACCACACACCCCGTTTGCTCTGCCCGTCTTGGAGGGACATCACCTGTGCTCCAACCTACAACAACCTTCAGACCCACAACACTCAAGTGATGAAAACTGACAATGCAATTTACTTTGCCTTAATGAGCTTGAGACACTAGTAGGAACAATCTGTCCCAACACCCAGTTTTCAGTGATGATGTTTACGACGAGCAGCTTGGAGGGGCTCTCCCGTGGCCTGGAACATGTGCTGAAAGCCAAACCTTAACAGTTAGAGGTAGTTTGGTGGTTTTTTTCTGCTTTTTGAAAACAACATTTTAAAACTGAATTGTATTTAAATAACCTGTATTTCCACACACATCCAAGTGTTAAAAACCCTTTCAAAGAACAAAAATCAATAGCAAAAAAAAAAACCCTAACAATAATTCCCTGTACCAGTTGTGTTCTGTTTTGATGCCCAAAGCTGGGCATCTGGTGTTTATCAGAGAGTTGAAAGTGTAATGAAAGGACTGCAAACCCGAACTTCTGTTCAGCAAACTGTTCCATTCCTGTCTGCAGAGCTTCCTTTGGGTTAAGTTCAGACTGATGTTTCTTCAAGTGGCTTATGTGTACTTTTAGGTACTGTTTTTAACTGTCTGGTTGTAGAGTAAGTTCACGTTCAGAAGTCTTTTGAGTACCTTAAAACAATGAATGTCATACAGAAATGTTTGCTGAGCCAGCAGTGATGGCAGAGCCTGCCCTCCATCAGAGCAAGTTGTGGCTTCAGATCTGCTCCTGAGTGCTGCCCACTTTGTACCAAGAACAGCCAAAGCTGGTAAGTCCAGAGCACTTTAGCTCCATAAAGTAACCCTTAATCTCTTCTTAAAAAAGGCACAAATTCATCTTTCCCCCCTGAAAGGAAGGCAGCTCGTTTTAGAAGAGGAGTTCCAGCTTCCCTGGCTGAACCAACCAGTTGGTAAAACCTATTTTTATATGCTGAAAGATGGAGATTTCAAAGAACACTGTTTATTGCTATCTTTGTCCTGAAAGTATAAAAATAATTAGTTCTCAAAATGGATTTCACTGTGGAATAGATATCATTTTTTTTAAGTGTAGGGTGGAAGGGAATCCCAAGTCATCTCCCTGCAGGGGCATGGAGAAGTTAGCGAGGAGCGTTCCCTTGGGGGAGTGAGCTACATACACACAGGGGAGTTTTGGAAGTGTGTTCCCCTTGGGAGTGTTGGTGAAGGGAATACTGGAAATAGGGTGGAATTTCCAGCAAACTCCTCCTGGCGCTGGCAAATGTAGTATTAAAAACTCTGCCAGGCTCTGTGCAGAACAGCAGGAGAGCAAAGAGGGAAGCCTCATTTTAGCAAGTGAGGTACTGATCAGAGTTCCATGATACTTCTCCTTACAACACCATGTCACCAGGATCATTAAATCTTGGCAAATTAATTGCCAGGCTTCCAAAAACAAGGGTCAAACACTAAACCTTTACCATTACCCAAATTGTGCTTCGTGCTCTTTCTTGCTGGCAAGCTTCATTCAGGGTGAAGGCACTCAAAAATTCGATGTCTGTGGTTGGGCAGAGCAAAATGAAAGTGACATCACCTGGATCCTCTGCTGGTGGGTTAGCTGTCTGTGTGTTTACTGGAGGTCATGGACACTCAGAGCTGGGGATTTGGGGTCTAGAATGCCTGTGAAATATTTGAGATGGATGTGAGCAAATCTGGAAAGAAATCCATGGAAGAGTCTAGAACCAAACCCTTGCTGGTGGAGGCTCTGGTAACCCTGCCCACCTCCTGCCCACCATCACCTCGTGATAAATCCTTGGAACTATCTGCTTGCTCTCTTCAATTTGTCTTAACGTCAGCAAGAAAACGTGTTGGTAGTGAAGCAGAAAGCGAATCCTGTGTGTTTTCAAGTGCAGATTAACAGCTTCTCTTGGACATAACTTTCCACTTAGGAATGAAGGAAACTCCTGCTCCCATTTGAGCCATTTCTTTTACTTCGGTCAATTCTAGTATTACAAATTGTGCATGTAACTTTATAAATATTTTAAATAGTTTTGTAAATATTTAATATTCAGCTAATTTGATTTTGAATTGTAAATGTCCAAGTATTCTGGTATTGGGATTTTTATGTTTTATTATACTTTGTTAAAAGTAAAATTGTACATTTTTAGAATGTTTTTATCTGAGTAAATTTAATGTATGGAAAATAAAGAGTTAAACACAATCCCTTGCTTTAGGTTGGTTTGGGTTTTGTGTTTTTTTCCATTTCAAGGAACTACCATCTGTGTGGGGGCTTCTCCAGCTTGGCAGTTAAGCAGCAACTTGAGTTTTTTTAATTCCTTTTATTACTTTTGCTGTCTCTCCACCCACAGACATCAGCTCATGAATCACAGTTCCTCTCCTCGGCTGTGCTCCCAGCTGCTCTGACAGGTTTTGTGCTTGTTGCTCACCCCTTGTGCAGGTCTGTGCTGACCACAGAGGAAGCCACAGGTAAGCAAAAGGAATCATCAGCTCACTGCCTCCTTAAATCTTCCGTGGCTGGTGCCTGGATTGTTCCTGAGGAGCAGAGTCCTGCTTGTGAGAGCAGAATCCAGTTTGCAAGAGCCTTGGGATGCTGGAGTTGTGAGTGAGAGGTTGGTGGAGCAGGAGCAGGAACAAAACGGGGATGGAATTACAGAATGACAGACTGGTTTGGGTTGGGGGAGACCTTTAAAGGCCATCTAGTCCAACCCCCCTGCAGTGAGCAGGGACATCTGCAACTAGAGCAGGTTTTTCAAAGCCCCAGCCAACCTGACCTGGAATGGTTCCAGGGATGGAGATCTATCGCCTCTCTGGGCAGCCTGTGTAAAAAATTTCTTCCTTCTATCCAGTCTAAATATCCCTCTTTTAGTTTAAAAGCATCATCCCTGGTCCTGTCAAAACAAGCCCTGCTATAAAAATCTGTCCCCATCTTTTTTGTCAGCCCTTATTAGCACTGGAAGTCCACAAGCCATTCTCTTCTCCAGGCTGAACTCCAAAAAACCCCATCCATGTGCAGGCACACCCAGACCCATAACCATCTAGAGACTGTTTTAGGGGGACAGTTGCACCTGAAATTCCTCCTTCTGGAGGCTGGTAGCTCCCTCTCCACGTTGTTAATGACGTGCAGTCTCAGGGAGTTCAGTAGAGGAACTGACATTTGTTGTCAGTAGGACCTGGCTCACCACTGTGAGTGTCCTTTGGCAGGTGGACCAGCCCTCTGGGTCCTTCCCTGCAGAGACTGGGGTTAAGGAAGCTGTCCAGAAAGAACCACACAAGCCATGATGAAGTTGGGATGTAATCCATCCATATCAGCACTGTATTAATCTTAAAAAAGCAACATTTGTACAGGAATAATCAGTCAATCACCTTGTAATTACAAGTATGGTTGTCAGTTATGAGTTAAACAATGTCTTACACGAACAAAATTAAACAGAGAACAAGCTGCATTGTAAAACTTTACATTGGGAAGTAAAAACACAAAGAACAATTAAAAAAAAAAACACAACAGGAAGGAAGGGAGCGTGAATGAGATGCATGCAAAGAGGTGCAGGTGGGTACAACGTGTACCCCTTGCTGAGCTAGAGTGCTGAGCTAGAGTGCCAGGACGCAGTAGTATTGCTTCTTTCCCTCCCCCCATAGTAAGTTAGCTTCCAGTAATAGATGTAGTTAGTTCACAGACAGGCAATATACACGAGTAACCTCATCCTGCTACGCTTCACAACGACTCTAGAGGAAAAACACAGCTCCTACAGACACCTCTGCTCTGCAGGACAGCAGGAACATCCAGACCCCGCGTGAGCAGCAGGAGACTTCAGTGATGGGAAAGAAAAAAGAACCATTTGTTCATCAACGCTCAACAACAGCTCCTGAACGCGAGCGGCTCCTCCCTGACCCCGCTCTGGTGGTAACGTGCAGAACATTGGGCAGTGTGAGTTGGTAACTCCAGTGGTGGGTGTGGAGGTGTGTACAGCAAAGCTGGAGGGCTCCAACGCACCTGCCCAGCTGAGCAGATAGAGGTGGTGAGTCATGTGGGTTCTGCTCACCTCTCAGACTGCATTAACCCACCTGGGTGCTGGCAGAGGGTCCCTCCACAACCTTCTCCCAGCAGTCAGGAAAGGGAACAGCAAACCTCCAGTCTAAGGTAGGGGTGATGGTTTGGAAGTAAGCTCACAGGACCAACGGTGTTTCACATGGGGGATGGAACTTCAGAGCAGATTGGAGTTTATTTCAGTGTCACTTGTCCAGGTGTGTATTTTTACAGTTAAACACTTTCTAAAACTACAATAAAGCTGTGGTGTTTGGTATGAGTATTTCAGAAACTGGCACCGTTGCTAAGTTTGTGGTGCCACAAATAAAAAAAAAAAAAGAAAAAGAGACAAAAAGAGTTGTACCCCCCCCCCAGCTCACCCCAAGCCTTAACTCCCTGCAGCACTGACACAAGTCTCATCGAGCTGCAGGCGACGAAGCTCTGCTTTGGAACGTTTAAAATATATTTGCTCTCATGAGAAGCCTTCCCACTAAAAAAGAAATCATAAATCTGTAAGGAATCAATGGGAGATTTTTCCAGCAAACTGTCACCTGAAACACTTTAGCTCCTCCCTGGTGCCTGGTTGCTTGTTAAAAGTCCAATCGAGTGTCCCTTTCTTTGCAATTGTCACATGCACAATCAGGTTCCGTTCAGAAAGTCCAGAAATGCAAGTGTGCCTGTGTGGGATATTACAGCAGGTGTCAAAGCTGGAGGTGCTGGTCTGCACTGTTTAATAGTCACAAACAAGGCAAGGTAAGATGAGACGTCTGCTAAAGCAAGACTATGCTAAGGGACTGGGAGCGTAGGTGACATCCGTGCCTTTCCCTGGGGTGTGTGTGGGGCAGAGTGGGGGTGATGGCTGAGGGTAAACCCAAATCCTAGGCTAGAAGCAGCCTGTGTGTCTTAGGCAGAAGGTTGCGCTCCGAAGGTCTCCTGAGAGGCGTACACCATGTAGAGGAAGCCGTCCTCGTCCTTCTCACTCTCGTACACCTCGGATATGGGTGTGGAAACGCTCACCATGCTGTGTCCGTTCACCAGCAGGAAGAAGGCCTGGTTGGAGTTCAGCTGGAGGCGTCGCCTGTGGGGTGGGAGGTTGGGGCAAGGAGTGTGACAGTGATGACTCCACGTTTCCAATCACAGCAACAAAAGACACATGGCCAAACCAAGTCCCCCACCACTGCCAGCGGTGAGATGTCCCCACCCAAAGCAGCTGTATCACCAGAGAAGATGTTGGCTTCCCACTTCAAAACTGTGTTAAATTCACCTAAGCCCAGTCAGATGAAGGCAGAGCACTTATCTCACTGGAAAAGCCCTGCTCCAGAAGGGCATTAAGCCAAAGGGGAAAAGAGGAGGTTCTTGCCAGGACAATCCTTGCATAACCAGCACAAAGGGTGCTGGTGGCCTCTAGGACCTTTGCCTTGCAGCTCAACACCATCTCACTGCAAATGCAAACCCAGGCTGACCTTGAGAGACCTGTGTGAAGATGGGTAGGGAGCTTCCATGTGAAGGCCCTGGACCTTTTAAACTCACTTTGTTGCCTGCCCTTGCCTGCCTGCATTTAAACTTTGGAGCATTTTGCCCTCCTCCTCCCTCCCAGACTTTAACAGAATCCACAGACAGCATGGCACAGTAAACATCTAACTGCAGGATTTCCCTTGGATCCTTCATTCTGTTTGGGAGGAAATAAGTAAAAAAACTGCCTACTGGAAAGTGGGTTTGCAGAGAGGAGCTCTCTTGCAATGTCATCAACCAAATAGAATCATAGAATGGTTTGGGTTGGAAGGGACCTTAAAGATCATCTAGTTCCAGCCTGCTGCCATAGGCAGAGACACCTCCCACTAGACCAGGTTGTCCAAGACCCCATCCAACCTAGCTTTGAACACATCCAGGTTTGGAACCTCCATTTAAGCAAGAGGAACTCAGGTATGTGGAGGTACAGCCCAAGAATGAAGGAAAGAATGGCTCAGAAAAGCTGCTTGCTGTTTCCCCTAGCTGCTGAAGGGCAGCAGCAGCTGGGAACAAAGATTTATTTCCAGCCCCAGCCCTGAAAAGGGACCCTTCCAAACCAAGCTCTAATGGTTCCTGGGACAGCAGGCTTAGGGATGGCAGCTGCTTTCCTAGGGCTGGGAAGAAGAGGCTCTGTTGTGCACAAGAGGAGCTGGCTGAGGACCAAGTTAGCTCATACCAAGTCACCTATTAACAGCAAAGCCAAAGTGGAAAGGTGGGGAAAATCCTTCAGTTTGCTGTTAACCCTTTTGCCCAGAGCCTTTAATGTTCATGACTAATTCTGGTGGACTTAAACCGTCTGGTTCCTGCTTCAAAAACTGTCTCACTTTCTTGCTTGTGTAAGAGCTGGGATTTGCTTGTGACAGACAGTCTTTGTACAAGTCTTGGAGGCAGGGAATTGTTTGGACACGTGGGACTGCCCTCAGTTTTTATTGGCCTCCACAAACCAGCTCCCTGCTATCCTGTGACCAACAAAAAGCAAACTCTGGTTTGTTGCTAACTTCTGAGTTTACCGCTTGAGAGCTCTTGCTAATCACATATTCCTCCCAAGCCAGAAATGTACTTCTAGCAGAATTTCTGACCACAGTCTTTCACCACACAACTTCCACTCTGCGGCTGCTTCCCCTTTGCCTTTTCTTGTAAACAAAGCCTGAGCACCAGAGCGGTGCAGGACTCAAGTCTCGGTCTGTGGGACAAGAAGACACTGGTCTGAATGTGGGTTTTCAGGCTTCATTGAGAGAAACCTCATGATCAAAGGATGCCAACCTCAGCCCAAAGCAACAGCTCAGAGCTCTGGCTGTGAGCCCAAACTCCCCCTCAGTGGGTGGGGAGAGGCAGACACTCCAGAGAGGACTCCCAGGCAGAACATGGAGCAGGCGTCCTAAAATAGCTAAGCAGGAAGTACTGGAGCCCTGGGCCAGAAGCACAACATCAGAGAGGGATTCATGGCCCCAGACTCTCTCCTCCACCTCTGGGAACCAGCTATTTCTCCTGAAAGCAGACTAACATCTCAGAGGGCAGGCTTAGTCCTTGCCAAGGTTTTTTATTTTCCCAGCAAAACCAAAGAAAAAGCACCTGCTCATGGATTTGTCCTAGTGATGACCCCAGTTTTCCATTTAAAGAGTTCCCAAATTCATAGACCAATTAACCAAGAATCAGAGTCTTGAGTTGATGCATCTCAGTAGATGACATCATACTACCTGATGATTTTGATGAGCTCACTCATGTTGACGTGATCCGGCACCAGGAACTTGGTCTTATCCAAAACTGGAAGCTGCTTCTCTCCCTTGTACCTTTCAATGATCACCTAAGAAGAAACAGAGAGAAAGGAGGTGATGTGAAGGGTGGAAACGGTGCCTGGTGATCTCCCTCCTCCATTTTAAGCCAGCATTTACTCTAAGCTCCATTTCCCCTCCCTTTGTGACCACAGTAACTCAAACCTGGAAAGAAACAATCACAATGATCCTCCCAAGCTCCTCTTGCTCTGTTTGCAAGGGTCTCTGCACAGGGAAGTAACAAACAGGATCCACCAGCACACATCCACAGCTTCAGTCCACTTTTGGAACAGTTCCTTTGCTGGAATCACGTAATTTGGCACTGAATTACCCAGCAACAAGGAAACCCAAGAAAAGCTACAGCACACCTCCCTGTAGCACGTTGCAGTGGCTGACTTAGAGGCTTGGGCTGCTACCAGTCTGCAAACACAAGCAGTTTTCAAGCAGAATTTCTCCAGTTTCAGGCCATCTCTTTCTAAGAACTACACCTCTACATCAGGATGCTGCTCTATTCACCTCCTGTGGTTACTCTAATGCATAAGAAAAAGCTTCTTTTCATAGAATCCTAGAATGGTTTGGGTTGGAAGGGACCTTTCAAGGTCACCTAGTCCAACCCCCCTGCAGTCAGCAGGGACATCTGCAACTAGAGCAGGTTCCTTAAAGCCCCAAACAACCTGACCTAGAATGGTTCCAGGGATGGGGCATCTCCCACCTCTCTGGGCATCCTGGGCCAGTGTCTCATCACCCTCAGTGTAAACAATTTCTTCCTTCTCTCCAGCCTAAATCTCCCTCTTTTAGTTTAAACCATCACCCCTTGTCTTGTCACAACAGGCCCTGCTAGGAAGTCTGTCCCCATCTTTCTTCTTGTCCCCTTAAGTACTGAAATGCCACAAGGTCTCCCTGGGCCTTCTCTTCTCCAGGCTGGACAACCCCAACTCTTTCAGCCTGTCCTCACAGTCAGAGGGATTCCAGCCCTTGGACCATTGTTGTGGCCTCCTCTTGCCCTGCTCTGCCAGACACATGTCCCTCCTGTGCTTGAGGCTCCAGAGCTGGACCCAGCACTGCAGGTGGGGTCTCAGTAGAGAGGAGCAGAATCCTCTCCCCCCCTGCTGCCCATGCTGCCAGGGAACAGCCCAGGACACAGTTGGTTCTGAGCTGTGAGTGCACATTGCTGGCTCATGTCCAGCTTTTCACCCATGAGCACCCCAAAGTCCTTCTCCACAGGGCTCCTCTCAAACCCTTCAGCCCCACTCTGGTTTGATACTGGGGGTTGCCCTGACCCTGCAGGACCTTGCACTTGTCCTTGCTGAACTTCATGAGACTCATACAGTCCCACTTCTCAAGCCTGTCCAGTTCCCTCTGGATGGATCCTGTCCCTCAAGCATGTCAACTGCACCATTCAGTTTCAAGGGTATGAAGCCTCAAAGAAGAAAATTTCTTCCTCCTTCATCTCAAGCCATGCTTAGGAGCCAGTATTCTGTCAGGATTGTTATGCAGTAACTACTTAACTCGGGAGGAAACTGCAGATTGGCCCATTTCAGGAGCACCCTGCCCAGCAACAGTATAGTTCCTGCTTTTAAGAAATGATCTCAGAGTTGTGTGCTCCTGTTTCCACAGCCACGTGGGGTTTGTTGTTTTTAAATCAACGGTAGCTACGTGACACCATCCACTTGGATCACTTCCACGCTCACGGGATCTGCCTGTGGTGATATTCAAAAGCTGCACAGGTGAAGAGCTACTGTGGGCCTGAAACTGAAGAATTTTTAGTGAAAACTGCTTGAGCCAATTTAATTATAGCAGGGGAAGGCTCCCTACACCAGTTTAAATAAACACTGGCTCATGCTGGAAGTAAAACACTGGTTTTAAAGAGGCAGAGCATAACTAGTAGGTAATATTTCCAGCAGCAAAATGAGGGATGTTGACAGCACAGGAGGGATTTGGCATCCAGCGTGACACTGCTGTCTTATCTCATCCAGAACTGCTAATGATAATAATGAGGCAGCAGCCCTAGCTAGGATATGGTCAGGCAACCACATCAAGCTCCGGGGATCCCAGCAGGCCTCTCCCAGAGCTGCTGGAAGTCTGCATCACTGCATTTTCAGCAAGCTGCTGAGGTACCTCTGAGTTTCTGCTAGTAATAAAAATGTCCATGGGTGCCTTCAAATGAGAGCTCTGCCATAAATCAATGGTTTTCAATCTGTGGCCACAGAGCTCAGGGACAACAGCTAAGTGGTGTGTGGAAGGTATGTGAAATGGATTTGCTGGGAAAGGGCCTTTTGGGAACACTGAAAGGTCACAAAATCTCTGCTGTAAAGTATTACTGGTTCCCACACCTAGCAGCACCATAAACAACAGCAGCTGCCTGAGGTGAAGTGGTTTGAAGTCAATCTGAAAACCTTTCGGTTTCTATTTGATGTGCAGCTTCTGTTCATGAACTCACACTGCAACCGCAGATACTTTGCAAGCAGTTTGTTCACAGCAGAATTTCCCCTCACAGGGATCCTCAGCTCTCACCACTGAGAGCCAAAAGTTGAGGCATCCAATTAAATTGTCTTTTCCATACCCTAAGATCTTCTGAGACCTTCCCTGTTCCATCAAATGGCTCTAAGGATGGCTGCACTTACTGCTTAGGGCAGTGACAGCCATTGCACAAAGCCCACCAGCTGTGAGGATCTCATCAGCAACAGGACACAATCCTGCCTGTTCCTTCCTAGGACGCTTTGCTTTGTGTTTGCAACCTCCAGGATGCCTTAAATAAAAGAAAATAAAAACTTGGGCAGCGTTTGGAGCTGACCACCTAAAGAAAACTGAAAGGTGATGGCTTATCTCCTCTTTGAGGTGAGCTGGAGGCGTTTGACAGCCAAGCAGCACCTCTGGAGACCTCAAGCATAGGCCTGTTTCCTGCAAAGAAAGTGTTCCTGTCTTCCTTAGCACAGATCAGAGATGCAGCCATGCCTGCCTCTACAGTACTGTGTATTCTTGGTTAGTCCCTGCAGAGTCTTCTTTTGGAGAAGAAAAACACTGAGATGAGAAGAGCAAAACAGTCAGGGGAAACTCAGAACTCAGCCAAGGTGTGATTTTCTTTTAAGTTCCAACATGCAACTTCAATAGACAGGAAACTCCATTTCCTCCAGTCCCCAGCTAGCACCTTGCTCCGCCACACTGATTGCTGGTTACCAGCTTCAGAATATTTCTGAAATTCAGGTTTAATCACCCTGAATGGCCAGATTTTAATTTGGTCTCACCGGGACAGCTGTGTTACAGGTTTCTAACTATGAAAAAGAACATGAGATGACCTTGTTGTGCTAAGGGACATGCTTCAACATCAGACTTGGTAGAGTTAGATAGTGGTTGGACTCAATCATCTTCTTGAAGGTCTTTTCCAACCAAAAGGATTCTATGGGACTAGAAGTTGAAGTGAAAAGAAGCAGACTCACTGGTATTTTAGTCGGGTGCTGATCTCGAATCAGTCGTACATCTTCCACTCTTTGCTCTGCAAGAGATGAAAAAACAGCCTGTTCAAACATCCACTCTTACTGCTGTTATTACCTCATTTCTCCACCACTGAAGAGAGGGGAGAAAGGCAAAGTCAAGCAAAGCAGTTTCCAAACGGGACAGCGCTGTCACAAGTGAAACCTCTCCTTTGACAGATGATAGCTTCGTTCCTTAACCCAAGGTGACAAGTGCTGCCTGGGACTCCTAGAAGGTGTTAAAGGAGAGAGCATCCACCTCCCACACCTCCTTTTCTGCCCACTACAGCAGATATTTCATCTCACAAATATACAGCACCAAATTACACCACCCAAGTTCGTGACTAAATATCCTGTCCTATTTCTGCACCATCCCAGAAGAGGAAGTTGTCAACAATTACTTGTGACCAAAGAGCAGCAGAAGCCTGGCAGGGTCAGCTTACGCCGTGCGTTCCAGTGTTACTGAATTACAGCTTTCTGTTTTGATTATGCTGCACCCATTGTTGCAGAAGCTGGTGGTAGCTTCTTGGGCACACAGACACTTCACTGCTCTCCATGCCAATGCTGAGGATAAAGTTCAGCTCTCTTCAGACATAAATATTAATAGCACAGATATTATAAACCAGGCTAAAGTATGCGACCGAGCCAAAGTAAACAGGCACAGTTGCTTTGAGCGGCAGTTGCGTCTGCGTACACCCTGCCTGCTTTCGGATTCAGTGAACTCAATTTTAACCTCTTCAGTTCTTTTCAGGGAGCCAAGGCTTTCCACACCATCTCCACCCTATAAACACCTCTCAGAGGGAACATTTAGTATTGCATCACGGCTTTACCAGACACCTGCCTAAGGAAAGAGAGGTGCTGCTCATGGGAGAGAAAGAGCTTTGATCAGCACCCGGCAGCCCAACTCATTGCTGGTATGTTAATGCCCAGGACACACGACCTGTTCCATCACTCAGCTCCCCATTAGTCCAGTTCCTGCACATAAAACACATCCCTCTGCCTTCCTCTGAGCCTAGCAAGGAAATGCAACTCACGTGAATCATGCTTTTAAGCTGGAGGTGAATCAAGCAGCACTAAGGCAAGGAGTATGCAAAGCCTTCACCTGACTGCAAGACTGAGAACCTGAAAGCCACCCTGCTTCACAGCCCGCAGCCCGAGCCATGCTCTCACTAACCAGCACTAACACTTCAAGGGCAGAGATACCAGCTCATTAAAATACTTTTTAAGATTAACCAGAAGCACAAGAGATATGAGGAGTAAATGAGGCCAGCCATCAACACAGTAAGCACAGAGAGGCTTGACCAAGTTTCCCAACTGAAACAGGTTTGTTCACAGCAATGTTATTGAGCAGAACTCCCTGGAGTAGGAGGAACATAAACTGGACAAATCATTGAGATTATTGTACATGGCGTGTTCAGAATCAGGCTTCAGTCAGCCACAGATAAACACTGCTCTCTGACGACATTAGTTGCAGTGGCAACTGCTTGGCTGCCATCCTAGCTGAACTTAATACCTGCACTGGAGGCTGCTGACAGGCGATGGGGTCAACAACAGTTTTGGAAGACTCCAAGAAAAGGGGCAGCTTAAACACAGACCTAGAAGATCAAAATTCTCTCCACTTGAAAGCAGAGAACAGCTCATGTTTAACAGAACAACAAAGGCAAGGGTGGGCACAGCAGAAAGCTTTCTTAAGCAGCTTGACTTTAACCCAAAGGAAGAAGGGAAAGAAAATCTGGATCAATTACTTCCATCAATTCCATTTTACGTACAGGATTTTATAGTTCACACAGAAATAGGTTACGCTGCCAGTTCTTGTTACCCTCAGAGCGTTTCAGCCTACCTCACTGACACACCTGAGCAGATACCGAGCTCTCTGATTGCTTTGGTCTCATCCCAAGCCCAGAAAGAAATGTTGGCACCACTCGATCAAGGCTGTTTCTTCCAGAAAGAGACTAATCTCATTTCCCCAGCCACGGTTACACAGCTCTTTTCGACGCCTTGCTAATTACCAATAACTATATGGAGGCAGGAAGCTTATACCCCAAGTCCTTTCACAGCTCCCTGAGAATTCCTCCCAAGCACCAAAATGCAAGTGGAGCTTAATGCTCCTGTCGGTAGCACAGAAGAAGCTGGGCACTGAGCAGACATGTCTGGAGGAAAGAAAGGCAGGCCCAGCTCCTGGCACACAACGCCAAGTGATGTTTCCTGGCTCCTGGGAATTCTGCAGTCAATAATGGATGATGAGGATGATGTGATCTCCACGCTTCAAACCCCTCTCCCATGACAGCACAGAGCTCACCCGGCCACAGCACTGCCACCCACCTCCACCCCTCGCTCACCCCCACGGACACCCAAAAATCACCCAAAACTTCCAGGCTCCAGCCCCACAGTGAAGAAGCTTGGCCCGTCCTGCCGGAGCCGAACAGGGAAGAGAAGGCTGGGCCGGGGTTTGTTTCGATTACAGCCTCGAGCAGGTGCTGACTCCCCGTCCGACACAGCTGCCGGGGACACCCGCGCAGCCTGGCACCGTGGGCCCGGTCACCGGGGCAGGGCTGATGGGCCCGCTCCGCCAGCGGGCCACTGCTGTCAGCAAGAGCCGGACCCGGGCCCGGGGTCTGCTAAGATGATCTGCCCCCTCCCCGCCTCAACGATTCCCCCTCCCCAACCCCAGCAGCCAGGGGGTACAGCCGCCGGCCCTCCGTCACCGTCCGCTCGCCGAGCGACGAGGCCCTGAGAGAGGCCAGGACAAGCGGAGGGGCCTGCCAGCGACCCTGCCCCGCCGCGTCTCTTCCCGGAGAGCTCACCGAAAGTGCGGCGCTGCTTGAAGCTCTTCTCCGAGGGCATGGCGGCGGCTGCTCGGCCTCAGGCCCGGCGGCGTCTGTGCGCGGCGGAGGCGGACGACTCCGAGTGCCGGCGCCCGCCCCCCGCCGCCACCACCGGCGGCTCCGCCGTCAGCTGACGATGCGCGTCACGGCGGGGCGGGCACCACCGCGGCGGCGCCGACATCTTGAGTGTGGCGGGGCAGGCGGGCGCCGGAGCTTGTCCTGGCGGGGCGCACGGGCAGGGCCGGAGCAGTGTCGTGCCGTTCTTCCTCGGGGCCGTAGGCGCCTCAGTGCCTTGCCACCGTCCATCAGTGACACACGGCCATGGGTAGCTGAGTGCCCTGCCAGTGCCCGCCCTTGGTGATAGGTGTGATACCTGCCTCAGAGTACTCTTAACATGTACCTCTTCGGCCACACATGGCTATGGCCGCCTCAGCAGTGCACTGCTGGTGCCCACCTTCAGTGACACACGGCCCTGGCCACCGAAGAGTGCCCTGCCAGTGTTCGCCCTCAGTGAAAGACAGCCAAGGCCTACTCGAGTACCCAGCTACTGCCTACCCTCAGTGACAGCTGTGGCGTCCTCAGGAGTATTCAGCTACTGTGTGCTCTCAGTGAGCACCAGCTATGCCTTCCTCAGTGTCCTGCCATGTTCTGAGTTGACAACACATCCATGGCCACCTCAGAGTGCCCTCCCAGTGGCCACCCTCAGCAATACATGGTGGTGGCCACCTGCGTGTCCTGCCGTGTTCCCCCTCAGGAACACACAGCCACCTCCGTCTTTCCCCTCAGCAACGTGTGCTCCTAAGTGACCCTGCCTGGGTGCAGAGGTGCAAGTTGTGGTGATTTTGCCTTGGGTTTGCCTTCAGCACACACAGTCGCGAGTATGAGGAGGCCGTGGTAAAGTTTCTATTAGGGGAACAAAAGTTTTAGGAGCAGGTGTTCCAACTCACTTCCAAACCCACTACCCAGTTTCATTTCATGCAGTGTGTCAGGAGCTGATTAGATTGCAGACAATTCCAGTCACAAGCCAAGTTTGCTCGCGTTCATCCTGCAGATACCGTGTCGCGATTATAAATGCCCAACTGTTTCCTCCTTTAGCAGCTTGCTGACACAAGCTGTTGGCTGTAGACTTTCAGCTGCCTGCCTTTCTTTTTTCTCTCACCCAGCACCGTGTTTTGAAATATAAGAACAACTTTGCAGCAGTAGGACTACACAATCTTGGACAATCCAACTTCTGTGGCTGAAAGGAAAGGGAGTTGTGGCAGTGTCCTTATGAACATAGGGAGAAGGATGGTTTTCTGACCAGTTTAGAGATTATCAATATTTTTGCCTTTTTTTTGGGGGGTGGGGTGGGGTGGTGGTGCATATTGACGCATTGAAGTTAGGATAATGCTGCACTCACATGCTGGAATGAGGGTTTGTTGCCTAATTTTGTGATTCAGGGTCATACAGTTCCAGTGGCTGTATAATTATAGGATGAGACCACTAAAAATGTGACTAACCAAGGAAAGAAAAATAGCCTTAAGGTCTGTGAATGCTCTACCCATCACATCACTGTCCAGGTACAGCAAGTGACACATGCTGGATGATCATTAGAAAGCTGATATGTCTGAAACTTAAATTAGCAATCCCAAATTTCTGGTTTTACAGAATTCTTTCGTATTTAAATAAATGCTATTTAAAAAAAAAAAAAAAAACACATTTTCCAGGCTGAGGAAATCGCACCACACTCTCAGAACTATGGTACCTCAAAGGCTGCTGCAGGCTGTGTGGCTGCAGGCTGGAGGAGAAGCTCTGGTGGAACCATGTGGTGTTGTTTCTGGGGTGTACAGGTGAGTCCTGGTGGCAGGGCTGGCAATACTGAGCTCATGTGGTTTTCATCCACGCTACCAACTGTTAGCAGGGCTGCAGCTCAGGCTGAAAGCATCCATATGGTGCTTAGGAAGAGCCACAATCAGAGTATCTGCTGACAGGCTGGGCTATCAACATGTTCCGCTCATGAATAATCTGCGGAGACTGTGAGAAGGAAAACTTAGATCTACATTGAGACTCACTTGACCCTTCTCATCTCAGCCTTCGCCTGTGTCTGCGTGTCGACAGCATAGACAGTTGGCGAGTCTGGAGCTGAGGAAGGTGTTAGGCACAGTTGGAACGACAGCATGGACATAGGCTTTGGGACCAGGTTTGCCTAAGCACAGTTCTCCATCCCTGGTGAGAAAACGCTGCTTTTGAAAATGCTTTTGGTTCAAACTTGGTGACTGCACTGGAACAGAGCCCTTTAAAAATCGTGCCTGCAAAGCATTTTTATTCTGGTCTTAGAACACTTTACAAAAGCATTTAGTCTGAGGAGGAGAAGACTGAACTGAAAGGAGACATTATATTGTCTTCAAATATGCAAAAGGTTGCTGCAGAGCAGGAAGGAATTAGGTCTTCTCTGCGTGCAGTGAGCCTAGGACAAGAAATAATGAGCTTATATCTTGGAAAAGGCAATAGAAATTAGATATTGGGTTAAGGGTTGAATAGCTGAGCATCAAACAAATTGCCTAAGAAAGCAGTGGAATAGCCACCATCACATATTTTTATTTAACAAGGTGTTAGTAAAACAGCTTTTCTGAAGAGTGCTGGGACACTTGCTGTTATCTGAGGGAGAAGGATGGGGTAAATAATCTCTTACAATACCTGTCAGCTCTAGTTTTTCATGAAGCAAAAGAGATGTGACTTGCCCAAACGCAGAAAGCAGGTTAGAGCACAAGCTGGGTTTGGATTCCAGCTCACATCCTCGTGTCTGCACCCTATACAGCAAGATACACTAAACCTTATGGCTCAAAAAAGCCAGGTTTTCCCAACTGTTACATCTTCCACAAGGTTGTTCTTGGTGGTTTGGGTTTTTTTTTTCTTGTTCTTAAAAAGCCAGGGTGAATGGTGACTCCAAACCCTAGCTGATATTTACAGCATTTCCCTAGGGAAAAACTCCCACTATTCCTTTTTTTTTTCCATATGAGCTGCCTGACAACAAAGCGATTGTATTTCACAATCAGAATTATCAACCATCCCCTTATTTCTCTGCTACAACAGTGCTGAAAAGGCTTTTTACAGTGAATAGAAAGAGCTATTCCTCTGCAATGCTACACCCTTGCTGGAAGACAGCACTTCAGTGTCTAGGGTTATTAGCTCAGCAGCTGTCAGCACTATTAAATTCACCAGAAACCTGGAGAGAAAAGCCATATAAAATAAAAGAGAGTGTATGCTGAGAGTGAGTTACCTTTAAACCTCAATTGAAATACCTTCCCTCGGTTATTTTCATGCAAAATATTCTTATTGATCCATCTCAGCTACAGAAAATGTGGGCCTTGGTTTTTTTAACACAGTGTGCAGCCATTACCCGGATTTTCAGGCAGAATCATATTGTAGTGAATTGTTTGCAATGCCTTAAAATAAGTCTTTGGAGAAGTTTTAATCTTAAATTTGCCTTAATGTGGTGGACGATTTCCCAAACTTCTAATTTCTCTGTGAAAGCCACCTTCTGAGCTAGGAAAACTTTAGCAAGAGGTGATGAGAATGATAAAATCTCTCTCTTTTGTGGGGATATAAAAGTGTAATTTGAGAAAAGTGAAACTAAGACCATTTTCTCTGGGAGGGATTTCTTTGTGGTCTAACAGCAGATGAGGCTGTTAGCATTCCTCAGTGGGAATGCTAATACTGTGTCTTCTCTCTCCAGCCACCTATTTCATGAAACTTGTGGAGCAGAACGATTTCAAGATTATTAGATGCTTTTCTGTATGTTAAATATGAACTAACACACATACATGTGCAATGCCATCACGAAAACATAATTTCCTTAGAATGTTTGGCTAAAAACTCATTGCAGCCCCGCTGAGAGAAGCGTTACCCCAGACATCACTGTACTGCAACCCTAACATCAGTTACTGCTGTTTTACCAAACATTTCTTGGCTTCAGGATCAGGCTTTAAGTGAGAGCCATTGGTTTCACAAGGAAACAGAGTGAATCAGTTGAGGTAAGCAACAATAACTGATGTTTATGCACTACCTTTCCCTCAAAAGGATCCACAACCTCTTGGCAGGCAGTAATGACAGTGTGAGACTGGGAGGCTTAGCAGGGAAATGGTAGAATAATGCAGTGTGCAGCAAACTCCCCCACTGATTTTTAATACTGCTAGGTTTTAAGCAATTCCAGTCATACTCAAATATTGAGTACTTACTGTGTAGCCTCTAGCTTCAGCAAACCCCCTCTTTATTTACATCGTAAGAAACAGAGGTTCCAGTGAGCTGCCTATAATTGCACAACCATTGCTCAGCAGCCAAGCCAGTAATAGCATCTCAAACACCTGACTGTCTGTCCCGTGATCTGTCCTGGACAGGATAATGCTGCTGTGAACTGAGCTGCCAGAGGTGTTGGGCAGAATGAAACTGGCCAGGCTGGGCTGTGGCCAAAGCTGAAATGGCACCTGCTTCTAGTATAAGCGCTGTCAACTCTTGGGTGACCCCAAGCACTCATGACCTGACCACAGTTAATCATAATATCAATTCATGGCAAGGTCAGTATGTTGAAGAAAGACCATAACCTCTTTCATAATCCACCCCCAGGCTACCCAGTGAGGTGGCTGAATCCCCATGCCTGGAGGGGTTTAAAAGCTGCAGAGATGTGGTCCTGGGGGGCATGGTTTAGCACCAGACTTGGTAGAGGTAGATAATGGTTGGACTTGGTGATCTTAAAGGTCTTTTCCAACCAAGATGATTCTATGATTATATAAAGAAAGGGCACAGAGCTCAGATCTAAAGCAGAAGGATGCAAAACACTTCCTGAGTCATCATCAGCATTTTCTGCAGTGCTCTGGATTTTCCCCAAAGAGCCCAGCCTGTCCACTTTATCCTGCAAAACGTGGTGAGATCAATGTCCAGACAGAAAGGAAGAAGGTGGGAAACGCTAAAATTGGGATGAGAAGAGCTATTTTCCAGCTTAAAATAGGGAGCAAAGGATATATGAGATGAAAATATGTACATCACAAAAGTCATAGCGAAATTCTTTGGCCTTGTTGTTGAAATATTCTCTCTTCAAAGCGTCCTGCCTCCGAGGATGCTTATTACAAAGCAGAAATCACACTGCAGGCTTGTGCCAAAAGCCCATGCTGCAAACACTTTGTGTGGCAAACAGGGCTTGCAAAGAGGGTTTGTTCATCTGTCTTGGCCTGCCTTGCCATACTTCTCTGTCTCTCTTGCCAAATGGAAAATAAATAATTCTCTCCTAACTGTTCAGGTTGTAATTGGCTGGATGTGCCATCAGCTGGCTCATCCCCGCTCCAAGGCTGGGAAGGCGTAAATGCTTCCAGGATTATAGAAAATGAGGACACTGACTTTGGGATGGATCCAAAGCCTTTAGAGTGAGTGCGAAGACTAATTGACTATAGCGAGAGCTGCCTCAGCTCCTTAATTGACGAAGGGAATTGAAACAATAACATTTCCCTTTTTAGTATGTCCTTTTTTGAAGAGCCCTGTGGTAATGGCTCCAAGCTGCCTGTCTGAAGCTGCAAGACTGGAAAGCTCTGGGCTATTACTGTGGTAATGTTTACAGAGAAGGGTGCTGAGACACTTGGTAGTGCCACAGAGAATGGGAGATGATGATGACACACTTTTACTGGTTCCCCTATAAAAGCTGGTAGGTTCAGATAATGGATTCAAAGGAGAAAGAGCCAGTTTTGTAGTCTGATGATGTCCAGCTCTGGGGTCCCCTGTGTAAGAAAGACATGGATCTGCTCAAGAGGGTCTAGAGGAGGCCACAATGATGATCAGTGGGCTGGAGCACTTCTGCTGTGAGGACAGGCTGAGAGAGTTGGGGTTGTTCAACCTGGAGAAGACTCCAGCGAGACCTTCTTGTGGCCTTTCAGTACTTAAAGGGAGCTTACAGGAAAGATACGAAGGGACTTTTATCAGGGACTGTAGTGATAGGATGAGGGGCAATGGTTTGAAACTGGAAGAGGTGAGATTTTGGTTAGGTATTAAGAATAAATTATTTACTCTGAGAGTGGTGAGGCACTAGCCCAGGTTGCCCAGAGAAGTTGTGGATGCTCCATCCATGGTCGGGTTGGACAGGGCTCTGAGCCACCTGCTCTAGTAGAAGATGGCCATACCTATGGCAGGGAGGTTGGACTAGATGATCTTTAAGGTTTCTTTTGCCCCAAACCAATCTGTGATATCAGAGTGGTAAACAATGAAGTTGTAAGTTGCATCCAGTTAAAAGCATTCTGTTCTGCACCAGATCTCCATCTTCTGAGCCTCAAGGAGTTTCGCAGTGCCCAGCCTCCAAACTCGGCTTGTAATTATAGTGTAATGCTCCAGGAGAACAGAACCATGGAAACCTTCTCTGTCTGGGTCTTGAAACTTGGAGTGGAGACAGTGATTGTTTCTCATCTCTGCTCCATGAAAAGGGGAAATGTGGTCACCCCAAGCATGGAGAGCCCACAGGGCTCATTACATTGTCTCTGACTTTGGCTTCAGTCCCTGCCAGGTGACATCAGTGCAGCATGCCTTTCAGCCCAACAGGCTTTTCCCCTTCTTCCTCTTAACCTGGAGGAAAAGGGCATGGAGCGATGGAGCTCCTTGGGAATTGGTATGGATTTATGATGGGCTGTCCTGCCTTTTGCTGGGTTGGACTGGAAAGGAGGTCAGTGGGCCATGGGGAAATCTAATCACTGAGGGATAGATGCAGCAGGATGTGGTGGCACAGCATCCATGAAGCCAAGGCTGTGGGATAAAGTTATAGGGGTCAGAGGGTGAGGAAAAGGGAGAGAAAGTTGTAGGGTGATTAGGAACAGCAGGAGCATTCAGAGGAAAAGGAGAAAGAAGAAAGTCCAGATAAAAATAGAAAACAAAAAAGAGGGAAAAGCATGCATGTGCTGTAGACTGCTGAGTTTCTGCTTGAGGCAATGTCACCAAGGACATCTTCTGTTACATTCACACAAAAATCCTTGCCATCAGTATTTTCCCTGTCCTCTCCATGAATCCATCAATTCCTAAACAAACAAACGTGACAAGACCTTCTAGGGCTGTGTCAGAAACTTGTAATGTAATGTGGGAGAAAACCCATGTGATGCAATACAGGTGGAAAACAGCTACAGACGTATTTCCAAACAGCTGATGTTGGGTTTAGGTGACTCATTGTCCATGTTCCTTGTTTTAGATACTTGGAGGAGCTTTTCTGAAGTTAATCACAACTGTGGGCACTGAATGTGTCCATCACTGAAGTTCCAAAGATTAGCACACTATTAAAAATGAAATCCTTGCACACAGGCAGTGTTGGAGGAAGGAATGCAGCAGGTCAGGCTGTAAGAAGCCAGGTGTTCCCTCATGGTGTAAGCAGTTCTGGTCATACCATAAGCTTCACAGCCTGGACTCATCACCTGATTGTTCTGTATGCATGGTCATCCAAATGCTTGGAAATCAGGATGGTGTCCCACTTACAACAGGAGTTACCCACTAGACTCTTGGCAAAATTCTTGGGCTGTCCAACACAACCTAAATATCTTCTCTTGTCTGGTGGGACTGATGCCCAAAGGTCTGTTCCTCCCCCATTTTCTGCCTGTTGCTTGCACTGCAGGTGAGTGGCCTCTCTGCAGTGATTCTTGTGGGTGAGGTTTGGGGACTTTCTGCATCAATTGAATGTCTGTTTTCCTGTCATCTTCCCGTGTAGGTATTTGTCACTTAATTGTAATGGTGAGTATTGCCTTGAGACCTTCACTGAGGATGAGGCCTGTCCATTAGGATCTGGGGTCACAAGGGACCCTGAATGCATGGAGTTCGTGTCACTGCAGACATCCCAGTTGAACAGTGACTCTTCACAGCAGAGAAGCAAACCAGGTTTGCCTTAGTTTTTGTATTTATGTGGAAGCAACTTGATTTCCTTGTGAGCATGTTGTCAAAGCCCTCATAATCCATTCCCAGCCAGTGGAGCTGGATGTTGAGGAACCCTGAAGAACACTGAGGAACACTGAGGGATGTTAAAGAACCCCTATGGATGTTGAGGAGCCCTGAGGGGTGTTGAAAAACCCTGAAAGGTGTTAAAGAACCCTGAAGGATGCTGAGGAACCCCAAAAGACCCTTTCAGGAATGCAGGTGTTTTGCAGACTATGGGAAAGAGAAGCCATTTGGAAAACAAAAAAACAAACAAACAAAAAACCAAAAAAAAAAAACCCCAAACAAACAAACAAACAAAAGGGTCAGGAATGTCTTGAAGAAAATCATGGGAAATGAATACATTTGGGGAAAAAAAAAATCAAACTCAAAAACAGGTCTCTGCTGTAGAAAAGGAGCCATTTACGAAGAACCGAAGTTTTTCAGGAAGCTCTCCAAGACATGGCAAGACCGAGGCATGCTTCGGGCTTGGAGCAGTCAGAAGAGCTGTGTACCGGGATGTGATCTGTCGAGGAGCCTCGTTAGCGCAGTAGGTAGCGCGTCAGTCTCATAATCTGAAGGTCGTGAGTTCGAGCCTCACACGGGGCAAAAGTGGTTTCCTCCTTTTCTTCCTCCATGCATCCGTGGCCTTCCCTTGGCCGGGGACTTAGTTTTTTACATCGAGTTTCAGCGCAGGTTGGGACAGGGGCTGCGAGGACGGAGCCGGGACAGCGATTTCGATATCCACCAGCCTGGCAGCGCGCTGCAGCACGGGCCCGTTACCGGCCACTGTCCCCCTCCGCCAAGCGCTCAGTCCCCCGGCTCGCTAGGGGGAGCGCTAGGAAATATAAGGGCCGCGGAAAGCCGTGTGCAGGCGTGCGGTGAGGGGCTTGGAGCGGCGCTGGTTGGCGGCTCCGCGCTGGTGGGCGGGCCCGGAGGCGCCGCGCTCAGCTGCGCACTACCCCGGCGGCCAGAGCGGCCACGGCCATGGCGGTGTGCGCGCGCCTCTGCGGGGTGGGCCCAGCCCGCGGCTGCCGCCGGCGAGGGGCGGCTCGGGAGCAGCGCCGCGGGGGGGCCGGCGACAGCGAGCCCGACACTGACACTGACCCCGAGGAGGCCGGCGGCGGGGTTACGGAGGATGACGAGGTGGCGGAGCGCATTGAGGGCGGGCGGCCCGCGCCGCACCCCGCCGAGGCCGGTCCGGCCGGGCGGGCCCCACTGTCCCTTCTGGAACTGCCCCCCGAACTCCTGGTCCAAATCTTCGGTTCCTTGCCCGGTACCGACCTGCCCAGCCTGGCCCGCGTCTGCACCACCTTCCGCCGCATCCTCCGCACCGACACGATCTGGCGGCGGCGCTGCCGCGAAGGTACCGCCAGCCCCGAGCTGGGGGGTCCGGGGAGTCCGGGGATGCCCTGAGGAGATGGCCCGGGGCGTGCAGGGAGGGGGCCCGGAGGTTGCAGAGGTGGGGAGGTGGGACCGGAGATGCGAGGTCTGGGGTCCAGAGGATGCAGGAGGACGCGGAGGGAATGGGGAGGTGGAGTGAGGGTCCTGAAAGGGCTGAGAAAGGGGATGGTGTGAGGGGCCTGGTTGATGCAGGGAGGAGCTGGGGTATGAAGGGTTGCGAGTTACGAGGTCATGAGGGATGCATGCAAGGCTCCATGTGCAGAGGATGGAGAAGAGGGCACATCTTGGGTCCTCTGGGGTGCGGTCCCTTGGTGTCCCTTTCTGGAAAAGGGGTGACGTATGAACAGGCCCTAGCAAAGGGCATCACACTGAGGTGGAAGCTGGAGGGAAGGTATGGGACCGGGTCTTGGGGTTGTGGAGACATAGCAGGTAAAGCAGCTTATGGGGGTCTAGAGTGGGTGGAGGAGGGCTTGCCTGGATAAGGTCATTTGTTCCTGGTCTTGGGAAGTATGGGGCCAGGTTTGAAGGGGTTGCAGGTTTGCATGAGCATTTATTTCCTGGGGAATACCTGTTGGGAGGATGCTGTGCTGCATAAATGCAAAGGCCTGGGGGCATATTTTTTTCAGTAGTGCCTAAGTTCTGTCTTGCTGTGGTCCTGTGTTGTGAGGCTGCAATTCTTACTCAATATTCCTCATCCTTTTCCTAATGTCGTTGTGGCTCAGTCCTGTTTGTTAATCCAGCAGCTGTCCCACCCTTCAACGTCTGCCTTGCTGTGCTCATCGTCTGTCTTCATAGTGTGATCCTGCCAGGTGCCTCTGCTGCCAGTACATGAAGTCATGTATATTTTGTTTTCTGGTTTTGATACCACTGAGGGCTTTGGGATGAAGAGTTTAGGTATGTGAGGGTGGCTACCTGCCATAGGCATTGGGATCTGTCCAGATTCATTCCTGCAGGGTTTAATGTATCTCTGCCTTATCAGCACCATCCAAGAACCCTTGGACAGTACAAAGGCTGAAGAAAACATCTACTAAAGCATTCTTATTTCTGTGTTCAGCATGGGATCATCCCAATGGCCCAATAACTTAACACTGGGTTTTGGAGGCAGGTTAATAAACTGCTAATATAGAGTCCTCATGGACCTTTGTGTATGGTTTGCAAAGCTTCATAGGTTAATTATTTTGCTGTGTTATGATCCTGGCAAAATGTTTCTATAGAAACTGAGATAATTTTTAAATATAAGCTAGATTGTCTTGTGAAGGAGCCACTAAATTAGGCCTGATGGGGACATAAATTTATTTATTAAATTCATGACTACTCCTTGGATTTTCTTGCCGGTGGATAAAGCAGCATTCAAAAACTTAGCTGATATTTAACGAAACAACAGGCTTTGTATGGCTAAAACTAAACCAGAAAGGAAGGGAAGGTATTACCACTACACTTCTAAGGCACTTAGCTAGCTGTAAGGTGAGAGGTGCATAAAACAAATCTTCTCTTTAGACACACTGTTTTTTCTGTTTCCTGATGTGCCCAGTCCAACCAGTGTCAGAGAGCTTGTTGGAGGGCTGCTGGTGTGATTGAGGTAGACCTTGTACCAAAGGCGTGGTGCACAAGCTGTGCTGAACAGACACGAGTGGGGATTCCTGGCTGAAAACCCTACTAAATCTATGAAAGTGTGACTGCAATCTGTTAACCAGGCATGATTCTCCAAGCAGATCCTAATCTGGACTTCTTGCACGGTTCATAGTGCTTTGTGCTTCTTCACACAGCAGTAGGGGTAGCTAGTGTGGTGGTAGCACTGTAAATCTGACTATTTGTATACTTGAGTATATAATTATCACCATTTTTGGAGCTGATCTGCAGTTAATTGTATATATCCAGTGCTGTGTTGCATATGCTCAGCTGCTGAGTGTGTTCAGATGTAGTATGGCACTGTGTGAGGAGTGCAAGTGTGATGAGGATGTATAGGAACATCAGATATTAGTATGTGAACACACAGAGCTGAGACTCCCTGTGCTGTGTTTCTGTGCAGCTGTACTTGGTGACTGTCTGATAGTCAAACACAAAACACAATTACTCTTTGTAATCTTTGTCAAAAACAAACCACTTCCCGACTGAGGACAGTCTTTGAGTGTGTGCTTGTCTGCCTGACTCTTGTGAAGCTGCATGTCTTAGAGTGAAAGCATGTGTGCCTCTCCTAACATACTCCTTGTATCAATGGCTTATTCACCCTGCTGATGGTGATCCAGAGCTGAACTCTTGCAGGAGGTAACTTGAAAACGTAAACTTTGTGCTAGTTGTGTAAGCAAATCTATTTGTGTTCTCAGAAATGCACAACAGTAAAGAGACAAAGTCCTGAAATTAAACAGAGCAGTTCTTTGAGAGATGCTGATTGGTGCTGTGCTTTGTTTTGGCTATTTTCTACCTTTGTCTTGGCCAGGAGCAGCACTGAATGTGAGGAAAAGCCTGGCTGTTGCCCAAGTTGGTCTGTCGAGCATTAATATCTTAATTTTGCACTGTTGTGAGGAGGACTCAATCTCAGAATAGTCTTGAGGACATGTTGTGATTACTGCAAGCGTCCAGAGGATTTATCTTCCTGGAACTAAGGTGTCTTCTGCTTGTGGTTGTGAACTGGAAAGGTGCTGGGATTAATCAGGAGTAGTTGTGTAAGGCCGGCATGGCTGTGAGGGCTGCTGTCCTTTTATCATTGCAACTGTTTGGGGTAAACAATGTCTCTGAATTGCTTCTTTGGCAAGAAGAGGCTCACAGTCACTCTCATGTTTTCTATAAATAGGAGATTGCTGATGTCTGCAGTGGGAGCAGACTTAAGACCTGTTTCACCCTGGTTGGTGGCCTGACCTACCTTGATTAACACCTGCTAGTCTGTTCTAAGTGATAACTGCTTTCATCTTAAAATAAAACAACAGAACACGTGGGAACAGACCAATAATTCAGAATAATGTCTAGAACTTGGATGGAGAGACTTTTGTTTGTCAAAACAACCTCCAACTCCTTTTGGACCAGCTGAAAAATGTCAGCCAAGCTGTTAAAGGTGTCAGCGTTCAGCAAGTGGAGAAGAGTTGGAAACTGAGTTTATACACTTGGTGAGGGGACTGTTGCATGGAGTTCAGCTCTTACAAGACTTTGGAGAATCCACACAGGAGTTTGAGGTACAACTGCTCCCACACCAGGAACAATTTCTTGTGGTGCTGCTCCCTCGTAAACACAAAGGTGGTTTTAATAAGTCACAAGGCTCTAATCTGGCTTTGTGAGACTGAACCTTGTACACTGTGTTTCTTTGGGGAACCACTGTGGAATTTCATTTCTGACCATGTTCCCTTGCTTTCAGAGTACAGCTGGTGCCATTTCTCTCTGCTAATGATAGATGCTCACTAGCCATAGCCATCCTTCAGAGAATCGTCCTTAGATCTGCTGTAAGCTGTAGTGCTGAAGCTACCCATCTTTTGCTGTAGGATTTCAGCAAGTGCTTTCATTCGTTGCAGATCAAATCTCCTTCTGCTCAGCTCCTGCATCGTGTCTCAGTGGTAACGACAAGCCTTCCCCTGGGAGGAGCATTTGGGAAAGTGTTCGGTGTATTTTAAAATCGTAAGAGTTGTTTTGGTTGGGAAAGAGCTTTAAGAACATTGAGTCCAACCATCCTCTGATGCTACCAAATCTGGTGCTAAACCACGTCCCTCAACACCAGTTCTTTGTGGCACTTCAACACTTCCAGGGATGGGGATTGAGCCACCTCCCTGGGCAGCCTGTTCCAGTGTTGGAGAACCTTTTCAGTGAAGAAGGTTCTTCTGATGTCCAACCTAAACTTTCCCTGTTCAGCTTGAGGCCATTTTCTCTTGTCCTCTCTCTTGCTACTAGGTAGAAGAGACTGACCCCCATCTGGCTCCAGCTTCCTTTCAGACAGTTGCAGAGAGCCAGAAGGTCTTCCCTGAACCTTCTTTTCTCCAGGCTGAACAACCCCATTTCCCTCCACTGCCCCTCGCAGGATTTGTTCTCCAGACCCTTTACCAACCTTTTCTGGACCTGCTTCAGCACCTCAATGTCTTTCTTGTAATGAGGACTGCAAAACTGAACCCACTACTCACCATGTGGCCTCACCAGTGCAGAGTACAGGGGAACAATCACTTCCCTGATGCTGCTGGTCATGCAATTGCTGATACAGGCCAGGATGCTGTTTGCCTTCTCAGCCCCCTGGGGCTGAGAGAGTTAATCTGGTAGCTCAGCCTCTGGAAACATGAAACCAGTTTCAAACTCATCCACCTGGTATTTCAGAGATGCAGGTTTGAGAATGTCCCATTTTTGTGGTCTCTGGAATAATCCAGTAAGTTTCTGTGCCTTCTGTTCTCTGTACAGCCTTGTAACAACACGTTTATCCAGCAGTAATTGGAGGACTTGATTAGGGCACAGTGGACATGTGGTGGTGATAAAGGGCATCAAGCTCTACCAGACATCCTAATCTCCGAATTGCGGATGTCCACACTTGGTGCTTGCAGCTGCTTGATGACAGTGCCACGCTGAGGAAGAAAGGGAAGTAATTTGGTCTTTGGTGGGGGCAGAGGGTTTTTTCCCCTACCTGGGTTGGAAAATCCTTGTTTAAGTCATTTTTAAGTCATGCAGAGGAAGGTGTGTGACATGGCTCCTTGTAGAAAGGAGAAGGGAATGTAAGGCTGAGAAGGGTATGTGGTGAGAGCAAGCCAGGAAGTAAATTATTACACTTGCAAAAGGATTAAGTGGTTCCTAATAAACAGAGCCTGCCTTTCCAGGTCATTTAAATTCCAGTGCATGGGACCATGGAAACAGCACTGTGTCCCTGTGTGTTTGGTAAATCTTTCAAGCACTCCTTATAAACCAAATGAAATGGGTCTTTCCAGCTGGTCAAGTGAGAGCTTCAAACCCAAATCCCAGCCTTGCTTTGCAAGCAGGATTAAGTAGCCATTTCTTAATGGTATGAATTTCATGTGTGGATTTCTGTGACTATTAACTTCTTAAAATACTTCAGTCAGTGATCTGTTGCACTGAGATATATTTCTTTAAAATAGACTTAATTGCATAGAAGTGGAATTGCCCAGAAAGCTCAAGCCCTTCCTTCAAAGCTTTCTTGGAAAAGACTTTATATTCTCCATAAAAAAAAAAAAACTCATCAATTTTATTTTTCTGTAATCATCTTGAAGTTCTACTTACTGTTAATTTTATAAACCCTCTTGTCTCCTGGACTGAAAAAAAATATGGGCAGCTTTCTTTCTCATATGAGGAGGTTTTGTAGGCACTGTGAGCCAACAGAATGATTGTACTCATCCAAGTAACCATTGTGGTGTTAACAGCTCATGGGTCAGAAGAGTTTAAGTGATACACTTACTCAGAGCTAAGCCATCGCTCTGGGGTTTTGCCTCTCTGTAGTTGTTTGCTGAACAGGGCAGGATAAGGACTAGTTATCAGAAAATGAGGTGAGTGTTAGACCACCACTTTTTAAAGGAGCTTGCTCTTACTTGGGAGAACTTGGAATCCTTCCAGAAAAGATTTGAACAACAGCACTTAGGAAATGCACCGTTAGCAGTGGTTTGGCTTCCATAAAATTGCACTGCAGGTTATCAAGGACACTTCCGTGAAAATGTGATAGAGCTTTAACATCAAAAGACTTCCCACCCCACCCTCTTGTTTCAAGATTCCTCCTGGTAGTGGATCTACCACTGCAGTGCACCGAGTTTGCTCTCAGAGTTATTTGCAGGGAAGATGCTCTGAGAAGAATCAGCAGTGTCTGGAGGAAGAGAAAACGTTACCATGCCATTAGAGAACAACACAGAGAAGTGCCATTTGGGCAGGATCCTCTGCATGTCTCCTCCCTTTCTGATGCAGTATAAATATCTTCAGTGACACTGAATTTAATCTAGCTGCAATGCCTGCTGCGCAGAGCATGTGCCTTACTGGTTCTGTGGCCAGGTGAGTGTTTGTTTACATGGAAAAGAGTTGGCTGTTTCCAAACACAAGGCTGTGACCATGCTGTTTCTGTCATAAAGATGTCAAACTTTCTGATCAGCTGAGGAAACATACTGTTCCTTCCATCCCTTTGATGTGATGACCCAACTCTCTACCAGGGCTCTGCATATGTACACAAGTGGGTGAAAGCCTGGATAGCTCTGGCAGGGGGGATGGACATGGGATGAGCTATGGGGTCGGTCTGAATTTCCAGCCTCTGGCAGAGCTCTGGTTTCACAGATCTGCAGGATGGCTGTGTGGATCAGCTGGCTCCAGCCCAGCACTTGTTTGTGCTGGGCTGGATGTACTTTCCTGCAGGCTCGTCTGTCTGCTCTCTGCCTAATTGTGCTTCTTCATCCCACCTTGCCTTTAATAACGCTTAGAGCTTCCTCTGGCTTCTGCTAGGGAAGTCAGCAGGAACTTTGCCACTGACCTCTGCGTCTTTTAATGAAGGGCAGTGGGTTGGTTGTGCCTTCTGCCCACTCTTTCCTTTACTGAACTTGCTGTGCTCACCCAAAGCAATGTTTTGCAGAACATGTATTCCCTGGAGGCAGGCTGACAGTTAGCTTTGTGTGTGCTTTATCATCATGAACGTTTACTGTACCTGTATTTATTTATAGGCAGGAGGAGGTTGAATGCATTCAGGGAAACTTCTGCTTTTCTCATATGTGAAAAATGTATTTTTGGATTGCAGCAGATTAGCAGCATTAGGTGGTGGTGTTTGGCAGCCACAGTGGATTCACTCAAGGAAGCCTGACTTGAGAGTAAGCTTCATATTTAATGATTTGATGAGAAGTCTTCACAAATAGACTTGGTGTCAAAGTATCTGGCAGATGTTTGGTATTGCTAGGGGAAGCTGGTGTTTGATCTGTGGTGTACATGCCTTTGATGTCGAGGAGGGAGGTTCTCTGTACTGAGATCTCTCAGGGTCACTGCAGCAGGGTGTTTTCTGTTGATGTTTTTTTTGGGGATCTCCCTCCTCTCATTTCCTCCCTCTGCTGTTCTGAGGATTTCTTGCATTGAGATGTTAGTAGGTGTTTTTAGGTTTTTCTTTTCTTTTTTTGAGTTTCTTAGAAGTTCTGGGTTGACTTCCTGAAAATGAAAGGATTGAATCTCATTTTCTGCTTCAAAGCTGCCTTTAAGATCTCCGAATCCCTTTGTTTTCAGGGTGTTCTGTAAGCAATCAAAGGTGTTTGAGTGTACAACAGAACCCATTTCAATCTGATCTGCTTCCAAGTGTAACCGTATTTGTACATGCTGATGCCTGCTTTATGTCTCCATTTCATTCTTTTTAAAGTGTGTGACCTTTTCTTTAGGATCCTAATAAGCAGTTTTCCCTGTTGGATGCCTCAGTGGGAGTAGATAATTACTACACACAATCATGATTTGATCTAAAAGGGCTTAGGATCCCAGCTGGAACCGACTACGTCTTCCACATTTCACACTCTTTCTGGGCTGGGTGTAAACGTCTGCAGTTTTGCTGTGTTTGTGTGTTCCTTCTGGTGTGTTTGTTGCAGATTTTGCTTGTAAAATGTGTTAGATTTCCCAAACTGTGATGAAATTACATCTAGCTTTCTTTTTCTCCCCTCCCCCTTCAAAGCAGAAATAAGATCCTTGGACTAATGTGGCAGCTTGCAGTAATGTACCTCATAAGATCTGTTTAGTTGCGTGGTTGATTTTTGGTGGTTGTTGTTTTGTTTGTTTTTTTTTTTCTTGCTCAGACAGTGGATATAAAGATCCTGGGTAGCAAACCCCTTTGCACCAGAGCTGACATGATTATCTGTGTGTCTTTGCAGAATATGGTGTCTGTGAAAACCTGCGGAAACTGGAGATCACCGGAGTGTCCTGTCGAGATGTTTATGCCAAACGTAAGTGCTGGAGCTGGTGGAGAGCTGCGTGTCCTTGCTTAGGAGTGATTTTGAAAGCATGTAGTCATTGAATATTTATTAGACTTTGAGATCATAAGTTATTCAGACTGACTTCCTAATGGCAGGGGGTTAATCTGTGAAGCTAACATGTTTGGAATCTTAACACTAAGCAGATGCCAAGAATTGAGATATCTGTACCCCGCAGTCCATTGCTGGAGAAAAAGGCATGTAGTTTAACTTGATAGTAAAGAGTACTGAAGGGTTTTCATCCTTCCCTGTTGGGCCATTTTCAGATCTTGCTGAGGAATTAACTGGTATTTTGTCATAGCCCTAATGTAGCTAAGTCTTGATCTCAGTGAAAAGAGGTGGAGGGGAAAATCCTGTAGAGAAAGGGCTGAACATTCCTCTGGGATGCTCCTGGAAGAGGAGAGTCTATCAGGGCTGGGCTTCTGCTGAGGTGGTGTGTTTTAGGAATGTCTGTGGGAGTGAAACTCCAACTCCTTAGACCCAAGGCAGATGCACATCTTCTGTCTTAGACTGAGGAGTGAGGGCATCATCAGATGAGGGAAACCAAGGACTAGATAGAGGCCTGGATCTGTGATGGATGAGCCCGTTGCCAAATCCTGACCGTTGTATTCAGAAGCTGAGCTAATGGCTCAGAGCCTTACAAAGCTCTCAAGAACTCCCATACCAGCGCTGCCAGGCTGTGCTGTCTTGGTTCCTCACCCCAGATGTTTTTTAAGGGAGTTGTTACCTGTGGTCTTTATCCTACAGAACAAGATTTGACCTGCAACGCGTCAACTATGACTTCTTGCTGTTCAACGAAGCTCCTGCTTTATGAAACAAAAGCAGGGAGGTCAATCATGAGTGGTCTCTGTAGGTTTTGCAGACCCAAAATCTGGCTCAGCTTCTGCATGTGCTGAACCTTGAAGCAGTGATGACCTTAAGCATTGATGTTGATGCTGGAAAGAAGAGGTAGAAAGGTTTCATTCCCATCTGTAATAGACTTACTCAGCATCCACAAGAGAATTATTTTATCACCTAGTGCCCCTCTTTACTTATTTGTGCATTATGACTGGAACTGCCTAATTTTTCTGGGTGGGAGGGCTGAGTGATGCTGAGCTAGCACTTAGATGTCCACAGAGAAGTTTCATTAGAACTTGAGGCCTCTCTTACTTCCTATTCAATGCAGCATCTGTGACACTGGTGTGGTAACAACCATACAACACATGCCACATAGGATCTTAATTATGCACTGCCAGTCTTAAACACTAGAAAATCTCTTCATGAGTCAAAGTCTTTCTCCACTTCAAGAGTTGCAAGGTTCAAATTTATTACAATGATATTTAGGGCTTTTTGTTCACAAGTTGTATGTAAAAATGGCCTTACTGGCTCAGAGCTGTGGTCTTTCTGTAGCCCAGTCACTCAAGGAAGACTGAGAATAGGGCAAGCCTGTGTGATAGTTTCCTAAGTATTCTCCCAGTTTCTGACTGTGCTCAGGGTGGGAGATTTCCAAAGTCTATTGCTATTTATTAATTTAGTAGCCCTCAATAGATCTTACACATACTTCCAGTCTTCTTTTGCACCAAAATCTTTTTCTGAATCTGTAGCATCCATTGGCTCAGAGCCTCACTTGACATGAGAACCATCTCTGAGATGGACTTCATTGGACTTCTGAGTAAGGTCTATGTCCATATCCATTCAGCAGTCCTAACCAGCAGTGGTTACTCTCGAGTCAGAATTCTTGGCAGCTCTTCCTGCCTTTCAGGTTGCACCATTTCAGTTATCCTGCTCAGATTCCACAGTTTGCCCTGTTTCAGTTTCCTGGTAGTGTGGCCTTTTCTCCACTGTCCCATAAACCTCTTTAATTGCAGAAGAGTTAATTTGGGGCTACTGGCAGGACTTGCAGATACTTTTCTGTCCACTGAATGTGTTTCTGTAAGGAGTAGTGTGAGAAATGGGAGAACTGAGCTTCAGTGCTAGAAAGCATAACTAATCCAAGGGCCACTGTCCATGGAGTTACTTGGCCTAAGTGGTCTTCTTGAGACAGAGGTGCTTGTTGCAGCCGAGTGAGTGTGATTCCACTTCGAATTCACTGTACATATTGTCTGTGGGGGTCTTGAACGTGCCAAGTTCTGTGTGAGCAGCCCCGCTGACCGGGCGTACCCGAGGCAGGGGCTGATGGAAGCCAACAAACGGCACACCCCAGCTGGAAGTGAAGTCAGAAGAGCGTTTTGACTTGCCTGAGTAGTTGGTCCAGACTGACTGTGCTGTTAGGTGGTGGTTGTGGTGGAGCAGAGTTCGCTGGTACTTACCCTGCTGTGTCTGTTCAGGTATAAACCCACGAGTGAAGTCGGGGCGTTTTATGAAAATCCTTCCCGACTACGAGCACATGGAGTACAGAGATGTTTACACCTGCCGTACGTACCTCCTGCTGGTTGATGCTTCCTGCACTAAGCACACACGAGATGCTGCATGGAGTGTGAAGTTGCTTTGAGCAGATGATTCTGGGCTGGACCTTGGGACAGTACGGAGGGTGCCCCTTAGTTCTGTTGAGAGTTAGCGGAGCGTTCAGACCCTTCAGAGCGAAGGTGCCAGCTGGGCACGCAGTGAGGTGTGGTGGTACTTTGAAGTGCTTTGAGTTAGCAAACGGCCCTGACTGGGTGCAAAAAGGAGGGGCTTTGCTCACAGCAGGGGAGCACTTGCTCTGCTCTTTATGGATTGCTTCTCTCTCTGAAGGAAGTGTTCGGATACCCCGGTGAAGGCCCCCAAAAGCAAGTTTAAATAAGCTCTGGACTGGCAAAAGGCTTTGTCTTGATCCGGATGAGCTGCACTCAGATCCACAGCCCTTCCCAGTGAAGAATGCTAATTCTCTCCCTGCACAGTGAATCCTTTAACCACCATCTTAGTCTCTAGGAAATATTCTGCTGCTGTTTCAGAGATGATGATTTGCCTTCTGCAGTCAAGAAGTTGCTCTGGGTAATCTGTTCATTCCCTCCTGATTTGAAGGAAACATTGGGATTAAGGCTCACTGCTCTGCAGGAATGCAGCAGAAATACTGATTAGTTCACAGCAATTAAGGAAGCCAGCACTCTTTAGTATTTGGAGGGCAGGTTCAACTCTCTAACGCTTCCTTTGTGTCTGCAGAGGTTTGTAGACTCAGGGTACTAACTCTCTGGTGCTTGGGAATGTAGTTTTTTGCATTTGCTAGTGGTGGAGTGGATGCTGCAGACTTACCTGTGCTAAAGAAAGCCAAGCGTGGGCCGCACAGAGAAGATGGTGTCTGTCATGGCAGTTGTGACAGACAAGCAGCAGCAGTGCTAGAGCAGGAATTGATAGAAAGCTTTAGGTTTGACAGCCCTGCTTCTAACACCAGCCTTGTTCTGGAGCTGGATGGAAAGGAGAGGCACATCCAAGCTGCCCCACAGGACAAGGGATTCCTTTGTAGATTGGTACCTGGCTGCTTGTTCCAAATGTGCCAATGTGGTAGCATTCAAATGGCATTTTGTGCTGTTAATTCTTCTAGCTGCAGCCCCTAACTTGTGATGTCTGGTGCCCCTTTTCTCTAGGAGCATGCTCTATTATTTGAGGAGCAGCCAGTGGGGTTTAAGATGGGATTACCTGTTTTCCCTTCCTCTGTATTAAGACTCTGTTGCCAGGATTTACTGTGTGAGTGCTCCCTTATTCATATTCCTGCAGCATTAGCCAGGTCAGCTCAGATCACTTTCCCCTGAGTTTTAAGCTAAGCCTGGCTGACACTGAGCTCTTTCCACTAGCAGGTCAGTTATCACCAGCTGGAGGGCAGTAACTGCTTACATTGTTCCACTTCTTTTTCCTGCATCCCAGAGAGATGTTGTGGATCAGGTCTTTCCCACTCAGAATGAGCTACCTCTGCCTTAAAGCCTGCAGGTTTCACTGCAAACTCACTTGAAATTTTTTTGTTTGTTTTTTTTTCCTGGCCTGTGCTCTCCAAGCTGGACACAGGTAATGAAATAACATTTAATTAAAACAGTAACATCTGCAAGCATCTGCTCTCCTCCTGTTTTAATGACCCATTCTGGGGTTGTAGCTGGTCTGTTCTGTGGTGTCTGGTGTGCCACTGCTGTAGTGCTTGAGTTGCGTTTGCTCAGTGTCACTTCCCTGTCCTGTATCTAACAAAGAGCACAGGTGTTAGACCTTTCCCAAGCAGCCTTCTGTTGGTGAAAGCTTGGGCTTTCATTGCTTTTCCTAGCCAGTTTCCAGCTGGATTCAAGCTGCCTTCCCATCTGAAGAGCATGCAGGGCTGCTTGTGGCAATATGGATAATATCCAGGCTGGGTAGAGGTTGTATTGAAGCGTCCAGTGGATATATTTTTGCTCCGTTTGGCAGGATGTGGGCTCAGAAATTTAGGTAGGCAAGAGGCTTCTTCAGGATTGAGAAAAACAGCAGTGTGCTTAGAAGAGGAGAACCTTGGAGAAAGACCCAAGTGTTGTTTTCTTTCAAGGAGCAGAGAAGGAAACAACTATTGGACTTATCCTGTCTCCTGCCAGGGAGAGCCAGAGCTGGAATTTGTCAGGTTTTCCCTGAAATACTGCTTGCCAGAGGCATCCCAGGCTTGAAAATGGAGCTGTGCTTGTGCTTTGAGACTTGTTTGGCCAGCATTTTCCCTAGTAACCTCCTTTCCTGGAAGAAGAGGAGGAGAGGTCAGAGTCCACAGCACTCTGAGTGAGTCAGGGAGACGTGTCCTCCATTAAGGTGTCCCTGCCATGGATGTTCATGTGTAGGGAGGGTCAGGCTGGGTGAAACACTGTGCCCGTTGCAGCCTGCTTCCCATCAGCTCATCTGGAGACTTCTGGGGTGCCAGACAGCTGGGGTTTAAAAAATAAATTGAAGAGCTGCCCGCAGTAGAGATGCAAGCTAAGCATAAATGCTGCTGTCCAGGGGACAAGATTCTTCTGGAGGTGAATGGGATTTTTTGCCTTCTTCCCTCCCTTGCAGCCCCAGCTTTCCAGGTGGTTTGGGCAGATGGTGAAGCAGGTTCTGTCTGTGACTCATCCACATTTCCTGAACCACCAAGGCTTCTGGCAAGCTGAGCTGCAGCTGGAGCTGGCTGTTTACTCACACTGAGCACACAAACTGCCCTCAACAGGCCACGTGTCTGAGAGTGGAAGGGCTTGCCTGGCTGAGCAGACGCTTTCCCCGCTGTTGAAAAGTCCATCAATTGTAGCTACAGCTCTGAGAGTGCTTCAGACAAGGGCTGGCAGAGAAAGTGAGACATCCTCATCACTTTTGGATAGCTTAGCATCAAGTTTTCTTTCCTAAAAATACAAAATACAGCAGGGTTTTTATCAGCTCCGTGCCAGAGAGGGTAGAAGGCAGATTGTGGTGGGTGGAGTGGCTTATGCACATACCATTTATTAATGTGTAATTACTGCACTGAGACAAGAAGACTGGGAATGTGGTTTGCTTGCTTGACTTAGTGCTGTTTGTGCTGCACTGGTGAAAGCAACCCATCAATCTTAAATTGTTTACTGCTTAGGAAAAAGGCTCCTCCAGGCCAGTTGGCAGCAGCTCTGGACAACCCTCCCTGCTGTCCTAAACCTCTGTGGAAGTTCTCTGCTTTTGTGTAATAAAAACACTTTTCTAATTCTCACTGTCTTAAGTAGCTAATAAAGCAAAGCTGTTGCAACAACTGAACTGCAATACAATTCTTGCTATAAATAGATGCAAAGCAAAAGCCATTATTCAAGCCAGTCCTGTAGGTTAAACCAGGTTGTTGTGGCCTTCTGAGCTGGCCATGAACATCACTGTAAGGCAAGTGTAGCATCTTGTTGCCATCTTCATAGAGATAATCTCTATCCTGCCTCAAATGCCAGGTTGTGTGTGATGTTACTGGTTGTGTAATGGAGCAAAACTAGCAGTGGGTAGATTCAGATTGGATGTTAGGAAGAAGTTTTGCACCATGAGGGTGGTGAGACACTGGAACAGGTTGCCCAGGGAGGTGGTGGAAGCCCCATCCCTGGAGGTTTTTAAGGCCAGGCTGGATTTGACTCTGAGCAACCTGATGTAGTGTGAAGTGTCCCTGCCCAGGGCAGGGGGGTTAGAACTAGATGATCCTTCCAACCCTAACAATTCTATGATTCTATGTCAAGAAATTATATGGACAGAATTAATGACTGGGTAAGCACTGGAGACAAGAAGCATCTCTGAGCTGTCCTCAAGAGAGGAGGATTGTTAAGATGTTTCTGTAATAGGTATTTTCTCCTGCTTGTCCTTCAGTTTTGGTAGGATTGAAGGTACCCCTCACTCTGAGATGGGTACATGGAGAAACCTCACCTGCAGCAGGCTTTGAGGTGGGCTTTGAAGCAGCTTTTGGGCACTGCTGAGGCACAGCTGCTTACTTAGACTTTGTAAGGCTGTTACTGACCTGGTTACCCCACCAGATCTCCTGAGCTGGCATGGTCTGTGCGCTTTGCCTGTGCTCTCTTGGTGGCTGTTTCAAAGATGCTTAACTGTGGAGACAAATTTGTCAGTCCAGGGCAGGGAAATTCCTCCAAGTACTCGAATTTCCCTGTTCCTTGCTGCCTTTCTGCCCTTCCGTATTTTCTGTTGCTTTGCAGCCTGAGGCATCAAGCACATTTTTGGTAACTGGAGATGGCAGATACTTTATTTGTTTTTAGCTCTGGGTGTATCATGTGTTTGCATTAACAGGACCACATTCCTGGTCCTGGGAATTCCTGGTGAGATATCTGGCTGTGTAAAGTCCTGGGGAACTGATTTCTGCTCCTGGCCTGGGCTAGGAGCTGGGCTGCAGAGAACACCACTGATCTGTATGAGCCTCCTGGGAGACCTCATTTCAGAGCTGCCTGGTTGTGGCTGGCTGTAACCAGTTTTTTCTTCCTTGGTAATGGCAGTTGTGGGTGGTGTTGGTCAATGATGTGTGTAATCTGCCTTATTTTTCTTTTCCCCCAAATCCCAACTCTTTAGCTCGATGTGCTCATTTCAGTCTCTCACTGTTCCCTAGTGCTGCACCGATACCGACACATCCTGGGACTGTGGCAGCCAGACATTGGGCCCTATGGGGGACTGCTGAACGTGGTGGTGAGTGAGTGCATCCTTCTGGGGGCTGGGGTGTCGAGGCCTGAGTCTTTTATATGCCACTTTCTGGACCAGGTTGCCATCTCCACACTGTTGAAGACACGTGATTGGGACCCACAGGTTGCTTCTTGGATCTTTTCGTCATCACCACCGTTCTGCAGAGGGTCCTCTAGTTTTTCAGCTGGGCTCCAAACAGCTGCAGGAGCACACAGAAGACTTAGAAATATTTCAGGGAAAGACTTGACTTAAGAGTTTAATGCTGACATTGCATGGCTGGCACAAGAGTCCATTCCTTGTGAGTGGGGTGCAGAAGAGGTTTTAGCACCAGCCCATCACTTACAGCATTATCTTTGCCTGCAGCTCAGTGTTCTGCAGAGGGTTGTGCACTTGAGTTTATGCACCTCTCCTTCCTGTGTAGTTTGCCTTGGTTTTCACTAACACATCAGGTGAAGTGGTACTGGTGTATGACTGGTGTAAGACCCCTGGAGCCTGACAGCTCTTGCACTGCCAGGGAGAACAATCAATGAACAACATTTGATTCTGTACTGGTGAGAGCTGGGCCAGAAGCTTGCCCACAGCCCTTGTTCTTTGCACCATGGTTCAATAACTGACAAGTTGAAGTGTAACAAATCATGAGGCCTTTGGGTTTTGCAGGGCTCTGTTCCATGCACTGGTATGAGTGCATCCAAGTGCACAGATACTTAGATGATATTGTGACCTTATAAAGACAAGTGTGCTCTTTGCTGCTGGTCTTTTTTTGTCTCAGATTTGCCTGTTTAGAAAATCTCCTTTCCCTGGAGGGAGAGGGGAAGGATTCTGTTAGACGAGCAGAAAGAGGGCTGGCACTTGCACCTCTCAGCAGAGGGGATTTCTGCTTCCTGTGCTGTCTGTCAGTAACAGAGCCAAATAATTCCTTGTCCAAAAGGCGTGGATAATCATGAGAAGCACAATTCCTCTGTTCAAGTATCTGCCAGCGTGAGCTCTCAAACCAATTAAGAGTCTGACTAGCTGTGTGGTCTCTTCAGTGCAGTTTCTCCCTCTGGATCCTGTGCACCAAGCATCCGTCACAAAGTTGTTTGCGGTAATAAAAGCCCAATCATTTTCCAGTGGTGTGCAGGAAGCCTTGCAAAGCAACCCTCTCCACTCAACAGAGTGCATATGGTCTGGTTTTATTGCTGGGAAGGGGCTGGAAATGCAGCAAGCTGTTCTGCAGGAGAGGCCCCAGAGCTTGCTGCAAACTCAACAGCAAGCACACCAGGCTGATCCCGTGTGCTTTGTCTCCCATGTCTCTGCAGGTGGATGGTCTGTTCATCATTGGGTGGATGTACTTGCCACCTCATGACCCTCATGTTGATGATCCCATGAGATTCAAACCTCTCTTCAGGATTCATCTCATGGAGAGGAAATCTGCGACCGTTGAGTGTATGTATGGTCATAAGGGACCTCACAATGGCCATATCCAGGTGAGCTTCTCTAGCACTTTCAGCATCCTTTCTCTTAGGCCTGATGTGTGTGTGCTCTGGAAATGGATTCCTCAAAAACCATGGGAATTTTAGTTAAGGGATGTGGCTTTCACCACCTTGCTGTATGTGTGGATGCCAGCTTTACAGTCATTGTGTGTCTGACAAGTTGTGTGGGCTGTTCCTTACTCTGAATTTGTTCACTGGCAGTGCTACAGCAAAGCTGTTATACTGTCTTCCTTTGGGCTGGAGCACAGTGGGAGGGTGGCAGCACTGGTATGTGCACAGACTGGGGGAAAGGACATGAGAAATAGCCTTGTGCAGCTGGTGAATGTGTCCAAGCAGACACACAGACCTCTTCTGTTTTACAGCCCTCTATAAGACGAGAGCTTGAGGCTGTGATGTAGCATCCAGTGTCCTGAATGGATCCATTCTGTGTACTGTAGCAGCCACTGGATGCTTTGAAAAGCTTCCTGAGAGGTCATTTCCTTTTCTTGGAAGAAAGAAGCTCAAATGAAGAACCAACTTAAAAGCAGTAGCTTTCATTAGAATGCATTGTTTGGTTTATTACTTTTATTTCTCTGTTCTGTAGCTGCTTCACTTGATTTCACTTAATGATTCCTCTCTTCCAGCAAATTCAGTAACACTTGTTGTGCAAAGCACTTACTGTAAACAGCCTTAGTTTACATCATCCTAGACATCTCTGGACAGGTCTGTAACCTGTTAAATTCTCCTTCATGGTAACTACAGATTGTAAAGAAGGATGAGTTCTCCACAAAGTGCAACCAGACAGATCACCATCGGATGTCAGGGGGAAGGCAAGAGGTAAGAGGGATGTACCAAGAGCCTGCATTAAAGCTGTTTCCGTGACCCCTCTCTGCTGTCTTGGCTATTGTTGGGATCTCATTTCTGTATCTGCACAGACACAGAAATCCAGGCTGGCAGCTTCTGGCTGATCTACTGCCATCTTTAAGCGAGTAGAATTGATCCGTGACTTGAAACAAAACTTAAAGTGGCCACATTTGAAGAACTGCAGGATCTTTGGGAACCTTTTTTGTACTTGTCAGGGTGTGATTTAAGGATCAGTTTAGTGATACACTCACAGAATACTGGATTGGAGACCCCATGCCTTACCTCAGTGGATAGCAAGGTGTTAACATCCATCCTGTTGAGCAGAATGCTGGTTTAGTTTGTTCTCTGTGGCTTGGTGCCCTTTGAACCCCAGCACTTTTTTCCTTTCTGTGCTGTGCCACCATTCCTGTTTGATAGCAGGACCTGTCCAGCAACACATGTTGTACGCATGCAGCACTCACCAGACACTGATACTGCTGCCTGTTTAATTAAGGTATTCCAGACACATACTAATATTGAGTACCAACTGCATTTGAATACCTGCTTGTCAGTGGGACACCTTTCTACTGCTTGTCATCTTGGCCAAGGGATAAAAAGCTTTGTTTCATTGTTTATCCTGTGTCAGCTGTACCCATCAAGGCAGATTCCTAGACTCAAACCACACATTTTAAGGTGCAGGTATAAATATGTCAGGATGAAAACCTTCAGCTAATACCTGTTCCAGGTGGGGGGATTTGCTGCTGACACATCTGCTGCTTCTAACAAACCCTTTAAAATGCCTGTCTGCTAAAGGGCAACTGCTGGGTGAAAGGTTTAGTTAAGTGTTTCTGGTTCTGTAGCAGATGAGAAATGCTTTAATACTTTGAAAGCTCTGTGTTAAGTGTGTGTGGCATTATGGTAATTGGAGGATCTGGCTTTAGAAGATAAAGCCAGCAGGTTTGGAATATCACTCAGCATGCTGCTATCTTAGTGTAAGCTCTTATCACACTAACTCTCGGTAGGGTATTAACTTGTCAGAGCTGGTGTAAAGGTACTTCAGGAGATGTTTTCAAAGCACCCTTTGGGTTCAGATGCATCAGTATTAAACTGGCAGGATTTAACCTCCTAAATCTTCAGTGCTTTTCAGAAGTTGCCCCTTTTGTGTTTAATGTGCCAGAATAGGGCATAGGAGTCAGCTTCTGGGCACACAGATGAGTTAATGCACGGTAAGCTGGGACATAAAGTAGTAGTAGCTCATCTGCTTTGCAGTAACAGGTGGTGCTCATGCTTTTGTTCAACGACTCCTCAGGTTGTACCTGTAATTTCTCTGAAGAGGAGGATGTTTATGGTGTGATGTCTGGCAGGTACAGGGCAGCTACCACTATCATCACTACTCATTAAGCATTATTTCCAAGCAAGCTGCACGTGCTTGTTCCCAAATCCAGCCATGATCCTCTGTCTTTGGCAGAGCATTTGCCTTCTCTGTGGCTCTGCCAGTTAATTGTGCTGATGAGGTGAAGTCAGGCTGAGGTACATCACTGCTGCAAATGCCTTTATCTTCCCTCTTCTTGTGCTGCAGGAATTCCGGACATGGCTAAGGGAAGAGTGGGGTCGGACTCTGGAAGACATCTTCCATGAACACATGCAGGAGCTCATCTTGATGAAGTTCATCTACACCAGCCAATATGAGTAAGGGCACCAGCTCTTCCTAGATACTGAGGCTGCTGCAGCTTAGAGAGCACACTGAGCTATGGGGACAGGCTGAGAGAGCTGGGGTTGTTCAGGCTGGAGAAGAGAAGGCTCCAGGGACACCTTGTGGCCTTTCAAGACATAAAGATGCTGAGAAAAAAAAATGGGGACATATTTTTTAGCAGGGCCTCTTGTAACAGGACCAGGGGTGATGGTTTTGAACTGAAAGAGGGTAGATTTAGGCTGAATAGAAGGGAAAAAAAATATGGTGGAGGTGGTGAGACACTGATCCCGGTTGCCCAGATAGGTGGGAGATGTCCCATCCCTGGAACCATTCCAGGTCAGGTTGTTTGAGGCTCTGAGCAACCTGCTGTAATTGCAGATGTCCCTGCTGACTGCAGGATGACTGGGCTGGAGCCTTAAAGGTCCCTTCCAACCCCAAATATTCTATGACTGATTCTATGATTTGATCTAAAAATGGAATCCTTGGAACAAGCTTGATCAGCCAGAGGAATCTTCTGCCTCTGCAGGCTCTGTGTGGAAGTAAACTGGGAAGCACAGTGCATCCCAGTTGTACAGAGAAAGGATTTGCAATGACAGCAGTCATAATAAGGATCCAAGTTTTCACAACAAGATGGTTTTAAGTCATTTAACTGTCTTTAATTTGAAAGCAGAGCAAATGCCCTTGATCCCAGGGAGCTGTCTGCTTGTTGCTCATAATAGTAAGCAGCGTGCTTTGTAGTGGACTAGGCAGAAATCAGTCCCTGAGAGATTGGGGTTTTTTTTAACCATCACTACAAACTTCTTACAGCAGCCACCCTGCTGTAGCAGATGTTTGAATATGCTTCATTCTTAGCTTCTCCAGAAATCCCAAGGAGTGAGGAGGCTCACTGTGACCTCACTGCAGGATCCTGCTGGTCTGCTAATGAGAGCTGGTGGAGGAGTGGAGGGAGCACTCACATAGGTCTGGAACAAAGTCTGTTTTTTGGTATTGCTGGGAAACACAGCCCTCTCCTGATGACATCCCAAAGCTGCCTGGAAGAGCAGACTGCAGACACATTCCTGCTGGTGAGGGATTCTCTCTTAACCTCTCTGATCTTTTGTTTCTTGCACAGCAACTGCTTGACGTACCGACGCATCTACCTCCCTCCCAGCAGCCCCAACGACCTTATAAAGCCAGGTCTCTTCAAAGGGACGTATGGGAGCCACGGCCTGGAGATTGTCATGTTGAGCTTTCATGGAAAGAAAGCAAAAGGGACTAAAATCACTGTGAGTGCATTTGCCTTTCTTTCAGATGCTTGTTAAAATATTCTCGATGGCATGGAGCCGTAGGAGAGATCTCTTGTCTGGGAGGCAGTCAGTTGTTACCACCCCAAACTGTGCCTCATGGGGATAGGTGGCATTAGGTGAATCTTAACAGATGCAGAGTAGCTAGAACCTGCTCTGCAAGGTTTCTTATGATGCCACCTGGCTCCCCCTTCTTTTTCATTCCTTTCCAGCTGCTTTCTGTGAGCAGCTGGTGGCAGGTCACTGGAGATCACTTGAGTTTGTCTGAGGAGCAGGTACCAAATGTTGGCAGCTTTTCACTGAAGCCAGGCTGGTGAAATCCTTCCGCTCTGCAGGGAGGGAATCTGACAAAGTGCAGTTGCAGCTTTGACTTTGTTTCACCCTTGCAACTACAGCCTAGCTTGCAGCTTTTGATTTAAAACTCCCTCTCTGAGAATGGGAAAGCAGAGGTGAGGTAGACAGCTCAGGGAGCAGCAAACAAGGTCCAAGCAAGTTGTAGGTTTTTTTTTTTTTATATTCTTTTGTTGCCAGCTTGATGATTGTAGAATAGGGTGAAGCATGTTGAAGGCAGGCAGTGGACATGCAGAGGATACAGGTCTGAATTCTGTTGCTTGCTGTCTCAAGGGAGATCCCAACATCCCAGCTGGGCAGCAGACTGTGGAGATTGACCTGGCTCACCCCCTGCAGCTACCAGACATCGAGAACCTTCGTGATTTCAGTGAGCTCTCCCGCATCGTCCTGGAGGTGCAGGAGCAGGTCCGGCGGGAGGAGCAGGAACACCAGCAGGAGGAAGATGACCACTCCCAGCAAGCTGCCTCCCAGCCTGCTGCAAAGTCACTAGGAGCAGAATGTGCTGAGGGGGAAGAGACTGCAGCTGGGGCAGGGGGGACAGCCCAGGACAAGGCACCAGCTTCCCAGCCCTTCGTGCTGCCCATGGGAGTCATATCAAGGAACGAAGACTACCCCCGGACCTGCCGAATCTGGTAATGGGGGTGGTGGTTTTGGAGTCTGGCTGTGCCAGCCACTGTTTGAAATGGAAAAGGGGGAAGCCTTTGAGAGCTGTTTGGTGTTTGCTTGTCCTTGGTGTGCGTGTATCTCTCAGCCCTTGTGCTCACATCTGCTGCTGTCCTGTCTCAGAACAGAATCGTTTTTATTGAAAGAGACCTTTAAGATCATTGAATCCTACCATTAACCCAGCACTGCCAGGTCACCACTAAACCATGTCCCTCAGTACCACATCTATACAGCTTTTCAATCTCCCCAGGGATGGGGACTTCACCAGTGCCCTGGGCAGCCTGGTCCAGGCTTTGATAACCCTTTGGGGGAAGAAATTTTTCCTCATGTCCAACTTAAACCTCCCCTGGTGCAACTTGAGGCTGGTTCCTCTTGCTCTGTCACTTCTTCCTTGGGAGAAGCCCCCACATGCCTCCAACCTCCTTTCAGGTAGTTGTAGAGGGTGAGAAGGTCTTTACTGAGCCTCCTTTTCTCCAGGATGAACAACCCCAGTTCCCTCACACACTTTTTTTTGCCTCCCTCTTTTTCCTTACCTCACTGTCATCTACTATCCTGTTTCCTTGCTAGATTTTATCCTGTTCCTTCTAGAGCCACCACCTCTCTCATATTCCACACCTGCTTTTTTAGTGTGTTCTGTTTCCCATAGCTGCCCAGCTTGTATGTTTAGAGATCTGCCCAAGCCATTTCCTGTTTCTGTGTGACGTTTGCGTTCCATAGCTATGGAACATGGTGCTCTCTCCCACTCCTCCCTAGCCTCTGCGGCCTCAGGGCCAGCTCTGGAAGGTGCTGAGCACCCTTAAACAGTAGGTGCAAGCATGCAGAGGGCCTTGTTGAATGAGCCACGGAGTCAGTGAAGCAGCAGACTAAATGAAGCGTGGACAAAGAACCCAAAAGCTGAGGCTTAGGTAGGTGACCTTCAGCCAAACATCTGTGCTCATGGAAAAACCTACTGGTTAATCCCAGCAGGCCCCTGCTGTCTCAACCCAGTGGTGTTTGAATAAAACCCCACTCCATGTGCTGCTTGCTTGGAGGTTAGGCTGACATTAGTGCTCCCCAGCTCCAATTGAATTTTTCTCCTTGCAGATTTTTTCATTATTTCCCTTCCCCTGGGTTTTGTCACAAGGTTGGGTCACCCTCTCAACATGCCTTTTCTGTGAGGATAGTCTGGGCCTGGCTTGATCCTCGAGTTGCTGAAGTAAATCTCAGCTGGATTCCTGGGTTGAACTAAAGAAAAAATTCAGCCTTGGTGCGCAGGTGCTCATTAGAGTAGCCAAAAGCAGCAGCCTCCAAATAGCAGCGGGGAGTTCCTTACCTTAAAATGCTATCAGCAGTGGTTTGTGCTGTGTGATAAGAGCTGACCCAGTGTAAAACACCCCCACCCCCACCTTGTTCTGTAGCCCCTGGCAGTGTGTTTGGCAAAGGATCATCGTTTTCTGTTTATTTTCTTTGTGAGTTGTTTTGTATTTTATTAAATGTTGGCCAACTATGGCTCTTCTCACATCTCGTTTTCTTTTCCTGCTCCTCTCCTTGCAGTTTTTATGGCACGGGGCTCATTGCTGGCCACGGCTTCACCAGCCCTGAGAGAACCCCAGGAGTCTTTGTTCTCTTCGACGACGATCGCTTCGGCTTCATCTGGCTGGAGCTGAAGTCCTTCAGCCTCTACAGCCGCATCAAGGTCTCCTTCCAGAACGCCGAAGCGCCTTCCCGGGAGGCTTTTGATGAAATGCTGAAGAACATCCAGTCACTGGCTACTTGATGGGTAATTTGGGATGGACAGGGCTAGGGGTTTTGCAAAGGCTGCTGCACTCCCCAGCCAGGGCTGGGATGGGGAATTCCTTGCTCTGGGTACCTCTGAATGAAAGCATGCACTTTTAATAAAGCCTTTTTACCCCCCCAAAATGTACACACCCCAGTGAAAAATACCCATGGCTGCCCTTTCCTTCTGCCACTCCACACTGCTCCCTGGCAGTCCTTGGCACCCTGTCTTGTATAGCTGAAGGGATCCTGCAGAGGAGGAAACAGACCTTCTTGACTGCAAAAAGAATGTATTGGAACAGAAATAACTCGAGCTCAGAACTGGATCAGAAGCAGCTCTAACTGACTGCATGGACACAAGTCCTCTGCTCTGACTGTTAGCAGTCTCATGTGGAAAGAGCTCTTCAGGGGGGGGATTTATTGAAGTTTTTGCTGTGCTTCAGGATGATGTGTCCTCCTGGGAGACTTGCTCTATCCACTGCAGTCCTCCACTGCAGACTGGCTGGCTGCTTGGTGAGAAATTACATAGTGATAAAGCTTCTCCTCCTCTCCAGAAACCTCTCTCTGGGTGCAGCATTGTCAAGAGAGGCTGATGTCCTCCTTGACACCACTTTGTGCATCCTTGGCTTAGTAATTGGTGTGGGTAGTTTCCTTTTGAGAAGCTTCCTCATCTTGGCAGCAAGGTGAGGATTCCCACCCTAAATGACCATGTGTGTTGTGTTGCCCTGACATCTGGAGCTTGGTGGATGTGCTGTCCCTGGGGCTTCAGGTCTGAGTGGCTCCCTGAGAGTAGAGGAGATGAGTCTTTTTTTTCTTGTAGGAGCTGGGTATGGAACTGGAAGTGAGTGGAAACTGCAGAGGCTGGTGCATTCAGAACTGGGTTTGTACCTGCAAGGTTCATTTCAGATCTTTTAAAGTGGATCTAAAAATGTAAAGGAAGGAGAAAAACTGAAATAAGCCCAACTGCAGCCTGCTGACCCCTGCCCATGATGGGCAGCAGAAGGTGCCATGTGTTGCTGGTACTGGTGTGATCCCAGTTCTGTGTCATTCTTTATTTCTTTATTTATTTTATTTTCTTTATTTCAAGAAGGCTGGAAGAGACCTCAAAGATCGAGTCCAACCTGTCACCCTAAGCCTCATGCCTATCTAAACCATGGCACCAAGTGCCACGTCCAATCCCCTCTTGAACACCTCCAGGGATGGTGACTCCACCACCTCCCTGGGCAGCCCATTCCAATGGCCAACCACTCTCTCTGTGAAGAACTTTCTCCTCACCTCCAGCCTAAACCTCCCCTGGTGCAGCTTGAGACTGTGTCCTCTTGTTCTGGTGCTGGTTGCCTGGGAGAAGAGACCAACCCCCTCCTGGCTACAACCTCCCTTCAGGTAGTTGTAGACAGCAATGAGGTCACCCCTGAGCCTCCTCTTCTCCAGGCTAAACAGTCCCAGCTCCCTCAGCCTCTCCTCATAGGGCTTGTGCTCAAGGCCTCTCCCCAGCCTCGTTGCCCTTCTCTGGACATGCTCCAGCAATTCAACATCTTTCCTAAACTGAGGGGCCCAGAACTGGACACAGTACTCAAGGTGTGGCCTAACCAGTGCTGTGTACAGGGGTACAATGACCTCCCTGCTCCTGCTGGCCACACTATTCCTGATGCAGGCCAGGATGCCATTGGCTCTCTTGGCCACCTGGGCACACTGCTGGCTCATGTTCAGGTGCCTGTCAACCAGTACCCCCAGGTCCCTTTCCACCTGGCTGCTCTCCAGCCACTCTGACCCCAGCCTGTAGCTCTGCATGGGGTTGTTGTGGCCAAAGTGCAGCACCTGGCACTTGGATTTGTTGAATGCCATCCTGTTGGACTCTGCCCATCTGTCCAGCCTGTCAAGGTTCCTCTGCAGAGCCCTTCTACCTTCTAACAGATCAACACCTGCTCCCAGCTTGGTGTCATCTGCAAATTTACTGATGATTGATGCAATCCCCTCATCCAGATCATCAATAAAGATATTGAACAGGATGGGGCCCAGCACTGATCCCTGGGGGACACCACTAGTGACAGGCTGCCAGCTGGATGTGGCACCATTCACCACCACTCTCTGGGCTCTGCCCTCCAGCCAGTTCCTAACCCAGCACAGTGCTGCTGTCCAAGCCACAGGCTGACAGCTTGGCCAGGAGTTTGCTGTGGGGGACAGTGTCAAAGGCCTTGCTGAAGTCCAGGTAGACTACATCCACAGCCTTTCCCACGTCCACCAGGCTGGTCACCTGATCATAGAAGGAGATCAGGTTGGTGAGGCAGGACCTGCCCTTCCTAAATCCATGTTGGCTGGGTCTGATTCCTTGGCCATCAGGTTGCCCCATGCTGTCTGAGGGAGTGGTGAGTTCTCCTAAAGTTGCTGTGGCTTGTTCTGCATCTTTTGTGGCTGGTGCTGCTGCTGGGCTCACAGGACCCCTCGGCTCACAGGACCCCTCTTCCCTTTCTGCTCACGCTTGTTTCATCCCAGATGATTGCTGCTTCCACAGAAAACCTCTGGGCTTAATTTCCCCTGATTCTGTGTGGCAGATCTGAGCTCCACTGAAGTGTGGGCTGTAGGCAAGGGAGCAGATTCCCCATAGACTGTCTTCTGCAGGGAAACCCTGGCCAGTGCTCATCTACAGACTGGTGAGCTATAAACCATCAGCATTTGCATTGTGTTACTAATGCTGGGTGGGAAGAGATGATAGCAAGCACAGAGGGAAAGGAGCTGTGTGTAAGGAAGCTCTTGGTTACAGCAAAACACATCCTTTGTGCCAGCTACTCTCTGGCTGTGAAGATAAACTCTAGGTCTCGTCTCTTCCTGCTGGATCAGTGTCTAGCAAAACTCTGCCTTTAGCTCCTCTGCAGGGTTTGGTTTGTCAGCGTGTCTGTGCTGGGAGGATTCAGGCCCCTTCTGTGAAGTTTGAGGCACTGCCTGCTTTTGCTGACTGCGAGCAGCTTTGATTCGCACTCTCACAAGGGCTCTCTGCCATTTCTGGCTCTGGAGCATTCCTCAGGCTGCATGAGAACCATGTCTCCAGCAGAGACGTTGAGCAGAAGGTCATGTCACTCACAGGAGTAATTCTTGTCTCTTTGGATATAGTTTTACAAACCTCTGAGAGTTTGAAGGTGATTCAGGGCACTTTTGCCTTTGTTTCCTACTGGTTTGGCAGTGATGGGAAACCTGCCTGGGTGTTGGAGGTGAGGCTCTGAAGTTCTATTACTGCTGTAGTGAATGAGCTATAAAAAGTAGGTTGTTTCTGAGCAGCCTGGTAGAGGTGTTCCTGTTCTCATCAGCAGAGGGAAGAGTTGACTTGGATCTCACCCCATCAGGCAAAGCAGAGAGAGAGGGAGGGAGGGTGGCAGTTCCCTGAGCCTTGCTGTGTGGGCTGGGAGGTGAGCTGCAGCTAAAATCAGACAACTCAACTTTCACTGCAGCTGCTGAGCTGTGAGCAGGAGGAGAGCCTGTGCTTTGATCTTGCAGACAGAGGTTTCCAGCTTGATGGAGCAGTTTTTTGGGAGTCTGTTTGGCATCTGTGTGGCCAGTTTACTCCGAGTTTGCTGGTGCAGCCAGTGCCTTTGCTTCTTTGTATTCTTGTATTCTTCTTTGTATTCTCAGCCTAAAGCAATGAGAAGTGCCCTTGGGCAGCTGAATCAGTCGTCCCTAAGCCCAGCTCTGCTTCAACTGCAGGTGGATCCATAGCTCTGGTTGTGGATTCATCCTTCCTTCAATGTCCCCACTCACTGGAAAAACAAAAAGCCTGAAGTTTTACATAACTGACCTTTTGGGTTTGAAAGTAAGACTGAAAGTGCAGACTGTATTGAACTTGCTACAAGTACCTGGCCCCAGACCTGAGTCACTAAGTACAGATGCTGACTCTGTAGCTGGTCTCCACCTTGTAACCTGCTGTGTTGGGCTGGCTGAGTGTGTAGGCTTGTTCCATGGCTGTGTCATAAAATGTTTTTAGTAGTTACCTGCAGCTTCAGTTCCCCTTGATAGCAAACCTGTAGACTGCAGTTGGCAGCAGTGTTGTTGCTTGAGGCTGAGGACAGATCTGCTTTGTCATTTGGATGAGGACCTCTTGCTGAGCTGTTGGCACAGGTTGTGCATCTGCTCTCCTCCAGGCTATGATGGTTCTGCTTGTATCTTGTCCCTCCTGAACCTCTTCAGAGGCAGTGTTAAGAATCCCCCTTCCAAAGGCAAGATCTGCTTGACTGGCTGGAGAGAAGGGCTTTGCAGAGGCTTGCTGCCCTACAGGAGCTCTTCACAGCTCAGCTTTGCCCCTGTAGTAGCATCTTTGTATTTACAGCATACCTGACTGGCCTCAAAGTGTCAGAATGTGCTAGTCCTGATCAAAGGCAAAACTGCTGATACACTCTGGCTTTATTCTGCCTAGAGCAAAGGCAGTGAAAAGAGCAAATTCTGTATTAATGCTGCTCCTCTGCCTTCTCACCTTCTGCTCCTGAAAGCCTGGCAGGCTTTTGTGGCATTTCAGAAGACAATCCGTTCTGATTTGGCTTAGAGTGAAGAAAAGCTGTGAACGTGGTGAATTTGGAGAGAGCAACATAAATGCTCTGGGTACTCCTGTGCCTTTACTGACTCCCTTGTGCGTGGCTTCATCAGCAGGGACAAGCAGGATAGCATGACGAAGAGTTACAGCTTGCAGCCCAGAGAGCTTTGGGAGAGGGGAACAAATGAGAGGAGCCCAGCAAGATCTAGCTGGGATCTCAGCATCACCCATGGCCAAGGGAGATGCAACCACAGCCCCAGTCCTGCCTTCCCTGTTGGAATCAGTGCTGTCAGCACAGCGTTTTGCCTTTTTTGTTGGTGTTTGGTATGGGCTGTGCCACTCCCCTGCCCTCAGTGCATCCCCCTCCTCCTCCAAGCCCAGCTGTCCACCCTGTTGGGATATTTCTGTGAGCTGTTGATAGGGACAGAGTGTGGTGGTGCCTTGTGGATGGTGATAAATCACTGCTGCTGACGTGTCCCTGTCTTGTTGGCTCTGTAGAAAATCTTGGGGACAATTGGCTTTATTTCTTGATCCCAGATGGGAGGAAAAACGCTGGGGAAGATAGAAAACAACTTGCCAGGGGTAGGAATACTCTTGGCAGAAGCCTCATGGAATAAAGAAAGCACTTGCAGAGCAGCATTGCCCCAGTAGCCACAGCAAGACCTAGGGCTTAATTCTGGCTCGGGAGCAGTGAGCAAGTGACTGTCTGACATGCAAGGGCTGTGTTTTGCTCCTAGATCACGCTCTCTGTGTTGTCAAAACACATGGGTTTGGCCAGCTGGAAAAGAGAAGCATCAAAGATCTTCATCCAGCCAGTTTGTTTGCCTTGGGCCTGATTTTGTAGCTATAAATGTGCTGTGATCAGGCAGCGCGGGCGTAGGAGACTCGCTGCACTCCACATGGACTTGTCAGGCTTTTTGTTTTGTTATTGAGGAGGAAAAGGGATGGAATTACTTTTTAACTTTGGCTGTCAGCTTCCCTCTGGAGTGAGCATTGCTGCCACAGCTGCTCTGGAAGGGGATAGAGGTTGGATGGCAATGAATTAGGAAACTGATAGTGGGGGGAAAGCAAATTCATCTGCAAGTGTGCTTGGAGGTGTAAGCTACCAGGAATAAACCCAAACTGCAGCTGGCTCAGTGTTTACTTCTAAACAAGGACTTAATTGCCTTTTTTTTTTTTGTTAATTTAAAACTAGTGGGACTTAATGGGAGTGTTGGGTGTTGTGTGGAAATGGGTTGTATAATCCCAATTTGCTAGTTTAGGAATTGGTAACGTGTTAACTCGGTCTTGTAGCTGGTTGCTCACGTGGCAAATAATCTTCTGTTGCATTCAGCTGCCAAAGAGATTGCGTGCTGGCCTTTGCTGTGGGCCAGAGGGACAGCAGAACTTGCCAGTTGGACAGTGAAATGTTTGAGATGTGTGATCAGGTGGTGGAGTGGAAGATGAGTTAGCAAACTGTGAGTGCCACTGACCTTTTATTTCGTGTGTGCTGAATTAAAATGTACATTTCTGGGGTTTTGTTTGGATTGCAGTCATCTGAGTTTGTTTTTTGGTTTTTTTTTTTGATGAAAAGGGAACTCAGATCAATAGTGTTCATTAGCTTAATTAAAGCAATCTGCACTTTTTTTCATTGATTGATACTCCTACTTCCCCTGAGCAGGTGTACCCTGTTTCCACGTGTATTTTGCACTCACCACTTCAACGTGACACCAGTGGATTCATCTGGGCATCTCCTGTAGGCTGAGTGTAAATAAGTCTCTATAAAGTGGTACTTGATAAAAATGAAGGTGAAACACCAGGCCTCTGCTTTGTGCAGAGGGTAGATTGGGGAAAAAGGTGAACTGTTCTAAAATGCCTGCTGACATCAAACGCCTCAGTTTTGTGCCACAAACATCCATGTGGGACATAACTGTGGTTTGAACAGCTCACCTGCCACATCTGCTCCCCTCTCTGAGGAGTGGGGGTTTGTCTGTCCTTTTCTTGGAGGATTTGAGAGGAACAGGCTGTAGAAAAGCCAGATGTGACTTTGCAGCACTCAGTCTACTTCATCCCAGGTATCAGAAAGCTGAGCAAAACGCCTCTGCTACTTTTACACCTGATCATTGTTATCCAAGGAGCCTTTTCCAATTTCAAATAATAAAAGGAAAGTTTTGTGAACTTAATTCTGCCTGCTTCCTTTTTTTGTTGTTGTTCCAAAGGAAAGGAGTTGGGTGAGTTCCACCTAACTTCTGGTGTGCAGCATTCTGGCTTCCACCATGTGGTAAGAATTGATTTCCCTTCCTTTTGGGTACTTGGTGAGTGGTTAAGCTGATTTCCTGAAGGTGTGAGAGACACCCCCCCACACACACACCTCATGCTCTTCCCTTCTGCCTGTTTTCTGTTCTTTCCTCTTGTGTCTCCCCTGGGGTGCCTATGGTGCTCAGCTCCCTCCTGCAGCAGAAGCTGGGGCTGGCAGAACTAACAAAGCCCTGAAAAAGTCTTTGGCCTCCCAGCTTTCCCTTTATGAAAGGAAGTGTGTGGTGATCCTGGAATCTTTTTTATTCTTCCTCCTTCTTGGTGTGAAAGACATCAGCTGGCACAAAACTGACAGGAGGGATGGGGGGGGGAGGCAGCATGTTGGTGTAAGTCCCCATCTTCATGGAATTATGTGGTCTGTGTTTCATGGAATCATAGAACATTTTGGGTTAGAAAGGACCTGAAAAGGTCATCTAGTCCAATGCCCCTGCAGTCAGCAGGGACATCTGCTACTGGAGCACGTTGCTCAGAGCCCCAAACAACCTGACCTGGAATGATTTCAGGGATGGGGCATCTCCCACCTCTGTGGACAAGGTGTGCCAGTGTCTCACCACCCTAACTCTGAAAAAATGTCTTCCTTCTATCATCTAGATCTCCCTGCTTAGTTTAAAACCATCACCCCTTTTTGAAACCCATTACACTTTCATCATGTGTGTGTCCCCCTCTTCAAATTCACCCCAACAGTGGATCTGAACTGCTCTTGATGCTTCCAAAAGACAGATGATGCTGAAATGGGAGAATCTGTGGCATAAGCTCAGCTGCCACCAAGGAGTTGTTCATCTTTGTGCAGCATCCTGGTTGTGTGCCAGGATGTGGTAGAGTCCCTAGTTTGGTGTGAATGGCCTGAATCTTGCCTTTACTGGAGTGGATGTGGCTTTTGTAACCCAGTTCTGCTTTTGTAACCCAGTTCTGCCAGTAAGTTTCTTGGCAGATGATTTCTTGGCAGAAGAGCAGATTGAGAGGGGACCTCATTAATGCTTATAAACATTTAAAGGGTGAGTGCCAAGAAGATGGACTCTTCTCAGAGGTGTCCAGTGACTGTAGGTACAATGGACAAAAAACAGGACACAGAAGATTCCACATAACAAAAAAAAAAAAAAAAAAAAAAAAGGCATTTTGAGGGTGGCAGAGCACTGGACCAGGCTGCCCAGAGAGGTTGTGGAGTCTACTCTGGAAGCATTCAAAACCTGCCTGGACATGATCCTGTGTGATATACTCTGGGTAATCCTGCTCTAGCAGGTGAATTGGAATAGATGATCTTGAGAGGTCCCTTCCAACCCACACCACTCTGTGATTCTGTGTGATTATTTTTGAGGAGCCCTTGGCTGTGGAGCACTAAGCTACCAAAGTAGCTTATTATTTCACACTGGAAATAGATCTGCCTTTCATGGTGGTGGTTAGTTAAGGCACTGCTACAGCTCTTTGAATGCAGTCCTCTCTGAGCATGTCTCTTCTTCCATTTCTCCCTGGTTTTTACCACCAATGCTCTCCCTCAGTCCTGTGTGTTAATTTTCTGGTGCTGAAGGCAGATCTGACTCCGCTCCTTCCCATGAAGTGTTCTGTGGATGATCTCACAGTCGTTCAAGCCTTAGCAAGGGAGAACAGCAAAGCATGTTTAACACACATGCAGTAACTCCTACCATATGTTTGGCCTTCAAGGAGCACAAATGTAGTTTCTCAAGTGGCAGCATTTCTGCATACCAACCACATGCACCTCCCAAGTGCTGGCTTGCTACCCTGCCTCTCCTTCCAAAGAAGCTCAGAAGTGTGAAGGTTCAGTGCTTGGACAGCTTAACACCTCCTGGAGAGGAGGAAGGTTAAGCCTTGCTCATCTCCTTTGCCCCTGGACAAGGAGTGAGGAGGTATCTGTGACCTGGCAGAGGTGTTCCTCAGCAGGTGGGTTCTTCTTTCTGCTTGGTGATGGATGAATGGCTTTTTCCACCTTCTAGGGGTAAAGTCCTGAGTGTCACAGCTGGTTATGGGCTGTTAACTGCAGAACAAGCAGAGGGTTGTCCCTGTAGTTCTTAACTCAGAACCTGAGGCCATTTGAGGGCAAATTTTTCCCTCTCTGGGAAGATGGTTGCTGTGATCAGGCATGTCCCATGCTGGCCTAGGGACTGTGTGTGTAGCTGTGTCTTGGTCTCCACTCAGGGCTGTGTTTCTGCTCTGCTGAAGAGGCCACTGCTGCTGTTTATGGTAATGCTGCTTTTTCCTTGGCTTGTTCCTGAAAACCACAAGGCTCTGGTGCCTCAGCATGGAGTCAGAGGTCTGTTGACTCCAGCCAGGAAGGAAGGAAGGTGGGTCTCCCTTCTTAGTGCTGCAAGTATGTGCCTGAAAATCAACTCCCTGTGTGAGCCCAACTCCTGGCAGCAGCTGGAGCCCTTACCCTGGGGTAAGGATGGGGTGTGAAAGCCACACCAGGGTTTGTAGTTCCCTCTCAGGGCAGTACTTCTGCCTTTCTGCCTAATGTCTGCTTTATTTTTGGCTGTGGGGAGACATGTGCTCTCTGACCAGCCCTGGCAAGCCAGGCTAACCTTGGTCCAGATGTTGTGTCAGCTTCCAGAGCATCCTTGAGCTGTGTGAAACAGCATCTTGGTGGTCCTGATCTCTGCTTCTTCAGGAATGGGCTGGAACAAAGGATTTTATTCAGAGTTGCTTGGGAGTGTTAAAATTTGTCACTGTTGTTCTGCTATCAGCCACCCTGATGAGCTGCTCTTCCCTGCCTATGAGAGTGGAGCATCACCTGCCCTCCCTCCTGGGGCAGGAGAAGATGGAGGGGGCCAGACCCACACAAGCATTCCCAGAGGGCTGCATTAGAGGTTTGGAGTCTCCATGTTGAGTCTGGGGCCAGGGGCAGAAGGAGGAACTTTACCCATCTTGGTCCAAGGGCTGGTGTTTCCTAGATTCCAAACCTTTGGAGGCACTGAGGTGGGGAATGTTCAGCTGTCCAGGCCTGGGTCTGCCCTCTCCTCTTTGCATCCCTCCCCAGTGTGCAGGCTGGGAGCAGGATGAGCAATTTGGTGTGTGCTTTCCTCACTCCACTTCCCAGCAGGGCTTTGTTTCTTCCTTCTCCTCCTAGTGCAGAAGGTTAATTAGAGACAAGCTCTACCTGGCTAATTAAAGGCACCTGAGCTCCTGCGGTCCCTGGGAGTTGTCACCCTTTGGCTTGCCCACTGAGGCCTTCCTGCAGCAATTGCCGCTTGTGCCGGTCCTGCCTGGCTGCCTCCGTGCCTGGCCGTGCCTTTAGGACCCGCGGTTTAATGTCACCGTGTCCCTTTTCACCCCTAGTTCGGGGTCCCCCTCTGCAGGTCGAGGCTCCTTCGGGGGCCGCGGCAGCTGCTGCCGGGCGCGGTCCGGGACTGTGGCGCAGTGCGCCCGCCAGGGGGCGCCTAAAGACTGGACACGGACACGCGTGGGCTTCCACCCCCCCCGCCCCTCTCCGATCAGGGGTAGGACTGGCGCCCTGGGACAGGGTGCCTATGGGTTTTGGGACCTCTGGGGCTTCCCTCCAGGTGGGGGACACTGGAGGCAGCCCACTGGGATGTGAGCATCCCACAGGGAACTTCTCTGGGAAGTGGACACCCCCCAGGGACTATTCACCCTATGGGACTGAGCACCGCACAGGACCTGGGTATCTCATGGCGCCTGGGCCCCCCATCAGGCTGGGCACCTCATGGGACTGATCACTCCACTGGGACCTAGGTACCCACAGGACTGAGCATCCCATGGGACTGAGCACCCTACAGGCCTGGGTGGCATCATCCCTGAGAGCCAGGCACCCCCCCCTAGGGTGTTCTACCACTGCCTGCCAGTTCCACACTGGTCTGCTGATGAGCAGCCTTGGGCACATCAGTGTCATGCTGTGTGGTGGGGATGTGGAGGCCCTGGTGAATGGATTTACCAGCAGCCTCTGCTGGAGGAGGTCTGTCCCAGGGAGATGCAGGGACAGGGCTTTCTCCTACCAAGAACTGAGAGGGAAGTGAGCCAGGTAAGGAAGTTCTGACCTCTTCTGGAACACAGAATGAGGTGAAACCAAACACTGTTGTGAAGGATGTGGGGATAGCAATGGGATGCTGTGGCCACCAGCTCCCTCTGAATTATTCAATAAGCAGCTCATTACCTGACCTGATGCAGTTCCATCCCACATCTTGCTCCATCACAGTCTGTTCCATCTTGATGTTTGTTAGTCCAGGCTGGTGGGGTCCTCAAAATCCACCTGGTGGAGGTAGGATCCAGGCTGAGGGCACAAAATGCCTACTGGGGCTAGGTCTCCTATTAAGGCTTATGGGCTGCTCCAAGGTCACATTGGAGAAGTGAAAGCTGTAGCATCTTCCCTCTTCACCCACTGATGTACTTGTCACACCACCCACCCTTCTCCACCTAAACAAATTCATTCCCATCAGCTATCTCAGTCTGTCACTCCAATGCCCAGGGGACAGCCCAAACCCACCTTAGTCATTGAGAACATTTTGTGCCACCCCTGAGCCAGGGAGGATGAACTGCTTTAAACTGACAGGCAAATCCATCCCCCTCCTTCTCTCCCCTTCTCAGCCTTCATGTCTCACCTCTCTTCAAAGTGTTTTTCTCTCCGGCTGCTTCTCCTTGTGGCTTTTTCTCACCTTCTCATCCCTCTCCTCACCTCTGGCAACCCAAATTAGTCACAGGTCTTGCAGCACAGCCTGGTTTGTGGAGTCACTGCTCTTCCCACAGAGCCTCATTTGACCCCATGCCCTTCAATTCCTGTCACAGTAATTCCAGAGACACAGAGCAAGTGTCCTTTGGACAGTGGCTCATTACCTGTTCCAGTGCTTTGATCCCACCCTTGCTCACAGCATATTATGGGGGTGATTTGCTGCTAACTGCCTGATGCCCTTCACTTGCAGTGCTGGATCCAGCTCTGGAATCCTCAGCACAGGAGACACGGATCCGTTAGACTGGAGAAGGGCCAGAGGAAGCCACAACAATGATCCAAGGGCTGGAAGCCCTCTGCTGTGAGGACAGGCTGAGAGAGTTGAGTGTGTTCAGCCTGGAGGAGCTTCTGTTATCTCCCAGGCTGTCAGCAGGGCTGGCTCGGCCCCTGTGTGTTGCTGCTAATTAAAAACAAACGAGGAGGGGACGGCTGCAAGCGCTGCGCTGGGTGGCGGCTGCTGATCCGCTCCCTTCAGGACTTCTGCAAGTTGCTCAGGTAAGGTGGGAATTCCGTCTTCTGCCACTCAGGAAGGGAGAGATCTTGGGTGTTATTTGTACTCCTCTCTCAGCATCTTCCTTTGCTGTAAAGGAGAAACCTGCCCGGACTGGGACCCTTCCTGAAGACTCCCGCGTGGATAACGTGTTTGTTGCATCCACCACCACATCTTGGCTCCTGCTGCTTTGTTAAGGAGGAGGTGCCAAATTGGCCTTTCACCACCCGGTGCCTGACAGGAGGGCAGCTGGCAGCAGTCACCACCAGGGGTGAGCGTTTTTCTTCGCAAAACAAGCAGATACGGGGAAAAATAGAAAAAGCCAGCTGGGAGCCAGGCAGCAGAGGCTGTACCCCAGTCCTCGCAGTGCTGGGTGGACAATTCCCCTGTCCCTCTTTGTTTTCTCTAATTGCACAGCCAGGCCTCCCGGGCACAGCCTGTTTCTTACCCTGTGCTGGTACAAAGCCCAGTGGAATGGGGCTGGGACATGCTGACCCGGGAACAGGGAATACAAACGTGGAAGAGGGTTTTAACTGGTCTGGGCTTTGCCTGGGACTGATGCTCAGCTGCTCAGTGAGCCATGGCCACAATGGTAAAACCCCCTTCCCCAGGAGGGCCTAAGTGCTACTCCCAGAGGATCACAGATTGGCAGAATGATAGGTGTTGGCAGGGACCTCTGGAGATCATCTAGTCCAATCCGCCCTGCCAGAGCAGCTTCACCTAGAGCAGGTTCCACAGGATGGTGTCCAGGTCACTGATCTTGCAGCATGGGTCTCCCCCGCAAGCCAGGAGCACCTCCAAGCCCCCTGGGATGGAAGGAGGTGCTGGGGCAGCACCACAAACCAACAAAGCAGGGTCCCTGTAGGGGGCTCAGCAAATTTAATGGTCTTCTTGGAGCCTCTTAGATAGGGTATCATCTTCTCCTGCTGTGCCTGAGAGCAAGTCCTCTACAATCTCCTTTTGCAACTATTTTCTTGCCCATGGCTGGGTTGTTCCACGCAGGAGAGGGCTCAGGGAGGCAAGGTGGAATTACAGCATTACAGACAAAACCTTAATATAATCTTCCCTGCATGAACAGCGTTCTGGGGAGGGGGAGGGGAGGGGGAGAAGACAGGGAGAACGTTCTGCAGTGTGGGCTTCAAATGAGGCAGGCTGCAGTTCAGGATGTTGGCTGAATTGCTTCATCACTGCTCCTAATGGCTTAACCAACAAAATCCATATTCATAAATCAAACCAGGAGGGTGAGCAACCTCTGTTCAGCTCTGCTGCCAAGCTGTGGTGCAGCCCAGGAAGAAGGGCAGATTATATATCCCAGGCAGCATCTCTGTGTCTGTCTTCTGCAGCTGCCATGACTTGGCCTTGGTATTTACTGAGCCCAAGGAGAGACGATAGCATCAAATCTGTCTGTCGGCGTCTGAAGGATTAGCTGAGTCAACCAGGAAAAAGCTGAGCTAATTTATCCTGCTATTTTCAGTCCTGAGATGTGCCCTGGACGTAATTTCACCCTCAATTACAGATGCCATGGTTCTATAGAATGCAATTAGCAAAAAGGTTTGTTTTTTTTTTTTTTTTTTTTTTTTTTTTTGGTGCATTTTTGGAGTTTAGGATTTGGGCATTGCAGTGAGGTGATGGTAGCTCTGCAACCCAGGCTAGCTGATGAGATATGGAAAGTGGAATCAGCAGAGAGATAAAATGAATGTATCTGGGCTCTCTGGCCAAGGAAAACGTGGTGGAGGCAGGAGAGCATCACAGATGCGTTGGCAGAAGGACCTGGCAGTCTCTTATCCACCACACAGGGCTGTTGCCAGGGCCAGGTCAGATCAGATGCAGCTTTTTCTGAGCCCCCAAGGACAGAGAATCCACTGTTTTCCATGCTGAAGTCCCACAAAGTGTTGTTGCAAAGTCTGTCTTTGCCCTTTTGCAGATGCTCTTTGGGTATCTCCCACCTCAGACCAGACCACCATATACTGGCATGCTGATCACAACCCCAAACCCTCTGGCTGGACCCTCCCCAGCATCAAAACATCCCCAGACTGGTGCCAGCTCTCTCAGAAGAGCCTTCCCAGCAGCACACTTGAGGGCACAGCAGCCTCCCTACTGCAGCCAACCTGGGCTTGCAGCATCCCACCAGCTGATGGCTCTTGACATCTGCAGGGCAGATTCATCTCAGCCCCCCGATGTAGGAAATAAACCATTTCAAGGGGGAAAAAAACCCCAAACAACAACAACAAAACAACCAACCCAACAAAACAGACAAAAAAAAAATCAAACCAAGATAAACTGGAGGAATCTGCATCTTTAGTAAAAAGCAGCATGGTTTTACCAACAGTTTAGCTATTTACTAGGGAGTTTAGGAGGGGTGTGGGGTAGGGGGGAAATGGGCTTTGCAGGCATCCCTGGGGGTTGTGTGGCTGGCTGGATTCCCAGCTCGGTAAGGGTGAAGGCAGCAGCTCCCTGTGACGAAGGGGCCAAAAATAGAAACTTTCCTGTGAGCAGAGAGGAATAATACTTTTCCTGAAGCTGTGCAATAGCCTTGAGGCTTGCTAACGTGGTGATAAGCTGTTGTTTGCCTGTGTGCTCTGGAGCAAGCGTGGTTTATCTCTTCCTTGTTCCAGCCCTGGAGGGAAAAAAAAAAAAATAAGGCAAGCCAGCGATTCAGCTCCTGTGGGACCACCAGGTCTGTATTTTATTATTTCTCTATTCCACCAGCACCTGGAGATCTGCCTTGAATTACAGCGTGGCACAGCTGATGGCCCCACCGTGCTTTTGGATTAAAAACCAGAAGCAGAAGGTGCAGGGGGGCTCTGCAGCTTGTAGGGGGATGAGCTGAGCAGATCTGAGGCCTTGATTTGTGGCGTCGGTGGGTTTGGGGAGCTGTGGGTGTTGACACCCAGCCAAGCTGCTCCCCAGAGCTGCTTGGTGGTGTTGGGAGGAGGAAATGCTCACAACCGCCTGAGCAAACAAGAGGCCCCGAGGCGGAAACGCCTGGGGAAAACCCCAGCCTCCTTGTGCAAAGCCCAGGCTGTGGGGGGAGGCTTAAATCTCAGGTAAAAGTAGGATTCTCCCATCCCTCTTGCCCCCAAACTTCTGCTTTCAGGGGGGGTGGTGCAGAAGCACTGCCAGTGGAGAGAGGTAGTGGTGCAGAGTTTGCTGGGCAGGAAAAAGACTTCCTGCCCCCCTCTGTGAAAGACTTAACATCGAGCTAATCAGCTATTTTATTACCCGGTTTTATTCTTTTACTATTATTTACCTGGGCAATAACGTTTGTGACAGTTTAGTGGCCAATGGCTTCTTGCAGCACCAGCGCCATGTGGGTTTAGATGATTTTTAGCACCTTTAGGCACCCTCTGCAGGTCCCCTCCTTTGCCTCGTATCTGCCCTGAAGCACAGCTGATAAACCCCGAGCTTTTCCCAGCTCCAGCCCCTCTCTGGGCAGAGGGATGATATTAAACCTGAAACAAATTGCATTGTGCATTCGAGTGAGGATGCTTGAATGCATTTTCTTTGCCTAATGACGGAGGCAGTGGGAGTTGCAGCACCATTAATTTCTCCTTTTGCCTCCTGTGAGCTGGCAGCAGCTCTCCCTCTCGCCTGGGAAGTGTCACAGCCAAAGGGTCAGATGCTCTCCTGCAGCCCTAGCACCTTTTGCACCAGCTCAGTGATGAAAAATAAACAGAGCAGCCCAGGAAACATCGGGGTGGGGGGGAGGTGAAGCTGGGAGCTGCAGGGACGCAGGGTTTGCAGCGAGCTCTGGAGGAGCCAGCCTGGCCCCAGCATCCAGAGCTGTTGCTTCCCATGGTGTTTCCTTCTGTTTTGTGCCTTTTGAACCTTTGGAGGTTTTTTTTTTTTTTTTTTTTTTTTTTTTTTTTTTTTTTAGTTTGGTTCTTTTTTTTTCTTTTTTTGCTGTTGATGGAGGGTGGGGAGATGAGGCGGCTGCTGGGCTATAAAGTGCTTCCAGCCTGGAGGAAGATCAGCCATGCTGCTGGCTCTGGGGATGGGAAACTGCTGCTCAGAGGACAATAAAGGTTATTAAATGTCAGGGAGAAATAAAACTGCCCTTTTTTTGCTGCTTTATTTTTTTCCCCTCCCTCGGCTGAACTGGTTTGCAGGCACTTTGTGTTGCAGTCAGAGCAGGGGGAGCAGGGCACCACAGGACCTTGCGGCATCCCACTGACGGAATTGGGATATGGGGTTACTCCTCGAGCCCTTGGGGGGTCTGGCTGTGGGTCAGGGACCTGCAGACCTAGTAAGGGTAGGATGAAATGGGTGCATTCCTGTCATGGCACAGCCTCACAGGGGGATAGGCAGGTTTGGGCTGCTTGGGGCTGCAGGATGCATCTCCCCACCTCCATCCCCGGCTGCTAACATTGCTCCGACTGTTTACCAGGCACGAGGGCGTTGGTGACAGCACAGGAGGTGGTGACACCACGGCTTTGCTGGCCTCTGCCACACCTCTCTTCCCAGCCCCATGCCCTGGTGGCTCTGGCGCTGTGAACAGCAACAGGTCTTTCCAGTCCTACCCCCGTGGTGCTTGGGGCCACGTTTCCGCATGCAGAGCCTTCAGGAGCTGCTGCTGCAGCTCTCAGGGCATGTTGGCAGCAGGGTGGCACCTGGGGAGAGGGAAGAGCAGCAGGTGCATCACATTGTTAATCTTTTATTTTGACAGCCATAGCTTTAATTAATCATCATGCACCAGTAAGGGCTTGCAAAAGGATCCCTGTAACACTGGGTTGTGTCTGGCCTCACACTGAGCTCGCCGGGGCACGCAGGGCATCGCCTTCAGCTCAGCGCTTCTCACCCCCTGGAAGGAGCAGCCCTAGGGAGCCAGAGCCCACAAGTTGAAGGTAAAAAGGCAAGAAGTTGGTGCTGTGGGGTTCCTCAGGGAACGTTCTGGGGCTGGAGCAGCCCCTCTAGGCTCCCAAAGGGTGGGTTAGCTGATCCCACTTGGAAGGGCTACTGGGAGAAAATATTGGGTGCTGGCCTGCACCCCCACGTGGTAAGAAGGAGGTGTGGAAGGGCAGAATCTGGTGAATTTGAGGGAGTTTGGAAACTGGGGGGTTTGGGGTTGGGTTTTTTTTTTTTTTTTGATTGTGAACAGGATGAGCCCTATGGCAAATGATCCAAGTGTAGCTCCCAGGAGATCTTACATCACAGCATCTCCCCTGCTCCCCCTCAGAGGCTCATCCATGGCACTGCTGTGACGCTTTCCCTGTATTTCGGACTCTGCCATGCCACTGCCTCATTCTCCATGGGACAGATGGTTGCAGGAACAATTGCTGCCTCAAAAGGCTGCTGTACTTATCAGTTCCTTGTTGGGCTGCTACCCACATGTGTGGGAGCAGGGAGTAGCAGCTGTCTGGGATAACAGGACAGGAAGCGACATTGCACAGAGCACTTCAGGAGAGCCTGATGGGGTTTTGCTGGGGAAACAGCTTTGGTGGGTGCAGGTAAAATGGGTTTGGTTGGTGTGTGTTGAGAAACAGTCACCTGGGGGTGACTGGAACTGGCTGTCATCCCATTCCAGTCTGTTCCATCTCATCCTGTCCCATTTGTTCCCATCCCATGCCATTCAATCCCATCTTGTTTCCATCCCATCCTGTCCCATATCGTCCCATCCCGTTTCATGTTATCTCATCTCAGCCTGTCCCATCTCATCCTATCCTGTCCATTCCTCCCATCCCATCTTGTCCTATCTCATCTCATCTTGTCCTGATCCATCCTATTGATTCTACCTACCCCATTCCATCTCATGTCACCCCATCCTATCAGGAGGAGCACACAACACCACATAGGGCTGCAAGCCCACAATGCTAAGATGCCTTTCATGGCTCCTGGAGTTAATTTAATCACTTTTCTCCTCTTCTTGGTTGTTGTGCTCATGAATTTGAAAGCTCTGAAAGCAAAACAATTAGGGACAGGCTTCCCAGGGGATAGAGAGATTTTCTGTCTGGAATTGCAATGAGTCTTTCATCCTCCCTGTCCCTACCCACATGCTGCTGGTGGGGAAGGTGGATGGTGATGCTCAGCACTCCATGCTGCATGGCAAGGATTGCAGAGGGTGGTGGTGATGTTCAACTATCAGACCCTCAGGAAGGACAATAGGAGAACAGGTTGGTCCAGAGGGAGGTTACACCCACGTGAGGTGCTCAGGAGAGGACTGGAGAGGTGACCTGCTTGGAAAGCCACAGCTCCATCAGGCTTTGGAAATAAAAGCAGGAAAATAGCATTTGGTCCTCTGCCAGCATTGTCGTGCCCTCAGCATCCATGTTGTTTGTGCTTGAGTCATCTGCATCACCTTGCTGGTGACCTTTCCTTTGGTGCTGTGGCCTCCAGCACCTCCCAAGCATCCCCTGCACTCATTCTGAGCTGCTCATGGATATATGGGGACTGTGTGGCTGCCATGAGGTCTTTCTCTCTGGTGTGTGGGGTGGTGATGAAGGCCCATGCTCTGCTTGGATAAGATAGCACACTTGGAAGTGATATTAACTGTGGCCTGTCACCCTTTCTAGCAGGAAAAGAGAGGGGGGACATAAAACATAGGAGCTGGAGAGGCACTGCAGGTATCAGAGAGTGGCATGTGCTGGGCAGGCTGTTGGAAACACAACAAGGTTTTGCCCAGCATTGATCTAAGGTACTGAGCTCTCTGCACTGCCCTTCCCTGGCAAACCCAGCAGTTTACACAGCTGAGGTGTTTCCTGCCACACCAAGGCCCCTTCTGCCACTGTGGGAGTCACCTCACGATGCTGGTGAGGTCCCCAGCCCCGTGACACTGTGGCAGCAGAAGGCTGAGCTGTTGCTTGCTGAGGTAACCTTTGCACTCCTGGCAGCTCTACATTTACTCCTCACCCATCCTGGGTGCTTTGCATGGGTGGGAGGGATCAGAACCATCGTTGTTTCTCCCAGCTCCACCACTTCCAGCACTCCCTGGGTGGTTTATCTGTGCTCCCATGGGCTGGTTTACCAGGAAAGGTGGGGACTGGTGAAGGGTTTGGAGAACAGGTCTTGTGAGGAGCAGCTGAGGCAACTGGGGTTGTTCCCTAAAACCCCCTGAAAGGAGGTTGGAGCCAGGTGGGGGTCAGCCTCTTCTCCCAGGGAACAAGTGACAATAGAAGAGGAAATGGCCTCAAGCTGCACCAGGTGAGGTTTAGAAGAAACTTTCTCACTGAAAGGGTTCTCAAACGCTGGAACAGGCTCCCCGGGGAGGTGGTTGAAACCCCATCCCTGGAGGTGTTTAAAAGCTGCAGTGATGTGCAGCTGAGGGACATGGCTTAGCAGCAGACTTGGTAGAGTTAGAGAATGTTTAGACTTCATGGTCTTAAAGGTCTGTTAAAACTGGAACCATTCTGTGATTCTATGACAAAGAGCAGTGCTTGGGAGAATGGTTTGAACTGCAGGTGCAGCTGGAGCCCTGCCCTGGGGCCATCTCACCAAGGATGGTGTGAAAGCAATGCCAGTGGTCTCCAAGGGCGCATGAAGAAGAGCGTGGCCAGCAGGTCAAGGGAGGTTCTCCTACCCCTCTACTCTGCTGTAGTCATGCCACATCTGAAGTCCTGACTCCAGTTATGGGTTCTTCAGTTCAATAGAGACTAGAAACTATTGGAGAGAGTCCAGTAGAGGCTATGATGATGCTGAGAGGACTGGAGCAACTCTGTGAGGAGGAAAGGCTGAGAGGCCTGGGGCTGTTCAGCCTGGAGAAGAGCAGCCTGAGAGGGGATCTGATCAATGCTCAGCAAGAGCTAAAGGGTGAGGGACAAGAGGATGGGGCCAGGCTCTTGTCAGTGGTGCTAAGCAACAAGACAAGGGGCAACAGACACAAACCAGGACGTTCCATCTGACCATGAGGAAAAAATTCTTTGCAGTGAGGGTGCTGAAGGCCTGGAGGAGGCTGCCCAGAGAAGTTGTGGAGTCTCCTTCTCTGGAGAGATTGCAAAACCACCTGGACATTGTGATGCTGTGCAACCTGCTGTGGGTGACCCTGCTTTAGCAAGGGGGTTGCACTAGACACCCTCCAGAGGTCCCTTCCAACCCTCACCATGCTGGGATTCTGTGATTTTTTTTTTTTTTTTTTGACAGTGCAGATTCTAAGGAGGTTGTGGGTAACTCTAACACCTCTGTCCTAATGTGCCTTCACCTGCCTCTTCACTCAGCTCTTCCAACACAAAAGCTGTGGCAGAGGTTTGTTAATCAAGAGCACCTATAGAAGACCTGATCAGACTTCTTCTACTCTGAAGAAGTTAGCATCAAGGAGGGCTTGCCAGGACAGCCTTGGCTGGCTCTGCTTTGCTCAGCGGGGAGGACAGTGTCAGCTGGCGATGCAGTCATGTCCCCTTGATGTGGAAGGTGGGTGTGAAGCTGGGGTTTCAGGTCCTGAGACACTTCCATGAGTGAAGAGAAGGAAGCCCTGGTGACCTCTGCCTCAGAGATTCAACCAGGTATAAGGAAATGAGAAGATTTTCCCGAGCATTGTGCAAATAGGGGCGTTCAGTCTGGGAGGGTCCAGCTTAATGCCATCAACCAGATTGGATTAGGAAGGATTTGCAGAGGGCTGGGCTGGAGGAGCAGCTTGTGGAAGGGTTTGAGCAGCTATGTCACAACCATCCGTGGGGTTGCAACAGGCTCCTGTGTTGCGTGCTCACTCTGGGGTGTTGGGTTTGAGGGCTCAGGGAGCAGCCAGGCGCTGCTGGGCTGGGCAGAGGGGAGATGGTGTGAGGTGACCCTGGTGTGCAGTGACGATGGGAGGGTGGTCTGGGCTGTAAGAGGACACGAGAGGAACATCAGGAACCCGACGTCCTCCTGGTCTCGTGAGTCTGAGCCAAATCCCTCAGGCCAGGAGATGGTGGAGGGTGAGTACCTTTGGGGCTTGGATGGTTTCATGCCCTCGTGGGGCATTTTAATGCAAATTAATCGTTGTGCAAGTGACTTGGTGGTGCTGAAGTTTCTCCTTGCCCTTGTCCATGTGTTTTTGCTGTGCTCTGGGTGTGCTCATGGACAGGGTGCTGGGCAGCCTGCAGCCACAGCAGAGGAGCTGCCCATCTTTCACGGGGTTCACCTCAGACTGCTCCTGGGGGGCTTGCAAGCAGGGCACAGACTTTGGGGCTTTCCTCAGAGTTTTTATCTTGTTTCTCTCTGCTCTTTCTCTGCTCCCATTCCTTACAGAAGGATTTTCCTTCACATCCTTCTGGTTTTGAAACTCTGGCTCCATTCTGAAGTTGTCAGTGCCTTTGTCTATGTCTCATCCCCAGCCCTGCTGTCCTGGGTTGCTTTTCACTCAAGGGTGTGAAGCAAAAAAAATTGCCCAATAATTTAGTAACTTCCACAAAAGAGGTTCTTCCTCTTGTAGCTGTGGTGTAGGTGGGGATGATGCTCTCTGCTCAGCACCAGTTCCTCCTCTTTGCCTCCCTGCTGGTGCTGGAGAACCAGCCCTGGCAGCTGTGAGCTTGGCTGTCTCACCATGCCCGCCTACTGCTGGAGTCGTGCCGTGTTGTCACCAGGGAAGGAAAATAGGCCACTTATCATGTGTGACAGACACAGCCACCCCCAGAGCCTTTGTCTGCAGAAAGGGGAATGGAGGGATGAATTTCCATGTCAATCTGGGGGCAGAGCTGTGGCTGCTACCCTGTTTGGTCTATGGGTGCCCATGGGCTCCCTGCGAGCTGTGTGCCGGAGGGAGGATGTGGCTGCAAGTGTGGAGGGTAGTAGGAGATGGCTTTGTGCTGTGTAGGGAGTGGAGAGAGGGCTTGGTCTCCCAGGAGGAGGTTTTTGAGGGGGACCACAGAATCTCCCAGCATGGTAGGGGTTGGAAGGGACCTCTGGGGATCATCTCGTCCAACCCCCCTGCTAAATCAGGGTCACCCACAGCAGGTTGCCCAGGATCACAATGTCAAAGTGGCTTTGCAGTCTCTCCAGAGAAGGAGACTCCACAACCTCTCTGGGCAGCCTGCTCGAGGGCTCTGGCACCCCACAGCAAAGAATTTTCTCCTCCTATTCAGATGGAAACTTCTGGCTTCCAGTTTGTCCCCATTGCCCCTTGTCCTGTCACTGGGCATCACTGAGAAGAGCCTGGCCTCATCCTCTTGACCTTTAGATATTAATAAACATGATGGAGACTTTTTTTTTTTTTTTATCAGGACCTGCTGTGACAGGACAAGGGGTTGAACTAACAGAGCAAGATTCATACTGGACAGAAGGAAAAAATGTTTTAAGCTGAGGGTGGTGAAACACCGACCCAGGTTGCCCAAGGAGGTGGAAAATGCCCCATCCCTGGAACCACTTCCAAGCCAGGTTGTTTGGGGCTCTGAGCAACCTGCTTTAGTTGCAGATATCCTTGCTGACTCCAGGAAGGTTGGGCTGGATGACCTTGAAAGGTCCTTTCCAACCCAAACCCTTCTATGATTCTATGCTCTCCTGGTACCCCAGGGCCTCTCCTTTCCTTGTCCAGGTGAATCATTCCTGGGAAAGGCTGTGAGTTACAAAAACAGATGGAGCAGGCACCAAACTGCGCATCTCCCATCCTGGGTTTGGTTTGATGCCAGGACCATGCATGCCAGCACCTCACCAGAATTTCCCCTCCCCTGCTTTGGTGCAAACCCCAGGTCAGCAGCAGAAAGAAGAGATAAAAAGCAAGACCTGTAAGTTGTGCCTTGAAGATCAGATGTCCACGTGAAAACCCAGCCATCAGAAGCTGGCAGGGAGAAGGCAGCAAACCCTTTCCATAAAAACTGGGGCCCTGAAATGTGTTTTTACATGTCACTTGCAATTTCTGAAGTCTCACTTAATTACAATAATCACCCTCAGCAGACAGTCAATTAGTAATGCTCTTGGATTTCTGCTGAGCTCAAAGTTTGTGTCACAAATGCGTTGTTCCCTCCATGGGCTGATGATGATGATGATGTGTGTGGAGGGGCAGGCAGCATCTCTTTGCACCATCTGAGCCCTCTTGATGAGGATGCTCCGTGGCAGAAGTGACTCACCCAGCTCTCTCTTCCTGCAAGGCTTGAACGGGCTGAAAATCCTCTGACTTGCTTCCAAGGATGCTCTTGTGAGGCAGCATCTGGGTTTGACCAGGCTCTGCCAGGAATGCCACAGTCCTCTCAGCACCAGTCCCAGAAGGGTTTCCTTGGGTTCAGACAATTTATTGCTCGTGGGTCATCCCCATATGGCATCTCCCTGAGGGAGAAGATGCTAATCAGATAATCATCATAGAATCATGGAAGTGTTTTGGTTGGAAGAGACCCTGAAGATCATCAAGTCCAACCATTAACCCAGCACTGCCAGGTCAACACTAAACCATGTCCCTCAGCACCACGTCTGTATGGCTTTGAAAACCCTTCAGGGGTGGGGACTCCAGCACTGCCCTGGGCAGCCTGGTCCAGGGCTTAACAACCCTTTTGGGGAAGAAATTGCTCCTCATGACCAACCTCAACCTCCTCTGGTGCAACTTGAGGCTGGTTCCTCTTGTTTTATTACTTGTTCCTTTATTACTTCTCTTCCTTGGGAGAAGAGACCAATCCCCACCCTCCTTTCAGGTAGTCATAGAGAGCCACCCTCCATTTTTCCAGGCTGAACCACTCCAGTTCCCTCACCTGCTCCTCACAACCCTTGTGCTCTAGGCCCTTTTCCAGCTTCATTGCTCTTCTCTGGGCATACTCCAGCACCTCAACATCCTTCCTCTAGTGAGGACCCCAGACAGACCCCCAGTATTCAAGGTGTGACCTCACCAATGCCAAGTGCAGGGGGACAGTCCCTGCCCTGCTCCTGTTGGCTATACTCTTGCTGATCCAAGCCTGATGGTACAGCCAAGTCTGGCTTCTGCTCCCCATGAACAGCAGCAGTGTAGGACTGGCTTTTGCTGGTGGTCCTTTGGGACACAGTGGTTTGGCTTCCTGCCTATGGGAGATGCTCTGCTCAGGGGTATGCAGAGGGGCTCTGTTTGGGCTGGGGTGAATAAGGAGGACTGGGGATGCCGTGCTGACACAGGAGGTTTCCAGCCTCCCCTCATTGTCATGGGGTGGGTGCCACTGCCTCAGCAGCGATGCAGAACTGGGGGGTCTGTTGCTCCTCCAAAACACCCTGCTTTGGGGAGAGCCTGTTGGGTTTATGTGGGCAGTGGCCAGCTAAGTGACAGGGTCCTTTTGGGAGGGCTGAGATGCCCTGGCAGAGTCTGGTAAGGCTGGAGGTGAAGGGGTCAGTGGCCTCCTCTGCATGGTCGTTTGCTTCTTTTTGTATCAGAGACTCCCTGTTGTTGTGAGCACCCCAAAACTGCCATCCAGGCATGTAACACCCCTTCTGGGACATGCCTTCCAGGGGTCCCACTCTTTCTCTCTCTCCCATTTCTTGCCACAAACCACCTAAGGATTTTTCTCTGGGATTGAAGATGAGTTCCAATGACACTGCTCTCGGAGCAAGCAGTAATTCCCCTGAGCTCTGCTGAATGCATGCTGCAGCAGTTGCTCTCACCCAGTTTCTCCTTCCCACTGGGGATTTTCTCCCTTTGGGCTCAACTGGAATTTTATTTTTCCCTCAGTGGCTCATTTGGGGAGGAGCAGAGCAGCTCACTCACAATCCTCAGCTGTTTGAGTGATGGAGAGGCTTAAAAACCAGCTAAAGGTGATGGAAGTTGATGGGTCATCAGGCACTGGACCAGGCTGCCCAGGGAAGGAGTGGAATTGCCATCCCTGGAGGTCTTTAAAAGATGTTTGAATGAGGAGCTTAAGGATATGGTCTAACAGTTGGGCACAGGGAGATGTTAGGCTGTAGAATCATAGAATTGCTAGGGTTGGAAGCGACCTCAAGGATCTAGTTCCAACCCCCCCTGCCATGGGCAGGGACACCTCACTCTTAGATCAGGCTGCCCAGAGCCATGTCCAGGCCTTAAAATCCTCCAGGGATGAGGTTTCTACCACTTCCCTGGTCACCCTGACCCAGTGTCTCACCACCATCATGCTGAAGAATTTCTTCCTAACATCCAATCTGACTCTACCCATTTCTATTTTTGTTCTATTCCCCCTAGTCCTATGGTTGGACTCAAGGTCATTTCCCACCAGGTGATTCTATGAAAGCGATGGGGACCCCAGGGAATCTGTCTGAATATTTCAGATGTCTGTGTGCAAGGGCTTGGGCAGGCTTTTAGTGCTGAATTCAGCGTGGCAATCCCCCCACAAAGCAAGTGGGCTCACAGGGCTTGCCTGCTCGTCCTGTCCCTGCTCGGCCAGCCGTGCAAGCCGTGTTGAAATCACACAATGAACCTTTTTTTTTTTTCTTTCTTTCTTTTTTCCCTTTTGGTTTTTTTTTTTTTTTTTTTTTCCCCTTCGCCTTCCTCGGAGCCGGCGCGGCAGCCAGCCGGGCTCTGCGCGCAGCCGTGCGTGGGCACCCGGGGGGGAAACGCCATGCCTTTGAGCTCCGGAGGGAGGGATCCTCTCGTCCCCACGTCCCTTCCATCGCCGGCTCCCCGGCGTGCCGGCCGCGCCGGAGCCAGCCTCGCCGGATGCCGTTAAGCCGCCGGCGAGCCGAGGTGTGCCGAGGGCCCTGGGTGCAGGTAACGGCCGAAGGGATGGAGGGAGGGCAGGCAGTGATGGGAACGCCAGCTTTGCTGTGACCCCACGCAAGGACAGGCGTCGGCGTGGCAACACAGCCCCCCCCCGCCCGCCGCTGAGGCTTAATCCGTCCTTTTTCCTCATCTCATGCTGGGAGACTGAGAAATCCGTCCTCTATCCCCATCTCACGCTGGGAGGTGATAACGGGCTTCCTCATGGCCCAGCCACCTCTCGAAACTCAGCCCATCGGGCAGGTGCCTTCAGCCTCCCAGGGTAGGATGGAGGATCCCTGGGTGCTCTGCGAGTCCCTGAGTAGGATAGAGGGTCCCTGGGTAGGATGGGAGGATCCCTGGGTACTCTGTGAGCCCCCTTGGGTAGGATGGAAGATCCCATGGGTGCCCCACAGATCCCATAAGCAAACGTCTTTGGCCATGCTGCTGTTCCTCGTTTAACCATAAGGCTGAAGGCAGCATTTCCCATGGGGGTAAGGGGGTGCTGAGTGTGTTTGGGGAAGGGGAAGCCCTTTCAGGGAGCTAATTTGCAAAATACAGCCCAGCCCCTGAGATCCCTAAGTGTCTCTTGCCAGGTAAAAATGGGAAGTGCAGAATAAACAGCTCTGTTTAGGGGCTCCCAGGGGATTTGTGTGGTGGGGGGGAGGTGGAAGCTGGGCTGCTGGCAAGCATTGAAGGAGAAGAGGCTGCTGGGCACAAAAGCTGGGTTTCTGCAGCACAGGTCTACTCAAGAGACATTTAATTCTCTTCTAAAGTCCAGGCAAATGGGGAGCTGCCATCTGGTGTCTGATGGCAGCAGGAAGAAAAGGCTCTGTGCAAGCTGGGAGCTTGCTGGGCTTCAGGTTGGCTTGAAACAGCTCCAGCATGAAAGCTGAGCTTACTCTGTGAAGTGACCCGTGTGGGTTAATGCTGCCTTTAGGATGGAGGATGCTGGGGCCAGGAGAAGACACAAAGCTGGGGAGAAGACCTAGAGGACCAATGGTGTTCCCATCATCTGCCCAAAGCCTGCATCAGGTGGTGGGTGATGGTTTTGGTGTGCACCGAGTGCGTGTGGTCTCTGCCCCGCAGCCAAGCACAGGTCTCAGCTCGCAGCCCCCCTGGTATTTGGGGAATTATTTCAGTGAATTGCAGAGGCTGTGCCTTCTCCTTGGCTGCAAAGTGCCCAGGCAGCATCTGCTGTTGGCTCTGCCTTGGTGAGGACACAGCTTCAGCCCTATAACAAAGTGGGAAGTGCGTCCTCACTGCCAGCACGCTCCAGCAGATGTGCAGTGGGGACAAGCAAACCCAGCGTGGGGAGTTCCAGCTTCCTCAGATCCCAGCCTTTGTTCAGAATAGTAGGGGTTGGAAGGGACCTCTGGAGGTCATGTGTTCAGATGCTCTGGGGGTACTTGTGGAGCAGGCATAGGTGAGGTACCTCCAGTCTGAGGGTGATTCGAGTGATCCAGCACTCGGCAGGTCCGTGTCCCCAAGCTGTGACCTTTCTGCCAGGTTGTTCTCACTGTGGGAGAGACATGGAACAAGCCTGGCCAGTTCCCCTGGAGGAAACAGGCTGTTCCCTTACAGCACAGGGAGTTTTCCTTGGCAGAAACAAAGCTTTGCCCGTGGTACTTCTGCAGAACCTTGCCAGTCTGGCTCAGTGCCTGCCAGGGAGCTTCTCACAGAGGTGTTGTGCTGACACAGACCAAATGGTGCAGTGGATTGGCTGCACGGTCCTCCTGGGCAGTGCCAGTACCTGAAGCAGTGGCTATGGTGCAAGTGATGTGCCCATGTTGGACCCCACAGTGGGCAATCAAAGACTGGTGGCTTGCAGGGGTCTGGATGTGCTCTTGCTGGGGTGGGTGAGACAAGTGTGGATCTCTGTGGTGAGCTGCAGTGTGGAAAAGTGCCAGCACTGAGAGATGGCACTTTGCCCTGTCCCTCTGGCAGCAGTGACTCACCGTGTTCCCCCTGCCTCAGGGCTGCATCCTCTCCTGGGCAGCAGGACATCAGCAGGAGGAGGTAGCAATGCACTGTCCCCCTCACCATGCTTAGGAGGGACATGTGCCCCTGACAAGGCTGGGAACAGAAGATGTAAGGCATGTTTAAGTCACCTCTGCTGCAGAGCATGTCCAAGCCCTTCCATGCCAGGGCAAGCTGCCCATGTGCTTTGGGAGCATCTCGCTGGCCCCTTGAATGCTCTTCAGCATGACATGAATGAACTGTTGGAGATCTCAGAGGAGCTCCACTGTGTCAGTGTGTGATGGCCAAAGGAGCAGAACTGTCCCCTCTGGGCTCTTTTCCCCTTCCTGAGAGCAGCAGCTCTCGTGGGGGGTGCAAATGGGCTGAATGTCCCCAGGGGCTCTCAGAGGTGTCTGGGCACCATCTGAGCACCCAGGGAGCAGAGGAATGGGAGGGGTATACTCATGTAGCTGTGAGAAGACAGTCAGAGATTTATTTGGTTTAATTACAGTTTCTGATCGCTCCTGATGGCTCTGGGCTGGAGAACTGTCTCTGTGTAGGATGCAGATGTGGGCTCCAGCACTGTCATTATGCAGGATGACACCCACAGCCTGATCTGATAATGAGGATTAGCTGAGTTTGTCATCCAGCTATGGAGATGGGGTGGGCAGGAGCTCACCCATGGCTGGAGAGTGGGGAGAGCTGGGCCACAGACTGGCTGGGTTCTGCTGAAGCTACAGCAGCAAATTGGGATTGGATCCTGCTTCCTGGCCCAGGGTGCACAAAGAGGTGGGAGATGCCTCATCCCTGGAACCATTCCAGGTCAGGTTGTTTGGGGCTCTGACCAATCTGCTCTAGTTGCAGATGTCCCTGCTGCCTGCAGGGGAGTTGGACTAGATGACCTTGAAAGGTCCCTTCCAACCCAAACCATTCCATGATTATATAATTCCTGGGGAGAATTGCCGAGGTCCTGCAGCATCCCCAGCCTCAGCATCCCCAGCCTCAGCACCCCCAGCCTCAGCATCCTGCATGCCTGTAGAAAGCCCTGAAAGGAAACTGCATGAGCGTAGAGGGTCTTGGTCCTATGGATGCCAGTTCAGCATCACTAAGTGAGGCTTTGGGAGTGACTTTTGGCCTCCCTGTGTCATTTCCCCAGGCTTTGCCAGGAGAAGGAATTCAACTGCAAATCTAGACTGGGTGGTCCTGTCTTCTGGAAAGGATGTGCTGGAACCAGGATGGGAGGAGGATGTCAAAGCTGTGGCATTCCTCTGAGACAGGGCAGGTCATCATTTCCAGCTCCTTACTCCTCCCTTTCCTCTCCTGGCACTGGGTTTAAACACCCTGTGTGTCCCTTCTGGGCTGTCCCATGCCTGTCCCAGGGCAGAGCTATGTGATATCTCCTGTTCCCCCTGACAATCGCCTCAGGACACTGATGACCCACCAGCAGCCAGCAGGGGCTCACAGTTGCACAAACCATCTTGGTTTTGTTCATGCCCCAGTGCCAGCAGCAGTGTTACCCCTGGTCATAGTGGGTCCTGCCACTCACAACTCTCCCAGTGCCCACGTGCTGTCAGATTTTGCCCCCTTCTGAGATTTCTCAGGGTTTGATGAAGGTGGAGAAAGCAGCAAAACTGGGCAGCTGCCTGATTATGATGGGCCAGAAGTGGTGGATTCAAAGGCAGATCATGGATGAAGGCTGCTTGCATGTGTGTGTGGAGCTATAGGTGTGTCATTCAGATCTACCCCAGCATTTCTGCTTAATAAAACCAGGCCTTTGTCAAAGTTTTAGGGCACCTGTGGCACTTCCATGCCAACTCTTTCCTCACTGATGATATTCCCAGACTGGTGTCTCCAGTGGGAGGATGTGGCCTTGTTTGCCAGCTGCCTGTGGGGAATACAGATGTGCTGGAAGATGCTTGCTTGCAAGAAACCTCATAATGAGCTGTGTGCCACTTTGTCTGCTTGAGCTTTGTTAGTTAAAGGCAGCCCAGGAGCTGCTGGATTTGAAAGACACTGAAGCTCATGATGATGCTGAAGCTCGTGATGTTGTAGTTAGTCTCCCTAGTAGCCAAAACCTCCCTTTTTAATTCAGATCCCTCATTCACCTCCAGACTTGACCCAGCAGTTGCAAGCCAGGAGTGGGATCCTCCAGGCTGTGCCTGGGTGGTGGTGGGATGTGCAGCTGGGCTGATTTCCAAGTGTGAAAGGAGCCAAGCAGGACCTGGGGTTCTTGGTTTGTATCTTGGCTATTCCTTCTCTGGATTTGCTGTGCTGGAGCAACAACTGAGTTGTGGGGTGGGTGTGGGGCTGAGCTTGAGGCTTGTTTTGGTTTTGAAGCTCTCCTGTGCCTTGTGTTGAGAATCAAACAACCTTGAAGGCTGTGGAGATGCCTGGGAATCCCGGATGCCCACAGCAGCTGCCAGCACCCAAAAATACCCTTTGTGGCTTTCATTCAAGGGCAGGACTTTAGCATGAGCTGGCCAATGAGTGGTTAAACCTTTACTGGCCCTCTGTGAGCAGAAAGCACTTACTAATGTTGCCTGCAGCCCTGGCCAGGTTTCTGCTGAGGTCCAGAACTGCTTAAACCCATTGTGAGTCCTTGGGCACTGCTCAGCTTGTACTCTAGGTCTAGGTTCTCCCTCCCACATGGTGATGGCTTTTTGGGGAAGGATGCCAGCTGCCTGCTGTGCACATCTGAAGAGAGCTCAGGTCCTCCTGGGCACATGCATGGCTTAGAGCAGAGCCAGAAGCCACCATTGCCCCAGCACTGTCCTGTTTTCTGGTGATGCCTGGAGAAATATGTTCTGCTGGATGTGGTTGTCTCTTCCCTGTGCTGCTGGTGCAAGGTGTCTGGAGCAGGATGGAACTGCCCAGAGGCAAAGCTGGTGTCTGAGCAATGGATCTTCAGTGATATTTGTTTTTCTAGAGCTGAAACTCCCTGATCTTGGCCATGTCTTGTTACTAAGCAGTGTGTTGCTTGGAACAACTGCTGCAAAGCTTGGCCATGCATGGGATAGGTGGCAGCTCATGGGCAAGCTGAGCATGGGAGGAGGCAAATCAGCAGTGCTGGGATGGGTTGTGCCCTGCCTCCAGTTTGCAAAGTGGGAGTAATTCTGGTTGAGGTGGATGCTTTGAAGGTTGATCACTTGGTAGAGGGAGTTCTGCGCTTGAAAGGGGACATGAGACTCTCTTGTGCCAAGGAGTGCCCAGATCTCAGGGGGAGGGTTGGTCTCCCAAGTAACTCTGGCAACTCTGAGTCCAGACAGGCTCTGGAGGGGCTGGCAGAGGAGGTCCCTGCTCCATAGGTGCCACACCTCAAATACTGGATTCAGTTTGGGGCCCTCACTCCAAGAAGGACATTGAGGTGCTGGTGTGGGTCCAGAGAAGGGCACAAAGCTGGTGAAGAGTCTAGAGAACAGCTACTCTGAGGAGTAGCTGAGGGCACAGGAGTTGTTCAGCCTGGAGAAAAGAGGCTGAGGGAGACTTTCTGACTCTCTACAACTCCCTTAAAAAAGGTTGGAGCCATGTGGGGCTTGGTCTCTTCTCCCAAAGAATAAGTGATAGAATGAGAGGAAATGGCCTCAAGGTGCACCAGGGGAGGTTTAGGCTGGATAATAGGAACAATTTCTTTACTGAAAGGGTGGTCAGGCATGGAAATAGGCTGCCCAAGGATGTGGTAGAATCACCATCCCTGGAGCTGTTCAGAAAACATCCATACATGGCACTGTGGGACATGGTTTAGTGTCAGGTTGACAGTTGGACTTGACGATCCTTAGAGGTCCTTTCCAACTGAAACAATCCTGATTCTGTGGTTCTAAAAGGAACTCCGCAGCTGCCTCGGGAGTGGGAAGATCTGGGGGTGGATGGATGAAGCACAGAGTGATCCCCGCAGCTGGCAGAGCTGGTTGGAGGGGGTCGGAACGCTGGGGGTGGCTGAGCCGGGCTGCAGCTGGCTGGGTCCCCACGGGCACGCTGCCAGCCCCTCCTGTGCCGCAGCCTCTCGGCTCCTCTCCACCCGACGCTCTCGGAGGCTGGCTGGCTGCAGCAGTGTCTCTGCAGCTCTCCCAGGACCTGAGCTTAGGTGCGTTCAGGGGTTCAGTGTGGGGAGGGTGGGACAGGAGGGTGTGGAGATGGGAGGTGACCACTCGGTGTTGGGTGCATGAGTTTCTGCCACCCGAAGTGACTTTCCTTTCTGTTCCTGCTGTCTCTCAGCCCTGGGGATCTGGGTGGCAAGAGATTTTTTCCCAGCCAGCATGATGAGCTGTCTGGTGCTCAGGGAAGGTGCAGCATATTCTTCTGTCTCTATCCTGTGGGTGCCAGCACCCTGCTGAGCCAAAGGGGCTGTGGGGAGGAGGACACTCTGCTGGGGAGAGCTGCTCCTCCTGCAGCTGGGGGGTTATTTTCCCATCTGTGTGCTTTGCTTGGTGAAACACTTCAGAGTTGGTTTCGTTTTGAACTCATTTTTGTCATAGAGTCGTTTTGGCTTTAAGATCATCAACTCCAACCACTAAATGATGATGAACTGGACTTTGGTCCTTTGGGGTACGCTGATCTTAGAGCTGAAAGAAATCTGAGGTTTGGGGTTTTTTTTAGCTCTGATGTAGTTGCCTGTGTCCTGGGATCAGTTCCCTGGAAGGCAGCAGGGCTGTGGCAGTGTTCCTGTCACGCTGTCCCGGGGCTGTCACTTCATTACCTGGGACTGGTCTACCTGCTCCTGTGCCGATCCTTGGGCTGGCTCCCTGCCCAACTGCTGCAGCTTCTACCAAGTTCACTTCTCAGAAGGCATCACTTGTCACCTCCCTGGGGCAGAAGCATGCTTTCTGAGGACACAGGTGAATCTTTGATGGAGGGGCAGCTTCAGGGCAGCCCTTTCTTTGCCCCTTTTGCTGCACAGCAGCTGCTGCAGTACCGCCTGGGATGTCCCTGCATCAGAGCATCGTGGTCCATCACCACTCTCTGAAGAGCAGCACTGGTTGGATTCCAAAAATAACAAATCTGATCACAGTCAGAGCCCTACGTCCACATCCCATTACAGCTTCTGTTATGTTTACATCCCCTCTCCATTCCCAGTTCAAGCTGGGGGATGTTTAATATTGGGATGCTCCATCCTGGAGAAGATCCCATTTCCAAATGGGGTCAGGCAGACCCCTGAGCAGGGAGGAGAGAAAGGGAGAAGAGAATTCTTCTCCAGGGCTGTCTTGGAAAATCACCAGTGTGTTTGCCAGCTGCTGGCTCACACTGGCCCAGTTTTAGCCGTCAGGATGCAAGATGTAGCATATGGAGCTTGGGCTCAAATTGTCTCTTTTCTGGGCAAAAGGATGAAAGCTGTACCTGAATGGTGCAGAAAGCACATGAGGACTGCCTGGGTTTGCTTAGTCAAGTGGCTGATGGAGAACAGCCAGCTCTCTCTGCCTGGTGTGTCCCCATCCTGTCCCTCCCTGCTGCTGCTAGGCATCCTGGAGACATCACAGGTGTTGGCCTGTGGTCATGTTGCCCACACCCATGGTGGTGGTTCCCTGGGGTTCTCTCCTCATTCTTTTCCTCCCTTTCTCTTTCAGATGTCCTATAGCAATCCTCACCCCTACAGAAGGACCTGCCTGCTTTAGCCAACCCATCCTGCCAGCGATGGCCTTGACACCCCAGTGAGGACAAAAGGACAAGGAGCGAATTCCCCCCGACACCACCACATCCCCCAGGAGAGCCATGGAGGCCCCTCTGGATGTGCCTGTAGGGAACCTCATTGACTTTGATAGTGAAACACCTACCTGCCTGCCCTCGGAGCCCTCTCCTCCCACTGCCCCCAGGGACAACGGGCACCTGGAGGACGGGGGGGACGTGGCTGGGGAGGAGAGCGATGCCACCGAGTCGGCAGACAGCGAGAATGACATGGGAGACTCTCCCAGGCACTGGGGTGGCTACCACCGCTCCTCCTCCAACGAGTCCTTCTCCTCCAGCCAGAGCACCGAGTCCTCCCGGGACGAGGTGATGGCCGAGCGCCGGGAGTTCATCAGGCACTACGTGGAGAAGATCTTCAGTGGGGGGTGAGCAAGCCGAGCTTGCTGCCAGGGGACATCCTGCGGGGTGGGATCTGGCTGCTTTCCCTCTCCTGGAGCATCTGTTTGTGTCCTTCTGCAGGCTTGGCTACTGCAGCTTGTAGCTCCTGGCTGTGACACGGTGTGGAGCTAAGTGGGGGGATGTGGGCTGACTTGCACCCCTCTTTAAGGCACACCCTGGCTTCTCTTTCACCTCCAGCTTTCCCTCCCTTCTTCTTTCTCCTCTTTCCCATGCCAGCTGCCCCTCATGGGCCGGGGATTTCACCATGCTGGGTGTCTCCAATGCCTCTCCTGCACTGAGCATCTCTGCTGATGCTGGTGCAAATGCCAGTGGCTCCACTCTGCCTCTACTCCCCAGTATCCTGCAGCCCCCCCAGCTCCCCTTGCTGTGGTCTCCATAACACTGTGACTTGGCATGTCAAGCAGGATTGAGCAAACCAAGCGTGATGAGCAGCACCAGGGCTTGCTTTCGCTCTGGGGCTGAGTGCCTGTCTCTGGAGCTCAGTTTCTGCTCGGGCTGTCTTTGGCTCTTCCCTTCTCCCTCTGCCTTTGGTTTCCCTCCTGCCAAGGAGGAACAAAAGAGCAGCATAAGCCAAGGGATGACAAAATGGGTGCTCCATTTCCCATCTACTTCTGCCTTCCTCCTGTCATTGCAGCACTGGGATGCCTCCCCCAAAAGGGATGATGCTGGGGAGCTGAGCCACGGCTGGACGGGGAATGCTGGCCACATCCTCAGCTTTAGTGGTGGCTTTATTTTTTCTTTTTCCCCATTTCAGGGAGGATTTGGATCAAGAGGAGAAGGCCAGGTTTGGTGAGCTCTGCAGCAGCGAGAACGGGAAGGGCAGGGAGTGGTTCGCAAGATATGTGAGTGCCCAGGTAAGGAAAGAGGTGGGTGAAAGAGCAGAGATCCTGCACTAGGGCTTTGGAGCAGCCTGGGCAGGGTGCTCAGGATGGGGAAATTTAACAATAGCCCAAAGCAGTGTTTTTGGAAGGCAGCAGACCAGAGGAAAGAAGAAACTTCATCACAGCAGGATAGAGAAGTGTCTAAAAGCATTTTCAGATGGTTAAATCCAGGCTTGTTGCAGTGTGGGTGGGCTGAGGTTGTCCTTGCTGCTGCCCTGCAGAACTCTACTAAACCCTGAGCTTTGTGCTTCCAGCGCTGCAACTCCAAGTGTGTCTCGGAGCAGACCTTCTACCGCCTGATGCAGTCCTTTGCCCTCGTGCTGTTTGAGTAAGTTGAGGATGGGTTGCAACCAACAAAAGCTCCTGTGATCACAGCCATGGCTTCAGAAAGGGCAGCAGCTACAAGGCTGCTCAGGTTGGTATTGTTATGTGTTTTCACTAAATCCTCCTTCATGGCAGGTGTCACCAGATGGATGATTTCAGCCCTGCCAAGAACCTCATGACCATGTGCTTCACCTACTACTATGTGGGTAAGAGGGTTTGCTTGTCCTGGAGATGGGTGCTGAAGTGCCTTGTGTGGAGGAAGGTTGATGGAGGGGTCCTCAAGCTTGGCTTGCTCTGGCTGACTCCAGTACTGAGCGGAGAAGAGCCTCCCATGGCTGAGCAGTTCTGCAGACCTGGCAAAGCTCTCTCATGCTGGTGCTGGTTTGCCATTGCTTCTAGCCAGGGTGTTTGCTTGCAGCAATCCTCACATGTTCCTCAGTCCCGGGGATGTGATGTGAACACCCCAGTCCAGACGCACCTTGGCTTGTTGCTTGATGTGTGGTGCTCATTCCTCCATGGGCTGGTGGATTTTCTCTCCAGGATAGAGGCCTCCAGGAATTGGGATGGGGTCTGGATTGTTTCCGTCTGGCTCGTGGTCTCTGTGGTGCATCTTGTAGCTGGCAGTAGATCCCCCAGGAGCAGGCAGCACCCAGAATCATGGGGCCAACTAAACTCCTGACGTGTTGCCCACAGGCAAGGCCCACTCACTGCCCTTGGAGGCCAAGGAGAAGCCCATGGGCAGCATCGACTCCTACCTGAAGTCAGCGAACAGCTGGCTGGCAGAGAAGAAGGACATCGCGGAGCGGCTGCTGAAGAACACGTCGGCCAAGACGGAGAATGTCAAGGGCTTCTTTGGGGGCCTGGAGACCAAACTGAAGGGCCCTGCCACCAAAAAGAACGAGTGGGTACCACTCTGTTGGGTGGGCTGGGTGGGAGTTTAACCACCTGTAGCATGATCAGCCAGGAACCTCCTGGGTGTAGGGCCACCATCAGCCAGGGCTTACCATGGCCACGGGAAGACAGTCCCTAGCCTGCTCCCTTATTTCCTGCTTTGGTCATCCAACATCTCATAGTCTGGGAGTCCTGAGTCCCTTGAGCATGTAGATATGTGGTTCCAGGAGACAGTGCTGTTGCTTTGTGGTCTTCTGCATCATCTCTGTGTTGGATCCAAATGGGATGGGGATTGCAGTTTTCTCATCACATTCCTGGCCCTGAGGACAACAGCATGGGAGCAGGGGGGCTTTCCAGTGAAGGTGTTCCACATGCCATGGGGGCCAGGGCTTTGCCACATGAGTTGTCAGGGGGACAGGCTTTTTGGGAGCTGACACTGATTTCTGTGCCACAGCGAAGGTGAGGACAAACCAAAGGAGAAGCTGAAGAAGACTGGTGAGTGGAGCCAGCATTGCTGAACTAAACAGGATCAAGGGGAAGAAGAGAGGGTTGGAAGTGGTGCAAGATGGTTGGCATGGCTAGAGCTGTGGGATGGGGAGAAGGGCAGGAAGGGCCAGCGCTGTTTCCTCTGAGCTCCTACACAAGTGCTCCAAAGGAGACTGCACAGCTCTTGTCTCACAAGGACATCTTGTGGCACCTTGTCCTCAGTGGCACAAGAAGCAGAGGTTTGGGCAGCCGCTGTCTCCCCTCTGGTAGCTGTGTGTGCTATAAAACCAGTGGTCCCTCAAGTGTCCTCCTGGGACATCCATGCCTTGATCACAGCTAATATCTGCACACAAAGGGCAGACAAAGCTCCTCTTCATGTTGATGAGGATGTGTTGGGCAAGAGAATTGGGATGAAACCTTGCCATCACTGCTGCTTGGATGCCAAGTTGGTAGGAGGTGTAGGGGAAGGTGGAAGTCATTCAGACCTCGTCACCTAACTGTGTGTCCTAACAGTTTCCATGCAGAGCCCAGAGGAGGAGAAGAAGGGAGAGAAGATTTACCTGTACATGCACCTCAAGCAGCAGCCCATCTGGTAAAGTTTACCTGGGGCAATCCTGCCTCTGCCAGGCCTTAGCCTCCCCAGGCAGGGGATTTGTCCACCTTGGCCACACATTCCCCAGATATTCATGAGTGCTTTTAAACTGCTGCTGCCCTTCATGGCTTCTGCACATCCCTTGTGCTCCTGAGGGTGTGTTTGCAGCCGCACAAGGAGCCGGGCCAAAAATGGACCAAATCTTGCTTAGATCCCCCTTGAATCTTCTCCTGGCTCTCAGCAAGTGTGTGAGCTTGGCTCTGGGAGGACTTGGGGGCAGGCTGGGGATTTGACTGTTCCCAATGTCTTGCTCCCTCCCACCCTGCAGGCACAACCTGCGCTTTTGGAACGCTGCCTTCTTCGATGCCGTGCACTGTGAGCGCAGGAAGCGGTCCCCCACCACCAGGTAGGACATGTCCTCGTGGGAAAAGCAATCCCCATGCCCCCTCCAGCCCCTCAGCATTCCCTCCTGCTCCTGACAGCCCTAACAATTTCCAGCCATGGGGAAATTTTCCATTTTCCACCTCTGATTGCATGTCTGCTGGGGTGGGCAGGTGGGGTCTCCATCCTCTTAGACATTTGGCAGTGGGAAGGTTTTCTTGCTCATTTTGCATCATTTTGGCAAGGCCAAAGCCCTCGAGGTGTGCCCAGAAAACCTAGCCAGGGTTCAGAGCTGTTGGTGCTTAAGTTTGTAAGCAGATCTGGGAGAAGATGCTTGGTGCAACCCTCTGGGGAGGTGCAGCAGATGGGGAAGGGATGCTCTGGCTCCAGGAAGGCTGCCAGTGCAGTGTGGGGACCGGCTGCAGCAGCCAGCAAGGATGAGAGCAGGAGGGGACAGCATGGCAATCCCTGAGAACTGGCAGGAGCAGCCCTGCAAAGGGAAGGGGCTGCTCGTTTTGGAGGGTGGCTGTGTGCAGGGAGCAACTGGGTGCCCAGGCATAAGGGGGACCCCACAGGCTGCAAGGGTGGGCAAGAGGTTCACCAGGCTCGTGCCCATCTCTTGCTCCACCATGGAGCTGCCATGAGACCTCAAAGCAATTCACTCCTCCAAATCTGGACCATCTTGCTGCATGCCTGGGCAGTGCAGAGGCTTTGAGCTCTTGGGGTGAGTGCTGTTGAGCTCAAAGCATTTGAGCAGCCTCTTTGGAGCAGTGGTAGCACTTCTTGAAGCACCCATCCCTCCTCCACCCTCCCCAAACCCTGAGTGAGGCCATGGCTGAGCCCTGGCTCCCACCATGGGGTGCTCTGCCAGGTTCAGCTCAGCAATCAGCCTCTGCTTTCTCCTTTATTGCTTTTCTTTCTTTCCAAGCAAGGCATCAAAGGAACCTATCGAGCAGTAATGGAACTGTAACTGCATTTGCTTTGATTAAGCCCCAAATTAGCAGCAGCAAATGTCTCACGAGGACATTCGCCACCGGCAGCTGCTCTCTGCTCCCGGTGCCTTTCCCAATTAATCTGATGGCTGAGTCTGCCTCCGCTGCAGAAACAAGCCTGGCTAATGAATGAGCTTTGGGAGCTGCAGCCTGGAGTATCTCAGAAGGGTTGGAAGGTGGTGGTGACCTCCCCTTAGTCCTCTGAAGAGGGTAACAGAAGCCACTGGATGAACTGAGATGCTGCTTGTTGGACTGAGGATTAAAACCTGTGGCAGGAGGAGGTGGTTGGTGAAGGCTGGCATCCCACAGGCTGGGTTTGACAGATCATGCTTGGTGGCCAGAGGGTCCATGGTGATGGGGATTGGTCAGGGTGTCTCAGGGGTGGCCAGGCTGTATCCTCCTGGGACTCCAGCAAGAGCTGGGGAGGCTTTTTCTCCTCTTGGTGGGGAGGGCAGGGGATGGGGGGAAAGAACCAGAACTAAACTCCTCTTTTTCTCTCTCTTTCCTCTCTCTGCTTCTAACAACCTTCCTCCATCCCTCTTCTCTCCTTTCCCCTCCATCCCTCTGTCTTGCATGATCTCTCACACACCACTGTTGTCGGCTCCGTTTCTGCTGCCGCTCCAGAGGGAACACTGGGGAGGAAGAGGAGCAGAGGTGTGTCTGTCCCCGTACTTCGGTGCATTAGTGCCCAGAGGCTGAACCTCACTTCAGGTCCAAATCCTGCCCTGGGGGTGGGGGGTGATGTGTTTCAGAGGAGCTTGGAAAAGCCCTTTCTCCACTGAAGAGGAATGGCCACCAAAGTTCTGACTTCATGTGCATCAGCCTCTCAAAAGGACCAGAAAGGTTTCAATTGGTTCCTTTTTAACGTGGCTTTTGAAAAAGGAACCTGACTGGTTTCAAGCTGGGATATTTTGCTGTGGGAATTGGTTGCTCGTGCAGGGAATGGTCCCCTGGGCAGGTTTTGGACACGAACTGAGTCTTTTCATGGAGAAAGCATCCCCCTCTTCTGTCTTTCCTGCTTGCTTCCAGCTTCTGCTGCTGCATAGGGGTGCTGAGGATCCTTTGCCAGCTGGAGAAGCTGGTCCTTTCCATTTTATTTTTTTAAAGCCATTTCTAGATACAAAGAAAAATGCAATCAGGGGCTGCATGTTGCCATGATGAGAGCGTCCTCGGGGCTGCAAAGCTCAAAGCCAGCTGCATCACCCGAGCTGGGATCAGGGCAGAGGGAGAATCACTGCTCTCTTGCTGGAGCATGGGAGAGTCCATCTCGGAGCAAATCACTCCAAGTGATGGCATTAGCAAGAGGATTGAGGGCTCTCTGGAGCTTGGCAGTAAATCTGCCGTGTGGCTAAGGCATGCAGTGGAAAATGGCAAACCTCAGTGCTGCTGTGTGGGATGAAATGCTGCTGCTGAAGGACCAGGGATGCTGAGTAACCCAAACCACTCTCCCCAGCCTGGTTCTCACCACCGACTGGCCACGGTGAGGCTTTCCTGGGTACCACAACAGGCAGTCCATGGGGTCATGCACTCCTGCACTGCCGGCGTGAAGATCAAAGGGGCTGAGCAGAGCCACATGTGGGCTTTCTGCCTTCCCAGGCATGTTGATCTCAGTAAGTAGCCAGAAGCAGAGCAATTTTTTCTTGGACTCTTTGATAATTTTTTTTTCTTTTCCCCTCCCTCCTTCCTTCCTCCTTCAAAAACATAAAAAGGCAGGAAAAAAAAAAAACCCTAGTTACAAATGTGCTCCTTCTGTAAGCTGGCCAGTGAGAGCAGTGAAGCTTTGCTTCCAGATTTCAAAGCCCCTTAATTTGATTCTTCCCCTTTCTTTTCAGCCTCCAGATTTGGCTGTGGGTTTTATTTGCTGCCGTAAGCTTTATCTGGGAGACATTAAACCTTTTTGTTGTTGTTGTTTGTTTAAATCTCTTTAAGCATAGCACAGAAGTTTCCACAGCCCTATAAACACAAGCAGCTCACTCCTGGTCACCATAGGTTCAGCTCAGCAGATTTTTCACGCCCAGGCTGGGCTGACTCAAGAGAGGCCAGGCTCCCTCTGACTGGGTTCCCATCCTTTCCCACCTTCAGACACACAAACATGCAATGAGGCTGAGCTAACCCCACTGAATTTACCATGAGACCTCTCTTCCAAGCCACCATTTCCACCCAACACAGCTCCTTCCATCCTGCTTGGTGTGATGGAGAGCTAGCGTGAGCTACAAGTGTGCAGTGCCCTCCTGCTGTTCTCCTCCTCCTCTTCATCCATAGAGCTGTTTTTCTTCTACCTATCCATGTTTTTCTTTGCTTTTCCTCCTCTTGCCCTTGGCTGTATCCTTACCTGAGTTCTGAGGAGGGGGTTGGCTTCACCCTGGGGCTGTAGTTTCCCTGGTGTGCATGCACTGAGCCACCACCAGCAGCACCACAGTGACATTTCTGTGACACAGGACAAGCAGGACACCTGAATGGGGGACTCCTGAAATCACCTTGAGTTGGTTGCAAGCATCTAGAGCTTAAACTGCACCAGCACCCCTCTACCCCTCCCCTCCCCTTTCTTTAAGGCCATGCTACAGTTCTGTTTGCCCAGGAGCCAGAGTGGAACTGGGGTATCCCGAAGGCAGTGCTGGAATTTTTGGACTGTGGGGAGGGGTATGGGAGCCCCCCAAGCTGTCAGAGGGGAGGTATGTTTGTGGGGTGCTGTTTGCTCAGGGCTGCAGATGGGGGAGAGGTGCCTGGTACCCTTCTGGTACCCCTCCCAGATGGGGGCCTTCAGTGGAGCCCCACTGGGATGACCATTCCCAAGAGCTGCAAGTCCTCCCTGCTTCCTTGCTTATCCCCCTTGGTGAAACAATAGCACCAAAGGTGAGAGATGTACAGCCCATGCTGCAGAGGCCAATGCTATTTCCTAGCTCTGATTCATAGAATCATACAATTGTTTTGGTTGGAAGAGACCTCCAAGATCATTGAGTCCAACCATTAGCCCAGCACTGCCAGGTCACCACCAAACCATGTCCCTCAGCACCACACCTGCATGGCTTTGAAACTCCTCCAAGGGTGGGGACTCCACCACTGCTCCGAGCAGCCTGGTCCAGACCTTGACAGCCCTCAAGGGGAAGAAATCGTTACTCATGTCCAACCTAAACCTCCCCTGGCACAACCTGAGGCCGTTTCCTCTTGCCCTATTACTTGTTACTTGGGAAAAGAGACTGACCCCCACCTGCCTACAACCTCTCAAAGGTCTTTCAGGAGAAAGCCAAGGTTGAAGAAGACTTTTTCCTGGGGCATCTCTTGCTTTGACCCCGAGTGGGAGCTCTGCAGATGGATGTACCTGCAGCTGAGAGGTTCTTGGTGCCCTCCTGTCCTCAGGCAGTGTGGCCTGGGGAGGGGAGGGATGCAGGTAGGGGATCCTGGGGTGACAGCAGGTTTGTACCTTGCAGGGAGAAGTGGTGCCACATGACACAGGAGGAGCGTGACGACAGCCTCCGCTTCAACGAGAACATCACCTTCGGGCAGCTGGGGTGAGCTGGGCCTGGGGACAAGACTCCTTGTCAGCTGCTGAGAGGGGACACCCTACAGAGGTCCCCTCACTGAGGACATCCTCTGTGGTCAGGGGGTGCTCGATACTTTTCCCTAGGATGTGCTCCTGCCCCTGAAGTTGCAAATCCAGGCACCCCAGGGACTGTCCCACAGCTGAGCATCATCCCAGCATCCAGTACTAAGGGCTGTGGGGAAGAAGAATAATGTAGGGGGAAGAAAAGTCTAGGCTCAACAGGGTCCCAGCATGCTGTCCACAGTCAGCCATCACCCCAACACACAGTACAGGGGTCTGCAGGGAGGAAGAGGAAGGTGAGGGGAAGAAAATACAGCCACCACATGGTCCCAGCATGTTGTCCTACATGCATCATCCCAGTATCCAGTATAAGGCTCTCTAGGGAGGAAGGGGAAGGTGGAGGTGGGGAGGGGGAAAGAAAATCTGGGCAGCTTGGCCCTGCCCTCACCAAGAGCATCTCTGCACTTCCTCAGCACCTTCATTCACAACATGCTGGCCTTTGGGCTGAACAAGAAGCTCTGCAGTGACTTCCTGAAGAAGCAGGCAACCATCGGCAATTTGGATGAAGGTAGGGATGAGCCTGGAAGGATACATGTCTCCTTCCTGAGGTCCTGGAGGAGTGGAGCCCACCTGCCTGCCCAGGATGATGTGTCAGCACTCACCCAATGCCCTTTTCTTTCTCTCCACAGAGCAATACAAGCTGCTCAGTGACCACATTGAGCAGATGGCTACCGAATAGCTACTCGGCCAGCACGCTGTGGTGCAGAGCTGTGAGGGGAGAGAAAGCCACCTCCAGGGCTACCTGGAATGGAAGTTGGGCTACTTAAAACCAATCACCCAGACAAGCTGCAATAAAACCTGCATGCTCATCCACTGAACTGTCAAGCTGTACCAGGGCAGCCTGTAGACATAGAAGCCAAACAGCCCTCCCTTCCCTCCACAGACCCTCCCTTCCCTCCACAGACCCTCCCTTCCCTCCACAGACCCTCCCTTCCCTCCACAGACCCTCCCACATCTATTTGCAGAGTAGTCAGACCCAAAAGTGCATTTTGTCAGTTAAAAACCCAAACCAAACCCAACAACAACAACAAAACACAAAGGAAATGAAAAAAGTGACTGTTGCAGCCCCCAGGGGTGTTTCTGAGAGCTGGATCAGTGCATCTCCACACCCCCTCTCCCCCCCTCCCCCATGAAATGCTGCCTGTGTCATCAGTGTTTCATAGCACAGCAGTGGTGGGTGCAGAGCAGCCAAATGTCTTTGCTGCTTGGTGCCTTTCTGAGGCTGCCATGGATGGGTGCAAATCCAGAGGAATCCAAGGCTCTCAGTTTCCTGCTTGCCTTTTCCCACTGGCATCCTCTGGGTGAGGACAGCAGGAGCTGGAGCTGGACAAGGTATGCAGGAGGGGATGGCATGGACCACGTCCAGCTGCTGGCACTGCAGCCAGCTGCTGAAGGAAGCCACTGCCAGGACAGAGCAGTTGGTTCTGCCTCCAGCTTGACCCTCTGTAATGATGCTCTGGGCATGCAGAGCACATGAGGGTTTGTCCTCAGCTGGCTGCTGAGGATGGTGATGGGATGAGCAGCTGATGGGATGCTCTGGGTGTCTCCCAAGAGACTGTGTTGTGTATTCAGGGATGTCACCACTGCCTGGGGACATGGGAAGTGTAGGAGTTTGATGGAAGCAGAGATGGGGCTGCTTTCCTTGGTATATTGCTCCTTGGGAGTGGGAAATCCTCTCCTTGGGAATCTTCCCTGTGCTGCCTGTTGGGTTTGGTACCTCTGGGCAGACACAAACCACAGTTTGATCCATATCAGCCTGGATCAGCAGGAATAAAGCTATGGGTGGGATTTCTGGGAGAGGAGACAGAGGAGGAGTATCACCTGGTTTCCTGCAACAACCATGGTGTTGGATTAATCACCCTTCTTCTCTAGGCTTCATCTCGCTGTCTTCTCCTTCTCCAACCCTTTCCCTCCAGCTCATCATCAACTAAACCTTGTTCTGAGCCAAGTCCAGGTTTCTAGGGACCATCAGGCCAGTTCTCCTTATGCTATCAGCTTTATCCCATAGATAAATACCATTGCAGGCTTCTTGTCTTCCATGTAGCCCTTAGTTTCTGGTGCATTTCTAGGAGTACAAGGATGGGTTTACCTAAACTGGGAATGGGTTACTGAGGAAAGGTTTTTACTGGGGTGAGGAGCTGCTGGATGGGACTAACATGTTAGTCCCCTCCAGCAACCCCTCACCCCCCAGAAAAATCCTTTTTGCTGAAGCATGAGCATCAGGAAGATCAGCATCACAACCTGCATCCTATAGCATCCTGCTTCATCCCCAGCTCCACTCCAGTTTTTCCCTGAATCCAGCTTTGTTTCTTTATTATCCTTTCTTTTCCAACCTTAAAAAAAAAAAAAAAAAAAAAAAGTTTAGTCTGGAAATAAATATTATTTGCATGTGTATTTTTCTAAAAAAAAGAAAAAAAGAAGAAGAAGAATTAAAAATATTTAAATCAAATAATAAAAAAAAAAAAAACAAACACATATCCTTAAACTCTTCCTGGTTGGGACTGAATGAAGGATGGGGTGAGAAAGAGAGAGATTGGAATAAATTTATCTTCAAAATGATTTTTTTTTTTTTGCTCAGTCCTTGTGGTGTGTTTTAATCAGATGGATCTTCTCTGTCTTCAGTGGTCCCTGGTGTCTTCTCCAGCTCAGCCCCCACTGGCTTTTCCCTTTTGATGACCTACTTTTTTTAATAGGAAAAAAATTGAGGCACCTCTTCAAGAGACATGAACGTTTGCCCTGCAGCCAGCTAAGCTCACAAAGGAGATGTAATTTTGATTTTCTTTTCCCCTCTGTGCTCAGTCTCTGCCTGTCGCCACTGATCTGAGCTGGGATCCTTCTCTGGCCTCAGGACATTTGATTTCAGTGTATTTAAAAATCAATTACTCAGTATTATCTTATTAAGATTAAAAAAAAAAAAAATGTTCTTGCAGATGAATGGGCTGGAGTCTCAGCTTCTCCCCAGGCTGGGGAGACTACAGCCCCTCAGGTCTCCATATGGCCAAGCTGAGCCTGTTCCCTGCCCTGCAGTGCCCCTTTCTCCACTGCTAACCCAGGAGCAGGGTTCCCAGCCATGTTTCTCTTAGGAATGAGCTTCCCCTGCTCCTCCTTTTTTTTATATTACCCTCCCTGGAACACTCCACAGATCCACCATTGCAGGAGGAAAACCATCAGGCCTGCAGCCCATGGTTAGATGATTTAACTGGGGTGCAGGCTGGCCAGCTCTGGAAAACCAGCCACCCTGTGCCTTGTGATGACTTTTGTTCCCCCTGCCCAGTGAATGCTTATCACCTTGCTTTGATAATCTTGTGTGTATATGACAGGAGGTGGTTACTGCTTGGGTATTTGCTCACTGCTGGGTGCCCTTTGCAGTGGGTGCAAGCCCCAGCACCTCTGATTTTGCTGCTTACCTGCACATGCAGAAGGGTGTAAAGAGACTATAGCAAGAGTCAGCAAGACCCTTGGCCACTTAAAACCGAGCTGGGAGATCTCCCAATGCTTCTGGCCTGCTCCTTGGGTAGTGGGTGTTGAGCTCTACTGAAATGAGATGCATAAAAAGCAGTGAGGGGCAGCTGAGGGAGGGCACCCCCACCCAGGAGGGTCTTTGGTCACGCTGAAACCACCCAAAGTTGGGTTAGATCAGCTGTGACCTGGGTAAGCATGGGAGGAGAGCCCAGCAAAGGTAAGAGCCACATCAGAAGGGGAATGTGCTGCACATCATGGGCATAGTCTGGCTTCTATCCTTTCCCACCTCACCCTGTCCCACCTCTCACTCTCTATGGGATATTAATTATACCCTCCATGCTTTTTTCCTTGAGGAAAGCCACTCATCCATTAAACCCAGGGATTAGGCAGAGGCTGAGTGGCTGCTCCAGCTTGGATCTTTCAAGGCTGAGCACAGCAAGCAGCTCTCAGCCCCCTCTCCCTCCCTTGAGGGATCAAAAGGACGTTTGCTTGCTGGGCTCTGGGGCTTTTATTGTGTTTCTATGAGAGCTGCTAAAACTCTTTCCATTGTAGCAGCGTCTGGGAGCGATGAGTGTTCATCACAGAGGGGATTCGTGGTGGGCTTGGTTGTAAAAACACCTCTAAGCTGGCTGGATTTATGGCTGTTAAATCATCCCTTTTCTCATCTGTCACAGCCCTTTCAGATGCTCATCACTGAACAACAGTGACGTTGGGACCATCGTTTGTGCTGCAGTGTGTGGAGTCCTCCCCGTCACTAACTGCCTCATGATTTATGGAGAACATCTCTTAAGCATTTTTTTTCTTTTTTTACCCAAGCAGGAGAAGCTTTGACTCTTTTGCATACTGCTGCCAGCTTTGCTCTACCAGCTGGAGCCAGGCTGATGGGTTTAGAGCTGTGTTGGAAAGTTTGACAGCAGTGTTCAGGGAATTTGGGGGCTGGCCCTTGCCTGCAGCGGGCTCTGCAATGCAGGGCTGTACCTCTCACCATGCTTGGGCTTGGCTTTAGGATTACATCTCCTCATTCTCCTCTTGTTTTGGGGTGAAAGGGGGGCAAATGTTTCAGGGGCAATGATTTTAACTTAGAAGTGGGTAGATTTAGATTTGTCTTTGGGAAAAAAGTTCTTTACAACGAGGGTGGTGAGACACTGGAATGGGTTGCCCAAAAAAAGTTGTGGACACATCATCCCTGGAAGAGTTTCAGACCAGGCTTTGAGCAAGCTGGTCTAGTAGGAGGCAGAGGAGGTTGGAACTAGATGATCTTTGAGGTCCCTTCCAACTCAAGCCTTTCTGTGATTGTATGACATCACACAGCAGGCTGCAAAGATACTGCTCTGGTAGGATGTAGCAAGAGCAGCACCAAACTTACACAGTGCTTTGCAAGAGAATGCTGGAGATGTCTGATGCTTCACTGCCAGAGCTGCCTGATCTCTCTTTCCACTGCTTCCCAAACCAGGGAATGGAAAATCTTTTGGGGATAAAGCCTTCAGCTTTGTCCAGGTGCTGGCAATGGCTGCAGAGCGTCCGGGCTGTGACTGAAACTGCCAGGCACCGTGTGCTGCTGCATCCCACGTGGCTGCTGACAGCTGTTGCATGCCAGCCTGGTACCCACAAAGGAGGCCTCCAAAACATCTAGCAGAGGCTGGTTTGCCCCCCTGGTTTCTGGCAGGTGCACCAGTAGCCGGTTTCGTAGCCCCATCATGTGTCTGCCAAGTGAACTGCATTGCTGGCTCCCAGCTCTCTGGCCCCCGGGGCAGGCAGCACTTGGCCCCCTATAGCACAAAAACATGCAGTTGGTGATGCCTTCAAAGCCAGGATGTGCCCAGGAAATATCCTGTCTCCATCTGCTGTCCCATCAGGAAATGACTGATGTGATGGGGGGATCCTGAGCAGTGCTGAACAGGAGCTCTTTGCTCTCGGGGACCCTGGTCATCACCCTGTGGTGTCCATCAGTACCCAGGCAAGGCTGTGGGGCTGAGGTCTGGGGCTGGGTTTTGCAGAAGACCCACAGAAGTAATGTGCCACGCTTAGGTGGTTGTAGTGTTCTCTTTAGAGCCTACAATGTCTAATGTGGGCTCAGCCTTAACTAAAACCATAGAATCATTAAAAGTTTTGGGGTGGAAGAGAACTTCTAAGATCATCTAGGCCAACACCCTGCACGCAGCAGGGACATCTGCAACTAGAGCAGGTTGCTCAGAGTCCCAAACAGCCTGGCCTGGAATGGTTCCATCTCCCACCTCTCTGGGCAACCTGGGCCACCCTCAACATAAAAAAAAAAAAAATTCTTCTCTTTATCCTGTTTGAATCTCCCTCTTCTAGTGTCAAACCATCACCCCTTGCCAGTCACAACAGGCCCTACTCAAGTCTGTCTCCAGCTTTTTAATTGATCCCTTTAGGTACTGAAAGGCCACAGGAAGGTCTCCCTGGAGCCTTCTCTTCTCCAGGCTGAACAAGCTCAACTCTCTTAGTCTGTCCTCACAGCAGAGGGGTTCCAGCCCTTGCATCATTTTTGTGGTCTCCTCTGGACCCACTCCAACAATTTTGTGTCTGTCTTGTGCTCTGGGGCTGCTGAATTTCCCAGGAATTATAGGAAAGAGGCCTGTTGAAATCCCCTTATTCCTCCCTCCAGACATCTCCAGGAGATGTTTCCTCTTGTCTTATGGTAAGTGTCTAAGAAAACCCAGAGGATTCATCAGTGTCCTATTAGGATGAGCAGGATGTTTAGCTTTTAAGCCTCTCAACTTAGAGATGGATCCCACTATGAAAATATTTGATTTTTATCCTTCCCTGAATGATTTCCAATTGAAATTGGAAGGTTCCCATGGAGAAACACAGCTTTGGTTTGCTTTATTTTGTTTGTTTCCCCTTACTGGAGCCTGCTCTTCCCCAATCTATTTTATAATAGCACAGGGATGCTGGTGGGAAGAGATGCTCCATGGCTCCTCTTTCAGAAGGGCTTAAGGCAAGGCTGAGTCACTGCATGTGGAGACAGAGCTGCAGATAGGGCCCTGGACAGTGACAAAACACATCTGGCCTCTGTGATCACATCCCAGATGTGAGTCACATCCTCTTGCTCTGTACTTTCAACCCCAGATGCTGTGCTGGGGCAAGGTCAGTGCAGCTCCTTGGCTGGCTGAGGAGGTGATGGTGGTGTCCTGGATGAATTGTTTTCACCTGGCTTTCCCCCAGTGATGATTTTTCAGTGATGGTTCCTCAAAAGATGTTGAGCTCAGCTTCAAGGGGTCTTTGCCATGGGATCAGCCTAGCTTGCCTCTCAACAAGCAAAGTGGGGTGCACAGCTCATTAAAGGCTGGGCAAGCTGGGAAATCCCAGTCCTTCCCTGCCAGCATGTCTTCTCTCCCAGCAGATCCATGGAGTATGATGCTTGAGGACAGATCAGGCTAGATCTTCTTGCTCTCCCTTTGCTGAGGGAACTGGGGTTGTTCAGTCCAGAGAAAAAGAGGCTGAAAGGAGACCTTCTGCCTCTCTACAAGTCCCTGAAAGGAGGTTGGAGCCAGGTGGAGATCAGTCTCCCAAGAAACAAGTAGTAAAACAAGAGGAACAAGCCTCAAGCTGCACCAGCAGAGGTTTAGATTGGACGTGAGTAACAATTTCTTCCCCTTGAGGGTTGTCAAAGCCTGGACCAGGCTGCCCAGGGCAGGGATGGAGTCCCTGTCCTTGGAGGGGCTTCAAAGCCATGGAGATGTGGTGCTGAGGGACATGGTTTGGTGGTGACCTGGCAGTGCTGGGTTAACGGTTGGACTCAATGATCTTCAGGGTCTCCTCCAACCAAAACAATTCTCTGACTGTGTGGTTCTATGATGGTATCATTCTATGCTTTCTTGGTGGAAAGGAAACAGTGCTCCCCGATGAAATGGGACATTTATAGCCTCAGCCATGGGACAGAAAGCCTGCAGGGCCAGGTGGGATGTGGGACCTCTCATGTCACCTCTTCAAAAGGGCACTTTCTCCAGCCTTTATCTGAGTCAAACACCTCCTCCTTTTCCTTCTTCCTGAGGACCAGGCATTCAGGGGGTGAGAAGCCCTAGAAAAAAGAAAGCCAGGAATGTGGCATGAAACATGAACAGATTGAGGTCCCCATGGGATTACTGCTGAGTCTGGCAGCCAGCAAAGCCTCTTCCTCACCAAAGGGAGGCAAAATTGAGCAGTTTTCCTTGGCTGGCCTCTCTTATCGCTTCCAAGCAGGATGCTTTGACAGGGCAGGGAACAGGAGAGACATGCAAGCTCCTGGCTTTGCTGTGGCTCAGACCGTGCTGGAAATGGCTCTGAAATGACTTTTCAAGCCCCATGGGGTGGTGGATTTTGCAACCCCTGGGGTTTTGACATCCAGCCCCTCAGTCTCTGCAGTTGGGATGCTTGGAGAAGTCCTCAGAGCAGGGCGAGGACGAGGATGTTGGAACACTTAGCTGGGAGGACAAGTTTCCCAAGATGGCACTGTGGTGTTTTTTTTTTTTTTTTTAATAAGCTGCCACTGCCAGCAGAAAGGGGAAAGGAAAGAAAATAAATAAATAAAGCAAGCTCCTGAGTAACTCACGTCTGGTGCCACTGCGCAGGGCAAATATTTGACATGCTGAATAAACGAGCAGGAGGGAGACGTCAGGCTCCGGCACTGGGGAGCTCTGACTCATGTTCCCACAGCAAGCAGCACTTCAGACACCTTCCCTGAAGGCAGCTGCCAAATGTCCCCATCCCTGGAGCGTGCCACATGGAGATGAGCATGCCCACACATCCGCTCCCAGCCCTGGCACACAGCGGTGTAGCCTTCAGGGTGGGCTGAGGGCAGCTTCATGGATGATGGAGAAGCAGCAGCAAGTGGGAGATATCCAGGAGGGGGGCCTGCTTTGCACCTGCTGGGCTTAGCCCCCACCTCCTCTCTGTTTCTTGGTAGAGTCACCCTGAGGATGTTGAAAAAACACGTAGGCATGGCACTTCAGGATGTGGTTTAGTGGGCATGGTGGTGTTTGGTTGATGGTTGGACTTGATAATCTTGGAGGTCTTTTCCAATCTTAACGATTCTGTAATTCTCAGGGATGTTGAGCTCGGATCCAGTCCTCTCCTAGCTTTATTCACTCTTTGGATGCTCTTCTTGAACAAACAGCCTGGGGATGCTGCAGCCACCTTGCTGTCTGTGTGGTGGGATTCACCTCCTGGCTCTGGTTCAGCAAATATTAAGCCATTTCCGCACCCCCCACCCCCACCCCTCCCCGTCCCGGTGCATTTTAAGCTTGTGCTAAAGCAGCAGCGTTTTTCTGCCCAGTTACTCCTGGTTGCTGGGGTGGAAAGCTCGCTCGGGCAGCACGGGGGAGCGTTTAAGCAGAACGCTGTGGTTTTTCTGCAGGGGAAAAGCAGAAGATCTGAGCCAAGCTCTTGTTCCCCATCAGGGCAGCAAGACGAGGGAGGTGGGGCGTGGGGGGGGACCCAACCTGCAATTCAATCTCCGGCACGATAAAAACCTCCGCTTCGGGTACAATACTGCCTGTGTCTTCCTGCTGCAGACGAACCGTGCTGGCTGACTTGTGACAGGGACAGGCTGTCCCGGCCGTGTGCTCACGCTGGTGGCACTGCCTTGCCTGGAGGGACAGCTTGTGCCTTCTCTGAGGACAGCAAGTCTTTTCTTTTTTTTTCTTTTTTTTTTTTTTTTTTTTTTTTTTTTCCCGACGAGCTTTTCCTTTTGCAGCCTGCGTGCGACTGCAAAATGTTCTCCCCCCTCCCTCGCCGACCTGCAGCCTGAGGTTTGTGGATATGAAAGTCCACATGGTCTCTTTCTTCTCTTTAATTGCTGTAATTTGTCCAGCTTTTACCCATGGTCAGGAGCGTTTGGCTTGGCTTTGAGCTCCCTTTGGTGGATTTATTTTGGTTATGATGCTGTGCGAGGAAAACAAAAAACCAAAAACCCAAAACACAACAGCCAAACCCCAAGCCCAAACCCTTCTGTTGTGTCCTGTATGTGCATCCCGTGCATAGGCAATTTTGCTCGCTGGAGTAATTTCCTTGCCCGCAGTGGGACTTCTCTTGTGAATAGAGCTATGTGGGATCAGCCTCTGAAAAACCACAGCCTGGGAAATTTATGCAGAGGAGGGAAGGAGGGAGATTGTTCCTAGCAGGCAAGCAGCAGGGCTGATTGCTGTTCTCATTGCAGGCAGAGGGCTGGGCTGGGGCTAATTAGAGGAGGGCAGAGAGTCAGAGCTCAAAAATTGCCTCCAAGTAGAGGTTGATGCCTCCTGCCATGGACACCGTGGTGGTGGTAGCCACGGGTGGGGGGATGGCACTGGGATGGCAGTGCTTTCCTACATGCTTGCCAGGTGTGAGGGGCTTGGTTGGGGCTTCTGCTTGGCTCCTGTCTTGGTTTTCCAGCATCCTGGATCCTATAACAGTTTTTCCTCTCTTGGAAGGGGAGGGAGGCTGGCTGTGCTGCTCTGTGCTTACTGGCACCAAGTTGGGGTCTCTCCATTTGCATTGTGTCCAGGATGGATGGAGGAGGTTCAGGCAAGGGCTTGAGCAAAAGGTGCAATATCAGCAGAGGGAACAGTTGAGGAAAATGCCTTTCTCTGCTTGGAAAAGTCTGAAATCTGAAGTATCCAGCACAGCAAAAAGTAAAGGCTGGTGGTTTTGCTTGAGGAATGGGGAGAGCATGGGGCTGAGCAGAAAGAGCATAGACCAGAGGGAAGGAACTGGGCTGTGATGGGAACTGGGCTCTGGTCCTTCTCTCATAACCACAAGCAATGCCCCCCATCCCTGTTTAGATTGGATATTAGGACCAATTTGTTTACTGAAAGGGTGACCAGGCATTGGAACAGGCTGCCCGGGGAGGTGGTGGAGCCAGCATCCCTGGAGGTGTTAAAAAGCCATGTAGACATGGCACTTGGGGACGTGGTTTAATGGCCATGGTGCTGTCAGGTTGACAGTTGGACTCACTGATCTTAGAGATCTTTTCCAAGTGAAACAAATCTATGATTCTGTGACTTCCCAGGAGCTACTCCTGGGCTCATCCTCCACTCTCAGCACCTATCCCTGTGGACCTGAGACAGGGGAGCAGCACGATGTCCCCTTAGAGCATCACCAAGCCCCCGCAGCAGCCCACAAGCCGCATGTCCTCCACGCGGCGCCTGGTGACAGCCCCGGGGGCCACCCTGCCAGCATCACCACCCCAGGTGGCCTTGTTTTGCTCGGCAAAGGCGGATGGGAGCCACCATCTTCGGAGCGAAGAGCATTTTTAATCTCCTGCTCCCGCTCCGTGCAATTAACTTGATTCCCTCCCCTCGTTTCCTGCAGAGGTTTAATTAAAATGCATTGTTCGCCTCGCCAATTATTTGCTCTGTCCCCCGGATAACCTCTGTGCAGCGGCTGCCTTCTTGGGGCTTTTTTTTTTTTTTCCCTTCTTTATCTTTTTTTTTCCCCCTCCCTCCCCTCTTGTTTATTAAGGTTTCTCTCTGCTCTCCCCTTGGCAGCTCCTGCAGCGTTTACCTGCCTGGGAGAGCAGGATGGGGCGGGGCGGGGGCGGGGGGGGGGGGGGGTGGATGCGAAGCCCAGCAGCCCCTGCACAAATACAGGCGGGGGGCGATGGGAGTAGGGGGGCTGCAGTATCCCTGCAGCGTTGGGGAAGGTGGAGGGGGGGACACGTGTGGAGCTCCGTGTCCCCGAGCAGCTGAAACAACAAGACCTTGTTGACTTGCCTTTGAGTTCCCCAGCACTCGGCAGCTGCTGCTCCAGCAGGTGATAATTGAAACCGGGAGCGAACCTGGATGGCGTCAGGGGTTGAGATGTAGTTCAGGCTTTATCCCCCTCCCCTCCAAGCTGCCGCGGTGGAGTGGTGCTGCTGTCACCAGGGCTTTGCAGGGGCGCCCCAGGGGAGGTGAATGCATACGGAACCACCGAGGAGATGGGTTTGCAGGAGAGTCTAGGGGACAGGACTTGTAGGGCACCCCATGGGAGGTGAACGTGTAAGCCATTCCAAGGGATATGGGTTTGTGGGAGACCCCAGGGGAGATGACTTTTTAGAGACCTCCAGGGGAGGTGGGTTCTCGGGAGAACCCAGGGAAGATGACTTTTTAGAGACACCCAGGGGAGGTGGGTTCTCAGGAGACCCCAGGGAAGATGACTTGTGGAGGACCCAAGGGGAAATGACTTTTTATAGACCCCCAGGGGAGGTGGGTTCTCAGGAGACCCCAGGGAAGATGATTTGTGGAGGATCCCAGGGGAGATGACTTTTCAGCAGCCCCCAAGGGAGATGGAGATCCCATGGGAGATGGATTTGCAGGTGGTCTTAGGGGACAGGGGTGGGTGACACCCAGTTCCGGTCCCCAGGGATAAGGTTGGTGGTACCAGGAGCTGAGCAGCTGCAGCACCTCAAGGTCATACCTCGAGAAGTGATTTCAGAGAAGGGGATGTTCAGCACTTTCTAAAAATAACCCCCTTGCAGGACCAAAATAACAAGCTGCTCTCCACCAGCGCTGCGCTTGAACCGGGGCCAAGGCAGCTGCTGCCGGGCCGCCGGCGGCCCCTCGGTGTGCCGTGCAGCTGGCCTGGGCTGGGGGGAGCCCGCCAGAAGTGTCCCACACACACCAAAAAGGGCTGGGGAAAGGCCAAAGAGGGGTCGAGCATCAGATGTGGGATGGCTTCCAGAGATGCTGATGGTCAGCCCTAAAGCGCAGCGTGGGTCAGGCGTCTGCTCCTGTGAAGGTGTCTTGAGCAGCTGGGATTTGGGAGGGAAGTGTGGTTACAGCACTCCCCCTTTCCAAATGGATCTGATTTGGACAGCAGGACTCTTCCCTTGCCTGGATCTGTTGGAAGACACCAACCTTGTAGGATGACTGAGGGTCATTAGTGTCATCTCCTGCAGGGTCTCACTAACACGTCCCCAACAGCTCCTCAGGTCCTATCCCAGCAGCTTTCCCCTCTTGCCTTTCCTCCTCCTCCAGTTCCTGGCGTCCTTGCAGGGGGTTCTGGCAAATGTTGTCTTCATGGTGGTCCAATGAACTGGGATTTACTGGCTCATTGATTTCAAGATATAGGTCTGGGCTCACAGTGTGTTTCAACAGGCTCTGTGCAGCTCCAGGCTGCAAACTCTATCACGGTTCCCCTTGGAGCTCCCTGGTCTGGCAGCCCTAGGGGGGATATTTGGTGTTGTTTCATCTGCTTCCTCACATACAGAGCTGGGACCAAGTGTCAGGCAGACCCCATGGGACCTGGCAGAGGATGTGGTTTTGCACCTCTGGAGCATCTGGAGCGGAGCCCAGGCTCTTTGTGCTGCAGTCCTGGGGTGAGCTGGCTCCAGGCTCCTAGCTCCTACACCCCCCTGGCATCTTCTCCAAGGTGGGTACCACAATGGTGCTGCCCTCCCACACGGTGATGGGCAAAACCCCTCCTTCCTTTTAGTTCAGGCTTAGGTCCTGCTGCACATCATGATCACCCAGTTGACAGCCTCCATCTTCCCAATGAACTGGGAGAAGCCAAAGGAGAGACCCATTTTATGAGGCCTCATGGGTCTCTGAAGCCAGGTGCACAGATCCCCCACCCCTAACATTTCTCACTGAGGCAACTCTCAGCAGGGTGAAATTTTGGCTGGTTGAAGTGAGCAGCAGCTTTGGTGAGGAATTTGGAAAGGGAGTAGAGAGAAAAGTGCCAACAAGCACACTGTGCCCTCAGCTTTTTGGGATCACAGGATGTGGGTGGGTGATCCAGTTGGCTCCTGGATGCTTTGGGAAGGAGACCCTTCAAACACACTGACACCACACTCCTACAGACACAATGCTTAGAGAAAGTCAGAGGAGTTGTTTCCTCATGGAGAACAGGACCTCTGCTTGAGGTCGTGTTGCTGCTGCTGGAGCTAATTATGGCTCAGAGATGAGTCTCAGCCCTGAGGTAGTTGTGGGAAATCAGCATCAGTTTGATGCTTCATCCTGAGACCAAGAGATTAACTTCAGCTTCTAGCTTATCTGATGGCTGGCATGCTGCTCAAAGATGGAGCAAATTGAGCCCAGCCTGGTGTTTTTCCCACAGGAGACCTTCCTCTGGCTGCACCAGGAGAACCATCCCGAGCACCAGCAAGTAAGGCTAAAGCCAATCTCACTAGAGATTGGACCTGCTGCCACAGCATCTCATGGTCCTGCTGCTGCTGGAGGTGACAGGGAGCTGTGGTTGGTCATGGTTGTTCAATAAACATCTCCTGTGGCCAGCTGGAAGGTTTCTCTTTGCACTTGCAATTGCCTGCTCCAGAGCATCATGCTCCTGTGTTGTGCTTGCTGCGTGGTGCTGGCCTCTGGCAGGAAAGATGGATGCAAAGTTGGTCCAGGTGAGCCTTGGCCCAGGGGCTGGGGATATATGATCAGGAGGATGGGAGGGAGAAACTAGGAATAGTGGCAGAGATGTGGGGGCAACAGGTTTGGTGAAGATGCTGAGCTGGAGGGAGCAAGGCCAAGCTGTGTTTTCATGCTCCTGGGTTTGTCTGGGGAGCTAATTCTGCTCTTCCTACAGGTGATGTGTTTGGTTGGCATCTACAAGGGGTTGATGGGGGCCTGGTTGAACTCCAAGAGCCATCCCTGATAGATGGAGGTTGAAATTACTCTTAAAGAGTGTTGGGATGAGCTACTTCTGGGACTCCAGAGTAAGCAACCATCCCTTCCGGGTACTGCATTTGAGCCAAGCAGTGCTAAGCTCCCCTCCTCTCCCAGCGACCTTTCCAAGCCCACTGATGAAACCTGGAGCAGTTTCCAGTGTCATTTCAGCCCTGAAGCAAGAATGCCCAGCCCTGCAAGGAGGATAAATCCTTGGAAAACAGTTCAGCAATAGCCTGGGAACTGCGGCCCTGCTCCACGCATCCTCCCTGGGCATCCTTTGAGGGAAGGTCCAAACCTACCCCATGTCCCAGCCTAAAACCTGGTCTCAAGTTCAGACTTGGGACCTTCCCAGGCAGACCTACAGGGCTGATTTTGGGGGAGGGGAAGGTCAAACTCCATGTCACAAGCTGTTGACTTTGAAGTCAGACCAAGCCTGCACATGATCCTTGTGATTCTCATAGTCTGAGAGGGACTAGGCTGGCCCTGCTCCACCCAGCCAAGCAGCAGAAGGTCTCTCCTGGGACACTGTGTGCTTCTGAGTGTCCCTCATTTGCTGTCTGTTGTTTTTTGGTTTGTTTTTTTTCCTTATTTTTTCAGGCTTGAAATCCATACTTCCGACTGTTCCCACATTTATATGGATGTGCTTTATAATTGAAACCTCTCAGTTGTGCGCTCCTGCCATGCAAAGCGGAGGCTTCAAAGCAGCAGGTGGAAATTGAGCTGAGATCTCTGCTGCCAAAGTGAAAATTTGAATGAAAAGTTAATTTTTTTTTTTTCCCCTCCTCAAAGAGGGGAAGTGGGTTCCCAAGGCCCCAGCTGAAAGCCTGCCGTGACATCGCCTTGCAGGGGCTGTGAGGTTGTGGGAGTGAGATCTGTTCCAGGTATGTGGGTGATGAAGTAAAGGAGAAGGTCTTTCTGGAGTATGTTTTGACCATGGACCTTCAGATGCTGTATAATCCTGTGCTGGTGTCTGCTGTGGAGCCAGGCAGTCCTTGGGACCATGGGTTTCTGGGTGAAGGAAAGAGGACTGAGCATCACTCAGGCTTTGAGCATCACCAGTGAGTCTCAGCCCCCTCCTGCCCTCAGAGCAATGAGCCCATTGATGGTGTTGAGTGGTGCTCCATGCTCAAGTGAGGTCCTGGTACTTCCAGACATCCAGGTCTTTCAGCCAGGTACTTTACTGCAACACTGAATTGTCTTTGATCATCTTCAGCACCCTACTCTTCATCAGCATCAACCCAGTGTCCCAGGACTTCGTGCTGGCCACCATTGTCACCTGCAGAAAGCATTGTGCAGAAGGTTGATCATTGCCATGAGCATCTACTGCTAAGGATTTTGGCACCCAAAGCCTCCTCAGGGTTGCAAAGACCTGTTTTCCCCACCAAGATCATGGGTCAGGAGTTCCCTATCCTCCTGCCCTCACTCAGGAACCCCTTGGCACCATGGAGACCTGGAGAGAAGTGAGGAGAAGCAGCCTGTTTGTGAAACCGCTGGTGGGGAGAGGCTATCTGAGCTGGAGCTGTGCTGCTGCTGGCTGAGTGAAGGAGGTATGTTGAGCCCCCTAAAAGTCTGGGAGCTTTGGGGGGCACACAGCCCCCTAGGAGCATGTTCTTGTGTCCCAGGTGGATTTGATTTTGCAGGCTGCAGATTCCTTTCCCCTGAGCCAAGGGCGGTGGCAGGAGGCGCGGGGCCGCAGCCGGCGGGTTCCTCTCCTGCGTTATTTTTGTCTTTGGGTTTAATTGGAAGACAAAAGGCCCCCCGGGCTGCAGGCAGCCTGCCTTTCCCACAGCTGCTTTGTATTCCATCCTCATGGGAAGAGGAGAAAGATATGAAGGGAACCAGGCAATCCTCGGGACCACCACTCACCACCCATCCTTAGGACCACCATCCCCCATTCCCGTGAGGAGAACCAGACCCCACCGAGCACCAGCTGCCCCTTTCCTGGGCTTGAGCCGGGGGAGAAGTGGGGAGCAGCTGCGGGGTTATGCTGCAGGCAGGTGCCTCTGGCTCAGGCTCTCCTGAGCTTTATTTCTTTCTTTTCTTTCCTTTTATTTATTTATTTTATTTAATCCCCTCGAAACAAAGAGAAAAGGGCAGCTGCAGCCAGCAGAGCATCCCCCAGGCCTGGAGCTTCCCTCAGGCACCAGGTCTTGGCTTTGCAGGTGATTCCTGCCCCATCCCTGTGCCAAAGAAAAGCCTCTCATTGGCCAGGGGGGGGGTTTCCAGGTGGGTTGTTTTGTTTGTTTGTTTTGTTTTTAATGGATGAGGGGTGTTTTGGGGAGCAGCAGTCACGCTGAGGAAAGCAGCTCACCCCGAGGTGCCTGGGGCCACCCAGCAAAGGGTTGGCTATTTCTGGGATAGAGCAGGAAAATTGTCCAACTGCTGAAATTGGCAGCAAATCCCAGGACTATAATAAACAGCTTCCCAGCCAAGGTCCTGGGCTATTTTCTCTCTGTTTTGGCTCAGAGAGGAGGATTAGTTTGTTTGCTCCTTGGAATTTTTTCCCCTCTTTTTTTTTCTTTTCTTTTTTCCCCCTCTTCCTTGGGATATTTAAAGATGATGAACCTCCCCCCCCACCGCCCTCCAAGCCCAGGCTGGGGTCCCTGCTGCCCTGTGTGTCTCTGGATCCACAGAGGTGTCAATGCCACCCGTGGCACTTGAAGTAGAGCCCACCCCTTAGAGACGTTACAGGGCCTTGGTGTTCCCTCCAGATGAGCCTTGGTGTTTAAAAACAACAGAACACCAAAAAACAAGCAGGAAAAACACAAACAAACAAAACCCCCAACCAAACCAACAAAACAAAACCAAGCAAGCTTCCAGGAAAAGTTTTCCAAGCTGTGGAACTGGCTGATGAGGCTGAAGAGTGGATTCTCCATGGATTTTCTTTCCCTATTTTCCTCAGGGAGGTGTGAGCTGCCAAAACCTATTTCTAGAGCCCCTTCATTACTGTGCTGTCCCTGTGTGCCCCTTTGCCTGTCCAGAATCATCCTGTGTGTCCCTTTCCTGTGTCCTTGCCTCCTCAGCTGCCACATCTCAGTCCTGTGGGATGCAAGGAGGTCACTGGAGGAATCAGACATAAGTGACAAGCACCTGTGCAGCATCTCAGTGAGGTGGCAGCTCTGGTGGTTCGAGGACCTGAAGCATGCCTATCCCTGTGATCAGGTGGGGAGATATGAGGAGCTGAAACCCACATTTTGGGACAAACCCTGCTCCCCATGGATGATGCTGTAGCTGTGGTGAGGAACCACCAGTACCCAAACCCAGGGGGAGCTGGGGAAGTTCCTCACGGCTGGAGTGGCAGGACACAGCTCACAGCTTGTCATGGAAGGGATTTGTCAGAGGCTGCTCCCCTCTGTTCACTGATGTCAAAGTGGGTTTACTCTCTTAAAACAACTTCCCCTCCCCACCCCCCAGCTAATGGTTCCCACTAGTTTCCCCAAGACACTACACAGTTTTCCCTCCAGTCCTGGGAGCAGGATAAGGTCCAGCTGTGTTTTATCTTATACCAAGCCCTTGAGATGCTGCCAAGGAGCAGGTAAGCACGAGGTGATCACAGTCAGGCAGGGCTGTGACTCCAAAGCAGCTCCCTGACAAACTTTGCCTGCCAGCAATGTTTTAATTCCACCTTTGCACAACCAGGAGCAGCACAAACGTGGTTTAGGGCAGCCGTGCCATGGGACAATGAGGTTTTGGGCAGGGTATGATTATTGCAGCCAGCTCCAGTCCTACAAAGCTGCTGCCTGTGCCAGAGGGGACCTCCAGGAGGCATCCCTTAGGATTTTGCATTGTATTTCATTCTGTTTCCACAGGAGCCAAGTTTGCTGGCTGGCTGTTGTTATGCTGAGTGTGAGCATCTCCAGGGTCACTTCACAGAATCACAGAATCATAGAATGTTTTCCTTGGAAGAGACTTTTAAAATCAAGTCCAACCACTAACCCAGCACTGCCAGGTCAGCACTGATCCATGTCCTTCAACATGGCATCTCCACAGCTTTGAAACCCCTCCAGGGATGGGGACTTCACTGTTGCACTGGGCAGCCTGTTCCAGGGCTTGACAAACCTTTTAGGGAAGAAATTGTTCCTCAATGCCAACCTAAACCTCCCCTGGGGCAACTTGAGGATGGTTCCTGTTGTTTTATCGATTGTTGCTCAGGAGAAAAGGCCAAGCCCCACCTGGCTCCAACCTCCTTTCAGGCAGTTGTAGAGAGCCAGAAGATCTCCTCTCAGCCTCTTTTTCTCCAGACTAAATAACCCCAGTTCCCTCAGCTGCTCCTCACAGACTAATTCTCCAGACCCTTCACCAGCCTTGTTGTCCTTCTTTGGACACATTGTCAGGTAGAGGAGGTTGATCAGAACCCCAAACAGCCTGATCTGGAATGGTTCTAGTGATGGGGCATCTACCATCTCTCTGGGCAACCTGGGCCAGGGTCTCACCACCCTCAGCATGAAAAATTTCTTCCTCTACCCAGTCTAAATCTCCCTTTTAACTTAAACTCATCACTCCTTGTACTGTCACAACAGGCCCTGCTAAAAAGCATATCCCCAGGTTTCTTATCAGCCCCTTTAAGCACTGAAAAGCCACAAGAAGGTCTCCCTGGAGCCTTCTCTTCTCCAGGCTGAACAATCCCAACTCTCTCCACCTGTCCTCACAGAAGAGGGGTTCCAGTCCCATTTTTATGGTCTCATCTTCCTGATGGTGTAACAAAGTTTGCTATCATTTACCCTTCTCTGGGTCCATGTGGCATGGCAGGGATGTCTGACCTACTGCATCTTGGAGTCAACAGGGGCTCATCTCCAGCTGGAGGTGATGGACAGAGCAGGATGGGGTAGACAGCTCTTCCTCAAAGGTAGCACCTTCCTGCAGAGAGCACGAGGTGCTGTACACAGCAGGATGTATCAGGAAGACCCTCATCTGGTCAGATTTTGTGTGAGCGCTGGAAGCCAGCTGGGAGACATGGAGCATTCCCAGCCCCAGTGAGCAGCTGTGCTCCCCGTGCTGGGAACGGAGCTGGGCTGGAGCTGTGCAGAGCACGTGCAGTGAGGAGGCCAGGTCTCAGCACAGGGATGGGGAAGGCTCGCTGGGGCTGGTGTTTGGCTGAGCTCAGAGCCTTGCTTTCACCTCTGCTGCAAGTGGATACGGTGCATTTGGATGGGCAGCTCATCCCTCAGCATTCCAAAGGAGCATCTGCAGCCCCTGTAGCCCCATCAAGAAGCAGACGGGATCTTGGCAGGGGGGCAGGAGAGAGAAGATGGGAGCTGGGGCTGGGATAACCCTCCCTGCATTTCCCCAAGGAAAGGAGGGTGCAGCCCCATCCTGAACTCCCAGCCCTTGGATCTATCCAGCACAGAGATGGCTGGAGGCTTTTGCACAGTGCATGCCTGCACCCCAGCCTTGGCTGCAGGCTCAGCCCTTCCTTGGGTCTCCCTCTCTCCATCAAACTGCAGCCCCCCAGGAGCCAGTGCTGACACAAGCCAGATTTTGGAGCCCAGCACAGGAGGCTGGCAAGGGCTCTCCTTGGCAGAGCAGCAAGGGGAACAGCTTGCAGCAGCCTCTCTCCCCTTCCAAGTGCCTGCTGGGGTGCGTTCCCTAACCTTTCCTGCCTTCCTTCCACTCCTGTCTTTCTCTCTCTCTTTTTTTTTCTTTCCCCCCCTCCCCTCCCCCTTCACTGTAAATGCACCATAAAAATGGATCAAATTGCTTAAATCACTGTCATTAAATCAGTGTGAGTCCCCCCTCCGCCCCTGTGCTCGAAGCCTGGCAGAGAACATTTGTTCCAAAGGCTGAACAGCCGTCTTATTGCTCTGAAAGCATATTTGCTGCTTGATGGAAGGAGGAGAGGGGGGAGAAAAACAGCCTGCAAGGGAAGGAGGAGGAGAAGGGGGGAGGGGGGGAGGGTGTGAAACCTCCATCAGTGTCTGCAGGATGGGGCCATCAGGTCTGTGCTGATCCCCACAACCCTACTCCAGCATCTGCAGTAGCATGAAATGCTCCCCCCACACTCCCAACCCCAAAGCCAACCCCAGGGATGTCCACAGTCCCCTGAGCCTTGCCACCCAGAGAATCACAGAATGACAGGGATTGGAAGGCACCTCTGGAGATCACACAGTCCAATCCCACCACCTGTTTGTTTGGGGGGGGGGGGGGAAGCAGGGAGTGGGGGGCTGTATCCTGTAGGATGGTTCCCCCCTGTTTAGCTCAGGCAATGATGGGGTGGCAGGGCTCAGGAGAATGGGGACACCCCTGGGGTTAATTTGGTGTTGAGGCTGGGGGTTTTCATGCTATAGGGGATGCTGGAGTGGAGTTGTGGGGATCAGTACAGACCTGATGGCTCCCCCTTTCCATTCTAATCAGTCTGACACCAGGTCTTGCTGGCTGGGGGTCCTGCCACCACAAAGCCCCTCAGCTTTGGAGTGATCAGGAGGATGTTTGAGGGGCTGGAGATGCTGTCATACAGCTCAGGCTGGTGCATCCATGGGAGAGAAATATATTCCTGGTAAAACAAGGCAGGTCAAGCTGGTGAAGCCTTCTGAGCCTTTGGGTTGATTAAGCCCTGCCAGTCCTGGCTCAAGAGCAGCTTTAGACCTGCTGGTGTTTGCATATCTGAATAAAAAGCATTTGCAAACCCTGACTGTGGGTCCCACTGGAGCCAGCAGCTCGGAAGAGTTGGAGAAAAGCAAATTGCTCTGGAAATTCAGCGGCTTTTAGAGCCCTGGTTTGGCACAGGAGAACAAGCCAGTGATGGAGGCCAAGACAAGGCTGACTTCAGGAGCTGCCGCCTGTTCCCACGCCGGCACCGGAATGCAGCAGTGCTGCAACCCAGGTGGTCTGGAAAATCCCTACAGAGAGAAATCCAGGCAGAAAATGGTGAGGAGAGCTGGAGGTGGATCAAAGGAAAGGGCTGGGGAAGGGGCTGCTGCAGGTGGCAGGAGTCGGCGAGGCGAGCATGTCTTGCAGGCAACACCCAGCACCTCCCAAAGGCACCATTACTCTGAGCCCTCCTGCTTTTACAGGGCTCCAGGCAAGCGCCTTGCCAAACTGGTGCACTCACTAACAAGTCTCTGAACTGGTGCTTGGTCCCCAGGAAGGTTTTCTGGAGGATGCAGGTCCTCTCTCCATCCATTGTTCTTCACCCCACTGAACTAGGATGCTGCCTGCTACCCCAGGAGCTGCCTCCTGGGTTTTACCTGAGTCATAAGGATGTGGCTTGCCTCCAAGATCAAAATTTTCCCTCAAGGATGCTATGCAGTGAGGGGACCCTGGCAAGGATGGTGGAGCAGAGTGGGCATGGGTTATAGAAAACTGAGCATAGAATCATGGAATCATTTTGGTTGGAAGAGACTTTTAAAATCAAGCCCAGCCATTAACCCAGCACTGCCAGGTCACCACTAAACCATGTCCCTCAGCACCACATCTCCGTGGCTTTGAAACTCCACCAGGGATGGAGACTCCAGCATTGCCCTGGGCAGCCTAGTCCAGGGCTTGACAACCCTTTTGGGGAAGAAATTGCTCCTTATGTCTAAACTAGACCTCCCCTGGTGCAGCTTGAGGATGGTTCCTCCTGTTTTATCACTTATTCTTCAGGAGAAGATTCTGAGCCCTACCCAGCTCCAACCTTCTTTCAGGGAGTTGTAGAGCGTCTCCTTTTCTCCAGGCTGAACAGCCCCAGTTCCCTCAGCTGCTCCTCACAAGACTTCTTCTTTAGACCCTTCAACAGTTTTGTTGTTCTTCTCTGGATCTGCTGCAGCACCTCAATATCCTTCTTGGAGTGAGTACCCCAAAGCTGAGCACAGACTACTGCTGCTGCACCGATCTTTGCTCTAAAGCCCTGAGAAGAACCAAGAGATGAGATGTGCTGGCACGGAGCCCTCTGCACAGGACAGAGCTGGTGGGGTCAGGCAGCTCCTTGCTCCTGCCTCTGCCCTGGATGTGGTAGCTAAAAGCCAACTGAGCCTAAATGCAAAACAGCTCAGAGGGCTGGAGAGCCGCCCAGGTTTCTGCAGCGCCAGATTAAAACCGCACCAGCTTGCAAAGGCTGCCCGGAGGCTGGCAGGGAGGCTCAGCCTTCCCGAGGCTCGGCACGCTCCGGCTGCCCACCGAGACGGCTGACAGGAGGCTCAGCTTGCCTCAGGCATTGCTTCCGGGCAGCCAATGCGGCCCTCCCCACGCCCTGGAAGACCCCGTAAGTGGCAAGGGGAGAACCCCTGCCGAGAGTCCAGGGCTTGTTTTCAAAGGTCCACCTTGGAAACGAGAACGTGGAGAGGGCGGCGCAGCCGTTCCCCGCTCCAGAGCTTCGCAGATTAATTACTCCCAGGGGAAGAAGCTGCTTAATGACTCCCCCCCCCCCCTTCTCTCTCCCTTCCCATGGGAAACTGCAGGGACAGCTTCTCCATGTCCCTCAGGGGTGATGCATGTCAGTCTTAATCCCAGGAGCATCCTGCTGCTCAGTAGGGACAGACAGCATAGATCCTTGGTCCTGGAATAAACCAGGAACGATTCCCTTAAAGGCATAGGTTGTGAGTTGGCATCTCCCAATGCCAGGGCACACAAAATGCTCCATGTTGGACCATGCAGGAAGGCAGGGCTGACAGCAATATCCAGCCTTTTGGGAGGGGGTGAGGGGGGGCTGTTCCTGATGAGGGTTTTGTGTTTACTTTGGTTTCTGAATGCCTGTGGACAGCAGATCTGTCTCACCATAAAAGCTGATGGAAAACAAAGGGGCTATTGATTCAGAAGAGGCATTTTCAGGCAGGGACTCATCTCGGTAACCACCATCAAGGCACAGGAGACTCACAGTAGGAATGGTGGTTTTCTTTCTGGCTGTATCCTGGACCATGAGGATGCTGAGAGTCAAAGCTCATTTTGGGTCATAGAATTACAGATTTTTTTTTTTTTTTTTGGCTGGAAAAGACCTCTGAGATCATTGAGTCCAACTGTTAGCATAACAGCACTGTGGCCATTAAACCACGTTCCCAAGTGCCATGTCTACCCTTTTTTTGAATACTTCCAGGTCTGGTGACTCCACCACCTCCTTCAGCAACCTATTTCAATACTTGACCATCCTTTCAGTAAAGAATTGTTTCCTAGCATGTCCCCTCTGTAGTGGTCTCACTCATACCCTTCCAGACCTGCTTTTTACCACAAGGACCTGTATTTTGTTTAGGCCTGGCAGGGTAGCCTCACCAGGGTTCATCTAGGGCTGCTTCTGATGTGTGCTGTAGAACTTCAAGGGCTCAATGACCTTCACATCTAGCCCTTTAATCTCCAAGGGAAGGGGATGTTGGTCTGCCAGGTAGAAAGGCAGAGCAAGCATGAACAGGAGCAGGCCAACAGCCAGCCTGGTTGGAACAGATCCAGACCTGGAGGTCTCCCAGCTGATGATGCCAAGCAGAGCAACTAAAAGACTCACCTGTAAGTACCATTTGCTACAAGGTGGTACAAGAGAAAGGGTAGGATTCCCCCCCTTTCAACCCCAAAGAAGCAGAGACAATCTCTGAGAACTCTTTCCACCTCTGAGGAGCAGAGATGGGTCATCAACTCAAGCAAGGGCCAAACCTTTTCTTCATTTCTCCCCAGGAGGCTGAAGGACCCAGACAGGCATCACAAGTGACCATTTCTGTCCATGGATGGGGAGGGCAAGAAGGACCACAACCCTCCATGGGGAGGGCAGTTGCTACCACACTGCAGAGCACTCACAAGGCACTTTATTGTGGGTGTGTGTTTATTGCTTCCTGGTGGGAAGGCTCACACCTGGGACCTATTTGCTCAGGACCTTGTCAGGGGGTTGTGGTCTCACCTGCTCTTTACCTTGGCCCTTTACCTTGGCCTGCCTGTGATCCTGCACTTTGGTTAGCTCCATGGCAAAGCCCTTTATGGCATGAGGCTCTTGGTGTCAGCATAGTCTGCAAGCTGCTTCACCAGGAGGTCCACCTTGCTACTTGGCCACTTTCTGTGTGGAAGAGAAGGGTGCAGGAAAGCTGGGGGGCTGAGGGCAGGTCTGGGAGATGCTCTCAGCTCTGGGGATGAGGGATGTTCTTGCAATAGCCAGAAGATGCTTGGGTGGTGGTGGGAGGCACTGTTTGAATCATGGAATCCATGTTTGGAAAAGACCTTTAAGATCATCAAGTTCAACTGTTAAAGCAGCACTGACACATTCACCACCAAACCATGTCCTACAGCACCACATCTACAGAGCTTTGAAAGCCCCACCACTGCCCTGAGCAGCCTGGGCCAGGCTTTGAGAACCCTTCTGGGGCAGAAGTTGCTTTTCATATCCAACCCAAACACCCCCTGAAGCTGTGATCTCTCAGGAACACCACCACAGGCAGACCTAGCAGGTTGGTGAGGATGAAAAGAGCTTCTCTGCTGGAAGGAAAAGCTAGGGGAGGGAGACTGCAGCCTGGATGTAGCTGCCTGAGAACCTCTCAGGCTCTGGTGCTTTTTCCTGCTGAGGCCCCACAAATCCCACAGCAAGCTCTTGGCTCCAGTTGCACAGTGGAACGTATGGATCCAATATAGTGCAGGCTGCCTTTGTCAGAGCAGTCTCTGAGCTCCAGCAGATGCAAAGTTTCTAGGAAACTGTGGTTTTTCCATGTGTCTTTAAACACTAAATCCAAACAGGATCTTTCTCTTCTACCTCCTGGTCCTGCTGGGAGGTAGCAGGACAGCAGGATGCTTCTCCTTCTGCTTTCCTAGCTTGAAAGGGACACGGCAGGGGCCACATTTCCAAACACATGGCTTTCCTCAGGAGGGTGTGCTGCTACTTATGGTGGTGGGAGAAGAAAACCTCCTGTCTGTAGGGAGCAAAGCTGTAGGACAGCTGTGGTTGCAGCCAGCTCACAGCATCATCAAGCAGGTAACTGGGGCCAGGTGTGATTGCTGAGCTGGTTTCCAGTTAAAAGCTGGTTTGCTCCAGACCTCTCCTGACCTTCAGCCTGGCAGACTGCTTTTTTGCAGGGGAAAGCAGCTCTGATCTCCACCTCCCTTCCTCGAAGCTCTTGTTTCCTTTCACCATGCCCAAGATAACAGCCTGTCTTGCTCTGTCATCATGTCTTTGTCTTAACCCTACAGATTTTTCCCTTCCCTAGGGAGCTGGATGCTTTCTAAATGCTTATTGACAGCATTTTGCAAGCATGATATATGATCTGGGTGTAGGAACACAGGAACCCAGGTGATGGCCCTTGCTGCCATCTCAGGGATGGCTCTTTGAGGCATCTCTTTAAAGGGTAGGCCCCAAGAGGTTCCTGGGCTCAGCACAGTCCTGTGCCCAGAGGATCAGTGGCAGGAGCTACCACAGGCACACCTGAGACCCATGGGTCCCTGCAGCTGCTGCCAGTGTTGCTGCTACATAAGCTGTTACTGGGAGATAGGGGTTGGTCTCTTCTCCCAAGGAATGAAAGACAGGACAAGAGGAAATGACCTCAAGTTGTGTCAGGGGAGGCTTAAGTTGGACATGAGGATCAATTGCTTCCTTTTGAGGGTTGTCAAGGCCTGGAGAGTGCTGCCCAGGGCAGTGATGGAGTCCCCCACCCCTGGAGGGGTAGATGTGGTACTGAGGGACCATGGTTTAGTGGTGACCTGGCAGTGCTTGGTTAACAGCTGGACTTGATGATCTGTAAGGTCTCTTCCAACCAAACCCATTCTATGCTTTTATTCTGTGATCAGCATTCTTCAGGGCACCTGAGAGGTCTCCCCTTCTCACCACTCCCAAAGCATCCCTCCTCCCTGTGTGCTTTGAAGATTTCAAGGCCATAACCTAGCCAGGAGCTGCTGGGCAGGATGGTGCCAAGCATGGGGACCTGCTTTGGATGGGCCCTCAGCCAGTGCTGTGACTGCAACCACAGCTTTGAATTTAGCAAGCTGTGGACTTTGCTTTCTGGTCACCAGCCTTTGAGTACCTCCTATTGATTTGTTTGTGAAAGGGAAAAACCAGTGTGCTTGGAGCATGAGACAGACAAGAGAGTTACCTGTTGGGATGGAGAGCTGCTGCCAAGGGCTGGATGGAGATGGGGATGGGAGGCAAGGTGGTCCTATGGCAGAGGACTACCAGGTTAAAATCTCCTGGGGATGGAGATCTGATTTATTTCACAGAATCAGAGAGCAGATTTCTAGCTGGATTTATTTCCCACATGGGACCTGTCCTCCAGCTCAGGTGAGGGTCTCTGCAGGCCCAGTCCAGGGTGGTGCCTCTAAGAAAAAGCTTTATGTGACAGATGAAATGCACCTGGGACCAGAAAGGCTCTTTGCTATCAAGGGGGATGGAGCAGCACACACATGAGCTTGTCAAGGTGGTGGCAGCCTGGCTGTGCATGGGCTCTTTCAGCACACAGGTGACAGCAAAGGGCAGCAGGGTCCCTGCCATCCCAGGGTGCCAGATCCTGGGTGGCAGCTGTCCTGGCCCTGTTCTCCATGTCCCTGGACCAGCAGAGGGCAACAGTGACCTTTGCAACTGGCTGTCCCCAAAAGAATCACCATCCCCTCACGGGGGGCTTCTTGGCCAGGACATCCTGGCTGCAGAGGACAGTGGGGGCTCAGAGGTCCCATGGCAATACTTGCCCTCTTCATCTGCTGTGCAAAGTGATGGGGTTTATGTTTGACCAGGCATGGTAACCCCATTGATGGGGTGATGATTTCCACCTTGGAATGGGTCCAGAGGAGGCCATGAAGATGATCAGGGGGCTGGAGCACCTCCCCTGTGACAAAGACCTGAGAGAGCTGGCCTTGTTTGGCTTGGGGAAGAGAAGGCTCCAGGGGGACCTTGTAGCAGCCTTCCAGTACCTAAACAGGGCTTACAAGAATGCTGGAGATGGACTTTTTACAAGGACATGGAGTGTTAAGACAAGGGTTATGGCTTTGAACTGAAAGGGGAGATTCAGACCAGATATGAAGAAGAAATTCTTCCCTGTAAGAGTGATGAGACAATGGGATGGGTTGCCCAAAGAGACTGTGGATGTGCCAGCTCTGGAGGTCTGGGACTTTGAGCAACCTGCTCTAGTAGGAGGTGTCCCTGCCCATGGCAGGGGGTTTGGGACTAGGTGATCCTTAAGATTCCTGCTAACTCAGACCATTCTAGGATTCATTGATAGGAATCTTCACCTCATCAGTGGGCTCTAGGGTGGAAATCATCAGCTCATCAAAGGGCTCCGAGGTTCACATTGTCACACTATCATCAGGCTCCTGGGTGGGGTATATAGGCAGGAGAGCTCCTCTTTGCCCAGACCTTGGGCTGGAGCAGGGCTGGCTCTTCTGCTGGAGCTGCCTTGGAGGGTGATGGTGTTGATGTCAGCAGAACTGCTGTGGTCCTACACTGTGCACTCAAGATGGCTATGGTCCCAGGTAAGGACTGCTGTAACACACAGAAGGCTGGCTGCTGCCTTCAAGCCCACCTTGGAGTTGTGCTGCCTTGTGAGGTTTGTGGGTGCACGTGTGCACGGATGTGCAATAGAACATGGTGGTGGTAGAGCAGGTCTTGCAGTGGTACTGGAGGAGGACTGGGCAGTGGGAGATGATCACACAGTGAGAGCTGGTCACAGGCAGATCTAACTCAGCTGTATTGTAGGGGCTGAACCAAGATGAACACCAAGGAACCTGAAACCTAGAGAGGATGTGAACCAGCAACCCCTCTGCAATTACCCTCCTGAACCAGCCAGCAGCCCGAAGTCACATTCTCCTTAACGAAATAGCTCAGTACCTTGGCCCACAGGAAGGTCAAACCCGGAGCGGTCGTTAGCCGTCGCATCGACTTCCCATTAGCACTCCTGAGCTGCGCGGAGAGAAAGTCTGGCAGCCGCAGCCCTGCCACCTTGGCCAGCCGTGGTGGGGGGAGGTGTGCAGGGGGAGGGGGGCTCCTTCGATCCACCCAGCCGTGGGAGGCCGATCCATTTGCTGAAATGAATGGGAAATGGTTGAAAGGCTAAACCTCAAATTAGCTATTGACTATCTGCCCGGCCCGGCAGCGCTACCTGCTGCAAACCCAGCCCTGCTTCCCATCGTCTGCGGGGTGCACAGGGGGTCTGACCCCACCCTAGTCATGCCAAGGGGCTGTTGCCATCTCATCTGGTGGCTCAAAGGGGTGTTGGAGCCAGTATCAGCTTGGCATAAGGTTTTGTCCTGCCTGCTGGACTTGCTCGTCGGGGAGCTGGAGCCCCGGGCTGAGGCTGCGCGCTCCAAGGCGAGACAGTTGGGCTGAAATCCTGCCGTCACGCTCCGGTTAATATTAAACCATTAAATGTGCTCAGCTCTTAATAGAGGGGCTGGTTGGAGGCTTAACCCTCTGTGTGCCAGCAGACGCTGCTCCTCTGCTGCTCCTCTTGCAGGTAATGGAATAGGCTGCCCAGGGAGGTGGAGTCACCATCTCTGGAGGTGTACAACAAACCTGTAGATATGGCACTCCAGGACATGGCTTAGCGGCCACAGTGGTGTTGAATTGGTGGTTAGACTTGATGATCTTAGAGGTCTTTCTAACTAAAACAGTTCTATGATTGCTGTCCTGGTTTGCCCATCCTTGCTGCCTAGGTGCATTTGAGCTGCAGGAAGCTTTCATCTCCTTTGGGTGTTTGGTTTTTATCCACCCTCCAGATTCTAGAATCATATAATTGTTTTGCTTGGTAAAGACCTCTAAAATCAAGTACAACCATCAAGTCAACACTACCATGGCCACTAAACTATGTCCCAAAGTGCCATGTTTACATGCTTTGTGGAGACTTTCAGGGATGGTGACTCTACCACCTCGCTGGGCAGCCTGTTCCAATGCCTCACCACTCTTTCAAGTGAAGAAATTTTTTCTCTTATCCAACCCAAGCCTTCCTTGGTGCAACTTGAGGCTATTTACTCTCATCCTATCACTTGTTACTTAAGAGAAGGGACCAGGTCCCACCTGGATCTGACCTCCTTTCAAGGAGTTTTAGAGAGCCAGAAGATCTCCTCTCAGCCTCCTTTCCCCCAGACTAAAAAAAAAAAAAAAAAACGCAGTTCCCTCATCTGCTCCTCACAAGACTTCTGCTCTAGACCCTGTTCTGCCTCTTTCCTTGGTCACAAATTCAAAGGCACCCTGCAAAATGCTTTTAAAAGTCTGTTCACTCAAAATCCCGTGATACTTGGCAAAAAATGGTGTTTGAACAACTTGAAACTGTGCTTTCAAGACAAGACAGCTGTTTAATCGCAGCCCCAACGCGAAGCAGCCTCCATCACGCGACTGGTAGGAGCTGGGCGCTGACTGCGTGCTTGGCCTCTGATCCCCTTTAATCTCAGCACTCAAAGGATTTTTTGGTTTGATTTCCTTTTATTTTCCCCCACCCAGCTTGGAATCTGCAACCAATTTGTTGTTGTTGTTTGGGAAATAAACCCCAGGGAAAAGGTCTGGATCCGGCGCAGCCAGGATCTCACCGGCTCTGCCGTGCCGCCTCCCAGTTACCCCAGTGCCAAAAAACAAAGCTGGTTTCCCTTTGCCCATCCTGCTCTGCTTTTTTTGGCCCGTCTCTTCCCCGCCCTGAAGGAGCCGATGACTTTCACATCTGCTACTGCATCTGTTTTACCCATTGGGTCACAGCATGGGGATAATTTCAGCTGGGAATGGGAGCCCACGGGCAAGCTGGGACTGGGGGGAAAACTTCCTTTGAGAGTTCCTCACTCTGGGAGGAATTAAATGCGAAAAAGAAAGGGACAAAAAAAAAAAGGGTAAGAGTGTATGAGCAGTTGGGTGTCCCACCTGGGTTTTGAGTCCTTTCAGGGGTGATCAATCCAGCCTGTGACTTTAGACAGTGAGCATGTGATAGGGATGCTGGTCACACCAAGCCAGGCTCCTTTCAGAGCATTCTTTTGGGGATGAGGAGCACTCAGTGAGGCTGGCGAGCTGCTTGGCTTCTGAGGATGTGGTGATGTTATTGCAGATCATGGCCCCAAGTTCCCTGCAAAAACCCATCACTTCTACACCTGGGTTCTGCATCCACCATGGCTGCTGCCCAAGGTGGGTCCAGTAGCAGCTTGCAAAAAGGCAGCTAAGACCCTGGCCCTGGATTAAAGCACAAGGAAAGGTTTGCATTATTGGAGGTTGTCCTCAAGTTGTGGTGACATGGGCTGGTGCCCCAAGCAATTGCTGGCTGTGAACCAGGACCCCCAAGGCAGCAGCATCTGTTCCCTTGGCTCTAACAGCCCAACAAGATGTGGTCAAGGTGGGAGGGCTGAGCATCATTGTGATGTCTGGGGACATCAGCCATTTGGGATTGTGCATAGTGTCCTCTCTGGCTGTCTTGGGTTCCCGAGAAGACCCCTTGCTGCTGCATTAAGACAGAGGTGGCTTTGGCCAGCCTCTCCTGCATCTGCAGTGCTTCAGGCTATAGGAACCTTTCCCTGTGCCTCTCCTTGCCCTACCGAGCTTTACCCTAAGTCTCCAGGCTGGTCCTGCTTGGACCTTGCACCCATGATGAACTGTTAGCTATGCTTGGCTCCAGCCACCACCTTTGACTTCTCCTTGGAGGCTGCACCAGCCTTTCATTTTGCTCTCCTTGGCCGTGCCATGAGCCTTTTCAGGCAAACATTAAAGCCTTTGTCTGGTTGGGAGCACGGAACAGACCATTTAGAAGGAATTAGTGGTTACATTGAAAGGGGAAAATAAGGGCTCCTGGGTTAAATGCACTTTAAATGTCTTAATAATTGCAATTGGCCAACTCGTTCCTCCCCGGAGCCAAAAGCCTGTAATATGGGAAGCTTTTCTCCTAATCAAGAGCAGCACTGATACCTTATGTAGGAAGCCACATAGGATGGAGAGAATTATTTCTGGGAGCTCAGCAAGCAGAACTGCCTGTCTGTCACCCCCTAGCCACCGGCCAGCCCCTCTGAACCTGCTGGTCACCAGTGCAACCTGGATATGGCTTGGGATGGCTGCATGCCACCTTCATCCCAGGTTATGTGTCCCCAGGAGACCTCAATCCAGCGCTCTGCTCTGAGCAACGACGGCTCTTTGCCTCCTGGTGTGACCCCCCGCAAAGCCCCCGGGTTGTCCCCCTGCCCGGGAAGCACCGCGGAGCCCCAGCAGCCACCGTGCTGCTGGCTGGGAGCCCGTTGGTGCCATCCAGGTGGCAGGCTGAGCCCTGGCGCAGACACATGCCGGCTCCCTGGCTCCAGCCGCCGCACAGCCACGTCATCCATCAGCGATGACAAGCTCCTTTTGCAAGGAGCCTTTGTTGGCACCCTGTGCTGAGCTGCGGAGGGGGGGTGGGGGTGGAAAATGGGTTCTCGCTGGCTTGCAGCAGACCTCCAAGGCGAGAGCATCAGCCCAGCAGCCGGGGGAGGGAGGTTAAAAGGTGCAGCTTGGAGGAGGTTAAAAGCAAAGCAGCTTTTAATTTATAACGTGGCCGAAAGAGAAATTGTAGCCAAAAAAGATAAAGATGCTGGAATAGCTGGAATTCTCCAGCCGCTGTGACTCCAAAGGGTAAAGCTGTTGGAATGTGTGTGTATGTGTGTGTGTGTGTGTGTCTGGGGGTGAGGGGTTTTGCTCTCTGCCTCCCCTCCAGGGTGTCTCCCATGTCTCTTCTGCAAGAAGCAGGAGGGATGGAGGTGGTGATGCCCCAGGGTGTTTATGTAACCATTTGCTGCATCAGAGATGGGACCACTGGGATGCAAGCCTGCCCTTGACCTGCCCCCCACAGCTGCTTTCAGTCCTGAGCTGGGACCTGCTGCCACACTGCCTAGACAAGGGCAGGCTTGGAGGTACTTGCAAAGAGAGGGATGGGGGCCAAAGTGCCTCCCTATTTGGGCTTGAAGCTTGGCCTGGGGTTTCTGCAACCAAAATTGAATGACTGCCCAAGGAGAATGGTCCAGGCTGCTCCTGGAAAGCAGAGAGAGCAGGGGCTCCTGGGCACCCACATCAGATAAGTGGGTGGCAAAGAAGGAGTGCAGGCCAGAGGGGAGGTCTGCTCCTCTGACAAGGAGTTGTAAGGCTGGGTCTGCCGTTTTGTGAGGGCTTTTGCATCTTGGGTTTCTCTGATCTGGGTAACCTTCAAGCAAGCCTGGCCTTTAACACCTGGCCACATCGCTCAGGGCTCAGGTCACCGACCCACAACAAAGATGAGCCTGGTCCCCATCTGCTCCCTTCCCTCTCCCCAGTCCAGTTACAATAGTCCATTCACAAAACCATCTTCCAGGTTGTGGCAGAAAGGAGGTGGGAAAGAACCATTCAACCCCTGATAAATGGGAAAAACACCTTAAAAGGCAGGGGGGAGGAGGGGGCTTGAATTGCTCTGTCCCTTCCCTGCCACACTTGCAGTGATAGGGCAAAATGCATTCCAGTTCCATAGATGAAGTGGCTCAGGTGAGAAGGTCTGAGCTAATGCTGCCTGTGCCACCTCCCCATGCTGTGCCACCTGCTCTGGGCTGGGAAAAATTGGCTGGAGCTTTTGCAGGGGTTTGGGGACCAAAAAGGGACAGATGCCACCAGCACACCATGTGTGTGGATGCTTGGTTGGAGCTGTTCATGTCTCTGCTCTGTGCTGGAGTATCTTTAGGTGTCCTCAAACCTGGTAGCATCAGCAGATGTGGGTCAGGAGGAGAAGTGTGTTGGAGCTGTGCTAAGTGCAGGACCTGGATGGGGACTGATCTCCCAGCTCCCGGCAGAAGCAGCCCCTGTCTGCTGGAGACACTCTAATCTACTCTCCTGGGTGCAAGCTGTTGGGGATGTCCATGCCTGAGCTGGTGGTCCAGGGCTTGAACAGGTCTGAGTCTCCTGCTGAAGCTTCACCAGCTCTGCCTGCACGGATGGATGCTCTGACCCAGTTCTTGGCTCTTTGCTCTCGCAGACTCCAGCCAGGCATGAAAACCAGAGTCAAGGCTGCCTTGACAGACACATGGGAGCTTCTGGGGTTTGTTTTCCATGCAGGGCTGGAGTGAGGTCAACCCCACAGCCAGAGGCAGTGCCAGTCCCTCCCTAGCTTGTTCCCTTCCCAGTATGGTACAAAATCATCCAGGGCATCCTGGGTGGTGCTGACCTGCCCAGGTTCAATCTGAGTTGCTGCTCTTTCAACTCCCTGCTTTTCATGGTTCATTTCCCTTTTCTTCAACTGGGAGACAGGACAAGAAGCTTCCTTGATGTTTAGATTTTTTTTTCTCCTTCCATGGTGCTTGTAACAGTGGATTTTGCACCTGTGGCTGCTTGATAGGTGTTAAAACAACAGGGTTTATTTGTTGTTTCACCTTCAGGCTGCCCAGCATCCCCTCCCTGGGGATGTTGGAGGCAAACCCCAGGGTCAGCAGCCCAAATTATACGTGCTGTGGTTTGGGGTTTTTGTGTGTATGTGTGATAATGGGCAGCAGTCACTGGGATGGCACAATCCTGCTGTTGGGGCAGAGAAGCTGGGATGTCTCCCTTTGTGATGTAGGATTTGCAGGGAAAAAAACTTACTTTATACTCCAGTGTTCTGCTCCCAGTCTGGATATGGGGAGTAGCACTGGTGAAATAAGACAGCCCTTTGCTCCTGTGAGTACTTAAGGAGCAAAGGTGCTGCTCAGAGCTTTTGGGCTTGAGTGATAGGCCCTCCAGAAAGTACTTTTCTCCCCTAGCTGCTTTGATAGTTCTGAGAGATACCTCAGTAGCCATTTGGCATCATGGTCAGATCTGAGTGAAGCTTTGCACAGCTTGACTGAGCTCCTGGGCTGGAGAAGACCTTGCTATTACATCCAGGGAGAAGGGAGGGAGATAAAATCATCCTCCAGGGAGAAAAGCTCTTATTTTGCAGTGCCTACAGGGAAATAGGAAAGAAGAGGTATATACTTCTTCCCCTCCCCATCACAGTTAGAGCTTCCAGCATCCTTCTGGCCAATGAGGAAGCTCTTCCCCTGCCTCCCCCCAGATCAAACCCAAGCTCTGCCCAGGCTGTGTTCATCCCAGGCCAGGCTTTAATACAAATAAGAACATTACCAGGAGCAAACGTGTGCCACAACTTCCCTAGTCCATTCCTGCACCTTTCTTATTTGAGTGATTTAGGGGAAAAAAAAAAAAAAAAAAAAAAAAAAAAGAAGTAAAACCAGGGCTGAGCCCTCCCTCCTTGCCACTGCCACGTAATTAGTGTTACAGCAAAACCACTAATGTCATTGCTGGAACAGGAACTCCTCCAGCTGCTGGCCTGGGAAACAAAAGGGATGGCTTTTTTTTTTTTTTGCCTTCCCCCACGGTTTTATTGTTGTGGGAATACCCAGTGTCCCAGCTCACAGCCCTGTCAGACAGATGTTTGTGGCCTGCCTAGGTCCCTGCTCCTGAAATCCCATCCCTTTTGCTCCCAGGCTTTCCTTAGTTCTTCCCTTTTTCCCCCTTGTGATGGAGGTTTGCCCTTGGCTGGGATGAGGATGCAGATCTTTTCTCTACACCCATCCTCAGTGGCTGCTAGCCTTCCATAGCCTGAGTTGGAGCACCAGAGGAAATCTCCATGGATAAACCTGGGAAGCAGTGATGGGGAGGGCTGCTTTCCCTGCTAGAGGCTTCTTTTGCTGCTTAAAAAAAAAGCTGCCTTATTTCCTTATTTTTACCCAGGCTAGGTAACACCTGAGATCTTTGCTGCAGCAAAACCTCTGGCTGCACCAAATCCAGCAGGTCCAAACTCTGGGAGGGTGCCTGTGGCCCAGCGTGGGGATTTATTTCATGCTAAAATTAAAGCCACTCATCTCTGCTCTGTTTTCACCCTGCAATGTCTCACAGGCACCACTGAGCTTTTCCTGGCTTGCTTTTTCTTTTCTCTTTTTTTTCTTTTTTTTCTTTTTTAAGCTCAAGTCTAAGCTTTGAAACAGCAGCTCTGTCCCTCTGCTGGGACAGTGGGTAAAGATAATGCTGGGGAGATGAAAGGGGATTTGCCATTTTTAGTTTTAACTGCTGGAAGTTCTGCTTTTTTGGCATGTGGTCAGGGCATTGCAGGGGGAGGGGGTAGTTCCCTTTCTCCCCCTCCTCTCCTCCCCAGGCTCGGCTGTTGGCTTTGGCGTGGTGCAGGCATCCTGTGTGCAGAGCTGCCTGAGCAGCAGAGTGGCTTTGCCAGATGGGAAACGTGTTGTTTTGCAGCTTGTGGTAAATAATTTCTAATCCATAATCCGTGACACAGAAGGGCTCTGTGGCAGAGGATGAGGTGATGCTCCGGGTGTTCCATCAGGAGCCATCCGGGGGCTGCCCCGCTGAGCATCGCTCCTGTGCTGCAGCGTGCCCTCAGGTTGCAAAACCCTGCTCTGGGCTTCCTTTTTCCCCCCATCAAATCCAGTAAACTCACTGGTTTTCCAGAGGTTGGGCATCAGGATGGCAGCAGGGGAAAATTCTACCTCCAGCTCTGACAGGGTTATGGTTCTGCAGCCTGAGATTTCCTTCCATCCCTGCTTTTTGTCACAGTGCTTGTACCCGCAGATGCTTTTGCTGTCCATGTAACTGCCTGAGAGATATTTATTTGTTGGAAAAGGAGTTAGTGCTTGACTTTAATCCTGCTGAGCTTCCAGCTTTGCTGCTGTACAGCAGTGGGGAGTTCCCCAGGCACAACTCTCCTGCTGAGCTCTGTTTGGGGCACAAAAGGGAAACAATTTTCTTTCCATGGGCTGGTTCCTCCTGCTTAGTATTTCCTCCACAGCTCTTCTGGTCTCTCTTCATCCCATAGCCCAAGGGCTTTTCTTCCTTTCCCTCACTGCTCTTGCATTTCTGAGCTTGCCTTCACTGCAGGAAGCAGCATTGGGTGGCAGGGCTGCCTGCTGCAACCCCTCCTCCATCACCTTTGCATCCTTTCTGCTTGTGCCTCTCCCCGCTGGTGTGCAGCGAGCCGAGAGGTTTGCATTGATCCATCTGCTACCATGCTTGGATCTCCTTCCCAAGGGATTTTAGCTTGTTTCAGAGCCCAGAAGCATGTAGGAATTGCTTGCTCTATCTTTCATGTGCCTTCCTCTGTGCTGAAATTCATCTGCTGCTAGCTTGCCTGAGGCCCTTCCCCAAAGCCCCCTGAATGTGGTCAGAAGCCCCTTCCAGCCTGCTCCTGAGTGCTTGGCTGGATCAAGCCTCAGTTCCTTCCCTCTGGAGCCATTTGCAGCCCTCCCAACATCACTGACCTCCTGAGAGGCTGTGGCACCATCTGCAGCCTCCCACCCCCTGTGGCCCCTTCCATGCCATGCACTGGCTGCAGCGATGCCTTCGTGCACACATCCTGGCAAGCTCCTGTGCCAGGAGCCGTTAGTGGGAATATCTTGGCTTGGCCAACCTCCCCTAATTTCAAGGTTTGCATCCAACACACCCGTGCTGGCGCCCAGTGCTGTGTCTGGACTGCTGTGTGGGTGGTGGGGAGCAGGTTCAGAGAGTTTCCCTTTATGAGGCAGGAGGTAAAACGGCTTTCCTGGGGATTTTTTTTCAGCTGTAAAGCTGCTATTTCTTTTCCACAGACTCTCCAGTTCTGGCAGAGCCTGGGATATCCTGCTCTGGTGCAGTAGTGAGTGGTGAGGCAGAGTGGAGCTCCCCTCACCCAAATACCCTCTTCCAGTCAGTGCTGGTGGCTTGAAGTCCCTAAATTGGGGAGGGGAAGCTTCAACCACATTTATCCAAGCATTTCCAAAATATGAAGGGTTTGCCTTTGCATCCCAGCCTCTCTCCTTGGATATTCTGCCTCCTCCTCCCTCAACAAGAGTCTTGGTGGGATTCTGGTCATTCCCAGAGTGGTGGCCTGGGGGTCCCCTCTGCCCCATTTGAGGTGAAAGTGGCTGGTGCTCTGGGTTGGTATTTATAGGAACTGGCTGTCTCAGCTCTAGTTTGAGAAACCTCACGTAGCACCAGGCTGGATCTGTGTTCTCCGGGACTTTCCCTCCTGCATTTGTCAGTGTCAGCAGGAGTAATTCCATAACTATGCTGGGAGCAGGGGTGGGGACTTCACCCAGACTTTACGTCAATGTAAACAGCTCTAATTGGTGCTGGAGCCTCATAATTCCAGGATTTCCCCCCCCTGCCCGTGTGCATCGAGGAAATCTGCAGTGCCAAGGCAAAGGGTATTCTCATTCATAAATCCTGGGGCAGGGGGCTGGGGGAGCAGGGGCTCACCGCTGTTTCTTGCCTGGGGGTGCTTTTTATTCACACCCCCAGCCCCCCCAAATCTGACATCACTTTCTTAAAGCAGCAGTGGAAATGTGAGCGTCTAATGGTGAGTGCTGGGAAGAGAATACAGCCATTTACTGCTCAAAGACCATGCTGGGTATTGCCTGACGGCCCCTGGGACGTTTCCTGCCTCCACAGGGAAATTGTTTGATGGTGTGTGAACTGATTGTGTGACTGCATCCCCATCTGGTCCTTGCTGGGAGGCAGAGCAGGCTGCCTGCACCCAGCATGGGGGCTATGGGGACAGGTTGGTCCCCAGGAGAGGGCGATGAGCTCTGCTTACTGGTGAGCACCACCCAGGAGCTGCTTGTATTTGCAGTGGGAGCTTGATGTGTCCCATACTAGGAGAAAGCTGGGATGGGGGACAGGTTGGTGGTCGTGTCTAGCAGGGTGTCACAGAGGTGGGAGTGTCTGACTCGCTCCCATGGCCAAATCTAATCTCTTTGCCCTCGTGGGAAGGTGAAGCCACACAGGTGACCTTCACCAAATCTCTCTGTGCTCCAGAGTGAAGGTGAAATCACCCAGGTTATCACATCCCTCTGATCTGGTGTGAAGTTGGAGCCACCCATGTCAGCTTCACCCATGCAAGGGCTGCAAAGTCAAGTTGAGGCCATGCATGAGTGTTTGCCTTGCAGGGTACTTGTTGGCTGCAGCTGACACTGTGTGGGAAGGTGTAGAACCCAGGGTGATGCTGCCAAGCATCTTGCTGAGCATCTTCCAGCATCTTCAAGCCTCCTGAGCACCAAACCAGACAAGCTGGACAGGTCCTGGCATGAGCTCAGGCAGACATCAACTGCCCACTCCTCCCCTGCGTCTGGGAGGGTGCAGGGATGGGATTTGCCCATGATTCCTGCAGGATCCAGCTTTTTTCCATGTGTGGTTTGCTTTGGGTTTTTTTTGTTTTGTTTTGTTTCCAAAGGGCTTGGAGGAGGAACTGTTTGGCTGGGCAGCCTCCCCACTTGCCTTTCCTGGCCTCCACTGTGCAGGATTTGCAGGATTTGCAACCTGGCTGAGCTGGCAGCAGCTGAACAAGGAGCTGAAGCAAGGCAAGGGGCTGGGGGCTGCCAAGCTATGCTTGGGGGGTGGGGCACTCCCCAGCCCAGGGGTCCCAGGAGCTGGCTGTCAATCACTCACTTGCACTGAGGGTTCTTTCCTTCTGATGAAATTAGGCTCATAAAAGCAGAAAGACCCAAACTTGGCAGCAACCAGGGCAGGGTTACGCTTGGCTGCAATCGCACCCGGCAGCTGCCACATCCCCCTGACCCGCAGCGAAGGTCGGCAGCCTTGGGATGTGGCTTTGGTCTGATGCTGTCTGGCTGCTCTGCTGACCAGGGGGTGGGGGTGAGTGTGGTTTCTGGGGGTCCCGTGGATGGCAGCGTGGCTCCTACTTCTCCTTTTGAGGCTGTGAGGCTGGCTTGGTGGGTGGGAGGGGTTGTGGTCCCTTTTCTACGCTGCTGTTTCACTTCTGGTGCCCAGAAATAGATTTGAATCCTTCCCCCTGAAAGAGCTGAAGTGAAATCCAGAGGAAATTGGCCATCATGGCCACATCTGTGTCCCAGTGCTGGGGGCTGCTGGCAAGACTCTGCATCTGCAACAGGACAAAGGGTGAAGGGTTTAAACTAAAAGAGAGAAATGTAGATTGAATAGAAGGAAGAGAATTTTATGCTGAGGGTGGTGAGACACTGGCCCAGGCTGCCCAGAGAGGTGGGAATTGCCCCATCCAGGAACCATTCCAGGTCAGATTAGGGCTCTGAACAACCTGCTCTAGTTGCAGATGTTCAAGCAGTGGGCTTGGACTAGATGACCTTTAGAAGTCCCTCTCAACCTAACCCACTACTTGAGTCTACTATCCCAGGATCCTGATGCCATAACAGCTGCCCTGCTAGCAACAGGGATGGAGAGAGGGATGCTGGAGCAGGGGAATACACCCCCAAAAACCTCCATGGAGATTTTGGTTTGGATGCTTATGCATCTTTCGGTATCTCTCTGTTCCCCATCTTTCCTTCACCCTGGGGTGAAGAACTTGCCTGCTCATGTAGCCACGCTGAGTGGGAGCAGATTGCCCTCTCTGGGGCATATTTTTTTGGCTTTTGCAGCCTGATCAGCCCTGTGCTCACATGCACCAGAGGAACTCTGGGTATTGTGTAGGACTCCAAAGAGTCACCTTTCCCCCTGGGTGCCAAGGGGAGAAATGTTGGCTCTGCCAAGGAGTTCCCAGATGGGACAAGGCGTTAATGCCACAGGAGAAGTCGGAGATATCATCTCACAGACCAGAAATGGTCCTGGCAGGGCTGCTCTGATAGGGAGATACCTTGCAGCCTGGCAAGCTGCTGCTCAGGAGGCAGCTGGGGCCAGGTTGTTATATTGAGGATATACAGGAAGGATGAAGCTTGTGGTCATTCTGGGATTGAATGGGTGTGATGGGAGATGACTGCAGATGCAGACAGGAGATACCTTGGTCCCCAGGAGCCAGCCTTGTCTTGATGTGATGGGGCCTGTCTGGGTGTACCTTCAGCTTATAGTCACACCTCGTGTGAGGTGCTTGAGTGCACTGCTGGCAATGGAGATGCCTTTACACAGCTGCTGGTCAGCCCTGAACCACTGTCCATAGCCTAGGACACCAGCACCTTTGTCCTGGTGCAGTACTTCTAGGCAAGACCTGCTTGAATGGCAGGTGGGATTTGCTGTCTGCTCCCCAGGATGGTGACTTCCCTGGAGCCAAGGTTCTGTCCGTCCCACAGCTCCATCACTGAGTGATCCCACTTGCCTCCCACTCCCTGGGTGCCACGATGGATGGCAAAACCATGCCACCAAGGTGGAGGATCCTAGCACCTGCCTGGGGTTCGTGTGGCAGGTGTGGGTGCAGCTGAGATGTTTCTGACCTGCTTTCAGCATCTGGGCTGCTGCTGCTGTGGGGGAGGGGGGTTGGGTTTGGCTGGAACCAGGAGGGTTTGGCCAAGCAGGGGGCTGACGGGTGCACTCCTGCCCATGCCCTGGGCTTACCAGGGTAAATCCGGCATTAAACAGAGCTGGGCTGTTTATTTAAAGCATGTTTTGGTGCCTCTCAGCTCTGCTGCTGGAGGGGAAAACCCTGGAAAAGGCAACAAGCAGAATCTAGGTGTCCTTGAGCAGAAGCAGAGGGTCCTGCCCCGGCTCGAGCGGCGCCAGGACAGGCTGGGACTGGTGTCACCCTGCCCTGCAGCCTGCTTGAGCCTCTGTCCCCCTGGCTGACTTTGACGTATCGCAGATGTTGTCTTTCCAGGCTGGTCAGTGGAAGAGGAATGGCTTCGTATACGTCGGAAGCACTGTAAATCACTGCGATGGCTTTCTCAGAAGGGCTTCCAGCCAGGGCTATAAACATATTGCCTTGGGCCAACGTGACATCCGTGGAGCTCCCAGGCCGTCCACCCTGCCGGCGTGCAGCTCAACGGCTCCCTTCCATCCAACTAGCACTCAACAGCTGATAACTTTTTTTACCACCCCCCCTCCCCCTCTTCTCTTCCAAAGAGTTGAGCTGTTCTTCCAGCTGAAAAGCTCAGAAGGGCCTCCAGCCAACAGCTTAAAACCCAAGATGCAGGATTTGAGAGCTGGGTGGTTTAGTGGTTACAAAACACATGTGCTGGGGTTCAGGTTGCTCCGGGACCCCCATCATGGGCCAGGTTCCTCCAAGCAGGAGCATGGTCCCTCCCCAGTGAGCAGAGAGTCTGGTAACTCTGGGAAAGGCAATTTATTTCTCTTTGTCAGGACAACTCCCACTTCTTTGGGGGGAAAAAGGTAAAAAAAACACTTTTTTTTTTTTTTTAAAGCCATAGTCATCCCCCTCCACTCTTCACTGTGTTTTCCCACCAGCAGAGTTAGGAAATCATGTTTTACATCACTTTGGCTGCTGACCCTTGTGAGAGATGCTGGATTTTGAACAGAAGAGCTGGAAGGGGCCTTCTGAGCTCACCTCAAGTCCAGGCAAGGAGGAGTTGTCTCATAAAGAGGTTTAGTAAGTAGCTTGGTCCAAAGAATATGGTATAGAGACAATTCCAAGGTGATGAATGCCCTGGTTGTATTGTGTAATATGAAGTCTTCTGCTGGGGAGAAGATTTTTCCTGTGAGTGCTCTGTATTTCAGAGTCACTGCACCCTTCAGAACCTTCATGAAAGATTTATCTTTCCAGAAAGTTTGCAGAGGATGTGGGAAAAGAGAAATTGGGGATTTAAATTTAAACTTGTCAGTTTTTGGTCACTACAAACCTGGTGTATTCTTCCACAGATTGCAGCAGGGTGGTTGAGGGCCTAGGGGAGATAATGGGGCTGGGACCTCCACGGGTGCAGAAGGATTTTCCAGTTCCCTTTTCTAAGCATCTCTGAGCCCTGCTGGTGATTGCTGCAGGGTCTGGCTAGGGTAATTTTCTGGTCCCAGTGGATCTTTCCATATGTGTGGCTGCTTGGCATAAGTCCCTGTGAGTAGTGGAGCCACATGCCCTTGGGATACCAGTAAGAGCCATGGCTTTGACCCTAGACAGGTATTTGCTGTCTTTCAAAGGCAGAACACTGGCTTCGATGCTCTGTTCCCTGCTTTGCCTTCAGCTTCTCTGTGTGGTGGCCCTGAGAGGTTTGGGTACTCACCTGTGCTGAACAGCCCAGCTGGTGGGTGTTCCATGCAGCATGGAATTACTTTGCTTGGAAGAGACATTTCAGATCATCAGCTCCAACTGTTAACCCGTCACTGCCAGGTCACCACTAAACCATGGTCACTCAGCACCACATCTACACAGCTTTGAAACCCTTCCACAGGTGGGAACTTCTGCAGTGCCTGTTGCAGGGCTTCACAACCCTCAAGGAGAAGAAATTTCTCTTAATATCCACCCTAAGCCTCCCCTGGCACAACTTGAGGCCTTTTTCTCTTATCCTGTCTCTTGACCTTTGGGACAAGAGACTGACCCCCATGTGGCTCCAGCCTCCTTTCAGGGAGTTGTAAAGCCAGAAGGTCTCATCTCAGCCTCCTTTTCTCTGGGCTGAACAACCCCAGTTCCTTCATCTGCTCCTCACGAGACTTGAGCTCTAGACCCACCACCAGCTTTGTTGCTTTTCTCTGGACCTGCTCCAGCACCTCAATGTCCTTCTTGGAGTGAAGGGCCCAAAACTGGACCGAGCATTTAAAGCACAACCTCACCAAGCATCCTCAGCATGCTGCCAGCAGCCTGGACCACCACTGGTGCAGGTGAGCTGCTGGCAGCAGAATCAGCCAGGAGCTGCTTCCCACCCCCGCCTCCTGCTCTCCCTCCCTCCCTCCCTCCCTCCCTCCCTCCCTCTCTCCCTGCAGAGCATTTGGACAAATAAAGTTCGGAAAAAATCCGGGCTGGAGCTGCTGACTCCTTGTGCAAGCGGTTTAAAATAGGCCACGCTGTTCCCGGCCGGCGGCAGCCAGCTGGCCCCGCGGCCTCCCCGCTGGAAAACAACCGGGAACAATAACACGGGAGCCCCGCGCTGCGCCGTGACCCGCGGCCGCCCTGCCTCCCTGCGCTGCCCGAACGCTGCGATGCGGCTGCCGGGGGGGCCGCCACGGAGCTGCTTGATGTGCTGGGGGGTGACCTGCAGACGTTTAATGCTGACCTGGCAGTGCTGGGTTAACAGTTGGGCTTGGTGATCTTAAAGGACTCTCTTAACCAAAATGATTATGTGGTTGATAAGTTTCTCCTTGCTGTGCAGGTGGGATGTCACTGGGGAGGAGAGCAGAGGCACCAGCGCTTGCATGCCCACAGTAACATCACCCCTGACAGCATCTCCCCCATCTTAGAATCATTTCAATTGGAAAACACCCTTAAGATCATCATGTCTAACCATTCTCTAACTCTACCAAGTCTGGCGCTAAACCTTGTCCCTCAGCACCACACTTCTGTGGCTTTTTAGCACCCCCAGGGGTGGAGGTTGAACCACCTCCCTGGGCAACCTGTTCCAGTGTTTGAGAACCCTTTCAGTGAAGAACTTCCTTCTAATATCCAACCAAAACTTTTCCAACTTGAAGCTGTTTCCTGTCATCCTATTACTTGTTCCTTGGAAGAGACCCACCCCCACCTGGCTCTAGCCTCCTTTCAGGAAGTTGTAAAGAGCCAGAAGGTCTCCCCTCAGCCTCCTTTTCTCCAGGCTGAACAACCCCAATTTCCTCAGCTGCTCTTCACAAGACTTGTTCTCCAGACCCTTCACACCTTCATTACCCTTTTCTGGACCCACTCCAGCACCAAAATGTCCTTCTCAGGATAAGGGCCCCAAAACTGAACTCAGTACTCCAGGTGTGACCTTACCAGTGCTGAATACAGGGGGACGATAACTTCCCTGGTCCTGCTGGTCACACTATTGATCCAAGCCAGGATGCCCTTGGCCTTCTTGGCCACCTGAGCACACATTGGCTTATGTTCATCTGGCTGCTGACCAACACCTCCAGGTCTTTCTCTGCCAAGCAGCTTTTCAGACACTCTGTCCCAAGCCTGGAGCATTGCAGGGGGTTGTTGCAACTGAGGTGCAAGACCCAGGACTTGATCTTGCACTGTCTGTGCCCATGTCTCTGTCTCTGATGGAGTCTCGGGCAGCCAACCCGCTGCTCCTCTTGCATTCCTGTATTTTTAATCCAAAGCAGGGCTGCTGGCCAGGAGCCCAGGGGGAAGCGGGCCCCAGGTGGGCTGGACAGCGAGGTGCCACGGGGCAGGACCGCGTCCCCCTGGGGCTGGCCGGTGCCGTCAGCCCACGGTGCCTTTTCCGTGCTCGGCGGTCCTTCGGGGACAGGAAGGGCTGCATTGTAAGAAGGGCCTTCCAGGATTTCCTCTGGCAGCCCTCGGAGCAGGATGCTGCCCTGCATCGGCTTGTGGGGGAACCTGCAGCCTGCATGGATGCTGGGGTGGCCTGGGGACCTTTCCAAGCCAGTTCCAGGGCAAACTGGGGTGTTTGTGGTAATCCCAAGGAGATTCTGCAAGGCATGGGCCAGTTCCCATGGCACAAGAGCTGGGGAAGAGGCGGGTGCCCCATCTACCCTGGCCTGATCTGGCACAACTAACTGGCTTGACCCAGAAGTTTTGTGCAAATGGGGTCCCCAGTGCAGGTGGTTTAGCTTGTGTCTGCTCCTCAAGATGATCATCAAGCATCTTTGGCAGCCGTATGGAGCAGTGTGCCAGCAAGAGCTTGGCTGGACACAGGGAATGAGGAGCGTGGTCCCTGAACCACAGGCATTGTGATGCAGTTTGTGAGGGTATGAGTGATGCACAAGGGACCAGTGACATGACCTCAGTCCAGGCCTGCATGCAAATATGGGGAGCAGCCCCATCACCATCCCTGGCTTGTTTCGTTATCCCTGGACACCTCTGCTGGCATCTGCTTTGCTTCCCCTTCTTGCTGTGCTCAGATCCTTCCTGATCTTCCTTTCAATGTGGAAAGCAGGGGAGTAAACTCATCATTCTTGGGAACTCAGAGGCCAGAGCTGTCTGCTGCAGCAGGAACACATCAGCCTAGAGCTGAGGCATCAACCAAAACCCATCTGAGGGGTGCAGCATCCTCCTCTGCCACCAGCTATGTGTGATATTGGCACTGCCACTTTTCCTCTTTCCTGCTCCCTTTTTCCCAGCTGCACCAAGCAGGGCAATTCCTTCTTGCAGGGACTAAATGGTTGTGTGCAACTTGCCTTGAAGAGCTCAGCACCTTGGCTGGGGGGAGAAGCAGGAGGATTTGGCAGCCAGGACCAGGCGGATTAGCAGAGATTTGTTGGATCTCAAGGAGAGAGGTGCCAAGTTTTATGCTGGAGTTGAAATCCTGCTGCAGAGGATCCTGAAGGATGCTGCAGGTCCCTATCAGCTCACTGCAGTGCCTGGGACCTGGGGCTTTTTGTGTGGAGAAACCACAAGGAAATGCCACAGAGGCAGCTTTTGGCTTGCATGGGTTTGAATAGGCATCATGGGCTCCTTGCTGGCATAGCCAAGGCTATCAGGTTGTCCATGTTCCTGTATCCCCCATCCCAGGAGATGATGCTCTGCAGAGCAGAGGGAGATGGAGCAAACGGGTGTGCAGGAGATTGAAACCATCTTGGCTTTAAGCCATACTGGTGCTGAAATGCCCTTCACCAGCAGGGCAGGGGGTGAGCTGGTACCCCCAGCAGAAGGAGCCTGCAACATCTTGTGTAACAAGGAGTGAGCATCAAAGGGAAATGCCTGAGCGAAGCAATAACCCTCGCTAGCAACAACAAAAAAACCCTCTCCCCTTTCATTTCCCTCCCTCCCCTCTTGACCTTGAAGAATGCTGGAAGGTGTCATGTCATCAGCATTTCCCAGCCGCTGGGAGCTGGAAGGGAGGAGGGGGGGTGGGGGGTGTTTTTTTTTTTTTTTTCTTCCTTCAGGGCACCCTGCCAAGAATAACAGCCGACTCCAGCAGGTCGGCACAGGAAGGGAACGGCTGGAACCTGATTTGCAGTCAGACGCTTGGAAAGCCAGAATGCGTTTTATTGAAGAGGTCTCCAAGGAGGCATAAACCTTTCCCTAAAAAAAAAAAAAAAAAGAGGCAAAAAAAAAAAAGGCAAAAAAAAAAAAAAGGCCTTTTTGATGAACCTGTAAATTTTTTTAATATGTATTCGGAAAAAACCAAAAGTCTTCCAGATAAACTTGCTTTTTAGTTCATGGTTTTGATTTATAGCAGGGATGGGATTAAGCAGGAATGGGGAGAGGTTGGGAATGGAGACTCCATCCCTGGTGCCTGCTGATTTGAGGATGGCAATGAGCACCATCCCCTTGGATGAAGGCACTTTGCCCAGTTGGGATAAGGCTCCGTGTCCTCTGCTGCATCCTTCAGGATGGATGCACTTAGCAGAAGGCATTGTAGACGTGATGCTGAGGGATGTGGTTTAGTGGTGACCTGGCAGTACTGGGTTAATGGTTTGACTCAATGAACTTAAAGGTCTCTTTGAACCAAAATGATTCCATGATTCTGTCAGAGACATGCAGGGGCAGTTCCTCCTGGGAAGAGGATGTGTTTGTCCAGGAGACAACCATAGCACAGGTCAGGAGGTTCAGTGTCTGTATCATAACCAGTGCTGCTGAGTCCAGCCTTGGCTGGAGGCATGGGGAAGTCTCCAGAGCAGGGACCACTGAGCACTGAGAGCGTCTGCACAGCTAGAGAGGGGTGAATCCTACTGGAAACCCACATTTGGTTGCAATAGTGATAGCAGGAAACAGGGATGCACTTTAACCAGACAGGAGCTGTAGAAGAAGGTCATGCTTGGCCCATGGGGAAACTGCAGGAGGATGGAGGACTTCATCGAACCAGTTACCTACCAAACTGAAGACGGGGCTTTGGGGGCATGTAGGGAGAAGGGCTTGGTACAAGGAAGGGATGAGCTGGTGGATATGGGAATTTGGGAATTCAGAGTGCATGTTCCTGCAGATTAGCCCCTTTGCCTCAGTTTCCCCAGGTGAGATGGCTACATCCTGGTGTCCAAAGGGGTGTGTCTGTGAGGGTTAATGGGATCCAGTGTCATGCAGGGAAGGTGAGCCCACAGCAGCAGGGATGAGTGCCTGCTTCACTTGCATGGCCAGCACCTTTCCCAGGCATCTATGCTTGCCATAGCACATCCAGACCCTGCATGGGCTGTGCTTGTCACTGTGAGGCCCTGGGTTTCTGTCCCATCATTGCCAACCAAAATCTTTCTAGTGCTGAAGTTTCTATTCTCATCCTTTGTCTGCAGAAGGGACAAGTGATTCCTGATCTACTCCAGCTTGTGTTTACCAACCTGCCTTCAAAATAGACACAAAACAAACCCCTGTCCATCGCCTGGCCACCCGACAGCACAGGAGAACCTCCCAAACAAGCACTTCCACCAATTCTTAGAGTGAAGACACCGGCAGCAGCCCTTGATCTCCAGTCCTGGTGGTGAACCTGCTGAGCTCCCAGCCCTTGGTCTCCTAATCTCCTCCTGCAGCTTGCTAAATCCTGCAAGATGTTCCCAATAATGAGGGTGGGATGGGCTTGGTTTGTTTGCAGAGCTTCATCCTTGGGGACATCTGGTTCCCTTGGCTCGCCTGAGCTTCAGATAAGCAGCGGTTGGCTTTGGAGAAGCAAAGACCATGGATGTGTGCACCCCGTGAGACATCGTGGGGTGCCAGCAAGGTTGGGGTGATGATGGGGCTGGGGCGCTGCTGGCTGGGTGCTGTGCTGACAGCTCAGCTCCTCCCAGCTGATCTGCATCCCGCTGCCTGGAAGCCCCATGGAGAAGGGGATGTCCTTGCTGGGATGTGGTGAAGCCGTGCAGCTCTCCAGCTCCCTTTTAATTCCTTTCCCAGCTGCGTTGCCTCATCGCCATGACCAGGCTGTAACCGGAGCGGGTCAGCATTTTGCTGATGGAGTGTTTTTCCATCGGGAAATACCAATTTCTGTGGGAACATCTCCATTTTGACCAAATTTTTCTCTTTTCTCTTTTCTTTTCTTTTCTTTTCTTTTCTTTTCTATTTTCTTTTCTTTTCTTTTCTTTTCTTTTCTTTTCTTTTCTTTTCTTTTCTTTTCTTTTCTTTTCTTTTCTTTTCTTTTCTTTTCTTTTCTTTTCTTTTCTTTTCTTTTCTTTTCTTTTCTTTTCTTTTCTTTCCTTTTCTTTTCTTTTCTTTCCTTTTCTTTTCTTTTTTTTTTCTTTTCTTTTCCTTTTCTTTTCTTTCCTTTTCTTTTCTTTTCTTTTCTTTTCTTTTCTTTTCTTTTCTTTTCTTTTCTTTTCTTTTCTTTTCTTTTCTTTTCTTTTCTTTTCTTTTCTTTTCTTTCCTTTCCTTTCCTTTCCTTTCCTTTCCTTTCCTTTCCTTTCCTTTCCTTTCCTTTCCTTTCCTTTTCCTTTCCTTTCCTTTCCTTTCCTTTCCTTTCCTTTCCTTTCCTTTCCTTTCCTTTCCTCTCCTTTCCTTTCCTTTCCTCTCCTTTCCTTTCCTTTTTTTCCCAGAGGAAAAGGGGGTGAATGCTTAAACTCCAGGCCTTTCAAGGAGTTTTGGCTTTCTCCTGACCTCACTTTTTGAGAGGAGCACAAAAGGGTGTGTTGTGGAGCATGCAGGGTGCTAGTGTGGGAATAAAATCAGGGCTAGGGAAGGCTTCACAAAGAGTCAGCTACAGCGTTTTTGAGTATTGTGAGGTTTTCATAAGTCAAAAAATGGATCAAACTGTGATATTAACCTCAGGAAGACTTTCAACCTGGATTTTGGATAAAATTTGGCCTTTGTTTATCTCTCCCTCTGTATTCATCCAGCTTACTTTGCCTCTTCCCATGCTGTGCTACTTGGGCACCAAGCAGTGCTGCATCCTCATGAGTTTGACATTCCAGGTACTAGAGGCAATGCTGAGGGTAAATTCTAGCTGGGTAGGAGCTGTAATCTCTGCCCAAATGCCTTGGGCTGTTTTGGAGTTCCATCAGCCAGCAACCAGCCACAGATCCATCCCCAGCTCCCCGTGGCTGCCCAGCAGGGCAGATGGCATCTTCAACTGGTGAATAATGGGCTGGGAATAGAAAGCTGAAATCAGAGACTGTGTCTTCCCATTGCATCTTCAGTGTCATGTGAGAAGCTCCTTCCCTCCCATCCCACTCGGCATCGGTCAGGGCTTGCCTTGAAATAGCTCCTGTCACTCATGGGGCAGGACCTCGACCTCCTGTGCCACGTGCTGGGGAGCTGATGCCACACATAGGTCCTTGCACAGGAGCTAATGGTCAAGAAGGAGCTGAGTAGGCTCAGAAAACTATAGGAAAACACTTTGTGCTGCTCACAGAGGAGCTGCCAAGGTACTGGGATAGGGAGGACACAGGGTGCAGAGTCCCTGCTTGGCATCCAAGGGCACTGCAGTGGCCCAACTGCTGGTCCCGAATTTTTACTGCTGTGCAAACTGTTGCTGTTTGCACTGACAAACCTTTTCTTCCTCTTTTTTTTTTTTCTTAACCCCCTTTCCCCTTCCCCCCCCCTCCTCTCCACCCTTTTTTAATAGCAGCCTCTAACAGCCACACTCATTCTTCTTTGTTGACACGGGCCTTTGGCATCAGCACTTGGCATTTGCAGAGCAGCTCATTCTGGAAAGGAAAAGAAAGCAACATTAAAAAAAAAAAAAAAAGGCAACCCAGCCCTTGTGCCTTGCAGGGGACGTGGCTCCATGGCTCCCTCCTGCCTTGCAGGGCACAATGCCACAGGGTGAATCAGTGCCTGGCCCTAGTGAGTTGAGCTGGGATGTGTGGGATGAAGTTAACTCTAATGAATGCCCACCAAAGGATTTGAGGCAGTGTGTGAGGGTGCCAGGTCTTCACTGCCATGTTGTGTTCCTGCACTCACATAGTCTTGTGGACACTGCTGGACACCTCCAGGCTGGCCTTGGGGTTCCTACTTGGACCAAGCCAGACACTGAACATGTCCCCATGACAGTTTTGTCCTCTAGTTGTTGCAGCAGCAGCAATTTCTCTGCTGCAGCATCTCTGAAAGCACTTGGTAGAGCAGAGCAGCTCCAGCTCAGCCTCAGCATGTCCATGTAGGGCTGAGGTGGCTGTTGTGGATCCCTTCCTCTCCCCAGAGTCACCTTCCTCTGTCCTGTTTCTTGGGGACCATCTCAGCAGCATCCCTCCCTCCCAGGAATGGACCACTGAATCCTCCTTCACCACAGCCCCTGTGCTCCAGTCCACAGCTGCAGTTTTAGCACAGGATGGCTGTCCCTATCCCCTCCGCTCAGCCCGCAGTTCCCTGCCACCTGCATGCAGCTTTTCTTGGGTCATCTTGGTTTATTTCAAGCTCCAAGCTGTGCCAAGGCAGATGTTCCTGCTTGCACCAGCCGTGAAAGGCTGGAAGCATCCTTGACTCACCTGCACAGCCACACAAAGGTCTGGGGCAAATTGTTTAAAAGCAGGAGAAAAGCTGCTGGAGAAGCCCAGCAAAAGGAATAAAAAGAGAAAAATCAGTGAAGAAAGTTCCCAAAATTCACTGGAAAGTTGAAGCAGCAGATAAAGGATTTATCCTGACTGTGTCCATGACCCAGCCTTCTCTGTTCCACCTGATAAATCAGCACTGAGTGCAGAGAGCAGCCTTTTTTTAGCAAGAAAGAAGCTTGCTGTGAAAAGTGCAGCTGTTGAGAGCAGAGTTCAAGGTCGCTGAACCCCAGGCCAGTGACCCAGTGGCCCCAGTGACCATGCCACCAGCTTCACCCCAGGCCAGTGACCCAGTGGCCCCAGTGACCATGCCACCAGCTTCACCCCAGGCAGGTGACACGATGGTGCTCGGTCTGCCTGCTTCATGCCTCAGTTTCCCTGGTTGGTACAGTGGGGATCAGAACTCATGTCCCTGTGTGGTGGCATTTAGATGTCCAAGTTAGATTTCGGTGCTTTCCCCACTTGGGTTTGCGCTCCGGTGGGACGCAGCCTGGTCAGGCTCCAGCTGTTCCACATCCCTGGCTACGCATGGCTGGGAATTGCCTCCCTGGAGAAACATTCCCTTTTCAAACAGCAGAGCCCAGGAAGGATTAACTGGAGGGGGTGCCTGGGGGAAGAGTCATGCTGTCTTGAAGGCACCGTGGTGTTTGAAATGCTCTTTAAGGCACTTGATGACTCAGAGCAACAGCTGGAAGGAATAAGCAGTTGGTAATTTCCATATTAACCTCCCAGTCCTGGGAATTGGGGGGGGGGGGGGGGGGGAGGGGACAGGGGACAGGGGGGGGAATGGGGATAGATGGATCTGCAGCACATGCCTGCTTGTGTGGGTAGAGAGGAACCTTGCTGGTGTGCTGTGACATGGATGCTGCTGAGCACCATCCCGCAGCGCCTGAGGGACTGCTAGGGTGCAGACAGGGATAGAGATAGGAGTAGGAATGGGGAGAAGGATGAGGACAGGAATAGGGATGGGATGGAGATAAAGATGGGAATGGTGATGAGGATGGGAATGTGGATGGGAACAGGAGTCAGGATGAGGGTGGGGATGTGAATAGGGACAAGAATGAGAATGCCAGCAGGAATGGGGATGAGGATTGGGATGGGAACTGGGATGGGGACGGAGATGGGGACAGGAGTGCAGACAGGCATAGGAACGGGGAGGAAGATGAGGATGGAGATGGGGACAGGAATAGGAATGGGATGAGGATGGATATGGGAATGGAGATGGATATGGGAATGGATATGAATATGGGGCAGGGAAGGGAAATGGAAATGGAGAGAGGAATAGGAAAAGAGCCAGAGATGAGGTTGGGAATAGTAATGGAAATGGAGATGAAGGTGAGGATGGGGATGGGAATGGAGACAGGAATGGGGATGGGCATAGGGATGAGGAGGGGAACAGGATTAGAGACAGGAATGGGAATGAGGATGATGAGGGTGAGATGGCCTCAGCACCAGGCAGGCTGCTCACATATCCATCCCAAACCCCTGCCTGATGCAAGCTGGGGGAGCACTGCACAGCGAGGACACTCGGGGCTGTTTGCACAGCACCTTGCACAACCAGCTCAGAGTCCTGACGCAATGCAGTCACGTAGTGGCTGCCCAAGCCCTGCCTTATGAGGGACATCTGTCCCTAGGGCTTGCCTTTGTGCAAGGGGACAATTCTGCACTGCAAGCCAACAAGGAGGTCAAAGCTGGGTGCAGCAAGGCTGTTCGTCTCCTGAACTTCGACTTGTGAGAGAGAAAAGCCATCCTACACCATGTCCCACTCTGTCTGCATTGCATCCCACTCTCCCCACAGCACGGGGCTCGGAGGAATGGACCTGGCTGCCACCATCCCCAGCTTTTGGGTTGCTTTAAAATGCTGGCTTGGGCAGGCAGCTGCGGTGGAAAATCCTGTGCTGGGCTCGCCTTGATCCCCAGGGGACACGTTTGTCGCCAGGGCATGTGTTTCCAGTTCTGGACGAGGCTCGACTTGAGAAATTTTCTCTCCCTCCCAGCTCCTCTGTTGCAAGCAGCGACCGCAGGGCTGGGGCGGCACTGGGTGATAAATGAGCTGCTCTGTCCGTCTGGAAGCCAAGGCCCGGGAAGCTGCTCTGAAGAAGGGGCACAGGGAAAGCCAGGGGGCTCACAGCGCCTCCAGAGGAGTTGGGCAGCAGCAGGGAGGGTTGGTGTTTTTTTGGGGGGGCGGGGGGTTGTCTGACCCTGCTGAGCTCTGCTCCTTGAATGCAGCCCCTTGTTTTCTGGTCCATCTGCAGAGCAGGCGGGACAGCATCTGTTGACTGAGCTCAAAGGGTGGGCTGAGCTGGTGGCCATGGCTCCCCAGAGAGCTCTGGCTGGGCAGCCCCAGACACTGCTCCTGCAAAAAAAACAGAGGCAGAAGATGGATGGATGGATGGATGGATGGATGGATGGATGGATGTGGTGAAGAATTCTCTGATCCAGTGCTGCTGCCTGGGGTCAGGGACCCCGTACCCACCTGAATGGCACCTTCCCATCCAGGAAAAAGGGTGGCACCAAGAGACCACATGCACCTCTAAAGAGCACCTGAGTCATGTCCACTCCAACGCCCTCGGTGCATTGAGCAGCCACCACATCAGGTCTATAAATAAATAAAATACAACAAGGTCTTGATGCCTTCTGGAACCTCCCTGAAAAAAAGCCCAGTAGAGCCAGTTCTGCCAAGGTATCCGGTTCCCTGCTTTGTGTGTCACCTCCCACCCACCCTGCAACCCCTCCCACCCCCTCCTTTGCTTCTTTATTACTGGAGCCATCTGCATGGAAACTGGATCTGGGTCCCTGAAGAGCCCTCCTGGCCCCTACCCGCACTCCAGCTGATGTCACACAATCTGTTTGATCTCATGGCCAGTTGCTGGGGGAGCACCAGACGCTGTCACCCCGTGATCCAGGTGGGAGATAACATCAATGGGTGGTCAGCCCAAGGGGGATGCAGTTGCGGTGCCCTGAGAGTGAGGACTGGGGATGATGAGGAGCAATGATGACATGTCTTTGCTACATCAGCTGCTTGTCCCAATGTGTGGCTTGGGAGTCCAACATGTTCCTCTGTCCCTGTGTCAATTCTGACCTTGCCTCTCTGAGTTTGGGCAAATGATCCCGAAAAGTTTGCTTCCAACCCCTCCTGCACATCACCTTCCTTCAGCAGGACAAGCTCAAGGCTTTGCAAGGACAGGACTGGGGATGTTGAGATGACTCGCCATGGACTCAACAGTTCTTCTGGGTGCAGGCATCCAGCCTGCCCCTCTGTCCCTGTGTCCTACTACAGTTCTGACCTTCCCTCATAGGGTTTGGACTAGATGATCCCCAAAGGTTGCTTCCAACCCCTCCTGCACATCACCCCCTTCAGCAGGACAGGCTTCAGGCTTTGCAAGGACAGGACTGGGGACACTGTGGTGACCCTCCATGACCTCAAACTCACCAGTTCTGCCAGCTACAGGCTTCCTCCTAAAACAACAACCTGAAAAATATCCTTAGGGCTACTCATCCATTCCTTTTTTTTTTTTTTAATGGTGGATAGCCGGTGGGTGCTGACTAGCTGCTGGGGTGGTTCATAAGTCAGGTTTAATTGTGGCTGGCCCTGGGTCCGGTTTGCATTTCCGCGGTGCCTATTGTCCAAGGACAGCAAAGTGCTTTCCAAGCATTAAATCTTCTGGCGAGCTGCAAGGCAGGTAAGGATACACCGGGATTATTGCATGCGTCACTGAAACACGGCCAGCTCCGGCTGGGAACACATCAGCTATTTACCAGCGAGGGGCAAAGCCATGCAGCATTTTAGGGCCGAGCGGGAAATAGAATCTGGTATTGAACTGGAACTTCTTAACTGTGAAATAAATTACTGGGGCCTGCCGGTGGTCGGGACACTGAGTTAATGGCTGGAAAGGGCAGGGATGTGGCCGGTGCCTCGGGTAAAGGGTTGCGGGATCCATCCTGCCGGTGTGAATCTGGACATAGGGCATTTCCATGGATGTGGGGTGGGGAGGGGGGTCACGGGTGGACTGGGGAAGGCGGTATGGGTGGGTCAGGGGTGGTGGGAGGGGGGAGAAACAATACAGAGGGGGCTGTGGCATAGGAAGGGGGCCACGAGTATTGGAGAGAGTGGAAACAAGACATGGGCAGTGAATCCCCAGCTGGGAGGGGGGCCATGAGTGGGCCAGAGAAGGGCCTGCGGGTGGGCCATAAGTGATGGAGAAGGGGAGAGCAATGTGTGGGAGGGTCTGTGGCATGGGGGGGGGGAATGGGTGGGCCAGGGATCGTAGAGGAGGGGGAAGCAATGTGCTGCAGTGGGGTCTATGAAGTTGGAATGGAGCCACGGATGGGCCAGTGGTGATGGAATGGGAGGGGGAACAACGGGGGTGGGGGGGTGTGAAAGCCTACGTGGGGCTGCTGATAAACACCTTCAGTGGGATGGGTTTGTAAATACCCCTCCTCCCCCCCCTCCATCCTCATGGGGTTCCATTGCACCGAGCCAAGGAGGGCCTGCAGGGCTGGGGGGGGGTCGGCAGCGGCTCATTCCTTCCACCCTCCTGCCCCCCTCTTCCCCCCCACCCCTCCCCGCTCCGATTCCCCCCGTGGCGGGCAGGTCGCGGCAGGAGTAGGGGGGGAGTCGGGGAGGAGCCGGGCTGGGGCCGGCAGCCGCCCTTCCTCCGCCCCAAACTTTCGCAGCCAACTTTTGGATTCCGGTTTGGATTTTGTTGGAGGATATATATTTTGGGGGGCTGGTTTTGGTGGTGTTCTGGGGCTTTTTTTTTTTTTTGGTGTTGGGGGGGTGTGTGTGTGTGATTTTTTTTCCTCCTCGTTGCCTTCTCCTCGGGAGGGAGGAGGCGGGCAGCTGGAAGAAGAGGGGAAGGGGAGGAGAGGTTGTGGGGGGGGAAGGTTGAACGCTCCGCAAACCCAACCCCCCCGAGCCTGCGTGTCCGGCGGAGCCGCGGGATGAGCCGGGGGCGGCGATGAGCGCGGCGGGGCCGGCGGCGGCGGGACTGGGACCGGGAGCGGCGGCAGCGGCGGGGCCGTTCTCCCGCAAACAGCGGCTGATGGCCGCGCTGGCAAGCGGAGAACCGGCGGTAACAACCGGCCCCGGGGCTCCTCAGCCTTCAGCGGTACCTTCAGCCCCTCTTTGCTGTTTCATCTGCGGCGGCGGCATCAGCCGAGGCAAAGAGCTAAAGCTTCAAGTTCGACCCCCCCGCGACCACCGACCCTTTTTCCCTTTTCTCCAGCACCAAGAACCGGCTCCCGGTGCCCGAGCCGTTTCGGCGGAGGGTTGCGCCTTGGTCTGCGCCGTCTGCCGCTGTTTTTTGGGGGAGCAGTGGGACTCCTTCGAGCGCAGCCGCACGCCGGTAGAGAAGCGCATGTACTGGCTTAAACGGCCCCACCAGTGCGAAGCGGCGGCGGCGGCTGGCGGGGGGGGAACCGGCTTGCGGCGGGGGGTCACCGGTTGGGACCCCGCTGCGCCACCGCGCCGCCCAGCCGGCCAGGAGGAGGAGGAGGAGGAAGAGGAGGAGGAAGGGCCAGCAGCCGGTTCTGACCTTTCCGAGCTCTCCGACACCGACCCCCTCTCGGAAGCCGGCGTGCGAACCCCCTCCTCGGGAGCTGCGGGGAAGCGGGGGCCGCTTTGCTGCTCCTCGGAGGAGAGCGAGATTAACATAACCAGCGAGGAGGAAGAGGAGGAGGAGGAAAGCAGTGAGAGGCCCGTTTGGGCATCGGGCACCGTCTGCTACATCTGCGGCAGCCCCTTGGCACCCAGCGCCCAGCACCAAGTCCACGTGCAGAAGCAGGAGAAGACCTCCCCAGCACCCTTCTTCCCATTCCTCTGGCTTCACAGCCCCCCGCCAGGTGCTCAGCCCCTCTCGCCCACAGGCAGCACCCTGGTGTGTCCCTGCTGCTTCGCCTCCCTCATGCAGCAGTGGCAAAGCTTTGAGCTGGCCAACGTGCCCGTCCTGCAGCGGCTCTACGTGGTGCCCCTCAATGCCAGTGCCATGCCTGCCAAAGGCCGGCGAGGGATGAAGGAGGATGGAGTGGGCATCCCGCCGGTGCCCGAGGCTTGCTACCTCTGTGGAGAGGAGTGTGGCAAAGAGGCGAGGCCGGTGGCGGCCAAGATCACCAACGGCAATGCGAAGAGCACCATGCACTTCCCCTTCCTCAGCCTCCTGCCTTGCCCACCCAGTGCCAAGGGGTTGAACAAGCACTGGGAGGTCAGCAGCTGCCGCAAGTGCTTTGGGGTCTTGCAGGACTTGTGGGCCATGTACAGGGCCTGTCACAATGAGGAGCTCATCACCTCGGTGCAGAGCTTCCTGGGGAGGTACCACCAGGTCTTCTCTGCCGGTGACCCCAGCGGCTTGGCCGGGCACCAGGCTATCAAGCCTGGCCCTAGCTCCGTCTGCTACATCTGTGGGGCCGAGCTGGGTGCTGGCAAAGAGTTCCAGCTCAACGTCAACCCGCCAGGGCGATTTGGGGAGAAGGAACCCTTTTTCCCCTTCCTCACGGTCTACCCACCTGCCCCACGGGCCAGACCGGCCGATTCAACCGGGCTGGTGGCCACCTGCATCCTCTGCTACCATGACCTGCTCGGACAGTGGCTTCAACATGAGGGCAGGAACTCCCACCACCCCAGCAGCGCCTGGTCCCGGCAGTACAAAGTGGAGACCTTCGTCTGTTTCTTCTGCCGGCAGGAGAAGAAGCGATGCCTTGGATTAAAAGCGGTTCAAGTGGCCAGGCTCCCTGTCTTCCTCTACACCCTCCGTGTGGCCAACAGCTTGCTGGTGGATGATGGGAAGCAGCTGACCATCGGCGCTTGTGCTGAGTGTGGTGCTGTGGTCCTGGCTGGCAGGAGCATGACCTCACCAGAGCTGCTGGCAGCAGCACCCCAGGCTCTCCTCCCCAAGGTAAGGTGGTTCACCTGGATCCTGTCCCTTCCCTGCTGGCATTGCTCAGCTCTGGTGTCGAGGAGGAGGTGGAGCGGTGACATAGATGGACGCTTTCCTTTCGGGTCTGGTCTCAAGGGGGGAAAGCTAATGGATGGGGTGCTTTTAGCAATGAACTTTTGGAGATGTCAAGCTGCAAAGGAGCAGATAAAAATCCTTCCAAGAGATGGGGAGAGCCAAGACCTGTCCTGTTCCAGAAGCGTGTGTCTGTGTTGTTGGCTCCTGCTCACTCACAGCCTGTGTGAGGGAGGTGGGGGCCAGCAGTGAGGAAATCCTGACCCCATCCTGCTCGCCATCAAGGGTGATCCAAGGTGTCAGAGGGCAGGGAGGGCTGGCTGGCCTGTCCTTCACAGCAGCATCCTCGGGAAGCTCCAGTGAGCACATGGCCTCCGCTGTAGGAAACTTCCCAAGTTATCTCCTGTTTTATAAGGTGCCTTAGCCAAAGGGCTTCTCCTTGGAGAAACCCCACAGGCAGCAGGGGCTGATGTTTGGGCTTGGGGTTGGATGTCTCAAACTTTTCCTGTTCTGGTTATTCTGCATTAAGGGACCCCCAGCAGCATCCCCTTGTGCCCCTAAACCACCACAGCATTGCTCTGAAGGGTGTCATGGGTGTCATCACCCACGTGCTGCCAGTGTCCTGGGTTGCTTTTTTATGCACCTCCCTTTGAGGTTACTCAGGGCACTTTGGGGAGTATCACATTGATGGCAGTGCTGAAGAGCAAAGTTTTCCTAGTCCCAAGCTTCTCGTGGGATGGGGAAATAACTGCTTTTATCCCCAAATTTCCAGCTTGCAGGAGCATGCTGGAGAGCTGCTGCTTTCTATCTTCAAACCAGGCCCCAGGCTGGGCTCTATAAAATGCCAGCATCGTAAATCCCCACGTTGGTTTTCAAAGCCTTTCGGCTCCATTCGTAGCCAGAACCCTGTGGCTTTCCAAAGTGCTGGCATTTTCCTCAGCAGTGTGAACCAGCCCTTCCAAGACTGCACTCTTTTTCTCCCCAGTCACTCTCCCTTGGCTGGGGACAGATAGAGTTTTCCATTTAGCCAAGCTGGCTCCGGAGTTGGGGGGGATGCTGCTTGGAAAGCCACCAGGCAAGAGTTGCATGTACCAAAAGGTTGGTATGGAGAGCACCAGGATGACACAGGAGGTTGGGTTGCGAGCAGTAATGGGAATCCTGCAGAACTCAAGAGTTTTGGGTGTTTTCCCCCAAGCTCCATCACCCAAACTGGATGTCCCTGACATCATTGCAGATCATTTCATGGACACAGACGATTTATTTTCAGGCTCATCCTCACGGGACTCTGCTTCCAGCCAACACAACTAGCTGTGTGCAGAGTGTCTGATGTGCTGGAGACTTTGTGGGTGTTGGAAGAAGGCTGCATGAGTTGTGATGCCCATGTGGCTGTGGCCACGTTGCTTCTCTGTCTGTCCCCTGGTCTGATGGCAAGCGCAAGGTGGTGGAACCCTTGCTGGTGGCTGTGGCTTGGGAGTCAGGTGAGGAGGGGGCGATGCTCCAGGAGAGCTTAGGTGGGCACAGCTGGTGATGGGGGTGACATCCACATGTCCCCATCTGGTGTTTCACACCTCTGTCCTGTCATGGGGACATTATGGACAGCAATTCTGTCCCAGCTCAAGTGCAGGGTTGGGTGCTCAGCAGTGCTTCTCATGGGGTTCTTCAGCGACCTCCCCAGAACATAGCATTTCTCAGGCATGTCAGTCCTCATCCTCACTGGCCCCAGCCCCAAACTCCAGTTGGGCTCCTGCCTGCAGCCCCATCTCCAGCCCGAGCAGCTCTGAAAAGCTTTTGTGTGGGGTTATGAAAGGCAGAGGGGGAGGCGGAGGAGGAGGACGCAGAGGGTGTCCTGGGGAAGGGATGCTATTCAGTTCCTCCCTCTTGTTCCTGTGTTTGCTAATGAGCAAATTAAAGGGCTGCTACAACAGGCACGGTGGCAGCAGGCAAGGCTGATCTGCCTGAGGAGGACACAGCTATTCCTGGGACTGTTTTGCTTTTCTGGGCTCTGCTGTGTCCTGGTGGTGATTCTCTGGCTGTCCAGAAAGTCCTTTTGCCTTTCCCTCCCCATCTCTACACAATTCCCATCAGGATGAGACCTCAGAGATGTCAAGGCTATTTAAAACAGGGCTTAATGCTTGGATTGGGTGCTTGGCTAATTTAACTGTACCCTTGCTCAGCCACATGTGTTGTTAAAGTCACCTCAGATGAGCCTTTCACTCTTATGTGACACCCAGGTCCATGTTCAGATAGGACCAGGCAGGAGGGAATGAGCCTGAGGGCTTAAAAAAACATCTCCCCATTCCTCCTTGCAGCACTGCAACTCCATTTTTTGAATGCACATGCTCAGGATTGGCCCCCTCAACCCTGCACATCAAGCTGGTGCTTTGCAGCTGTCCTGCCTGCAAGGTGCTTGACCCAGCTGAATATTTGAGGCACTGGTTAAAGGCACTGAGGGCCAACAGACATCCCCACATCACCCTCTCATAACAAAAGCAGAATGGATGAGGCTGAGGTTTTGGAGGTGGTAATGAAGGAACACCTGAAGCTTGTTAGGAGGGTGGAGGCTTTGGTATTTTGGGTGGGGTAATGGTTCTGCTGCTGGTTTGGTGGTGGGGAGCAGTGGAGTGGGTGATGCTCTGTGGAGGTGTGGTGGTGCCTGTGATCCTATCTGCTGCAGGAGGCTTTCTTGGAGGTAAGCTCTGTCTGGCAGAGGGGCTGCTACAGAAACTCTGCTATTGTTGGCTTGGGTGAAATGGGTTTGGGTTCTCCTACCAAGAAAAAGTGGCAGTGCTGAGCTTTGGTAAGGGTATCGTGATGGGGGATGTCCTTTGGCTTGTTCCCCTTGGTCTCCTCTAAGGTGTGCAGATGTGTGCTGAGAGAATGCATCCTCTGTCTAGCTGTGCACTTTGCAAGGACAACCTGTGCAGATCTATGCATCCATTCACGCAGGGCTCCTGAGTTTTGGAGCGGGGAGGAGGGGGCTGCTGCCACCAGATATGGTGTGCTGTTCTCCTGATCCAAAGAAACTATTTGTGCATCCTACCACCAAGCCTGCACTGCTGGCCAGGAGGAGATGGCTTCCTGGGGTGCTGCAGGACAGGTGGCTTCTGACAGTGGAGCAGGTCTTGAGGCTAATTGCCTTGTGTAGTCCATGAAACACCCAGACTGGGCTGATGTCCAGAGGTGACACTGCCCCATGTTCCTGGCCATGCTCCCTGAAGCCCCATACTGAGCCTTCCCACCCTCTTGCCAGTACTTCCAGGTCAAAGGCTGCTTGTACTGGACGTGGCTGAGCTTTTCTGTGCTTACTCTGGTCCTTTCTTTTTACCAACACTGAGAAAAGCTTCTCCAGCCTTTCCAACTCTTCCTGTCTTTGCCTGTCACTGCTTTTGCTGCAGTTACTTTGTTGGTTTGATATATTTAATTTTTTCCCCCCTCTATGCAACTTTCTGCAAATACCTTCAGGTTTCTGGGAAGCTCTCAAATCCCACCACATCTGAATGCAAAATTTGTGGCTGGTGTCATCCTGCTCCTTGGGAGCACCTGGAGCTTGCTACTGTGTCTCCAGCTCTGTCCTCAGGCCAGTTTCTGAGCATTGTCTGGTGTTTTCCATGTTGGTTTTGGCTCTTGAAAAAGGTTTTTGGGAAAACATCAGAGTGCTGTTGTTCTCAGCTAAACTTTGCCTCACTGATGCTGAGCAGCAGCTGAAACTCCTGGATCCTGTGAAAGTAAACCCAGGAGGTAAAGGTTGATGCTTGACCCTCTTCCTGCATTGCATTGGGCAAAACCTGTGGATATTTGGGTGTATCACAGGATGGGAAGTGAGAAACCTGTGCAGAAGGGTCCCAGGTCATGGCCAGTCAGGCAGGACCTTTGCTTTGTTTGCATCTTTTATTCACTTTGAAGCAAAGCAAGAATCTTCTGGTGACTGGCTTTGAGTGGTCGCACTTCCTCTGCCAAGCTGACGGGTCCTTTGCACATCCCCTGCCCAGGCCTCATGTGTGGGCTCCAGAGGGGTGGCACAGGCTGCATAGAGCTTATTCTTGTCGCTTAAACCTAAAGGAGGGGCAGAGCTGGTTTCCCTCATCTCCATTTTTCTGGCTTTGGTGGTTCTGTGCTTGTGCCAATTTTTGCCATCACCAATTCTAGCGGAGCAAAATGAGGCCAAGGGTATTTTAAAGCAAACTTCTGGGGGATAACCCTGTTTTGATTGCAGGATGTGCCAGTGTGAGGCTGTTTTCAGCCAGGCTCAAGCTGCTTTTCAGCAAAACCAGCTTCCTCCACAGCCCTTGCTGCAGCTCACACCAACCAGGTCTGGCATTTTTTTGGGTGAGCTCTCAATCCCAGCACAGAGGTGGCAATATAATCATGATATGACTTCATGTCTCGGGGCATGGCCTCCCATGGGATTGTGTTCCCAGCTGGCAAACAAAGAAACAACACGAGGAAAATGTGCCTCTTGCTTTTTCCTGCCGATGAGGTCAGGGTGGGTTTGGTATGTACCCAGCCAGGCTGGAAACCTGCACCCCTTTATCCCTCCTCATCCTCACCCACTTCTTCAGTTCTTTCAGAATTGTGGGCTGGTGGCTTCTCCCACTGGGGTCCCCAGCAAGGGGTGCATGTCCTTCAACATATTGAGGGTGGGGGAATAGCAAAGGGGCCTTTAGCTTGAGCCAGGCTGACCTTGCTGTACCAGCTGTCCGAAATACCAGGGCTCCCGTGCCGCTGCCAGCCGCCGTGTCCTCCAGCCCTTGTGCTGACTCCACAGCTCACCAGCTGGCTGCTATATATTTATTTCCAGCACACACACACCCCCCCCCCCACCTTGCCCCATGCCTTCTCTCTGCCTTGCCCAAAAGCAGCAGCCGAGCACTGGCAGCTTGAGCATTGTCTCTATTCTGCAGGCACCTGCCAAGAACACTGCCCTGAAATGCGTCCTGCCCACAACTCCCAGCCTGCACCTCCCCAGAATATCCCCCCCCCGGGGTGGGAAACTGGCTCTGCTCGGGTCCCCTGCAGTGCAAATGCTTTCGCAACTGCTGGAGCATCTTGGAGCAGCCTCCCTGTCTGCGCTTTGGGCGAAGCCGTGGCCAAGTTGGGAGATGGGATGGAGGCATGGCTGGCTCTGGCCCTAGCAGCTGGACAGATGTTTTGTCCAGACGCTTGGCCTTTCTCAGCCATCCGGGAAGTGTGGTCACAGAGGGCAGCCCAGGATGCTCTTTGGCTGCTTCCCAGTGAGGAGGAACCTCCCTGCAGTAGCAGCTCGGGTGCTTGGTTTGGCTACTATACTGGTAATGGCAGAAGCTGGACCTTCACTGTCCTGTACCCCCCAACTGCCAGCTTGTCGTGTGCCAGAACTCTGCTGTCATCCTTGGTGGCTTGAGCTGGGCCCAAGGAGATGTCTTCATCTTCTGAGAAGGTTTTGAGGACCCATGAGGTTTTGGGCAGCTTCTGGGAACAGATGGTTTGCCAGGAGCCTGTTTGCACCTTGCTGAGTGCAATAGGTACCTGCTGTACCCTCACCTTTTCCCATGTTGGTTTTGGGTGGAGGAGCTCTGTGCTCCCCACCAGCATCTTTGGCATGTGATGGTCAGAGCAGGATGCTCCTGAGGCTTCCTAGGGTGGGCCATCAGCCCATCTGGTCCACTAGCTCCAGCTGGTCCTTACACACCTGGCTGGATGTTGCCCTTCTTCCCTGCAGCAAAAGCTCTGTGCTGCATGCTGGCATCCTAGGGTTGAAGGGACGGCGTGGAAATATCTCTTTTCTGCATCACAGAGGGGAGGATTATTCCTCTCCTTGGGGACTGCCAGGGCTTTGGGGGGACCTTGCAGGGGCAAATCCAGGAGAGTGGTGGGGCAGGAGCACCCTGGTGTGAGGAATAAAGTGGGAACTGGAGAAGGATCCACTGGAGTTCGGCTGACGGCGGCAGGCTCCTGGCCATGCCGGGCTTTCCTGCACTGTGAGCAGCTGGCAACAGGAGACCTCCCAGTGGCACAATCCTCCCGGGCCCCAGCCCAGGGCTCTGACAGCTCCAGCTCCCCCCATTGCCAAGGCAGTGGTGCCTCAAGCGTGCCTTGGCTCCCTGCAGAGCCAGCCTCTCGTATTGGCAGGTGCCAGCATGGCTTTCAGGGCTGTGATGCTGCTCTTTGCTTGCACCCTTGCTTGCAAAAGGCATTGCTCCTGGACATCCCAATTCCCTTCCCTGTGCTGTGGAGATGATGCTGGAGCCCCAGTGCCAACCTGGGCTGCCACAGGCAGGTCATGGTTTGCCCCTGCTGCTGGGTGAGCAGCTGCTCCAGCGTGGTGCTGGCAGCCTTGCTGGCCTCTTCCTGACACATGGAAGCCTTGCCATGGCATGGCTGGATAAACAGCCTCCTGCAGCTGGCCTGGCCTTGGTGTGGCTTTTTTTCCCCCTGGATCTTTAGAAGCAGAGCAGGGATGAAAGGGACAGCTCCAGGAGGGAGTTTTGGCTGGGCTGGGAGGAGGAATAGGACAGTACCTGGGTGTGCTTTGCAACCTGCCATAAATGTGACACTGCTTCTCCCTCTTTATTTTCCTTATTTTCCACATTAGGGCAAGTGCTGCCAGGCTTTAGTAGCTCTCAGGAGGCTGAAGTCATCTGTTTACCCGTGGAGCTGGTGTGCTTGAGGCAGCAGCTGCCCTGCTGTTCCTGCTGCAACCCGCTGGCCCATGGTGAGGTGGTTGTGCCAAGCATGCCATCATCATGCTGGCGGCACATGCAGAAGGGGGCTGGTGGTGTTTGTGCTGTGTGCTGCAAGGTGTCAGAGCTTCCCTCCAGCTGGAAAACTGCTAGGACACCCCATTTTGGTGCCTGTGTACATGGCTGGGCCATTCCCAGTTGCAGCAAGGGCTTGCTGAGGGATTTACTGGGGTTTATTCAAGCCCTTGCACACAAACTCAGGAAATCACAGTCTGGCCCCAGTGCTGCCTCTTCCCACTGGCTTCTGTCAGGGCTGGCCATGGCCTCACCCGTGCTGGTACCCGAGGAGCTGAGTGCTGCTGTGGGTGGGAAAGGTGCTGGGTCTTGGGGCTGGATTTGACCAAAAGTGTGTGAGAAGGGTCCTGGAGCCCACCATGAGGGATGGGGGCAGGTGGGCTCTCTGGTAGAACCAGCTTCCCCTCACCATGCTCTCTCCCAGCTTCTCCTGGAGAAGTTTTGGCTTCTACTTTAGAGCTAAAAAAAGGCTGAGACCCAACTGGGATGCAGGTGAAGGGCCTTTGGGGAGATGGGTGGTGGCCCTGCAGAGAGAAGCATGTCCACTTTGCCCTGGGGTCAGGTAGCTGCCTGCTGGGGCCAGAGGGCAGAAACGTGTGGTGGTTTCCAGACAGGAAGGATGCTGTGACCAGCTTAGCACAGAGCCAGGGCTGTGACTCTCCTTGAGGCTATGTCCTGGCACCTGGTGTGTCCCTGGAGCCTGCTGCTGTTGGGGCTGGGGACTTCCACAGAGGGAGCATCGTGCCCCTTTCAGCCCCAGCGGGGGCTGAGTGCCTGTACCTGCAGGACCTACCACACCCCATGGCACAGCCTGGGCTCCACCGCAGCCCTGTGCAGGGTGGTTTCCCCACTGAGCCTTCAAGGTGGTTTTGTTCATCCCTCCTTGGCTTTGCCTCCTTTGGAGCATCAGCTGATGGCTCTGGAGGGCCACCAGCAGCCACCTCGGTCCCCAGGGGAGCCAGACACAAGGACACTGCAGTCACTGGCAGGGACCTTGGAACTGGGAACGTTTTGGTGACAGCCAAGGCGTCAGCTTGGCGGTTTGCAGCCACGGCAGGACGGACAGACACAGGGAGGGAGGGATGGACGCACAGACAGACAGCTGTGTCTGGGGCCATGTGCAGGGTGTGGAGCGAGCAGCAAATCGCCACCGTCACCTCCCATCTGCTTCCAGCATGTTTCTGGAAGTGAGCTGAGTTCAGTCGGCCACGGAGCTTTTCATCGAGCGATGATCAAGTGCTGGTGATTTCGGTTATTACCCTGGCCAGGAATAAATACATAAATATATATATGTGTGTGTGTGTATATATATATATGTGTGTGTGTGTGTATATACGTGCCTCCCACCCTCCCTCCTTGTCTTCACTGCTAAAACAGCTGCGTTTGCTTCTCTCCCTCTCTCCCCCCTCGGAGCAAGCAGCATCAGTTTATCCCAGAGTGAAAACATGGCGAGGACAAGGCTCTTCAGTTTTCCTGGGAGGTAACTGTGCCAAGGTCAACCCAGCACAGGGATGGAGCCCTGGCTGGCTGCTGCCACCCTGGCTTCTGGGTACGGGTGGGCACCCCGGGGGGGGTTGGTGTGCTCTGGCTGTCCCCAGTGCTGAGGGTTCTCCAAGGAGCTGGGGGGAAGCCACTTCTGCCTGCAGACAGAGTCCAGATGCCCTGGCTGCGGCAGCTCTGGAGGGGAAGATGGATTTGCTCCTGCCGTCTTCTGTTTTCAAGCCAGAACATCTGCACAGTAACTGGGAAATCTGGGCTTTCTCCTGCTTCTCAGCCAGGTCCTGTCAGTCCTTTCCTCTTCCAAAAAGGGTTTGGTGGTTGGTTGGATTTTTTTTTTTTCCCCCCTTTCCTTCTGTAACCTGCTCCCTGCTGTGTACCCTGTTGGGGCTGTACCTGGATTTTAGCCCAAAGCAGAGATGGCTTTCGGGGGACCCCCATCTCAGATGGGAGCAGGTTTTCCTGGGGCTGTCTGGTGACACACTGATGCACTGTGGTCACACAAACTGCTAAATCAGTTATTCCAGATGGTTTCCCCTTGCTGATTCCTGCCTGCTCTCCCCCCCATGCTCTTGGGCTTGATACTTCATCCTCAGAGCCTGGGCACTGCTTGCAGCCTGCTAAGGAGGCTGGAAAAGACTTCTAAGATCATCAAGTCCAACTCTCTCAACAAAACACCACCGTGCTCACTGAACCATGTCCCAAAGTGGACGTGGGACCCAGTGCTTTGTACCCTGTAATCCATTTTCTGCCTATGGCTCCTTCCCAAGAGTGAAGTATGCAGGGCAGTGGCAGGGTGGAGGCCACCCTGGTCCAAACTCTTCCCCTGCCTCCCCATTATTTTTAGTGGCTTGGCAAGCTCAGTCCTGGGCTGGCCAGGACAGTTCTTGGCTTGGCAGAGCCCCTCATGACTAAGGCTTCTTCTGCAGCCCATCCACTGGCTCAGGCTCCTGACAGGGCTGTGCTTAGGTGCTGGGTACCTCATCCTCCTTGAGGCTGCTTCCACAATGCTGTGCCGTGGGGATGTGTCACTCCAGCATTTCCAGCCCTCAATTTTGCTGTGTCCATGTCCTTCCTCCCATGCATGGGCAACCTTTGCTCTCAGCAAGCTTTCTGCAGCTCAGCTGCATGAGCCCTAAACCCATTGCATCCTTTATTGTACCTCTTTGTCCCTTTGCTGTGTTTCTCTCCCAGCTTGCTGCCCTATTTCTGGCCATACTGGCCCCATGCCTGCTGCCCTCTGCTCAGAGTGGAAGGAAGGGCTCCAGGAGACAGAGGGCAAAGCCTGGATAATACCAGTGGATATTTGTCTCTGGCTTGCAAAAAAGCCCAACTAATCAGAGGGCGTTTGGGACCATGGATATCACGGGTGCCATCTCCCTTGTGGGTGCAGAGCTGATGGCTGGGTTGCATCCAGGGCGGGCTGGGAATTTGCAGCACCAAGGAGACAGCTGAGAAGGGTGATGCCACCCCTCTTTTGGCACACTGGGGACACTGAGACAAGTGGTTCTGTATTCCCTTGGGTTTGCTGCTCTCAAAGGAAGTGGAACCCCTTGGGACAAAGTGATTTTGGGAGGGCTCAGTAGGTAGGATAACTGGGAACTGGGCACCCCATGGCACCTGGAAGTGATGTGCTCCTACTGTCCCCATCTTGGGGCCAGCCATGAGGTGCTGGCTTTGCAGCTGCTATTTCTGGCCAGTCTTCGTGGCCTCTGTGTCGCGGTCACCAGCACTGGGGCAGGCAGAGTCCTGCTGCCGGCAGCTGCTGCCCTTTGCCTTTTCATCCCTTTGGACCCGTGGGGATGGATGGGGAGGGGATGAGGAATCCCACCCCTGGTGTGGCCGGCGATGGAGAAGGCTCAAGACCTCTCAGGATCTCTCCCCACCCCAGCCCTGTTTTCCTCCCATTGAAATCCAGCATAAGGCTCTGTTTGGTGGGCGGCTGTAAAAATAGCACTTGGTTTGAGTTAGGAGGGTGGTGGGGAAGGGCTGGGGGGGGTGGGGGGGAGGTCCGGTTTCTCCCTTTCCTGGAGGAATTAGGGAGGCCACATGCTGCCAGGAGTGTTTGGCTGGTAGAGGCAAGCGGAGGCTCCGAGGAGGCGAGCAGGCGTCCGCACAGATGGAAATTTGATCACCCACGGCTCAACAGATTGTTTGATTTATTTTAAAATCAAGCAGATGGCTGCAACAGGAGTTTGTTTAAGTTCAGCTCCGAGCTGGGCCAACGGCCAGGATACTCGGGGGGTAGGCGTGCCAAAAAATGTTCAATGACTTTGGTCATCACCCACCTCTCCTCCTCCTCCTCCTCCCTTCTCCCTCACTCAGGCGCACACCCCCGGCTCCCCCTCTTATCACATCCTTGCCTTCATCTCTTGGCTCTAGCATCTTGCTTTGTCTCTTGCCCTCCACTTCTCCTCAACTTGCTCTGGAGGGCTTAACTCTTCCCCATCCCTCCCTCCCTCTCTCCCTCCTTCCCTCTCTCCCTCCTTCCCTCTCTCCCTCCTTCCCTCTCTCCCTCCTTCCCTCTCTCCCTCCTTCCCTCTCTTCCTCCCTCCTTCCCTCTCTTCCTCCCTCCTTCCCTCCTTCCCTCCTTCCCTCCTTCCCTCCTTCCCTCCTTCCCTCCTTCCCTCCTTCCCTCCCTTCCCTCCTTCCCTCCTTCCCTCCCTCCCTCCCTCCCTCCTTCCCTCCTTCCCTCCCTCCCTCCTTCCCTCCTTCCCTCCTTCCCTCCTTCCCTCCTTCCCTCCTTCCCTCCTTCCCTCCTTCCCTCCTTCCCTCCTTCCCTCCTTCCCTCCTTCCCTCCTTCCCTCCCCTTGCCCTGGCTCTCTTGTTTTGGCTCCCTTGCCCCATGGACTTGTTGGGGAGGACTCCCAAGGGAGAGAGGGAGCAGCTCCTTCTCTGGGCTCCCTCCTCATCCTCTTCTCTGAGTCTGACTTGAGGTGCAATTCTGAGGAGAATGGAGGGTTAGGTCCCACCTAGAGGGATGCCACATGGTTGTCTCTCCATGGTGGAGAGCGGGTGGATGGGTCCTGGTGTTCCCCTACCTGAATGGAGATGGGATTCCAGCAGCATGTGGTACTGTTGGGTAGAGAGGCATTGAGTACTTGGCCTGCCTCCCTCATTTTGGGGTGTGAGAGGTGACCTGAAGATGGAGAAGAGCCCCTGATGCAGCATGTGGTGGCTCCGGGTATGTTTCTGATCTTGTTGCCAGCAGGGAAGGGGCTGGAGGAGCCAGTGGGAAGCAGCCTGGGAAGTGCTAAACTGTTGTAAACTGGATGGGAAAAGCTGTGCTCAGGGTTCTAAATAGCTCCACACCACCAGGCTGGCTCTGCACAGGGGGTCTGGCCACCCTGGGGATGGCACAGTATCCCCAACACATGTGGCCATATCCCCACACCCTGTCAAGGCACATCTGGAATGCTGTCTCTGGTGGGAGTGAGGACCTCTCCACATCTCCTGAGGTGAGCAAGTGGGATGCTCTGGGAGCACTGGGCATCCTGCTTCTGCTCCTTGGTGGCTTGGGATGTCCCTTTGCCCTGTGCCAGCCCCTTCAGATTGGGTGCATGGTTGGTGCACCTTCTCGCTGTGGGTTTTCAAGCCAAGGGATTGCCCAGCATCCCATTTCTGGGACCAAGGCAGCCAGGTGATGGGATGAAGCTTTTCTCTGGCACCCAGTCTCTGTTCACATTGGGGTTGTGGGCTGTGGGTCCTACTGAAGAGAGGGACTGGGACTGGGACTGGGACTGGAAGGGGTTAAGGCAGGCAAAGGAAAACAAGAGTGCTGCAGGGCCTGGGTGGCTGACAAGCCAAACAACTGTTTTTGACTCACTGTTGCTGCCTTGCCAAGTGCAATTGCTTCCACATTCCCATCCCCTGGCTGGAGGGGCGCGGGGAGATGTTGGCTTTTTGTGGTTGGGGAGGGGAAGGGGGGATGCCGGGGGGAAGCAGCAGTGGGAAGGGCTGGCTCTGCATGGCTTTTTCTCAGCTCTTCTCTCTTTAATTCCCCTCCCTGTTGAGCTCCAGGAAGGGGCAGGAGGTGATGCTGCCAGAGGAGGATGATGCTGCCGGGGGGACGATGCTGCTTGGAAGGGGGCAGTGTGGGTTGCTGAGGGATGATGCTACCAGGGTCACTTATGCCAACTCCTGGTGGGACCCTAACTCTTCTGCCAGGCGCCAAAGAATAGGGGTCTGAAATTGACCCCTAGGTCTGGCTTACCCTCCCTTCTCTTGCTGTTTGCCTACGGGAGGGATCCTAAAAGGTGGCTCCTTCCCTGCTGAGGCATGCTGGTGGCTGTTGAGGGATGACAACATCCCTCTGTCTCTTCTCCTGTGGTACCCAGGGATGGAGTCCCACATCCTTGATGTCCCACTTGGAGCCACATCTAGGGATGCAGAGTGACACCACTGCATGAGGAGTCTCATGTGGGGCTGGGCCCCCCACCATGCCTGGCTGAAGCAGTGACAAATCTGCCGGTGGGGTTTGGTGAAGGGGATGCTGGTGCTGTTGTATTGCAGACAGCAAGAAATAAGCCCTTGGAACATGGGCTTGGTACTTACAGCAAAGATTTGAGCTACTCAGGGTCGCTACTTTGTGGAGTTAATTATCTTCTGAGGCTGGGTTTTTGGTGGTTTTTAGGTTGGGTAGTTTTTTTTGTTGCTTGGGATTATTTCTTGGCAAACAAGGCGTCGTTTTAAAGCACTGAGCTCTGCTCCCTCTGAACTCCTGGCTGCTAAGTGGTATGTAGGAGATCCTGGTCTTAAAAAGAAACCAAAAAAACACACCCTCCTAAAAGCCCTGCTACCTTTGCAGTGCAAATATTGGGTCTGGGACAGCTCAGCAAGATTTTGTGTGCTCCTGAGGCTGTTTCCTTGGGGGAGCCGAAGCAGCAATCTCCCACAGGGGTCCCAGTATGGTGCATCCCTCCCCAGTTGCACTGGAATGGAGTGTGGTGCTTCCCTGGGCGCACTGGGACAGCTTGGAGCACCAGAAGGGACGGTGGCAGAGGAGGATTTGAAGATCCCCTGAGGGCAGAATCTTGAGGAATGCTTGGTCTCTGCAGAGGTGGGGGCTATTTAGTGTCCCCATCTCTGAAGTCAGGCCTGGCCTGGGGTGCCTGGAGGGAAACTCCCAGCTTTTGGGAAGGTGTGAGGGTGTGCTGCAAGCCAGCCCTTGGGTGAGGAGGGGGTTTATGGGGCAGGTTGGCTGGCAGCATTTCTCCTGCTGGGATGCTGCAGGGTTGGGATATTGCTCCAGCATCAGATCCCTCTCCTCCACCAGCTATTTCCCTGCTCCTGGATGCTCTGAGGGTCCAGAGGAGCTGGGGTTGTAGTGCTGGGGAGCTAGCCCATATGCTCTCACCTGCATGGGATAAGCACAGTCCCCTGACAGGAGGGAAAGCAAACACATGCCTGGCTCCTGCTCCAGCCCCAGAGCAGCTCCTGTGGGATGCAACACTTCAGAGCGACTCCTCCTGCTCTTGCTGCTGGTACCTGTTTAATCTCAGCCTTGTGTGCTGAAACCCAGGGGAAAGGACACAGCAGCAACCTTCGAGTGTTGCTGGCAGCAGTGGAAGTCAGGAGGAAAATCCTTTCCCCTGTTAATGTTGCAGGAAGGACTCACAGAAACATCCTGTGTCTCCTGGGGATGCAGGAGAGCTGGCTCATGCTCCGGTCCCACAGCCATGATGCCACACCACTGGGACAGACGCATCATCCATCATCTCTGCACTGGGAGTGCCGCTTGGCCAACCTCTGCCTGAACCCCAATTCTATCCCTGCTGTGCCCATCACCCTGGCATCGTGCCACCCAAGGCAAACCCCCAAACTCTTGCCCAGGGTCTTTGCAAGGGAAGCAAAAGACTCTCCCAAGTGCTCCCCAGCTGTAGGTGGCAGGGGATGGCCATGTCCCTCTTGTCAGCTCCTAATCCAGCCATGAGAAGGCAATTAGGAGATGGGATCCCCTTTTTCTGAGGCAGCAGATGGGGCATGGGGACAGGCCACGGGGCTGGGGAGCAGTGGCGAGGAGCTGGCTCTGCCTCCTTATGTGTTTGCAAATCCTCACCAGCTGAGGGGATTAAAGCCGGCATCTGGCTCGCTTTATAATATTAAAACAAAGGGAGTTGTAGGCGCCATGATCGGGGGCAGGCGCGGGGGGGGGGCTCGCTGCTTTGCTTGCTGTGCTGGGAAAATCTGCAGGAACCCCCCTCCCCCCCCCCCCCCAAAAAAAAAAAAATCCTCCTAAGAGTTGGTTGCCTTCCCCCGAATAAATCTACTTGGGGTGTCCTTGCCCCATCTGGATGCTAATCTCCAAGCCTCACAATCCATCTTGCAGTGGGGGTGCAGGAGCTTGGCCCACCACCACACTGCCCTGGGATGGAGGGCAACACTGGGGATGCTGGAGGTCTGCAGGAATCACCCCCACACCCTTTCCAAGAGCTTTTCCCCACAGAATAAGCCCAGCTGGGGTGTCCTCGCCCCAGCCAGGGTGCTGATCTCTAAGCCCCACAGCCCATCTTACAAGGGGGTGCCGGAGCCTGGCTCCCATCGCAGTGCCCCGGGGCGAAGGGCAGGGCTGGGGGTGCTAGAGGTGGATGAGGATGCTGGAGACGGGTGGGCTGCGGGGTGGGTTTTTTTCTTGGCAGGGGGTGTTTCTAGCTGCTTTTTTCCACCCCGTTGTGCTGTTCTGGAAGCGGCAAGAATTCAGGAAGCCGGCGTGCGGCGGGTGCCAAGTCGGGCTGTACCGCAGCCAAGCCCCTGCTTGTTTTCTCGTCTTACTGGAGCCAGTAAGTGACCTTATTAGCTTAGGGGGCAGCTGCCTTATTAACACACATCTGGCGGTGAGGAGGCCACATAGGCCCTATATTGTCTCTCTGCCTGCTCCTAACCCGGCGGTACCTTGCTGGGGGGGCTCAGCTCACCCTGCGGCTTCTCCTCCCTCTGCCCCTGCCAGCCCAGTTCCCCTTACCCAGGGTGTAAGCCCCGTGGGGTTTATACTGGGGGGTGGAGGAGTGGAGGGTGAGGCAGCAATAAGCAGATGGGGTTTGGGGTCTGTTGAAGATCATAATCTGTGCAAGTTTACAATCTGGGGGGTGTGTGTGTGTGTGTGTGTGTGTGTGTACAGTTCCTCCCCTCAGCATGGGGGCTGTGCTGCTGGCATTCCCATGGATGCTGTTTCGTCTCCTGCAGCCCTTTCCTCTTTCCTAAAGGGCAGGCTCTGTTTTTTTTGGGGTGCAGCATTGCCCCTCAGGACAAAGGATTACTAGGAGGTGCTGGACCACCCAAGCAGCATCCTCTTGTCCCTGCCAGCAGCTGGGGTGGGCACTGGGATTTCCCTCCAGTGTGTGGCAGGGATCAGCATCGGAGCATCCTGCAGCAAGGAGAGCCTCAGCGTGCTGGCTTTGGGGTTTTTCTATCAGTTTTGGCTCTTGAAGGGGACAGATTCTCGAGGGGATGTGAGCTGGAAGGTTCTCACTCTGCCAAGGCAGGGAGCCAGGCACTTTGCCACACACTGAATCACCACAGACTCTGCTCCAGGCTGTCCCAGTGGGTGCACATCCCACCCACAGCCACTCGTCATGCCCATGTGGGACCTGCCAGCCCCATGCCTGGCACCCACCCTCACGTGGCATCACCCTGGCTATAATTAGAGCCAAGCCAGAGGGGTGCTAGTGCTGCACATCCCAGGGGGGCTGAGGGCAAGCTGGGATGAGGAGGGGGTAATGCTGGGGTGCTGGGCACCTTGCCCACGCCTCCGCCGCACAGGGATGCCCTTTGTCCTCCTTGGCATGTGGGGGAACTCGGCAGCTCTTGGCTTCTCCCTCCTGTTTTGGAAATTCAAAACATTTACAGGGCGGCCCACTCGAGCCCTGCCTGCCACGGAGCGAGGCACTTGGCTGACTCCTCTGCTTTCCTTGGCTGCTTTTCCCTTGCCTTCACACTCGGGGGGGGCCTTTTCTCCACCTCCTCCCCCTTTTTTCTTTTTCTTTTCTTTTTCTTTTTTTTAAATTTCTTTCTTTTTTTTCCCCTATCATATAAGCTTGAATAAACATCACAAACCTACAGGAAAGGCCATCAGGGGTGACAGGAGAAAGAACCCAGGGTGAAATTGGTGATGCCAGGGCCGGTGCCAGCTGGCCCCTCATGCTGACCTTGCTCTCCGCTGGGAAGGACGGCTGTGCTGGGCAGCCCAGTGCTGCAGAGCTAATGAGCTCTCCCTGAGCAGAAGGATTAATTAGCTGCTGGGAGAGGGAGGGCATCCTGCTGCGGTGACTGTGGTGCTGCTGGGTGCAATGATGGAGCCTGGCACGGCACAGTGCCCAGTGCTGCGGCACCGGGGATGCTTTTGCTGGAGGCTGATGGGAGGATGCTCCAAAGGGAGCTGTGGTTCTTCCCGGAGCAAACACTGTGGGCCAGATGGGGAGAGGAGATTCCCAAGAGGTAGCACCATGCTGGGAAGCTGCAAGAACTGCCACTCACCAGGCTCCTGCCATCTTTTTTTCCATTCCCCCTCCCCCCCCCGAAATAAGCTCTGTGGGGTGGGTTTTTTTTTTTTTTTGCCAAGTGGCTGTTCCTGTGTGGTTGTCCCTTCGGGAATGGGAGCTGAAAGTGAGACTTGGATGTAGCAGAAGCACTTAAATACATCCTGTGGGGTCTAAAATGACCCTGATGGGGATGAGGTGGCAGCTGGACTGGTGCTGTGTGTGGGGTAGAGTCTGGCCATTTGCTGAAGCTCAGCTCCAGTTGTGCAGCAGGACCAAAATCCAAAGGGTTCAAGGATGCTTGGGATCATTGTGGTGGGAACTGTCACCCTCCCATCCCTGGGAGGACAAATGGATGCCAGACCTGGCTGGGGACTATTAGCATCCCATGTAGCTATGGGATTTTTCTGTGGGGCTGCTTTATTCTCCATCCTCCCACCAGTCAAGAACGTGCTCCCCTTTCCCAGGTAGACACGACGTGAGATGGCACATCAAGGGGGGACATTAAGCAGGGGGGGGGGGAGCGGTGGGTGAGCTGGAGAGACGAGCAGGGACCTCGTGTGGAGGCTGCGAAGGTCGTGAGGACATGGAGCTTGAACTTGAATGAGATGGTAATTGCAACGTGCCTAATTACAGGGAAAGAGCAAATCACTCCAGTGCTTCATAAAGTGTCTGACACGGAATAACGAGGATAATTAGCAATCAGAAGGGAAGCTGCTACCTCCCTGCTCACCAGAGCCCCTGGGAGCCCTGTTCCCCCTCCTGCCCCATGGGTCTCTCTCTGCAGAGCATCTGCCCCACTCTTGGGTAGTTGCATCACTTTTGCCCCAACTGGTATGGGACATCTGCCCATCCCCCCCCCCCCCGCCACCACTTAGGATGTCAGCCCTGCAAAGCCACCCTTGCAGGGACAAAGCGCATCTGATGTCACCCCACCAAGGAGGTCTGGTGGCTCTGCCAGGTGTCTCCACACGTGTGTGTGTGTGTGTGTGTGTGTGTGTGTGTGTGTGTGTGTGTGTGCAGCCCTGCTGCTGCGCAGTGCAGGCAATGCATTAATGCTGGCTGACGCTAGAGTGCACCAGAAGCATGTTGTGGCATCCTCCTGGGGACAATGACACCCAACAGAGCCACCTGCTCTGGCCACCTGCCCACAGACACCCTGGGGTGGCCCTGGAAGCACCCGCTACCACCCGGATGGGGATCCCGTCTGCCCTTGGTGGCCACAGGGGACATCCTTAGCAGATGTTTGGGCTGTGATTGATGCTGCCTAATTGGATTTGGGAGGGGTGGAAGGATGTGTCACCCCAAAACCCACCCCTGACCTCCCAGCCTGGCCAGCATCACCTGTAAGGGACAGGGAGCCGGGGTGAGGAGCATCCCTCTCCCAAGTAGCTGCACTTTGTAATGATGGCTTAGGGAGTGTGTGCCCCTCAGGGGGCTGTGCTGTGCTGGTAGGGGGCTCATCACAAGCCTCCTGTCATGCCAGCCCAGAGTAGGGGGGTGGAGGAGCATCCCCTGGACAGCACTGCCCCAGACCGGAGCTGATCCTGCAGCCTACAGCCCCCTCCTCAGTGTCCCTCAGCTGCTCCCCGATATGAGACCTGTCCATTCCTGCCACCCATAAGTGACAGGCACTCAAAGGCTGAGGAATTGCCTCCCTCCTGGGCATGAAGAGACCTCCAAGCCCCAATATGCCCCCAGCTGGGGGTTACCAGGCTGCTTTGGTGGTTTTCCACCAGCTCCTGCTTTCCTGGAGATCCTGCAGCCACCTCACTCCTGTCCCCAGCCACCACACAGTCTATCCTCCCAGAGGGGAACCATTCCATGAAGCCTGCAGCAGATCCCAGCATAGTTCTGTGACTGATCCCACCAGCACTGGGGTTGCAGGGAGGGCTGGGCACCCCGATGCCACTATGGGGATGGGTGTGGATGTCCCTGGGTGCTGGGGCAGAGTGGAGGTCACCGTTCCCAACCTCTGTCCCTCTGTGCAGGTTTCTTTGCCATCTCTCCTCCTGGATTTTTATTCTCCCCCCCTCCCTCTTTGAGCAGCTGTTCTCTAATAAGCTGTTAATGATGATACAGTAAGTAGAAGCGGAGAGTCCTGCGGGAGCTGCCACGATTTGTGTAATTGGTCTCGGAGGAGACAAAAGTATCTAATATTTACATGCTGGTATTAGTCCCTTGGGAATGCTGTCTGGGCTGGCACGGGAGGCAGCTCCCAGCCTCAACCTGCCTGCTCCCAGCTGATGGATCATCACATCTCTTATGGATGAAGATTTGCTGCAGGAAGTGGGAGGGTTGGAGGGGGGCGTTTTGTGTGCTATGCTCCCTCTGAGAGCCTAGGGATGGCTGAGCATCCCCACGGCTCAGCACCCAGCTTCCAGAGCTGCTTCCAGTGAAAGGATGCTCTGGCATTGGGAGCCTTGTACCGGCGTAGGCTGGAGGCAGGAGCCCAGCTCAGGGCTCACTAGCATGGTTTACCAGCCTGACCAAATGGTCCCAGTGTTTTGGGCTCCTGAGCTGACCAGCTGACACCTGGAGTGAGGAGCAGGAGATGGAGAGGGGTGCTCGCAGTTTGGCCATGAAGCACCCTTTCCTCTGCACCAGAGGGTGGGATGGGTCCATCCAAAGTTGTGCTGGAGCTCCTAGATGGGCACATTGGAAGGCTGTGCTGGCATCTTGCTCCTGGTTGGCCAGGTGAGCCCTGAGGCTGGGCAGCTGCTGCCTGCAGCTCCTAAGTCCTCAAAGGTAGGGGAAACTGAGGCATGGAGGGGCTGGTGAACATCCTGGCTGCCCTGACCCTGTTGAGGTCTGGCCCTGGACCCCATCCTGCACTACAGAATGGATGAGGTGCCCACTGGGGCTTCCCGGAGTCCTCCTCACCCCTAAACACAGTGTGTCCCCAAAGCTTTGGGATTGTCCCCTCTCGTTGGGGTCAGACACTGACCAGGTTTGCCTCAGTGCTGCTGTCACTGAGATGAGCCATGTTGGGATGCCAGGAGTGTGCTTGCTCTGGGGCACCCCTAAGTCTGCCAATAGCCTCTGAGGGACAGACACCAGCAGGAGGGGGGTGGCATGGAGGCACCCAGCCATGAGCAGTGGGGGCAGATTGGGTTTGGGTGGGTGCATCCTTATTCCTTTCTTGGGGCAGAAGACGGGAGGGTGCCATAGCACCTCGACCCATCTCTCATTTCAAACTAGGACTCTGGAGGAAGGAGGTGGAGGGCAGCACCGTGCTGTGCCCCCAGAGCCCTGCAAGATGGTATCCCCTTCCTTTTCCCACACAGATTCCCACTTTCCCATTGCCGTGGCAACCTCCAGCATGGCAACTGGGCACCTTCTGTCTCGAATGTGCCTTCCCTATTCCTGGAATCCCCTCCTGGGGAGACAAGGGGGGTGCTGGGTCTGGTGTGAGTGGCTGCAGGGGAGAGTTAATTTGCAGTTAATATGCCAGGCTGGGGCATCCCTGTTTGCCCTGAGCTGCCCTGTTGCCCACAGAATCAAAGGCACACTGTTTTCCAGCAGCTTGAAAGGAGAGCAGGCAGGTTTGCTTTGGAGGCTGCCAGCCTCATCCTGTCCACTGGGACCAGGCTGGGCACTGCTGGGAGCTGGCAGCTCCTACTGGGGTTATCTGGGGGCTCCTGGGGTGGGGCATGGAGTGAAGGTCAGTGAGCCCTGCCAAGCTCATGACTTGGATGGATGGATGGATGGAAGTACTCACATAGAGTTGGTGGATTTGGCATGGTGGGGACAGCATGGATGTCCCCAAGTCCCCTGTCTTGGCTGCCACCCTTTGTCCAAGGCAGAATGGATGGACATCATGTGTGCAAATGTGCCCATGGGGTGCAGGGCAGCATCCTGGGGTGCTGAGAGGCTTTCCTGGCTTGGGGGGGGGGGGGGGGGGGGGGGGGAGGGAAGTGTTAGTTGCCCTCCATGCCCCTGCTGTGTGTGTGTTTTAGGGGAGGAGGATCTCCCCCGCCTCCTTCCCTCCCTCCTGCCTTATGTGTTAAATCTGCTAAGCAGGGGAATTGCTGCAGCCGCCATCTGTGAGCTGCCAATAATGGGATTAACTCTTTCTCCTGGCTGGGGCTGAGCCTCGGTGTGGTTCTGTGGAACCTGCCCGGGGTACCCCCACCCCCAGACCTTCCTGGGGAGAGACAGATCACCCGGACATGCTGATGGTGATATCATGGGGTCACAGGGCTCTCTGGGGGCAGCCCAAATCTGCCCAATCTGGACCACTGGCATGGACTCACTGCCTGCCTGCCTGCCTCAGTTTCCCCTTGCCTCGGTTTCCCCTCCTCTGCCTCACTTCTCCCCATTCCTGCTTCACTTTCCCCCCCTCCTGCCTCACTTCTCCCCACCCCACCTGTTTCCCCCTCTGCCTCAGTTTCCTCCCCCTCTGCCTCAGTTTCCTCCTCCTCTGCCTCACTTTCCCTCCATCGTGCCTCAGTTTCTCCCACTCCACCTCAGTTCTCACTCCCTAACAAGCAGAATGGTTTCGGGCATTGAAAGGGGCATGCTGCTTTCTCTGCGTTCGGGGGCACACACGTGGGCGAACGGGGGGGGCATGCTGGTTCCAGTCCTCAAGGCGTTAGGAAGCAGGGATGCTGAATGCTCCCTCCCTCGAGGATGCAGATTGCCCCCGCCTCCAAACCAGTAATGCTGGGTGCGCTCTCCCAAGGGCTGCTGGGTGCCCCCTTTCCCCGCCCGGGGATGCTGAGTGTCTCCCGCCGGGAATGCTGGGTGGCGCCGCTCCCGGGATACCGGGTGCCACCCCCTGAGGATGCTGGGTCAGAGGTGGATCCCCACGGGGGCGGGGGCGAACGGCAACACAAGGGCACCCCCCCCGCACCCCCAGCCCTGCCTCTCCAGGCCTGTTTCCCTTTTCGGGGGAGGGGGTGGGGGCTTTGCCCCCGCTAATCCGCTTAGGCTGCGCCCCGGAGCAGCTGGCGAGGCTGGAGCCGCTCGCTGCCCATCCTCCTCCTCCTCCTCCTCCTCCTGCTCTCCCAACAGGTGCCCCCCCCCCCCCCCCCGCACTGCCGGGGCCATCGTATTCGTCCCCCCGCCCCCTCACCCTCTCCCCTCCTTCGTACTCCCCGCAGCAGGCAGCCCCCCTCACCCCCTCCCGGGAGCGCTCATTAATTATCTAATCTTCCCTTTATGTTTAATTTACAGCCCCGCGCGGCTCTGGCCATATGCTGCTTTTGTTGTGTCTGGCTCTTTGTTGTGGCAGGCAGCGGGGGCTGGCGAGACCCCCCCCCAACCCCAACCTCAACCCCTCATCCACACCCCCCCCACCCCCAGCCTTTGATCTCCCCCCCTTCCTCCCCAGCACCACCCTCCAGCCACCCCCGCGGCACGGTGGCGAGCCCCGGGGAGGGGGTAAGTGGCTTTTTCTCGGTTATTAATTACCCTGACCCCCCCCTTCAACTCCTCACCGTTCCCCCCCCACCCCTCCGCACTGCTTCCTTATCGTGCCCCCCCCATTTCTGTCGCCGGCAGCTCGAGATTTGATCGTGCGCGGCCGCTCGCTGCTGCCGGGTCCCCGCTCCTGCCCGCACCCCGCGACCCCCACAGGTAGGTGCAGGGCAGGGAGCTGCCTGTTTTCCCCCCAAACCCTGCCTTGTAGTGGGGGGCACCATCCCGTGGGGGGGGGTCCTTACTGATGGGGGGGAAGCAAAGTGGTTTAGGATGATGTAACCCCTCCCGGCTCCCCTTTGGACTTGTTGCATGTCCCCCTCCAATCTACAAGGTTGGGGGGGTGGGGTTCTGCGCAGGGGGAGCCCCCCCTGTGGCACTCCTGACCTTGCGGGGGCCGGGAGGGTGTGTAAGTTGCTGCAAACTTTGCCGAGGCTCCTTCTGTTGATGGAGGTTTTGATCTTTTAAAGGGAAAAACGAGGAAAATGGGCTTTCAGCAGATTTCCGGGGATGCACGGCAGGGGGGGCTTGGAGGAGGCACCTCAACTCAGGGTGTAACCCGGGGATGCAGCACATGGTTTGGGTCTAGCTTGCTGAGGGGTGTCAGTGATGCTTGGGAGGAGGAAAAAGGGATTTGATCCCCGTGGTTGGTACCCCCTGGATGTCCAAGTCTATGTTTGTGGATGACGGGGGACAAAATGTCATGTTGTCCCCCACTGACCCCCTGAGTGCTCAGCTGGATGTTCTCTGAGCTTGGAGCTACGTGTCCTTGAGGGATGATAGTGCCTGGGTGGCTCTGGCAGTGGGCAGTACCAGGCAGCATCTCTTGCCTCACCTCCTGCACCCAGGTGCTTGCATGGGCAAGGTATACACAAACCCACACCCCAGGGCCTTGGGACAGCGCATGCGGGGGTCTGTGCTCTTGCTGTTGATCCATCCATCTGTCTGCCAGCCCAGGAAGAGGAGGGCAGGGTGGGTGCAAGCCACGGTCCTGCCTTGGCCGCAGGAGCCTTGTGCCAGGCCAAGAGCTGGGCTGGCCACAGTGCACAGGCTCTCCTTGCAGTGACATGTAAGGTCACTGTGACCACCAGGGTGCTGGCTCTGCTAGGGTGTGCTGGCTCCAGCGGCGGCTTCTGTGAGGTGGTGGTGGAAGCTGGCACCAGACACAACCAGACTGCTTCCAGGTGAACAAACCTCTTTTCATGCTTACCAAAAGCAGCTGGTTCAGCAAGTGTCCTGCTGGAGGGCTTTCTGGGGCCAGATGAAGGACCCCTTGTCCACACGGGTCTGTAAGGGGCTGCAGTGACCAGGGTACCCTTATGCCCTGGGGTGAGATGTGGCACCAGCGCACAGTGCCAGCTGCTGGCACAGCCTCAGCGAGGGTGATGACATGGGGGCAGCATCAGCTGACCCATACACATGTGCTGGCTGCAAGGTGACATCCCTGCTAAGGGGACACACACACACACAAGGTGGGCACTTCTCCACCAGCACCCCAGCATCCTCACCTTTGGGGCTGGCTGTTCTCATGCAGCCCCCAGTGCCACCAGGGTGGCCATGCTGTCCCTTTTTGGGGTTGTTTTCTACACGATGGCTGTGGGGTGCAGAGGAGGGGCCCATGCCACCACGGTGGCTCACGGCAGGTGGCTGCTGTTTGGCCAGGGCCTGTCCCCATACAAAGCCCCATTCCCTCCCTCCCTCCTGGCCCCACGCCATGCGGCTGCTTGCCAACCCAGACGGGTTTGTGCTGCGTGTTGCAAGAAGCACCCAAAATGCAGCACTGGGCTCCCCCCATGGCTGCCCACCCCATGCCCAGTGTCCCCAGCATCCCTGCCAGCTCCTGGGTGCTAGGGAAACTGAGGCAGCAGGGAGCTGAGGGAGCCAGTGCCAGGGCTGGGAGAGTAAACAGGATTCTTGGCATAGGTTGGCATTGCCGCACTCTCTGTCTGCGGGTGGGGGTTGCTCTTTGCTGGGTATTTCAGGCTGGCTCTTGCTGCTATGCTTCACCACTGCTCTGCACCCTGGGGACCATGGCTTTGTCCCCACAGGTGACAACCCCCACTCGGTGCTGGTCAAAGGGGTTATTGTTTCCCCTGGGGGTGGCTGCCGCTGTGTGTGGCAGGGCTGGCACAAGCAGCGGGTTGGCCTTGGCCCCATGCCCGCTGCCATGCCCTTTTCCAGAGGCAGCTGCCTGTGGGCACAGCTTGGCAGCTGTCCTGCCTGTGGGCTCAGCCAGGGCAGGACCCATGCTCCCCTTGCCCCTGCATGAGGTTGCAACACCACTGCTGTCATGAGTTTGCAGTTCTCAGTCCAGTGCTGGCTTTTTCTCCTGGGTCTCTGTCCCTAAAGCCAGGGTCAGGCTTGGAGGACACAAGTGGTGAGCTTGTTCTCCCTGTCCTGCTGAAACATCTCTCTGGAAATGTTCCCAGTGGCTTCACCCCTGCAGAAAAAACATTTCACCTCTGAAAGCCCCTGGTTTTCCACTCCAGGGCTGGTGTGCAGGAAGGGGCTGTTTTACCTGCTCTTCCTGGGCATGCTGCAGTTCTCGGGGGACCAGAGTATCTCTGGAGACCTCATGGCATGTGGTGAGATCCTCCAGTCCATGCTCTGTCCCCCCCATTACTGTGTATCCTATCCCTCCCAGTTCGCTTCCCACCTAATGGCACGGCTTATTCTTATGGCTTTTTAAGTGCCTAATGGCGCGCGGGGCTAATGGTGCAACTCCCTCTGTTCATGCCACCCGGATGGATGGATGGATGGATGGATGGATGGATGGATGGATGGATGGATGGATGGATGGATGGTGTCAGGATTTGGCACTCCCTGAACCTACAGGAATGGGGACAGTGATGAGAAAGGGCTCAGTCGGTGCCCTGAGGAGCTGGGGGGCCGCGAGCGGGCGTCCGCCTGCCCGCCTCTCCTCCCTTCTCTGAGCAGTAATGTCACCGTAAATGATATTTATCACGAGGTGATAAAAATCTATTTCCAGCGACCTCTTGGAAATGGCCCTCGTAAAACCAGGCAGCAGACGGAGGCAGGAGGCAGACAGCGGGGAGGGGGAGCAGGCAGGGAAATGGCTGTAATCAGCTGCGGAGCAGGGGCCAGCTCTGCTGTTCCCAACCCTGAGAAATCGATGGCGGCTGCAGAGCCTGAGGGCTGCCCGGGCCTGGCTGGGTGGATGCTTGCACAGCCTGGGTTTGAGCATCCTGGGATGCAGCATCCAGGCCATGAAAGAAGGACCAAAGCAATGTGAGCAGGGTGTAGGGGGGCTTTTGTATGCTGTAGCTGCATCCCATGGTGTTCCCAAAGTAATATCTCATGGATTCTGGGCCAAAGCTTGTGCCAGATCAGCAGGTTGGGAATGGGATGCTGAGTGGGATGCTCCTACCCTGGCACTGCTGGGTCACAGATTGCATCCCATATACCAGGGGGCTGCTTTTGGTTAGGGCTGCGTGATCTCCCCTCATCCAGTTCCATCTCTTCAGTGCCAATGGCTGGGTGCTGATTCAGCCATCTTCCTCCTGACACTAATTACTCAGCCCGTAGGGAGTCCTGGCCATAAATTCTGCGGCAGGAGCAGGCCAGGAGGTGGAAAACCTCCTTGGCTCCTTTCCCTGCTGACCTGACCTGTAATCCGGTGTAATTCATCGGGGTGCTGAGTCGGCAGGCGGGTGCCTCATCCTCCCTCACCCACCTTTGGGAAGCACTGTGTCCTGTGTGTCCCCTTCAGCATCCCTCCTGCCTCTGTGTGACACTCCCCCCATCATAAGGGACAGCCTGGGTGACCCTGTGTCCCTGCTGCACCGCAGGTGATGCTTCTGGCCTGGGGGCTTTGCCAAGCTGGGAGGTGTGTGTGGGGAGGCATAGGGCACCTAGACCACCTTAGTGGGCTTGGTGAGGTGGAATTTGCTCCTAAAAATGGCGACAGGGCAGGGCTCCCCCTTCTTTTCTCCTGAGGGAGGAGGGATGTCAGGAGGGAGATGGCTCCTGGGTCTAATCTCCTGTCCTGATGAAGAGACTCATAATCGCTTAAAGTAATTAATGAGGTGGGGTGATGGCTGGGCCACCCTGAGCGCCTGGGTATCCCTTGCCTCGGGGGTGACACAGGGAACAACAGGGAGGGGGCTGGCCAGGGGTGCAGCGCCCATTCCAGCCAGATGTGGGGCTGTGCCAGGAGAAGGGACAGCAGGAAGTATGGGAACATCCCACTTTGGCTACCACTCACCCTCAAAATCCCTGCTGAGTGACACGGTGACGCTAAGGTGACTCGGTGACACTGCAGGGCTTTGTGCCCACCTGCCTGGCATGCCCGGGGGGGCATGTGGTGACAGGGTGGATTGTGAGCTGCAGGTATTATCCCGGCATTAAAGTTCTCCCCTTTGCAGATGGTGAGCGTTTAATCTGCGGCTTAACGAAGCACCGGCCCCGGCGGTAAGTCCGTCTTTAGATGGCAGGCGGGAGCCGAGAACCGCCGTGCTAAGCTGCCGGGCTGGATGAAGAAGGGGGACACGGGGAGGAGAGGGGGGGGATTGAGGCTTTAATGCCATGTAATTTGTCTCAGTGTGCAATGTCACCATTTCAGCTGTTTACTCTGAAGTCTAACGATGAGGTGAAGGCTCTGCGCTGCATGGCACTGAGGAAATCCTTGCGGATTTGAGAGGGCAGGTTGGTCCCTGCAGGGTCAGCTCCCCTTTTGGTGGCCGGAGCAGAGGTGCTGCCATGAGCTGGTTGCCCAACCAAGACCTGCACTGGGTTTTGCCATGTGTGTGACTGCCATGATGTGTCCTGCCTAAATTGGATGGGGACCCACTCAGCTGCTCCTCCCTGCCTCAGTTTCCCCCCACCCTGAGTGTTCCATGGGGCTTTGCCAGGTGGGAATGTCCCGAAAACGTGAGCCGGGTGGGATTTTCCAGAGTGAAAAGCCCCTTGGGGCAACCACCTCTCCCTGTGGCAGGTATTTAAGGTGGCAGGGAGGGGACACAGGTATTTGGGGTAGCAGGGATGGAACGGTGACTGGAGACTCCTCAGCAGCTCTGGATTTGGAGGTGGGTGCTGTGATGGGTTTCAGGGTCCTGATGTCCCTGAGACTAGGGAGCATGAGGGATGGAGCAGGGCCCCAGTGCTGAGCAGCAGCATGTCCTGTGGGATTTGGGTGGCAGACCCTGCTCCACAGTGAGCTGCATCCCTGTCTCCCATCCTGGGACTTTGTGATCCTCGAGGATCACAGGCAGCAGTGACCTGGAGCTGGAGCTTTGGCAAGGTGGCAGAGGAAGATGGGAGCTGCAGGGACCACTGAGGCCAAGGGGTCACTGATCCAGCCAGAGTAATTTGTCCTAGTGTGGAATGGTGCTATTTCAGCTGTTTACTCTGGGGTCTAATGATGATGGTGAAGGCTCTGTGCTGCACAGTCTTGGGGAAATCCTTGCAGATTTGAGAGGCTGGCTGTTCCCCGCGGGTCCTGTGTCCCTTTCAGTGCCAGGAGCAGAGGTGCTGCCACCAGCCCTGATGTCCATGCATGCATTAGGTGCTTGTGACCTCCTCTGCCTCAGTTTTCCTGCCTTGAAAGGAGGATTGAGGGAACCTTTCCCAACCTGTAAGGGCCTGGCAGATATAAGCAAACTGCATGTCCTTATGGTGGGACTGGAGATGCTCTGGGACTAAGCAGGGCATGTGTCCCATTCTGCCAACCCAGCCTGGCCTTGGGGTGATGGAGGGGTGAGCATGGGAGGTTCTCCATGTGGAGGTGGAGTGACATGGGAGCCAGCATCCCCATGGACCTTGTACATCACAACTAGCCATAGCGTATCCCACAACTTGGGGAAACTGAGGCACAGGAGGGGATGTGGTGTGCCCAGGGCTACTGAAGCTCTCCAGTCCCAGAGTCCTGGAGGAACTCAAGGGAAGCTGGGAGCGAGCAGGGAAAGCAGGGAAAACTGGTAATGAGCAAGGAGATCTGAGAGCAAGCAGGGAAAGCCAGGAGCAAGTAAGGAGATCTGAGAGCAGGCAGGGAAAGCCGGAAGCAGGGAAAGCAAGGAAGGCCAGAAGTGAGGAAAGCTGGGAGCAACCAGGGAAAGCCAGGAGCAAGCAAGGAAAGCCAAGAACAAGCAAGGAAAGCTGGGAATGAGCGAAGAAAGCCAGGAGCTTGAAAAAAAAAAAACAAAAAACCAACAACAAACAAACAAAAAACCCCAAAAAACGAAGAGCAAGCAAATCCAGCCAGGAGTGAGCAGGGAAAGCCAGGAACAAGCGGCTGCGTGGCCCCCCCGCTGCCTCCCCCTCCATCACCTCCCCGTTCGCTGGCGAACAAATGTCTGTTCTTGCAAAAAAAAGAAGTGACAGGGGTCGGCGCAGCGCTTTCCACATGACCTGCCCGGGAACAGAGGACGTCTTTGTTAATCCAGCGAGCTGTCAGTTCAGCCTCTTCACAAAAGGCATAAACCACTTATTGCTGCTCTCACCCCTGACCCCGGATCCGCCTGCGCGCCCTCCATTGTGCCGTCTCGAGGAAGCTGGCAAACAATTTCGGCTCCTGCTCGCTCCCCCTCGCCCCCGCCGGCATGGGGACCCCCACCATCAGCATCACACCCCCTCCACCCTCCCCCCCCCCACCCCCGCCTTTCTCCTGCCCTGGTTGCATCTGCGCGCCTGCCGTCGCCTCGCCTGGCAGCTGCTGCGAGGGGAATGGGGGCTGCCACAAAGGGCTGGGGGCCGGTGGCAAGACAACCTCCCTCCCTCCTTTCCTCTTTCCCTCCTTCCCTTCCTTGTGCTCTCCTTTGCTCCCTCCCTCCCTTCTTTCCTCCCTCCCTTCTTTCCTCCCTCCCTTCTTTCCTCCCTCCCTCTTTCCCTCCTTCCCTTCCTCTTGCTCTTCTTTGCTCCCTCCTTCCTTTCTTTCCTCCCTCCTTCCCTCCTCCTCTCCCTCCTTCCCTCCTCCTCTCCCTCCTTTCCTCCCTCCTTCCTTCTCTCCCTCCCTCCTTCTATTCCAGTACTGCCAGAGCAGTTGCCCAGAGCCTATGGTTTGTGATGGAAGGGGTGCTGGGGTGCTGCCCCCCGTTGATCCCCGGTTGAAACCCCTTAATGAGAGGGGACAAAAGCTCCTTAGGGCCCCTGGCTGGGATGGCAGCTTTAGCCAAAGCCGCTTATGGACCCAGCACAAAGCTGTTGAGAACAACCCCGCTTCCCAGGGCTGGCATGGCATGGCATGGCATGGCATGGCATGGAGCGATGCTCTTGCCCCGCCAGCCTCGGGGCAGGGGGGTGGGGGTGTCTGAGGGGGTCACACTGGGTGACAATTGAGGGCGAGGGAGCTGAGCACGTGCTGCTTGCCCCGTCCCTCTGCACCCAGCACCCAGCCCCATGTCGGGACCCATGCGTGCTGGAGCAATTAGATACAGTCACTTTGGGGCTATATATAACCCAAATTGCTGCCTGCAGCTCGTTAGCTGGCTGTCACAGCCGCTGCGGCCGCGGCGAGTGAGGAGGTGTCGCCGGCGGGGTGGGAGGGTGACGCGGGGACCCGCTGCTCCCCAGGGATGAGGACACAGGGCGGGGACGGCGGTGTGTGTGAGGCCAAGCTGGGGTGGCTGCTGGGAACAGGCTCTGGGGGGCCACCATGCAGCACCGAGCAGGGCGGTGCTGCACCCACTTCCGTTCTTCCACCATGCGGCTGATGTGGGTGGTGGTAAACCTGCTTTGCGGCGCAAGGCGGGCTGCGATGCCACGGAGGTCACAGTCAGGCCTTTCCCCCTGCCCAGCATTGCCCAGGCTCCTGGCACAGCTTGGGTCAGGGTGCTTGGGCACGGGGAGGCTACCAGCACATTCCGCTCTAGTGCTGGCAACATTTCCAACGTTGTCTCCCTGGTGCGGGTGGCATTTCCAGCATCATCTCCCCGTGTGGCATTCAGCCTTGACCATCGCCTCCATCCTTACGTGCCCCATTACCGGTCCCGCCCGGGCTCGCCGGCGTGCCGCGGCTTTGCCGGCACACACCGGCCCCCGCGGCGGGGCGGAGCGCGGCACCGCGGGCTGGCTGGGGGCAGCTGCGAGATGAGTGCGAACATACTGTGTTGGCTCCTGCAGCAGGCGTCACGGTGTCGCTGCTGGAGAGCGAGCAGGAACCGCAACCCTGCCGTGACAAACGGCTCTGGCACAGCCACAGCCGTGCCCACGCGGGCGCCGGGGCCGTGTCATGGCACCCCCAGCTTCACTCATGCACCAAGAGAGACCCCAGAGGGGGGAATCTGGGTGGACAGTGATGCCCATGGCTGCAGGGATGGGCTGTTGCCCAGCACATGGTGTCACTGCTATGGCACGTCTTGGTGGCCCTATTGATTTTCGGGGGGGGGGGGGGGGGGGTTAGGTAGGGGGGGCTTCTGGGTTTGGCACATCCCCAGTGTGGGAAGGGTTAACAGCACTGTGTTTTTCTGGAGAGTTTTGTTTCTTTCCCTTTTTTTTTTTTCCTTCCCCCCCTTCCCCGTTTTAATGAGGGGTTTGCACAGCTGTAATTGCAGGTTCCAACTTTCCACCAGCAAACACGGCTGAGAAACTTTAAACATGGCAATGGAGATGGCAGGGCCACCACCCCTCATGAGGGCACCCACCAGGGTGTCAGGGACCCTTGGAGTGCCATGCCACTATCAAGAAATCCCTGCTGCACCTGGTCTCTGGGTACAGTCTGCTTTTGGGGGAAAACTCTGGTTTCAGGCTGCTTCGAGGGTGAGGGAGGATGAGGCTGAAGGCTTCATAGAGGGAAGAGCATCTGAAACCATCTGGGTGAACATATGGTGGTGGTGATAAAGGGGAGATGAGAGTACAGGGAGGATTCATACCCCCCAGCCTTGCAGTGGGGTGCTGGGATGCACTGCTCCCCCCACGCTAAGCCTCGGGCTCTCTGCATGCCCTGGGAGGTGCAGGATGCTCACATCCTCCCCAACTCAGCTCTTGCTCACTCATAAGAGCTTGCATGCAGGCTGTGCCAAAACCCATTGCTGGCGCAGCTGTGCCGGTGCTGACCGGGCTCCGTGCCCGTTGTGGTGATGCCAGCCAAGAGGTGAAGCACTGCGACCGCATCCACCCCCGGTGCCTTGGCAGGGGTTTTCCAGGGTGCTGCCACCTGGGAAGGGTGGAGGTTGGAGGAGGTTAGGACTTCAAGGGTGGGATGCTGCTGGGGCAGAGGGGGGAGGTTTGCCATGCTTGTGGCATCACTGTGGGCGGTATGCCCATGGGTGGCATTGCTGCTGCTGTCTGCCCCAGCAGCAGGCAAGGTGGAACAGGGAAGCTGTATTTGAGGGTGTCCCGGAGGCACAGGAATCATGCTGGTGTGGCTGCCTGGGTGCCAGATCCCTCGCTGGAGAAAGGCCCTTTGCTTTCCTGTTCTGTCACTGAAGCCAGGGCCAAGGGGTGAGCTGGTTGCCACCATAGGTATTAATCCTGGTGACAGGAGCACAAGGACTGTGCCCTTGCTGGGGAGAGATGGATGCAAGGACACAAGGTGCCCTTGCCACCATCATGTCCCCTGGCTTGAAGCTGTCTGCCCTGGCCACCCAGCTAAGGGCAGGTTGGGCACTGCAGTGGGGGGCATGGGTGACACAGGGTCTGGCAGTGCCTCTTCCTGCCTGTCCCTTCAGGCCGCTGACGACATTTTGACCCATCTTGAGCCCTCTGTGTCTTTCATACTGAGGACCTGCTTGGGTAAATGGTCCAGATGCCACACAGAGGGGACTTGGGGGAGTGCCATTCCATGAGGCTCTAGTTGGAGCCTTTTCTCCCCTATTTTTGTCACCTGCAGAGCTGCTCTGCCACCCCTGCCCATCATCTCCCCTGTCTTGCAGCCCTTGCCTGCCTGCCAGCTCAATTTTTCCCTTGTTAATAACATCACATAACGATGTCACATTGATGTCATCTTGCTGCAAACCTACCCCAGACCTGGACCCTGCCCACTGGTGCTTGCTGTGAGCTGTCACAGGTTTGTCCTAGAGTCCATGTGCAGGCTCAGTGTGCTTCTGCAGACAGCCACTCATGTAATGAATGAGTGGGCCTCAGCTCTGTGTCTGCTCACTACCCATGGGGACCTGCATCTCCCTGATCCCATGGCTGAGATGATGGGATGCTGGGGGTACTGCCAGTGCTCCCCTCCAATTTCAACACTTGGTGGCAGAGCACCCTTCCCTCTCAGCCCCTGCCCAGGCACCTCAAGGTGCTGCTTGGCAAATCAGCACCCAAATCAACCCACTCGCCTCTTAATTGGGGGTGAGTCTTTGAGGACATGGTTGCTGAGGAAGGTTTCACCCCCACCCCTCATCTGAGGGGCTGTGGCAATGCTTTATCTGGGTGGACAGATCCCTCCTAATTGAGCAGATATTCCGTGTTCGCAAACAGATGGCTCCTTTGCATCAATTATTCCTTATCTGTGTAACCGGGGATGATTTGCTGACAGATAGCGCGGGGTGAAGTTAAAGCAAGGAGGCGGCCAGTGCTCTGCGCTGGCTCTGGCTGCTGCCTCAGGGGTCCCAGGGGGCACAGATGGTGATGGGGTGGGGGATGGGTCCTGGCTTCCCCTTGGGCATGTGGGACCCATCTCCAGTGCTTTTACATCTTGGCATCCTCCAGCAGGAAAATGGAAGGGGTGGGGGCTGCCACTGCTGGGGGGCTGATGGATGGATTAGGGTCTGGGGGGCTAAGGACGGTGCCAGATTTTGGTAACCACTGCCAAAATCTGCCTTCCCCCTGGTGACCCCAGCCCAGTTTGCCACTCCCTCACTGTGTCTTGCTTAGTACTGCTGTGACACGTGACGGGGGATGATTAATGCTAATTAACGATTAATTGCTCTGGGTATCAAAGTGCACCCCAGCTCTTTGCCATGCCCACAGGTAGGGGATTGCTGCCTGCTGCCACTGACGGCATCACGCAGGGATGAGGAGTTGTGGTACGGTGTGTCCCCCTGGGATCCCAGGGAGACGGCCCAGCCATCAGGAATCCCACACCAAGCTTTCAGGGATGGGAGCAGGTCCCTGGGCTTTTCCCCTGCCCACTGTGAAAGTCACCTTCTGCTAATCATTGGGAAGGAGAAGAGCATCCCACCATCGCTGGGGCAGCTGGTGGCACCCCGCCAGTTGGAGCTGGTGCTTGGTGGCACTCGAGGACTCGCGGGATGTGCTGAGCGCTTGTGGTTGTGCGGCACTGCCATATGGATTCCATAAATTAAACCTTTCCAGGAAACGAACGGTAAATTTATACGGCTGCTCGTGTGTGTGGCTCATTGAGTCTAAGGGCTTCCCAGCAAAAAACCCACCTGCAAGAGCTGGATAGCTGGATAGCTCTTGCCCCGGCTCTCCATGTCTGCAGGGCTAACCCCAGGAAAAACAGGATCGACACAGAATCCTCACTGTGTTGTCAGACACTGAAGTCCCCAAACTGGGAGCAGGGTGTCCCCTCTGGCAAGAGGGGAGGTTGCCTGCATCCTGCTGTGCCTGGGGCTGGCGTAGGGTCCTGGGGAGTTTCTCACAGCCAGGGCCGGGTTGTCCATGTGTCTATCCCAGAATGGTGTGGCAGTGCCAGGATGTGTGTGGTGTTGCTGGCTGTGGCTTTATTAAAGATAAACAGAAGTGGTGACAGCCCAAGCTGTGTGCCTGGGCACGCCTGACATGGAAGGTGACAGCTACAATGAACATGGGGCCATGGCAGTGCCTGAGGACACGGGGGGTCAAGGAGGGTGATTGTCCCCAAGCTGAGTGAGATGCAATCTTTGTGGCACATTTTGCTCACCCGCCCAGCATGGAAGGCGATGGGGGGGGGGGTTGTTGATCTCGAGTAAACACTGCCCGGTTGAGTAATCGGGAGCTGCCCAACCGGCCAGCTGCCGCCAGTGAGGAGGGGACGCCACTTTGATTCATGTTCTCTCCCCCCTCCTCTCCAGCCTTTCTTGTCTGGCCATGCTGGGAGCCATCGGCCGGATCCAGCTGTAACCCTGCAGTGCGGGATAGTGTGCAGCTCCCCTCGCTGGCCACGTGCACCGGCTGGCAGGAAAACAAAAGCATCCTGTGTCTGTGTGCCCCAGCGTCCCCCTCCCCCCCCCGGTGCCATGGTGCTCTGACATTGCCATGCTCAGCAAAGGAAAAGGTGCTGAGTCTCTTCCCTGCTTCTCTTCCAGGCATCCTCTTCATCCCTTGAGACAGCTGTCACCAAACCTGCAGCCAGTGAATCCCGGCACCGAGCGGCTAGCACCAGGGAGAGCCCAGGAACAGGCAGTGGCACTGCCCAGGACATCAGCCAGCGGACAGCTTTGGATGTGGAGAGCGTGGAAGCTGGAGCCACAAGTAGGTGATGCCGCGGGATGCCAGGGGGCGTGGGTATGCTGTCCCCAAGGGTTGTCCTCTGCACTGGCCAGCCCATGTGCCACCACAGGAACGCTTGTGCCCAGTGGTTTGAGGTTGGGGCTCCAGGAGGTGACTCTGACAGCACCTCAGTCCCTGCCCCTTGTCTTCGGGGCTGTGACTCAGGCCACAGGTGCTGAGGGAGAGCTGTGGCATTGGGCTGACCATGCTGGGGAGCTAGCGGGGGGGCCCCAAGGCTGGGTTGGGCTGCAGCTCCCGGGACTTGGCAGCCTCGTCTGTCAGGAGCGGCAGCATTTTTTGGGAGAGGTATCACGCGTGCTTCCCGCCTGCCTGCCTCCCTGGCCCAGCTTGTTTGCCAGCCCTTCCCGGCGGGTGCGCCGTGCTGTGCCGTGCTGTGCCACGCCAAGGCTGCTTTGATCTGGTGACAACCGCCAATGCTGGTTCTTGGCGTTGGGCTGGGGAGAGACAGGAACCGCAAGGTGCAGCGGGTCAGGGAGTTGGGAAGGGCAGGGAAATGGGGAGGGCAGGAAAATGGGCCAGGCAGGTAAATGGGGCAGGCTGCTTGTGGGGGGGGGGGGTGGTGTGTGCATTTGTGACCCTCCCATGTCCTCAAGTAAGGGCACTTCCCAGGGACACAGTGGCTTGTGTTGGCCATCACTCAGCCCCGCAGGGATTTGGCCCTGGTTTGGGACCCCTCTGGGAGGTGGGGTGGGTTGCGGAGGAAGTCACGATGCATTTGCAAGCTGCTCACCACCCAGCCGGCAGCGGCACAGAGGCAAGCTGGGAGCCGTGGCCTGGAACGGGCCTGCCAGAGTCAGCTCGGGATTTATTACCCTGCCAGTGGCTGCCGGGCAAAGGTGACAGTGACTAATGGCTTGTTACACGCCTGCCACATCTCATCTGTGCACTGTGGCCGGCTGCCGGCGCTCCCAGCCCTGGTGTGCGGGCAGCCTCTGCCTGCCCTCCATTCCCGGGGGGGTACAAGGGTGAACCCCTCTTGTCCCCATGCAGGGACCTTGGCCAGAGCAGGTGATGGTGACAGCTGGCCATCTTGGCACGGGAATCCATCTGTGTACTGAGGACGCAGACGTGTTCTGTGTGGCCAGGCAAAGCCAGGCTGGCATCCCTGAGGGCACCACCATATTTTGGGGCTTCCCAGCTTATGGCACATCTCAGGGGGTCCTGGTGAGCCTCGTGTGACTTCCCAGCATATGAAGCAGCTTTGTGGTTGTAAAACCTGGCATGGTAGCAATCCCATGGTGGGGTCACTGGGCGAGGAGAGCATGCGGGTGGGTGCTGACAGAGCCACCAACGCATTCACTAGGAAAATTAAAAAATTAACAGGCATCGGCTCGCTCCAGATTAGTAAAGGCAGGGAGATAAAAGCGTCTCTTTATACCTTGTGAGAATTGCTGATAAGGGCATTTGTTCCTCTGTATTCTGTAAAAAGCATGCAATAAAAATTTAAAATAGAACGGGAAAAGGGAGACGAGGAAGGGAAGGGGGGTGGAAAAGCACTGGCACTGCCGGTGAGGAGGGCTGGGGGAGAAGCAGGCAGCACCAGGGAGGAGGAGGATGGAGAAGGAGCAGAGGTGAGGATGAGCTGAGAAGGGGCTTGAGTGGGTGGCATGGCAGCTTGTTTGGGCACAACTGGATGTCCCTGCTGTGGCCTGCGTTGCCTGCAGAGATGCAAGTTCATGGCTGGCAGTGCTGGGATGAGATTCCCCACTGAAACATTCCTTGTCCTGAGAATGTTGGGGTCCTGCCTGTCGGAGCCTGATGAGCCTGTCGGGCATGTGGAACTGACTGGTGTGGCTTTAATGGCTGGTGGATGATTGGCAACTTCTTCCGCTTGCCACGAGTGGGCTGAGCCCTACCCAGCTCGTTTCACTGGTGGGTCCAAACCTGGGTGAGGGCAGAACCCACAGGGGGATGGTGGGATGGCATGGTGGTGGTCCATGGCATGGACCAACCTGGAAGAGACTGTGCTGTCCTGCCGGGTGATCATGGTGGTGACCACCATGGTCCCAGCCTGGACAGGAAGAGGACTGTCCTGCAGAGTGATGGTGGGATGGTATGGTGGTGACCATCACTGTCCCAACCTGGGTGGGACAGTGCTGTCCCACAAGGTGATCACAGTGGTGACCACTGTGGTCCCAACCTGAGAGGGCAGTGCTGTCCTCATTTCTACACCCAGTACAGAACACTGGGGGTGCACAGAGGTGGGCCTGTGGTGGGACTGCCCCTTATCTCTGGGTGTCCAAAAGTCTGTTTGGAGGTAGCTTTGGGTTGAGGGGTGTCAAGACACCACCCTAACCTGGATGCCTGGCACAGCGTGGGGAGGGGACAGAGGGACTTTAGGCATCCCCCCCACCCTCAGCGCCGTATTTGCGGGGGGGGCACACGAAGGGACCTAATGCCCCTCTGTCCCCTCCCCCTCAAATGCGGCGCTGGAGACGGAGAACGCCTATCTGTTGGGGTAAGTACCAACCACCCATCACTCGTCGTGTCCCCCCCTTTCACCGCCCCCATCGGAGCCCTGCCCTGCCCGGCCCGGCCCCCGGTGAGTCACGCTCCAGCCGTGCGGCTCCCGGGGCGGCGGGCGGGCGCCGAGGGAAGCAGGAAGCGGCTTGGAACGGAGGGGGGTGGGGGGGTGGAAGATACGGCTCGGCTCGGCACGGCTCAGCTCCTCCATGGGGGAGCGCAGCCCGCGTTGGACGGTGCGGCCGATGGGTGAGTGTTGACCCCCCCGCCCCAGGCGCCGTCCCGGTGCTTCCACCGCTCCCCCCCACCTCCCGCCTTCCCTGCCGAGGTTTCCCCGGCCTCGACTAAGGGCTTGAGCTGTGGGACAGAGCTGGTGTAGACCCACCATAGATAGACAACCCCCACCTCAGCCCCTTGGTGTCTGTTTCCTGAGGGGGTGTTATGGTCTGCGGGGGAGTTCACTCTGGGGTGGGGGGGACTTAATGGTGTGGAGGGCAGAGGTCACCCTGGACTTGGGGGATTTCATGGGTTGGGGGACAGAGGTCAGCCTGGATTTGTGGGCCACCCTGGAGTTAGGAGACTATAGTATGAAGGACAAAAGTTGTCCTGGTGTTGGGAGTCCCTGGAATGTTTGGGGTAGAGGTCACTGTGGGGTTGAGAGACTCCATGGGGTGGAATATGGAGGTCATCCAGGAGTAGGGGGACCCCATGATACAGAGGCCAGACGTCACCCAGGAGTTGGGAGACATCCTGGTAGTGTGGTGGACAACTCATCCTGGGGCTGAGAGACCTCATGGTGTGGAGGTTATCCTGGAGCTGGGACAGCCCATGATACAGGGAGCAGAGGTTTCCCTGGCTTTAGGGGACACCCTGGAGTTGGGAGACTCCATGTTATGGAGGACAAAAGTTGCTCTGGTGTTGGTGGATGTGGGGGATGGAGGTCACTATGGGGTCGAGAGACCCCATGGGGTGGAATCTGGAGGTCACCCCGGAACTGGGAGACCCTATGGTGTGGCTGACACTTCACCCTGGGGTTGAGAGACCCTGTGATGTGGAGGATGGAGGTCACCCTGGAGTTGGGGAACCCCATGGCATATTGTTTCCTGATTTGCCAGTGTTAGGAAACACTATTTTGGGGGAGTGGAGGTCACTCTGAGCTTGGGAGGCCCTGTTGTGTGGGGCACAGAGGTTGCCCTGGGCTTGAGGGAGTTCATGGTGTGGAGGATGGAGGTCACCCTGGATTTGGGGGATCCCCTTGTGCAGTGTACAGATACCACCTCGGGTTTAAGGAAACCCATGATATGAGGAGCAAAGTCCACCCTGGGGTTGAGAGATCCCATAGTGGTGGAGACCAGAGGTTGCCCTGAGCCTGGGGTTCCTTGTGATGTGGGGGGTGGAGGCCACCCTAGAGCTGGGTGACCCTATGGCATAGTGCATGGAGGTCACCCTGGGCTTGAAAGGAACCACCACTTGGGGAACTGAGGTCACCTTTGGCTTGGGGAACTCCATTGTGTGAGGAGTGGAGGTTGCCCTGGGCTTGGGGGATCCTGTTGTATAGTGGCTGGGGAACTCCACAGCATGAGGGATAGGGGGTTGCCTGCAGTTGAGGGTACGCCTGGGGGATGTCGAGGGAAGATGAGACCTGCTGGGTGCTGCGGGCTCAGGATCTGGTATTGACTGAGGTGCCAGGTCCCCATCTCACACATTGCCACAGGGACCTTTAGGTCATTTCCTGTGGGGGAGCCCAGCCTGTGGGCTGGCTGGCCATGGGGCACACAAAGTCATGCTGGTGGCTCTCCTGGTGGCACTGGCCTGGGCATGTCTTCTCACCTTGCTGCCTGTATGTTTCCTGAGCAGAATGCTGTTCAAAGCTGTGCCTCAGTTTACCTACTCCTGAGCAGGCAGCTCTTGTATTAGCTGTGTTTCTTGGACACGTGGGATCCACCATGTTGCCAGCCAAAGCCTGCAGCCTGACATGGGGAGCCTGGGCACCGCATCAGGTGGTGCCATGGCCCCGGCATCTTGCCTGGTTCCTCATCTGCCATCATGTTTATCACTTGGCTCCATCCTCCCTCTTCCACCCCTGCCTTGCCCTTTGTCCCAAGGCTTGGTGGCTCACCGTGCTGTGCTCATGCCTTATGTTGTGCTGCGTCTGAGTGACTACTTTGCTTGGTGGAATTGGTGCCAGCACTTGGCTACTGTCTCTGAACCCCGGGCAAGTGCCTGCTGCCAGCCCTTGGAGCAGCAGGGTGAGTGCCCAGCTCTCTTCCTCCTCCTCCACCATGGAGAACCTTAGACCAGAGCAGGGTGGCATGATGGGCACCAGGGTGCCATGTGAGTGCCTACTGGGCCAGGAATGGGATCCACAGGGGCAGTTACTGGAGAGAAAAGGCAGCGGGAAGGCAGAAGCTCTTCCTGCCAGCGTGCGCCTGCGCGTGGGCCCGCGGCAGCAGCGGGGTGAGCCGGTGTGGCTCGTGGGTGTGCCCCTGCCAGCAGCGTGTGCCGTGCCATGGGTGCGCTTCGGTGTGCCTGGCCGCCCTGTTTGTGTCACACACTGGTGGGGTCGTGTTGGGTGTGACGAGGGTGAAATGGTGGCACGGCACAGCACGACCTGGGCAGGGCTTGGCAAGGGGGGGGTTTGTCTTTGCACACGCTTGTGCACGTGTTGCATGACCTGGGGGAGTAACTGGGAGCTGCTGGTGTAAGTGGTGAGCGCTGAGCGTGCTCAGTCCCTGCCTCCTGTTGGGTGCACGTTGCGGGGTGTGTGGGCACACGAGCGTGCACGTCCTGGGGTGCTTGTGCTGGCGTGTGCACGCAGGAGCGTGCCCGCCTGGGGTGTTTCTGGGGCGGTGGGGGGGGTTGTGTGTGTGTTGGCTGCAGGGCAGGGAGCATTACAGCCGAGACAGTGGCTTTGGCAGGGGGCCAGGCCGCTGGAAGGGGGGTTGTGCGGGGGTGCCGCAGGACACAGAACAGTTTATCACTTCCTGACGTGCCAGCGCCTGGGTCGGGGCTGCAGGTTGGGGAGCAGCTCGAGGAGTGGGGGTGATTTTTAATCTCTGCTCTTCTGCTCCTTCCTCCAGCCCCCCAGGCGCTGCCCTTCACCTTGGCGTCTGGCCACACAGCCTCTGGGAGGTTGAGGTCTAGCAGGGGGGATGGGGAGCTGCTCCTTGGGGGGTTTGTGGCCGTGCTCCAACTGGGTGCAGGGCCACCCCACATCGAAGGGCACGGTGCCATGGGTCACACCTCTGTCCCTGCAGTACTGGTGCCAGCCACGGGTGCAAGGTTTGGCGTCACGGTGTGGGGAAATGGCTGTTGCCTGCCTCTGACCTTGAGTCCTGGTGGGGACACCCACCTTGTGTCTCCAGGTGCTTCACACATTTACAGGGTGGTGGCTGCCCCTGGGGGGTACTGGGTGCATGTGGGAGGGCACAGGGCAGCACCACCAAACCCCAACTCCCATCCAGAAAGGGACAACTGGGACAGAGCTTGGCAAACCACGGCCAGCTGGGCAAGCTGCCAGGGGGATTGCCCTTGAAATGGCCCTTGTTGTGCCTCGTGCCACACTGCCCTGGCTGCTCGGACACGGAGACACCCCCTGTCCCCTCCACCATCCCAGCACCCCACTGCCTGCTGGCGGTTGCACCGCGACGCGGGAGGAAGTGCGCCCCAGCGCTCCCCCGCTGATAACAGCGGCAGCCTTATCACAGGCCCTTCTGCAAGAGCGGGCAGCATGGCCCCCAGAGCCCTTATCTGCCTTGGCCGTTGGCCTCAGCTGGGCTTGCAGCCCCCCCTCCCCTCTGGCACCCACCCCTGGCACCCGCTGTAGCACCCGCGGGGTCGGCTGCTTGGCAGTGTGCCCCCTCTATCCTTTTTGAAGTTTAAAATCCATTTAAGTCAAGAGGAGGGAAAGTTACTGCCTCTAAAGCCCCTTGCCTTGAGCAGTAAATCCTCTTTGCTGTGTCGATGCTGCCTCTTAGTGCGTGCAGGGCTCAGGGTGAACTCCTGGGGGGGCCAAGGCTGTGTATGTGTCTGTGTCCCCCAGCACCCTGCAGCACTGTGGGCAGGGCTGGGAGGGTGGGAGTTCTGTGAGCCCCCCTAGAGCATGGTCATTGTGTGATGAGATCCCTCAGGCTTACTGAGCTGGCAGGAACATCACTGCTGCTCGCTGCTTGCTTGCTTGCTGCTTGGTCCCTGCTGCTTGCTTCATGCTTGCTTGGTGCTTCCTTGCTGCTTTCTTGCTGCATGTTGCTTGCTTGATTTTTGCTTAGTGCATGCCCCTTGCTTGCCAGTTGTTTACTGCTTGCTTACCACTTGCTCACCATTTGCTTGCCACTTCCTTCCTCACACCCATTTGACCAGAAAGGAGGTTCTCCTTATGGTATTGTTTCCCCCACAATGTGTGGCATGGCCCCTGGATCCCCACTGCCATGCAGCCGGTGGGGTTTGAGGCTGGTGGAACTCAGGAGCTTGCAGCAGTGCTGGCAGTACCAGTGTTTTTATTTGATTTCTCTTCTCTAGAGCTGGTGATACTGAAATATTAATGCTGGCCTCTAATTGCTGTGTCAGAGGAGCAGGGCGGGCAGGAGCAGGGGTGGCTCATTTTGTTGTCTCGGGGAGCGTTTGCCGAGGGGCAGTGTTTGTGCACTCACCCACATGTGGGTTTTTCTCCTCCCTTGGGATCCACTTGGCCCTCACAGCTCACAGGCCGGGATGTGGAATGGGGTGATCCCTTCCCTTTACCTTCGTGGCAGTGGGGTTCACGGTGGGGCACCCCACGCGAGCAGGGAGCCCCACACCTGGGGCGAGGAGGTTGATGGCAAGGGGGTGTTGCGTTTTCCTTTGGCAGCACGGCGTCAGAGGCTTGCGTGCTGGCTTCCTGCAATAAAGCGACTGCTGGCGCGCTTGTCACCTGCTCTCTGTTGTGCTGCCAAGCTGCAGACATGCCGCTTCTTGCTGCGGGCCCTGGCGCGCTCCCCGCCGCCGCCACTCCTCCTCCTCATCCTCCTCCTCCTCCCGCTTGCTCGGGGCGCTTGCCCTGTGCCAGCACTGCCCTAGCAGGTGTTTCGGGCAGGGTGCGACAGTGCCTGTTGCCACACGCCCTGGGCTGGGTGGGGACCGTTTAACTGTTCCTCACCACAGCCGTGCCCCCCTTTGCCACCCTCAGCATGGGGTGATGCCAGGGCTTGGCATTTGGGTGCCTGTCCTTGTCCCCTGGGACCTGCCATGGGGTGCTGGGTCCTCCCTGAAGCACCCATGGGCTGTGGCCTTGCTGCTCCCCAAATTTGGGGTGTGGAGCCCTGCCAGGGGTTGGCAGAGTGCCATGGCAGAGCAAGCCCAGCTGCAGGCAGGTGTCACCAGCTGTGCCACGCTGTGTCATGTGGTTGGACCGGGGTGGGGTCTGTGCAACAGGTGCCATGCATGGGCTGTGCAAGCTGCATAGCACTGCTGCTGCCTGCTGCGTTGTGCCATGCAGCCACCTTGGACACACAGGGCACTGCTGCTGCCTGCTGTGCCATGCCATGCAACCCCTGTGGACACACAGGACACTGCTGCTGTGCCCTCTTGGATACCTGCTGTGCCGTGCTGTACCATGCAGCCCTCTAGGACACATAGAGGTACCAGCAGCTTCCCAAGGCTTTCCAGCACAGTTAGGTGGATTTTTGCTCCCACTGAGGCTCCAACTATGCAACGGCCTTCCTCCCACCTAGCACAACACAGTGGTGCTATCCTCATTAACCTGGTGCAGAGTTTGCTGGGGTCCTTGTCCCGAAAGCCCTGTCTGGAGGGATTTTGCACCCCTGTAACATGTCAGGGACGCTCTTTGGAAGGGTCTAACTTCAGGTCTGCTCCCAGGGACAGCCAGAGCTTCTCTGGAGCATGGGAGATGTGGGTAGGGGGTGAATTACACCCCAACATCCCCTGTGAATGTTCTATCAGTCTCTTCTCCCAAGTAACTAGTGATAGGTTGAGAGGAAATGTCGTCGAGTTGCACCAGCAGAGGTTTAGTTTGGATATCAGGAAAACTTTCTTTGCTGGAGGTGTGGTCAGGCATTGGAACAGGCTGCCCAGGGAGGTAGTGGAGTCCCCATCCCTGGAGGGGGTTCAAAAAAGCATGTAGACATGGCACTTTGGGACATGGTTTAGTGGGCATGATGCTGTTGGGTTGATGGCTGAACTTGATGATCTTAGAGGCCTTTTCCAACCTTCATGATTCTCTGATTCGATGCGGAGGAGGCAGGATGGGTTTTGCTCCTTCCCACCCTCATCCTGCCCCAGAGCAGCCCCAGCTTTGTTTCCACTGTATAACAAGATGATGGGTTTTAGGGTCAAGCTGCTGGTTCATAACTTGTTGGAAGACTTTGCTGAACAATAAAGGTGTCTGGCTTTATATCTGCTCATATTTTATCTGCGCCTCCGCCTTTCCCTAGCGCCGCCTGGGATTTACGGCTGGGGGATATTTGGACGTGTCGAGGCGAGCTGGGGAAGCCGAGGTTGACCCCCCTCCCCCCCATCCTCCCATCCCCATCCCCTTCCAGCCCTCCCCATGCCTTTGCATTCAGTGCCTGTGTGCTGAAATATTTACCTTCCAGCTCCTCTGACAGTTCAAGCCGTCTCGTTGAAGCAAAGGTTATTGAACTGCGAATGTTATGACATTACATTTTTGTGTCTGCACTTTCAAGATGCGTGATGCAGCCTGAATGATAAGTGATCTCAGGGTTAAGGGTTGGCTTGGTTTCTGGTTTGTTTGTTTTTTTTTTTTTTCCTTTCCTTCCCCTTTCTTTCTTCCTCCTCCCCACCTCGGTGTGGGCTGTTGGCTCTGCTAGGGCTTGATAAGGCTCCTTTTTATTGCCCTGCCTTTGCATTCCTGCAACTGGGCTCTCAGCGCTTGGGGTGGGTGCTGGGGAGGGTTTTAGGAGGTGGGAGAGGGATATTCCCAGTGCAGAAAAGTGCCTGCCTCAGTTTCCCCAACCTTTGATTTCCTCAGCCTGTGATTCAATCATATAATCGCCTGGTTGGAAAAGACCTTAAGATCATCAAGTGCTGCCATAACCTAACATCTCCCTCTACACAACTGTTAGACATGTCCCCAAGCTCCTCATCCAAACCTCTTTTAAACCCTGAGCTTGTCCCTTGTGCTGTGGGGTGAGCAACAGTGGCAGCCATGCCAGCAGCTCCTCTTGTTGGGAGATGCTGATGCCAGCCTGGGTACCCCAATTCTTCCTGCATCCCAGTGTGGTGGGAAATGTGGCATCTTGCTTCCCACCAGGGCCATGCCACACAGCAGGAGGTGATACATGTTGCTCGCTGGTTCTGTGCCCCAGTGCCCATCTTGCCACCCCAATTAATGGGATTTTGTGGAGCTGGCAGGGTTCCAGGCTGGGGTGCTGGGGTTATGTTGCCCTGCACCCCAGTGCTCTGAGCATTTCAGCAGCCAGCCCTGCTTGAGACACAGCATCCTGTGTGGCCCAGGGGACATGTGGGGACAAGCAACAGCAGGGTCTGGCCTGTCCCATACACACTAGAGGGCAGCAACAAACTGGATCAGTGGGTTGTGTCTGGTCCCTGGGGTTGTTGGGGGTATAACCCCCTCCCAAATTTGTCCTGTTGCAGCAGTTTTGCAGCAGTGGAGCTGCTTGTTTTGAGGGGGTGCTTAACCAAACCCATTTGCAAAGTGAGCAGCAGGATAAGAACCCTCAGCCCAGCCCAGCCCATGGTGTGGTGTCATCCAGGAGCAAATTAATTAAGTCATTCCATAAATTTGGCTGGTGAATCATATCTACTCCCCTACTGCCTCCTTCCCTCCCTCTTTCCTTCCCTGGGTTCCCCCTCCCTGCTCTGTCTGGGCTCCCTGCTAGAGTCAACATCTCACCCTGGAGGTTTCCAAAGGGCTGAGCATCCCGAGCATCCCGGGTCAGGGCTAACAGAAACCAGCTGGTCGGGTGGGCAAAGAGAAAGGGGGGCACTGGGGGAGGAGGGAGGGGGGGAGGGGGAAAGGAAAAGGGAAGGAAAAAAAAAAAAGAAAAGAGGTCAGGGCCTGGGAAATTAAATGTTCATAAACGCAGGACCCGAGTGCTTAAAAAGTAGGGCAGTGCCATTAAATCTCATTAAAGTTTAATACCTATCAGTGCCACTTCAGGCAGCCCTTGGACATTGCTTTAATTTGATGGGTGTTAAGGGAGAATTATCAAATAATTGTGCTGGCTGGGGACTTGCTTTTATCATGTTACATGGGAAGCTCTCCTGGCTTTGTGCTGCACATCAAAACAGCGATGGAGAGGTATTGTTCTGGGGAGGGGAGCTGCAAAGAGCCGGGGGGGGGGGGTGGTCCTGCCAACCACATCACCCTCAGAGGGATGAGGGACACTGGATCAGGTTGTTACAGGGATTAGCTGCCCCAGCAAGCTGGGTTTTCAGCCTGAATTTAATTTGTCTGCCCTCAGTGAGGGTCTGCTGCTCTAAGCTAGCATCAGTGCAGGAGGGTATAAGGACAGTGAGCATCCTGTCATTGTCCCTGCCATCAGGGACAGTGCCAGTGAGCATCCTGCCATCATCTCTCTAAGCCCTGCAATCCTCTTCATAGGTCTTGCTGGTGTTCCCATAGGTCCTGCCATCGTCTCCATGGGTCCTGCCATCATTCTCATGGGTCCTGCCATTATCCCTGTGGGTCCTGCTGGAGTCCCTGTGGCTCTTGTCAGTGCCCTTGTGGGTCCTGCTGGTGTCCCTAGGGGTCCTGTCATCATTCTCATGGATCCTATTGGTGTCTCCCATTGTGCTTGCCAGCATCCCCAGGAGTCCTACCATGTCCCAGCAGGATCATGCCGCCCTTCCTGCTCTCACTACTTCAGGATGCCAGCACAAAGCTGCAGGTGCTGCTAATTAATAGCAAATTTTGGAGGCTCTCTGGGGGCTGCAGGGAATTACCTCCAGGTGCTGAGCATCCCTGGGATCACCAGCTCTTGGGGAGGCGAGCGCATGGACCCGTGCATTTTTAATAGGGTGCACCCAGGGTTATTTTTATTTATTTCTAGTTCCTCACCGTCAAAGCCCTGCTTGATAAAGAATTAGTGCCAAGTCGTTAGTCCTGGGTTTTATGAGATAAACCTGGCGCAAGGTGCTGTGGTGTAAACGCCAGGGGAGCAGGGGGACGGGGAGCGCCGAGCTGCTGCCATGAATTATTCAGCAGCTCCTGATTTCACATTATTCTCGCTGATACTTTTACAACCTGTCAGTAAATAAAAAAGATTCTACATTATTTATAGAAATGGACCCGAATTGGTTAGGAGAATTTACTGTTGCTATTATTAGGGGCTGCTCGGCACTGCCTTAATGAGAGCAGGGTGATGGCAAACATGCTGCTTCCCACCAGACTGGGGTCCTCAGCTTCCTCCTGGGCTCCTGAAGGGTGGTTGTGTCCCCACAGTCATTCCTGGGTTCTCCTCAGCTGGAGACTGGTCATGTGTCCCCAGCTGCAGGCTGGCATGGAGGGAAGAGGATCTCCCTGGCTTTGGGCTGTTTGAACAGGGAATGCATCCTTCCCAAGGGTGTCCCCTTCCTGGGGACATCTTCCTGCAGATGACACCTTCCCAGGACATCTTTTTGCTAGGGACATCTACTTTCTTGGGATGACTTCTGCCCAGAGATGTCTTCCTGCAGACATCTTCCCAAAGGCACCTGCATCCTGGGGACATCTTCCTGGGAAAATCTCCTTCCTAGAGACCACATCTTTCCAGGGACATCTTCTCAGGCACATTCTCTGCCTGGGAAACACATCTTCCTGGAAACATCTCCTTCACTGGGACATCTTCTTCTAAGGCTGTTTCTTTCCTAGGGATATCTCCTTCCCAAAGGCATCTGCTTCCAAGGAACATCTGCTTTACAAGGACTGCATCTTCCTGGGGATTTGTCCTTCTCAGGAACGCCTCCTTCCTGGGGACCACATCTTCCTAGGGGTGTCTTCTTCCCAGGGTTGGCTCCTTCCTGAGGACATCTTCCCAGATGTTGTCCCTGAGACACAGCTCTGCCAGAGAGGGATAATTGGCAGGCATAGTGCAGTTAGTTTTTCTAACCCTCCCTGCACATGGTCTCCTGACTCTGCATCACAGCTCAGAAGCCAGAGGGACTCGACTTCCACCCTGTCCCCTGCCACCAGCATGTGCCTGTCGCCTGAGCAGGATCCATTCCACCCACGCTCCTGCCGGCCACCTGAATCCCATCGGAGCATCCCGCATCTCTGATGTGACAGCTCCAGGGAAGTGGAAAACCATTGCATGGGCTTGCAGAGCCCTGGAGGTGATGGGGAAGGACTCTCAGAGTCACAGAATTGTTTGCGTTGAAGAAGACGTTCAAGATCATTGAGTCCAACCCAGCACTGCCAGGTCACCACTAAACCATGTCCCTCAGCACCACATCTCCATGACTTTGAAACTCCTCCAGGGACAGGGACTCCACCACTGCCCTGGACAGCCAGTTCCAGGGCTTGACAACCCTTCTGGGGAAGAGATTGTTCCTCATGTCCAACCATTCCTGGAGTAACTTGAGTCTGTTTCCTCTTGTCCCATCACTTAGGATAAGAGATCTCACTCCTCACCTGGCTCCAACCTCCTTTCAGGGAAAGGTAGAAAGTGAGAATGTCTCCCCTCAGCCTTCTTTTCTCCAGGCTGACCAACTGTAGTTCTCTCAGCTGCTCCTCACAAGTTCTCTAGACTCTTCTCCTTCTCCTGCAGACCCTTCACCAGCTTCATTGCCCTTCTCTTGCCACAATTCAGCACCTCAATGTCCTTCTTGGATGGAGGGGCCCAAAACTGAGCCCGGTACTCAAGGCGTGGCCTCACCAGTGCCCAACACAGCTGCAGGTAAACCAAGACACAGCAGCAATGAGTCATATGGACAAAAAAAAAAAGGATGGAAAACCCAAGAGGAAACCCAAGAGCGTAGTGGTTTGTCTGCGGTGTCCTAAGGTGGCTGCTCCCGGGGCTGCCGGTGACAGGTTTATTGGCAGGCAGGCTGGGCTGGAAGGATTGTCGGCTATTTACAGTGCTGGGGCCGTGACTTTGCGAGCAGACAGTTAACATAAATTCACATGATGGATCAGTTATCACTTCATTGAACTGGTGGCGGATCCATTGAAGGCTGTGCAGTAACATACTGTTTCCTGGCTCTGTGCAGCGCTGGGATACATTAAATACACTTTATTTATAGCTTACCATCGCTGCGCTGTGGGCAGGAGAATGCAGCTTTTGCAACTATCATCTAATTTTATGATGAGCATTAAAGCAAGGCCCTATAATTTGCACCTTTTTATTCATTAGGCACTGGTGCAGCCATAAGTCAAGAATGCCCAGGGATTTAGATGCAGATCCAGAAGATAAACTATTGACAAGCCAGATGTATTTTTACATTAGTGTGCCTTTACAATAGTTTATGTGGAGAGTGGAATATAAATTGCATTATTAAATACGAACCACTCCTGGAACTGCTGCTTCCATGCGGGATTCGGAGCCGCAGAGCAAGGAGGCATTGCCTTATGGGTCGAGGTTGGGGGTATGTGTGTGTTGTTTTGCACTGTATTTCAGTCTGGACATGCTGATGCAGCGGGGCAGGGGGTCTGTCCTGGGGCTGTTCCTAGGAGGAGGTGGTGGTGACCCTGTGGGATGTCCCCATATGGAGCAAAGCCATCCCAGCCACATGCCCCTGGTGGAGACCTGCACTTGGCTGCTGCCACCCGGCCAGCAACGGGTTAAATCCTTTTGTTTCTGAGGCAATAGAGTTTATATTATGAGCATGAATAAAAGATGGTTGTGCTAGGGGTAGCTGTCAGGATCTTCGCCGCCTATAAAGGCTTCTACTGTAGCTTGACAGTAAAAGACTGTGTTTGGGGACTGATGTGGTTTCTCAAAGGAGCTAAATAAATAAGGGACGCTTATTTTTACACCAGTAAAGGCTGCTGGAAATTTAAAGCCCTGTTTATCTCGCCGAAAATCGTGGTGTTTATTGTTAGCTCATGTAGGGAGGAATTTGCATGTTCGCTAATAATTAACCCAGCCCAGCACTTCTCCCTCCTCTACGTGCCGCGGCCCCGCCGCTATCTGGGGGGAGGCGACGCCTGCAAATCAAATGCAAATATTGACCATGCCTGGGCCAGGCACTGCAATGGCTGGGTGCTCCCTGGTACCCTGTCTCCATGGCCAGGTGCTCCCTGGTACTCTGTCCCCATGGCTTGGTGCTCCCTGGTATCCTGTCCCAATTTCTGGGCGCTCCTTGGTACTGTGTTCCAGTGGCTGGGTGCTCCTTGGTAGCCTGTCCTGATGGCCCAGTGCTCCCTGGTGCCCTGTCCTGGTGGTTGGTGCTCCCTGGTAGCCAGTGCTTTGGCTGTGTCAGAGCAGATGGAAGCCATCTCCGTGAGCACCCTGTTCTTGTTTCCACCCTATCCTCATTGCTACCCCATCTCCATGGCCATCCTGTCCTTATTTCCACGCCATTTCCACTCTAACCCCACTGACACCCTGTCCTCTTTGCCATCCCATCCTCATCCCCGTTGCCACCCCATCTCCCTGGCCATCTCATCCTTCTTTCCACCATGTTCCCCTTATTACCCCATCCTTATTGCTATCCTGTCTCCATGGCCATCCTGTCCCCATGGCCACCTCATCCTTCTTTCCATCCTGCTCCCCTTCCTACCCATCCTTATTGCCATCCTGTCCCCATTGCCATGCCATCCTTATTTCCATCCCATCCCCGTGGCCACCCTGTCCCCATTGCCACGCCATCCTTATTTTCATTCCTTTCCCATTGCTATCCCATCCTTATTGTCACCCTCTCCCCATCGCCATGCCATCCCCATGGACAACCCTTTGCCACCCTATCCTCATTGCCACCCTATTGTATTGCCTCCCCATTGCCAACCCATGCCCACTGCACCCCTTTGTGCCCAGTGCTAACAGGCATCCCCTGCCGGTTGTTGGTCCCTGCGCCACCAGATGCTACCGCTCCGTGTCACACCATCATGTTGCTAGCGGAGTGTAACGGGGAGAGCAGTCGGTGCCTTTGTTTCTCCTGCTCTCTGCACAGCTGTCACTTCCAGTGATCAGTGGAAAAATCATCACCCCACCGGATCATACATATGGAACGGTGTCTGTGCGGAATATTTATTGGAACATGTGTTGGGGCTGCACTGGTCACGAGCCCTGGGCTCGGCTCTCACGGCGCCAGCCCTGGAAAGATGCTCTTGTGCCCTGGGCAATGCCTGCTAGGGAGGCAAGTGTGTCCCCGTGGCAGTGTCGCTGTGGTGGTGTCACCCACCGTGTACCTCCTGTGGTTGAGGGACTTGGGGCTAATTGCACTTGGTGCCCTCAGGCTGTGTAGCCTCGTGGGGGACTGGGAAAGCCCTCCCTTTCACAGCCTGTCCTCAGCCTTGTTCCCAAAGGATGCCCCCATGCTGGGGGGCTGTAGCAGTGTTCAGAGCCCCAGCTGGTGAAGCTGCAGGCTCCTTAGAATCAGAGAACCATGGCATCACAGAATCGGTTTAGTCTGAAGAGAGCTTTAAGATCATCAAGTCCAACCATTAACCTAGCAGTACCAGGTCACCATTAAACCATGTCCCTTATCCTTCCCTGGGGAGCAGAAGCTCAGGGGCTGTGCCTTGCTGAGATCACCTGTGGGGTGGCCTTTGGAATCTTGAAGGGTGAGGAGATGAAGGCGCTGGGGAGTTTTGGCCCCATCAGTGTCTCCAGGAGCTCTCTCCCTCCTGTCTCTGGAGCTGTCAGCTCGGCACCTTTCATGTGTGATGGGTAAACAGCGCGGCGCCCGCCGGGGAAGGCTGGTGGATCCCTGCTGGTGCTAAAGCAGCGTCTGGCAGGGACAGGGAACGTGCCGTCGCCTGCGCGAGGCACAGCGGACGTGACACCCCGGCAAGGCTCCTCCGTGTCTTTCCCAAGGGAGAGGAGAGATCAAGCCTTCCCAGTGCCAGGGTGAAGCTGTGCCATGTGGCATCTGCAGCATCCCTGCAGGCATGGGTACCGGCACAGCACCAAAACCCAGTAGCTGTGTCCCATCTCATCACATGGATAGCTACTGGGGATGTGGAGCCCCTTGTACCCCTTCCCTAAGGCAGACAGATGCCAGGCAGGCAATGGGGGGTCACCAGGTCCCCCTCAGCACATGGCAGAGGGAAGGTGTTGCCGGCGCCTTTTGGCACCCGCTGCCACATGAGCGCGCTCCTCTGACAGCTTTATCAAGCCTCCAGACTTCCCAATTCCATTGTTCCTGACATCTGTTTCGGTAAGTGATTAATTGCAATTAGTGAACGGTTTGAAAGCCCGTGGAAGAATATTCAGCAGAAAACTCGTCAAGATTAATGAGTGGTGGCAGTTGTCAGAAGGGCTGCTGCCTTGCCGGGGTGCAATGATGGGGAGGTGCGGGAGGCTGGGTGAGTGGGGTGCCCCCCCCCCGCTTCCCCGTGTGTGTTTTGTGTCCCCCCCTCCTCAAACCGTGCCCCCCTCCCCACTCCTGGAGAAAACACAAGCTGATTTTTCATCCCAATGCATGAATTACCCACTAATGTGCTATTAATAAAGCACTGTGGAGTTTCACCCAGATTAGGTCCTAAATCATGCAGAATGAATTTTAATCAGTCCCAAAGACACCGGTGATAGCCACTCCCGGCAACCTGCGGGAAACCAGGCTGGATCCAGCCTGGATCTGCTGTTGGAGAGCCACCTTTGCTCCCATGCTGTGTTGTGCCATGCCACGTGTGTGTGGTGGCAGAGCCAAGCTGCCTTTGTGTGGTGTTTTGCAGGGCCTGAGCTCGGCAGGCTGGGAGTTGGGCACAGCTAGCTCTCCAGATCCCACTGTCTGTGCCAGGATTGGCACACGGTGGCATCCTGGTTGAGGTAGCTATGGTGCCTGATGTGCCAGGAAGGAGCACGTATCCTCTGCCCTGTGCCAAAATTCCCCAGAGAGACCTATCTTCAGGGAGGTATTGCTCCTGCAGTGAGTTTGACAGGTCTTTGCAAGACACCTTTGCTCTCAGCCTGGTTTTGTCCTCAGCTTGGTTCAAGGGTCTACCACGAGTCGTTGAAGGACTCTTGGTGATGCTGAGCCCAGGGACTGACACACCTGTGGCCCCATGGGGAGGGAGGGGGCAACATCTGCTCCTCCAGACTGTTCACCACACTGAGGTCAGGGTGGCTGAACAGCCCCAGGTCCTGTGAGCAGATGGTTCCAGCATGCTCCCCGGCCAGGCTCCACCATACCCTACCCATGAAATTCCCCATTAACAGGCTGTGACCAGAGGATGCAAGGGGGGGAAGCGTCCTTCACCCTCCCACCTTGCCTGAGAGCACATGTGGGCTGTGTGCCTATCCCCAAGGACAGCAAGGACAGGTCCCCTTTGCCAGGGAGGGGTATCCCCACCATGCTTTACAACAGCCTCACTAATTTGAGGGGGGCTACAGAGCAGCTGGGGTTCACTGCTTGGGTGCAGGGGGGCTACCCATTTGGTGGCAGTGGTGGAAGGAGTCCCTGTCCCTGTTCCCCATCCGCCAGTCTATCCTGTCCCATCCCTGTGATTTATTGCTCTTTTGGCAGAGGGCAGGGGTCAGCAAGGGGTGGTAGGGGTTAGCAGGGGCTGGCAGGGGTCAGGAGGTCCCGCCGTCGGCTGCCCTTTGTTGGTGTCCAGGACAATGACCCGGCACAGGCTGTTTGCTCGGCACGGTGGGTAATTACCGTGACGGGGGAGGCTGGAGGGGTCAGGGGCTGATGATGGAGCCGTGGTGACCCACCGCCGGCAAAGCCCTTGCATGGTGGCAGCGGCTTGTCCTTCCCCTGGCACCATCTGCTCGGAGGCGGCCGCTCTGAGCGGCAGGGCTGTGGCTTCGGCGTTCAGACGGACGGACAGATGGTGGTGGGTTTGAAGAGGTAGAGTGTGTACTTTGTTCTGGAGAGCTTTGATACCAAAAAGAAAAAAAAAAAACAAAACAAAAAAAAACATGGAGAAGAGAGGGAGGTCCTCCTGTGTCCCCTGCTGCCTGTCACCACACCGGGGAGCTGGGGATTGTCACCATGGCAGGGACAGGGCACTTGCAGCATGCCAGGGCTGAAATGCTGAGGAACTGGGATGGCTCCTGTGCAGTCATTGCCTGCCCTGAATATCCCCTGTTCACCATTCCTGGGGGACACAGGGTGTCAGGGATGCCCTTATCCCTACTGCATCTGATGCCCTTGTCCCCACTATGTCTCTGCCAGGGTCTGACCTCGGCATGCTGCCTGCTGGTGCGGCATGGCACAGCACGGCACAGCACGTACCTGCCTGCAAGTGGTGCCAGCTGGGCTGTGGCTGATGCAAGCAGCGTTCCTGGGCAAGCCCGGCTGCTTCCCAACTGGCTGGGGCGGCTGGACCGGGGTGGGAGGTGTGGGTGTGGGGTCCCTGCAGCGGTGCTGCGGACGCTGGGTGACGGGTGCAGGCAGGGCGACGCGGCACTCACTGGCTCCCCAGGGCACTCCTGACCTGCTGGACCCGCTCGGGGAGTGGCAGCGTGGGTTGATGGCTTTGGCTGTGTTGCAAGAGGTGGAGCCGGCCACCCCCGCCGCCCTGCAGACGCCTTTTCCAGTGGCGCCTGCCCTTGTCATCCTGGCATTGCCTTTCACCGACACTGCTGCTCAGCGGACCTCTTTTGACGCCCATGCAACGGTGCCTCACCAGTGCCTGGAGCCAGGGTGGTGTGTGCTGGCATCACACCCGAGAAGACAAATCAGCTCCAGGCTTTGCTGGAGTGTGCTGGCATCGTGCTGGCAGCAGAGGTGTTTGCCATCAGCAGGTTGGGTTTGGGGACGCGGTGCATGGGCCAGCATCTTGGCACGGTGATGTGAGCTCCCCATCTTGGAGGTCACCAAACGAGGAGTCCCAAGGGAACCAAGGGTCTCCAGACTTGTGAATGGGTGACGTTGAGTAGGATCGGGTTGGTTTGAGCTGAGTTGGTTTGGGTTGGGTGGATATGAGTTAGGTTGGATTGAGTTGGAGTTAGGTTGGTCTGTGTTGGTTAGGTTGAGTTGGGTTGGGTTGAGATGGATTCATTGGTTTGGGTTGGTTGGGTTGAATTGGATTAGTTGCGTTGGGTTGGGTTTCCTGCCGGACCCCTGCCTGCTACCCACCCCTGCCTGCAGCCGTTGCAATCCTGGCTTTGCCGTCTCTTAATTACCACCCGCGCCAGGCCCGGCCCCGCGTTACAGTTGGTTACGTGATTGCGATGGGGCCGCTCCTCCCTGCTGGCCGACTCCAGCTGGATAATTAGGTGTGTCCACTCCCGCGTGCAGACAGACATTTAATACAGCTTTAATCACCTGCTATGGTGGCTCCCACCCATTGCCCTGTGCCCGCGCCGCTGCTGCTGCCGTTGCCGCTGCCCAGAAACCGTGGCTGCAGTAATTACAGGCTGCAGATGTCCTGCGCTGACGCCCGCTGCTAACGCCCTCTGCAAACACCTGGTGCAGATGCCCAGTGTGAACACCTCATGCAAATGCCTGGTGCAGGTGCCCGGTGCTAATGCCTGGACCAAATGGCCCATGCAAATGCCCTGTGCTGATACAGGGTGCAAACACCCTGTGCCAGTGTGTGGTGTAGATGCATAATGCAGATGCCCGGTGTAAATGCCCCAGGAAAATAACCCCATGCAGATGCCTGATGCAGATGCCCCATGCCAATGCTTGGTGCAAACACTCAGTGCAAACACTCCATGCCAATGCATGGTACAGGTGCCTGCTGCAAACACCCTGTGCAAATGCCCGGTGCAAGTGCCCCATGGAAACACTGGATGAACATCTGTGGTGCACATGCCCAGTGCAAATGCCTTGTGGCAATACCTAGTGCAGACACCCCATGCAAATGCCCAGTGCTTGTACCTAGTGCAAACATCCTGTTCTGATGTCCAGTGCAAACACTGTGCCAATGCCTGGTGTCAATGCCTGGTGTGCTGGTGCCTAGTGCAAACACCCTATGCCAATGCTTGGTGCAAATGCCCAGGGCAGACACCCCTTGCTAGTGCTTGGTGCAGAGGCTTGGTGCAAACATCCAATGCCATTGCCTTGTGTAAATGCTTGGTGCAAATACCCTGTGCCAGTACCTGGTGAACATGCCCAGTGCAAATACCCCATGAAAATGCCCCATGCAAATGCCTGGTGAACAAACCCAATGTAAATGCCCAGTGCAGACACCCCATGAAAATGTCGCCTGCAAACGCACAGTTCCAGTGCCAGGTGAACATGCCCAGTGCAAATGCCCAGTACAGACAGCACCCAGGCTGGGACTCAGCCTGTGGAGGGGTGCTGAGGCTCTGGCAGGAGGCACTTCCCGTCTCACTGGCCAGCGGAGCCGGAGCAGGCGGCCCGGCGGCCCCTCGCAGGTGTAGGCACAGACTCTGCAGCGTTGGAGCTTCTGTGCGGCGGGCGCGTGCCAGCACACTGCTGTGCCTTGCGAAGGTAGCAGCCATCTGCACTGTGATAAAAAGCCCTGAGGATGATAAATAGACAAGTAGCACTTTTATTGGATTGCCGTTTCGAAGCAGCCACTTTGGGTTTGGCACGACGCTAACGACAGACTTCGCCGCACGCTGTGCCCGGCCGCCCCAACCAAAGGGGGAAAAGGGGTGCCCGGTAGCAAACCACCACCTGACTGGGCACCTTCGCTGCATGTCGCAGCACTCCCAGCTCCCTCTTTCCCCTCTGTTTTTCAGGGATGACATCTCTAGATCCATGTGACCCAAAGCAGGCTTGAAGCAGAAGTGATTCAGGATGCAGTGGGTGAGAGGGCATTGCCGCTGGCACTGTGCCACAGGGCAGGCCAGCTGGCGTGGCACAGGGCTTGCACATACGGTGGTGGTGGTGGTGGTGGCCCAGCTGCCTCACTTGGCCTCGCTGTCACCTGCGCCAAGCAGCTTGTTTGTCAATAATGGAGCAGAGAAAATTGCAGCCGAGATGTCTCTCGGCTCTGCTTTGTGTTGCCTTAATGCGTCCACCCCGGAGGTGCTGGCTCAGATGTGGCACAAAGGCTGCTGGGAGGGAAGGAAGGGACAAGGGAGCTTGGTGTGGCTCTGGGGGGCTTTGTTGTCCCCTTCCCTGGAAGACCTCCTGTTTTGAGGTGAGGTGACAGAGATGGGCTCTGAACCCCATGGTTGGCACCGTTGTGCTCCCACAGCTTGGCCATTCCTGGTGCTGGGAACACCAGCCCAGTGGGATTGGCCCCAGAGGGACATGCATTGTGGAGACAGCTTTGAGTTGTATGGCATTGCCCAATGCCTGCCCAAAACAGCTTTTGGGGTGGCATGGGAAGCATGGTGACCCTGCTCACTGGTTTGGGTGGGGAGACATTGGGGTGGCTTTTGTAGGTGAGCATTGGGGTGGTTGTGAACATCCCTGTCCCTGTTAGTTATCTTCCTTCAGTGGCAGCTTGTGCCTGGCACAGAGGTTTGGGGGTGCTTTGGGGTGGGGCAGGTTGGGGACATCAATTCAGTGGTGCTGCAGGACAGAACAGTTTGGGGACACTTACTTCAGAGGTGCTGAGGAATGGGGTAGATCTGGAACACTAGTTCAGGGGTGTTAGAGGATGAAGCAGGTTGGGGACATCGATTCAGGAGGGCTATGGGGTGCGACAGGTTGGAGACACCATTTCAGGAGTATTACAGGACAGGGCAGATTGGGGGACACCGTTTCAGAGGTGCTGTGGGGCAGGGTGGGTTGGGGACACCGTTTCAGAGGTGCTGTGGGGCAGGGTGGGTTGGGGACACTGTTTCAGAGGTGCTGTGGGGCAGGGTGGGTTGGGGACACTGTTTCAGAGGTGCTGTGGACAGACTGGGGACATCATTTCAAGGAGCAGTCCCCATGTCTTGGAGCGACTGGGGGAGGCTGCATAGGCAATGTGGGGACTTGGGGTGTTCCCACATCCTACCAGTCCCCCCCAGCCTGTGGGGCAGAGGCCACATGCAGCTGCCTGGCTGGGTGTGCATGCCAGGAATTTGGGAGCACGGGGGGGGCTGGCTGCCTCCCTTGCCCTCTGACCTGCCGGGATGATACAAACCCTCCTCTGTTTCTCCTCAGCCTGCGGGCGGGGTCAGGGCAGCGGCTGGCGCTGGCTCCCTGGCCGTGATAAAGCAGCTCGTCCGTCATGACACAATGGACCCGGCAGACTGCTGGCACGGCAGAGGCGGGCACGGCTGGGCTGGCTGCTGGAGTGCCCCTGCCACCCCGCTGTGGCCATGCTCTGGGGTGCACACAAGTGTCATGATGTTGTAGGGTCTCAGCAGGGGGGCAGTCGGGGCTGTGGGTAGGGATAGGGACAAGACCCAGGTGTCCCAGCTGATACCCCATGCCCATGCCAGCCCCTGCTCTGCTGCTGGGAGATATGGCTTTTTGCCTTGGCTCCTTGCCATGCCCATTGCCCTCTCTCCTCTTCACCATCCAAAAACACATTAGGAGGCACTGTCATGGGGTGCCCCCAGTCCTTCCCAGCTCCTGGAGCTGGGAATTGCTCCTCTCCTTCCTCCTTCCTCCCTCCTCCCACTTTCCTCCTGAATTCAGAGTCTTTCTGCCCACATCTGCATCACCTTTGTGATAATTTCTGCCCACATATGAGCATGATGTCCAGGATGCCAATGGGGGTGAGAGCAGAGTACTGCATCCCACTACCCCAGCACCCACTGGGATGGCTGAGAACCACTCCCCAAGCCCCAGCACAGCAGCTACAGAGAAATAAAAAAGCATTTCCAATTAGAAGCAGCAGTGCTGGAAACTGGCGGCGAGGCACTTGAACTGTCACTGTGCAGCCTTAATTAGCAGCGACGGGGCAGGGGTCAGCAGCAACTCAGCAGCCTTGACAAGGCTGCTATCAAGTGCAAGGAGGGAGGAGGAGGGAAGGGAGGGAAAAGCAAAGGCTTCCCGAACTCAGGCCCAGCCCTGGGTGATGGCGAGGGGGAGGATGAGTGTGCCGGAGCCACACGGGCAGAGTTAAAAGGGAATAAAATGGTCGTTGTCTCCAGCCAGCAGCTCATTGCTGGTGCCACACATCCCACCCTGGGAACATGTAACTGGTGCCAAGTCTCACTAGTGGCCTGAGCGCTGAGACAGGGAAGGGGACACAGGACCCCTCCCATGATGCTGGAGATGAAGAGCTGGTCGTCTTTGCTGCAGAGCCTCAGTAAGTGATGGGGGCTACTAGGCTGGGGGACACCTCCAGTGGGGTCCTCACCAGCTTCACTGTTACCAGTAAAAGGGAAGTGGGTGGGTGGCATGGGTGGGGTGAGAACCCTGCACCCCTCCCCTGACCCAGCGTGCCCCCCCATCCCCTCCCTGGCGTCCCCCTGCTTGGGGTCAGCGCCCGGCCGTGGCCAGGCTTAACCTCTGCCCTTTCCCTCCCGACCTCCAGCCCTGTTAAAAAGGGTTTAAATGCAAAGTTATTTGATAGCTAATCCTGGCCCTGGGCTGGGGGCAGCTCTGGGCTTTGGTGCTGGGAACGGCCCCGAGCCAGGACCCTCCGGTGTCACCGCCAGCACGGCCGTAGTTTCACCGGGTTGGAGGTCGGGCAGACGTGCTGATTAAAGTCAGGCAGCTGAAAAGAGCTTAAACAAATCCCAAATCCCTCAGCTGCCAGATGAGGCTGTTGGAAATTTGGTCCGCAGCCATGGCAAGGAGGGAGATTGATGCCAAAACCCCTGCCCCGAGCTGTAGGCTGTAGCGGGGCTGCTGAACTGGGAGCACTGGGAAGCTGCGTGGGTGCTGGGAGAACTTGGGGCACGATGCTTGGTGGATGTTATAGGGAACAGGTCAGTGTTTTGGGGGCCCTTTGTGCCTTCCTGCCCTACACCTCTTTGCTGCTGGGCCACAGGGGACCAGTGTCAAGAAACCTCCAGTTTCACCATCGTCTCTATTTTAGCTTACACTTCTCTTCCCAAATGTCAGTTTTGGGGTGCCAAGGGGAGACATACATGGGTGTCTCTGCTGCCAAGCAGTCACTCCTGCCCCAAGCTGCTTGCTTGGGATTAAAAAATCTTGGTTTTACCCTTCCAGGCATTGTGCCTTGGAGATGCTGGTGGTGTTTGCTTGCCCCAGGGTCATGCTGCTACCATGTCGCAAGCCCCAGGCTCGCCGTATCCCCTCAGCTCACTGGGGGGTGCATCCAGCAGGGCTGAATCATGACTATAGGAGTACAGGGCGGTGCCAGGCTTTGGCATCATCCCCAGGGCCATCAGAATGGCCAGTCCTGTTGTGATGGCGGTAGGGAAACCAAGGCAGGCGCATCTGGGAGGTGCTGGTGTGGTGTGACCTGCAGCATGGGGTAGGATGGATAAAATGGGGCCTGTGGGTAGGGTGGCAGCTGGGTCATGATGGCAGGAGGAACAAGGGGAACAGTTTCTGGTGACAGCCATCTGGCCTGGGGCAGGGGTGTCCGGACAGGTTCTGTCCCCTTGGTCCTTATCTATCCTTAAATGACCAACTGGACCAGCTGAACCCCAGCCCAGGGATGGAGGGGGGACGGGTGGGGGTGAAAGTCACAGATGCTGTGGCTTCAAGGAGCCACAGAGGCCTCCAGGCCCATTAGCCTTTAATTGGGGAGGATGGATGGGCTGTGGGAAGGACTGGGGACCTGCTGCCCTCCCCAGCCAACAACCCAGTGGCACCCAATTCTTCTATGCCAGCCTGTCCCACACGTGTGCACTCCATCATCGTGCACATGCCATTGTGCAAGCTCCATCATGATGCACAGTCTTAGCACAGGCTCCATCCTCTTGCACGCTCTGTCTTGGCATGTGCTCCAGTGTCATGCATGCGCCGTCTTCACGTGTTCTGTCATGAGTGCTCCGTCACATCTGCTCCATTTTTGTCCATGCTCTGTCTTCATGTTTGCTGTCATGTGCTGCATCATGTGTACTCCATCTTCATGCACACTCTGTCTTCCTGTGTGCTCTGTCATGCCTTCTCCATCATGCAGGCTCCATCATCATGCACACTCTTGTCTTCATGTGTGCTCTGTCATGCCTTCTCCATCATGCAGGCTCCATCATCATGCACACTTTTTCCTCACACCCACCTGTGACCACAAAGAACAACCTGGTGGCAGGATGGGCTCTGTGCAGGGACCCTTGCCCATTATGGGGCCATGGATTCCATCTCCCTGGCCACTGCCTCTCTGGCTCCAGCACATCCCTGGCCAGCAAGGGTTAACAGCAGGGGCAAGGAGGATGCCTTTGAGTCCTGGTGCCAGTTCAGCAATGAATGTTGCCTTTAATATACCATCCTTCAATCCTTATCTCTCCTAATTTATTGGACATAACTGGTCACGCTGATGGATTCGTGGCTTAGACCTTGGCTTCTAAATTTCAGCATTAATAATCTGCCCCTTCATTCTGCTCTCCAGATGTCTTTCATTTATCTGCTTATTCAGGAGGGGTGCAACCTTGCGTCCTCAGTGCCAGCACTAACGTGGCCCGGTGACAATAAATTTGGCCTTGTAATAACATGGCCAGATGAATGAATTGACCTCTTGGTGACTGTCACTCTCAGCCTCCCCCCTCGTTAGGGACTGGTGGGAACGAGTGGGACCTGAAGAAGGGACACTGGTGTCAGCCCTCTCTGCCCCACCTCTCTTTTTTCCCTCTTTCTCTTTTTTTTTTTTTACTTCTTCTCCTTTTTTTTTTTCCTTTCCAGAGGGGAAACTGGGGAGAAAAGTGTAGGTGAGGGGATTGCTTGGGATTTAATCAGTTTTGGAGCAGAGGGTAAGAGCATCCATCTCCATCCCTGAGGAAAGCTCTGGTCCTAATAAACAGGAGCTCTAATAATCACCTAACAAGGAGACCAAATAATAAGCAGCCGTAACAACAACCCCATAACCATGAGGAGCCCTAATAATGCCCCATAACCATTAGGAGCCCTAATAATGAACCCATCAGGAGCCCTAATAATGCCCCATAACTATGAGGAGCCCTAATAATGACCCCATAGCCATGAGGAGGTCTAATAACAACTCCATAGACAGGAGGAGCCCTAATAACAACCCTGTAGCCACAAGGAGCCCTAATAACAACCCCATAGCCACAAGGAGCCCTAGTAATGACCCCATAACCACAAAGAACCTTAATAACGACCCTGTAACCAGGACCAGGACCCCTTAACCAGGCAGGGCTGCATCGCAGCCGCCAGGATGAACCTCGCAGGCAATGCCGGGGCAGGTTGTACACCTGAGAGCATGCTGAGGAATGTGTTTGCTTAATTAATTGGCGACGGGAGCGCGCCGGGGGTGTAAATCTTAACGTGGGGCCTTGGCAGCCTGCAGTGCCGCGCACGCAAGACTAGACTTTAAATAAGGGTGCAATTATTGTTTGAATAATTGACGAGCAACGGGCGCGCATCGGCGCTCAGCCTAATGGGCTTTGATCGCTCGCCAAGGGCCGCCCGGCGTGCCGGCATCCCGCTGGAGAAGGATGCTCAGGGTCTGGCAAATGGTGCAGGTGGGTCAGTGGTGGAAATGAGGGTGCTGCTCGCCCCTGGATGGGTGCTGGGGGCTTGTTGGTGGTGGAAATTGGGGTGTTGATCCCCTCCTCAGCCGATCCCTTGGCGCCGCGGAGGGCCTTTGCCCCTCCGCGGCGCCACAGGGTCGGCCAGGGAGGAGGAGGAACTGTGCACGTAGCAATTGATTTAAATCATTTTAGAGAGGACCTATGGAAAATAAAAAGCCTTTAATCACATTTGTATCCATTTCCAGGCTCAGTAAATCAATTTGGATTGAGCTGGGTGCCACGGTTACAGCTGATTAGCGTGCGGTGGATGGGGTCAAATTAATGCAGGCTAGGTTCACTTAATGGGGTCACCGTCGCGAGCTTCTCACCAGTGTCCCTCCTCAGGGCTGGTGGTGGAGGGATGAACACTTTGGTTCTGGGTTTTTCCAGTGAGGAAGGAGCAGGACTTGGGGCTCTGTGCTGCTCCGTGCCTCAGTTTCCCCTTGCATCAGCCATAATTGTTGTAGAGCAGTCATGGTGGGACGTTTAGGTTGTACCATCTTCCTCCTCTTGATGCCATGGGGCTGTGTAGCTCCTCACCAGCATCACCCATGTGCCAGAGCCATTCACGTGTCCCTCCGCACAGAGGAGCTGTAAACAGGTCCCTGCGTTCCAGTGCCAGTTAATTTGTTTTCAATAGGTTCCAATCAATTAAACGTGGTCCCGGCAAAGGGAAAAGTACCCTGATAATTGGTGAAAACAAATCACTCATCACGGCCCCAGCAGAGCTGCGGTGGTGGCTGGGAGCCTGGGCTGTGTCCAGAGGGGCTGGTGTGTGAGCCACTGGGAATGCTGTGCTTGTGAACTCCTGGCTCACATCCTTAGCATCTTCCTCTTCACACACAGTAGGGATGAAGATGATGCCTCCTTGTCCATCTCCGCAGTGATGGAGGAGTATCCCATCACATCCCATCACATCCTATCGCATCCCATTGAATCCCATTGCATCCCATCACCTGGGTACTGCCGCCTCCCCCAACCTGGGGTTGTAATTACTGCATGCTGCGCTTTGATTGCTCCACTCCAATTAATTAAACCCGTCGGTGACCCAAATTATGATCCCCCCTCGTCTTGTTGAGTGCTGTATTTTTAACCTTAACTGACTTGGGTTGTTTAGATTTCCAATCCGGGCAGAAATGTCACCCGGGGAGAGTGACTGGTGTTGAACTCAACCTTCCAGTGATGAAACCCAGTAATTAGAAACTCTCGTGTCCCAGAGACAGGTCTTGAAAGCTGTCGGAAGCCAAGATCCAGCCATTTGATACAGGACTTAGCATTAGCTGCAGGTAAATAACAACAGGCTCTACCAGAGCTGGGGAACAGGAGGACTGGGGAATTGGTTGGTTCTTAATTAGGAGAAGCGGTGTGAGGGATGCTTCCCCCTCTAATTGTCTTTGTTATGAACCTGGGTATGTGTTCCCATGCCTGGGTCCTCCTACATCCCTTCTCTGCGGTGCCCATGCTACCCGTTGTCCTGGCATCGCCACACTGTGGGCACCACAGTGGGAAGATGGGGACCTTAAACCAGGGATGGATAGGGATTGATGGTCTCTGGTCCAACCAGAGGATAAATCCAGGCTTGCTGCTGCTTTCCAAGGGCTTGTCTGTGTGACATATTCAGCTGGTTCCAACGTCTGGATGGCAAATCAATCACTGGGGCAGTTTCTGTCCCCCCTTTTCGCGCAACGTTTTAATTTGCCAAGCTGCGGGGTTCATCCAACAAGGATCCATCTATATTTGTGTCAAGACCTGGAGTCTTTGTCTTCCTGGTGCAGCGCTGTCCTTCCCAACCTGGCACACTCTGCTCTGGGCATGGTCTTAGGGTGTAGATGGCTGCTGTAGGGGGGGGTCTCCATCCCTCCTGGGGCTTTCTCCTGTCTTCTTCCCAGGGTGAGGTAGTAACAGGGCATGGGAAGTCTGGTGTGGAAAATTGAGGCACGGCTGGATGGGAGTTCTGTTGTGCTGGGTAGAGCTGTAGCAGCTTCAGGACCCCTATACCTAGCAAATTGAGCCAGTAGGCACCGTGGGGGGGCCCAAGAGAAAGCCAGCAGTGCCGTGGCATCGGTGCCGACCGCCTGGCCCTCGCTGGCCTGCCCCTGCCTGATCCCTCTCCCGCAGACGCTCTCCCTGACACTGGCTGACAAGAGCCATTTCCAAGATGGATTGATTCAATTTAGCACCGATTTTTTTTTTTTTGTTTGCTGGGGCCAGTGACGTACAGCTCCCCAGCCAGCGCCGGCTGGCACGTGACAACCCAGCGCCCGCCGTCGTTAGAGCAGCTCAGCACCAGCTGCTGCAGCCCGCCTCGCCTCATCAGCCCTGTGCCTGCTGCTGGCGTGGGAGGGGGCCACATCGTGCACTGGCACGGTTCCACAAGGCTGCCCAACCCTAGCATTCCCAGCAGGATATGGCCCAGGGAGCACTGGGTTGGGTGGGGTACCCAGGGAGTGGTAGCTAGGGATGCTGGTGGGGGCACCCAGGAGCAGTACCCAGGGATGCTGGTGGGTGATGCTGTTTGGGGGTACCCAGGGGTGGTACTCAGGCATGTTGGCAGTGACACTCAGGGAATGTCGTGGGGGCACTGGAGGAGGCTGGTGAAGGTACCCAGGGATTTTGGTGGGTGTATTGGAAGATGTTGGTAGTGCTACCCAGGGACAGTGGCAGCAGTATCTAGGAATGCTGGCAGTGGGAAATAGAGATGTTGATAGGGGTACTGGAGGATGCTGGTGGGAGTACTGGGATGCTGATGAAGGTACCTGGGGATGCTGGTGAGGGTACTGGAGGATGCTGGCAGCAGTACCCAGGAATACTGGCAGGGGTACTAGAGGATGTTGGTAGTGGTTCCTAGGGATGATGGCAATGGTAGTTGAGGTGCTGGTGGGAGTACTAGAGGATGCTGGTGGGAGTACTGGAGGATGCTGGTGGTGATACCCAGGGATGCTGGCAGTGGTGTGCAGGGATGCTGACAGCAGTATGCAGGGATACTGGTGGTGGTACCCAGCAGTGCTGGAGCTGCTGGTGAGGCTGCACGGGGTGAGGGATTTTGTTTTGTTCCTTGGCGTTCTGGGTTTTTCTCCAGGCTTGATGAGTATGTCTGGTTCTCTCTCGCTGTCTGTCTTCTCCTCTCTCCTTCCTTTGGAGGCAAATGGCTGACTGATTGCTTTTCATCTCCCGCTCTGAGGAGCTGTAAGAGCTACTTTATACAAACATCAATTACAGGCACGTAATAAATTAAGGCTCCCTTACACCGAACCCATTAGAGTCCACTCTCATATCAAAGCGCTCCCATCACACACGGATTGGGGTGGAGTGGGGGGGAGGAGGGAGAGGGAGGAAAATGTCTTATTAGCCAGCAGATTGTTAGCAGAACACTGATTTAATTGTATCCCTGTGCCCGAGCGCGGGAGGACGACAGGGAGGAGGTGGGGGCGGGGGGGGGGGGGAGGGAGGTTCAGAGAGGGGAGCACCCATGGCCTGCCAAAAAAGAAATGCCCGGGGATTGTTCCCTTCCCCGAGGTGCCGGGGGGCAAGCTCCCTCCCAGGCTTGTCCCTGTGCCAGTGCTGGCTGCCAGTACTTCTCCTGGTAACAACCATGGCAGGGGCACGTTTTGGAGGTGACCCCCACCCTACCTGGCACAGTGCTGGGTGTCAAAGCGCAGTGTTGGGTGCCCACCCTCTTCCTGCACCCAGCCACATTTGGGGTGCTACCTCTAGACCTTTGGTAGATGATGTCAAAGGGGTGCCAGGGATGGGGGGAACATCTCTGTGTGCCGGGGACTTGTGTCAAGTCCTGCCATGGCACTCTGGGCATCGGGGCTGGGACGCCTGCGTGGATTGGGATGATGCAATGGGGAGTGGAGGCAGTAAGAGGAGCTGAGGGAGGGGGCAGTGGGGGGCAGCCCTGGAGCAAACTTCCCTGTAGGACAAAGGCGCCTGCATCCGCCAGCAGCTCCCGCTGCCTCTGCCTGTGAATAAATAGCCTCCAGGCTGTCAGTCTGGCACTACCCCCGGGGCTGGAGGCTCTGGGAGAGGAACTGAGCCCAGGAACAGCAGGCATGGCTGGAGCGCTGCCCGACTGGGGCTTCGCAGGCGCTGGCACGCCAAGCCGGCTCAGTTAGACTGGGCAAGGCAGCCTCCCAAAAACCACCAACACTGAGCCATGGCCCATGGCCTCCCCATGTGTCCCCTGGGATGGGCACAGAGTGAGGACGTGGGGGCTGCGGGTTCCCTGTGCTGTGAGGGTTGGTGGACGGGCAATGGGTGAGCTTTGGAGGGCATGGGTGGGTATGGACGGGCACGCACTCCTTGGTGCAGGGGCGGCACATGGATGTGTGCGCAACACACGGGAGGTCACCTGCACTTCTGCAGAGGTGCTGGTGGTGTGCATGCAGCATGCTCTGCAGAGATGACCTCTGTGTGTGCGTGCACACACGTGCATCCTCTTCTTCCAAGGGTGTTCTGTTGTGCTCATGTGTGTGTGTGTGCGCATGGGCAGCCCTCTCTGAGGGTATGCACACACATGCATCCCACCCTGCAGAGGGTGTATGTTGTGCACACATGTGTAAGCACACACAGATGAATCCTGCTCTGTAGCATATGCCCTGCTCACATACGTACATGCACACAGCTGCTTCAGAGCTGTATAATGTACACACACACGCACACGCACACACACGTGTCCCATTCCGCAGAGGATGTATGTTGTGTATGTGTGTGCACACAACATGCATCCCCCTCTGCGGAGAGCAGGTCATGCACATGTATGTGCATGCACATATATGCATCCTGGCTTACAGTGTATGCTGAGCACATGTATATGCATGTACACGTGTGCATCCTGCTCTGCAGAGGATATCTGTTGCACACACACACTTGTCCTCATCTACAGAGGATGTGTTGCACATACATGTCTGTGCATGCACACACATGTACCCAGCTCTGCAGAGTATGTTGTACACATGTATGTGCATGCACACCTGTGTACCTAGCTCTGCAGAGAATATATTGAGCACATGTGTGTGCATGCACACACGTGTACCCAGCTCTTCAGAGAGTATGTTGTACACACGTATGTGCATGCACACCTGTGTACCTAGCTCTGCAGAGAATATGTTGAGCACATGTATGTGCATGCATGCATGTGTACCCAACTCTGCAGAGAGTATGTTGTACACATGTATGTGCATGCACACCTGTGTACCTAGCTCTGCAGAAAATATGTTGAGCACATGTGTGTGCATGCACGCACGTGTACCCAGCTCTGCAGAGTATGTTGAGCACACGTGTGTGCATACACACCTGTGTACCTAGCTCTGCAGAGAATATGTTGAGCACCTGTATGTGCATACACACACGTGTACCCAGCTCTGCAGAGAATATATTGAGTGAATGTTGTGCACACAGACGTGCATGCACACACACACATCCCCTCTGCAGCAGGTGCCTGCTGTGCACACACATATGCACCCCTCCAACACTCCACAGACATCTCCTACAGCCCACCCTGCAGTAGCTCTGTCCCAGCTGAGCACGTGTGCACGCCTGTTCCCACACACGCGTGCACCACATCGTCCCCCTGCTCCCACCCTCTGTGGGGTGCAGGGTGGGGGTCCTGTTCCCCCACTGCCTTGCAGGCCAGGTGTTATCTCTCCAGCCCGCCGCTCCCCTAGCTGCCCTCCCGAGCTGACATTTACATATTAATATTTTCCAGGGAGGCGATGTGGTGCGGTGCAAGTGTCTGCATTGTGGTTGCACATAATGTAAAGTGAGATAAAGCGCCCGGCTCCGCTATGAATAACTGCAAATGAAAACCCATGTGGCCATAAAAGCCTTCACATTTGCCCTGTCAGCATGTGGTACATCGGCTAAACAACTGATTTAGCTTCTCTCTCTTTTTTTTTTTTTTAATTTTTTTTTTTCAACCCAAGGTTTATCGCCACTTACAGAGGACATGCTCTTTGTGTACTGCCTGTCGCTTTCTGCTCAGCTTCCTTGTCACTTCCCCTCCATATCCTCCCAGCCGGGCCCCGAAACGATGCTCTGCTCCTCTAAACCGCCCTGACAGCCCCTATTAGCTTCTGGCCCGCTACAGCTTGGCGCTGCTGGGGCTATTTATCTTGCCAGCACAGAGGGCTGTGAGCTATCGCCTGCACTCCTTATGGCCCTGCTCCTTCATTTCTGCTAATGGTGAGGATTTGGGATGGGGTCCTGGAGGGGTTTGGTACTGCACCTGCTCATAGCAAGGGTTTAGGATGGGGTCCTGGTGGGACCCAGTACTGCATCAGGTGATGGTGAGGATTTGCGATGGGATCCTGGCAGGACCTGGTACCGCTTCTGCTGGGGATTTGGAATGAGGTCCTCGTGGGACCCAGTACTGCGTCTGGTGATGGCAAGGGTTTGGGATGGGGTCCTGCTGGGACCCAGTACTGCTTATCCCATCTTGCAAAGGGTTCAGATCTGTCTTTCAGGCTTTGCTTTTGGCCAAGGTGGCTCCTCATCCCAGAGCTGAACCCTCCATGCTGGGAGGATACAGCCAAAACCACTCAGGATCACCCCGCATGCCACGGGGAGGAAATTATTCCTGCTCCTACGCTGGAGCCATCCCCATGGCGGTGGCCCCGGGCAAGGGTGATGTCCCCTGGGACCGCTGGCTCCCGAAGACGCCAGCTTGGGTGCCAGACCTGAAATACTGGGTGTGGAGCTCAGTGGGGTGGTGATGCTGGGGAGCGGGATGAGCAGCTTCATGCCATGACAGCAGGGAGGGGGGAAGATGGGGGTCCTCGCTTGATGCCTGCAGAGCTGCCTGGCCCTTGGCCAAGGGTCCTGGCACTCAGCCGGCCCCTGGCACTGCCAGTAACTGGAGCTGCCTCCCCTCACTGTTATTTCAGCAGGTGGGAGCAGATCAGTTTACTGGGCCAGGCAGATGCCTATCGGTCTTCTCACTGCATCGTCCCCACACCACTGCCACAGCACTACCACCGTTGCCACATCACCAGTGACAGTGATGGTGATTACCACCTGTGCCCAAATCTCCTCACCCAGACACAGGGTCCTCTGGGGTGCACCCTTTCCTGTTGCCAGCTCATGGTGTCATAGGAACCATGGTGTCACTCAGCATGGCAAGCTTTGCTCTTGGCCACCTCGCCATGTCACCTTGTCCCCTTGAGTCATGCCAGCAGCTGGGGCAGTGTGGCAGGCACCAGTGAGGTGTTGTCCCGCGGGGCCAGCTGGGGCTGGCACAAGCCTTGCGTCACCCCCACACCCTGCCTGGGGTGCTAGTGTCCTCAAGGGCTTGGGGGGGCTCCTGTCACCCTGCTGGGGGCTTGCGTCAGAGCACTGTGGGGTGTTTCACAAGCACTTTCCTGTCTCAACCTGCCTCTGGCTGGTGGCTGGGGAGAGGGTTTGTGGGGGGCCGGGAGTGGGAAGCGAGGGGCCATGGGGGGTTGTTTACAGCCACAGAGCTTGTTTCCTTCCACCTGCCTCGGGGGAGGCAGTTAGCGATTTGTTAGTCAAACCAGATGAGCCTTCCTGGAGCGGCTTCCTGCCAGGCTCAGCATTGCCTGCACCACCAACGGGCTCCCCAGTGGGTCCCTTGATGTCCCCCGGCTCTGCCATGCCCCCCACCACAGCCAGCACCATGCCATGCCGTGTGACAGCCTGCATAGGTGGGAAGTGGGGAACCTCAGTGTGATTTCCCACCAGCAGCTTTCAGGCATTGCCAGTTGCCGTGGGCACTCTGGGTGGGAGCAGTGCAGCTGTGCTGGAAAGAATGGGGACAGTGGTCTCTCCCCAGATGTCTGTGTGGAAGTTTTGCTGAGCTTGGCAGAGCCCAAGATGGCTTGGCAGGATAGTGGTTTTGGGGAAGTGCTCTCTAGGGTGCCTGGGTGATGGCTAGGTACAGCAGTGCCTGATGTGTCAAGCACCAGGCCTCATGCATCTTGAACCAAACAACATGCACTGAGCACAGTGCAACAGGCACCAAGCACCATTCACCACATACCATGCACCGATCAACAAGCACTGAGCATCATGCATCATGTACCATGTGCCATGCACTGAGCACCGTGCAGCATGTGCCAAGCACCCCGTGCCATGCACTGAGCACCGTATGCCGTGTGCTGAGCACCATACCCTAAACACCATGTCCCACGGCCCCAGCAGCAAGTACTGTGCACCACGCACCCCTGTTCCAGGTGTCATGTCCTGAACACCGTACACCGTGTGCCATGACCCAAGCACCGTGTGCCAATCCCTGCACCCTAGTGCCCGCATCCAGCACCGTTGCCTGAGGGGTGCAAGCTCCGCCCCAGCAGAAACGGGGGCCCGGGCAGGGAGAAGGAAGCGCCAAGCCCTCGCCCCCTCGCTAATCGAGTGGCGCCGGGTGATAAATAAGGAAGTTAACACCCAACCCGGGCTGCTAATTAGCTTTTAACCTGTACTAGCAGTTAACTACAAAAGGCAGTCATTTGTTCCGGGGAGCTGGTAGCGTAGAAAGAACGAAACACGGCCAATTTTGTTCAGGATGAATTAAGACTTGCAAATGTAAAATGAGTTCATCTATTTAATTAAGTAGCGGCAATATGGATGTTAAATTAAGTTAATGGCAGGCATGCCAAAACAAGGTTATGAAAAGCTTGTCCTGGCGAGGTGGGTTCCAGATCCGGCCTTCGGATGGGGAGGAACCCATCAACGGGTGGGTTGGTGGCTGTAGGGACACCCTTCTGGCTACCACAGGGATGGATGGAGAAGGAGAAGGAAGTGGGAGGGAGTTGGAGAAAAAAAAAAAAAAGGGAGGCAGGAGGAGAGGAAGAGCGCGTCTCACCCAGTGCCGCAATCTTATCAGGGCTGAACTTTACTCTCCCGCTAAAGATATAGGATACTTTAGGGACATCGGAAAGAAATAATAACCCTCTGATTTGTAGCTCTCAGGCTGTGGCAGCCGAGGGGGAAGGAAGACTTGTCTTCTGCCATTACCATTTTTTGTATGAACTATTCCCCAAAGAAATCAAACCCTTGTACAAGCCCTCCCGTGCAGCAGCCCCTGCTCCAGCGCTGACCCGAGCCGCGCGGATTATCACCGCGCATCGCAGCCGGAGACAGGAACATTCATTAAAATTTGAAACACAAATGGAAAATTGCTACTTGAAGCCTCCTTGCCGGAGAGCCAGCCGCTTGATCAGAGACCTCATTAATGTATCTAATGTGTAAGGAACAATTAGACTTTTCAAAGACATCCTTTTCCCAGCCAGGGAATTAAAAAAGAAAAAAAAACAACAACCCACAAACGTAAGAAGCAGCTTGAAATCTCCCAACCCCAACCCAAAGCCCAGCCTTGAGGGATAGGGGTGCAGAACCCCGGCAGGAGCCTACGAGCTGCCGGAGAGTCTCGGCTCCATCCCGCCACCCGAAATGCCCGTTTCTCCTTAAGTTAGATGGGGAGGCAAGCGGGCTGATTAAAAAGCTGATTTCTTTTCCCAGCGACCGGCGGGGTTTTGCCATCCTCCCGTAATTAGCCGGTTACGCGGCCGTATGTTTTATTTATGAGCCGAGGGCGGAGGGAAAGGGAAGTGAAGGAACGACCGTGCCCTATATATCTGCAAATAAAACACTTCATTTCCCTCCTGGGGAATGTCACCTCGAGAAACCATCGCTTTCCTGCTCACTGCCCCGTCCAAATCGCAGGCTGGAAATGGCTTTGTGGATCTGGCTGGCGCTCAGATGGGTTTAAAATATGGATTTATGTCTTTATTCTGCATAGTCAAAGGTCAACAAGAGCAGGAAATCATCACTGAGCTGCTTATTTACGGCAAGAGGGGGCTGCTCACACCTCTTCTTCCTCATGCATCTCCACCTATGGATGCTTCGAGGGTGCCAGGTCACGTGGTGGAGCCCACTGCTGGCTGGCGGAGACCAACCATGCCTCAGTTTCCCTGGAGTGGGCTCCTTGAGTGTGGGCATCCTGGTGGGGATGGGACACATTCATGGGAAGGTTGAGCATCTCCAAGGAGCTTAAGCATCTCTGAGGAGGTCAAGTATCCCTGAGGAGGTTGGTAATCCCCAAAGAAGCTGGGCATTCCCAAAGAGATTTTGCACCCCTAAGGAGATTGGGCATTCCAAGGAGGTTGGGTATCTCCAAGGAGTTTGAGCATCCCCAAGGAAGCTGGGCATTTCCAAGGAGTTCGTGCAACCTCGAGGAGGTTGAGTATCTCCAAAGAGGCTGGGCACCCCCAAGCAGGTTGAACATCCCTAAAGAAGTTGGGCATCCCCAAGGAAGCTGGGCATTCCCATAGAGTTTGGGTACCCCCAAGCAGGTTGAGCGTCCCTGAGGAGGTCAAGCACCCCCAAGGAGGACAAGCAACTCTAAGGAGGTTGGACACCTCCAAGGAGATTGAACCTCCCTGAGGAGGTTGAGCATCCCCAAAGAAGTTGGGCGTCCCTGAGGTGAGGACCCTATCGTGGCAAGGGATATCATGGAGCCAGGCGAGCCGGGGGCACCGCTGCCATCTCCGTGGCTCCCTCACTTGGCGTGGGCAGGGCCAGCGGCATGGTTGCCCGGCCGGCCCCGCGAGCTGCTCTCTCATGCTTTGCTAATCCCGCCTGGCACCTGCCCCAGCTCCCGGCGGCTTCGCGCGAGCAAGGAACCAATTAATCCTCCCGGCGCTCGGGGAAGTGGGTCAGGCTCGTCAAGCTCTCCCGCTAACGAAGGGCGAGGCGAGGCGTGGCACAGCCCGGCTGGCTGCTGGGCGGCCAGGCGGGTGTCTCCTGCTGGTGCCCCGCTGCTGTCCTGTCTGCCCTGGGGTGGGTAAGTGGGTAAACTGAGGCAGGGTGACGCTGGCCGCTGGGACATGCATGCAGAGCGGGGACAGCCTTGGAGGAGGAGGAGGGTGGCGGATAATTCAGTTGGGCCGATGTTGCAAAGGCTTGAGCTGGTTTCCCAAGCTGTGCCTTGGTTTCCCCATCCTGGCGAAGCAACGGGGAGAGGTGGGGGGGGGGGGGGGGAGAGGTCCCGGTTTGGGGTGCTGGGTGGTGGATACTGGGGATGTCGGGGCTTTTTTGGCAGGCAGCGTGGGCAGAGTGCCCCTTTGAAGTAGATCCCAACTTCCAGGAGTGAAGCAATTCTCATTTGCATAATGAACAAAGGGAGCGGGGGGGGGGGGGGGGGGGGAAGGGGGGAGGGGGGGGCGGCAAAACCCTAAAGCCTGAGCTGCCTGCCCTCCCTGCCAGCCTGCCCTCCCTCCCTGCTTGCCCGCTCCCCCAGCCTCCTGTAATTACAGGTTTATTGCCTGTATAGCTATTGTGTAATGACATGTTTGCAAATTAATTTTTACGGCTCATGCCATGAAGCAGGGATAAGGGGGGGGGGGGAGAAAGGGGGGGTCCCCCAGTGCTTGTGAGTGCATAAAATTCAACCCCTTAAAAAGTACAGGGTGCTGATGGAGGATCCCAGGGGGAATTGGGTGAAGTGGAGACCCAACAGCAAAGGGTTGGTAGGGGGGGATCCTCATTGCACCCACCCTATGGGGGGGAAGGGGAGGCATTAGGGTTGGGATACCTAGACCTGTGTCACCCACATAACATTGTGTAACTCCCATAAGTGACATTGCGTGGTGTGCAGAGAGGGATTTTGGCTGGAGAGGTGGGAAAGCAGTGATGGAGCAACAGCACACAGTACCCAGCACTCAATAAGCAGCCAGCACCCCACAGCTGGGAGCTCAGTGGCGCAGGGGAGCAGCCTCAGAGGCAGCAGGACGCAAGTGATGACTCAGGGGACAGGACAGAAATACTTTCAGCACCGATCTTGACAGATGTAGGTTAGGAAGGAAAAAAAGACATAATAACAATAATAATAATAACAATAATCTCCCAACCTGGAATGAGAAAAGAGACATTTAATGTGGGCAAGAAGAGGAGGAGGAGGGTAGAGATTTTCATCTGCTTTGGCTTTGCCAAATGGGGTCCTGGGGAGCTCAGGTCAAATGGTGCATGTGCCCACACACGTGTGGGTGTGTTACATACATATGTGTGCTTACACACATGTGTGGGTATGCAAGTGCATGCATGTGCATGCATGCATGGGTGCATGCAAGCATGCTCAAGCATGCATTTGCAGCCAGAAGCCCCTTTCTCTTTTGCAAGACTTTCCTGCTCTCTTGCAGCATGCACCATACTTGACCTCCCCTCCATGAGGCAGGATGGGTCTGAGGTGATAGGGGACCCCCCCTCAGTCGTGTTCCCCCGCAGGGAGGCGCAGGGAATGGCCTGTATCTTTAAGCTGCTCGAAGGGTTGGCCATTATCACACAGGATGTGGCTTCTCTTGCAGGGGCGAGATATCGCACGTCGCCTGGGTGAACTTTGGTGTTAAAAGCAGTTTGAGAAGAGAAGGGCTGGAGGAGGGAGAAGGGCTGGAGGAGGACGGAGAAGGGGGGGAGAGGGTGGGGTGGAAGTGCCTGGACGCACTCCTTAAGCGCGCCCCCCTAAGCAGCGCGCCCATGCGAGCGAGTGCGCGCACGCCGTTTCACCCCCTCCTTTTCCACCCTGCCTTGGCTGATCGTTTGCTTCAAGCAAATTAAGCCGGGCCCTCGTTACTATGGTGCAGCCAGGATCTCTCCAGCCTCCCTCCCTCTCCCCCTAATAGCATTTATTAGCCCTATTTGCCTGCGAGCATGTCTTCCCGGATCTGCTAATGCAGCAGCAGAGAGGGAATGGGGCAGATCCTATCAGGTGGCTGATTGCAAACCCCCTCCCTGGGGCGAGCAGGGTTGGCTGGGGGGTGGAGTTGGGGGTGCAGAAAGGTGTGGGAAGTCCCCCTCGTCTCCCCATGTAGGGGCTGGGGCATGAAGCCTCCCTGCTCCTGCCTTTTGTGAAGCAGCAAAGTTTGGTTATTCATAGGTTTATTTCTGAATTTTCCTCCTTAAGCGACTTGGGGGCTTGGGTTTTCTATTTTTTTTTTAATTTTTTATTATTTTTATTTGGTTTGTGTGTCTCCCCCCCCCCCCCCCCCCCCAACTCTGAGCCATCAGCAGCTGTTTGAAAACAGCATCTCAGAAAAGATCTTAACAAAAATAAAAAGGGAAGAAAAATTATTCTGTCTGTCGAGGAGGAGGAGGTGGTTTGAGGGGGAAGAAGGTTTCTCCTGCCCTCCCATCCCCAGCTGGTGGGTTACCCCGGGGCTCACCTTCCCCAAAACACCAGGGATGGAGGCTGAAGGCCAGGGCGGTATGAGGCGAGGAGGAGGAGAGGAGGTGGAGGATGCCGGGGCGAGCAGCTGCCTGCCGCTCTCCTGCCCGCTCCCCTTCATTAGGGGAGACAAATCTGCTGTCAAGGAGCCAGATTTCCAATTTACCGATAATGATTCTTGCATGAAAATTGATCGAGGGGCAAGTCTGCCGCCTCTCGCCCGCCCGCCTTGGCGCAGCCCCGGGGAGCTTGGGCTTTTCTGCTCGCCTCGGGACGCTCGGACAGACGGACGAACAGATACACACCGGCTCGCAACACCCGCCTGGGTCACCCACCCCACGCTACCGGCACCCTTCTCCACGGGGTGCTGGGAAACCCCACCGCACCGGCTGGCTTAGAGAATGTGTTCCCTGCTACGCTGAGGGTCCCACCACCTCATCTTCCCCCTCATCTTCCTCGTCCTCGCTGGCTTTTTGTGTGCCTGCGACTGGCAGCTTGGGGCTTAAGCGGCAAGAAACACCCCCCCGCGGGAAGGCATCACACCGTGGCAGCCACGCTTCTGCCCTAGCCCCGCCGGTGACAGCCGCCACCGTCACCCCTCCGCCGGCGCCCTGGGCTCGCTGCTATTTCAATTTTTATTTTTCCTCCTCCCCCCCACGCACTTGATTTCCCCCCTCCCCCCCCCCCCCCCCCCCCCCCCCCCCCCCCCGCTCCTCCTCCTCCTCCTTCTCCTCCTCCTCCCCGCTCCACCGTATTTTTTCGCCTCTGGTTTATTTTTCCAACCCCCTCCGTGTGGCTCGGTGCTAATTTTTGGGGTGTTTTTGTTGTGTTTTTTATTTTTTGTTGTTGGTTTTGTGTTTTGTTGTTTTTATTTTTTCTTGCTTCCTGACACATCCTCTTCACCTTGGGTCTTTTATTTTTATTTTTTATCTATTTTTTTCCCCTGGCCGCAATGGAACTGTAACATAAATCATGTTTGGGTTGAAACCACCTCTTTATTACTTACCAGGTAAGCGAAGCTGCTGCTGACCCCCACTGCCGGGTCTCCCTGCGGGGTCCCCCCCACCCTGGGGACACCCCTTTGTCCGCCCCAGTCAGCAAGAGCAGAGGGGGATTTGGGGGTGAAGTTACTTTCTCCCAGCACCTAATAAGACATTTTGGGGTCTGGCAATGTTTATCGGGGGGGTAGGCAGCTCCAGCACAGCACTGCAAGGTTCTGAGGGGTTTCGGGGTGCTTGGGTTCCCCCTGGTCTCCTGCTGCCTCTCCCTCACCCTGGGGGTTTCCCCCCTCCTCGAGGAGGTAGAGGAGTCAGTTCTGTCTGAGGAGGGGTGTGGTGAAACTCTGGGTGCATTGTTTTGGGGTTGGGGGGGTCCCCACTTAGAGTATTACTGCTGCTCAGGTGCAGGGACTTAGGGCACCAAAGTTTGCAGTGCCCGACACAACCAGCATCACCAGTCCCTGTGGGTGCTGGCAAAGGAGATGGACCCCCACTCTGGCGGGGGGGGGGGGGCAGGCGGCGGCAGATTTTGAGAGCATCAGTGGTGATGGGGGCTGGGGTGCAAGCTCAGGTGTGAGCTTGGGGTGCTTGGTCAGGGTGCATGTTTGGGGTGCACACTCGGGGTGCTTGTTCAGGATGCGTATGCAGGATACGAGCTTGCGGTGGGAGCTCAGGATGGGAACTCGAGGTGTTCTTGGGGTGCTGAGTTGGTGCACATTTGGGGTGCACACTTGGGGTGCACACTCAGGAGACTCAGGCTGTGAGCTCAGGGTACTCAATCGAGGTGCTTGCGGGGTGCACACTCAGGGTGCATGTTTGGGGTGCACGCTTGGGGTGCACCCTCGGTAGACTCAGGCTGTGAGTTCAGGGTGCTGCTTTTGGGGTGCACACTTGGGGGTTCACACTCAGGGTGCATGTTCTGGATGCAGCCACGGGCTGTGAGCTTGGGCTGTGTACTCAAGGTGCTCTTGGTTTGCAGACTTGGGGTGCACTTGGGCTGTGAGCTTGAGTTGCTCGTGGGGTGCACATTGAGGGTGCACGTTGGAGGTGCACGCTCAGGGTGCACACTCCGGCTGCAAGCCTGGGCTGGGAGCTCGGGCTGGGAGCTCTTGGTGCTCTGGGGGTGCCTTCTCGTGATGGGCTCTTAGGTTGCGAGCTCGGGGCTGGATCAGGGTGTGCTGCGAGAAGCAAGGGGGGGTAGCAACAGGGCCCCACTCTTGGGGGGCCGTGGCCCCCTGTGGCGGTTTCCCCGCGGAAGGTTGTTTGTTTCAGGAAATGGCTTTTGCATGTGGCAGTTGTTACAGGCGGCTCTGCCCGAGCGCGCCTGCGCCGGAGTGCGCGAAGGCGAGCCGGGGAGGGCGGCGGAGGGTTGAACTTGGGGGGCTCCCCCCCTCCTTGGGATGGCTTGTGGTGTGACATTCCCTCCCCCAGGGTTGTGTCATGGCGGAGACATGGGTGACCTGCTTCCCTGTGGCACCCTGCTCACTCCCAGCACTCTCCTACTCTGTGCCCTGCTCCCTGTGAGCCACCAGGGTCCCACTCCCTGTCCACCCACCATGACACCAGTCCCCTGCCTGCGGCTTGCTGGTTCTCACTGCCTGCTTATCTTCAGTGCTGTCGCCTGCAGCGGGGACATCTCAAAGGCTGCAGGTGCAAGGCAGACAGCTTAGGGGGGTGGGTTTTTTTGCCCCTTAAATTCCAGTTTTAGCAGGCTCAGGTCGAACAGGGGCTCCTGGCAGCAGCTCCTGTTGCTTGAAACTTCGGGCTTTGCCCGTTAATGCACCAATTCCTGTGCCCTGGAAAACCATGCACTGGCTGGCTCTTGGCTTTCCAGCCACCTCTGAGGGGAAAGGAAAAAAAAATCAGGAGGAGAAAAGCAAGAGAAAGAGAGGAACATGGAAGTGTCAGGCTGTGAGATTTCCAGCAATTAGGGGGAATGATGCTGGAGGCACTGGCAAGGAGTGAAATCGCCAGCGGCAGCTGCTGGGGTGTTGGGAGATGCTGGTGGGCCAGGTCGGGTTGGGAGCAGATGGAGCTGAGAACCTTCCCCCTAACCCCCAACCCCCTCCCCCCAGCCGCTGTGGACTCACAGGGGTTTGGTGAGCACTGGGCTGGTGGTGGTGACTCAGCGGTGCGAGTCCTGCTGGGGACTGTCACCGCCTCGGGGACAGCCTGGTCATGGCCCGTGTCACACACTTCTCAGTGGCTTGTTCTCCCGGTTCAGCTGGCACAGGATCTGGCTGGCTTCTCTGTGTTCCTTGCATTCCTCTGGCCACTGGAGTTCCTGTCACCTTTATCCATCTGGCCACTGATGCTCTGTGCCCTGCATCTCTCTGGTCACCGACACTTCTGTCTCCTGCATCGCTCTGGTCACTGATGCATTGTGCCCCATGTCCCTCTGGTCATGGTTGCCAATGCTTCTGTCCCCTGCATCCCTCTGGTCGTGGTGCTGGAGATGTGCAACAGGGCTGTGAGGGAACACTAGCCATGGTGGGGACCCAGCACCAAGCACAGTGATGAATGGGGGGTCAAGGATGGGATTCCATTCTTTACCACTACATATGGGAACCATGCTGAGACTGGCTTGCCTGGAGGTACGTAGGTGCAGTTGTCACCCTGTGGCTTGTGCCAGCATCCCTTAGAGACAAGCAGCATCCTTTGGGGACAGCGGCACCCCTTGGGGACGTGGAGCATCCCTGGAGGGCCTGGTTCTCTGCTTCAGCAGATGTGAAGGTGGCACCTGAACACACACAGCCTTTTGTCCCCATTTGGTATGGGTGTCCCCAGATCACATGGGGAGCACTGAAGGGTCCCCCGGGGCACCCTAGTGAGACGGGATGGAGTTCCTGGGTGCCTCGGAGTGGTGGTGTGGGGAGGCTGGTGGCAGGTGCCAGCTCTGGATGCTGCTGACTCAGGATCTTCCCAAATGGTTCCTATTTTTACGCCGGGGCCGGCAGTATTTAGCCTGTGGATCAAAGCAGATGGAAGGAGCCGGGTGATGCCGCATCAACACCTGCTCAGCGGGTGCCACCGGTGCGGGGGCTGAGTCACCGGTGGCTTTTGGCAACACCGGGTATGGAAGGCCTCCCCCCCGGGCTGGCTTTTGGAGTGCTGGGGGTTGAACCCTGCTCTTGGCAGCCCCCAGATGGGTGTCAGGGGTCGGGGATTGCCCTTCCACATCCTTGCTGGGTGTGTGGGCAAAGGGTGCTTGAGGGTGATGGTTGTAGGGTAGTGTGGGGGTAGTGGGTGATGCTAGGGGAGTCCAGGCTGTGCTGGGGTCTCTGGAAGCCTTCCCGCCTTCCTCCCTTGCCCACCCCACCGCCCTCTTCCTCCTCTTGCCAGTCCTAAATTTGGTTGCCATGGCAACCATGTCAACCACTTTCCAGCCTCCCTGTGATGGTTTGAGGAGGGAAAGGGAGGGAAGAGGGGAGCTAGGGGAAGGGGGGGCAGTGGGCGAGGGCTGCACGCTGGCAGGGGGAGACCAGGGGGACCATCACCCTGTGCTCAGGGTGACGCTTTCCAGATGGTTTTTCCCTGCTGGGTCCCGTCTGGCACGTGGGGGCTGGTGCCAACCTGGTATGTGCCAAGGGTCGAGGCTGGGTCTCCAGTGCCAGGCATAGGGCTTGATTGCAGATCCCTCAGCTGCAAGCAGGTGGGTGGGTGGGCACCCCCAAAATTCAGTACCTGTCAACAACCACCCTGCTCATGCTAGGGCCTCCCTGGGAGGCGGGATGTCAGTAGCCACATGGCTTGGAATAGGAGAAATTATTCCCAGACACCCACTTTTTTCTCCCTCTTTTCTTCCCACCCCTCCTCTTCATAATCTCTTTATTCCTGAGCTAAGCCAATGGTTTTAAAGGCAGATTTACCTGAAGCTATATAGGACAGGGTGCAAAGCTGGGTGGCTAGGCCGGTGGGTGTATAACACCAGTGCTGGCATTACCCCATGGTGGGTGGGCACCCAGTTGCCACCTGGGCATGACAGCACCAGCATGGATGCTGCCAGCAGAGAGCAAGCAAGGTGTAATTATCCCAATGGGAGCTTGGCCCATGATGAAAGCAGGCTACAGCTGCCACCTCCTTGCCACTGTGCCCCCCATCATCAGCCCTCCTGGCATTGCCAGACCCTGATTCCACCCTCCTAGCACTGCCAGCCCCCGATGCCTGGTGGTCTCTGGGATGGTTCAGGCATCACTTACCTCCAGACCCACACTGGAGTTTTTTGGGGGAGAGCAGGTGCTTCCTTTCTCTACGCTGCATGTGTCCCCCGCCTTTTTCCTTCCCTTGGCACGGGCTGGTGGCACCTGCCAGGGACGCTCCTTCTTGGCACAGCACCGCGGCACGTGCGTGGGCACCGCTGGTGGCAGCCGCGCTCGAGGCACCGCCAGCAGCCGGGGAGGGGAGTGGGGCCAGCCGTGCCCCGAGCCTGGCAGTGGGGTACATATCCCTGCCACCCCCTCCCTCACTTCATTATTAATTTTTAGCTTTATTTCCCAAACGTTTCGCTTAATTAAACGCAGCCGCCAGCCGCTGCCGTGTATTTATGGCACCAAATGTCAACAGGAGAGATGCTCCCCCACCACCACAACAACCCTCCCACAGCTTCTTTCACCAGCATCAAAAAGTGGGGACAACACCTCAACCCTCCCCAGGGGACACCCCAACCCACCCACGCCCCCCCTAACCCCCCCTTTCAAGGGGCTGTGGGGGTTAGGGGTTGGGGGGGAGGAGGCTGCATTTCTGCCTCGCCAAGCTTTCTCCTTCCCTCCCTTCTTTTAATAATAACGCTTTAAAGATGTTTGACATCTGTAACAAACAGCTGGCATCCTGTTATGGAAGAATGTCCTTTTATTTCCAAGCAGGTTGAACTGTCATTAATAGTATAATTAGGTGATTATCGGCATACAGCAGAAAACTGCTTAATTGCACAGCCAGCTTTGCGAGGATCCCCAGCTTCTTTATTGCTGGATTTTGTTTTAGCCGCCTGAATTTTTTCGCACTGTGTTGTTGTGTTGGTTGTTGGGTTTGGGTTTTGGTTTTGTTTTTTTCTTTTTGCCACGCTGATTATGATTTTTTAATGTGCGTGGCAGCTGGGGGAATGTGGCAGCACTGGTGGCACCAGGGAAGGGGAGGTAAAGGGGGAAACACACATGCCAGTGCTGGCACTGCTCCCCCCACCTCCTCCCAAGTTGCCAGGGGATTTATTTTTAACCTCATGTGTGCTGAAGTTGGCGGAAGGGGTTTCAGAGGTGGGGTTTTGCTGGGTGCAGCACCCATGGGTGGGAGCTGACTGGGTGCTGAGTTACTCCAGGGAACAGAGGAGATGGCTTTGTTAGTGGCATTGTGACATGTGGAAGCAGAGCCACAGCAGTGCTTGGTGCAGGGCAGGATGGCACCCATTGTGCCAGTCAGCCCTCATACACCTTCACCCATCCCATGGAATCAGGCCCTCCTCTCTGGGCACCATGCCCCTCTCCACCCCCATGGCATATGGGGCACACATGGCATTCAGGTGACTGCAATGGAGTCACTCCATTCCCATCCTCATCTCCATCCCTGTCCCCAGTCCCATCCTCATCCCTTTATCAATCCCCATCTCTATCCTTGTCTTGATCGCCTTCCCTATCCCTGTTCTCATCTCTCTTCTCATCCCTATCCCCATCCCCATCCCCATCCCCATCCCCATCCCAATCCCCATCCCCATCCTATCCCCATCCCTATCCCCATTCCCATCCCTATCCCCATTCCCATTCTCATCCCTATCCCTATCCCCATCCCTATCCGTATCCCCATCCCTATCCGTATCCCCATCCCTATCCGTATCCCCATCCCCATCCCCATCCCCATCCCCATCCCCATCCCCATCCCTATCCCCATCCCCATCCCCATCCCTATCCCTATCCCCATCCCCATCCCCATCCCCATCCCAATCCCCATCCCCATCCTATCCCCATCCCTATCCCCATTCCCATCCCTATCCCCATTCCCATTCTCATCCCTATCCCCATCCCTATCCGTATCCCCATCCCTATCCGTATCCCCATCCTCATCCCCATCCCCATCCCCATCCCCATCCCCATCCCCATCCCCATCCCCATCCCCATCCCCATCCCCATCCCCATCCCCATCCCTATCCCCATCCCCATTCCCATCCCCATCCCCATCCCCATCCCCATCCCCATCCCCATCCCCATCTCCATCCCTATCCCCATCCCTATCCCCATCCCCATCCCAATCTCCATCCCTATCCCAATCTCCATCCCTATCCCCATCCCCATCCCTATCCGCATTCCCATCCTCATCCCAGTGCCCGGGATGCAGTGTTTTGGGGAGCAGAGCAGCTTTTTTGGTGCCCGCCAGACAATAGGGCTTTGTGTGTCCCCCGGTGCTGCCAAACACACTTGTTAGCGCCGCAGCTTTGTGCTGTAAATTTCCATGGAGTAATTATGTCTTAATTTATGATAATCCCAGGCGGGCAGTGGAGGGGGGCAAGCACCAGTCAAGTTTGGAAGTTGCCTGCTGGGGCCTGGGGTCCCCCGTTGCTTGTGTCGACCGTGAACTTCCCCATCTTGGCGCAAAGCCAGTGGGTGGGGACAGTGTCCCCAAACAGGGACTGGGGCTGTCCCCACTGGATTCAGGAGTGAGGCCGTGTAGGAGTTGGGTAGCAGTCCCAGCTTGCAGAGCTGGAGTGTCCCTAGCGTGATGGCAGGTGATGTTTCCCATCCCACCACCCATCCAGGAGCTCAGGACCTGCGTGGGCTTGGCTACTCCCAGGATGATGCCAGGATGCTGTGTCACAGCCCGGTGCTGGCTTCCCAAAGCAGGAGGGAACCTCTTCCTACCCTAAAGCCCCCAGCATGGGGCTGGACCCTTCCCCCTTCCCACCGCTGAATGTCTCATCCTGCCTTTGTCTGGAGGGCTTATTACCAGCAAAATAGAGGCTCTTTTCCCTTGGCCTTCCTGCAGGCAAATTAGACTCTTTGGCAATTTTCAAGGATGATGGGGAGGGGAGGAAGGCTGCCATCACCCAGCAGAGGACCCCAGCAATAAGCAGAATGCTGGCACTCTACAGTGAGCGTGTGAAGTGGGAAGTGAGGGGCTCCCCACGGCCCCTCCAAGGCCATCAAAGAGCTGCTGTGGGAATCCTGTAGGGTTTGGAGAGTGTTTAATGGAAGGGGGGAGGTTTGGGGGATGTGTGTTGTATGCTGCACAGCTGGGAGGGTGCTGGCACCCATACATGCCATCTCCTGTTGCCAGTGGATGCTGTGGGCACTTTGTCCCTCACTCCAGGGTGGGTTTTGTCCCTGGAGAGGGCTGAAAATCCAGGGCTGTGCTCCCTGCACCTGCATCTGGGTCCCTGTTGGGAGGCTGTGTGCACCCACTGACATTTGCCAAGCGTAAAAATTCAATTAATTCCAGCAGGCAGATTAAATATAAGTGAATTTTAATAATTTGACGAAAGGCTGAGGATTACTGTAGGTGAAAAGGGGAAATGCTGTGTGCATGGGGGGCACCGACCACCCTTCTTGGCCCCAGCATGTGGGATCACTGGCAGTAATCACCCTAAATCCTGGTGTGGGAAGAGGGATCTGCTCCTCTTGTCCCCAAACCTCTGGATTTGGGATTAGGTTGATCTTTCCAGAGTAATTCCAGTGCTGTTGGCAGTATGCTGTGTCCATCCCTGGCACAATTTGGCTCCATGGGCATTGCTGCTGCTTCCAATCCCCTGGTTTTTTGGTGGGGTTCATGAAAAGGGTAAGGCCTATCAAAGTGATGTTGAGACTGTCCCATGGGGACCTCATGGTAGACCCAGGGCTCCTGGGTGAGCAGCAAGGAGCACACCAAGGTCTTACCAAGACCTTGGCAGCATCTTGCAACTCAAAAGCTTGGTGACGAGGAGCACCAATTGCTAGCAGATGGTGCTGGTATTAGGAAAAGGAAAATACATGCAGTAAATTTGCTGTTTGGCAACGTTAATTTCTTATCCCAAGGTAAAACCTCCCCTCTGGCCTGTACCAGGCCATCTGCACGGTGATAAACCATGGTGCTTCAGAGCACACGGGGACCCCCTTCTCCCCTCCCCAGTCCTTCCCAGCCCCCCGGCTTTGCCATCAGCACAGTGGGATTGATGGAGATTGCCCGTGACCTTTGCTAGGACACGAGGAATTACCATTAATACTTCTGTATTTCCGGAGTTTGCGCCACACATAAATCTCATATCAAGCCAGGCGGGCAGAGTAATCTGCCAGGCGGTGTTATTAATACCCATTATTAATACCCGTTATTAATACCTGTTATTAATACTCGTCGCCCCCGGAGCCCTTCATTAGCTGCTCATGGATGGGGTGAGAGATGGGGTGAGGGCTGTAGGCTGTGCTGTGTTACCCACCTCCAGGCTTTTTGAGGTGCATCCAGGGTGGGCGCTGGGGAATCCGTGGCACTGGCTGTTATCCATCGTGATGCGGGGGGGTCCCCTGTGGGTACTCACCCCCATGCCAAAGGGCAGCTTTGAGCTGTGGACCCCTCTTGGCTCTGCTGAAGGGGGATAGGGTAGCAGGAGGTATCCCCTCGCCATGCCCTGGCACGTCCTAACCCTGCCCCATAGCTCAGCTCGGTCGTGGCCCCACGAAGCCCTGCCTGTACCCCCCCTTGCCAACCCCTTGCCCCACCAGGGCCTGCCCCATGCAAGATCCAGCCTGCGTGAAACTCTTAATCTCCAATTTTATTCGCTCGGCTCCAGCCGATTTGCATAATCCACATAATCACCCTGGTTTTAATTGCCCACAACTCTGCAGAAAGATCATGTGGTTAAGTGGTAAATCATAATTAGATAAATAATTGGCTTGGCCGCAGCAAGCTGCTTTGTTATACCTGCCATCTGCTGGGCAAGGGCTTCTCGCGCCGGGAACAATGTGCCGCTGACGGCAAAGCCCGTGATGCCCGCCGCGGGGCCGCGCCGAGCTGCTGGCACGGCCACGGGGATGGGCACGGGGCATGGGGATGGGCAGGCAGCCTGCCGCCAGTCTCAGCGGTGCCCCCTGCTAGCACCAAGAGAGTTTTGGTAGAGCCAGGAAATGCCTGGATCTGGCCCGCGTGTTGCTCAATGGCGCTGTGCAATGCCCGACAGCACTGTGCAATGCCCAGTGGCACCCTGCAACGCCCAACGGCACTGTGCAGTGCCCAGCGGCACCGCAGAATGCCCAATGGCACCATGCAATGCCTGGCAGCACTGTGCAATGCCCAACAGCACCATGCAGTGCTCAGTGGCACTGTGCCATGCCCGACAGCAGCATGGAGTGCCAAACAGCACTGTGCAGTGCCAAGGAGCACTAAAAAATGCCTTGCAGCACCACTCAGTACCCATCAGCACCAAGCAATGCTTGGCAGCACCAAACAATGCCTGGCAGCACCTTGTGGTGCCCAGCAGCACCATGTAATATCCTGGAGCACAGTGCAGTGCCGAGGAGCACCATGCAGTGCCCAGCTCTCTCCCACACTAGTAGCCCTGTGCTGTGCCTGGTTCCTTTCCATGTCAGCCCAGCAGCTCCCTGCAATCCCCAGCTCTCTCCCACACCATGCCCAATAGCCCAGTGTAGTGCCCAGCACTCTGCCACAGGATGCCCAGCAGTGCTGTGTGGTGCCTGGCATCAACCCATGCACACCCTGCATAGCCATTCAAGCCCCAGCAGCAGCAGCTCGTGCCAAAAGGAGGGGTGGGGGCTGTACCCTACTCCCCTCAAAGCTGGGGAAGGGCTCAGAAGGCAGCTGGCACCCGGATCTGGGCAGCCACCATTCCAACCCGGGTGGCACAGAGAGGGGCTTGCAGCCCAGCAGCACCCTTTGGCTCTGGGCATTTGATTTTTGAAGCCCTCAGCTGGCATGAGAGGTGGAGGCTGAGCTTTGGACGGGGCAGAAACAGGGAAGAAAGTTGCTTTGAAGCAAATATTTCACTGAGATGATTTTCTGTAGGCTTAGAAAGCACCTGGAGATGGTCAGGCTGGGCATGGGATGGCCAAGATGGGAGGACAATAATCTTGCATCATGCTAGTCCCAGTCCCTCCCCAGCACTGTGCCCTCCAAACGAGCTCTTATTAGTTTGCTTGTTGTCGTTTGCCAGATCAATGGTCCATGGAGGAGTGATCGATGGAGACCCAGCCGGCAAATAGTGCTGTGTGCTTGGATGCTTCCTGCTGTGCTGGGATCATTGGAGAGCCCCAAATCCCATCCCTGCCCAACAAGGTGCTCCTCACTCCAGGGGGACCCGTCTGAACCCTTCCAAGGAGCTGGGCAAGGTGAAGGATTCTCCAGGGATGGGATCTGGCCTCTGCCCTGAGAATCCCCAGAGTGAACAGAGGTTGTGCCTACATCTCCCCATTTCCCCCTTGGGGACACCGAGCCTGGCCACCTCCTGGGTGGTGAGGAGGGAGGGCAGGAGCACTGACTTTGATCTATCAATTAATTAATTAATGGAGCGTGTTGGAAGTGCCATGGCTCAGTAAGATGTCACTGGGAGAGGAGCCTCTCCCCTTGCCTGCTGGCTCTTGAGGGGGTGACAGGATGTGTGGCAAGGGGACATGGGGCACGTGCTGCCCCTGGCTGCCTGCCCTCCCTCCTGCCTGCCGCATTCAGGCAGTGCAAGTAGGGGACTTGACAATGCGAGGCCATTAAGCATGGAAAATCCATGCAAAGCAGCTGTTCCCGCTTGGAGCGTGCAGCTGGATGCGGCTCCGAGGCGCCGAGAAAGGCGGGGAAAAGGGGTGGTGGTGAGCAAAGGGGGTGGGGAAAAAAATAGGAGACCCTCATGCCAGGGAGCATCACCCCCAAAATCCCTTGAGGATCAGTCCAGAGGGAGTGTGGTGGAGCTGAGATCTATCCCAAGGAGGAAGATGAAGGCTGCTGGGCTCTCCCAGCTCTCTCTGCCTCCTGCCAGGCTTTGGTGAGGTGGGGGGGAGGCGGTTTTTTTTTTCCGCTCCATTTGCCAGAGGCTTGGAGCTTCCTGCCTGATCGTATTTGGTAATAAATTATTAGTTCCAGTGCTCGGGAGCCCGGGAGCTCAAAATAGCTGCTTTGAAAGCGGGCGGCTGGTGCAGGTTGAGTTCAATGGCAATCTGCTCTGAAGGGCACTTCATGCTCATTAGGGACCTTTCAAGGTGCTGGGGTTGGCGCGGGGTGGAGCTTGGAACCAAGGGGCTAAAGCAGCCTGTGCCACATTTCCCAGCAGCCGGAGGATGAGGAGGGCAACCACAGAAGGATTTTGGGGTGCTGGGAGCCCATCCCTGCCCCAGTTGCTGCCCGTGGCGGCTGCCGGCATGTTTATTTGTCTCCAGTCCCACCAGGCAGCCAGACTGGTTCTGCTCTCGCTGCCGGAGGAGGCTCTTCGCTGCCAAAAAACCCGCCAGCGTCATCAGGAGCAGATGGAGAGAAGATGGCACGTTCCCAGCTCCCAGCCCTGTGCGGGGCATGCAGGGGGCTGCTTGGGGGCTGAAGGACAGGGGCACCCGCCCACACCACCCCTGAGAGCCAGGGGTCTTGCTCCATCAGGGATACCAACCCTATGTGTGGCACTGTGGGAAGGGATGCCAGGGCTCGGGGTGTCATGGGGAAGGGTTAAAGGGACACAGTGATGGCACTGCTGTCCCCTCCTCCGCCTCCTCCTCCTCCTCCTCCTCCCCCTTCTCTCTTCAGGCAGGCAGCCAGCAGCACCGGGAATGCCAGACACTCCCTGTGCCGCTGTGCCTGGGCACATGCTGGGCACACGGGGACAGGGTGGCACATCGCCTGGTCCCCAACCTCCCCTGTGGCCTCCCAGGCATCCTGCAGCCCCTGCACCCTCCACCCTGCCTGCTGTGCGGGGTGAAGGCAGCGAGCATTGCCCGAGGGCAGGTAGGTGGTGGGTTGTCAGCCCCTCTCCCTGCCCCATCGCGGGGTTTGGTTCCCCGCCCCGGTGAGGCAACTGCTGGCGTGACCCCAAGCTGCTGCCAGGCTCCGAACTTGACCTGTTTTTCTGCATGGATCTGCCTGCCGGGAAAAGCAGCCGGGGAGGGGCTGGGGGGGTGGGGGGTGGGGGGGTGGCCCCATGTTGCTGTGGGGTGACACGGTGTCCCCAGATAGCACCGCAGGGATTGTGGCACCTGCAGAGGTGAGTGGCACTAGTGCCATGCTGGCAAGGAGATATGGGAGGGCTGGGGGGGTTCCCCCATCGCCACGCGAGTGCTCCCCACTGCAGTGTGCCTCAGTTTCTCCAGCTGGCAGCTGTCCCATGGAGCGGCCCAGGGATGGCCGGACAGACGGACGCCAGCTGGGTCGGGGAAAGGCCCCAGCTGGGGTGGAGGCGCTGATTTTATCACCCAGTGGGAGCAGCAAAACTGGTTTGGAGCCCAGCTGGGGCAGCGGAACAGCTCGTCTGAGTGAGCCAGCCCTGGGGTGAAGGTGATCTCCCCCTGAGCTTCCTGGAGAGATGCTGGCTTGGAGCTGCCCTGCCTTCACCCGGCAAATCCCAGTGGGATCATGAGTTTTTCGGGAGGCTACGGGGATCAGCTGAGCATCACACGGGTGATGCTCTGCGGCCAACCCCCACCCGTGCCCGGCCAGCATGCGCCAGCGTGCAGATCCCTGCTGGTTTGTTAGCAAAGCGTCACCAGCCTTGGACTGGGGCTGGGGGGTGGCTACACTGGGGCTGATAGCTGGGGAGAAACTGCGAGGCATGGAGAAGTGCCTGGCAGGGTGTAGGGCTGTGCCACAGTGGTGCAGGACTATGCCTGGGAGATGCCAGGCAGTGCCTGGAGGATGCAGAGTTGTGCTGGAGGAATGTGGGGCAGAGGCCAGGAGATGTAGGGCTGTGCATGGGTTGTGTGAGATTGTGCTTGAGGGGTGCAGGGTTGTGCCTGGGGGTGCAGAGCTATGCCAATGGGATGCCAGGCAGTGCCTGGAAGGATGCATGGTTGTGCCCAGAGGATGTAAAGCAGCACCTGAGGAGTGCTGAGTTGTGCCAAGGGGATGCCAGGCAGTGCCTGGATGGATGCAAGGATGTGTTCAAGGGCTGTGGGGCAGTGCCTGAGCAATGCAGGACTGTACCCAGGGAATGTGGAGCTGGTCCTGAATGTGCAAGACTCTGCCAAGGGGATGCCAGGCACTGCCTGTATGATGCAGTGCTCTGCCCTAGTGATGCAGAGTTGTGCCCAGGGAATGTGGGGCTGTCCCCAAGGGGGTTGGGGCTGTGTTCAGGGGGCGCAGGGCTGTGACTGGGGATGCAGAGCTATGTCAAGATGTGGGGCAGTGCCCAGTTGATTTATAAGGCTGTATTCAGGTGCTGTGTGGTTGTTCCTGGGGGACGTGAGGCTGTGCCGTGGAGATATGGGGCAGCACCTGGGGAGTGTGGGGCTGTGCCTGGGGGGTGCAGGACAGTGCTCGTCGTATGCCAGGCTGTGCCGTGGGTGTGTGGTGCCACAGGCGGAGCACTGCCTGCTCTCCTGGTGGTGCCCTGCTCTCCTGGGAGGCACTCGCACACTTCTCGGGGTGTGCGCGTGGGAGATCCGCAGGCTGATAGAAAGCCCGGGGGGTGCCCAGGCCAGGCTGGCGCGGCGGGTTGGCCTGCCAGCTGTTCTGGTAATGAATTTACATGAGGCGAGCGTGTCGACAAGGCGGCAGTCAATGGCTGAGAGCACCGGAGTTAATAAATGCTTGTATAATGAGGGCAGAGGGGAGCGCACGCTGCCGCGCCGGCCGCCTCTCCTGGGGCTGGGGGGCAAAGATTAATCAACGCTGAGTGGCACTCGTAGGCCCCCCCCCTCCTCCCCACCCCGATCCCGGCTCCCTTGACTCCCCTCCCGCTGCTCTGCCCAGCCAACCTCTGCCGTGGAATGCTCCGGGCCCTCCAGCATCGCCTGGACCTGGAGGCTGCCTCCAGCTCTACTGGGAGCTGGGGGGCTGCCCCTTGCTCACCCCCCTCCTCATCGGTCTGCCCACTGGGGAGCAGGGGGCTAATTTTAGGCTGGTGTTAATGAAGCGGCTCGTTTGGAAATCTATTTTAAGGGCCCTGACATCAGCAGTTGCTCTCCAGCCTTGGAGCAGCTGGCTGTGACAGTTGAGAGGAGTACAGGGGGTGCAGCACCTGAACCCATGCCTTTAGGGGTCACTGTGCCCTGTAGCAGCTTTGTACTTTGGGGTGCAGTGGTGGGGACTTGGGTGGGCCATGGGGAGCATTTGAAGGTGCAGTGGTGGGCCTTAGGGGTGCTGTGGTGGGGATTTGGGGTGCTGTGGTGTTGGGATTTTGGGTCCTGCAGTGGGGATTTGGGGCTGCAATAGGGATGCAATAGTGAGGATTTGAAGGTGCAGTAGTGGGGACTCGAGTGTGAAGTGGAGGGGGACGGACAGGGTTTGCAGTATGAGAAGGGTTTGAGGGTAGGGTAGGGATGATTTGAAGGTGCCACAGTGGGGACTGAAGATGCAGTGCTGGGGATTTTGGGGTGCAGTGGTAAGGATTTGGGGATGCAGTGGTGGGGACTGGAGGATGCAATAGCAGGGATTTAGGGGTGCAGTGGTATGGATTTGGGGGTGCAGTAGTGGCAATTAGGAGTGCAGCAGTTACACTTTGGGTTTCAGCAGCACCATGCAAGTCAGGGGGCTTCCCCTCACCCCATCATCTCCACGAGGATTCTGAAGTCCCTCTGTCCCCCTGAAACCTCCTTTCCCCTCCCACGGGGCTCTGCTGATCCTGCTCATACTGTTACCTGAGAGCAGCCCCACCTATGGCATTGGTAGGGTCATTTTGGGGTGGGATGCTGAACCAGAGGGAAGTTCTTGCTTGTCCTGCTGGTTGTTCTGGGGTGGATTTGTGGGATCCCCACTCCCATCTTTGCCTCCCCATCTGACGTGGGCTGCTGTTGTTTGCAGGCATGAGCCATGAGCCGAAGTCGCCGTCCCTAGGAATGCTCTCCACTGCCACCCGCACCACTGCCACCGTCAGCCCCCTCACCCCCTCGCCCCTCAACGGCTCCATCGTCCCCAATGGCAGCCCAGCAGCCAGCAGCACTTTGTCCGTCCAGGCAGCACCTTCCTCCAGCTTCGCCGCCGCTCTCCGCAAGCTCGCCAAGCAAGCCGAGGAGCCCAGAGGTAGGGGACAATGATGGGGACAGGGACAAGGAGGCTGGGGGGTACTGAGCATTGATGCCTTTCCTTACCTGGGAGCTGGTGACTGGTGTTTTCTCACTGGTTCCCAGGCTAATGTCTTTCCCTGGCGTCACATCTCGAGGGGATAGTTTAGAAATTCAGTCCAGCTGGAGTAATCCAAACGCCACATTGCTCACTGTGCCCCAGGAGAAAGCCTGTGGAGAGCATGCTGTGGGGGAACCTGTCCCTCCCTCCCACACCAGCCCCACTCCTTCCCACCACACTTCACCAAAATGCCATTTTTTTCCCCATCACTCGGTGATGGCCCAGCCACAGCATCCTTCATTACACCTCCAGCCTGCCTGGGTGTGTGGTGCAGCTCGTGTTGGGGGATCAGCTGCTGCCAGGGACCAGAGCACCCTGGGGTCACCACTGCCTTGGGCACCGTGTCCCATGGGAATCCTTGGGGTTGTCCCACACTGTCAGGGAGAGGCAGCCCATCCCCAGGCTCCAAAGAGTTTCACCAGGAGACTGCTCATGTCATCACATTCCATGAAATTTTCCTATGAAATTTCCATTGGCGAGGGCTCCCTATTGGATTGCTGTCCATCACCTGGGCACTTTGGTCTTTGTGGAGGATGCTTGACCCTTTTCAAGATGATTTTTGAAATGACCCTTTTGGAAGATCCCTTTAGCAAGATCCTTTTTACAAGGCCCTTTGTGCCAGGCCCCTTCTGCAAGCCCTTTTTGCCCCTTCTGCAATACCCTTTTTTTTGGAAGACCCTTAGACCCTTTTGCAGTCACTGTCTGCGAGACCCTCCTTGAAGCCAGCCACAAAATGCCCTGTGACCCAAATCCTTTGGTGTTGGCTGCTCCTGAGGAAGCACTTGGGGACATCAGATCCCCATCACACTGAAGAAACCAGGTCTTGGTGATGCTTCAGCCTCCCTGGCAGCTCCTGATTCTCCCTGGCTGCCTCCTCCAGAGCCCATCTGCTTCCTCCAAGGCGGCTGGTTGGCTTTGGGGGATTATTTTGCCTTTTCTCCCCTCCACACTCAACCCAGTCATGCCCTTGCTGTGCTGCTCAGCCCATTCAAAGGGACATCAGAAGGATTTGGCATGGATTTTATGGTGCTGGAGAGAAGCAACTGTGTTCCCTTTGGATTTCCCCTTAAGACTGAATAAAAAACCCCTGTCCTCACCCATCTGAGTGCCTGGAGTGGCTCATCCCGAGGTTTGTAATAGGTGTGGGTTTGGATGTGTGTCAGGAGGGGGGGTTCTCTCCATGCTCTGGTTTTTAACCCCAGGAAATGAATTGCTTTGTCCCCAAATCCCTTCCCACAATGGGAGCTGCTCTACTGTGGCAGGTGCAGTTGATGGGGTGGTACCAATGGGATCCACCCAGGATCACTGGCTTTTTTACTGGCTTTATGGACCAGCAGCTGTGCCACAGCCACAGCCACAGCCACATCCACAGGGGTGTCCCACTCACCACTCCACCCTTCTCCAGCTTCCCCAGCTGCAGGGACTCATCTTGACCAACTCCATCATAGCAAATCCCCAAGAAGCTACCAAAGCCATCACCTAGCTGGGGACTCCTGCCTGTCATTCTGCCCCAGGCTATCTGTAGGGTGCGTTTTATCCCCCCCAACTCCTTCCTTTCTTCCCCCTTGCCCCCCCCGGACTCCTTGTCCAGGGTCTCAGCTGTTAATTACATTTGCCTGTCAACCCAGGCTGCTAATCTGCTATCGCCCAGCCGGAAAGCAGGAGGTCAGAAAACAAAGGTGACACCATCACACTGTGCCTCTTGTCATCTCCAATCCAGATTAGTTTCATTGACTAACTCCTGGCTGAATACCACCAGTTAATTATAACGATCACAAACCCTCCCGTTTAAAGCCACACAGCGAGAATTAAGGTTCTGAAGTAAGACTTTAGCTTCATTAATTGCCGGGCTCATTGTGATGGTATTGATTGTTAACGCTATCGCGTGGTGAGTAATGGCTTCCCAGCTCAGAGGGGATTAGGCTGCTAATTGTTGTTGGCCTTGCGCTGACAAGATAGACTTCAGTGGGTGTCAAATCCCTATCCATGGCCTCCTTTGTGGTGGGCAGCCTCTCTCTTCTGCCCCGAGCCTTGCTGCTCTTCGAATGAAAGCGATTCGGGGCGACTCGGCAAGAATTAACAAGGCAGAGCAGCCGGCAGCGGGGATGCTCCTCTTGGCCTCTCTGCTCCTCCCAGCGTCCTTCCTCCTGCTCCCAGGGTGCTCCTGCTTCCCTGTGGCATTCCCAGAATCCTGGCTCCTTCCCAGGGTTACCTTGGTGCTGAGGGCAGGCGTGAGGCTTTTGGAGTGGGATGGAGATGAGATGAAGGTTTGCAGGGCAAGGAGACACCTTGCACACTCAGGGAAGCCAGCTTGTGTGCTTCCAGGGCAAGGAGACACCTTGCACACTCAGGGAAGCCAGCTTGTGTGCTTCCAGGGCAAGGAGACACCTTGCACACTGAGGGGAGCCAGCCTGTGTGCTTCGAGGGCAAGAAGACACCTTGCACACTGAGGTGAGCCAGGTTGTGTGCTTCCAGGGCAAGGAGACACCTTGCACACTGAGGGGAGCCAGCCTGTGTGATTCCAGGGCAAGGAGACACCTTGCACACTGAGGGGAGCCAGCTTGTGTGCTTCCAGGGCAAGGAGACACCTTGCACACTCAGGGGAGCCAGCTTCTGTGCTTCCAGGGCTGGGAGGCACCTTGAACACTCAGGGAGCCAGGTTGTGTGCTTCCAGGGCAAGGAGACACCTTGCACGCTCAGGGAGCCAGCCTGTGTGCTTCCAGGGCAAGGAGACACCTTGCACTCTCAGGGAGCCAGGTTGTGTGCTTCCAGGGCAAGGAGACACCTTGCACACTGAGGGGAGCCAGCCTGTGTGATTCCAGGGCAAGGAGACACCTTGCACACTGAGGGGAGCCAGCTTGTGTGCTTCCAGGGCAAGGAGACACCTTGCACACTCAGGGGAGCCAGCTTCTGTGCTTCCAGGGCTGGAGGCACCTTGACACTCAGGGAGCCAGGTTGTGTGCTTCTAGGGCAAGGAGACACCTTGCACGCTCAGGGAGCCAGCCTGTGTGCTTCCAGGGCAAGGAGACACCTTGCACACTCAGGGGAGCCAGGTTGTGTGCTTCCAGGGCAAGGAGACACCTTGCACACTGAGGGGAGCCAGCTTGTGTGCTTCCAGGGCAAGTAGACACCTTGCACACTGAGGGGAGCCAGCCTGTGTGCTTCCAGGGCAAGGAGGTGCTTTGCCCATTTAGGGGAGCCAGTTTGTGTGCTTCTAGGGCAAGGAGCCAGCTGAAGGGGAGCTGGCTTGCATGCTTGCAGGGCCAGGAGCTGGCTTCCATGCTTGAGGAAGCCAAATGTCATGCTTGCAGGGTGAGGAACTGACTTGCACACTCACAGGAGCCAGCTTGTGTGCTTGAAGGGTGAGAAGACACCTTGCACGCTCAGCAGAGCCAGCTTGCATGTTCGCAGGGCAAGGGGCTGTCTGGCACGCTCACATCAGCCAGCTTGCACACTTGAAGGGCAAGGAGACACCTTGCACATTCAGGGGAGCTGGCTTGCACACTCAGGAGGAGACAAAGTCCCTCTTGGTGCCAGGCTCAGAGCTGCAGTGAGTAGCATCATTACCTCTTGGCTGGCATCCTGCAGTGACCATGAGCCACCCCTCTGTGGCCAGTAGCTGATCCTTGCCAACAAGTCAGAGACTTTCTCATGGCTCAGGATTGGTGGGAGCAGATTTTTGGGGATAGATGCCCCCCAGTCTGCCCACCTGATTTCTGGGAGAGGGCAATGTGCTGAGGTGCAGGCCCTGTGTGCCCTCCTTGAGGCTGAATTTGTACTTCCCTCCAGCTCTGCTTTTCTCACTCTCCACTTTAATTCCCTTTTTGTTTTCCCCTTGGATATATCCCCAGCATTCCCTAGTTGGGTATCATGGAGAACACAGAAGCCTTGCCAAATGGTTATAGGGAGGGACTCCTTCACCCTGGCATCTCTGAGTACCCTGGGTTGTGCAGAGAGACTTTTCCAGCTGGATTGAGGAGTCTGCAGGTTGGGTTTGAGAAGATGTGACCTCCCGAGGTGGGCTCACTTGTGCCAAGGTGAGCAGCACAGGCAGGGCTTGCACCCATGAAAGGGTTGTCAATCCCTTTTAGAAGGGAGCAATGCCCATGCGGGGCAAAGCCTTTTAGCACCAAGAGGAACGTCCCATGGGAGAGTGCTCCCTGGGACTCTGTGGGATGGGAAGGTGGGGATGCAGCTTGGGTTGCTGGATGGATGCCCAATACCTGATGTGCATCCCTGTGTCCCATCCCTGATCCCTCAGCAGGGCAGCCCGAGAGGGATGGCTTCAACTTCGTTGGGTGGTTTCAGCTGGTTAACAGCTGCCTTCTTCCCCGCTTAGTTTAATTTTTACTTTAATTCCAGGGTCCTCAATAAGCAGCGAGTCGTCTCCTGTCTCCTCACCGGCCACCAACCACAGCTCCCCTGCCAGCACACCCAAACGTGGCCCCATGGGCCCCATCATCGTGCCCCCGGGGGGGCACAGCGTGCCCAGCACACCGCCTGTCGTCACCATTGCCCCCACAAAGACAGTCAACGGGGTCTGGAGGAGCGAGGGCAGACAGGTATGGCTTTCAGGGGAGGTTTAGTTTGGATATTAGGAAGGAAGTTTTTACTGAAAGAGTGGTCAGGCATTGGAACAGGCTCCCCAGGGAGGTGGTGGGGTCACCATCCCTGGAGATGTTCAAAAAACATGGAGACGTGGCATCTAGGGGGACATGGCTTAGTGGCCATGGTGGTGTGAGGTTGATGGTTGGACTTCATGATCTTAAGAGGTCTTTTCCAGCCTTTATGATTCCATGTTTTGGGGGAGTTCCTGGCAGTCATGGTCTGAGGTGCCATGAGCCATGGTGCTCCCGAAGGAACCATGGGGACTAAGCCCCAATTTGTCCCTTCTCTTCCCTCCTATGTCCCCAAGCTTCCATCATCCGCAGGCTGCCATCATCCCTGGGCTGCCATCCGGAGGGGAGCATGAGGAAGAAGAGAAGGGGAGGGGCGGGGTTGAAAGCAGCTAATTAAGAAGCATCGTTAGTGGTTCTCCTCTCCTCCACATGCCACAAGCAGATTCCCGGGGGGATTATGCCACTTGGAAGGACTAATTAAACCACAAAGCGGAGAGGCGACGGGAGGGGGTGAGAAACACCCAGGGTAGGGGGGGTGGGAAGAAAAAGAAACGGAGCCACCACCCATGGGTGCTCAGAGGGGCGTGGGGGGTATCTGGGTGCTCCCTGCTCCCATGTCTCCCCCTCCCCTCGTCACCTCCTCCCCTTGACCCCCCCCAGCACGGAGGTTAACCGAGCGTGGGTTATTGTCTGGCAGAGGCGCTCGCAGCGTGACGCCCTGAGCCGGGGAGGTAATTAGAGCAGAGCCTGGCACCAGCACAATCAGCGCGGTGCGGGCGGCAGGGGCGGCGGCAGGGGGACAGGGGTGCCCTTTGTGCTGGCCGTGCTGACCTTGGGGCTGTCCCTGACAGCTAAAGACCTATGGCCTGACCCAGAGGGTCTGGGGACTGGGACTGGATGGGGAGGGGGAGCCACCATCCTTCTCCTCTAGCTGCTCAATGAGAGGATGTGGTGAAAAATAATAATTTTTAAACCCAGTCTTACCATGTGGAGGCCACCCTCCTAATTGTTGGCACCCTGCAGGGTCCCTTGTCACCCCAAGGATCCTTCCTGTGCCAGGGGGTCCCTCCCCAGTGAGGAAAGAGTGACCTTCACTCCATGCTGGGGTTGGGGAGATAATGGGAGATGGTTTAGGTCCCATGGTGGGGTGGGGATGTTGTTGCTGCAGGGGTGGGGGGCTGCTGGGCTGACCTCCAGTTTATGGCTGCTATCAAAGAGCTGCTGGATTTCCACCAGCTCTGTCTGTATCCTCCCTGGGAGGTTTATAGCTCTGGAGAACAAAGCAGCTCATAAATCTCCAGGCAGGTCACATGTATGCTGCCCTCAGTGCTGCCCCAGCTTCAGCACTCTGACTCCCACCGTGGAACTCCCTCGCACCCTCACACCCCTCCAACAACACTTGAGCAGTGAGGATGCAGGCAGATGCTCCAGCAGATGCATCCCTCCAGTGTAGTGGTCCCAGTCAGGAACCCCCTAGGCACAATGGGGACTCACTGACCATCGTGGGGTGGGGAGACATTGGGAACCTATCCCTCTGTGCCTTGTAGGGTCCCCGCTGTCCCCTAACTCCCGGCTCAGCCTTTCTGCCCCTTTTCCTTCTAGCAAGAAGCAGGGTCACGAGGCAGCAGCAGCAGCAGCAGCCGTGAGCGTCTCATCTCGGAGCCGCCCCTCGCGCAGGAGAAAGCAGGGGGTCCCACGGTCCCCTCCCACCTCCTGGGGACACCCTACTCCTTTGGGTTGCCCCCCAGCTCCGTGGTCCAGGACTCCCGCTTCCCACCTCTCAAGTGAGTCCAGTGGTGATGGATGGCATGGGATGGGTTGCGGGATGGTCTGGTCCCACCAAGCATACCAGGGGGTTGACATCTCTCTAGAGGGTTAATGTCTCCTGAGAGGAGTGACATCTCCCCAGGGGGACAGAGTGGGACGTTGGCATGCCCTGTGAGGTTTGGTCCCACCAAACATAATGGGGGAGTGACATCTCCCTAGAGAAGTGACATCTGCCCATGGGGCTGACATCTCCTGAGGGGACTGAGATCTCTCCAGGGGAACAGGGTGGGATGCAGGTGTCCCCTGTAAGGTCTGATTCCACCAAAGATCCCAGGGTGGTGACATCTGCCCTAGGGACTGACATCTCCTCAGAGGAGTGACAACTCCCCAGGGGGACAACATGGGATGCAGATATCCTCTGCAAGGTCTGATATCACCAAGCATCCCAGGGAAGTGACATATCTCCAGGGAGGTGACATGTCCTCAGGGGAGTGACATCTCCCTAGGAGAACAGGGTGGGATGCAGGCATGCCCTGTGAAGTCTGGTCCCATCAAGCGTCCCAAGGGTAGGTGGCATCTCCCCAGGGAGGTGACATCTCCCCAGGGGATTAACATTTGCCCATGGGAGTGATGTCTTCCCATGAGGACAGGATGGGATGTTGACCATGTTCCTTCTGCCCTAGCCTGCAGCGGCCAGTCCACCATGTGGTTCCTCCCAGTGCTGTCACCGAGGATTACCTGCGCAGCTTCCGTCCCTACCACACAGCCGAGGACCTCCGTATGTCCTCCTTGCCACCCCTTGGCCTGGATCCGGCCACTGCTGCTGCTTACTACCACCCCAGCTACCTGACACACCACCCCTTCCCACACCCTGCCTTCAGGTGGGCATCACTCACCTCAGGTCTGAGGGTCCCCAGTGGGTGTGCCAGTGGTCAGAGGATGACCGCTGAGGTGCTGGGGAGGGGGGATCCTTGATCCAGGGAGGATGGCTGGGCTGCACCAAGGGCATTTTGGGGATCTTTAAGAAGAAGGCAGACCCCATCCAGCCTGGGATTGCTCCCAGAAGGGGGAACTGGGGACTTGTTTCCCACCTTGACCAGCACATGCTGACTGAACATTCCCAGATGTCTAGATGGAGATTGGTGACCAGTGGTGGGGTTATTTAATGTCTTCCTCGATGACGTAGGGATGGAGTGCACCCTTAGCAAGTTGGCAGATGACACCCAGCTGAGTGGTGCAGTTGACATACCTGAGGAATGAGATCCATCCAGAGGGACCTGGACAGGCTGGAGAAGTGGGACTGTGTGAACCTCATGAGGTTCAACAAGGCCAATTGCAAGGTCCTGCACCTGGGTCAGGGTAATCCTTGGTATCAGTCCAGGCTGGGGGATGAAGGGCTGGAGAGCAGCCCTGTGGAGAAGAACTTGGGGATACCGGGGAGTGAAAAGCTGGACGTGAGCTGACAATGTGTGCTCACAGCTCAGAACCAACTGTGTCCTGGGCTGATCCCCAGCAGCGTGGGCAGCAGGTAGAGGGAGTGGATTCTGCCCCTCTGCTCTGCTCTGCTCTGCTGAGACCCCACCTGCAGTGCTGAGGCCAGCTCTGGAGAGACATGGACCTGTTGGAGCATGTCCAGAGGTGGGGAATGATTAGAGGTTTGGAAACCCTCAGCTTGTGAGGACAGGCTGATAAGAGTTGGGGTTGTTCAGCCTGGAGAGAAGAAGCTCCAGGGAGACCTTCTGGTGGCCTTTCTGTACTTAAAGGGGCCAATAAGAAAGATGGGAACAGACTTTAGCAGGGCCTGTTGTGATAGAACAAAGAAGGGGTAGTTTAAACTAAATGAGAGAGATTTAGACTGGATAGAAGGAAGATTTTTTTTTTCCCACTGAGGGTGGTGAGAACCTGGCCCAGGTTACCCAGAGATGTGGGAGATGCCCCATCCCTGGAACCATTTGAGGTCAGGTTGTTTGGGACTCTGAGTGACCTGCTTTAGTTGCAGATGTCCCTGCTGACTGCAGAGTGTTGGACTAGATGGCCTTGCAAAGTCCCTTGCAACCCAAACCATTCCATGATTCCCTGTCTTCCCAGGATGGACGAATCCTACTGCCTGTCAGCACTCCGGTCCCCCTTCTACCCACTGCCGACGCCGGGCTCGCTGCCACCCCTGCACCCCTCGGCCATGCACCTGCACCTCTCGGGGGTACGGTACCCCCCCGAGCTCTCCCACTCCTCCCTCTCTGCCCTGCAGTCCGAGCGCATCTCCAGCCTTGCTGCCGAGAGGTACAGGGAGAGGATGATGGTCAAGGGTGGGGGGACAGATGGACAGAGCACCCCAGGGGGATGCTCACAGGTGTCTGGTGTTTGGGTGATTTGACGGGGTTTTTTTTGGCTTTTCTTTGCAGGCTGCAAATGGATGAGGAGCTGCGGCAGAGGGAGCGCGAGCGGGAGCGGGAGAAGGAGCGGGAGCGAGAAGCTGACCGGGAGCGGGAGAAGGAACGCGAACGGGAGCGAGAACGGGAGAAGGAGCTGGAGCGAGAGCGGGAGAAGGAGCGGGAACGGGAGCTGGAGAGGCAGCGGGAGCGTGCCCGGGAGAAAGAGCTGAGCATGGTGAAAGCCATGGAAGGGCCCTTCCTACCTGTGGCCGAGCTGCACGGGCTGCGGGGACACCCAGCCGAGGAGCGGGGCAAGCTGGCAGAGCCACTGGCACCTGGCAGACCAGGTAATGTCCCCACAGTGACACTGTGGGGGCTGCCCCCTTTGGCACACCTTGCCACCATCCCTGTTTCCCTCCAGATGGCAAAGCCAGGGGGGTCAGTGACCCTGGGAGGTGGCTCAGGATGGAGCTGGGCTCTCCCGGCTGCCAGCTCACTTTGCCAGAAGCCCAGCTGCACTCAGCAAGGTGGCACAGTGCCCGTGCCATCTGACTCAGTCCATGGCACTCTGGGCAGCTGGGCTGGCAGCGAGCGGGCAACCCCTCCCTGTCAAGCTCTGGCTGGCCTCACAATTGTGAGTGCCTCCTGCCTGCAGAGATGCTCAGAGTTACTCCATGCACCCCAAAAATCCCTGGTAGCAAACAATGGCTGCAAGCAGCCCCCTCTTTCCATGCCCTGACTCTCCATCACCTGCTTTCCAACCCAGAGAAACTGAAGGACTCAGTGCTGCCGACACCAAAGCCCATCCAGCACCCCCTGCACCAGCCACCCGCCTCCCACCACCCTGTGCCCAGCCTCATCCCCAACCACAACGTGTTCCCGCTGCCGGGCAGCAGCGCGGCCACAGCCCTGCTCATCCACCGCACCAACGAGGAGGAGAAGTGGCTAGCCCGGCAGCGCCGGCTGCGCCAGGAGAAGGAAGATCGCCAATCCCAAGTCTCGGAATTTCGGCAACAAGTGTTGGAGCAGCACCTCGACATGGGACGCGCCCCGAGCCAGCCCGAGCCCGAGCATCGTCCTGAGCACCCCAGGTAGGGATGCTGCCAGCCCTGCTCCTGCCTGGAACCCCAGCTGTGTTATCCCATTCACATCCATCCCTGTGGTAGGATTTTCACCCTCTTCCCTCTGGCTTTGCAACCCCCATTAGCCAGCTCCAGCCCCCACCCAGTTCAGCAGCCAGCATCCCACAGCCGTGCCCCTTGCTCCTTGTGCGTCCCTGTGAGCAGAATCCGATGCCAGCAGGTCCCCATCACTCAGTGCCAGCCAGGCCGGCTGTGCTGGCAGCGCCGGGCGGTGCCGGTGCCCGACATCTGCGCGGCGGCAGGCGACGAGCCCAGGAGGTGGCCCGGGGCCAGCGGCGAGTGGCCAGGTGCTGCCCAGTCACCCAGCACTGCTAATTGCAGCTCCCTGCCATGCAGCAGACCCAGGCTGTGGGATGCCCTGTTTTGGGGGGGCATCTGCCCCATTTTGAGGTGGTTTGGGGGCGGCAGAGGAGCCTGCCTGCACCCCCTGATTGCCAGGGGCTTGCTTGCTGCTGTTGCTGAGTGTGTGAGCAATGTGGGCTCATCCAGCGGCTCTGCTGTCAGCTCTCTTTGTTGTTTTTGAGTATCCAGGGGATTAGTGCAGCTCATCACGGATAATAAGGAGCAGATCGCTGGGCGGCACAAAGGCGAGTGCCCGCCGCAAGCTCTCCTCCCCATCCGCTCCTTCTGCCCTAAATCAGAAAGCAGGGAGCAAGGTCACCCCGAAACACCTGCAGCTGGGGGAATAGCTCATCCTTTTCCTCATCACAGCTCTGTCTCCATCCCAATCCCAATCCCTATCCACATCTCCATCCCAGTCCCCATCTTCATCCTCATTCCAGTCCCTGTCCTCATCCCATCTTCATCCTCATCCCCATCCTAATCCTCATCCCCATCCTCATTCTTATCCCCATCCTCATCCTTATCCTTGATCCCTGTCCCTATCCCCATCCCATCTTCATCTCTACCCCAATTCCTACTATCATCTCCATCATTCTCATCCTCACTCCCATCCTCATCCTTGTCCCCATTCCCATTCGTCATTTCCATCCCCATTCCTCATCTCACTCTCTATTCCAGACCCCATCCTCATCCTCATCTCAGTCCCCATCCAGGTTGCCATCCTCAGCCTTGTCCCCATCTCCATCCCGTCTCTGTCCACATCCCCATCCCCATCCCCATCTCATCGCCATCCTTGTCCTCATTCCCATCCCCATTGTGGGGCTTCACACATCCAGCAGGAAGAGAGCAGGGACCGATCCTGTCAGGGTGGGTGACGCTTCCCACCGGCAGTGCCGTGGCAGTGATGGTGGTGCTGTGGTGTCGGTGTCGGTGCCATGCTGGTGCTGGTGGTGCCGTGGTGGCAGTGGCAGTGCTGAGCGGAGCTGGCTGCTCCATGCAGGGAGATCTGGGGCGCTGGAGCAGAAAAGCGTTAAATGCACAGCTTGGGCACATGAAATATTTATCCTGCTAACAGGCTGGCTCCAGCCCCGGCTGGAGGAGGAGGAGGTGGCAGAGAAGGAGGAGGAGGGTTGCACCAAGGTGCTGCCCTCACTGCAGGGAGAGCAGGGCTGGGGCCGGACTGGTGGCTATCTTGTCCCCAGGGTGGAGTTGAGTCTGGGATTCCCTGTCCATCACCTTTGGGATGCAGCCATGTGCCTGCTCAATCCAGTCTTAACTCTACCCACCATCTCTCAGGGTGGTGGCACAGGAGGGGACCAGGGTGGCTGCCTGGCATGCACAAGTTCCTCCAGATGCCTCTAACTGCTCTATTTCTCCTCTCAAATCCACCTGGTGCCAGGGTGCCACCGGCTCTCCAACATCCTTGCCAGCCCCTCAGCTTTCCAATCCTTTCCTCTCCCCACAGGTCGGGATCCAGCCGCCACGAGCCAAGCAGCCGGGAGCCAGGGCAGCACTTTGGTGGGCCACCACCTCTCATCTCCCCCAAGCCCCAGCACCACCCTGTCACCACGTCCCTCTGGAACCCCGTCTCGCTGATGGAGAACCCCCCAGACCCGCCTCGACGCCTCCCTGAGCCCCACACTCTCCACGGTCATCCAACCCCGTTCGAGCCCAGCCGTCAGGGTATCCCACTGGTGAAGGTGGAGAGGGTCTTCTGCCCCGAGAAACTGGAGGAGGGGGCGAGGAAGAGGGACACTCTGGAGAAATACCCCCCAGGACGAGAGCCCGGAGCTCCAGAGCATGGGGTTTTCACCCACACCCCCTTCCTAGCCGAGCTGGAGAAATCCACACAGAGCATCCTGAGCCAGCAAAGGCCCTCAGGCACCCCTTTCACTGAGGCCACCAAGCCCAGCTCCCCATACCGACCCCCGCAGCCCCGTACCCAGGACCCCATGTACATCTACGACGAGTCCGTGCAGCAGCATCGCAGGCTGGTCAGCAAACTGGACCTGGAGGAGCGCCGGCGGCGGGAGGCCCGTGAGAAAGGTGAGAGGCTGGGGACCCCCCCGTGCCGGGGACCCCCCTGAAACCAGTACCGGGAGCTGGTGGTGGTGGGAAGGGCAGCTGCTGGGTCTCCTGGGAACACTGGCAGCCTGCGATGGAAACCCTCCCGTGGTAAATCCTGCGCTCTAGACGTGCCCAATTAATAAATGATGAACTGAGGCTAATAAGTGGGGTTTAAATATTAATGGAGCTGTGTGAGCATGGATGAGGATAGTGGTGAGGAGATGGAGTGCTCGGGGGGCTGGCAGGGGGCAGGTGTTCCTGTCCCCCACTCAGTGGGAATGGAGGTCTCAAGCGCAGCCTCTCCCCCAGCCATTCCCTATTAACCCACCTGTTGAGCCCCCTGCCACCAGTCCCAAAGCGATGCTGGGTGGGGACACTGGGGTGGTTGATGAACCCAGGGTCCCACAGCTGGTGGAAGTGTGGACAGGGCTCCATTGGGTTACACCTCCAACCCTGCTGAGACTCACACTGGACCCCCTCTGGACCCCCACCACTGTTCACACTCTTCCTGTCTCAGTGCACCAGCACCCTGCTGTGCCACTGTCCCCAGTAGGGTCTCAGACAGTTCTCAAGGGTCCAAATAGACTCCCTGGCGTTTCAGCAGGTTCCCTGTGGGGTTCCCCATGGTCTCCCCAGTCTCACCCCAGCCTCTCCCCATCCCCAGGTTACTATTACGACCTGGACGACTCCTGTGACGACAGTGATGAGGAGGAGGTGCGAGCCCATCTCCGCTGCGTGGCTGAGCAGCCCCCACTGAAGTTGGACACATCCTCTGAGGTACAGCTGCTGCTCAGTGTCCCATGTCCCCTCTGTCTCCCAAGGAAGCAGCTCCTCCTTGGGCACCAGCTCCTGGTGCTGCATCACAGCCATTGCCACCAGCTGGGTGCAAAAATTAGGGATCAAGGATGGGGAACAGGGACAAGGAAGAGGTGGGAAAAGAGACAGGTGGGGACAGAGGTGAGGATGGGGATAGGAATGAGAATGGGATGCAGATGAGGATGGGAATAAGGATAAGGACTGGGATGAGCATGGGGATGGCGATGAGAGTGGTGATAGAGATGGGGATGGCGATGAGAGTGGTGATAGAGATGGGGATGGACATGGTGATAAAGATGAGTATGGGGACTGGGATGGAGATGGGGATGAGGATGGGAATGTGGACAGGAGATTATTCTAGGGGTGACCCTCCTCTGCTCTTCTCTTTGACACCCCAGAAGCTGGAGTTCCTGCAGCTCTTTGGCCTCACCACCCAGCAGCAGAAGGAGGAATTGCTGAGCCAGAAGCGGCGCAAGCGCCGGCGGATGCTGCGGGAGCGGAGCCCCTCGCCACCCACAGTGCAGAACAAGCGCCGCACGCCTTCCCCGCACCTGCCGCTCTCCACCCGCTACAGCCCCGACGAGATGAACAACAGCCCCAACTTCGAGGAGAAGAAGCGCTTCCTCACCATCTTCAACCTCACACACATCAGTGCCGAGAAGAGGAAAGGTAACAGCCATGCCCTGCGCATGCCCTGGCCTGGGGGGTCCTCCCCTCTCCCTGGTTTTGGGGGGTCCTACCTGGGACTGTGCACTTGCTCTGCTGAGTGGAGGCTACACTAAACCTCAGCTTCCCATGCCGCAGACAAGGAGAAGCTGGTGGAGATGCTCCAGGCCATGAAGCAGAAGACCACACCGGGTGCTGTGGTGGTAAAGAGCTCCCCGCGGGACAGCCCCAGCAGCATCGCAACTGGTAAGAACCCTGAGTCCTTCCGTGGCTGTCAGCTGCTTGGGGCCATCCCCCTGCCTGGTGGGATGGGAGCAACTTTGTCTGATGTCTTGGTGGGGACATGGCCCCTGGTTGCAGCCAACTCTATTCCTCCTCTGCCCAAAGAGCCACCGGTGCCACCACTCCTGCTGGATCCCGATAAACCTGTGGGAATCGCTGTCTCTGTGCCAGAGGCACAGAAAACAGCAGAACCCAGCAGGTTAGACCAGCTGAGACCCCAGGAGCTACCGAGAGTCAAGGAATCAACCACCACGCTAGCAGAGAAGCCCCGTCTGAATGACGGGCACCCCGGCAAGAAGGCGCTAAGCATCCTCAGCTATGTCAGAGGTCCCCTCCCCAAGGACATACCAGTGCCACTGTCCCACAGTATGAATGGCAAGAGCAAGCCTTGGGAGCCCTTCATCGCTGAGGAGTTCGCCCACCAGTTCCATGAGTCGGTGCTGCAGTCCACTCAGAAAGCATTGCAGAAGCACAAAGGTAATGGAAGGGATGCGGGGAGCAGGCTGGCTAACACCAAGCTGGCGTCCCTGTGGGGTGGGAGACCCCTTCTCATCCCCCACACTGGGGTTTGGCACTGCCAAAGGCATAAAATTCACCAGCAGCCTTGTTGCTGGAGAGTTCCTGGAGCTCGCTGGTGAAGATAGGGTGCTGGGATAATGCACTTCCTCCAAACTCATTCAGCTCACGCAGCTCCCTGGAAGGAGCACAGAGCCACATGGGGATTGGTCTCTTCTCATAAAGGAAGAAACCATAGGAGAAGAGGAAATAGCCTCAAGTTGCCCCAGGAGAGGTTTAGGTTGGACATGAGGAACAATTTTTTCTTCTTGAGGGTTGTCAAGCCCTGGACAGTGGTGAAGTCCCCATCGCTGGAGAGGTTTCAAAGCCATGTAGATGCGGTGCTGAGGGACATGGTTGAGTGTTGACCTGACACTGCTGGGTTAATGTTTGGACTTGATCTTAAAGGACTCTTCCAACCCAAACAGTTCAGTGACTCATTCATTTCAGTAAGTGAGGAAAATAAGGTTACTTCAGTGTGGGGGCAGGTGATGAAAACCTACAAAAGAACACATTCTAGTGGAAGGTGTCCTTCCCCATGGCAGGGGGTTGGAAATAGATGACCTTCAAGATCCCTTCCAACCCAAACCATTCTATGATTTGATGCTGTAGCCCCACCACAATGGCCTGGGAGGAGGAGGTGGAAATACTTAGAGAGCAGCAGCTTTCTTGATGCAGCCTCAAGTGGGGGACACTGGGGACATGGAAGGTGGGCACGGGGCTGATGTTTGGTGCCCGCAGGAGGAACGTCGGCGCTGATGGCAGAGCAGAACCACAAGCTTGATGCCTCCATCCACTACAACATCCCTGAGCTGCAGGCATCCAGCCGCCTGGCTGGGCCCCCCCACAATGGCACAGCCGAGGGGACGCTGCCCCACCGGCCGCTGCCCCCCCTGCCCCACGACTCAGCCTCCGAGGAAGAGGAGGAAGAGGAGGAGGAGGAGGAAGAGGAGGAAGAGTACCCCAGGCCTAAGTGGCAAGGGATCGAGGCAATTTTTGAAGCTTACCAGGAACATATAGAAGGTAGGGGATGGGGAGGGATCAGGGCAGGGAGGGTAAACCCTTGTTTGTTTTGTTCCCCAACCAGGCATCTCCAGCTCCCACTGGGGTGGGATGGGGAGGTGCTTGAGGGCTCTCTGGCAATGCAGGAGCAGCACAAAAGCAACAAGTGCTGGTGAAAATTGATGTCTACATGAAAAATTCATGCATTCACAGCTGCAGGGCATGTTCCCAGTGGGACTTGCATTGTTCCTGTGGGCAGTGCAGGGGCTGGGGATGCTCTGGGATTCAGGAGGCAATCACTGCTGGTGGGGCTGCCATCCTCTGGTGCTTGAGCATGGTCCTGTGCTGCACATGAAGCTGGAAGAGCTGGCACTTACCCCTTCATCTTCCTCTTTGGCTCTTGCAGAACAAAACCTGGAGCGCCAAGTGCTGCAGACCCAGTGCCGGCGGCTGGAGGCCCAGCACTACAGCCTGAGCCTGACGGCAGAGCAGCTTTCGCACAGCATGGCGGTGAGTGGGGCCCGGCTACCCAACCTCTGCCAGGCACCCAGCCTCCTGGGCATATGGCCTCACAGCAGGGTGGGGTGGGAAGGGACCTCTGAGATCATCTAGTCCAACCCCCCCTGCAGGGTCACCCACAGCAGCTTGCTCAGGGTCATTTGGAATCTCTCCAGAGAAGGAGACTCCACAGCCTCCCTGGGCAGCCTGCTCCAGGGCTCCAGCGCCTGCACAGCAAAGTAGTTTCTCCTCCTGTTCAGATGGAACCTCCTCGTTCCAGTTTGTGCCCTTTGTCCTGTCACTGGGCATCACTGAGAAGAGTCTGGCCCCATCCTCTTGCTCCCCACCCTTCAGCTCTTGCTGAGTGTTGAAAAGATCCTCTCTCAGGCTGGTTGGACTAGGTGACCTTTAAAGGTCCCTTCTAACCCAATGCATTCTATGATTCTACAATCCTATGACCTTCTCATAGCACATCCATCCACCCCCAATACCCCATCCATTAGAAAACAACTGTACCCCTCAGTGTTGGGCATCTCAATACAAAGAGATATCAAGGTGCTGGAGCAAGTGAAGAGGAGGGCAATGAAGTTGGTGAAGGGCCTGGAGAATAAATCTTATGAAGAGCAACTGAAGGAGTTGGGGCTGTTTAGGTTGAAAAAGAGGAGGCCAGGGAGAGACCTCATTGCTCTCTACAACTACCTGAAAGACATTGTGGAGAGGCTGTTGCTGGTCTCTTCTCACAGGAAATTAGTGATAGAACAAGAGGGAACGGCCTGAAACCGCAACAGGGTAGGTTTAGACTGGACAGTAGGAAAATGTTTTTCATGGAAAGAGTGGTCAGGCATTGGAATGTGCTGCCCAGGGAGGTGGGCATCTCATCTACTCGAGAGAGTCCAACGGAGAGCTACCAGGATGATGAAGGGACTAGAGCACTGCCCTATGAGGAGTGGCTGAAAGCCCTGGGGCTTTTTAGTCTGGAGAAGACTGAGAGGGGATTTAAAAAATGTTTATAAATATCTGAGGACTGGGTGTCAAGAGGGAGGGGACAGGCTCTTCTCTGTTGCACCCTGTGATAGGACAAGGGGTAATGGTTATAAACTACAGCACAGGAGGATCCACCTCAACATGAGGAGGAACTTCTTCACTGAGAGTGAGGGTGACAGACTACTGGAACAGGCTTCCCAGAGGGGCTGTGGAGTCTCTTTCTCTGGAAACTTTCAAGACCCATCTGGATGTGTTCCTGTGTGACCTGTGCTAGATTCTATGGTCCTGCTCTGGCAGAGGTGTTGGACTCAATGATCTTTGGAGATCCCTTCCAACCCCTAACATCCTGTGATCCTGTGGTTGAGTCACCAACCCTGGATATCAGTATCACAGTATATCAGAGGCTAAAAGGGACCTCAAGAGATCATCAGGTCCAACCCCCCTGCCAAAGCAGGATCACTTAGGGTAGTCCACACAGGAATGCATCCAGGTGGGTTTTGAAAGTCTCCAGTATGTTTAAAGGTCGTTTAGGTCGTGGTGCTTAGGGATAAGCTGAACTTTGTAGAGTAGGGTTGTCGGTTGGACTTAATGATCCCGAGGGTCTTTTCCAACCTGAATGTCTCTGTGTGATTCTGTGTGAAATTACACGCCACATCCCCCCACGGGGCACTTAGGAGAGCCCAGCACCTTCCAAGGTCTCCATCCCTGCTTTCTTCCTGCTTGCTCTGACGATGTGTCGTCTCCTGCCTGCAGGAACTGAGGACCCAGAAGCAGAAGATGGTGTCGGAGCGCGAGCGCCTGCAAGCCGAGCTGGATCACCTGCGGAAGTGCCTTGCCTTGCCTGCAATGCAGTGGTCTAGGGGTTATTTCAAGGGGTATCCCAGGTGACGCTCCTTGGGCTAGACCGAACATATAGTCTAGAAATAATAATCTATTTTATTACCTTGAATATTTAATATTTTTCACTGGGAGGTTTGAAGCTAAAAAAAAAAAAAAAAAAAAAGTTTTAAAAAAAAAAAGTTAAAAAATAAAATGAAAAAAAAAAAAGAACACCAAACAAACAAAAAAAAAAACCCAAAACAACCAAACAAAGAAACAAACAAAAAAATCCCAAGACAATAAAAATAAATAATAAAAATGGAGAATGTGCCATGCATGAAGCAAAGGAGCACGGGAGCCCACCTGACGGCCAGCAGACCCTCATCCCGTCCCCTCCTTGGTGGGGGGTGGGGGTACACAGGGTGTTGTGTGTCCCCCCACCCCTCTTCACCCACCCACACTTTATAGAGCTCATTTTTTTTGTTGTTGTTGTTGTTATTTTTTTAATTACAATTAAATCTCCACCGACAACACTAAAGCCGGAGGAGCCCCGTGGGGCTGGGTGTGGGATGGCTGGCCAGCAGCCACCGAGCCCCCTACCCCCCCCCCCCCCCCAAAAAAAGAACCAAACCCCTGCCATCCCCAGGAGCCTTCCCACCCCCTAACCCCACCCCGGGGCTTTCCACTGGAAATGCACTTCGCTATAAACCAATAAAAGTCAATAAACTGGTTGAAGGTCCCTTTTATTTTTTTGTTCCTGTTTGGTGGGGAAGGGGCACAGAGATGCGCTGCCGGTGGTGCTGGTGGGGGGCCCGGCGGAGGTCAGAGCCAGAACCCCTCTGGCTTTTGGTGATTGAAAAAAAAAAAAAAAACAAACCACAAAAAAGTAAAAAGAAAAAAAAAAAAAGAAAAAAGGTGCTTCAGCCTTGTACTGTGTATATATATTAAAGAAAGAAAAAGTTTTGTATGTTTTTATTACTTTAATTATTGTTATAAAAAGCCTGCCTTTTTTTAATGATGTTTCTGCTTTTTTTTTTTTTTTGCCCCCCTCCCCTTTTCTCCCTCTTCCCTTTTTCTTTCTTTTTTTTTTTTTCTTGTTTTTCTTTTTTTGGCTAAAAGGATTAACTCACTTTTAAGTGTTTGTACTGCTGCTGGTCAGGCCAGAAAAGATATTGAAGTGTTTTAAAAGAACTTAGAAACCAGGATAAAGAAATCCCCTTTTCCAGCAGGGCAGGTGCTGTCCCACCACCAGTCCCTTGGGAACCTGGAGCTGAGCCCTTCCATTACCCTCTCCCTCATTTTTAACCCTTTTCCATTGATTTCTGGGTCTTTTTTTCTTCTGATCCAACAGGGCACTTTTGGGTGTTATGGTGCTGGGTGGTTTCTCAGCCTTGCAGGGGCTCCCTCTCAACTTAAAAGCCACAAAGCAATGCGTGGTGACGGCTTGGGGATGGGTGGCACTGGGGTGTCCTTATCCCCCTCCCCAAAATACCAAGACAATCAGAATTTGGGAAGGAGCTGGGGTTTGCCCGTGGGATCAGGGCTTTGGTGGCACCATGGGGACAAGCTGGGTCAAGCTGTTCCTGCCCAGACCCTGGCAGTGCCAGGCTGGGATGGGAGGTTCAGGATTGGCACCCACGTGGGGCCATTTTTTTTTTTTTAGCCAATTATTTTTTTATCATCACGTGCCCCAACTCCCCAGGGAGGCTTTTCTTATTATTATTATTTTAAATTTATTTATTAATTTCTTTTTAAGTCACCCGGAGACAAGCTCACGTCTAGGGGAAAAGGTGACCTCTGCTTTCTGCTTTAAATTCCCTTGTTGCACTTGCAAAGAAAGCATTAAACCCACCTCCCCAACCCCCCCCTCCCCCAATTCCCCCCTCCCTGCTCTCCCATTGGCTTCACCCTTAAAAAAAAAAAAGAAAAAAAAAACAAAAGGAGCTGGTGCAAGATTAAAAAGCAAAATGCCCTTGTGACAGAAATTAGTTTAATCTTTTTTAAATCCCCAATTGCATCGCCAGCCTCTGGCCCAGCCACTGCCAGCTCCAGGCTTCACAATGAATTTTAACACCACAAAATTCGCCTCTTTCTTTTTTTTTTTTTTTTTTTTTTGCTGCTCTGCTCCCTTTTCCCTTCCCCTGTGCTGGAGGTGGTGGTGGGGAGGGAATGGGGTAGCGGGGGGAGGGGAAAGAAGCCAGGGATGGAAAATCATCAATTTATCCCCTTGCTGCAAGGAAGCTGTGGGCAGGAGCCTGGCTGGGATGTAGCCTCTTCATAGAGGCTCCAGTATTGAGGGTTCCCCCCGCCCCCTTCAGCAGCTCATAATCATGTTTTTTTTGACCAATTTCTCAGAATTATTCCCCCTCCCCACCCGGGGGCTGTGGTGAGTGGCTGTTCGTGTGTCCCCCACACCCTCCCTCCGGTGCTGAATCACTCGAGCAGCTGCAGAGCCTGGGAGGGCTGCAAGGAGGTAAAGGAAAGCAGAGCCTGAGGGAAGCAGGGGGTGGGGGGAGGCAGTTTAGATGCCGTGAAAGCAAAACAAAACCCCCCAACAAGGAGAAATTTCCCCCCCCAAAAAACATGTTCTAAGTGTACTTGTTTGAATTAATTGTAATGTAATATATGATTTGTTGACTGTAGTAATTAGGTATTTATGAATATATGGCTGTAATTTCTGAAAACATCAAAAAAAAAATTAATAATAATATCAACAAGAATAATAAACTCTTCCACAATGACGCCAAAAGGGTTTTTTTCTCCCGCTTCGAGCATCCCCCAGCTCCTGCCACCCTCCCCATGTCCCAGCCCTGCCCGTGGTGCCAGGGGAAGGCAGGGCACAGATGGCAGGCAGGGTTCGAGCTGGCATTTCCCCCCTACACACACACACACACACACACATACACCCTCCCTTTGCCCGTAATAAATCCATCTGCCATCGAGGATCCTGCCCTCGCCTGTCGCTGTGCCGCAGGGGAACGGGGCCGGAGCCAAAGGAGAGCTGCGGCTTTTTCCAGGCAGGCTTTAACCCCTGGACGCTCGGCGTGCACAACACGGGGAACTCTGATTTGCAATTTGCTCAGCTGCAATTAGTGTTTTATTATTATTTTCTGATGCAGTTCCCAATTAAAAAGAAGTCAGATGTATGATACTACAAGACAGCCAGGCTCTGGAGAGGGGAAAACCACCCTCGTCCGCCCCCCCCATTTTCTTTTGTCCTTCTCCGCAGAGCAGATGGATCTGCTTCCCAGCTGATCTCCCCAGCAGAGCAGCAGACACCTCTCACTGCCTGCACATCTTTCCCTCTTCCCGCCCCACTCCCCCCCCCCCCCGCCTTTTTTTTTCTCTCCAAGGCTTGGAGAAGCACCGCCCAGGAATTTTATTGCTTTCAAACCAGTGTGTGTGGCCTGTGCTGCCCTCAGAAGTTCCCTCTATGAAGTACACCCACGTTCTCCAGGGCGGATAGATCCGCTTGACATCATTAACCAGCAGCCTGGCAAGCCACCACCTGCACCAAGCAGACCTCTGAAGCCCAGGGAGAGGCCCATCTCTGCAGAGAGGGAGTGTGTAGGGGTTCTCCCGAGCCATCAGCAGCTCTGGAGCGCTTCCCATCCAGCCAGGAAGCTGCCTGCTCTCTCCTCTGCCTGCCTGCAGTGGCTGCTGAAGCGGGGGGGGTTGTTGCAGGCAGCTGAAAGGGCATGAAGCTCTGGTGGATTAAGAAGATCTGCGGAGGGCAGCCAGATGAAGGTCCAGGAGTGAGGAGCTGAGCCTGCTCCCTCCCACTGCCCTCTCCTGGGAGGTTTGAGGGCTGGCTAGCACCTCAAAAATCCTGGGATTGGGAACTCTCACCAGGCTGAAGATTAGTCCGGAGCTTGTACATATGATCCAAGGCCTGGGTAAGGAAAGTCCCTGTTGTGTTGATCTCCATCAGGGTTAAGTTATCCAGCTAAAAGAGAAAAGAACAGTCCTGTTGCAGGGAAGGCAAAGAGCTCAGAAAGCAGCTCTGCAGCCCATGTTTTACCTTTGGTGACAACCCCAGGGACAAGCCCAGCTACCAGCCCTGGTCAAGAGAAGTATACAAGCAACAAGACCACCATGTCCACCAGACATCAGAAGCTGCAACCAGCCCTTACACCGAGTATTGGATTCAGTTTTGGGCCCCTCACTACAAGAGGGACAGTGAGATCTTGGAACACGTCCAGAGAAGAACAGCTAAGGTGGTGAAGGGCTTTGAACGGAAGTCTTATGAGGAATGGCTGAGTGAACTGGGGTTGTTTAGCCTTCAGAAGGGAAGGCTGCCCTCTACAACTACCTCAGAGGAGGCTGGAGCAAAGTGGGGGTCAGCCTGTTCTTACATGCAACAAGTGACAGGATGATAGGCCTCAAGTTATGCCAAGGGAGGATCAGGTTGGACATTAGGAAAACTTTCTCCACAGAAAGGATTATCAAGCACTGGGACAGGCTGCCCAGGGAGCTGGCAGAGTCACCATCCCTGGGGGGGCTGGAAAGCTGTGTAGATGTGGTGCTGAGGGACATGGTTTAGCGGTAGTGGCTTAGCAGCAGTGGTGGGATTGCAAGCTCTAGGGGAGCGGTAGGACTTGATGATCTCAAAGGTCCCTTCCAACCTCAACAGTTCTACGGCTGTATAAAGCAAGCTTTCAGCATATGGCTTAAGCTCTCAACTGACGTACCCACAACCCAGGGGAAAAAAAAATAAACCAAAAAAACCCCCAAAACATGCCCCAACCAGCGTTTTTCAGGAGCAACTCTCATCAGTCACAAGCCCACACACAATCACACAGCATCTGGAATCCTCCCAAGCAGAAGAGCTGGCAAAAGCCTCTTCCCCCGCCGCACCTTGGCGTGAGCCTCCTGCTGCCTGACGAAGCTGTCCGCAGACAGCCGCAGCTTGGCGATCCGGGTGTCCCACGTCTCCTTCACCAGCGTGCGGATCTCGTCGGCTTTGGGGATGTTGTCTGAGGCACTGCAAAGGAGGAGATAGAAAGAGGAGACAGCAAGGATCAGAAGAGGCTGCGAGGGACTCGTACGTTATGTCAGCGGTGTAAGTGATGTTGGCAGCTCTTCAGCCCTCTGAGGCATAAGCAGAGCAGTTTGCTACAGAGGAAAAAAAAGAAAAACCAAAAATCCAACAAACCCCCAACCTGCAGCTCCACATTAAAATCCAGGCTGGTACTTCTGCTGCTGGGATTTCTGGGATTTCTGGGATGGTTTATTTACCCGGGAATGCTCAGCTCGGATGCAGCATCTGGTTCTCACTAGAAATCCTTCTGCTCTTTAATTGCCCAGCTGGTACGAGGTACACGGAGGGCCAATAACCCGGCCAAAGACACAAGCAGCCAGGGAATTGAAAGGGCTCGGCCGCGATTAGAGCCCCGGCTCGGCGCTCTCCTGGCTCTATCAGGGAGTATTAAGTTGAAAGCACCGCAGGAATTGTGCCTCATCCTCCTATTAAGGCGATTCAGAGCTGCCATAAGGACCTCGAGAGATCAGCTCAATTCGCAGGGACAGAGCTGTCAGGGTTATTGTAGCGTGAGGGAAGGAGCTGCACGCCAAGAGTGGCATCTCCAGAGGAAAAGAAAAAAAAAAGAAAAAAAAATCTCAGTGCTTAAATGACCACCCTGCCGTAATCGAGGGCTTAAAAGTCAGGAGAGCCTGCGCTGGGCAAAATACCAGCCAGCACATTTCACAAGTGAAATGCCTCACAGCAGGCAGGAGTTCAAGGCTCGGAATATCCCTGGTCTCCTGCTTCTCTAGGCTGAGGGAAGAGCTTTCCTCCTGAAGGAAAGCCAAGGAAGGAGCCTGGAGGGTTTAGGCTGCTGAACAGATTGCAGGCACGGAACGTGCTGCCTTTCCTCAAGGCCTCTCTCCGCTCAGCTGCCGCTCAATAAAGCGGCACAGCCCCAATTATCAGGCCGCAGAAGAAGCAATTCCCCAAGTCACTGAAATGCAAAAGTTACCATGAGAAAACGGCTGCAACGAGATCTTGGCAGGCTGTGAAATCAACCTCCATTAACTCTCACTTTCCCACCGCCCTCTGGGGCTGCTGCCAACCAAAGCTTGAAAAATTGTCTCCACAAGCATGTGCTGGGGTGGAAAGCGGTGCAAGAACACTTCCTACTTACTAGTTTAACAGCAGCTTGGTGAGCTCCATGTAATAGGGACTGGGCATTGGAGTGAAGGTGTCCTCTTTACGTTCCTGATCCCGGATTTCCTCCAGTTTTTCTGCAACACAAGCGTAAATTGGCCAAGAAGGTCAATGGGATCCTGGGATGCATCAAGAAGAGTGCGGCCAGCAGGTTGAAGGAGGTTCTTCTACCTCTCTACCACTCTGCACTGCTGAGGCTGTATCTGGAGTACTAGGTCCAGTTCTGGGCTCCCCAGTTCAAGGACAGGGAACTGTTGAGAGGGTACAGCAAAGGGCTTTGAAGATGATGAGGGGACTAGAACACTTCTTTTAGGAAGAAAGGCTGAGGGACTTGGGGATTTTTAGCCTGGAGAAGAGAAGATTGAGAGGGGGTCTTATCAATGCTTACAAATACTTAAAGGGTGGGTGTCAGGAGGACAGGGATAATGTTTTTTCAGTGGTTCCCAGTGACAGGGCAAGAGGTAGTGGACACAAACTTGAACATCGGAAATTCCATCTGCACATGAGAAGGAACTTCTTTGAGGGTGGTTTGAACCTTGGAGCAGGCTGCCCAGAGACCTTGTGGGGTCACCATCTCTGGAGTCATTCCAAACCCACCTGGACACCATTCTGGGCAACCTTTTCTGGGTGTACTGGTGCTGGCAGGGGGGTTGGACTAGATGATCTCCAGAAGCCCCTTCTAACCCCTACTGTGCTTCTGTGAATGGTCGGGCATCACCATCCCCACTCCAGGCACATTTTAACCCTCATCCAGGAAAACCCAGGCATTATTTCTGTAGGATCAACTCTAATTCCAAGACTGAATCAATGTGTGGGCTGAAAAAGGTTCCTACAATGAAGCACACAAGGATGGTGACAGGAACACTACACCAGAAGATTGGATCAACACCAGCTTGATCCCTGAGCCTCTCAGGAGATGGTCCCTTCACCCATAGAGTACTTGGGCTAATTGATGTTTGTGCTCTTGAATGAATAAATGCTTGGTGTAGATCTTCCTCTTACTGCAGCTCCATTAGCCTTAACTCTTTCCCTTGAGACAACAAACAGGAGTTGCCACAATTCTCACTTTTTAGAGAGCGAGACAACCTCCCATTTCTGATACCCCCAAGGAAAATGGTTTCATGGAGTGATTAACACGTCTCCAAGTGGCCCTCCTCACAACCATCCCCAGTTCCCAGAGCTGTTTCTGAACAAGGCTCGTGAGAGATGCAAGCGCTACTCAGAAAGACCAGTGACCAGCATCCTCACCAACATCCATCCACTCTGGAGGGATCAGCCGACACTTCTGCCTCTGCTTCAGACTAATGGCCAACCAGACAGGCACTTCCACTGGCAAGCCAGGATTGAAGGGACCCAGATCCCCCTGGAAGACAAATGGAAGACAAGAGTAAGACAGTAGCAAGGGTTGGGACACCGCAGAACTTTGTTAATTTTGCCTTAGCCATCCCTACAGTTGTGTTTCCAGGGGATTTTGAAAAGCCCAAATCAAATAGCATCTGAATTGCCTCCTCTTGCTTCCCAGAATTCTCGCTCTCAGACTTTTCCCCCTCTTCCTTGAGGAACCATAACAAACCCTTCCAGTGCGTTTTCTATTTCAAAGTGTTTCACAGAGGCTATAGCCAGAAGTGACATCCATCCAGGAAATGCAACCCTCCGGGCTCAGGCCAAGGCACTCCGGGTGGGAGTGGAGCACAGCTCACACCGAAGCAGCAGCAGGGACGAACCTGGCAGCCCGCTCCAGCCCATGACCAAGGCTCAGAGGCTGCACTGCTCACTGTGAAAACACCGGAGATGGTGGGGGGTGACAGCACTGCCACCTCCCAAACCTCCTGGGAGGCTGCCCTGCCCTCATCCTGCTTCTCCTCCTCTTTGTCCCTGTCCCCCAATCCTCTTATCCCCATCTCACCAGACCCCACTCCCTCCAGCTCCTTCCCCATGCCTCCCATCTCCTCTCCCTGTTCCCCAATGCCCCAACTCCTTCCCAATCCCATCAGCCACTGTCCCCCAAGCTCTTCAAATCCTGCCCCTAGATTCCAGTCTCCCAGATCTAATCTTCCTGCCCTAGTTCCCAAGGCTAAGCCCCCCTGCCCCTGTCCTCAATGTCCTCGGGTTCTGTCCCTCAAGCTTCCCGCCCCTGACCCCAAGGTTGTGTCCCTAATCCCCCTCCCAGCCCCTGACCCCCCGGGCCTTGTCCCAAGCCGCCACCCAGGCTTTAACCCCTAAACCGTGTCTCCAAACCCCCCCCAGTCGCTGTCCTCAAGCCGACCCCTCAGCTCTATCCTCCAAGACTCCAGCCACTGTCCCGCAGTCCCTGCCTCCCAGTCCCTGCTCCAAGCCCTCCCCTGATCACCAGGCGCCGTCCCCACGCCCGCAGCCCCTGCCCTCCACCTCCGGCCCTGCCGACCCCGATCAGGTGGATCCGGTCGAGACTGAAGTTGGGCACGATCGTCACCATCTCCTTCTCGGCCAGGAACTCGGCCTCGGCCGGCTCCATGTCAGCGGCCGCAACCCGGGGACCCGGACCGGGGTCGCGACCGGGACAGCACTGGGGCCGCCACGCGCCCACCCTCCCTATTGGCTGCGCGGCGGCTTAGGCCCGCCCACAGCTCCCTGTTTCCCGCCGCCGCGCGCGTTTTCGCTGTCTCCGCCTTGAGGGCGGGGAGTGGCACAAGGCTGAGCACGCTGATTGGTTTATCACGGGGAACGCCTGCCGGCCATTGGTATTCGATGGCGCATACTTTTCTGATTGGCTGTACCAACTCGCGCCGTGCTCCGGCTACCACTATCTCTGGGAAAGGTCTGGGTCGGTGGCAAAAGGACCAATCGCGGTACCCCACCCGGGAACTCTCGGCCAATCAGAGCTCAGCACTTGTTGCCAGGGCTCCATGGGGCCCTCAGCCCCGCCCTCAGCCTGTGCGCATGCGCTGGGCAGCTGCAGTTAGTTGCCCCCTTGCGGCCGGGTGGAGCAGGTGCTCCAGGGGTCAGGCCCGAGGACTCCTCGGCTGTGGGTGGGTGCCCTCGGGGGTCCTGGAGGAGTCTGGGCTCCCCATCCCTGTCTGGGCACCTTCCCGCCTGTGTGTGGGGCAGCGGCAACTGGCTGGCAGTCAGTCCAGTTGTCCCTTTGCAGCCAGCCATGTACAGGCACCTGCCCTCACCCATCCGACCCTTCCCTCCGTTCATCAGCCTGTCTGTCCATCCATGCAGTCAGCCAGGCATCCCTCTACACAAACATTCATCCATCCATCCATCCCTCTATCCACCCATCCATTTATGCCTTAGAGCAGCCACCAGCCTCCCTCTTGCTGTCTGTTCATGCACCACATTGTCCATCCAATCCCTCCATCCTCCCTTCCAACCCACCATCATCCATCCATCCATCCATCCGTTTGTCCCCCTCTTCCTCCATCATCCATCCATGTTTCCATATATGCATTCATACCTCCTTCCACCCACTCATGTCCAGCCCAGCTGAGCAACTGCAACCCCCAATACCCACCACTGAGGACAATTCGAGGGGGCTGCTTGTGGGGTCACCATGAAAACAGAAAGTCCCCAGATGATGCTAGCTCCCCGCAATCCTCCTCCCCAACCACCTTGGGCTCAGCCCTGGGACACCTATGGGATCAGCCCCAAGCTTTGGGTGAGGCTCGCCACAGACATTCTCCTAGGCCCTTTGTCCAAGCCTTGAGGACACCCTTGACCGCCCCTCCCCAAGGGCTGCAAGAGAAATGTCCCACCACCCCTCTCCATTAACCGAGCAGCCCCTGCGGTGCCGCCGCAGCTCCACCGGGTGCTCTATAAATGGCTCCGCCGCGCTGCGACTCCACTCGCGTGTCTTTTGCCATCTGCTGCTGTCATTAAAAAATTCCATTTCCATCTGCTTTCACACTCCCGCCTCTCCCGGTGCCGCCGCTCCCTGGGAAGCATCGCCCCCGGCTCCCTTCCCGGGATGGGGCCGAGGCAGCAGGGCCATGAGGGTGATTTGCAGGCGATGCTGGGTTCCATTTTCCAGTGTTGTTTGGAACCAGCTCCTTCACATCTCAGCTTTTGGCCACCCCACCTTTTTGGGCAAGCACAAAGACAGCTCCAGGGTGGTGGTGATGGTGGGTTTTGGAGGGACAGCCCCCCCCCATCGCTCTGCTGACACAGCCAAGGGGAGGTAGTGGGTGCCAAAGTGACCCCCAGGAGGGTTTATTCACCGTGTGGTGCCAACCCCCTCCCCAGTGCTTTTAGGAAATGAGAGAAAAAAACAGTCACCGATGTCCAAACCCACTGGGGTGGTGTGTGCCCTGCATGTCCCTGGGTGCTGGATCCAGCCAATTTGCATCCCAGCGGCTGTGGCTCCATCATGATGGAGCTGGGATGGATCCTGGGGGGCTGGTGTGCCCCCAGTCCCCATGCTCAGCACTGGCTGCATGGCGGTGGCCCTCCGACCCGCCGAGCCTCGCGGGCCAGCATGGTCCCTGTCGGCGTGGGCGGCGTGACGATGATGGCAGGCACAGGCAGGTGCTTGTCGCTCTGGGACGTCGCCGAGCTCCTGTCGCTGCTGTTCCCGCTGCTCACACACATCTTCAAGCCTGCAAAAAGGGGGAGGGAGGGAGGGGAACACACAAGATGAAGCACGGGGCTGCAGCACCCCCCACCTCCCCCTGCTCCTCCTCCGTGTGCATCTCATCGCCTTGCTAGCCACAAGAGAACCTACAAATGCTCTCAGCAGCCTCACAGCTCTTCCCCACTCTGGTTTTTGGGGTGTCTGAGATATATCACAACCTGCCCACCCTCCCTGGGGGAGTAGATCACTTTAATCTGCCCTTTTTTTTTTTGTTTTGGTTTTTTTTTTTTTAATCAGGAGAAAATCCCCCTGTGGCACAGACAGCAGCCAGGGAGGTTTCAGCTCCTCCAGAATGTGAAAACGCCTGGAGGGCACAGACACTGATATTTTAAATCTCTTTTTAATTAAGGATAAAGCTTGGCTTCACATAAGGGAGCTGGAAAAGAGGAGGGGGATTTTATTTTATTGCAGACTCCAAGCTTGTTGGAGGGGTCTGGAGGTGTGGGGAGCATATTTTGGGGCTCTCCTATGGATTTAGTGCAGGATGAGGACTCCTTGGCTTCCTATTTCCCTTCTTTGGTCATCCCATGTCCCTGGGTTGGGCTGGAAGTGGGCTGTGGGATCACCAAACACCCCCAGATCCTACACTCACAGCATCCCTGGCACAGGAAGGGGTCACAGAGCTCATTTTTGGGTGATGCACCCAAAACTATGTCTGCCACAGCCAGCATCTCCTGTAGGGTTTGGGCTTGAGAAAAGCTGGAGAAGAGGCAGGTCTGCATCTTAGAGGGGCCTGGGTTGGAATATTCCTGGAGCAACAAAGGATGGAGGCCAGCTTGGAGGCCTAGAGCTAGGGCATCCCATCCATGCATCCCTAAGCATCTCACTTTTACAGAAACCCCACCTTGAGGAATGCCACCAGCCCAAGGATGCTATGGAGCAGAGGATGCAGGATCAAGAGCAGGATAGGACCTTTCTATCTTTATAGTTCTGGGTAGGAGATGAGGAAAGCAGCTCTGGGGTGATCCGTGAGCAACAGGTCACCCATAGTACCTGGTCCAATGCCACCAGGATGCCAAATCACACCAGTCCTGCCCATGATAGAAATATCTGAAGCTCCTCCATCTAGAACCATCCCCCAGATGCCTTCATGGAGCACCTTCACCTACCCCAAACTCACCTTTCAGGCAGGATAACCTGAGTCCCATGTTTTCATCCTCTTAGCAGGATCCAGTTTTCCAGCCCTGCCGCCAGTCTTCGCCGCTGGTGCTGCAAAAAGAGAGTCAAGAGCTGCAGGAAGCGATGCTGGGAGGAAGAAGAGCTACAAGCATGCACCTATGTGCACAAATGCAACTATCTATAGGCAGCCAAGGGCTTGGGCACAACAGGAAGCACAGCTGCTCGGTAGCAGAAACCACTGGTGATGTCACAGTGCTTTAGTGATTCAAATGTCAGGAGAAACTTTTTGGGAGGGTGAACAAGGAGCCTGTTGTCAGGTGGAGGGTCACATCCCAGCCTCTCCACTCCCAGGATTGATGCTGTGAATGTTTGCAGGTGAGGAGGAGCAGGAGGAATTAGGTTGTTATTTGTGAAGGCAAATGGTGCTTGTGGAGAAAACCCCAAGCCCTTATACAGGAACTAGAGGGATGCTCAGCTGCAGCATCACACTGGGGCTGCTTCCCTTGGGGCTGAGCTAGAGCAGCTGGTAAGCACACAGTCCTGCTCTGTTTGGGCATCCTTGACACCTCAGAAACCTTAAGATGGATGATTCCCATTGTGGGACGTGGCTTTTTTAATCAGCTGAAAATTATTCTGGGCAAAAATCCCTTTAGGTGGGAAATTTGCATCCCTCCAGCACAGAGCTGCTGGGAAAAGTTTATTGGGATGAGGGTCAGTGAGTCATTTGGGCTCATTCAAGCCTTCAGGGCTGCAGAGAGCCAAGCAAACAGCCCTCTCCCTCTGCCCAACCTCCACCATGGCTTTACTTCACCTTTCCAGGAGGTCCTGACACAGGCCAGCAGCAGCCAACAAGAGGAAGCAGGAACTTGCCACCACTGGTTTTAATTCTGCATTTTTTTATCAGCTCCCCACAGACACCGAGTCATGACATCCCCATGGCCAAGGAGCTGTGCCAGGGCTGGAAGTAGAGCCCCCCTCAGCACTCCCCCCACACTTTGCAGCTATCACAGCAGCTTCCTATTATCAAAACACCTGGTTTAAGGTGAGTTCTCTGGGGTTTGGCACCTGCTGGTGACCCACACCACCAGTTTCTGTCAGGGAGACCCATCTCCAAGGTGCAGGAGGGGTCTCCTCTGGGACCAGACGCCCATGGCCAAGCCCTTGCAAGACACAGCAGCTCCCTCCCCATGGCCACTGGCTCTTTGCCCTGCATCCTCACCATGCCCAAACACCAGCACCCCTTGCTTGCAGCACCAGGATTGATGCTTGGGCAGTGAAATCCCCCCCCCAACACTGGCATTTCAGCACATGCCACCACAGAGGCACAGTGCTTGGGCTTCAACTTTGCTCCTGTGCTGACACCAGGCCAGGGAGTATTTGCATTCCTGATGAGCTCATGATACAAAACTCCCCAGACACTCATTGCAAGCATCACTAGACCTGTGCTGAAAGAGGGGGGGATGCTCAGTTGGCACATGGGGGTGGGGGTACATGGAGGAGGAGGAGCAGGGCAGAAGCTGGCTGTGGTGCTCCAAGGGGGTGACTCTTTCCTGGTCCTGGGAGCTGGAGGCATGTTGCCTGCCACCCCACATCCCTGGATGCTCCTGGATGCAGGAGGGGAGCTGGGCCACGAGGCTGGGTTGGGGGTTCCCACCCTGACCAGATGTGCCCTGGGAGGGCAGGAGGAGGTTGCAGTGGGAGGGTTCAGATTTTTGCAAGGATGGTTTCTAACCTGGTTCATCAGGCTAGCAGAGTCCCAGCTCCTCCCATCCATCCATCCATCCATCCATCCATCCATCCATCCATCCATCCATCCTTCAAGCCCCATCCAAGCTCAGCATAGCCCTTGGGTGATGGCTAAATGCTGCTTTACTCTCACCCTGCAGCCCTTGGGTGATGGCTAAATGCTGCTTTACTCTCACCCTGCTGCACAATCCAGCCTGGTGCTGACAGAGAGGAGGAGGAGTGACCGTGGCCTGCACCCAAAGCCTCTGGACCACTGAGCATCCCTACAAGCAGGCAGAGGCTACCATGTGCTTAGAAAGGCAAGTACCAGTTTGGTGTGAGGGCCCCACACTCAGCTCTTGCACAACTCATCAGCAACACTGAGGTCCTAATGTCTAGAGAACCAGCCTCTCTGGGAGCAGTTGCACCTTCTCCAGATTTCAAAAAGGGTCTTTTCTCCCTCCCTTTTTTGTGTCTGGGAGCCTAGGGGAAAAAAAAAAAAAGCCAGCTCAGCAGCAGGAACAGCAACAGGCTGAGGTTTTCTCACCATCCCCAGGATGAGAGCTCCGGGTCTGGTACAATCCTGCTGTGAGGATGGCTGGATGAAGGCTCTGCCTCCAGAGCAGCTGCTTGTGCCAGCGTTAAAAGCAGCCAGAGGCTCTTTCATGTTCACCTCCTCCACAATTAAGAGGCGAGGCCCCAAGACGGCTCCTTTTCAGACGGAGCTGAAGGCAGCGGTTCACATGCGGGGCGCCGGCGAGCAGGGAACGCCGGCCGCACATTAAACACCCTGCGGCTGCAGGCGGGAAGGAAGGGAAAGCTTTGAACTTTCCGTGCAGATCAGAGTGAACTGATCCCAGGAGCCTGGAAGAGGTCTCAAAGCCCCACGAATGAGACAAAGCCCCCCTGGGACAGGCATAAAGGGGAGCAGGGAGGGGAAATGGGTGGGTTTGCTCCAGTTTCTACTGGCATGGTCCTGCCATGCTTGGTGACAATCACAGGCATGGAAAGATCTGATTTCCTTCCCTATCTGGCTTCTCTGATTTAATCAAATCACTGAGTTACTGCAAATCTTCAAGCTCAAGAGCTGGGCAGATGGCACAGGGGAAAGGCTGCAGCCCCACAGCAGCCACTGGTCCTGGACACAGAGGCCAGGGTAGAGATGTTTGCAACCCATGGCTCCGGTTTTGCCCCAGGAAAAACAGACAAATTAACTGGTTCATGTGGCTTTTTGTGCCTGTTCAGCTGCAAAGTCAAAGAGCTTAAGGACAAGGTCTGAGCCAGAGCCTGGCAAGCCAGGTTTGTCCACATCCCGTCCCAACCTCAGAGCACACAGCATCCCGTGGGGCCAGGGACCATTCACCAGCAGCCCAGTCCCTGCAGCACAAACCCAGCCTGAGTAGCCAAAATCCCTCCTCCACACCAGCTATTTTAATACCTTCTCTCCAAAATTACCCACTTGCTGCTGTTGCATGAGAACAAATGGCCCCAAAGCCAAGGGGCCTGGAATTAGCCTGGCCCTGGAGCAGCAGCTGTTGCTAAAATGGTGAGCAACCGAAAGCAAGGGCTTGCTGCAGCTCAGAGGTAAACACAAACATCAGCCCTGCTAAAATAACTGTGGTTAGCTCTGCGGGCTGCAGCACGGCTCCAGCTGGTGTGGGGACACCTGAGAGGCACAAGCACAGCAGCACACAGCCCTTCCTCTCCTCCCCACGTGCTGGCAAACAGAGACAACCTTGAGCAAGTTCATCAGGGGTAGCTGAGTATGGCCTAGAGACCCTCCAGCAGGGAGCCCTGGTCGTTACCAGACAACCAGCGTTAGGCAGATCCAAGTCCTGGGCACAGGAGCAGCCCCACAGGCCAGACATTCATTTTCAGCTCACACAGCCTTGCCTCTGCTCCAGGTCCCTCCCAGGAGCTCCTGCTGTCTTGTCACGGGGCCAGAGCTATGACATGCTGAGCATCGCATTCAGGGCAACTGGCCAAATCCCACCAAGAGTCAGCAGAGCAGGGGGAAGATGGGTCCACAAAGCTTCCCTGGTGGGTCAGTATAGAGCTAGCTGACCTCTCTGTGGTAAAGCTTGACCCTCCTAGTGCAGGCAACCACCCTGGGCGGTCCTCTGATGTGGTCAGTGATTGATTTCCAGTTCTGGCCATGGCCCTTTGGCAGCTGGGCTGCTCCTCTCCTGGGGCTCAATGCTTCTCAACCCACTGGCTCCATCCTCTGATGCAAAGAGGGTGGAGGGGGCTGAAACACCAAAAAGGAGGTGAAGATGGAGGGTAGCCTCCTAACTTAGCTGGAAGGGGAAGGGCAGACAGAGCTCATGGCTTCCCAGACGCCGGAGGAACCACAGGGAGAGAGATGTGTTTTGCAAACAGCAGCCACAAGAAAAGCTTCGGCTGGAGCGTCTGGTGGAGCGGAGCCCATGGTGGAGCTGCTCTGCCGGCTCCCTTCAAAGGAGCTGCTCCTGCAAACACCAGCTGGGCTTGTTGTAGAAGATAGGGAGGGAGGGGGAGAGAGAGGGAGGGAGAGAGGGAAGGAGGGAGGGAGGGGAAGCAGCTTTCTGGGTCACAGAGTCCCAGGTCTGCTAACGCAGGTGACACGTCACCCTGGCTCACTGTGAATAGAGCGTGAAGCTGCCTGCTCCCCACTTCAGCCCTGGTCTCTCCTGGTCCCATGCAGGGGAAAGGGTTGGTCCCAGCCCCACTCAGAAACTGCCTCAAAACAGGGCTGCAGGGCCACTGAATGGGATTTGCTGAAGCAGGGAGGAGCATGCTGGGAGGCGAGAAGAAACCCCCTCCCGGAACCCCAGAGCCATTCAGGGCAGGCCAGTGGTACCCAGAGGGTCTGCCAGGCATGAGGAGGGAGGAGGATGTCACAAAGAAGCAGCTGAAGATGCAGGCTCCAGGGAAACTGGAGCAGCTCCAGCATTCCCCGAGCACAGGCTTTTGGCAGGACCAGTGGACCGAGAACAACCAACAGGAACCCTGCAGGCAGAAAACACCGCCGAGGAGAATCCACTGGGCCGTGGCAGCAGCCCTCAGGAGCTGCTGTGGCGGAGGGGAGGAAGCAAAGGGGAAAGCGAGCACGTACCTGAAGCACAACCCCAGAGCGTGCCGGGCTCTCCTGCCAGACCTGCATCCAGAGCAAACCTCCTTCCTGCCGGGCATGGATTCACTGGGAGGTTGTGGTTGGGAATTGGCTTAGGGACCTGAGCGCGTCTCGGCTCGCTGAGCTCCAGGTTAATCTCAGCCCAGCTTTCCCTTTTATCCCCTGGCCCAACCTCGGTGTTTTTTTCAATTAGGTCCATTCTTTTAAGCTCCCGAGCGCATTTCTAGGAAGGGCTGTGCCGTTTCTCTTGGCCCCTCATGGGCTGATGCTGCGCAGAGCGGGACATGCCTGGCACCGATCCTGCCCGCATCCAGCCAAAGTGCTGCAGCACTGCCTGGAAGCACTCAAGGAGTTACCCATCACCCCCAGCCCACCTACCGGGTGGTTTTAAGAGCAGAGTTCCCCGTTTGCCTCATCACAAGCTGCAAAAATGCCGAGCTGACCACGCAGCCACGAAGGAGCGTGGACCACTGGCACCTTTCGTGTGGTACCAAAAGCAAAGCTCCCACCAGCAACCTGCTTCTGTCCTCTGTGAGTCTGCGTCTGCCGCCTTCCGTAGGGCCAGGGCTGAAAAGCCAAAAGGAGAATACACAGCTGGGGCTGGGAAGGTTGGGTGAAAATGTGGTCTAAAAGCGACAGGAAAAAAAAAAGGAAATAAATCAATAAAGTCCTCAGTGGCTACTTGGGCAGAGCGAAACCGCCGCCTGCTGCAGGAGGGCTGGGTGCAGGGTGCTGGGTAAAGCAAATGAGGAGTCTGCGGCGCTGGAGGACACTGGGATGGTTAACTGGAGTGAGGAGGCCTGGGTTGGACGAGAAGGAAGCTGCTTGCTCAGCCCACTCCGCCTGATCCTGACCAACTCACTACAGCTCCTACAAGGGTGGGCGACCCAGCTTGGCTCCAGCTTAAAACACAGCTGAAGCCCAGCTCACAAATGCACGCTGAGCACATTTTCCCTCGAGGCCATTTTCCAAGCTGCAGTCAACCGCAAGTCCACCCTGCTAACAGCCTCCTCCATTAGCGTTGGCCTGCTCTTTCCGTGTGGGTAATGCCCTCCACCCCAGCATCTCCAGACGCCTCCCAAAGAGCAGCAGAGTGCAGCGATTAGGCCTCAAGCCAGGGAGGCGAAGAGACCTGGCTTGGATTCCTCCATCTGTCACTGTCACCTCTCTGCGGTGTGCAGCTCTGCCGCTTAGGTAAGGAGTTCTTGGGGGCAAGGAGGACACCTCTCATGCTGCATTTCTCGACACATCTGGGGCTCCAGCTGTGCCAAGGTGAAGTGGCTGCATCTCTTTCCTCCTGCCAGCTGAACTGTTCAGCTGCTTCCCACGCCCACGTCAGCTCTAATGAGCTGAAGCAGGTTACACTGTGGGTCTTTGCTCGTTTGCAGGCTGACACTGGCTAAGGAACATCCCACGAGCAGCTCAGTTGGCAGATGGGAGGGGGGGAAGGGGGGAAAAACTCCAGCAGCAGCCTGCTGAATGATGAAAAAAAGCCCCAAAGCATTCAAAACCACACAGAGCAAGGAGCTGAGAGAGAATACAGCCATGTACATTCCCCAGGAACAGGTATCTCACCTGTGTGTCTGATCAAAGACACCCCTTGGCTCTTGCCACCTGTCCAACACGCAATGCCACACAAGCCAGGGGGAGCAGAGATCATTCCCAACATGAATCTAGCCCCAACCATTCTCTGAGCAATTTTAAGGCAGTCTCATGTCTTGGTGAAAGTAACACCCATGGGCTCCCCAAACTCTCTGCTCCTATGTTTCTCAAGATGGAGGAGTTTTTGACCAAGAGTGTCCAGGGCCATCAGCTGGTGGCATATCTGGGGACACACCTGTGGCTTTCTGTCTCTTTGGTCGTTCTGATCCTTAATTTCAAACTGAATGAAGCAGCACAGACTCCAGGCTCTTCCTTCTCCCCCTTGTGACCAAAAGATTAAGGGACTCAGCAGAGAGGTGTGTGTGTCCTCCTGCTCAGGAACCCACACACGTAGCACTGGTATTTTCAGATACTTGTAGCCTATTTATCACTCTTTTGAAATATTAGGATTGATAGTTGAGAAAAAAAAAATAATCCCACATGGGAATAATTTTGCATTTCCAAGTGCTTGAGGTCCTGTGAGCTGGGAGTGAAGCATCTGTGCAGGCAAATCTCTGTATCTTGGTGAATAGGGAAAATAAAACAGAATGATTCCTGTATATCATTAATTTCTAACAAGACAAAAGAGCAGGACACCTGTTCTTGGTGTCATCTTCCCAGGGCTCCAGAAACAAGAGACACAGATGCCTTCCCCAAGATTTCTTCCCCTTGAAGTTTTAAAAGGTGTTACCTCAAATTCCTCCAATGAATCCAACCAATTGGGCAGGAAAGCAGCATTTGCTCCTGCAGGTAAGTCTGGCACATCAGCAGGAAAGGGGAACACAGCCCTTTCTGAGCCCAGCAGCTTCCTCATTCTTTCGCAAGAGCCACCAAGGCTGCAGGCTGCCTGGCTTTAGGAAATTGCTGCCTTTTTGTCCAGCCTTCAATGCAAACAGGACAGGTGAGATAAGATCTGAGCACCAAAGCGTTTGTCCTTTTTGCTTCAAGCCAGCCTGGGCTTCTCTACTGGTAGCACAATGCTCAAATGACCTCATTTAAAAGCAAACAGAAGGTAAAAAGAAGGGAAGACAAAAGCACGAAAAGCTACTCCAAGTCTCAAGGGTTAGTCACAGGGAGAGTTTCCATCAGGTTACATTTTGCTTTGTCTTATAAGGGTGAGAGGGGAGTACTGCAGGATCAGGCTGTTATTAGCATGTATAGCATCAAAGCTTGATTATGACACCTCCTTACAAAGAATAAAAACCACATTTCCTGTGGCTGAGGAGACAAACCAGCTTACACAGCAGCCTTGGCTGACAATCTCACACAACTTGCTAAGATAACATCTGCCCCTGGAACAACGGGTTAGATTTCCTGAGGTGTTTGTACAAAGCCAGGCAACAGCCCTTTCTTCCTGCGGTGTGTGCCATTTGCAGAGCCTCCTCTGAGCACAGGTTGCCAGAGCACTGGCTGTTTCCAGGATATCTCCTCATGCAGCCATGGCTATGCAGTGAAACTGCCTCTGGAACATGTTTATCTCGCTGCTTGTGAGCTAGATCCATGTTTTCATTCAACAAGTGAAAATGTTTTCCTTTCCTGCAAGCCTGAGTCACCCTTAAGAAAGGCTATTGACTAAATGCCAACATAACAGGGTTGTCTCCCTGTTGTATCCCTGGATAACAGGTAGACAAACTGAACCCTTCAGTTCAAACCTTCATTTGCTCCTTAGAGCTGAACCTCACACCTCTCACCTGCTGGCTCTGTGGAAACTCCACAGCAGGACCCAAGTGGAGGCATCCTGGTTCTGCAATGGGATGTTAGCCTCACCCCTTCTCTTGCTACAACCACGAGTGAAACTTCTGCTTGTTTAAACAGAAGCAGAAGTAGACTTAAGAGGTTGTGACAATCTCATCACCCTCCATGTTATAAAATAAGATCACTGAGGGAAAAAAAGGAAGTTGGAGAGAGGCAGATCATTTGGATCTTCCTCATAAAAACATTTCTGGGGGAGGAAGAGAAGGAAGCAGGTTGAAGCAACATTCAACTTGAGCTTGAGTAACAACCATGAGGAGTAAGGCAACAAAAGTCTCGCAAAGAGCTGTACTAGTCTGACATAGAGCTTCACTGTCCAGTAAACTGATTCTTGGAAACATTAATTAGAAAGACAGAGAGAAGCTGAACTGGACAATATCCAGGCTCCTTGATTTGATGTACTCAGATCGTTTGCCTTCAACTTGAAGGAAAACATTTTAGACCTACTTAAATGGAGAGTGCATGAACCAGCTGAAAATAAGATAGGTTTATAAACCCCAAAAGACTGCACAAAATTAATAAGGTATTTGACTCGTTCTTTTGTAGACTCAAACTGGTTTAGACCTGTCATTCAACCTTCCATTTTCCAAATCATTAGGTGAGTATTTGTTTTTAACTTGGGTTTAGCATTTCCAAGTAATAACTGCCTTGTATGCCCAGAGAGAGCAGGAATTGCCTTTGAGAACAGGGCTCCAAAACGTTGTTTGTGTCACATTAAACCACTGCAGGACAGGTGACACATGAGTGTGGTACATCATCATCATTCCAGTACTGTGCAGACAGAATGACATCTCCAAACTAGGCCAAAACAAAATGTTTACCTTATATTTTATGTATTTGACCTTAAAATTTCTCAGTGGAGGACAAGCTGTTGTTTTTTTTGCAAGGTGTTTCCATCAATGGTTGAAAAGTAACCTCTCTAAAGATTAGAAAAAGCTTGGTTAAAACCTTGTAATACAGACAGTAGGGATGAGCAGAAGTAGCTCTGGTTTTGAAGGAACAGCAGTGTTCCCTATGACTGGGCAGACATCCACAAGGACAGCTGTGACTGACAGTTTGCAGCTCTTCCAAGGAACGTCACCAACAAAAAAAAAGATTTAATGGCTTAGGGACACATCACTCCCCAGTGTGCCATGCCACTCCTTTTAATCAGTCAGGTCTCCACACAAAGTACTGAATGGTAATTCTATTTACATTCAAAAATAGCATTTTTCTCTCCTCAGTACAGAGTGAGGATGCCAATCGATCGATCAATCAATCCATCAATCACTCAGTCACTGGGAAGCCCTCTAACACAAGTGGAGGACAGCTTTGTTGATCTCTGGGTTTGTCCAGTCGTTCCGGATATCATCCAGGTGGTTATCAAAATCTACAAGGGTCTCGTAGGACTTGCTGTCCAAGAGAGAAGCGGCGATTCGCTGCGCCTCCGCCCAGTCTTCACAAAAATCACTAGGATGGAAAACAACCAGCAATGAAGAGAGCCACAGAGTGCCTCAGGTTGGAAGGCAACTTTCAAGGTCATCCAGTCCAACCCCGCTGCAGTCCACAGGGACATCTCCAACTAGAGCAGGTTTGCTCAGAGCTCCAAACAACCTGACCTGTAATGGTTCCAGGGATGGGGAATCTACCACTTCTCTGAGCAAGCTGGGACAAGGTCTCACCACCCTCAGTTCTACCTTCTATCCAGTCTAAACCTCCCTCTTTTAGGTTCAAACCATCACCCCTTGTCCTGTCACAACAGGTCCTGCTAAAAAGTCTGCCCCCATCTTTCTGATTGGCCCCTTTAAGTCTCCCTGGAGCCTTCTCTTCTCTAGGCTGAACACCCTCAACTCTCTCAGCCTGTCCTCACAGCAGAGGCATTCCAGCTCTCAGATAATTTTTGTGGCTCTTGAGTAGCAATAGTGACCACAAAGAAAACTTCCACCCCCTTCTCTTTTCTGGAACTTACAGTCTTGGTGGTCCTACCACCACCTGGCTGCAGATACTGGCTATTATTTCTCCCTACAGCAAAAAACAGCTTTAGAAGCACTGTTAGCTACAGGTGCCACCCTTAAAGTTATTCAGCTACAGTCAAAATCTTGCCCTTGTAACCAGCCAACTGCTTTTCCATACTACCCAAATGCACAGCCTCAGAAATTTACTCACATGTGTGGGTCCTTGCACCTCCACTTGTTCTCGTGAAGCTCGTAGACATGAATGGCAGGCTCTACACACTCCATCGTGAACCTGGTATTATCAACCTGGTGTGCAAGAGGAAAACACCACCTCAGTCTCCTCCTCGAGATCCCAAGCAAAGAGTTTAAAGAAAACCCAGCCAGTTTTAATAGACAGGGCACCATGCTCTAACTCAACCACTGCTCTAGCTCCAAATAAGTCTGATTTTACATGCTTTAACTGCCACCATTCTTTGTTACTGCAGCAAGGAGGCAAAGCATTCTTTGTTTCATACAAGAGTTCAAGTCAGAGAAGGGGATCTGAAGGCAAGAACACGCTGCCTTCACTCAAGCCTCACAAGCAGAGAAGGCCTCCACATCCTTTGAGATGGCAGAGAGCTAACCACAGTCTGTAAACTAAGAGCTTCGCTGGCTACAGGTCACTTCATCTCTTCCCCAGAGCATTTGGAAGGAGAAAATTAGTTACTTCCCTATTAAAGGATGCAGAGAATGGCCAGTCCAACACCACACTCATAACATTAAGAGTACAGAGAGAGGATGGGGTGAAACTGAAGTGATTTACCATTATGAGTGCCGTATCGTTAAAGCCCTCTGCGATTCTGGAGGCCACCTTCTCCGCAACCTGGTTGGGACTGCAGCAGAAGGGAAAAGCAATGGTGTTAAAGCAACCCAGGACACTGGCTGAAAGCAGCAGGAAATATACTAAAGAGACATGAAAATGACATGATATTGAGCTGCTGAAGTCAGGAGGCCAAGAAAGCCCCAGCTCCTCTCCTCAGCACACGGTCTAGATCTTGGCTGTGCCCAGGCAGTAGGTTTTTGAGTGGCAAAAGGCTCGCTGCAGACTTCATAGGATCAAAGTTTTGTGGACTCCTACCCTCTCCCACCAGACCAAAGATTGCAGCAACGCCCACCCTGGCAGGCACTTGAAAAAGAAACTGAGTTTGCTCCACAGTTTGCATTTGAACCCACTCACTGCCCAGCTTCTCCACCAACATCTGGTCTTTTTTTACCACGTTTCAAAGATGACAATGCCACTTAATCTTCAGAAATGAAACTGGTGCTTAAAAGCCACCCAAACAAGACTGTGATATTCTTTCAGATCTCAAGACAGAACAAACTCTATATTCTTAAAAATGTCCCCAGCAGCTTACTTTCCCTTGTAAGGGAAGAACAAAATAACATCCCTTATCTCTCTTGGATACATCCAGATTCAAAAGGGTTACTTAAAAAACATACTTGAGACTGCAGGATGTACTGGAACACTTTGAACAGTAACACCTTCAACAACCTGTTCATTTTACTTTAAATGCAAGTATGATGTACTCCCATTAGTCCTGATACTGGATTTGACCAATAGATTGAGGGGAAAGCTCAGAGAGTTACAGTGAACAAAGTTCAACTCAGTTGGTGGCCAGCCACAAGTGGTGTTCCTCAAAGCTCAGTACCAGGGGCAGTTCTCTTTAATATTGATCATCTGGGTGAGGGGATGAAGGGTGCCCTGTGATAACACTAAGTCAGGGGGAACTGTTGATCTGCTTGGGGGTAGAAAGGCTCTAGAGAGCGATCTGGACAGGTTGAATACATGGGCCAAGGGAAGTGGGATGAGATACAACAGGGCCGGTGCGGGGTCTTGCACTTGGGTCACAACAACCCCATGAACGCTCCAGGGTGGGGGAAGAGTGGCTGAAAACTGCCAGGCAGAAAAGAACCTGGGGGTGTTAGTTGCCAGCGGCTGAAGATGAGTCAGCCTGTGCCCAGGAGGCCAAGAAGGCCAACAGCATCCTAGCTTGGACCAGCAATAGTGTGGCCAGCAGCATCAGGGCAGGGATTAGTTCCCTGTACTGGGCACTGGTGAGGCTGCATCTTGAATACTGGGTTCAGTTTTGGGTCCTTCACTCCAAGAAGGACATTGAGTGGTTCCAGAGAAGGACAAAGCAGCCGGTGAAGGGTCTGGAGAACAAGTCTTGTAAGGAGCTGCTGAGGCACCTGAGATTGTTCCTGGAGAAAAAGAGGCTGAGGGGAAATCTTTTGGCTCTGTACAACTTCCTGAAAGGACATTAGAGCCAGGTGGGGGTTGGTCTCTTTCCCAAGGAACAAGCAAAAGAACAATAGGAAATGGTGTCAGGTTGTACCAAGGGAGGTTTAGGTCAGACATGAGGAACAATTTCTTCTCCTTGAAGGTTGTCAAGCCCTGGAACAGACTACCCAGGGAAGTGGTGGAATTGCCATCTCTGGAAGTGTTAATTAAAAATGTAGATGTAGCACTGACAGAAATGGTTTAGTAGTGACCTGGCAGTGTTAGGTTAGCAGTTGGGACTCAATAACCTTGGAAGTATTTTCCAACCTTAATGATTCTATGATCTAAAAGAATGTATTGTGGCTTCACTGGAAGGCCCTTTTATGGCTTGTTAAGTAATTTGAGTCAGATAGCAGAGAAAAAAAAAAAAGACTAATCCTGGGGAGAATAAATGAGAAGTGATATCTCTGCTTGACTGATATCATCTTCCATTTCAAGAGTGCCCCTTTGCCACACAAGAAAATGCTTCAATACGGCTCAGAGAGAATTAAGTACTTTAGGAAGAATTAGGTCACTTCTGAAATCACAGAATCACTACATTTAGAAAAGACCTTTAAGATCATAGAATAGTTTGGGTTGGAAGGGACCTCCAAAGCTCATCTAGTCCAACCCCCTGGCAGTGAGCAGGGACATCCTCCATTAGATCAGGTTGCCCAGAGTCCTGTTCAGCCTGACCTTGAATATCTCCAAGGATGGGGACAACCTGTTCCAGTGCTCCCACTACCCTCATGGTAAAGAACTTGTTCCTAATGTCCAACCTTAATCTACTCTAATTTCAAACCATTGTCTCTTGTCCTTTCACTACAGGCCTTTGTAAGCAGTCCCTTTCCATCTGTCTTGTAGGCCTCCTTCAGGTACTGGAAGGCTGCTATTATGTCTCCCTGGAGTCTTCTCTTCTCCAGGCTGATTATCAAGTCCAACCATTATGTAACTCTACCAGGGCCTCTACTATACCATATCCTTAGGCACTGTATCTAGATGGCTTTTAAAGACCTCCAGGGATGGTGATTCAACCACTTCCCTGGGCAGCCTGCGCCAGTCTTTGATAACCCTTTTGGTACAGAAGCTTTTCCTAACGTCTTAACATAAACCTCCCCTGGCATCACTTGATGCCATTTCCTCTTGTCCTGTCGGTGGTGAGAGGAGACCAACGCCCACCTCTCCAGGAGCTCCTTTCTTTCAGCAGACTTTCCCAAATCCACTCAGACCCACTGGAGTTTACACGACACGTGAGTGCAGGAGCAGACGCAGCGGCGAGTTTTGGCTACATCCCTGACAACTGTAATTCAAGCGGTTGGCAGCCGCTCAAATCCCTGCCTTTTAGAGTCCCCCCCACTGCAGAGAAGGAGATTCCGGGAAGATCGGGGAGGGGGGTGGGAGGTAGGGGGGTGGAGGGTGTTGTTTCTGCACCTGAACAAAGGCCACGTCCACCAGCCCCCCAGAGACAATGAGAAAGCAGATGACAGTTGTCATCCCGGCGCTGATTTTTGTTGGCAGAGTCCAAAGGACGAGGGAAGAGAGCAAACAGAAGGAATCGTTGCCCCAACGCACCTGGCGTCTTTCACGCGTTCGTTGGCCTGGTAATAGCCAGCTATCACGTAGCTATTCTCCTTGCACCAGGAGTCAATCTGAAAAAAGCAATTGGAACGATTAAATCCAGAGGAAAACTCCCCCCCCCAACCCCCAAGAAGTAAGGAAATTCCCTGTTTGTCCTGCAAATCAAAGAGCGCTTGGAGCACCACGGTGCTCCAAGCGCTCTTTGATTTGCAGGACAAACAGGAAATGGCTTCTTTAGATCTAGATGCATTTATAGGGATTTATGTGCACACTCACACACAGGGCTCAGCTAATTTAACAGTGGCTTCATGTTTTTCATCATTCTCCAAACAGCAGAAGAGCGTGAAGTTCCTTCAGTCAAAGCCTGGCTCAAATCATAGAATCACTTGGGTTGGAAGGGACCTCTAAAGGCCATCTAGTCCAAGCCCCCTGCAAGGAGCATGCTCAACTAGAGCAGGTCACATAGAGCATCATCAAGCCTCACCTTGAATATCTCCAGGGATGGGGCCTCAACCACTTCTCTGGGCAACCTGTTTCAGTGCTCAACCACCCTCACTGTAAAGAACTTGTTCCTAACATCCAATTTAAATCTACTCTTCTCTGATTTCAAACCATTGCCTCTCGTCCTGTCACTTGCAGGCCTTTGTAAAGAGTCCCTCTCCAGCCTTCTTGCAGGCCCCTTCAGATGCTGGTGATTAGGTCTCCCTGGATCCTTCTCTTCTCCAGGCTGAACATCCCCAGCTCCCTCAGCCTGTCCTCGTAGCAGAGGTGCTCCAGCCCTCTGGTCATTTTCGTGGCACTCCTCTGGACCTGCTCCATCAGGAGGAGGACAGGACTAGTAAAGACCTTCAACAATGCTGCCCAGTAGGAGGCCAGGTCTTACCTATCACCCTTCGTGGCTTTTTCTTTTGGTGTTAATTTGACTAAGAGACTTTAGAAAACGTTCACCACGGGGATTTTCCTGATTTGGGCTAGAACAGAACTAATTGTGGTCAGTGATTTGACTTCTCAGCTCAGTGACAGCCCTTTCTGAAGTTCAGGGCATGTTTGCACAGTGAGTGACTGCTTCTGGCAGTGAGAGTGCTGACAGGGAGAGTTACTGCCAAGGGTTGGGCAGCAGAAAGGCTCTTGCTTAGACTTGCTCGTGTGCTGACCAAGGTTGCTGCGACATCTTGTGTCCCACACTGGGGTGCAGTAAGTCAGAGCTGGCAGCTGCAGGGAACAGCAGACAGGATGGGTGACCCTAATCTGACCAACAAGGGATTCCATCCCATGCACAGCATCTTTGGGATAAAGCTGAGGGATCACCAGGGTCAAGCCTCTTCTTCGATGGCCAGTGACCCAGGAGGAATCTGTCCATTCTGCCTTTGATCCTGATCCATGTGTTCTTGAATCCACTTCCAGAATCCAGCTCCTGAATCCTACTCCCATCTGCTGCTGAGTCCAGTCTGGGACCTCCCCAGTGCCTGTCCCCAGCACCAGTGGTGACAGTGATGTCAGTGCCACCAGGAGCTGGGTTTGATATTGGTTTGCATCTGTTTGTATCTATTTCATTTCATTGTTCTTATTTCCATTAAAGCTGGTTTAGTTTTTTTCCCCAACCCATCAGCCTCTCTCCCTTCTTCCCTTCCTCTTCCCATTCCAAAGGGAGAAGGGTTCAGAGACAGCATCTGTCACTTGTTTAGTGACCAGCCAAGCCCTAATCCTCAACACGGAGGGTGACTGTACTGTCATTTCAAGAAGAGCTGGTTGGTTTTATTTCTAATGTAATATTTCTATCTTAAGCATTTTTAACCTTAATTAGTAAATAAAGTCAAGTGGAAAGGTAAATGCGAGGCTGAAGGTGTTTGTCCCATTTATTGGTAATTTCTTTGCTCTGTTAGAGAAAGGATTTTGTGATAAAACTGTTTTTCTTTGAGAGTTCATCTCCAAGGCCAAGCAACCACTGAGGCAGCTTTTCAAACCACATGTGTGGACTCTCTACTCTTGAAAATCTTTCAGTCAAAACCAAACAATTCTCTATGTCAGCCACAAGAACAGACCTCGATCAAAGACCTATTGGCATAAATTCTCTCATCTCTGTTACAGTCATGGTCAGCCCAGGTAGCTCCTCCTTATTAAACAACCATGTGGAAAGCATTTGCATTTTTTTGACATCAATTTGCACACTTTTTGAGTTACACAAGTACCAAAGTTGATGTAGTTTTGTCAGTTTGATGGTTTGTAAAGCGTAGTTTCAGTGCACACACTGCTGTTATCTCTCAGCTTTATGCTGGACCTGGTTTCCTCCTGCTGTGTCTGCCTTGCTTTGAAATTAAGGATAAATATGATGTTTGTCCTTAGAGCTGAGGAGACGAAGTCAGCATAATACAGAGCCCTGAAAGGCAGACGTGGAGGAAGCAGCTCAAATTTGCCTTTGCCGTCCCTGGAGAGCAAGCACTAAAAATAAAATAAAATATCTGAACAACTACAGCAAAATGGGAGTCCAAAAATATACCTGATGCTGACCTATCCCATCCTGCATATCAAATCCATCTCAATTTTAGCAATAATTAGGCTGCATAAACAACCAAACCAAGCAAGCCATGTGAATAATCCCTCCTCTACAAGGGAAGACATGGATTTACCTTATAAAACCCACAGCTGTGTAGCCCTGCTCTAGCTGAGGGCCAACTGCTGCTTCAATTACAAACCCATTTGGAGGACTTAGGATTCAGGTTTTAATTGATGGTGGCTTGAAAGCTTGGCATTAAAGCCAGAAGGCCAGACAGTAAAATTAATTTTTTTTAAAAAACATTAAAAACCTTAGTTCTAAATCTATTTTTGTTGCATGCTGACAACGGTTGTAAAAAAATGAGAGGATGATTTTTAGGTTTTCTTTTCGCCAAGTGGAATTAAACACTGTTTCCACGTTAAAAAAAAAGGGGGGGGGGGATTATTTTGGGGGATAAAACTGTTTTAACCTGCAGTTTCCAAACCTCTTCAGTGCTGTCACCAAAGGCAGCCTTACCATCAGTCAGCCCCTGGCATTCTGAGTCATGTCCAGCCTCCATGAGCACAAGCACAAGAAGTTGTGACTCTCTCCCACACGTGCATGTCACCCTGAAAAATCAGGAATGGCTGTTCTCTGATCCACTGTGGCCCCCAAGGTGGGTGACAGGGGGTTGGCAGAGCCCTGCGAGGGGACAGGCTGTGACCTGCTGCCATCCTGCGGTCCCAAGCAGTGGGGAGCTGGAAAGGCACATCAGAAGGAAGTGATACTTGGGGGTTTTCAGCTGAGATGTGGCAGCAAAACCACATCAAATTAGCTGAGAAGTGCAAAAAAGTACAAAAAAACTCCATGTGAAACTTGATTCACTTCTCCTTTAACGACTCTGTTTTGAAAGGGACTTCAAACACGCAGGCCAAAGTGTAAACCAAACACAGGCTTCTGCTCTCTCCTCCAGAGCTACAAACCTTCAGGCACTCCTGGGTGGTTAATAAAATCTGGTTTTACTGGTTGCTTGTACCTGGCTGCCAAGGGTTAGGGCTGGACCAGCCACTAAAACAGTAACAGAGACTCTCTATGAATCCCTCTGCCTTCCTGATGGCAACAGAGAGGAATAAGAGAGAGAGATTGATGGGTTGGGAAAGAAACTAACCCAGCTGGAATGGAAATAAAAACAATGAAATGAAATAGATACAAACAGACACAAACCAATATCAAACCCAGCTCCTGATGGCAATGACATCACTGTCACCACTGATGCTGGGCACTGGGGAGGTCCCAGACTGGACTCAGCAGTACATGGGAACAGGATCTAGTGAGAATGCTGATGGGTAGAGTCACTGCCAAGGGCTGGGCAGCAGACTTGGACTCGCTCCTGTGCAGACCAAAGTCACTGCTAAATCCTGTGCCCCACACTGGGGTGCAGTAAGTCAGAGGTGGTGACTGCAGGGAAGAGCAGACTGGACAGGTGAGCCTGAACTGACCATCAAGAGATTCCATCCCAGAGACACCATCTTCAGGATAAAGCTGAGGGATCACCATGTTCAAACCTCTTTTTCAGTGGTTGGTGTCCAAGGAGGACTCTCTTCATTCTGCCTCTGATCCTGATCTGTGTGCTCCTGAATCCAGTTCCAGAACACAGCTCCTTAATTCGGTTCCCATCTGCTGCTGACTGAGTTCCAGTCTGGAACTCTTGTCACAGCATCAGTGGTGACAGTGATGTCATTGCCATCAGGGATTGTGTGTCAATAGTGGTTTGTATCTATTTAATTTCATTGTTCTTATTTCCCTTAAAGCTAGTTTAGTTTCTTTCCCAAGCCATCAGCCTCTCTTCTTTATTCCCTTTCTCTTCCCTTTGGAAAGGGAGAGGGGTTCATAGCGAACCTCTGTCACTTGTTCAGAGCCATCCCAGCCCCGACCTTTGACAATGTATGTTATTCTGTGCTTCACTACAACTTCCATTTACCCATTTCCAGAGGAAAACCAAATGACTGCCATTCAAAAAAGCTAAAAATCAAGCCCTGCCCACACTAGACAGCAATTCCAAACCGTATTAGTACATTTTCCCAAGCAGTAACATGAGGAAAATCCTAAGCAGAAAATGATTGTACTCCCAGCACACATCCCTGTGTTCCTCCTACACTCTTAGACTGATGTAAAAATATTTCAGCCTGACAAATCTTTCTGTGCTTCATGGGAATATGGCAAACATAAACTGGCAGAGCTCAGGCCCAGGCCCTGCTCCTATGCCTCTGGCTGCATTTCATCATACACAGGCTTCAGAAAGATCTCAACACTCCCATGGTATCATACTAAATGGAAAAAAAAAAAAACACATGGGGTTTATTTTCAAATAAATGTTTTCTGAGAGAAAATGAAATGGGACATTAGGCCAAGAAGTCTGGAAGAATCAGAAATTAGGTTATGCTTGCAGATATTGAAAAGGGGGTGGAATTTCTCCTGCTAATATGACAAGTATTTAAATGGATAAAAAATCTGGAGCTCAAATCACACCCAGATTTCCCTTTAGTAGTGGCTACACCTACAGCAAAGGTCCCAAAACACTTCTTTCCTCCAGATTTGCTGCAGCCCATCTTGACTTCCTAAGACAATAAAATCTGTTTCACTCTCTCCATCCTTGGCTTTGACAAAGGGACTCTCTCCAATGCCAGGCACAACAGATAACCAGAGGGTTGAGACTGGGAAACAGCAGCTCTGTGGTCCTGACATCGTTCTCCTACTCCGTCTGATGACAGGAGGGGAAATGGATTATCCCACGAGGACTTACAGCAGCATGATGAAGTATCAGATATCATAATGGGGAATGCTTGCCTGCCCCTGGCTATCCCCTGGTTAATGAACCAACAGTGAGCTCCCAATATACCAACTGAGATTTCAAACCCAAGCCAGAGTTGCAGTATGAAGAGACATCAATTTTTTTCCCCCCTATTTAGGCTAATGGCTTCCACAAATGGGGAAAGTGCACCAAAATGAATTAAGAAATACATACTTATATGCGTCTATACACCCTCACTTGGAGACAAGCCCTTTTCCAATTAGCTGATACTGCTTTGAATGCCTTAAAGGTAAGCTGGGAAAAGCGTTTTCTGCTGCAGAATAAGGACATTCCCTCTGGGAGTTGTTCAGGGATAATGACACCGATATAAATAGTTTCTTTGCACTGGAAAAGAAATTAGACAAAACTACCAGGCTCTGTAGTTTTCTGCTGCTTCCTCAGCAGAAAGTGGTACAGCAGATGGACTTAGGAGGGGGGAGGTGTAGTGAGACAGTGGCCCAGGTTGCCCAGAGAGGTGGCAGATGCCCCATCCCTGGAACCATTCCAGGTGAGGTTGGATGGGGCTCTGAGCAACCTGCTCCAGTTGCAGGTGTCCCTGCTGACTGCAAGGGGGCTGGACTAGATGAACTTTAAAGGTTCACTCCAACCAAAATCATTCTGTGATTCTACTCTAGAAACACCTCACTCGCACCACAGATTTAGCTATCGGTAGCACAGTGCTCGGAGAGCCAACCCAGCAGCCCAAGTCCCCTCAGCACCAACCCATCCTCGCCCCAGTCACCCTCCCTGGGCTCTGCCAGGACCAGAAGACGACTCCCCCAATTCCCTGCACGGCATCCCCTCGCTCCCAGGCCTAAGGCCTTACCAGGGTGAGGGCCACCTCCAGCATGGGCGCCAGGGCCAGGGTACCGTGGAAGAGCGGGATACAGTCGACGAAGAGCGAGGGGGGACCGGCCTGGTCGCGGCGCGGGGCACCCGACGGCCGCTCGGCCACCAGCAGCCCGTTTACGGCGCAGTGAGGGTACTTGGCGCCATGCAGCACCATTTTGCAGTAGGCCTGCGTGGTCAGCTTCATCCTGCCACGGCAAACAGCCCCGCAACCACGGCGCACCGGCTGCACTCCCGGCGTCGGCCCCGCCGCCCCACCTCAGGCCGCCAAGTGTCACTGAACGCCGGCAAGCGCGGCGCCGGAGCTGTCGTAAAAGCCAACAGGTGGACTGCCCGTATCCCGTCAGCCCCTGCGGGCGAGGGCTCCTCCTTTGCGGCTTCTCCGTCTCTCGCTTGCCCGCCGTCTCCCGGCGTGCACTGCGCTTCCGGCCAGCGGCTCCTTCCGGTAGCAGCCCGGCGTAGAGGACGGTCGCCAGGTCGTCGGGCCGCGGCGGGTGGCGGGGCAGGGGGGCTGGTACAGGGGTCGTTCGATTACCGGTGGTGGTTGAATGTGCTCCTCTCACCGCGTCCATCCACCCCGGGGGATGGTGGGCGGCCAGGACAGCTCGGTTTGGGTGGGGAGGAAATAGGGGGAAGCGTTGCGGCCTTCTCTCCCCCTTGAAGAGGGGCTGCGGTGCGGTGTCGCATCGCCACTGTCACGTCACGTCGGGTGGGCGTGCGATGTTTAGTGGCACTGCATGGTGGTGTGTATCTCTGTGCCGTGTGGTCCATGCCAAGGTCAGGCGGGGGCCGCGGGCTTGGCGCTCAGCTCACGGTGGGGTCCTGAGGGGGGTTAGCTGAGGTCAGGGGTCTGTGTCGTGGAGTGGAGGTGACAGCAGGACTGTGGGAGAAACCGTTAGTTGGGCGTTTGCCCTGCCCTCAGACATGTCAGCGTTATTTGGAGCTGGAGCATCCGCAGTGGATGCGAGATGTATTTAGACTCGCCTGAGGTTCCTGGCTTGCACCCAGTAACGGTTTGTGGCCAAGTAAAAACATTCTGGAAAGCGGACTTGAAAATGAGAATGCATTTGGGCTCATCTACAGGAGGCTGTGTTAAAAAAGGAGGGAGAGGGAGGTGCATTCAAGTTCCTTTAGTAGGCAAATGTCGCTGAAAAGCAAGGAGTGCTTTGGTGTGATGTGGCAGCTGTGGGAGAAGGGATTGGAAGCCTCTAGGCTGGCTTTTCTTTTTTATAGACAAATAAAAAATGGTGTTACTTCACCTGTGTATGTTCCATGTCTTCACCTGACACTGACTTCCTTGCTTTTGGTCCCACAGGATGTTGGCTTCAAGAGCATTCAGCCTCGTCGGGAAGAGAGCCCTTTCCACCTCCATCTGCCTGAGAGCACATGGACATGGTAGGTGGCAACTGCTTATAGTAAAGACCATAAAAGAAGCATTTCAGAGGAAGAACACAGAAAAGCTGCTATTAAGGGTTTGGGTAAGCTGGCAAGGCTGGTACTTTGACTGGTGGCAGGAGGTCTGAGCAGGCTGTGCCAGCAGATGGCATTGCCGAGGTGCAGAAGGAGTTGAGGGCCAGGGAGAAATTGGGGTGGAAAAAGCGTAGAGGCTTTGTGGATGTTTGGTAGGGGAGGTGAGGAGTGTGACAGCTAGAGATGGAGATGGCTGAGATCTTTATAATGTAATTTTGGATATTATGTTCTATTTAGATCCCACTTATGCTTTATTCTCATGCTTTTAAATTAGAACAGCTCTTTTTATTTCCTTTCCCTCCCTGATAAGTGCTTCATCTACGTCTTTTTTCCTTCCTGGATTTCCTTAGTTGCCCTCAGCGTTTTGATTGAGCTGTTGGATTTTTGTGTTGAAACCAGTAAGTGATGTGTGTGCTTGACTGGGTGTCTCTATTGTTCCCATGTGCAGCTGGTGTTGTCAAAGCAGAGGATTTCAGCCTCCCGGCCTATGTTGACCGTCGTGATCTTCCCCTGCCCGAGGTGGCCTTTGTGAGGGACCTCTCTGCTCAGCAGAAGGCACTGAAAGAGAAGGAAAAGGCCTCTTGGACTGCTCTGTCCATCGATGAGAAAGTTGAATGTAGGTACTGGGGGCTTTAGGTAACCTCACAGCTGGCAACAATACCATCAGAGCTGTTGTGTTTTCATTAGTGACAACACGGAGCAGAAAACCCTCCACAGACACTGCCTGCTGGGGCAGCCTCTTAAACCATTATTCTTCCAAATTGCTCATGAGCCTTGAAGGAGCAGTTAGTTATGAAGGAGCTCTTCATGGGTATGGATCCTGGGATCCTTAATGCTGTTCCCAGAAGTTTGAAGCACCTACTGTGGTGTCTGCTTGGTGCCTGAGGCCAAGTTCAGCAATTCCTTTCAGAAAACAAATGATTGTATTTATTTATTGGTGCCCGTCTGCTGTCAACAGGCCAGAACAAACAATGTTACAACAGTCATAGAATAGAACTGTTTTTGTAGAATCACAGAACTGTTTTGCTTGGAACCGAAAGGCCTTTAAGATCATTAGGTCCAACTGTTAACCCAGTACTGCCAGGTCACCACTAAACTGTGTCCCTCAGCACCACATCTCCACGCCTTTTCAATCCCTCCAGGGATGGGGATTCTATCACTGCCCTGGGCAGTCTGGTCCAGGGCTTGACAACCCTTTCAGGGAAGAAATTGTTCCTCATGTCCAACCTAAACCTCCCCTGGTGCAACTTGAGGACTTTTACTCTTGTCCTATTTTTCAGTGGGAGAAGGGATTGACTTCCACCAGGCTCCAGTCTCCTTTCAGGTTGTTGTAGAGTCAGAAGGTTTCCCTTCAGCCTCCTTTTCTCTAGGCTGAACAACCCCAGTTCCCTAAGCTGCTTCTCACAGGACTTGTGCTCTAGACCCTTCACCAGCTTTGTTGCCTTTCTCTGGACATGCTCCAGCACCTCAATGTCCTTGTAGTGAGAGGCCCAAAACTAAACCCAGTTCTCAAGGTGTGGCCTCACCAGTTCTGAACACGGGGGATCAATCCCTACCCTGATCCTGCTGATGACTCCAATGCTGGTACAGGCACAGAGCTGTTGGCCGCCTTGCATCCTCAGTAGTGTAGCCAGCCAGCAGGAGTAGAGCAGTGATTGTACCTCTGTACTCAGCAGTTATTAGTCCAACTGAGGGGAAGGAGCCCTGTGTACCTGAATGCTGATGACCACTGCCCTTAGTGTTAGCAAATTTCAGGTAATTAAAAATGCCAAGCAAGTGTCTGACCTGCAAATAAAACCACACCACTTGCTGTCATGGCCTGCAAGTGATGACCTGACCTGCAAACAGTGCTGTGGTACAGTGAGAAGGTGTCAGACTCTTCCAACAGCTGCTCAAACATTCATAATCGCTCTCCACACCTAGTGCTGCTCCAAACTTCAAGATTTTACAGGCCTTAGTGGCAAAACTGGGAGAAGTCTTTTGAGATCCAGTGGTCCCTTGGAAGTCATTTGTGCTTGGAAGCTTTGCACTCAATAACCGCACTGGGAACTGGAGGGAAGGAAAGAGAGCTCCGTTCTTCCTTGTACCAGACTCTTGGTCAGCTTTGGGCTCTGGAGAGCAGCGTGTTGTCTGCAAGTGACAGGAAAAGTGAAAGGGAGGATTTGATGGTTTTAACTTGTTGAGTTTTGTGGGGTTTTTTGCAGTGTATCGCATCAAATTTAATGAGACCTATGCAGAGATGAACAAAGGAACAAACGAGTGGAAGACCGTCCTCGGGGGGGTGCTCTTCTTCCTTGGGTTAACCGGCCTCATCCTCATCTGGCAGAAACATTTCAGTAAGTCAGAGCCAGACCAGTTGATACCTGATGGAAAAGGAGAGAATTCCTCTGGGGGGGGTCGGAATGGTGCCTCAAATAGCTGTTCTAGAGACCTCAGGGCAGTTGCTCTTTGTTAGGCTCTGAAAAGCCAATTGTGGAGTTGGAAACTTCACAGAGATTGGCAGGTGCATGGTGTGAATATCTGGGGAGTGGGCTTGTAGAAGGATGAAGGTGGTGGGGAGAGCTTTGGGAATAGGGAAAAGAGGAGAGAGAGGGGGGAAAGAGTGGTGATACACTAACAGTCTGAGAGCTGCTTCTCTCTGTGAAGCCTGCTGTCACAAAAGCTTATGGCCACCTTGGCAGTTTATGTTTGGGTTTCTGCCATGTTTGGCTGCCTTCCCAGCTAATGATCCTACCTCAAGGGAGCCCTCCAGCTGCTGTGAGGCAGAGCAGGCATTTCCACGAGCTGTGCTCTGTCTTGAGCCTTCAGCCTGTGTGTGGTGAATGCAGGAGAAGGCTGTTTGAAGTCTTGGTATGAGCCTTTAGTGATGGATGAAACAGCTGGAGAATCAATTGGGTCTGAGCTGGATGTTTCCGAAACTGGCTGTAGGAGAGTGGGTTTGAGCTGATGGTGTGTGATCAGCACTGATCAGCCTTGGGGGAGGAGGAAAAGCTTTTTATTAGTGACCCCTCAGCTCCCAGCTTGCTGGCTGTGTACCCTGAGGTAATTCCAGCTCTGTTCACTGCAGTGTACGGCGCAATCCCGCACACCTTCTCCGACGAGTGGCTGTCAGCGCAGACTAAGAGGATGCTGGACATGAGGATTAATCCTGTGGAGGGCATCTCTTCCCAGTGGGATTATGAGAAGAACGAATGGAAGAAATGAAGCAACTCAGTGGAACCTGCTCTGCCTGAAAATGAAATGATTCCATCACCCGTTTGTGACCTCGTTGCTCGTGTACTGGAACAGCCTTTCCATCTACATAGATGCTAATAAATGTCTGGTTGACTTGAAGGGTTCCTTTTATTGGTGGTGTGCTTGGTGTGTCATTTGTTAAAGGCAATGTTTGGGGCACAGCCAGCAGTGCTGGTCTGCAGAGGTTGGAGCTATGTGTAAGCTAATCAGATCCCAGCTCCTGCTGAGGCTCTGTGTCCCACAACCACTCCAAAAATAGCAAGTCAGTGCTCCAGACACCAGTGAGTCAAACCACACAGGTCATGGCAGAGATCTGTCTGTCTTCATGAAGGGAATGTGCCTTCAGCAACACAGGCATACTGCAGACCTCACTCCAGTGTCCTGTGCAGATCTGAATGAGGAATATTAGATCCAATTCAAACAATAACAGGTTTAGATGAAACCCTGAGGCAGCTTTTGTGCCTCCTGTGATAGTGTTTGGAGGAGATCACTGCAGCTGGGGTAAGGAAAAAATGCTGCATTTAGAGCTTTTATGAAATGCAGGGGGCTGGAGAACAGGTCTTGTGAGGAGCAGCTGAGGGAAGGGGATTTGTTCAGCCTGGAGAAAAGGAGGCTGAGGATTGACCTAGCTACTTCTAATTCCCTGAAAGGAGGTTGGAGCCAGCTGGGGGTTGGTCTCTTCTCCCAGGGAAAAAGAGACAGAACAAGAGGAAGCAGCCTTGAGTTGCACCAGCAGAGGTTTAGGTTGGACATGAGGAACAATTTCACTTGAGGCTTGCTAAGTCCTGGCCCAGGCTGCCCAGGGTGGTGGTGGTGGAGTCCCCATCCCTGGAGGGATTGCAAAGCCATGGAGATGTGCTGAAGGACATGGTTTGGTGGTGATCTGGCAGTGCTGGTGTAACAGTTGAACCTGATGATCTTAAAGGTCTCTTCTAACCAAGCTGATTCCATGATTCTGTAAGTTCTGGTTATGGCTTAACGTTTTCAGAGCCTGAGCTACAAAAGCTGGTGCCTTTGCTGGGTCACTGCCAAATTTCTCCCTACAGCTAATCTGGTTTGGGTCACCTTGGCTTTCTGCAGGCAGACTTTTGCCTTTGGTTTAAAAAAGGCACCAGGCTAAAACAAGCTTCAGCTTCAGTTTGCTCTTTTCCTCATTACAGGACTGTCAGGGTTTTAAATCCACACCTGTGTTTAGCAGCCATGGAAGGCTCTCAGCCATTCTTGACAGCTGCTGTGCTGGGGGCTGGGCCAGCCATTCCCTTCCAGTCAGAGAAATCTGGGGAAGGTTTTTAGGGTGAGATGATCTGGTGGGAGTTAAGGGATGAGCTCAGCTTCCTGCAACATCCCTTAGGTAAAATGAGAAGGGTGCTCACAAGGGTGATGAGATCACAGGCTGAGGGGGTTTCACTACACTCCTGGTTTGCTGTTCTCTGCTGTTTGTACAGCTCCTGCCTCTGGCAGGCTGATGAGGCTGAGCTGGGAGGGCAGTGGTGAGCTGCTGGGTGTATCTGCTTTGAAAACTGATGTTTGGAAGCGTGTGCTGGAATCACAGAGCTGCTTTACAGCTCCTCTTACCTCCCTGGAGGGAGAAGCAGGTGGGCTTATCCTCTGTGCTCCATTAGCTGCACATTGCTCCTGGCATGCTCTAGTGTCCAAGGTAAGTGCCTTGCTCTGAATTCCACTCTCCTCCTTCGGACTGGGAGGAATTGACAAGATCAAGGGAGAAATCCTGTGGGGTGCGGGGCTCGGACCAGCCTGCAGCAACCTGGGCTGAAGCTTGGTGAGCATCACTGGGACAAGAGAGTCATTCCTCCCAGAAATGGCCTCCTCATCACCCTCCCCAAACGGCTGTGAAAGTCCCAGGGAGCCTGGGAAAGAAACCTGAGCCTCACCATGGCCCTGATCCTTATTTCATCCTTCTCTGCCCAGCAGCAGCCACTCTCCTCGATCCCTTTCCCCTGACAGGGACCAGCCAGAGCAGCCTACAGCTGGTAAGTGAGCTGAGTTTGCTGGGGCTCTGTATGCTCCCCTGCTGGCACATTTTCCCTCTTTGTCCTGCTTTTGGCAGAGGGATGTGTGGTTGGAGGGGCACCAGATCTCACCCTCCTGTCTGAGCTTTCTGGGTGTTTATTTACAGATAGCTTTGGGTACTGAGAAGCCACCTCAACCCTCATCCTGGGGAGAAGAAAAATACCATGGGGACTGGAATGAGCAAGGTACTGGGGGATGTTGGTCAGTATGTTCTCCCTGGGCTGGAGACCTTTCTCCTGCAGCCCAGGGGGGATGCTCATTCCCAAGCCACCACAATGTCCTAAGTACAACCATTTGCATCTTCTTTTTCTCATTCCTCTTTGAAACTTCAAAGAAAGGAATTGAGAGAGGGCAGTGATCCCTGGGTTTATATCTGAGGCAATGAGCTGAGTGCCTGCAGATGTCAGAAAGGTGACAACTGGCTTCAGATGCTCACCCCTGGGGTTATTAAGTCTGTGGCATTAGTGTCCTCAGGGCTGACAGGGGTCCCTGTGGGGAAATGTCCTCCTCTTGCCACCCTTGGGATGTGTCTGTGCCTCGTGAAGGGGGGATGTGAGGCTTTGCTGCTGCTTTGTGCTCAGCTGAACTCCAGGGCTGGCAGAGGGGATTGATTTCTGCTCTGTCCTTAAATAACCACTCAGTATTTGTGTCCTCCAGCTTAAAATTAGACTCTGGGACAACAACAGAGAGATCAGAGCAGAGCAAACTTTCTCTGCACAGCTCTGGTGTGATTTAACACTGAGGTTTCACCCCCTGCAAATAACACCCCAATCTTCAAAGTGGCTTTTACAGCCTCCTCAGAGCCACCAAATGCTCTGGGGGAACCCTTTGATAGGGACTGGGTTGGTGCAAATACATTTGTGGTGCAGGATTCAGCTTTGCCTTGATGAGACACAGGCTCTGGCATCACTCTTTTAGTGGTAACAGCTTGTGCTGGGCACAGATGTTTGTTGAATCCAGGTGTTTGCACCCCAGGAGCAGGCTGGGGTTCAGCTGAGTGATAAAGGTGGGCTGGATGTGACTCAGTGCTGTTGAAACCCCTTCTAGGGCCTCTGAAACCAGGTGTCTTCTGCCAGATGGGTGCAAGCAAGTCCAACTGATAATCAGCTCTTCCTTTCTGTGCCCCTGGAAAGAGCTCTGCTGGGCTCTTACAGCCCATAAATCCTCTGAGCTGCCTCTTTTTCTCCTTCCTAATCCTGCAGCAGCGAGTTGGAGACTGAATTTGCATATCTGATGGTACTTACTGCAGTATCCTGGCCAGAAAAGGCTTATAAATAGCCTGTGCCTCTGCCTGTTGCTCTGCTGCTGGCAGAGGCAACCTTTGAAACTGTTTGCTGGAGGTGGTTGCTATAGAACAGCAAAACAAACCCAAGCTGCAGCAGGGTTGATCTGCTTCCAGGAGGTGGAAGGGTCCCCGTTGGAGCCTTCCCTTGAAGGAGGAGGCTGGGGTGGGCTGAGCTGTTTGGGTAATCTACCTCTCAGCAGTGCCTTTCACAGAGCAATGGGAGCAAACACAACTCCCTTTCATTTATGGGTTTGCTCCTGAGGTGCCTGGTTTGTCAGTGCCTGGGGAGTTTGGTGGCAGAGGCTGGGACCACCACACTGCTTGGTGCTCCTGCCATGCTGGATGCACGTGGTGCCTGCTGCTCTCTGAAATCTCTCTCCTTTCTGTCACCTCCCAGGTTGTCAAAGGCCTCTATCTTGGGAATATCCGTGGTGAGTTCTTTCCCTGCTTCACCTCCACATCCTTGTGGAATCCCTGGGCAGCCCCTCTCCTTGAGAGGACCTTCTGCCTGCTCCCAGCTGTGCACCTTAGCATCTCCTGGAGATCCAAAGCTGCATCTCCTGGAGATCCAAAGCCACATCCCCAAGTTACGCAGTGCAGCTCTACCCCAGGAAAAGGACATCCATGGGGACTGTCAGCAGCCATGCTGGAGCTCCAACCTCTGGCACAGCTGGAAACCTCCCCTGTGTTTGCTGAGACAATATTTAGAGCAAGCCAATGCCTGGCTTTCACACGGGGACCTCTGAGCCTGTGAGAAGCTTGGGTTTCACCAAACAGCAAGGATACAACATCCTTTGCCAAGTTAGCAGTTTCATTTCTGATTTGGGGGTGTTTTCAGGAGGATTTGGCTTTGAGGCATCACAGAATTGTGGAATTGTTTGGGTTGGAAAAAACCTCCAAGATCAAGTCCAACCATTAATTCAGCACTGCCAGCACTCCAAACCATGTCCCTCAGCACCACATCTACACCGCTTTCCAATCCCTCCAGGGATGGGGACTCCACCATTGCCCTGGCAGCCTGATCCAGGCCTTGACAACCCTCAAGGGAAAGAAATTTTCCCTTCTGTCCAATCTAAACCTCCCCTGGTGCAATTTGAGGCTCTTTCCTCTTGTCATGTCACTGGGTAAAAGAGACTGACATGGCCAAGCATGGTCCCCCTTCCTGCATTGTGCAGGGTGACATGAGGTGGGAAGGGGTTGGCAGTGGGGTCCAGAGGCTGGTTGGCAATGAATGTGGGTTGCTGATAAGTGTTGGCTAGGCAGAGCTGTCAGGAGAGCAGCTGATTCCACATGCTGCTTCTGCTTCCAGACTCTGAGGACCGGGAGAACCTGCTCAAGAATGGGGTGACTCACATCCTCTCTGTCCACAACAGTGCCAAGCCAGTGCTGGAGGTGAGTGTCTGAGTAGGGAGGGGCTGGAGGACCCCCTGGAGCTGTGAAGATGGAGCTAGGACACGCATGGTCTTCTCCTGGTGTGATGCAGAGAGGGGAGAAGCAATGCTGGAGTACTCACAGTGTGGGGTCCAGCTCCAGAATCCTCAGTACAGGAGAGACATGGACCTATTGGAGCAGGTCCAGAGGACACCACAGCAATGGTACAAGGGCTGGAACGCCTCTGCTGTGAGGACAGGCTGAGAGTTGGAGTTCTTCAGCAGCAAGAAGAATTTTTTTCCACTGAGGGTGGTGAAACCCTGGCCCAGGTTGCCCAGAGAGGTGGGAGATGCCCTGTCCCCGGAACCGTTCCAGGTCAGGTTGTTTGGGGCTCTGAGCAACCTGCTGTAGTTGCAGATGTCCCTGCTGACTGCAGGGTGGTTGGACTAGATGACCTTGAAAGGTCCCTTCCAACCCAACCCAGTCTGTGATTCTATGATAACGCCAGATTTGTACCAGTTTGCCCCACGCACACAAAGGTGCTCAGCTCTGGCTTATGGCACAGAGGGCAGTGGGGTTTTGGAGGGTCACGATCACCTCCTCAGTTTCTTTTTAGGGCGAAGCAACCACAGCGCTGCCGAGGCCGGGACCCGGTGGGGTGCTCGGTGCTGCTGCGGGGAGAACCACAAGAGGGCGACAGTGTCCCGCGGATGGCAGTGCCAGGGCCACATCCAGCCCTGACGGGCACTGGGGTCAGGGCTCAGAGGGTTCCGGAGCAAGCCCCCCAGCTCCAGGACAGGATTCCCAGCCCACCCTGGCTCTGCCTGTCCTGTCCTACCCCTGCCTGCAAACCCTTCTGCTGTGGGTGGGGGAAACTGAGGCAGGAGAGAGCTGCCTGGTGGAGTGATGGCAGAGGTGCTGGTCAGGACTTTTGGGCACAAATCCTGCCTGTGTGGACTCTGGGGGAGTCTGCAATAGGAGGAACATCCCCATATTGAGACAGAATCATGGAATGATGGGATCATTTTGGTTGGAAAAGACCTTAAGATCCTTGGGTCCAACAGTTAACTCAGCACTGCCAGGCCACCACCAAGCCATGTCCCTCAGCACCACATCTCCATGGCTTTGAAACCCCTCCAGGGATAGGGACTCCACCATTGCTCTGTGCTGCCTGATCCAGGGCTTGACAACCGTTTTAGGGAAGAAATTGTTCCTCATGTCCAACCTAAACCTCTGCTGGAGCAACATGAGGTTGTTTCTTCTTGTTCTGTCTCTTTTCCCTTGGGGGAAGAGACCAATTGCCACCTGGCTGCAACCTCCTGTCAGGGAGCTGTAGAGAGACAGAAGATCTCCCCTCAGTCTCCTTTTCTCCAGGCTGAACAGCCCCAGTGCCCTCAGCTGCTCCTCACCAGACTTGTTCTCCAGACCCTTCACCAGCTTTGGTGCCTTTCTCTGGACATGGTCCAGCACCTCAGTGCCTCTCTTGGGGTGAGCAATCCAGGACAGTCATTGCTCTGGTCCTGCTGGTGACACTATTGCTGTTCCAAGCCAGGTTACTGTTGGCCTTCTTGGCCACCTGGGCATGAAGTGCCTCATTTTCAGCTGCTGTTGACAAACACCCCCAGGTCCTTTTCCACCTGGCACTTTCCAGCTGCTCTGCCCCAAGCCTGGAGCTTTGCATGGGGTTGTTGTGACCTAGTTGCAGGACCTGGAACCTGGCCTTGTTGAACCTCATCCCACTGACCTTAGCCTATCTGTTCAGCTTGCCCAGATCCTTCTGTAAATCCTCTTTACTCTCTAGCAGATCAATATTCCTGCCTAACTTGCTGTCAACTGCAAGTTCTCTGAGGCTGCCTCACTCATCCTCATCCAGGTATTAAAGAGGACAGGCCCCAGTACTGAGCCCTGGGGAACCCCACTTACGACTGGCCACCAATGGCATTTAACCCCATGCACATAACTTTTGGGGCACAACCATCCAGAGAGCTCTTAACCCACTGAAGAGTAGACCCAGATCACACTGTCCATCTTGCAGTCAATGGCCACATGCAGCTTGCATTGGATCCACTCCCAACTCCCAAATCCCAGGATGCTGCAGGAGATGAAGGGGGCTGCTTGGACCCCTCATTCTTTGGGTCTATGATGGTCAGGGCAGCACCAAACTGAGCCTCTTCCCCACTAAGATGTTGAGTAACGTGGAGAAGGAAGGAGGCTGCATAAAACTGGTGCAGAGAAACGGCTGCTGGCTGGAGAAGGGGCAGCAGCTGGGGCTGGAATGATTTGAGGCACGGCCAGACGGGTAGCAAACCACACAGTGAGCTTACAACACGGAGCAAGCCTCGGGGCTGGTGGAAAGGGGAACCGGAAAGGCATGGTGGGTTGAGCAATGTGTCAATCACAGCCCTGGGCTGGGAACCACAAACCCCAGCACCCTTCCCATGCATGGCCCAGATCCCCGAGCTGGGATGGGGGCACCTGGGTCTGTGGGGAAGTGGAAGCTGCTGGGAGCCTGGCAGTTAATCCAGGATCAGAGTGTGAGTAAGGGCTTGGGGAGGAGTGAGGTGACTTTGGCTGCTCCAGTGGTTGACACGGTGGCTTTGCTGGCACGCTGCTTCTCCTTGCCGTGGGGAGGCCGAGCTGTTGGCAGGCATGACAAGGTGCAGCCGGATTTTGGGAAGCCACAGCCCATCATGGCTCATCCCACAAAGCCTGCTGGTGTTTGTTTACTGGTCACAGTGCCCTTGCCTGGTGCAAGGTCCCCTTCAAACATCCCTTGCATGTCAGGGAGCCGTGGTTTGGTTGGGGATGTGGATGAGGAACCTGCTGGCTCCATTTCCCCCTCTGCCACAGCTTTTGCAGCTTCTCCAAGTGGGGAGCAGCTGGCTGGCACGCCATGGGGAGCTGGCAAGTGCCAATGGCTGCAGCACCTTGTCCCCATCCCACGAGAGGCTGCAGGATGACAAAGAGGAACTGAGGAGGATGGATGGCAAGGAGAGGTGATGCATGGGAAAACCCATCTGCACTCATCCACACAATGTGGGTCTTTCCAGAATGGGAATATCCCTGTGGCCATCCCAATCTGCCCATTCCCTTCTTAAATAATGGACTTTTCCCAGCCCCCTGGTTTGTCCTGAGCTGGAGTGGAAAAGGGTGGACCACGGGCTTGGGCGTCATCAGTCCAGGGGGGAACTTTTGACAGCAGCGATGCCATAGGGGAGCTGGTGGAGGTGGGGCAGTCCCTGGTGCTGGATTTCAACTCTGACTGGCAGGATTTCCACCCATTTCACTGAGGAAAAAAATCTCAAACCAAACCAAAAAAAAAAAAAGAAAAAATGAAATTAAGAGGATCTAATTTTAGCTCAGAAGAGGGAGGATCAAGGAAGCAACGTTTTAGAGAAAGGAAAGTAATCTGCCCTATGCCAACTTGCAGCAGGATGACATATTGTGTCCAGGAGGAAACAACTCATTGATGAGAGTGACTTCATCAGTGCCTGTTGTCACACATCTTCCTGCCAGGACTTGCTGCTTGGGACCCCAGGAAAGGGGTGGCTAATTTTTGGGGAGGTCCTGAGCATCATTCCCCACAGCCTGGCCTCTGCACTGGGAATTAAGGGGAAAATAACCCAAAGTGGGATGGATGTGAACCCAGCATGGGATTCAAAAGTGGATTGTGGCTTTCCCTTCACCAAAGGGTCAGCTGGGGAGAGGGAAAGGAGAGGAATGGGAGATTTTGGGTTTCATGGAGGTATCTTATTACTGTGATCATCCTTGTCTTGCAGGACATGACCTATCTCTGTATCTCAGCCTCAGATTCATCAAGCCAAAACCTGTAAGTCATTTGCCATCCTTTGGTGTCCCAGCATCTTGTGTTGGTAGTTGTTGGTCAATAAAAGCTTAGGTTCTGCAGGATGAAGTTTAGGCCATTCACGCTGTGGAAACTCCACGTCCCTGAGAGGCTTGGGAGAAGCTGTGGCTCATTCTCACCTCATAAATGGCATTTGTAGGGCTTAAAATCTGTTTGTTTGTGTGTTTGTGCTCAATGAATGTTCTTTTCCCATCAGATGCAGAATTATGCTGCTGGGCAGGGCTGAAAATTGGTCCCTTTTTAATTGGGTTAGAAAAGCAACAAATTGTGTTGGTCTTCCAGATGTTCTCCTTGGAAAGAGAAATAAAACATTTGTTAAAATCAAATTCCTTCCCCCCCCACAAGCTTAGATATTTTTAAGTCCTTCAAGGATGTTCTTGAGATGGTGGTGAGAGGTGCTGCAAGGAAGGCCCAGACTTGATGGGATGTGGTGCTGGGGTGTGATGGGTGCAGGCACTGCTGTCACTGGGAGGGGGGTGGTTGCAGCAGCCTGCTGCTGCTGCTCTGGGTGATGGGACTCCATAAACCATCCATTGCAACCAGAAAAAAGGTGACTGAGGCAACTCCATGGTGAGCTCTCCAGCCTGCCCTGCCTCCAGGCCACCCTGGCTCATGCAAACAGCTTGAAGAACTCAGGAGTCTCTGATCATATCTTCCAGCTAGCTGACCTCAGTGTTGGAAGGTGCAGAGCCTTCTCTGAGCTGGCTCAGACTCCTGGGGACTGCTTTTGTGCCTTGGTGGTCCCTTGTGCCACCCGGGGAGCATGATGGGGCTGAGGAGCATCCAGGGAAAAGGTGCAGGGAGTAAATCAAGAGTCAGCATTGCTCAGCTCCCTTTGACTTTCAGGTGCCCAGGCCAAAACAAGCTTCTCTGCAGCAACAGGGTGCATGAAGAAGAGTGTGGCCAGCAGTTTAAGGGAGGTTCTGCCCCAGTGAGGCCCCATGTGGAGAACTGTGTCCAGTTTTGTGCTCTCCAGTTCCAGAGAGACTGGAGAGAGCCCAGCAGGGGCTCTGAAGATGCTGGGGGGACTGGAGCATCTCTATGAGGAGGAAAGGCTGAGAGACCTGGGGCTGTCTATTCTGGACAAGAGCAGCCTGAGAGGGGATCTGCTCAATGCTCAGCAAAAGATAAAGGGTGAAGGGCAGGATGATGGGGCCAGGCTCTTTCCAGTGATGCCCAGTGATGGGGCAAGGGGCAACGGGCACAGACTGGAACCCAGGAAGTTCCATCTGAACACTAAGAGAAACTGCTTTGCTGTGAGGGTGCTGGAACCCTGGAGCAGGCTGCTCAGAGAGGTTGTGAAGTCTCCTTCTCTGGAGAGGTGGAGAGGTTCCAAACCTGCCTGGATACTGCTATCCTGGGCAAGCTGCTGCAGGTGACCCTGCTTTAGCAGGGCGGTTGGACTAGATGCCCTCCAGAGATCCCTGCCAACGCCACCATGCTGGGATTTTTCTCACCCATCAAACCCTAGAAAGGATCAAAACTTCCCACACAGTGGCTGGACTGAGCCCTGTGGAGGTTTTCCAGCATCCCTGGGAGCAGCCCTGCCCGGGGGTGTGATTCTGCTTGCTCATGCTCCCGCTGAGCGGAAAAAGAAGCTTTACAAGAAAGCCCTGCCTCAGCAAGAGCTGGGTTTTTTTGACTGTTTTTTTTTTTCTCCTCTCAGTTCTTTGCATTTGTGGCATTTTTGTCAAAAGGAAAAAAAAAAGAAGAAAAGAAGGGGGGGATGGAGGGGGGAAAGATAAGGCTGGCTGTCGGAAGGAAGATGTGTTCAAGGAACTATTTTCTGCTTGTCAGTTTTTGCCTTGGATTTCACAATCCTCATGAACTTCTTGTGCTGCTGGGGCACAAGACCTCAGTGGCTCTCAGTGTTACCAAGCTCCATGCCTCTATCCCACGGTTCCTGGATGGAGAAAATTATGGGGAGACCTTTCCTCTGGTTGGCTGCCTGGGGGAGGGGGGGAAAAACAAACCATGAAGTGTGTGAGGGTGGATGAAGCAGCCAAAATGCTCACCTCACTCCAGGATGGGTTGGGAGGAGCAGTGTTGTGTGGGCTAGAGGCTGGTATGAAGTGTGCCAAGGGACCTAGATGTGAGAGCATTGTGTTCTTGCAAGCAAAGTGTTTCCTCCCTGGTCCCAGCCAAGGGGCTGAAGATCTGGAGAGCTTGACTCTGGGTAGGCAACATGTGCAGGCCCTGGGAGATGTTGCCTGCTTTGCGAAGGTGAGGAGGATGAGGAAAAATCCCCTGGGACAAACTTTAGGGAGGGAAAGCCCCTCCCCTCAATGGGATGCTCTGTTTGTTGTGATGGTTGAGGAGGAGGCACATTTGTAGCCTATGAGGAGTGATGGACTGACTACCATCCCAGGGAGGTGGCTGAATCCCTGTCCTTGGAGGTTTAAAAGAAGCAGAGATGTGGTGCTGAGGGACAAGGTTTAGCACCAGACCTGGTAGAGATAGAGAATGGTTGGACTCAATGATCTTAGAGTCATCTCAGATAGAAAAGCATGTTGAGATTCTATCTCCTTCTAGGGCTGAGAGGTTCGATATTCTTAGTACGATCACATCTTCAAAGACTCCTCCACTTCTCTTCCAAGGCAGCAGAACCCTCTGCTATTTCTGAGTACATCCTTAACTGGTGTCTTAGAAGGCACCTGAGTCTTGCCATTCCAAGGAAGGGTGATGAGCAGCATCCCCTTCCATCCTCATCCTAGGCAAAGGTGAAAACGATCCCCTTCCATGGGGGATGGGGGAGGTTTGGGAGGATTCTGCCCTGTGCTTGCAGAGAAGCCAGCTGGGAGTGAGCCCTGGATGAGGGGAACAACTCTGTAGTAGCTCATGGCTCATGTAGTAGCTCATAGCTTGGCTTCTGAGAAAGAAGGAAGGCTGTTCAGATGCACACCCACCCCATCACGTGGAGGCAGGGGAAGTTGGACACCAGCGCTGGGGCAGAGGTGATGCTGCCTCTTGCACTGGCTGCTGGGCAGCTCTGGATCAGCTGTGCCAAAGGGACTCCTCCTCCTCCTCCTCCTCCCAAAAAAGCCGAGGGCTGTGTGGCCAGGGAGTCCACCAGCAGCCCGGGTTATCCAGCAGCAGGTTTTCTGCCTCAAAACTGTCCCAGGGTTTGGTGGGACTGCAAGGATGAGCAGGGATGGGCAATGTTGAGTGCAAACCCATGCTGACATGAATATCTGGCTCAGTGTGGGCTCTTGGAGATGGCTGCTTCTTCAGGAGGGATCAGCTGCAGCTTTCAGCTTCCTGTGCAGTGATGAGAGGGAGCGATGGGTCTCACCAGAGCCTGCACAACTCTCCCATGATCTATCTTCCCAGCACATATGGAATTATTTATCCTGGTTTCTAGGTCTCCATGCTTTCAAAGAGGTGGGTGCTACTCAGAGTGCTGAGCATCCAGGTCAGAAGAGGAGAAGCACCAAAGTGTGTTGCAGCTGAGCTTCCAGAAAGCCCTGACTCCTTTTGCTGCAAAACTCACTAGTTTATGGTTAACATGATCTCTCTGCCTTGTTATGCTTTGAAGAATGCAGGACAGCCTGTGTTGTTCCTGGCAGTCCTACCTCTTTGACACGGGCATCTTGTTGTGCCCTCCCTGGAGTGGGAAGGGGCTGGAGAGGCTGCTGGAGATGAGGAAGGGAAGAGAGTTGTACCATTTTTTGGACTTTGTCCTTACTTTCTCCCCCACCAGCATCTCTCCCTTCGAGGGAACGGAGTGGTTTTGGCATTGCTTGGGAACTAGGGCTGATGGCTCAGGAGAACTTCTGAAGCAAGGATGTGGCTCAAGGTCCCTGGATGCTGTCTCCCTGAGCTGGTTTGATTCATGTCATCACCCCTTTCCTGACCCACTGGGAAACAGGAAATCTCTTGGAAAGTCTCCCAGGTCCTGTCCTTCCTGGCAGCTGAATATCAGCCCTTCTGCCTTCTCCTGACAGGGCAAGGATCTGTGCTCTCATTCCACTCCAGGATGGTGGGAAGTCCTTTGGAGGAGGGAGACACAAGTGTTACTGGTGTGGCCAGGTGCCCATCCTCACTTCTCTGCCTCTCTCCTTGCAGGCTGCAGCATTTTAAGGAGTGCATCAAGTTCATCCACGAGTGTCGGCTCGGTGGGGGAGGCTGCCTCGTCCATTGGTAGGAGCTGCTGTCACCACCCTGTGTCTCTTGGTTCCCCTCTGGGATGGGGGGATTGGCTCCAAAAAAGTGTCCTTGGCCCTGCCAAGATCCATGGGAATGGGTGGTCTGTGCACTGAAAACTTGGAACATCCAGGGGGGTGGGACAGGGGAAAGCCACCTGCCTGGGGCTACTAGTGGTGACCTATGGCCATGTAGCTCCTTATGCCCAGCCAGTCCATGGCTGGTGAATCCCACTAGCACCTGAGTGAGAGGGAGTGCCTGTGGAATCATGAATCATAGAATTGTTTGGGTTGGAAGACCTTCAAGATCATCAGGTCAAACCATTCACCCAGCACTGCCAGGTCACCACTAAATCATGTCCCTCAGCACCACATCTCCATGGCTTTTCAGTCTCCCCAGGGATGGAGACTACACCACTGCACTGCCCTGGGCAGCGAGGGCCAGTGTCTGACAACTCTCTCAGGGAAGAAATTGTTCCTCATGTCCAACCTAAACCACTCCTGGTGCAACTTAAGGCCGTTTCCTCTTGCCCTATCACTTGTTCCTTGGAAGAAATATTGACCCCTACCTGGCTCCACCCTCCTTTCAGGGAGTTGGGAAGAGCCAAAAGGTGTCCCCTCAGCCTCCTTTTCTCCAGGCTGAACAACCCCAGTTCCCTCAGCCACTCCTCATGAGCTGCATCCCACGGGTGTCCCTTGCAGTGAGGTCTCACCAGCCTCCACAGTGGGAATACCTGTCCCTGAGACTGCTCTTTCCCACCATGCCAGCCTGGCTGGGGTCTCACGCAGCACCACCATCCTGGTGGCTTACCTCATGACGGTGACAGAGCTCAGCTGGGAGAGCTGCCTGGCTGCCACCAAGGCTGTGCGCTCCTACATCAGCCCCAACTTTGGCTTCCAGCAGCAGCTGCAGGAGTATGAGGTGACCTTGCTGCAGGAGGTACATCCCACGTAGACATACCCTTAGAGATGTGTGTGTGGTGGTGGTGGGGGTGGTTGGGGGTTGCAAGCATGCACAGCTCTTTTGCATGCAGCTCTCTGCAGGGACCAGCTGCTCGCCTGAGGTGGCTTTGTGCAGGCTATTTATTGCCTGGGGATTTTGGGGTTTGCATGCCAAAAAAAAAAAAAAAAACACAAAAACTAAACCAAACCAAACCAAATAGTTAAAGAAAAAAAAAAAGTGCCTGGATAATCTGAGGCTGCTCTTAAAAGAAGCTCTTTAAAGCCCCAGCACTTCACTTGAGAGCTCAGTTAGGACGTAGCAGGAGGGATGGGTGAGTAGTAGGTGCTCCAGAAGCCTCAGGGAGGGTGTTAGGATGGCTCCAGGGAATGCAGTGGGAGCTGGAGGTGAAAAGTGTGAGAGGAAAAAGAGGAAAGCTTTTAGGAGAGGTCTCTAGATGTCTGGGCATGCCTGGATCCAGCTGGGCTTGCTCTGACATCAAGTCATCACAGAATGATAGAATGGCTTGTGTTGGAAGGTACCTTAAAGATCCTCTATTTCCAATCCTCCTGCCATGAGCAGGGACACCTCCTACTAGACCAGGTTGCTCAACACCTCATCCAGCCTTGTCTTAAACACATTCAGGGATGAGACATCCACAGCTTCTTTGGGGAACCCATTCCAGTGTTTTACCATCCTCATAGTAACCTACTTCTAATGTCCCATCTAAACCTGCCCTGCTCCAATTTAAAACCACCACCTGCCATCCTATCACCACATGCCCTTATAAAAGCCCCTCTCCAGCTCTCCTGTAGGTACTCTCCCTTCAGGTACTGGAAGTCCACTATAAGATCTCTCCAGAGCCTTCTCTTCTCCTGGCTAAACAGACCCAACTCCTTCAGGCAGTCCTCAGGCTCTTACCACCTTTGTAGCTCTCCTCTGGATCCTCTCCAGCAGATCCATGTCCTTCTTGTGCTGGGGGCTTCAGAGCTGGACAGAGTACTCCAGATGAGGTTTCACAAGAGCAGAGGGTCAGAATCACCTCCCTTGACCTGTTGCCCACACTTCTTTTGATGTAGCCCAAGACACAGTTGGCTTTTTGGGCTGCCAGTGCACATTGCTGGCCCGTGTCAAGCACCTCATCAAACAGCATCTCCCTTCTCTGCAGGGCTGCCCACCTCAGCCTAGAGGTAGGCAGAAGACAGAAGCAAGTGTTGATGGAGAAATTCTCCTCTTTCCTCCTCCAAACAATGCAGAGCAGCAGGTCTTAGGAGAGCAGAAGTCCAGACTGGGTGGGTTCCCATCCTGTACCAAGAAGGGATGATGTAGCTGAGCTGGATGTTGGCAGCTGGGAGTGACAGCAGCATGTTGAACAGGAAGAGGAATGTTGCAGAGGTCAGAGCTGCACTTTTGACCCAGAAAGCCTTTGAAAGCAAAGGCAGAGGCCTTTAAAAGCACAGCTCCCACCCAGGTCCCAGCTGCTCGCCAGCCTCCCATGTTGGACCCTGCTCCTTCACCCAGCCCTGGGGTCTGCAGCAAAGGATCAGGATCTGAAACTGTCCCAGAAGGCCACATGGAGCAGCTGGACCTCTGCCAGAAAAGCCTAACCCACAACTCAAGGTGTACAAGGCATCTTGCAGCCCATGTCATCCCTAAACTTGGTCCTGTCCCTGGAGGTGAAGCCCCCAAATGAAGCTCCTCCAATCAACTGCAGCCACGAGCATCTTGACACAACCCCATGGCGAATGGTGTCAGGGACCTGGTGGTCCCTCTGGCTGTGCTGAGCCCTTCAAGAGGATTTCTTTACTCCCAGAAAAGAGACAGGGACAGCATGTGATGTTGACCCAAACGTCAGCCCCTTCCCCATCACTCAGTTCCCTTCTCTGGCTGCTGGAGGGACAGGCAAGTGCTGTCACATGAAGGATCAGCCCTGCCCCGTTAGCAAAAAGAGCCACAGAGGAGTGAAAAGTAGTCCAAGGGATTACAAAACACCCACAGTGCTGGAGATTCCCTGAGGGACTTCCCCTGGCCAGGGCAGCTCTCCCCAGCCCTTCCCACGCTCTGGCTGTGTCCCAGCACAGCCTCTGATGTGGGGTTTGCTGTGTGCCCCTGCTCCACTGGAGACATTCCTCCTGCCCTACAATACCCAGGTTGGGATCAGCAGGCACCAAACTTTCCTCTCTTTCCCTTAGATGCTTTTTCATCACCTCAAATTTCTCTGAGGGCTTTGCAAAGCATTTTCCTGAACATAGCCAAAGCAGAGCCAAGGGCGGAGGCACTTGGCTGTGTTTGTCTGAGCCTGGGGATTTGGGAAGAGCTGCCTTTTCCTTCAACCATTCCTGTGTTCCCTGCTGTGATATGGGGAGGGAAGCTGTAGATGGACATGGGTGGAAGGCTGCTTCCACAGCACCAGTGGCCAAGGCTGGGTGCTGCAAGCAGGGACTGCTCTGCCATTACTCACCTGCAGCTGCTTTTGAAGAGGAGCCAGGATGGATGCTCCAACCCTACTGATGATGTCCTGCTGCCTGCCCACCCCTGTGCCCTCCACCTTTGCAAGAGGAAGGGATCTGTGGGCAGCTGAAGTGGATGGCTGCAGGTCCCATAGGGTGGTGGACACCATGGTCGTGTATCTGTGTGACCAGAAGCCCACAGGACACGATGCCATGTGATTCTTGCACCTTGCTTCAAAGAAGCAAAGATGATTTAGAATCATCTAATCCATGTCCCACTGCAGTCAGGTGAAGAGAGCAGGTTGCTCAGAGCCCCAGACAACCTGACCTGGAATGTTCTCAGGGATGGGGCATCTCCCACCTCTTTGGGCAACTTGGGCTTGTGTCTGACCACCCTCAGTGTAAACAGTTTGTTCCTTTTATCAGCAGGTGGTTTGCTTACCCTGGCTGTGGCAGGTCACACCTTGTTTCCCTTTGTGGCTTTGGGGTGGATGTGTGTAAGGAGGGTACAGGATCAAGGGTATCATGACCTGAGCTTCAGTTTTTGCTGAGGATAGAAAAGAGGTTAAATTTGCTCATTTGGCCAAGCTGTTGTCCTGGCAGCCAGCAGCTGTTTGGGAGCAGACACAGATAAGGGCTGGGCAGGATGCTCATGAGGAAAAGTTTCATTGCTTTTTGGTGAAAATCTGTGGGGAGCAGGTTGGATGTCCTCCCTAGGGCTGTAGGAGAGCATCCCTTGGTTTCTTTGATTCTGCAGCTGGGACTTCAGATGGGATCCCAGGAAGCAGAAATGGGGAAGGTGCTCTCCAGGGCTGCCCAGCTGTCCCTAACCCCGTGTGGGTTTGAGCTGGCTAATGGTTCTTATCTGGGCTAGAAGGATAAAGAGGGAGGGAAGGGACCAAGAGCAGTGGTAGATGATGGGCAAGGCTAGAAAAGGAAGTCAGTGAGTGCAGAGAAGGCAGCATGGATGTGTGAGAGAGAGCCCACAGATGGGCATTCAGGTGATGGATCTGTCACCCCATGGTGCTGGCACACCACGGCCACGCTGCCTTCCCCTTCCCAGTGCCATTCCAGATGGGATGGATGCTCCTGGCCCCATGAAAAAGGAGGAGGAGGGCAATGGGTTAGTGGTCAGTGCTGGAGGAAATGGGTTGTAAGCACTTCTTGCTCTGGCTTTAAAGGGAAATGCCTGGCAGTAGCAGTTGGGTGCTTCCCCCGGGCTCCTGCCAGCTCCTTTCTTCCTTTGCTGGATGGTGGGAACCAGGCCCAAGGCTGGGGACTGGGTGCTGAGCTGTGGTGGGTGCTGAACTTCAGTGGATGTCAAGCCTTGGTGGGTGTTGTTGGCCAGGCTGATCTCCTCATGAAGTTTCATCCCTCTGGATGGCTTGCATGGGAGGGATGTTTTCCCCAGGAACAGCTGGCATCGATGTTTGCCTCAAATCCTCTCCCAAATTCTGTCCCAATTCCTTTGGGACTCATTTCCCAGGAATTATATCCTAGCAAGAAAATCAGACTGGACTGTCAGGGTGCACTCCAAACAAAGAATGCAGACAGAGAGCACACAGCAGCCATGGTGAGTCCCACTGTCTGAAAGAGGGGATTTGGGAAATTCAAATATTCCCATTGGAAATTCCCTCTGCCAGAGCTGACTTCCCCCTGTTGCAGGAGGGAGGGATGATGCTAGGGTCACTCTCAGACATTCTTCTCTTGCAGATCCCTGTGCCTGCAGCATCCCCAGCACAATGGGGCTGAGCTGCCCATCCCACTCTCCTGCATCCTGCTCCTTTGCCATGAGCTTGGTGGCTCCCAGGCGTGGGGTGCTGCCATGGCACCCCCGGGCAGCTGGAGCTGTTGCAGGGGCACCTCACCATCTCCCTCTGGTTTCCACAGCTGCATTCCACACCTGTTTCAGTGCTGCCCCATGCCAAGGCTCTGATGACTGGTCCCTGTCTGGATCCTTTGCACCAGCAAGTGCTCCTTATCCTTTTTGTAAGGAGTTTGGTATTGCTGGGCGTGCTCCTACCACTCATCCCAATAAATTTTGCTTGCTGGAGCAGCTGGTTCCCAGTTACTTACAGGCTGCCCAGAGAAGTGTTAGGTGCCCTGTTCTTGGAATAATTCCAAACTGGGTTGTTTGGGGCTGTGAGCAACTTGATCTAGTTGCAGATGTCCCTGCTGACTGCTTTGGGGTTGGAGTAGGTGATCTTTAAAGGTCCCTTCTAACCCAAACCAGTCTCTGATTCTATAGTTAGGAAGATGCCAAATCCCTGCCTGCTTCCCTTGAGCACTGGGCAACTGGCACAGCAGGTCCTGGCCAAGCTGCCCATCCTGCCCAAGCTGTTGTGTGTTGCAGTCTGGGCCCTTCTGGTCATTTCTCATCCCAGCAGTAATGGGAAGCATTTCTACGGATCATCTCTTGCTTCCCAGACACCTCCAGACCTCAGCCTGCTGCCAGCTGGCCCCTGGCCACCCACAAGCTCCTGCCACTGAATCATCCTTTGCATCTGGCTGCAGTGATGGAGGGGGATGAGAGGAACCCCCCCCCCCCCCCAACCCCAACCACAAGAAGTCCTGCAAGCTAACCTCCATCAACATGCAAGATCTGACCTGTGGCAGTGAGTGCAGCCTGTCCCCACACTGCCACAGCGAGGGGAAAGTGTGGGGAAGCTTTTCTGATGGGAACTGGGGCACATGAGGAACAGCAGCAGCTCCTTGGCAATGACAAGTAAACAAAGCTGCCGTGGTAGCTGCAGCCGGTGTGAGAAGCTGAGCATGCTGCCAGCCCTCTGGGTCCATCTGGAACAGGATGGAGGTGTGGGGAGGGCTTGCTTGAGGCAGGCAACTGTCATATCTCTCAGGTTGCATGTGAGCTCCTGTGAAACTGTGACCTTTGTGCTTGCTGGCTGTGGCTGTGACGCAGCAGGCATTGCCCTTGCTGAACTCACTGCTTTATGCCAAAGCTGAGGGTGTCTCAGCTCCTGCTGATCCCAGCAACCTCTTTTGGCTTTGTCCTGGCAGTACCGCGCCTGGATCCGCCGTGACTATGGCAGGAACCCATTCAAGGACCAGGAGGAGCTGCAGTGCTTGCTGGCTGGACAGGAGCAGAGGCAGAAGGAGCAGCAGCTGGGGAGCAGGGATTGGTCCTGGCACCACTCCCCAGCTCCCACCTACCCACTCCCCTACCACGCAGGTGGCACCGCCAGAAGCAGATGGATGAACAGATAAGCAGCTGCCTTCTCGCAGGCAGCCGTTGGCCCTGGGGCTTGGAAAGCTCAATCTTCCCTTTGCCAACTGCCCCTGGGGGGGTCATGTTTAGGGCAGCAAACTGCCAGTGCCAGCCTCGGCTGGGAGCTTGAGGGTTGGGACAGGGGGATGAGGGCTTGCAGACCCTCCTCTTGGCTGCTAGCTCTCTGTGTATCTCTGGGTGAGATGGTTAATAGATGAGAACGTCTTGCTCTGTCCTGTTTCTCCATTCTGCAGTGGGTCATGGGCACTTTTCCACCACACAAAGCAGCAGTCAGCCCATCGCTCTCTCCAACAGCACAATACCTGGGCACTCCTCTGGCAGGACATGGGAATGACAAAGAAGACCTTGGAAAGCCAAAGCAGTTTAAAATGGGAAGAGGCCACCTTGGCAGTGAAGCTAGAGACTGATGCAGTCTGCCTCAAGAGGGAGGGACAGGTCTTGAGGTTGTGGGAGTGCTGCTGAGTCCCAGTATCACCCTATGGGATGGGGACTTCAGATGTCCTTCATCATGCTTGGACTTTCCTGGTCCAGCCTGTCCTGGATAGATGTCTCTTTGGTGTTTTTCTTAGCCCACCATCCCCAGGGAGGGGGGAAATCCAGCAAGGCCAGAGCCTGTCCATCCCCACCACCTTCATCCCAGGAGCCAGAGCAGTTTTGGGTTTCCCCTGCTGTCCTGGTTGCAGAAGAAGCCAATTGCTTGACTGGACTGAGCTGACCCACAGACCAATTTAACACTGTTCCTCTCCAACAGCCTTTCTAATACTGAAAGAGCACCACCATGCTCCTTTTTTTTCATCCCAAACTCATAGAATCATAGAATGCACTGGGTTTGAAGGGACCTTTAAAGGTCATCTAGTCCAACTCCCCTGCAGCCAGCAGGGGCATCCCCAACTAGATCAGAGTTCTGCCAAGCTGACACACTGTGTTTCAAAAGTGGGGATTCACCATCTTCCTTTGCTAGGAGTCCCAACATCCATCCAACAAGGTGGGTCCCAACCCACCAGCATGACAATTCTCCATTTAAACCTTCAGCTCTTCCACTCTAACTTGGCTTTTTACCATCAATATCTTGGCTTGGCTTCTCTCAAATAGCCATTCTGCAATCCCTCCTGAAAAATATAAAAATGCACTTAAAGTATTTCCAGGAATTCCCTTCTTGAGCCCTTCTGGATACTGGGAGGGTAGCAGTGCTTGGGGTGATTCACCTAGCTCCTAATAAAGAGGAGAGTGATTAATCCCAGGAGGATGGCTGGTCCTGATTTGTGGAACTCCTGGGGGGAATGGGGGGATGGACTGACCTGACTGCTCTGCTTCCAGGTCCTGTTTCCTATTTTATGGATGAGAAACACCAGAAAGATGACGTTTTAAAGACTCAAAGCTTAGCTACAATGCATAGGAAAAAAAAAAATGGAGGCTTCTCCTTGTCTTGGCTGTTTATGCCACAGTTGGTGCCTGTAGCACCCTTTGCCCTGAGCAAATAAAGGGATCAAAGACTATAAATACTGTTGGTGGACTGGGCTGGAGGGAAGTGGAGCAAACTGGGTCAATACTGGGATTTAATACTTCCATTACTGTTTTAGGAAGCAGAACAATGGAACTTGTGTACAGGAGAAAAAAAGAGAAGAAAGTTGGTTTCTGGTGTTAATAGGAAGTCATTGAAGATCTGTGATAAGCAGAGATTAGAGGTGCAGTAGGTGTGATAACCTTTGTGGAGTGCTGCCATCCCATCCCTTGCACCAGCACAGGTGGCCATGTCCCTTCCCATCCCTCAAAATGGTCATCCCAGGACTCAAATATTCCCAAAACAGCCAAAACAGCTCTTATCCCTGAAAAAATCCCAACCCTCTTGATTTGGGGAATCACAAGGAACGCTCCTTATAATCTGCAGCAATCACCCATGCCTGGCATCACAACAACCACTGCCCAAATAATATGTCCTAAGCCCAATTCCTCCCAAATTTGAGGCATGTCCCAGGTGAATATATTCATTTTTCTGCTCTCTTGTACACCAGTGGGACCTGTGGTGCTTTAGGACTTTTGGGTGTGTGAAGACAATCCTTGAAGCAGGTACAAACTGGTCTGATTTCACCTTCTTTCTACACCAGAAGAGCTCCACATGCTTCACTGCTCAGCTTGTCCATACCACATCAGCCTTCTCGACAGCCCAGTGCCTGCAGCAAAAGGGAAAATCACTCTGCTCAAGAGTGAATGAGCTTCCCAGGGTGTTGCTCTTGCACAGGGAATTGGTTTGCAAGAAATTCCCCTCCCTGCTGCCTGCCCCAGGGTGTGTTTCATTTTTCCTTGCCAGCCACTGGCAGGGCTGTGGAGCTTCTCTCTCTGTTTGGTGACAAGACACTGGAACAGGCTATCCAGAGAGGTTGTGGAGTTTCCTTCACTGGAGACATTCAAAACCCACTGGGATGTGTTCCTGTGTGACCTGCTCTAGGTGGTTCTACTCTAGGAGGTAGGTTTGACTAGATGATCTTTCAAGATCCCTTCCAACTGCTAACATTCTGTGATTCTGTGTGATTTGGCACCATGAGAGGTTGAAAACCCATTTTAAAGGGAGTTATTATTATTTTATCCTCCTCCCACTGGGATCTAGTCCCCCCAGAGAACTGGGAATTTGTCTTTCCAGCATGTCCATGAGGAGCCAAAACGAAACTAGAGGTGGTAGAAGCAGGGTCTCTATTAATTTCCAGCTCACTGGGCTCCAGAGGGGAGCTCCATTATATGAAGCCTCTTTCAAATAAGCTTAAATTTCCAGAATCTTTACTAAAGAACCATTTTTTTTTACTGGGATGGTGCAGAAAGGTAGGAGCAGTGTCACAGGGGGATGATGATGCAAGACCCCTCTGCAAAGCTTCATTCTTTTCTCCTTAAAAGCCAGAAATAACCCTTCTAACCATTTCTGATGGTTTTGGCTCTCCCTGGAATCTCATGAGGGAGATCTGATTGGGATCAGCAGAGTGTTTCAAAACAAGGTCTGTTCCAGCCGGTGTTTATGGGATGTGACAGCCGAGGTTGTGCACCTTAGCTCGGGAGGTTTATTCCACCATCTGTGCAGCTCCATACATTTCCCATTTCTCCACATTACCCACGCGGGAGTCGTCGTGGTTTTCTTCCAAGAGATGTGTGTGCAGTCGGGTAAGCCCAGACCCCCCCCCATCCCCAAGGCAGGCTGCAGATGGGCTTGTGCCCTCTGCTATGAGCAGCAGCCACAGCCGGGGCTGGCTGGGCTGGGGCTGCTGGGCATGACCAGGGCACTGTTTCCAGCTGGGGGACAGCGGGAATGGCCAAGGGCAGTGAAGGAGGGACGGATCCAGCACCTGGGGTATATCCAAGAGCGGACTAGGAACTGTCCTGGGATGGACTGGTCTGGAACTGGGGAGAGTGGTCTAGGACTAGGGAGACCGATATAGGACTTGAGATGGAATGGTCTGGGGCTGGGCAGACTGGTCTGGAACTGGGGAGGGACCAGTCTGGGACTGGAGACTGAGAACTGAGGAGGTATTGACCGAGACTGGGGAAACTGATCTGAGGCTGGAAAGGGACTGATCGGAGACTGGGGAGACCAACCTGGGACTGGAGGGACTGGCTGGCTGGAGGACGGATCTGTCTGGGATATGGGAGATCGATGTGGGTTTAGGGATGGACTGATCCCCGGGGAAAGACTGATTTGGGACTGGGAAGGAACCGAAACGGGATGAGGGAGACTGGTTTGGTACTTGGGGATGGATTGATATTGGACTAGGAAGATTGGTGTGGGACTAGGCAGCAGCTAGTCAGGACTAAGGAGACTGGGAACTGCAGAGACTACTGGGGGACTGTGGATAAGTCTGGGACTGGACGGACTGGCCCGGGACTCGGGAGGGACCGATCTCGGCGAGGCTGAGCTCAACCCGAACCGGACCCACGCGGGGCAGCAGACAGAAATGACGCAGAGCAGCACCGGAACCTCACCGCGCGCTGGGCGCAGAGGGTCGGGGCGGTTTCCACCCGGCCCGGTCCCGCCCTCCCTCTGCCTACTCCCTGTTCTGGCCCCGCCCCCTCCCGGTCAGCTGATTTCTGGGAAACGCACGCCCTTCACAGAAAGCGGCTTCAGCCCCGCGCACCGCGCTCGGCGCCTTCTCATTCGGCCGCCGGAGACAGTGACGTATCCCCATCAGGCGGGGCGTGCCAGAGCCGCAGCGAGGTATTGGCGGGGCGGTGCGGGGGCGTGGCGCTGCTGGGCCCGCCCCTCTGGCGGCTTTAAAAGACAAGTCCAAGGCGGGGCGTCCCGGACCTCGGCGCGGAGCGGAGGAGAGGGGAGGTGTTGGCAGGTGGGTGCAGGGTAGCGGCGTCCTGGGGTGAAGGATGAAGGGGCTTGTGGGGTGCTGGGGATGTAGCATGGACCTAACATGCCCCTCGCGGCCTGGGGTCACGGGAGGTGCTGCCAGCACTGCTCCTGGTCAGGGGGTGGGTTGGAAGAACTTGATGGTGGTGGCTGGAAGTTGGACTTGGTGATGGGCCGTGGGGTGGTGCTGACTCTACCGGCCAACTTTTCTGGCTGCTTGTACCTCCTAGCATGAGGTTGGTTCAGGGCTTGCTGCCTGGGGAGGAACTCCTTGGCCAGGTTCTGGGTATGCTGGCTCATGGTGATTGGAATCAATGATTTCAGAGGTCTTCTCCAACTGAAACAATTCTGTGATTCTGTGACTCAGTTTTGCTGGTGGCTTGCCCAGCTTTCTGTGGAGGGGAAGCAACTCTGGCCTCTGCCAGTGATAGGAACAAGCTTTTTGGAGAATAGGCTTGTTTAGAACAGAGCCCCATTTCAGCAAGTGTTTCTGAGGCTCTTTGGGCATAACTTGCCCAGACAAGTTGTGCATGTCCTCTCCCTGGAAGGTTCAAGGTCAGGTTGGATGGTACTTTGAGCAAGCTGGTTCTGTTGATGATGCCCTTGCCAGTGGCATGGGGTTGGAACTAGATGATCTTTAAGGTCCCTTCCAAACTAAACCATATCATGATTCTATGAACTTAAGTGTGAGGTATTCAGTGTGGGAACCAGCAGAGAGGCACTGTGTGCCCCTGTACCTCTGAGGATGAGCTCTGGTACATGCTTTGGGCATCCAGCTCTAGATGGGCAGGTGGGGTTCAGAGTGTGCCCTTGGTAGTGTTTTGACTCATGGTGTTAGTTATCATAATCCCTAAAATTGGAGACTGTGCTGCAGATGGGTGTGGAGGTCGATGTGTTTTACTGTGCAGCAGTAAGTCAATGGAAAGGGGGCAGAACTTGGTGTCAGTGAGCTGATGTGAGTCCATGGCAAAACAAGGACTACCAGGACTCTCAGGTTGTGCTGGGATCATCCTCATCTTCTCCCCAAAACCTTCCCATGGGGCAGAAAATTAAAAAAGAATGACGTAGCTCCATAAAATCTGGAGGAGAGCTATGAGCCCAGAAGATCTGGAGGGCTAATCCTGGGGTTGCCAGTCACTTCTGCCAGGCCACTAACTCCTGGAGTACCTTAGGGATCTTGCCATGGAAGTGACAAGGAATGCCAAGAGGGTTGAGCCTGGCATTTTGCTTCCATCTAGGTGGGAGAAGCTTTCTCATGGATCCTTCATGAAGTTGCCAAGTGCTTTTGGCTAAAAATGACCCAAGAATGGCTTGACTTCACCTTATTCCTTCCACACATTGGCCCTCTGTTTGAGAGGGTACACTGTGTGGTCTCCATCCCTGTGGTGGCTCTGGGTTCTGCCTTGAAGCCAAGTGTCATAAACAGACAGTTCCCAGTGAGAGGGGCTACTGGCTCCCCTGAGGCAGACCCTGGTGCCAAGACCAGCCAGGGACAGCACTTGGCTCCCATCTCTTGCAGACACCAATGGGTGTCTGCCATGGGATGACCTCCTCCAGTGTGACTTTGGTTGTGGTGGGGGTGTGCTGGAGGCACTACCAGGGCTCGGATGCCTTGCTCCATGCAGGATGTGTGACCGCAGCGGCGGGCGGCGGCTCCGGCAGTGGCTGATCGAGCAGATCGACAGCGAGCTCTACCCTGGCCTCATCTGGGAGAATGAGGAGAAGAACATGTTCCGTATCCCATGGAAACATGCTGGGAAGCAGGACTACAACCAGGAGGTGGATGCTTCTATCTTCAAGGTAAGGCCAGATTGTTAAAGCCTTTCTTATATAGTTCCTGGGCAATCTGATGCTGCTTCTCCCTTGCTGATGATCTCACTGGTGGGAGATATCCACATTCTCTGTGGGTTTTGCTTCTTTACCCCTTGCAGGAGATGCTTTACCCAACAGTTGGTCTGTTTTGAGGATATTTGTTCCTTCTTGCTGGATGTTGGTACAATTCATCGTGTTTGAATCCTGGTCTGGCATGAGAAGCAGCTGGATGTGCTCCTCTTGACCTGCTCTGTTGCTTATAAGGCTGTTCTTGAGAAGGCTGGATTTGCCAAAAAGGCTTTGCAGGAGGGATTTCACTAAGGGGGAATTCCAGTTCTGGGGAGAATTCCATCCTGAAAAAGGTTTGGCTCTTTCCCAGGAATTCCCTTCCTTGTGTGCATGAGGTCACTTTTGGGGCAGTGACAGCTGCTTTGAAGGCAGTGGGTTATGAAGATGAGATTGAATTCAGCCATCTGCAGTTGGAGAAATCTAGAGTAAATACCTGTCTTTAAAGAACAATGTATGTTTTGCAGCCCCCTTTATTGTTGAAACTTTCTCCCACTGAAGCACAAATGTCATTCTGATCTCAAGAAGAAATCAGCTTTCATTTATTAGTCAGGAAATAGAAAATTAGGTTTGTTTTGACTTCTGATTGAGGTGTTACCAGCTGTTAGGACCTCCACTGCTTCAGCAGTGACTCATCCCCAGCATCTCCTGCTCTGTTGGTACAGAGGTGAAGCCACACCTTATGTCCTTGATTTCTGCTTTGTAAAGCTTGGGTGCTGCAGCCTTCCTGGGTTCATTGCTGGGGCAAGTGATGGTTTTGGCATCTGTCCCCATCTGTGGTGGCCATGAGCATGCCTTTAGGAGCCAAATGAATGAGGTGGTTGAGGGGGTACAAGAGGCAGAGAGTTGAGAACAAGATGCCATGTGCTCTTTGCAGCCCCAGCTCCTTCAGCCCTGGGGTTGAGGGACTTTGCAGAGCTCATGTGGAGGATGATTGTGTCTTTGTGTTGCTTTGTTTTAGGCCTGGGCTGTTTTCAAAGGCAAGTTCAAAGAAGGTGACAAAGCAGAGCCAGCTACGTGGAAGACACGACTGCGCTGTGCTTTGAACAAGAGCCCTGACTTTCAGGAGGTGACAGAAAGGTCCCAGTTGGACATCTCTGAGCCCTACAAGGTCTACAGGATTGTGCCAGAGGAAGAACAGAAATGTGAGTGTCCCCGTTAAGGGACTGACCCCTGGTGCAGGTCTGTCTGTGAGTAACCACAGGCCTGTGCTGCTGACCTACATCTGAGCAGAGCTTCCTGGCCAGGCTCTGCTTTTGTGCCGTGACAAGTTGCTTGTCCTGCTTTGCAAACAATGTCCCCTGTGTCACTGTGGTAACAGGGAGGGGAGAAGGAAGTACAGGCTGTTTTCTACCCCTTTAAACAGCTGCTTAGGAGATGGGAGAGAACTACAGCATGGTCTAAGCTTCTATAAGGAAGTTGTAAGGCTGAATCCAGAATGTAGCTCTACTTGGGGCCTATGTGAATCCCAACTCGTTGTCCTTCCTTTCCTGGGCATGGAGCTGCAATAAATCCCTCCTTTCTTGCCAGCAGTGATTGAGGCAGCAGTAGGTTTGCAGAGAGCAGTTGCTGCTGTGATGTCTGGTCATGCTAAGTATATCACTGCCTGTGGTTAGGTTTGTGTGCCTTTTCCTTTTTTTTTTTTAAAGTCAAAAAGCTTGGAGAAGAAAGCAAACCTTGCTGTCAGGAAATCTGCCTTTAGCCCTCAGGCTCCTCCAGCTTGATTCACACAGGGGCTTGCTGCTGCTATGAAAATGGTACTGCAGGTTCCCACCAGCAAGCATGGCTGAGCCTTGATGTGGCTGGTGAAAAAAGGAGAAGCAGCAGCCCAAGTCTCTGGGGTGCTCAGAAAAACAAACCCCTTCCCCTGTGTTCTATCTCTGTCTGTTAGTAGCTGGAGTTGCGATTTGCCTTGCTGCTGGTTGCCATGCACTGGAGCAATAAGTTGTGAAAAGCAGCTCTGGGTGGAGCTGGGAGGGGCTGTGAGACCTCCTGAGGTGCTGTGCTGTGGTTCTCAGTTTCATAACTTTCACATAATCACCAAATGATGTCTTGGAAATGACTTCAGGGCATCATCTAGCATGACCATGCTGCCACAGCAGGTTGCCAAGGATCACTGTGTCCAGGCAGGTTTGGAATCTCTCCAGAGAAGGAGACTCTACAACCTCTCTGGGCAGCTTACTCCAGCTTCAATACCCTCACAGCAAAGAAGTTTCTCCTCCTGTTCAGATGGTGCTTCCTGGGTTCCAGTTTGTGTCTGTTGCCCCTTGTCCTGTCACTGGGCACCACTGAGCAGAATCTGGCCCCATCCTCTTGCCCCCCCACCCTTTAGCTCTTGCTGAGCATTGAGCAGATCCTCTCTTAGGCTGCTCTTCCCCAGGCTAAACAGTCCCAGGTCTCTCAGCCTTTCCTCCTCACAGAGATGCTCCAGGCCCCTCAGCATCTTCACAGCTGTCACTGGATTCTCTCCAGCAGTTCTTGTCTGTCTTCAACTGAGGAACCCATGGGGTGAAGGGTTTTTAAAACCCAGCAGTGAAACAAGTCATGGCTGGGAGATGTGTGTGTGTGTCCTCACTGCATCCTGGCCTCTCCTTCCAGGCAAAGCTGGCACTGCCAACGGGAGCAGCCTGAGTGATGTCATGGAGATGGACTGCAATTCCTCTGCAATTGACAACCTCATTAAAGAGGTAAGCCCTCGCTGTGGGTGGAGCGATTGTGCTGAGCTGCCCTCCTAAAGTTCCACCTCTAAAGCTTTGGAGATCAGCCTGGTGAGCAATGCTGGGTTTTGCAGCTCTTTCCTGTGATCCACTGTTGGGATGTGCTGGTGATCAATGTCTTACCCTTTTGATGTGCATCTGGGTGGGTGAAACCTTTGAGGGATGGAGGTTGTTCTGCTGCTCTGTTCCCTTTCTTGGTGGCATCATCTTGGGCTGCTTCTGCTTGGTAGCTCTCTAGGGTGTTTTAGTGTACAGCCTGGGGAATGCCAAACTTGCTCTTTCTAACTCCAAACCCTCATTGGTATTCTATTGGCCTTGCTGTTTAGATTGTACCCAAGCACTGCAAGGATCTCTGTACAAGGCAGTGACTGCCCGAGGCATCAAACCTGCTCTGATCTGTGTCTGTTCTTGCACAGCCTCCCTGTGTAGATGAATACCTAGGGATCATCAAGAGAAGCCCCTCACCACCCCAGGAGACCTGCAGAAACCCCCCAATACCTGACTGGTGGGTGCAGGAGCCCAGCCCTGGTACGTAGTCTGCAGTGTTTTGATGGGACCATGGCTTTTATCTGAGACAGAGAAACCTTTCTGTACAGCTGTGGATGATGGACACTGCTTGTACTTTTTCTTCCTTATTCAGAATGCTTAAAGCACTAATTTCTCCCCCTATGCTGGGTATTGGTGAGGTCACACCATTAGTACTGGGTTCAGTTTTGGGGTCCTCACTACAAGAAAAAGATATTGAGATGCAGGAGTGTGTCCAGAGAAGATGAAGGTGAAGCTGGTGAAGGGTTTGGAGAGCAGGTCTTGTGAGGAGCAGCTGAGGGAACTGGGGTTGTTCAGCCTAGAGAAAAGGAGGCTGAGGGGAGACTTTCTGGCTCTCTACAATTCCTTGGAAGGTGGCTGGAGCCAGGTTGGGGTTGGTGTCTTCTCCCTAGTAAGAAGTGATAGGACAAGAAGAAATGGCCTCAAGTTGTACCAGGAGAGGTTTAGGTTGGACATTAGAAGAAACTTCTTCACTAAAATGGTTCTCAAACACTGGACCAGGCTCCCCTTGGAGGTGGTTGATCTCCATCCCAGGTGTTTAAAAGCTGCAGAGATGTGGTGCTGAGGGACATGGTTTAGCACCAGACTTGGTAGAGTTAGGTAGTGGTTGGATTTGTAAAGGTCTTTTCCAACTGAAATTATTCTGTGACTCTATGAATGGTGTGGTTGGTACCAGGCCTAAAGTGTGTATTGCACAGGGTTAAACCCACCTGGGAATATTTTCTGGGATCTTTCTGTAGGAAGTGTGAAGCCTGGTGTGCCTAGGAGAGAAAACTGGGTGCTGATGGAGAGCATTGGGATTTGGGAGCTGGGCATGTAGGCTCAGCTCTGCTTTTTCTCTGCCCACAGCACTGCCCCTGGTGAATGGATACCCCAGCTATGAGCAGCAGCATTCAGGTAAGGCAGGTCCCCTGCTTGGCTTGGACTGTGGCCATCAAAAGTTCCTCTGGGGCTTGGCCTTGTGTGTGTGGTGGCAGAAGGCAGCTCTGACTCTGCTCCTTGCCTTGAGTGAGGCTTTTCTCTGGGTTTGGGAGGTGCTGCACCATCCTGAGGATCCACAATTTGCCTGCTGAGCTGGGATGCATCCTGCTTGGTGGCCTGTGGCCATGGCCCTGGGATGCTGGGATCAGCCATGCCTTTGGGTGCAGGGAGGTCTGCCCACAGCAAGGGACACACAGAGCAAAGGCAGGAGGAAGGGGTTCAGCATCAGGAGATCTTGCTTGCTTCTACCAGATTGAGTTATGCAGGAGATGTCGTCTAGCATGTAGGTGGTCTCCATCATCAAGTGAGACTTGATCTTGGGGAATCTTGCTGCTCTCGTGGAGTTTGGGCACTGCAGTGAGGAGTAGGCAGGGTTTGTCTTCTCCTTATGGGTCATACATGGGACTTGAGCATCTCCCCTATGAGGAGAGAGTGAGATCCCTGGGGCTACTTAGTCTTGAGAAGAGAAAACAGAGGGGATCTCATCAATGTGTATAAATATCTGAGGGCTGGGTGTCAAGTGGAAGGGGCCAGGCTCTTTTGGGTGGTTCACAGTGATAAGACAAGGAACAATGGGCTCAAACTTGAACAGAGAGGATTTCACCTCAACATGGGGAGAAACTTCTTTACAGTAAGGGTGACAGAGCACTGGAACAGGCTGCCCAGGGGGGTCGTGGAGTCTCCTTCTCTAGAGAGTTTCAAACCCCACCTGGATGCGTTCCTGTGCAGACTACTCTAAGTGATCCTGCTCTGGCTGGGGGGTTGGACCTGATGATCTCTCCAGATCCTTTCCAGCCTCTGATACACTGTGATACATGTGCCCATCTCTTCCTAGGCTACTCCCAGATGGTGATCAGCTTCTTCTACGGCGGGAGGCTGGTGGGCCACGTCACCACCTCGTACCCCGAGGGCTGCCGGCTCTCCCTCAGCCAGCCCTCCAGCCACGGTGAGAAGCTCTACGCCGCGGACACCCTGGAGCACGTGCGGTTCCCCTCCGCCGACACCATCCAGAACGACCGCCAGAAGCAGGTCACCAAGAAGCTCTTTGGGCATCTGGAGAGGGGTGTCCTGCTGCACAGCAACAAGCAGGGCATCTTCATCAAGAGGCTGTGCCAGGGCAGGGTCTTCTGGAGTGGGAACACCATGGCCTGCAAGGACAAGCCTAACAAATTGGACCGGGATGAGGTGGTGAAGATATTTGACACCAACTTGTTCTTCAGAGGTTTGTAGGAGCGTTTTCTTCTTTCTTTTCTTCCACTTGGTGGGGTTGAAAGGGTAGAGGCCTTGGCATTGGAGCACTTTGGAATCATCACTGTCCATTACTGATGGAGTGCTCTGGATGAGTAGCTGCTGCTACCAGATCTAGGAAGGCGTAGCGTGGTGGCTCGGTGTCACTTTGCACCTTCCTCCCGGTTGGAGGCTTTGCACAGCAAAACTGGCTTGAGCCCATGGTTTTCTCCCATGGTCCCATAGCTGAGTAGCAAAGACTGAGAGCTTGCAGGCGGCAGCTTCCAACTGTTCTCCTCTCCTTGCAGAGCTGCAGCAGTTCTACAACAACCAGGGCCGCTTCCCGGACAGCAGAGTCATGCTGTGCTTTGGAGAGGAGTTCCCAGACACGGTGCCACTGCGGTGTAAGCTCATCCTGGTCCAGGTATGGAGGGCTGCCCTTTGGAGCTCTGCTGCAGGATCTCCCCTGCTTTGGACAGTTTAGCCCTTTTTTTTTTTTTTTTCCTCTCCACAAGTAGGGCTCTAGCTTTATCCCCCTGAGCTACAGGTGCTTGAATTGGTGGGGTGGCAGATGTGGCATGAGGGACAGCAGTGGGGTTGGGAAACCTTCAGGAGGGTAGAGCAAAAGATGGGATGAGAGGAACAGTCTCTGTGGCTCTGGCCAGAAACTTCTCTGGAGAAGGTGAAGCAGTTCTGGGATCTCAAAGCCTTGGGTCAATGCATTAGGGTGTTTGTGGAGCCTGCACTCACTGTGGGATTCCTGGGGTCAGCAAGGCTGTGGCAGTAGGGACATAGCATGGAGGGCACAGGGAAGATGTTTCAGCCACCCTTCAGCAAGCAGAGACCTAACAAATTTGTGAGGTCCTGGTGCTGATTTTACAAGTTGGGAAGACTTGTCCTATGTCTCCCTGCACAACTTTCTGACCTGGTCACCTCTTCTAGCCTTGGGTATCTGCACCAAAGGATCACTCTGGTTGTTTTGGGACATCCCCCAGCCTGTCTTCAGGTAGCTGTGCTGGAAGGGAAGCTCTTATGGCTGCTTTTCTCTTAGAGGTGGTTGTGCCAAGGTTGTTTGTGAATTTAGACCTGCTGGCCTGACTGGACCTGGTCATTGAGGTCCATTGGATACAATTGTTCTCTCTCCCACCCCATGCCTTGCTGCCTGGCCTGGTGGGGGTGAATGACAGCAGTGGGTGATGCCTGGAAAGGTTCCTCTTCATGAAGACACTGAGTGACTTCTTTTTGTGTAGGTGGAGCAGCTGTATGTCAGGCAGGTGGTGGAAGAGGCTGGGAAGACCTGCAGCAGCAACCCCATGGTCCCTGTAGCTGATGAGACCCAGCATGAGCAGGTGTACAGGATCTTCCAGGACATCTGCACCACACAGCGGCCACTCTTCAGAGAAAACCAACAAATTGCTGTCTGAGCCTCCTTCTCCAGACCTAATGTAGTGGTTTGAGTTGACCTAGACTCAGTTTGGTCCCACTAGTGCCTAAATTCCCTCTTTTGGAAGGTTGGGTTTGGTTTTTTTGTTTCCAGGCCAGAGTCTGTATCAACACAGCAGCAGATATTGCTGTGAGGAAGTAAGTTGGATGCTCAGCATCCATCCTGTGGACACGTCACTGATACAAATGGCTCTCATACCAAGCAGGGTAGTCCTGCTGCTGCTGTATACAGCTCATGGCAGGAGGGTGGTCTCAGTATTGTTGTCTACAGCTGATGGAAGGGGAAAGAAGGAGGGAAGATGAGGGCTGGCTTTGCTTTGCATTGCCTTTGCTGAAGTCCAGTCAAGCAGAACCCAAACCGAACAAGTTCTAAGGACCTGCCCTTGCAGTCTTGCAGCTCAGACCTTGCTGAGAACAGTGATTTGCTAGGAGGTAACTCCTGGAAAAGCCTTAAAATGCTCAAATGTAGGGAATTCTTAAAAGAAATCAACTTCCTCCCCAGAGAGTCCTGATGACAGAAGGTGGGGCCTTCTGAGGAGAACCTCCTCAAATTCCTCTTTATTTTGACTACGAGGTTTCTGTGTTTATCTGTACTACCCAAATAATACTGGAAACCAATGCAGAGAATTATAGATGAAATTGGTGAACTAAGAAGAACTTGAGGATTTTTTTTTTCCCCTAATCAGACATAAAAGGTTCTTATCAGTCTAGAAGATCTGTAATTTTAAAAGCATAGTGTCAATAGGTTGGCTTCACCCTCCCAGATGCACGTGTTGGTGCCTCCCAAGCATGACCAGGCAGCAGCATCCATCTGTGAATCCGGAGCTGCTTGGACAGGGGGCTGGTGCCTTGCAGCTGACAAAACCCACAACTGCACATCTGTCTGTCACTAAGCTGCCTATTTATTATGCCTGAAGGTTTATTAATTCTCTTGTTGGCATATTTTTTTTTTTTTAAATCTTCTCCTGATTAAAAGTGCTATATTTTGTATTTCTCTTGCCATGTGGTTTTTGGTTGCAGTGAGTTGGGGTGGGGTCATAGCTCTGCTGGGCAGAGCCTGGGTGTCTCTCATTTGCTGCTGCCCTGATTATCTTCGAGTTGGATGAGGCTCTAAGCACCCTGATCTAGTTGAAGATGACCCTGCTGACTGTGGGGTAGACTAGATGATCTTGAAAGGTCCCTGCCAGTGCAAACTGTTCTAAGATGCCCTGTGGTGGGGTCTCTTTAAGCCTCTGCTATCACCTCTCTGCTCCATAACTGCTCAGCTTCATTTCTGGGACAGGAGAGACATAAGCCAAGCTGCTGTAATGTTATGGAGGGAGGCAAAGTCTCACTTGCTGGTCCTTAATTCAAGAAAGCATGAAGATGGGTTCCTGCCTGGGTGCTCTTAGCTCTCTGACCTGGGCTGTGGTGTTCCAAGGTTGTGGGATGAAGGGTAGATACAGTCCTGATGTAAGACCTACTGTCATCCCTCTTCCTCCAGTGCCTGCTGGGCACATAGAATTGTTTTGAAGAGACCTTTCAGATAACCAAGTCCAACTATTAACCCAGCATTGCCAGGTCACCACTAAACCATGTCCCTTAGCACAGCAGAGCTGTTCTCCACTGCATTCTTCAGCCACCTTTCTCATAGGACACAGTTCAGTGGAGGTGGGTGACATCTGGGGATAACCAAGGGCAAAAAGAGAGCACCTGCCTTGGTCAGACAAAGTCAGTGTTGCAGCAGGGGAGGCTGAGCAGCTGCACCCTCACTTCAAGCCTGTGTTTGGGACAACAGCTCAAGGGGCTATGAAGGGGTGTGAGGACTGTGTCTGATCTGTCCCCCTGCCCTCTGTTAAGGACAAGTCCTGCTGTGATCTCTGAGGTCCTTTCCGACCCAAACCTTTCTATGGTTGTATGTGATATGGGTTAGCCCTGCCAAGGGGTGCAGGCAGGGATGCACTAACCTTCTTGGTGTGACCTTGGTGCCCATGGTATGATCTATGCACATGTGAAGGGGATTCCTGGAGATCCAGGCAGTTGGAGGCTGGGTGTCCTTTGGAAAGGGTGAGGAGGTGGATACAAAGCTGTCTTCTCTGCTTGGGTCTCAAAGATCAGCCCTTTTTTGCTGCTCTGCTTTTATGAATGACAGACTTGAGGACCCTGAGCTTGGGTGGGTTGACTGCAGCTCATCTCTGATGGAGGTTGTTCTGGCTAAAGGCTTGCCAGCTAATTTGGGGTGAGCAACTCAGCCTTCCCATACATGTCTGCCCAAAATAGCTATGTATGTTCAGCTCTTGTGGGACTTGAAGCTGTCCCTGCTATGTCCCTCCAAGGTAAGCAATTACAGCCTCTGTCCCAAAGAGCTGTAGGTGCACAGTGGGCAACATGCAACTTAGAGCATCTACAAAGTGTTCTGAAATGGGAGACTCAGCTGAGACTTTGTGGAAGCCTTGCATGCTATGTATGCTATGAGCACTCCACTGTGGCTGTTGTTCTCCACGCCTCTGCTACGCTGGTTGGATGTCATAGTCCTGTCTGCACCCTTGTGTATGTCCCTGGCAGGTATTACTGTGCATGGCTTTGGTGCTTGGGAGTGGAGGTGGCTGCAGACCAAGATTTCTGAAGGTGCACCAGGATCCAAAGTGCGATGAGGTCCCCTATGAGATGCTTGGCTGTGGAGATGAGGATTGCACCTGGCAGGTGTGCCATTGGCATTCACCACTGTCCCTTCCTCGCTCCTTCTGAGGGCCATGTCCCCTTCAGGGATGAATCCTGTTCTAGTCTCTGGTGCTCCCTCAGAGGCTGAAGGAGACTCACCTCCCTGCGTGTGAAGTGCCTGGTGGGGAGGAGGTGTGGTGTGTGCTGGAACAACACGTGCCCACTTGTGAAACACGTGGTGGGCTGCAGGCTGGGACACCATAAACACCACTTGTGGCTTCCCCAGCTGTCCTGGGGCAAGTCCTTCCTCAGAAACCATCATCTTGTGCTCCCCTGGAGCCACCTGCTACGTATTCAGGGCTCTTTCAATTTCCACTCCAAGACCGCAGAAGAGCGGTGGGGAGCAGAAGTAGCTTTGGTTGGACACTTTGGTTTATTTTTAGTGTTACCATCGTGTCCTAGAGCCCAGAGCTTGGTTTGGGACCATCCTGTGCCTTGTTCCATAAAAAAACCAACAGAGTAGTTCCTGTCCTGAATGGTTTCCAAGCCTTGCTCAAGAGTGGACAAGTGGTTGGAGTGGAGTAACTTAGAAGGAAACTGCAGGACAGGGTCTTATGGCAGAGGTAGGGTGTAAGAAGGATGATGCAGTGGGATCCTTGTTTTGCTGGGGTCTCAGGTAGGACTTACAGTAGTGTTGGGTTTGTGCTTAATGCTTGGCCCAAGCTGGACCTGCCCATCCTGAAATCCAACACCAGAGAAGCCTCTGAGGCTGATGCTGACTCAGACAAAACCAGGAGCTGGAAGCAGGATTTGAGTTAACTGCTCCGCATTGCACTAGGGGATGTTCTGGCCCAGACTTGTGGTGGGCTTTGCAAAAGCTGGGAGGAATTTCTGCACATCTCATGCTTCTTCCTCAAACCCCAGCTGGAGAGCTGGTGTTGGTGGTGTCTTGGAGCACCCTGACTTCAAGGTAGCACCTGCATCCCTGGCACCCACCATCCCTGCACCTTGCCTGACTCCCAGCAGCTCTGGTGAGCTGCTTCGTGCAGCTGCATCAGGTCTTAGTGGTTTTGGGTGACTGAGGACTCAAATACTTTCGTTGGTTTCTGTTCACTTGGGTTCTCTATGGCCTCACTGAAGTGAAACCTTGGCACCTGGTGCTGGCTCTTCTTCAGCAGTATCTCCTCTCTTGGCAAGACCAAGCATTAGCTCAGTAAGTCAGTCCAAGCACAAGCTTCAGCTGAGGGTCCTGGGCCACTGCAGGTAGCATCCATGGCACAGGCTGCGTGTTCTCCACTGACCAATCCTCCCAGGTGTGGCAGAATCATAGCAGGAATGGGGAGCTCAAAGACTGCCCCCTAAAATGCTTGCTGATCATTCTGCACCTTCAGCATGTGTTTGAGTTGGAGCAGCAATAGCATCAAACTTCTGCCTGATGTGGAAGTATTTCCTTGCTTCCTGGGAAGGCCAACCCATGTACCAGGTTGTGCTGCTCCTCTGGAGAGAGGTGAATCCTTGTGGACATGGGAAGGTGCTACAATCCTGTCTTCAGGAGCAGAAGGGAAGAGTGAAGGTTTCACATGGGAAGGAGAGAGGAGCTTGTTTCCCATGGAGGATGACTCACCTTTGCTTGCAGGAGATACATGATTCTCCTCAAGTGTGTTTGGGAAGCAACAATGTGCTTACCCAATCCTCCTATCAGCCAGCAGAGAAGGGTGGATCAGGGCAGACAGTGTGGAGGAATTTTCTATCAACCTCTTCTCTAAGGTCTTCTAACATAAAGGCATCTTCTCCATGGGGTACACTGGACCACTGGTTCCCAGGTGCCACAGAGGACTTGATAAACACTGTAGCCTTCACCTGATGTTCTGCTCATTGACTTTGGGTGTTATGTGGCTTCAGGAGCAGAAATCAGTGTCTATGAGGACAACCAGCTTCCACCCATTCCTCCTACATGACCAGAATGCACTGTGGGGAGTCACCTGGTGACAAATCTCCTGCACAAAGAACAGGCTGGCTGGACTGGGGAGAAGGAAGGCGAGCATTGGTTCACTTATAGCTCCTGAGATTTTGCTCGTCTCAACCTGGAGAAAGAAGATGGAGATGGCTGCAGAGCTTTTCCATCTCTGGAGACCAAACACTCTATGCAGATGACCACAATTGAGTTGCAGGTCCCAGCTCACAGTTGAGCTGCTCAGAAATACAACATGACCCAGCTACAGCTGCTTCCTCCAACCTGCTGCTGCAGCTTGGCATGGGCCCCACCAGCCCCTCCAGGCGTTATAAAACAAACAGTCACTTTTTATTTCTAGACACCAGGGTTTCCAACTGGTTTCATTGCTCAATGCCCCATTTCAGCACAGCAGCCTGTCCACGATGGGCATCTCTGGGCTCTTCCTGCCAGCATGTTGTAATATGGGAAGCACCTTCCTTTGCATGGTCACCAGCAGCAGGACATCTCCCTGCCCTCAGGAGTGCAGAAGAGCTGCAGGAGGGCCTGTACCTCCCTCTCCAAGGGGTTTGTTCTCACTTGGGTAGTCTTATCACCAAGGAGACCTCAGTGCTGCCTTGTGGAGGAATGGTTGGTCTTGATGGTCTGAAAGGTCTCCCCCAACCAAAACAATTCTATGACTCTGTTCTATGACAACCTACCTGGAGTTGTCTTTAGTGGACCCCAAAGGGCTTACACTGTTGTGTGACTGCTCAGTGCTCAGCCTGGCATTGTGTGGTCCTCCCAGCTCATGCTTGCTTTGGATGGTCATGCTACATGGCTGGTGGGGCTTGATATATGTGTCATAGAATCATAGAATGACAAACCATAGCTCTCATAAAGTCAGACTTGTTTGGGGTATGGGAAGGGAGGTGTGGTCCAAAGGTATCTTGTCAGTTCTGGGCATCTCAGCTCCCTCAGGTCTGGAAGAGAATGGAGAGGAGGTGTTTGGAAGAGCCAAGGGTGAGGAGGCTGAAGTGGGGTCTGAGTCTGGGGAGGCAACCAGCCTGTTGGTTTCCTCAAGCTAGGCTTGGCTGCAGGAAGGTCTCACGCAGAGGAAAGGAGATCCCAAACTCCAGTAAGTATGACAGCCTCTTATTTTTCTGAATGTTTTGGACAGATGACCTCTTCTTCCTGCAAGTCTTTGCTGTAACACCAGATACAAGGTCATGCAAGCAGGCTCCACCCAAGCCACAACTGCAAAAATAAACAGAGATGAGAAGAAACAGGGTGATACTGCAAAAATACTCGGGGATGAGAAGAAACACAGCAATACTTGTGTTGTTTTGTCAGGCCTTTGGGGTTTTGACATGACCAAGGCTCTGAAACCAAGGTCCAGGCTGAAACCCCCTCCCTTCTCCACTGAGTTTGCATGAGCCAAGATGTTGTGTCCTGCTCTGAGCCTATTCTTAGGTGCGTGTGGTTTGATTACAGCAACACAAATGCCCTGAGGATGCATTGAAGTGTCTGGAGCCATAAAATAGTCAGACTGGTTTTTCTGTGAGCTGTAGCCCAACCAGATACCAGCTAGCCTGGAAGAGGTTAGCTCTTTGGAAGAGTAAGATGGAAGAAGTTTGACTCAGCCCTAAAACACTCACGAAAATGGGCAGAAGCCAAAGGGCATTTCAGGCTGTTGCACAAGGAGATCTTTGTAATGTGGCAATGAAAAACATGCTCCAAGCTGGAGCAGCATTCCTTTTCCTTCTTTTTTTTCCCCCTCAGTGTGTGAGAGATGGATGTTCAGAAGAGTTGCTCTGGCTTTTTCTGAGAGTATGATCCACACAGCTTAGGTAAAGCTTCCTTACTTGTGCTGGATGTTTAAGGGGGACCCACAAATTATAATGTGATCTTGAGTTTTGGGGCAGGTAGGTGTGGATTTCAGTATCAGTGTGCTGTGGCTCCTGGTTCTTCTTCTGATGGGCTTCAAATGGAGTTTTGGCCCAGCTGATCTCCTGCATCTCTGCTGCAATGAGCCAAGAGAAGTGCTGGACGTCTTTGCAGGGATGAGAGAGCTGCTGCTGTGAATCCTGCCCTGCATTCAGCTAGCTGCTGTATTCTTCTGCAAGGCTGGGTGTTGTTGAACTAACCCATGATCTCACCTGCCTTAGAAAAAAAACCTCCAGAGCCTGTGTCTTGTAAGTCAAGGCTGAGGGAGAGCAGATGGCAGTGAGTTTCTGTTGCACTGGGCAACAGAAGCAAAGCTTGTGGATAGGATTTCTCCTGTTTGCCCTCACCCTGTGCTGTGCAGACGTTTTGCAGGGACGTTGTATTTGGACAGAGAGAGGGGCGTGGAGCAATTTCTATCACCCAGCTGGAGGCTGAGGTCAGCGATGTCCTGTAAACAGCAGTCGCCAGGCAGTCTCCAACTGATGTGTACTTGGATCTGGCTGTGATCAGGGATTGTGTCTGCCTCTCAGCTTCGTGCTCACAAACTGGGGCTGTAATTCAGTGATGACCTGTTTGCTTAATGAGGCCATAAAGGAAACACACACTTCCTTGAAATCAGATGCTTTAGTGCGCTGGAGCCGGTTCTCCAGCCATGGCACAATGCCTTGAGTCACCAAACATCATCTTGGTGTCTCCATGCCAGCAATGTTCCCTCCACTGGTTAAGTGAAGGATGCCCTTCTCCAACCCTGGTCTCCTCCCACACCTGGCAGCCCCCTTCTCTGCCTAGCCTTACACCTTAGAACAAAGTCATGGGAATCCACCCTGGAACCTGAAACTTCGCGAGGCTCCTGGACCTGTTCCTACCAAAATCAATGTTTCCTCATTTTTTTTTTTTTTGCACAACAACAGCAGAGCAGGTTCCCATCAACTGGGTGCTGCAGCCCCCGGGGGTGGGGTGGGGGGACTGAGGTATGTGGAAGCAGAGAGTGGTTTGAAACAAGTGATTCCCTCCCCTGGATCTTTCTGTTCTGTATTTCTCTTGAAATGTAACCACTTCTCCCCAAGATAAATTGGGCTCATGGACATGTTCACAGCACATCTGCTGCCATAGAGCATGGCTAGAAAACAGAGAGAATGTTCTTACACCTCTGCCCCAGAAAAAAAAAAAAAAAAGGTCTATCTTTAGTTTGGAGGAGGGTCTGGGCACCTCTTTGGTAAAAATCCTGAATGTTTAGAATTTACTGGTTTGCTTTGCTGTTTCTACCCTAGTTCCTGCTCTGGGGTTTTCTCTGCTCCTAAATGCTCACCACCACTGAGACCTCCTGTCCTTCCCCAGTGTGGCACTGAGATTTGGAGGAGATCTGCTCCACAAAGGAATGGGCAAAGCCTCACAGCTCTGTCTCCTGGGGCAGCGAGTTTTCAGGTGGGAAAGGGAAGGGATGACTTGGCTGAAAGGAAGGGCAATGGAAAATTATTTCCTTGTGGTGTCACCACTAAAGGCAAAGAGAACCTGGAGGAAGGAGTTTTGTGGTTGGGAAGGTGGGCTCTGGTGTTCACCACTGAGCAGGAGATCGAAAACTCAGTGGAAAGTGAGCGGTGAGGATGGAGGGACAGAAAGATTCATCATGGATGTAGCAAAGGAACAGCTGGTGGAAGGAAATATGCACAGAAGGGTGAACATCTCCCATACCAAGGCCTGACAAACATTCATACAGTCCAGGTCCTACACCCAACACCAGTCAATAGGTATCTGGGAGAGGAAGAAGCAGCAAATGAATCTTTGTGTGCTGAACCCAAAAGTCAGTGGCTGAGGGACCAAAGGTTGTGCCTGCAACACAGACCCCAGAGCAGCTCTTCTTTATAGATGTCTTTAATGTCCTTAATAAGGGAAGGGAAGGGAAGGGAAGGGAAGGGAAGGGAAGGGAAGGGAAGGGAAGGGAAGGGAAGGGAAGGGAAGGGAAGGGAAGGGAAAAGGAAGGGAAGGGAAGGGAAGGGAAAAGGAAGGGAAGGGAAGGGAAGGGAAAAGGAAGGGAAGGGAAGGGAAAAGGAAGGGAAGGGAAGAGAAAAGGAAGGGAAGGGAAGGGAAAAGGAAGGGAAAAGGAAGGGAAGGGAAGGGAAAAGGAAGGGAAGGGAAGGGAAAAGGAAGGGAAGGGAAGGGAAAAGGAAGGGAAGGGAAAAGGAAGGGAAGGGAAAAGGATTATCCCTATCAGACAGGGCATGGCTCCTGGAAAAGGGAGAATCTTCTGGGTTCCTTCTGATGAGCCTGAGAGCATCTACGGTGCATGACACTGCCTTGGTTTCTCTTTCCTGGCTGCAGCAAGTGATGATGCTGAGTCTCATTTCATGGGGTTGAGACGAGGCAGGAGGCCAAGCATGGTGGTGAAAATGAACCTGTTGTGCCCAGCCTGTATGGCTCTGCCCTTGGGGTGGATGTGGGAAACTCTCAGTCTTCACAAGAGACTGGAAATTCTGGTGTAATTATAGTCTCATCGTGGGTTGTGAGAAACCAAGGGGCTTTACAGGTTACTGTGCTGGGCAGTCAAAGTCACGGTGTGCAACTCCCCCAGGAGAAACACCAAGCCCCAGCTAAGCCATGGCATGGAGCAGGACAGGATTGGTGGAAGCCTTCTGGGTTTGCCACCAGTCACCCCTTAGAAGCCCCTTTTCTCTGGCTCTGGAGCCTTTCTGATGGTTGTGACCTCTGGTTTGTCTTCAGAGGGCTGTCCTCTGGTAGTGGTGATGGCTCAGGGGAAACTGGTTTTCAAGGAGGTCAATGGTTTGGAGCGTTCAGACAAAACCTGGAGATGTGCTCCAGGGTGGCTGAGAACAGAGGACCCTTCTCTGTTTTTTCGCCATCAGCCTTTCTGGATGAAGCTTCTTTCACCCCATGGATGAGCTACAAAGCCAAGAGATGCTGTTGCTGGAGGGTTTTGTGTAGCAGGCAGGCAGGTGGGCATCTGTCTGGGTCAGTTTGATGGTGCCCATCCTAGCCTGGAGCTCTTCTTGCCGTTCACTGCAGGAGTCTAACGCTGCAGTTTGCAGCCCTGGACATGAAAGCAGGAGCATGAAAGCAAAACCTTGCCTTGGTTTTGCCTCATTCAGAATCTATTTCATGTTTCTAGTGAAGTGACAACATCAGCTAGAGCTGCTGGAGGGAAGGAGGTTGTTGTATTCATCACTCGTGGGCTTCTGTGTCTTTTCTGGTCCCCCTGCCTAACTTTGGCTCTCAAGTAGTTTGAACATTTAAGCACTAGAGTGGAAAGGTGAGGCTTTTGCCTTCATTTTTATGAAGTGGAGGTAGTTTCTAGCAGCTTCTTTTTCAAGTGAGATAGAGATGCTAGAAATGATGACTGCAGGGGCTGCTCACAGCAGTTATCACCTTGCACAGCTTGCACCACCATCAGTTCGTTCCTCTCCAAAGAACCAGGAGTCCTTCAGAGGCAGCCAATGAATCACAACCCAGTCCTTGAGATACCACATGCCTTCCCAGCCCCAGAGGACAACTGGCAGGAAATCTCTTCATCCAGGGAAGTAGTGGAGGCACCCTGGAGATGTTTCAAAAACACAGTTTCGTGGGCATGGTGGTGTTGGGTTGGCAGTTGGACTTGATCTTAGAGGTCTCTTCCAACCTTAATGATCCTATGAGCCCTGTGAATTAATCCACTCCCACTTTGCATGTCTGTCACTAATGGATGCTGAGGTCTTGCCAGAGAGGTGATTTGATGTTCAGGACAGGGCCAGATCTTAAAGCAGGAGGCTGGCAATGCATGGTTCTAGTTGTTTTCTCCTCTGTTGGCACACTGTGAATGTTCACACCCAGGCTGAGCCATTAGCTGGGCATGACATGGTAGTGCCAGCTTCCCAGGAATCATCCCTGTGGTGGCCCATGGACCCAGTGCTCTACCCATGACTACAGTCTGGGCTGGCTTTAGCTTTTTCTTGAGTTGTGAAATATTTGTGAGCAGATCATAGCTGTTTGAGGTCTTTATTATCTGCAACTGTAGCCATTTTATCATCTGGGGGGCTGGCAGAGCCACTCCTGCTGCCCTGTGCATTCAATCAGCTTTTACAGAATGACAGAATCATTTTGGTTGGGGAAGACTTTGATACCATCAAGTCCATCAACCCAACACCACCGTGGCCAGAAGTGCCATGTCCACACTCTTTTTGAACACCTCCCATGATGGGGAGTCCACCCCTGCTCTGGGCAGCCTAGGCCAGGTCTTGACATCCCTCAAGGGGAAGAAATTGTTTCTCATGTCCAATCTAAACCTCCCCTGGCACAACCTGAAGTAACTTCCTCTTTTCCTATGGCTTATTCCTTTGGAGAAGAGACCAACCCCTACCTGGCTCCAGCCTTCTTTCAGGGAGTTGTAGAGCCAGAAGATCTCTCCTCAGCCTCCTCTTCTCCAGGCTGACCAACTCCAGTTCCCACAGCTGTTCCTCACAAGACTTGTGCTCTAGACCCTTCACCAGCTTTGTTGTCATTCTCTGGACCCCCTCCAGCCCCTCAGCATCCTCCTTGTAGTAAGGATTAAACAAAGAAGCTCTGGTGCACAAAGCCCTTAAGCACAGAACAGCAAAATTCACTAAATCAATGTTTATTCTACTCAGCTGAATGCTTGTCCTGATCCCTGAAGATGGCAAGGAGGATTTTTCCTGCTGGGATGATATACATCTCTGGGATGAATTTCATTCCCTCTGGTGACAAACCAAGCCTTGGGTCTGAATTTGGGCTTTGACATCTGCCAGGGATTAAGTAATCAACATCATGCTGCTCTGACTGAGATTTCAGCTCTTTGCTTTCCCTCTCTTCGGGATGCTGAGCCTGGGGGTGCCCCTCCTTGAAAAATCAGAATTTCCTCCTGAAAATTCTGTCAGAAAAAGTGACTCAATGAGCTCTGGTGACTGACGGTGACAGGGTTGCTCTCAGGCTGGTGGCCTTGGGGCTCATTTACATCTCACCCAGTGAGAAGTTGGGCATAAGCTGCTTTCCTGTTAGCACCCAGCTCGACTTGAAACCCCCCTGAGTTTGCTTCATCTATCTCAGGGCTGGCAGTGAGACCTCAGAAAACAAAAAGCCCTGCAAGCTGTCAAGCCTCTTTTCTTCCTGGGTGGATTCACTGGTGTGTAGTAATGGGGTTGAGCTTCAGCCTCTCCTTCATCAACTCTGTTGCATTTGCTATTTTCAGGAGGTTTGCAGGGTTTGAGCAGTTTTGAGGCTCTCTAAATCAGCTCTTTGGCCTCTCCTTCATCACCTCTGTTGTTATATTTGTTATTTTTAGGAAGCTTGCAGGAATGAAGCAGTTTTGAGGCTGCTGAAGTCAGGTAGAGCAAAGGCAGCTGCATAGATGCCATCACACACATTCCCCACCTTGGGAAACGGGTCTGCAGCCCCCCGTGGCTGGCTGTGCAAAGACCACTCCTGCTTTCCCCAGCCTCCTGTCCCCCAGCCCAACACCAGTACTCACAGCACATACCTGTCCTCCTGTGACTTCTGGCCACCAAGACACCCTGAGCTTCGAGAGGCTCTGGTGCTGTGGTTGGTGCGATGATGAGGAAGCACCTGCAAGCCCTCTGCTCAGGAAGCTAACAGCATCCTGTGGCCCTGGTGTGCAGCCACTTCCATACAGGGGACCCCAAATGGACTCCTATCTTGCTTGCCCAGCTTTGCATGCCACCCAGAGATCTCTCTACTCCTGCGAGGCTGCCTGGTGTTGGTGTACCTCCAGCAGCAGCTTCCCCTTCACTGGTAGTAGCCAGTGGCAAGACAAGGGCAGCCCTGGGACCTCTAAGGGTTCTGGGAACCTCTCCACGACAAATTGCCCCTGCTCACTTGGGTTGGTACAATGCATTGGCTGTGCCAAGCTGCACCTGTTGTGATTGTCCTGCTTCAGATCCTTCTCCTCCCAGGGCAGTTAAAGTATCACAGGATGGGTTGGGTTGCAAGGGATGCTTAAGGTCCAACAGTTAACCCAACACTGCCAGGTCACCACTAAACCATGTCCCTCGACACCACATCTACACAGCTTTGAAACCCCTCCAGGGATAGGGAATCCACCACTGCCCTGTGCAGCCCGGGCCAGCCCTTGACAACCCTCAAGTGGAAGAAATTGTTCCTCATGTCCAACCCAAACCTCCTCTGGTAAAACTTGATGTCATTTCCTCTTGTCCTATCATTTATGGCTGTGGAAAAGAGACCAACTTCCACCTGGCTCCAGCCTCCTTTGTGAGAATTGTAGAGAGCCAGAAGGTTTCCTCTCAGCCTCCTTTTCTCCAGGCTGAATAACCCCAGTTCCCTCATCTGCTCCTCACAAGACTTGTGCTCTAGAACTTTCACCAGCCTCATTGTCCTTCTCTGGACACACTCCAGCACCTCAATGTCCTTCTTGGAGTGAGGAGCCCAAAACTGGATCCAGTATTTGAGGTGTGAGCTCATCAGTTCCGAGTATAGGGGGACAATCTCTGCCCTTGTCCTACTGGCTACACTATTTCATCTATTTGAAAGCCAGAATACGAAGTGAAGGCAAATCTCTCCTCTGATTTCTCCTCAGTTCTGCAGTTTTCAAGTTCTGCAATTAGCAAAGGAGCTTTTCTTGCATCCATACTTTGCTTAGTCCATCCATACTGCTCCAACAAACTTCAGGGCTGAGGAGGAGAGATTTTTCCTGCCATGTTGAGTACACCAATATGAGGGAGAGATTTCTTTTTTTTTTTCCCCCCCTGGTATTATAAATTAAATTGGACTCCTTATTCTTTTGTTTTCCTCATCATTTTTCAGTGCAGGCTATTGTAGGGTGGGATGCTGCATTAACCCGCATGCTCCTGCTTCACCTTTGGTGAGAAAGAGGTGGGTGTGCAAGTGGGCACCCCCTTAGGTGCCAAAGGGAGGCATTTGAGAGGGATGAGCAATAAAAAGAGGGAGAAAACCAGGTTAGAGGTGAATCCAGACCTCGGGAGGGTTTGCAAAATGGTTGGAAATCTCACAAGGCCTCGCTGCATCTCATGAGATTTCTGATACTTCCCACTTCTGGCTGAGCCAGAAATACCACAAGAACAACGCTGTGTCATCATTCTTAGCACTGGCTTTGCTCTTCCCACACTCCCAGGAGGGATTATCCTTCCAAACATCCTCCAGGCTATGGATCCGCCAGCTCTGGCTTGCGGCTCCGAGGGCAGCAGCACCAAACGGCGCCCGGTGCAGGCAGACTCTGGCTCTTCCCATGAGGACCCATGAGCTGAGAGGGAAGGTATTTTTGGTCAAGAAATCAAATGACTCATTTGTGGATTCAAAGAGCTATTTCGGGACCGAGCGTGCACCTCCCCGCTGCAGTCGCACGCTGCTGCTTGCAGCCGACGGCTCGCTGGGCATCTCAGCCCCCCCTGGGGAGGTGGGTGCAGGAGGAGCATTACACTCCTGGATCCCCCCATGGATTACAAGCCCTGGAGAGCACCGGTGGCCAGGGATGTTGTGCAATTCTCCCCCCCTAGACGTTTCAGTTCGGTCCTTACCCTTTCCGCCCTCGGGCCGGGTTTGTTAATGCAGAGGAAGCTCCCTCGGAGCCTCGGCAAACAGACAGGAAACCAAGTCTCTCGCTGCACTCACATTGTCTGCACAGGGCTAATTTGGAACAGCAAAAAAGACCTTATTTATTTCTTTTATTTATAAATCCTGAGCTTTGAAGACGAGCACATACTCTTGTTGGGGCTAGGCAGCGCACAGGAGAGGGCAAGGGGAAGAGCAGATGTCGCGGCGTGGAGTGGCCGTACAGAAGCCTGGCTCCAGCGTGTGGCGAGGGCAGAGAATCATCACACAGTCACAGAATGGTTGGGTTGGAAGGGTCCTTCAAGACCAGCTAGTCCAACACTATTACTGTGGGTAGGGACATCATCCACTAGACCAGGCTGCTCAAAGCTTTGTCCAACCTGTCCTTGAACACTTACAGGGACAAGGCATCATGGCAGGCTTGGATGCTGAGGTGACATCCATGGGATAATGGCCAGCAAGGATGGTGCAAATACCAGGGTGGGTGGCACTAAAAGGGACCAGTGTTGAGGTGGAGACTCCATCAAAGACCCTCATGGGCATCCCCTGAGTCAGTGAAGGTGAAGGTGATACTGGGCTGCAAGCAACATTTCCTGATGGGGGAGGAAGTTCCAGGTGGCTCCATGTCCCTATGGAGGTTTGGGTGATGAAGAAGCCACATCATTGAAGCTGGATGGACACCACTTGGGTTCATGCTTGAAAGCATTACCATTGGCCTTGGCTATCATCTCTGGAGAAGCAGCTCAGGTCTCTGCCAGCATCAAATACAGGGCAAGGGCTGTCCTGCACCCACTCTGTGGTCTCCTAGCCTTCACAAACTCCTAGAGACCTGGTGAGACCTTGAGAGAAATCAGAGACTCCTTTGGAGATGTTCTTTTTATTTTCTGGGTATTTCCAGGGCAAGGTAGTGTGAGAGGAGCAGGCACATCTTAGTCACTGCAGCATAGTAAAAAGAAAAAACACGAAGTTGAAAGCTATCAAACCTGTGGCAACTTCCCAAATCCCACCCAAAAAAAAAAAAAAAAAAAAAAAAAAAAAAAAAAAAGCAAAACTCACCTAAAAAGGCACAAACCAAGTCCAGCATTGCCTCTTTGGGTTTGTTTTGTGTTGTTGTTGCTGTTGTTTTTGGAGGAACATCAGCCTTTATTCTGAGAAAAGGGAAGCGCTGGGGCCATCAGCTCTGTGGGGTTGTGCATCTCCCATGGGTGCCCCTCAGGAGAGCAAAGATGGATGGTGGGTGAGCCACAGCAGCCTGCCTTGCAGCAGGTTTTGGACAATACAAGAGCAATGCTGAGGGTTCTGTGGCAAAGCTGGAAGGTGCAGGAGACATTGAGGTGACACCAAGGAGGAGAAGCCTCCTCTTATCCTCGCCCTCTGCACCATTAGGGCTTTGCACGGATAGGTTTGAGCATGAACTTGCTCCATCAATCATCCTCCTGCAGGGCTACATCCCACCAGTGATCTTGGTTTCGGCTGCACCCAAAAAGCCACCCTGGTCTTAGCAGCTCTTTTCTTTATTTAACCCTCCCTGACCCCAGGATGGAGGAGCCACTTCCACATTTCCCCACCCTGGCCAGGGCCAAAGTGCCCTAGAGCCGGTCTCACTTGCAGATGCTCAAACCACATGTGCCTTCACCCAGCCTGCTCTGTGGCAGATGGACATGGCTAAAAATACCTCAAAATACCTCCTGGCCGCAGGCGTCCTGCACGGGTCTTGCGGCCAGAGCAGCTGGGACCAAGAGGATGGGCTAAAAATAAGGGTGTGGAGCAAGTTTCAGAAGATCCTGAAACACAAGGTGAAACCGGGTTTGGGTTAACGGAAGACCTGAGCGTGTCGAAGGGCTTCTTTCTGCTCGGGGAGGCTTGGCAGAAGAGATGTGGGAGCTCTTGTGTGTGGAGTTAGTGGGGCATCCCCATCAACTCCGTAGAATCATAGAATCAGTCAGGGTTGGAAGGGACCACAAGGATCATCCAGTTCCAACCCCCCTGCCATGGGCAGGGACACCTCACACTAGATCAGGCTGGCCAGAGCCTCATCCAGCCTGGCTGCAAACACCTCCAGGCATGGGGCCTCAACCACCTCCCTGGACAACCCATTCCAGGCTCTCACCACTCTCATGGTGAAAAACTTCTTCCTCACATCCAGCCTGAATCTCCCCACTTCCAGCTTTATTCCATTGCCCCTAGTCCTATCACTACCTGATAGCCTAAAAAGTTCTTCCCCAGCTTTCTTGTAGGTCCCCTTCAGATATTGAAAGGCCACAATAAGGTCACCTCGGAGCCTTCTCTTCTCCAGACTGTCGTTGTTCTTTGGGGTCACCAGCCAGGCAAGAGGCCACCTTCGAAGGATGGAATAGGTCCCCCAGGGAGGTGGTTGAATCATCATCCCTGGAGGTGTTTAAAAGATGCAGAGATGTGGTGCTGAGGGACATGGCTTAGCAGCAGACTTGGTAGAGTTAGAGAATGGTTGGACTCCATGATCTTAAAGGTCTGTTTTCCAACTGAAACAATTCTATGATTCTATGATTCTTGGGGACTAGAGGTGCTAAAACCATGCCACACCCACAAGCTTTCTTTTGGGGATGAAACCCTCAGGATTTGTGCCCTTCACTTTGTCCAGCATACTGGCACAGGTTACCCCATCCCTGGAAACATTCCAGCTCAAGTGGCACAGGGCTCCAAGCAACCTGCTGTAGTTGCTGCTGACTGCAGAGGGGTTGGACTAGATGACCTTGAAAGGTCCCTTCCAACCCAAACCATTCTGTGATTCCATGATTCCCCTGTAGCTGCACACACCTCTGATAACATCCACGCGAATTGGCTGAGCCTCATCCTGCCCAAGAGGATGCTCAGCCTCTCCAGCCTTTTATAACGATGGCAGCCAGGGCAGGAGGAAAAATCTCCGACATTTCCAGCCATGAACTATGAGCTTGAGCCATGCCTGAAGGAGTGTGGTCTTGTCTGGGTCTCCTCAACCCACCACCAAGCTCAGAGGAGCCCATTGCAACCTAGTTCCACCTCAGCCTTGCACAACCAGTCCTTCTCCTTCCTTGTGCTGGGTGAAATCAGAGCTGTTATTTCAAAGAGCAGCTTGTGATTTATCACTGTAATCTCAACCACAAGTTGAGCTGGCAGCAGATAGGGGAGCCACGAGGAACTTATTCCTTCTCTTAAGAAGGGTTAGCTATTAATTTCTGCATCCTCTATGCTCTTGAGGTTTTTATTCCTTTCATACAAGAAGCAAGGAAATATGGGTTTCTGCTGAGCAAGGAGGAGAAAATGAAAAGGGGGGAAAAAAAATTGCCAGGGGTTTGTGCTGAAGTCGCTTGTGTTGGGTTGTTTCTTTGCAGGCAGGTAAAAACAAGCAGCTCTCTGAACTTTGGAATCCAGGGTCACTGCAGAAACTGAAGGTACCAGCCCTTTCTCAGCAAGGACAAGATTCTGGGAAGATCAGGGTTGTGCTGGTGGGTCCCTGAGCAGCTGAATGGGGTTTCTCCTCTCTTCTTCCCCTCTCCCCTTCTCCGTAAGTCACTTTTACAGCTCTCAGCAGTTGCTCTGGAGAGCGTAGCTTTGCAGCGATGTTAATGAGTCTTTAAATCAAAGGGGCAGCTGAAGGGCTGTGTTGGCCAGATCACACCTTTCATCTCCTTCCAGAAAGGGCTGGGCTGGGAGTGCACAACCCAGAGTGTCAGAAAACCCCCAAACACCAACTGTCTATGTAGCAGCAGCAGCAGCATTTTTCATCTTCATTATCTGCTTTTTTTTCTTATTTTGATCTTTATTTGTATATGTTTCTGGACTCCATTTAAGGCTTTTGATGCTTCTTTTCCCCCAGCCTTGTCTTATTTTGAAAGGACCTGGAAGCTTATTTGATGCTAAACCTCAGTGAGATGTGCCTTATCTTGTGTAATTTCAGGCTCTGGGGAGCTAATACACCCCTCAAATTCCCCAAATTTCCCAGCACTGGAGGCTGGAAGAGCCTTTTGAAGGCAGGACTCCGAGCTCCTGATGTGCTCAGAAGACAGCTGTGTGGTTTTTTTACTTCTTATCCTTGTCTTGCAGAATTAAAAAAGCTATTTCCCAGGCTTGCTGCAGACAGTGGAGGAGTCAGACAACATTTTAACCCAGGCTGAGGAAATGACAAAACATTAACTCCCCTGCAAGGTACTGGAATAGTTTTCATTAAATAGAATCTTTGCAAGAACCCTGCAGTTATTTTCCAAGCCAAGGAAAAAAAAAAAGAAAGAAAAAAATAAGAAAGAAGAAAAAAAAAAAGAAAAGTTGTTCTTGCTTGGCCTTTCTGGTTTGCTAATCTACTTTGACATTTATTAGCAATTATTTATTTCCTTCCCTGTTGGCTGTTTATGGTGCAATTCTTCAACCAAACAGGCATTACTCAATAATAACCTCTGCAAAAAAAAAAAAAAAAAAAACAAAACAAACAAAAAACAAAAAACAAACCCAACAACCCAAAACCAATTAGGAAATGTGAAGAAGTGTGTTGCAGGGGTGCTTTACACAGATTGTGACCATTCTCCCCTCATTTTTGAGGGCTCAGATAGAGCTGAAAATGCTGTTTTAAGCAGCAGAGTCCAGCTGGGCTCTGGGAGTGGAGCATCACAGCCTTCACCTCATCCTTTCTGCAAAGGACCCAGGAGTTTGTCCCTGCTGTTTGCAGCCTTTGCAAGGAGCAGCAAGCTGAGAAACACTTATTTAAGAAGACCTGCTTTTTGCTGTCTTCTGGGTAATAATTTTCTTTCTTCCCTTTGGGTTTTGGTGATGAGGAAGAGCTGCAAGAAAACAGGAGTCTTGTTCCTTAATGAAAACTCTCCACACTGAAAGACTCCCACGAGTTCCCAGAAAGGCACAAGGTAATGCAAAACCGAGAAAAAAAAAAAGAAAAAGAAAGAGAAAAAAAAAATTAGAGCTCAACTTTTTGGTGCAGCATCTCAAGAGCATTTCCCCACTTCCCCCCCCCTGTGGGGAGAGCTCAGCACCAGCCACTCACCCTCCAAAATCCCCCCCAGAGTGGCGGCTTTCCTGAGAAAGGGCTTTGCCGCAGCTTCTTGCATGTAAGAAGCCACAGCTGGAGGGGAAAGAAAAAGCTTTAGGTGGAAATAATGGGGCTTGTAAGAAAAGAGAGACCTTTTCTAGCTGTGCTTGCATGCAGTCTTGGGCTGAGCACCCCCATCCTTGCTGGTGGGTGCTGATGGGGAGTTGGGGCATGGTGTTGTCCCAGGTAGGGATGAATTGCAAAAACCATCCTGGAAATCATAGCATCGCAGAATCCTTTGAGTTGGAAGTGATCTTTAAGATTATCAAGTCCAACCATTGACCCAGCACTGACAGGTCAACACTAAACCATGTCCCTCAGCAGCACATCTACATGGCTTCGAAACATCTCCAGGGGTGGAGACTCCACCATTGCCCTGGGCAGCCTGGACCAGGCTTTGACAACCCTCAAGTGGCAGAAACTGTTCATGTTCAACCTAAACGTCCCCTGGCACAACCCGAGGCTGTTTCTTCTTGTCCTATAACTTGCTACTGTGGAAAAGAGACCACAACCACCTGGATCCAAGCTCCTTTCAGGGGGCTGTAGAGAGCCAGAAGTTCTCCCCTCAGCCTCCTCTTTTGCAGGCTTAACAACCCCAGTGTCCCCAGCTGCTCCTCACAAGACCTGTTCTCCAGACCCTTCACCAGCTTTGCTGCCCTTCTTTGAACTTGCTCCAGCACTTCAATGCCCTTCTTGGACCTAAAACTGAGCCCAGTATTCAATGACCAACAACTCCAGGTCCTTTTCTTCCAGGCAGCTTTCCAGCCATTCTTCCCCAAGCCAAGCCTGGAGCTTTCATGGGGTTGTTGTGACCCAATCAGTGGTGCTGGGTGGTGGCAGGAAACACACCAGAGAGAGGTGAGAGAACAGTGGGTGCTGCTTGGAGGTGGGGGACAGCCCAATCCTGGTTCTGCTTGGCTGGAGCTCTCACCTAAAATAACCACCTCACTGCAGTATTTTTTACTGCTTAGGGAAACTTAATTTTCATTTTCTGAGCAGTTTCCTGGCTGGGACGCAGGCAAGGACTGGTTCAGGGGCAGGCAGTGATGTGGGTGTGGGGCTATTGAGTGCCAAGTGATGCTGAGCTGTGATCTGGGTTTGCTTTGCTGTGTCTTTTTGCCTTGGTGTGAGAGTTACGGTGGAGAGGAGATGCAGCCAGAGGACTACCAGGAGGTGTGCTGCTCCCTGGTGTGCACCCTGCAGTTGGGTGCAAATCCCAGAGATGGTGGGGGGGATTACTGACAGAGTGTCCACAGAATCACAGAATCATTAAGGTTGGAAAAGGCCTCTAAGTGGATCAAGTACAACTCACAGCTCAATGCTTTGTCTGTCCAGAGCAGGTCCCAGCAGGAGCATCCCAGAGCCAAAGGTGGATGCTGCTCTATCCCCTCTACCCACAGTTCTTTCTGGCAGTCCCATGAGGATTTGAGACTGACCATGATGCTGCTCACTCAGCAAGGGTCATTTCATAGACCACAGACCTCTAAGAAAAGACCTTTAAGATCATCAGATCCAACAAGGTTGGGAAAAACCTCTAAGATCATCACGTCCAACAGTCAATCCAACACCACCATGGCCACTAAACCATGTCCCAAAGTGGACCATCACCACCACCATCTATCTCTTGGTCTTGGGACCTGAAGTGGTGTGGACTGAGGTCATAAATCCACCAACAGCACACCAGTATCAATGAGGTAATAACCCCCCTCTAGGTTATGATGAGCTTGTTAAATCATTTGTGCTCTAATAAGGAATAGACATAAACCCTCCATAGGCACCAAAAGCTCCTTGAGATAAGATTAAGCTCACCAATAACAAATCCAGCAGAGCTCCATCTATTTATAGGCACCATTAAGGCACTGGGACAATCCATTGGGCATTTCTTTATGTTGGCCATGAATCTTGTCATGCACTTACCCAACCAAGCCAGTCCCTCTGCTTATGTTCACTGTTTCCTCTGCACTTCAAGGGGCTCAAAACATTTCTCTTGGTGGATTCTTTTAAATTCCACACCCCCACCCCCTCCCCCCCCAACAACAACACCCTGAATCATTGCAAGTGTGAATGTTTGTACCAGGGAGGCTGGGAATTATTTTACTGCCTCAAAATCTTTCTCATGGCTTATCAAAATTCAAATATCCTAATCCCAATGTTAGGAAAAAAACAACAACAACAAAACCAAAAAACCGAAAACCAAACCACAAACCAAAGATAAAAGAGGTTTGTTGAGTGTGAATTTCTTTTAAGAGGGAAAAAAAAAGGCATTTTAGAGGCTTATTCTGAGTAGGTACCATTAAAGAAGATGTTTTTCTGTTTGTAATTAAGAAAGCAAAGGAATTCCTGAAATTCTGAGTTTCAAATCCTTCTGGAAAACACACCTGAGGATCATGGGGTGGGGGGAGGCAGATCTCACTAAAAATAACTGCAGCCTGGAAAGAGAACAGTGGAAATGTTCTTATACATGAACAGGAAGACTCCACAGCCATCGAGAGCCATCACAGTCAGTGTTAATTAGGGCTGATTGACTAAAAACAGATCCAGCCTGAGCCTGGCTCTGCTGAGGGACTGCTCAGAGCCTGCTCTGAGTCACTGTGAAAGCCACGTGCTAAGTCATTAGAGGGAAAAAAATAATATCTGTATTAGCAGGTGGGATTTTCCATGGCCCTGGGTGATGGAGAAACTCAATACTAGGTATCAAGCCCCAGTAATGGAGATGGTGTTTCCTGGGAGAGTGATGGTGGATGTTCTCCAGGGTGGGAGTGAGCAAGAGCTCTCATCCCTGCCTGGGATGATGTGAGGGCAAAAACATGGGGGGAGAAGCTACCCATGGAGCTCATGGTCTCAAAAGGTGGACACCAGGGAATTTAGAAGTCCTTCTCCTCCACTCCAGCTCCACTGATCAGATCTAGCCCTACCAGTGGTACAGGGGGGGACAGCCAAAGCCCTATTTCAGCGTGCTCCTCTCCAGAGAAAGTTGTAAGGCTGTGAAAAACCACTTCCCTAAACCCATTGCTGCTCTTTCACCATGGCGAGGGCTGAAGCCCTGCAGAAAACAGGCACATCATGTGTTACTGGGGGGGTGGGGTGGGGTGTGGGGGGTGTACTGGGAGAAAGCAGAGACAAAGTCTGGAGAAGAAAGGCTCTCACCAGCCTGGGGTGCAGCTCTGCTCAGATCCTCAAGGGCTCAGTGCAAGCCCCACTCTGTGAGGATGGGCTGGACTCTGGGATCCATCTCCCTGCCCCTTGATCCAAACCCTGAAGCTTATAATTTGGGACTTTTTCATGCAGGTTTTTTTTTCTGTGATAAATTCCTGTGTCTTTAACAACCTTGCTAGTGAGAGAAATGCAATCCTGGCTGGGGCTTGCAGTGGCCACTCTCTTCTTCAGCAATGGAGGCAGAGATGGAGCATGAGCATCTCCATCACCACCTCCTTTGACTCATTTTAGGGCTGGAAGATGGAGAGAGCAGCACTCCCCCTCCCTCCCCCATCCTCTCCCTCCTCTCTCCAGTTCTTTTTGCGTGGTTGGTGGCTGGTGTAATTCTGTCCTTCCCTGCACACCTCAATCCTCCTCCCCATGTGCTCCAGCCATCAGTATGATGGCACAGTTGGAGTCTTGCTATTATTCACCATCCTGCTTTTTCTAGAAGAGCAAACAAGAGCTGTTTGCTCTTTTCACTCACCAGCTGCTCCCTCCATACAGGTTTTGCAGCAGGAATCATGCAGTGAATCAATGCAGTTAATTCAGAAACTAGCCAGCAGTACAAACAATTTAGAACATCCTCTGAGTGGGCTGGTTTGTGCCTGTGTCTGTAGGGCATGGCCTCAGGTCTGTTCACTGTGGTTGGTTTGTATTGCACTGCTCAGTGGATGCTTTTCACCTGGAGGTTTTTCCCTTTGAAAACAAGAGTTTGGTACCTGCTGGAAAGCAGCTCTAAGGAGAAGGATCTGGGAGTCCTGGTGGACAACAAATTACTCATGCACCAGAAATGTGACTCTGTGACCAAAGAAGGCCAAGCTTTTCCTTGTGCATTTCTTAATACACCTTAATGTGGTGCATTAAGAAAAGTGTGGCCAGCAGGTCAAGGGTGGTTTGCCCTAGTGAGGCCACATCTGGAGCACTATGTCCAGTTCTGGGCTCCCCCATTAAAGAGAGAGCGAGGGAACTACCAGAGAGAGTCCAGCAGAGGCTAAGGGGATTAGAGCATCTCTGTGAGAAGGAAAGGCTGAGAGACCTGGGGCTGTTGAGCCTGGAGAAGGGCAGACTGAGAGGACATCTGCTTAGCAAGAGATAAAGGTTGGAGGGAAAGAGAATGGGGCCAGACTCTTCTTAGTGGCACCCAGTGACAGGACAAGGGGCAGTGGGTACAAACTGGAATCCAAGAGGATCCAACTGAATATGAGGAGAAACTTCTTTACTGTGAGGCTGTTGGAGCCCTGGAGCAGGCTGTCCAGAGAGGTTGTGGAGTCTCCTTCTCTGGAGAGATTCCAAACCCACCTGGACATTGTGATCCTTGGGCAAGCTGCTGTGGGTCACCTTGCTATGGCAGTGTGGTTGGACTAGATGATCTCCAGAGGTCTCTTCCAATTCCCACCATGCTGGGATTCTGTACTAAAATCCACCCTTTTTTTGCACTAAAAACCTGGGAGCTGGCAGGAGAGGCAAAGAGAACAGGACCCTTCACTACCCACTATCATCAGCAGCCTCAGAGAAAGCATCTGAGCACACATCTGAGCTCAGCAGCTATGAACAGAGCACCACAGGGAACTGCTGCCACAGACCCTTCCCAATGAGCCGCCTAATTGAGTGTTTAATGAGCTGTTTTACAGTGATGCCTCTCAGTGTCCTGGCACTGGGGTTTGAGGCTCTCTGTGCCAACCTGGCTGTGTGTAAGCTACTGTGAGCAAAGAGAAGGAGACATGGATGCCATTCCTTTTGCCCCCAACTTGGTGTTCCTTGCAGTAGCTGCGTGTCCACCCTGCAAACCCTGGGGCCAAGAGTGGACAGCCTTGGCCAAGAGAACACGACCACATCTAAGCACGAGCTAAAGCAGGGCTACAGCTTGCTTTCCTGGCCAAGCCCTTGAGAAAACCTGCTCCCATGAATAAATGATGGTTCATTGCATCCAAATGACAGAGAGTTTGGACTGAAGCCATGATGCAGCAGATAAAAGCTAAAGCAGACCCAGCAGCTGGTTGGAAAAGCTTCCTCTGTATACATGGCCAGCAGGACTAGGGAACTGATTGTCTCCTGTACTGGATATTGGTGAGGCTGCACTCAAGAAAGACATTGAGGTGCTGCAGCACATCCAGAGAAGGGCACCAAAGCTGGTTAAGGGGCTAGAGCACAAGGCTTCTGAGGAGCAGCTGAGAGTCCTTGGGGTTGTTCAGCCTTGTGCAAAGGAGGCTGAGGAAACCTTCTGGCTTTCTACAATTCCCTGAAAGGAGATTGGAGGTGTTGGTGTCTTCTCCCTAGTAACAAGTGATGTGACAAGAGGAAATGGCCTCAAGTTGCACCAGGGGAGGTTTAGGCTGGACATGAGAAGCAATTTATTGTCTTTGAGGATTGTGAGGCTGCCCAGAGCAGTGGTGGAGTCCCCACCCCTGGAGGGCTTTCAAAGCTGTGTCGATGCAGTGCTGAGGGACGTGGTTTAGTGGTGAGCTGGCTGTGCTGGGTAAACAGTTGGAGTTGATAATCTTAAAAGTCTGTTCCAACCAAAACAATTCTATGATTCTGTGATTCTATGACCCTGCCTTTCATGCTAAGCATGTTTAATGGATTTCCACCAGAAAGCAGATCCCTTTTCTCCTGCCCATGCAAAACTTTTGGGCTCCTGGGGCTGGAGTTTCTCCCTGGCACAGCTGCCAAGGTAGCTGGTAGAGGAACAGAGAGTGCTTCGTATTTAGGGAGTTAAAGGGGAACAGAGTTCCCTAAAGAGATGAACCAAGTGTGAGAAAGATAGCAGATAAGTAAGAGCACCCAGCTGCTGGTGCCAGAGGACCTCTGTCCCCACTGTCCCTGCTGTCCCTCAGTGTGGTGGAAGCCACCCAGGGTTTCCAGCGCCCAGTTTTGCTGCGTCCAGGTCACACCAAGCCACATGATCTGTGGGGTTGGAGAAGCAACAACAACAGGAACAATACGTGGGAGAGGAACTTAGGATGAGCCCAACTTCTCTAAAAGTATAAAAAGACCCCGGGGGCCACAAAAGCATGTCCTGCCCTGCCGCTGCTGCCTTGCAGCCCTGACGGTTGGAAGCCGGCGCTGTCCCGGCGTTGTGCAACACCCTTTGTGTGCCTTTGGCATCGGCTCTCCCCTGCTGCTCGCCTGCCCTCCCAGAAAAGGAAACACAACCCCGCGGAGGCATGAAGGTCCTTTGCAAGAGACCAAACGGCTCTGCTCAATCTCTGTCCTGCTCAGGGGCTTCAGCGGGGTGATGCTCCTATGAAGTCTGAGCCTGCAGAAATGGCCTCAGGCTGCACCCGGGGAGGGTTAGATTGGATGTTAGGGAAAAAAACCAAAAAGCTTGGGGTGTGTTAAGACGAGTGTGACCAGTGAGGCTGAGGAGATTCTTCCTTCCCCTCTACTCTGCCCTAGTGAGGCCACATCTGGAGTAATGCAACCAGTTCTGGGCTCCCCAGTTCGAGAGAGACAGGGAGCTACTGGACGGAGTCTAACGGAGGGTCATGAGGATGATTAAAGGAATAGAAGATCTCTCTTATGAGGAAAGGCTGAGAGACCTGGGGCTGTTTAGCCTGGAGAAGAGAAAGCTGAGAGGAAACTGATCAATATTTACAAATATTTTTACACTATTTACAAATATTGTAAAATACAAATATTTTACAAAGATGGGGCCAGTCTCTTTTCACTAGTGCCCTGCAATAGGATGAGGGGTAAATGGACGTGAACAAATGGATACAAGTGGATACACAGAAAGTTCTCTCTCTCAACACCAGGAAAAATTGTTTTGCTGTGAGAGTGCTGAAGCACTGGAACAGAATGCCCAGAGAGGTTGTAGAGTCTCCAATGCTGACTTTCAACACCTGCCTGGCAATGTTCCTGTGCAACCTGCCTGCCCTGGATAAGTCTGCTTTGGCACAGGGGTTGGACTAGATGATACCGAAAGATCCTTTCCAACCCCTCCTATCCCATGGTTCTGTGAAAGAGTGGTCAGGCATTGGAATAGGCTGTTCAGGGAATTGGTGGAGGCACTGTCCCTGGAGGTGTTCAAAAAGCATGTAGACATAGCTTTTTTAGGACATGGGCATGCTGGTGTTGGGTTGACAGATGAACTTGATGATCTTAGAGGTCTTTTCCAACCTTAATGATTCTATGGTTGTGTGATTCTATGAAAAAAACAAAAACAAAAACAAAAAACCTCACCCTGAATCCCATTAAAGAGCATCAGGGAAGGGAATTGTAAGGAATATCTCTGCTTCCTATCCAAGGATGATCACACAGCTCAAAAGAGGAGCTCAAACAGATTCAACTCAATTGGGTTAACTCAGACTCAACCAGATTTTAAGCATCTTGCCAGATATTTACTCACTAAGCACAGCTACACCAAAGTGTGTAACAGTTATGGGATCCCACTCCCATCAACTTCTTTTTCCCTGGATTTATTGATGTTTCCGCTTGCTGACCCAAGCCAGACTGGGTAGGTCGTGTCCCTTGTGCACTCCAGCTTTGGCAGCAGCATTCTGCACACAACATTTAGACATGGATGTCTTAAAGCCTACTTTTGGCTTGAGGAAACATTAGCTCTGTCTGAAACCTTCCAAAGCAGCAGAAAAAGACCCACTGAAGACAGAGGCAAAGATTGTCAAGTGACCCCTCTCTGGAACAGCCAATATAGCAGCACATCTTGCACACAAGCTCCAAGCCAGACCTGGTGGCAACCTCTAGTATCTGGGTCAGATGCTGTGGCTATCATCAGGTGCATCTACAGATGCTTGTGGATTTTGTAATGGGTTGCAAGCTAAGAGAAAATACCAACCCATGTGGAAAAAGTATCTTTTGGCCACATATTCTCAGTCATATCCTTTGGCCACCATGCCTGCAAGGCTGTGATGGAAACCAGGCATGGTGTAACATTTTCTCCTAGCCTGGAGGAAAACATTTTGCTGAGAAGGGGGAAAAAAACAGAGGGGAAAATTTGATCTTCAATTCTAGGTACTTCTGGGTGTTAGGAAATTGGTCTTTAAGGTAAACTGATGAGATCAGTGAGGAGGAACACTCAGAACATGATGAGGTTTAAAACTGTAGCCCATGGCCACTTGCAAGGCAGCTGTGGCTTGTGTGTTTCAACATTTCTTTCAGCAAGTCACTTAAAAGAAGCAGGAGCTGAGATTCCAGGAATTTCCTTTTTTAAACTTATAGGAAAGGAGGAAGAAATAAGCAGAGATGCTGCCTCTGAACTAAAAATACTGTTTAGAGAAGGACATCTGCAGTGCAGCTTCAAATGTCAAGGTCCTCAGGGTTTGGGCTGTTCTCCTTCAGATGTCACCTCCCAACACCGGGAGAGGTAAGAAGATTGGGAAGCAAACTGAAAGGTTGCAGCTATCCCCTACTTCTCTTAGAAGTACTTGTTCACCTGGAGAGGATGCAATGAAATGGAAAGGAATTCTCATTTTCAACCTGTGGTGCAGAGCTGGGGACATCCCTGAGCTAGTCTTTCCAGTTTGGGATCCCCACGTGATGGATCTGGACCGCTTCCAGCTGCTGGAGACCTCTTGGAGACATGGGAAACACTGAGAAAAGCCATTCATAAAATTTCTGAGAGAGGATTTGTGAAAGCCAAGAACATTCCACCCTCCTCTCTTCCTACCCCTGTCCCCCCCCCCATCCCCCAGCATCAAGTAAGTGACCTTTGTCTTGTTTTTTATTTTCACTTTCGAGCTCCTGCCTTCCAGAGGTCAAGCAGCTTAAAAAGCTCAGCAGAATTAAAGAGGCAGGTTTAATCCTCCCAATGATTTTATCTTGCTGGCCACCATGTCATCTTGTGTTTGTTAGGGTCAATAATTATGCAAAAAACCCTCAAAATGTTCCCAAATGCCACACAGTCAGACCCCAGAGAACCCTGTGCTAAAAGGCACAGTCTTTGCAGAAAGACCCTTTTGTGCCTTTCTCTCTCCATTCTGAGAGCCTGTGAAGTTCTTGTTTTTCAAAAAAAGGAAGGGTGATTCTGATATAACGACAGGACTCCAGGAGCTAGAGATTTAGGGGGAGAAAAATAACAAGTATTGTACAACTCACCATAAACCCATTTGGGGTCAGACTCTTGTCAGTGGTGCCCAGTGATAGGATAAGGGCACAAACTGGAACTCAGGAGGTTCCATCTGACCAGGAGGAGAAAATTCTTTGCTGTGAGGGTGACAGAGCCCTGGAGCAGGCTGCCCAGACAGGTTGTGGAGTCTCTCTCTGGAGAGATTCCAAACCTAGCTGGACATTGTGATCCTTGGGCAGCCTGCTGTGGGTGATCCTGCTTTAGCAAGGGGCTTGGACTGCATGACCTCTAGAGGTCCCTCCCAGCCCCACCATGTTGGGATTGTGGAAGTCTGTGATAAAATGGTAAGAAACCACCTGTGCTTCCTTCCAGTCTTGCTAAACCAGCTCTGCCACAAGGTACCATCTTGAATGTGTTTTGGTTTATGGGATTATATCCATCGAGGACAAGGAGTTGCCAAATCAGGTCATAAACCTCCATCAGTTGCAGTGTGTCACTGTTATTTAAGCCCTGATTATTTAACCTCTGATTATTTAACCCCTGTGGTAGCAAGTGTCTTATCAGAGCTCACTTCCACTGTGCACTGATAGCAGCAACCCCTGAACCTGGAAACAAGCCAGCACGATGCTGGATTCCCATAAATCTTTTGATCCAAGGTCATCCTTGGGGATGAATGATGTGGTTTGTTTTAATATCACTGGGATGGGGTGGGTGAAGGCTCAGAGGGAAGACTCACGTGGGTGTCAGCAGCCTCTGGCACGGTGGAGGTCTTGGCTAACATCAGGACTTCATCAGACTTCTTGCTCCAGTCTTGTGGTGCAGCGGCTGCTTCCCTCCAGATGTTTAAAGGACAAAAGCAGGAGAAGGAGGGGGGAAGGCTGGGGTTCTGAAAGCCCTTTCAGCACTGCTTTTATGACTGCTAATGGGCTAGCACATGGTGTTCTTGTCGTGCATGTGAACCTCTTCAGATGGTGGCTTCAGCTGAAGGGGCGGGTGGCAGCAAGCTCCCCGCTCTAATTACCTCTGCCAAGTGAAAGCACTGCCCTTGAAGGGGGGTTTAATTTCCCAGCTATTCCTTTAATTTCCCAGCTATTCCTTTAATTTCCCATCTCTTCCTTTCATCTAATGACTCCTTGTGCTTGGAGTACAAGCCACGAAAACAGCTTTTAATCTACCTCCTGCCTCCCTCCAATTATTTAATACCTGGATTTGATTCCTTCTCATTTGTCTTTCTAACTACCCTAATTTTTCCAGTTTCTCTCATCAGCTTTCCTCCCCCCCCTCCCCTCCCCGGCTCTTTATTGTTTTCTGATCGCTGTAATTCTGCAATCTCTTTTGGCACTAAAGCAGAGCTCCCCAGGGGAAGAGGCTCATGAATTTATACAGCGACATTACGCAGGCTTTTCAGACGAGTCGTGGGGCTGCTTTGGATGCCCAGAAATGCTCCTTCTGTTCCTACCTCTCCTGTCACTGCATCCCCTTAATGACACACAAAAATGAGAAAGGAGAAATTGCACAAGAGGTTTGCTCTGGAGCTTTGGTATAAAGAGTCATGAATGCCTGGGTCAAGATTTTTGGAGATGAAACATTTGGTCTCCTCCACCTTTCCCCACTCTCTACACTGCCTCTGACTCTGTAGGGCTTTTCTTTCTTCGTTTGTCAAGACAAGATTTTCAGCCTGGGAGGAAATTTTCCCCATGGTACTAATTTCTTCTTGTTGTTGTTGTTGCAACTGAAGCACATTCGAGACTTTGCTCCTGAAACTTCCCGTGTTCTAATTTTACGTGATGGGGATGTCAGAAGCAGCACAGGAGAGGAACGAGATCTCCTCCACAGCTTTGGGGTGATTGTGTTGCCTTAGAAGGGTGATGAAACTCAGAGGCTGTTCCCTTGCTCATTAATAACAAATTTTCTACCTTGGCTCCGGGGGTTTTACATGACAAAGACTCGACTTGGGCCCAACATGACATTCATTAAATCCTCTTATATGCCACCACCTCTCTTTTTTTTTCTTGCTCAGCCTAGGATTAAATACCTTAACATGCTCATGTCAGGAGAGGAGTCTTAAATATGATCAGTATGAGGAAATACATCAGGGTGTTGAGAATAAACATGTTTCCTGGGAGCTGATTTGTCTTCCCAGAGAGAGGAATGGGTGAGATGGGAGCCAAAAGTTGCTCTCAGATTGCTTCAAGTAACCTTTTATAATTTTTTTCCCCTCTTCCAGTAATTTGTTTCTCTTTCTGTCTGAGAGTGGAATTAAGAGAGTCACAAATTACGACAAGAGATTCTGCTTGTGAAATATCTGGCATTTACTGAAGGGTAGGAGCATGCAGCTGCATGGCTAAGTGCTGGTGGGTGGATCAGGATGTCATTGCCCACATCAGGATCTGGTGGAGCTGCACAGGTCAGACATCAGGGTTTGGGTCCCTGCTTCTTCACCACTGCTTCTGTGAGTTCATCCCACTTGAAAAGACCCAGTAACTACAAATCCTGTGAGAACAAAAGTGAGAACTGGTGAGAACAAAAGCTCTGTAAAAGGTCCCACAGGAAGGATGTTCAAGGTAAGAGTGGCAAAGGGGTTTCACAGAACCATCAAATGGCTTGAGTTGGAAAGGACCTTAGAGATCATCTAGTTCCAACCCCCCTGCCATGGGCAAAGGACACCTCCTGCTAGACCAGGTTGCTCAAAGCCCCATCCAGCCTGGTATTAAATGCTTTCAGGGACGAGATGCCCACAATTTCTCTGGGCAGCCCTTTCTGGTGTCTCACCACCCTCACTGTAAAGAACTTCTTCCTAATGTCCAATCTAAATCTGCCCTGCTTTAGTTTAAAATCATTGCCTCTTGTCCTACCACCACGTGTCCCTCTACAGTCCTCTTCAGGTACTGGAAGTCCACTGTAAGGTCTCCCCAGAGTGCTCTTTTCTCCAGGTTGAATAGACCCAACTGCCTCAGCCTGTCCTCATAGGAGAGGTGCTCCAGCGCTATGATCATCTTTGTGGCCCTCCTCTAGACCCTTTCCAACAGACACAGTTTCCTTTATGGCTTATTAGTTGTCTGCCTTACCTCCCTCCTCTTGAGTGCAGGGTGGGATGAGCAAAGGCTCTTTGGTTTGGAACCAGAAGTGGCTCAGAAAAAGCATCTGAAGATCTGAACATCTTCCGTTCTGTGAGGGTTTGGCACCTGGTGGTGTGGTTTGACCTCTGTTGCCTGTCAGTCAGGACATCCAGTGTGAATTTGCAAATGAATTTCAGTCCAGGGTTCCATCATGAATCAATGGATGTTGGCTTGAGGTGTTATAGTCTCAGGGGCTTTGAGGCTGAGGTCTATAAATGTCATCTGCTAACCATGAACAGAAATCAGTGTCTATCTGCTCCCATGATTAATAGTGAGAGAAGGAAGACCTTTTCTCAACTGGACTGAGGTCCCATAGCATTTTTCTCCTATGTCAGCTGAACAAGAGCAACGCGAGCCCAACTCAAGGCCGAGCCTTGGAAGTCTTCCCAGAAGCACAACCAGTATCACTCACGGTACCCAGTAGTGTTTTCCTGGGCCCCAGTTAGGTGGTTTTCATTAGCACAGATGGTCAGGATGTCTGATGACCACTGAGGTCATCATCTCAGATGCCTGCTGGGACTCCATTTTGGGTTTTTTGAGCCCAAAAGCTTTGTTCGCCTTCTGCCTGATGGTTTTTCCCCCCTTTTCTGGTGCTGCTGTGCGTTGTTGGGACCAGGTCACGGGACAACCTGTCATGTGGAACCAACCCACGGCATCTTGCTGTGGTCTGTCCTCACCTATTTTTTCCCTCGGAGGGGCCAGGTTATGACCATAAAAGGGAAGAACGGAATCTCGGGCGAGGAGCCCTGCTGCCATTGGCTGAGCACAGAGCGGTGATGGTTTCGGGGGAAATAACCAGGTCGGAGCAGGCTTTTGGGCTGAGAATAAAAACAATGCAACAAACCCATGTGGTTCACCAGTGAAACCAAGGCAGGACTTTCGGTGCCGGTGCCTCCTGTTGTTCTTGGTTCCACCTGGGCGAAACTGCAGCAGGGCCTTCACTTCCACGTGGGCACAGTGGCTCAGCCGCACAGAGCTCCTGCTTCCCATAAAACATCTCTGCAACCTCCGACGGCTGATGTCAACCAGGGTAACGTCTTCTGGAGGTGAACTGGAAGGATCTGGTGGCCAAGTTGGCTGAGAACCAAACCTGCAACCACCTCTTGTCAACCTGGTGGCTTTCTAAGTTGGGAGAGCCCAAGAAGCAGCTTCTTGTGGTTGAGTATCTGTGTGTCGATGCCTGAAAATCATAGAATGGTCCAGGCCAGAAGGGACCTCCAAAGGGCATCTATTCTGACCTCCCTGCATTCAGCAGGGACATCCCCAACTAGATCAGGCTGCCCAGGGCCTCCTCGAGCCTCACTTTGAATATCTCCAGGGAAGAAGCCTCAACAACCTCCCTGGGCAACCTGTTCCAGCATTCCACCACCCTCATAGTGAAGAACTTCTTCCTGATATCCAATCCAAATGTGCTCTTTTCTAGTTTGAAACCATTGCCCCTTGTCCTGTCACTGCATGCACTTGTAAACAGACTCTCTCCATCCTTCCTGTAGGCTCCCCTCAGGTACCAAAAGGCTGCTCTCGGGTCTCCCCAGAGCCTCCTCTTCTCCAGGCTGAACAACCCCAGCTCCCTCACCCTGTCCTCGTAGCAGAGATGTTCCAACCCCCTGATCATTTTCGTGGCCCTCCTCTGGACCTTCTCCATCAGGTCCATGCCCTTCCTATATTGATGAGCAGAACAAAATCTTTTCATGCCTCAATATCTCTTCCACCCAAACTTTGTTAGCCCATCAGCATGGTTAAATCCAGGACTTCTATCTTCTATCTTCTATCTTCTGCTCCCTCCAGCACTGAGTTAGAATGTTTAATAAACATGATAAAAAGGGCTGAGAGGGTTTCCTGGAAACTTTGGCAGCCTTGTGTTGGGAGCAGATGTTGGCAGCAAGCAAAGTCCTTGTGAGCTGTAAAGGCATTTTCCTGTTTAATGATTAGCCTGAGAAATCTGATGGCTAAATTAAAGGTGGCTATGCTCAGGAGCACAGAGAACTGAGGCATCAGCTTCACCCCTTCTGGGAAGGCCACACCTGTGTGAATTCTTCACTCCTCACCTTCACCCAATGAGAAGAAGGTGGTTTTATGATTAATGATGTTCTTGGAGTCAGCTTCTGAATCTTCTGTCCTGCTTTGTGTGCTCAGGGTGGCATCTAAGCCATCAGAAATGGGGAGCACCTCTCCTGGAGGGCAAACCCAATCACCAGCAGAGTGTGACAGCAGCATGGCCACCGTGCTGGAGGATGTTTGTCTTAATCACCTCCCAGAAGAAGTGACTCTGGCAGCCTCCTTCCTTAAATTGAAATGGAGTGCTGGTCTTCCCCTCACCAGCCATTCCTGGCAGCTTCAGGTTGACTATCAGCTCCTTCAATGAGTCCATCCAAGTTCGGAAGAGATGCACCTTGCAGGTGGCTGCACAGACATCACAATCTTTTTTCACCCATTTCTTCAACTTCCATAGACTCATAGATTTGTTTAAGATGGAGAAGACTTTTAAGACCACTGACCAAACACTATGAAGTCCCCTGCTAAACCATGTCACTAAGCACCAGTCTCCTCATTCCTCCTTGCACCCACCCTTCCCTCCTGGTCTCCCTTTCTCCCCACTTTGGATGAGCACCAGCAACACTGGAGAAAGTCCTGCCCCATCACCCCACCTCTCCTTCTCCATCAGGCCCCTTCCTCTGCTCTTGCCCTAGTCCCAGGTACCTTTTGTTCTCCCATGTTAGTAGTGCCTTGGTTCTCCTGGCTCCACCACCAGCTACAATTCCTTTCCCTGTTACCACTGCAGCTATTTCTTCAGTGGTGACCACATTGGTGAGCCCTGGGACCTATCGCAGCATCACAAGCCACGGTGTTTGGCCCCACAAAACCAGAGGGGAACCACAGTGCCTTACTCATTGGTGCCACAGTGATGCTATCCCATCATCTCCTCCCCAGTGGGCAATGGTTTGGGGAGAGGAGGAAGAGGTGGCTGTGCCTATATTGGGGTATGGTACCTGTTTTGTGTGGTTGGTCTCCTCCATGGCCATCAACTGAGTGTCTTGGGGGGGTCTCCAAAAGCAGCTGCAAGAGCAAAGGTCTGGGTAACACATCTTTTATGAAGCAGGGATCAAGGTGGTGTTTGAAGGTTTGTTATCAGTGTGGTTCAGGGTAATGCTGGTTGTAAAGCAGCTCTGCAAACTGCAGTGGGGACCTGGATAAGGCCAACCCAACCAAAGGTCTGTGCAGTGGTTTGCTGCTTGCTGCATTTTCATACACAGTCTTGAGTCATCAGGTTTTGGGGTCTAAATGATATTGTTCTGCAATATATGTAAAAAAACTTGCTGCAAGTACAGCTTCAGGACTCTGGGTGTTTCAGCTATACCTTGTCCTCATAATGCCTCCCTGGGCCAGAGCCATGCTGATAATCCCCATTGCTGACAGCAAATGGAGGCCAGGGAATGTGGAGGCTGTGAAGGGAGCCTGTGGCAGAAGCACAGTGAATCCACTTCGGACTCCTACCCCAGGCAGGCTTTGGTCTCTCAGACCACAGGTTTCCTTTCCAGCCCTTCAGTCCTCACCCCAAATCCAGGCTGCAGAGAGCAAGAGGGAATTGTTCAAATGCCTTGGTTGCAGTTCAGAGGAACCCCCCCAGCACCGACTGGATGCCACCCCCCCGGTGTGCTGACAAGCCCCAGCAATGAGCACAGCCCAGATCCTGTGGGTCAATCCCAATCCTGCTCAAAGCAGCCAGGGAAGAGTAAACCAGAAGAGTTTAAGGATAATTCAGCCCCTTCAAAGGGCTGTATCCCTTATCAAAGTGCCACCCAGCAGGGTGAAGACACTGCCACCATGCCAGGCCACACGCTGTGCAGTGCCTGTGGCCAGGAGATAAAGCTGGGCATTGGGAAGGGCAATGAACCACAACAGGCAAATGAGGACAGAGGAAAAAAAAAAGAATAATTAAAAAAAAAAGAGCTTTAACTCTGTGACAGCTCGGCTGAGCCCCCGTTGCTGCATTTGCTTAGCTGAGGGCTATCTTTACAAGTCCTTGCTACCAGATGTTCCTTCATTTGCATGTGGGGTGAAGGGGAGGATGCCGAGCAGGTCCCGGGGGTGCTGGCTGGGAGCACAGCCTGATGACGATTGCCACCCAGTGGCTGTACACACTGCACTGCCCTGAAAACGAAGTGGCTTGGGCAAGCATGCATCCTCCTGCAGCTGTTGCTGTTGCCTTTCGATGGTAGAGCCTGCAACACTGTGTGCTGTGCTCTGGGTGCTCCTCTTTCATCACCAAGGTGGTTGAACCGTGTATGGGTGATAGAAAGCAGCTTTTTCTCAAGTGCAAGCCACTGCAGCTGGTACTCAAGGAAACTTTGCAGCTCTGAAAAGACCTTTCTAATGCACCTTCAGTCCTAACCCCAACCCAGGCTGTGGAGAGCAAGAGGGCATTGCTCAGATGCCTTGGTCATACCCTGACCTCAAACCCCATCCTCAAACCTCTCACCTTCAGCACAGCAGGATCCAGGGAGAAACATGCTCACATCTTCACATCTCCAGAGATATTTTCTTCTGCTTTCTACCTGAACAGTACACTTGCTCCCTCTCCCCCACACAGCAATCACAGGAGGTTTCATTTGATCTTAAGGAAAATATTCCTTTATTTGAGGGTGACAGATCACAGGAGCAGGCTGCCCAGAGAAGTTGTGGAGTCTGTACCTGCCTTAGTGGTGGGGTGGGGGAAGAGGAGGACTGAACTAGATGATCCCTAGAGGTCCCTTCCAATCCCCCACCATTCTGTCTTTCTGTGAATCACAGTCCTCTGCTTGAGCTCTCCTAGGGATCATTTCCAGCTACATTACATATTTCTGCATTAACATTACCTAGAGAAGGCACAGCCAATAAAGAGAATGAATGCTGCTGCCTACAGCAGAGCTCATTCTACCCCGAAAATAAGTTCTCTTAACCTTGTTTCCATGACTCAGACAACAAATAAGCCTCACCTTTATATATCCACCTCCCCTGACATGCTGATTTGAGCACATCAGCCCTTTAAATTCAACAAGGTGCACCTTGATGTGGCTGATTGGGAGCAGAGCAAGGGCTTTTGCTGCACTGCTGGAGTTTCTGTGATGCTTCAATGGTTGGAGAAGGTGAGGTACCTTGCAGGCTGTGTGACTTGTGTGCTCAGGGTGTATGTGTATGCTGAGGGGAGGTGAAAAAGCGGAGTGCCTTGGTTCTTCCTTTTCTCTTACAGCTAATGCTGGAGCTGTCAGACCACTAAATTCCCTGAAGTCATTTTAGATGCATGTTGCATCCCTGGGAATTGATTTGAGTAGGTTGTTCCTGAGCTATAGGTGGCTGAGCCTGGGGAGAGCTGTACCAGAGCTAGTGGCTGTGAGCACATTTTCTTTCAGGCTTGCTAGTGAGCATAAATTACCCCATCCCAAAGCTGCAGGGAGAGGAGTATTTGCTTCAGAAGCACTTCTGGTGAGCTGAGGCAGTGGCTGGCAGGGATATTGGAAGTGCTGAGAGCCTTCAGCTGCACTTGTTCTGCATCTCTTTGCAGATGGAGAGGCTTGGATCAGCAACACTAAGGCCAGGGGGAGCAGGGCAGGAATCAACCCCTGTACTGGGCACTGGTGAAGCCACACCTCAAACACAGGGTTCAGTTTTGGGCCCCTCACTACAAGAAAGTGTTCCAGCACTAATTGCAGCCTAATCCCAGTGCTGGTTGTTCCACCACTAAATGCAGGCTGGCTCTGAAGCTGCTTGGGTACCTGAAGGCTCCCCTGCAGGGGTATTTCATACACAAAGCCCATCTCCTGCAGCAGAAGTGGTCTCCTCCTGCACAAGAGCATTCGTGGGAACTGCTTGGCCACTGCTAAACTTTCTCTCAGTGCAAAACTTCTTCCCTCTTGCTCCTTCATGTCAGCATTTAGTTCACACTTGGTTCATCTTAAAGAAAAAATAATAAAAACAAATAAAAATCAAGCAGCAGCCTCCCAACCATTTCCTCTTTCTGTGAGACGTGCTGCTGAGCCAGGAGACAAACACAGCTTGTGAGGTTTGACAAAACTCTGACCCTGCAGCTCCTTGGGGTTGGGTTTAGGGGGGGTGAAATCAGCCTTTTGGTTATATAATAGCCTCAGGCTTCTATAAATACTGCAGTGCTGAAAGCCAAAGCATCTCTGTGGAAGGTGGAAACCCATGGGTGATTGTAGCCATGGGTTTGCATCTGAAGTCCTGGCCTAGCCTTTCTCCCTGGGAGCACAGCTCCTGCAGACTCTGGTGCTCCAGGGGCTGAGACACCACTTAGCTGAAGGAGCTGATCCTTGAGCCAAAAATAACCTTTCCAAAAAGACTGACTGTTGTTTTGTCTTGATTAACTCCCCAGGGTGGCTTAGAGCAGGCACAGGGTGGGAATGGGCTGCAGGAGGATTCTCTAAGCCCAGACTCAACTGAAATGTCTTAAACTGCCAAGAAACTGCATTTGAGGCAGCCAGCTTTCCTCTTTCACTGGGTTTTGCTCCAAAAACCTCTTCTGCATTCATAACTTAGAGCTGGATAGAGACCAATTACCTTTATATGGGAAGGCAGGAGGCAGGGATGGAGCAAGCCCTGCTTTGTGTGACCTGCTTGAATTCCTCCTGGAACAAATCTCTTGCTTTTAGACCCCAGCTTATACTGACCCTTTGTTCAGAGAGATAAATCCCTTCACAGCCAGGAGACTTTGAGTCTGAATCCTCCTTTGAGTCTTCTGATCTGTTTCTATTAAGTAGGGCTTGTAAGAGATGGATGCTTGAACACGGTGATTTAGGTGGATGTTGTACTAGAATGCCTTGGGAGGCAGCAAACACAGTTTCTGTGGGAGTTCCTTGCTGAGATTGAATCATATTTTCCCATTTATTGTGGCTGATTAGCAGCATGATCTCTGGGATGCTAAATATGCACTGAAGTGATACCTTTTGTCAACCACCGAGTCTGCAGGAAGGAGCAACAAGGCGAGAGGAGCTCTGCTGTGCTGTTTGGCTGGAGTGAAGCTTTGGGTGATCTCCTGTCTCATTAGATAAATAGCTGTCATGCAAGAAGATCAGGTCTGAAGGACCTCTCTCAGGGCTGTGCTCATTGAGCTGTTTCTGCCCTCGTTTGGGAGAGTGCCCAGTGGATTTTAGCTTCTCAGTTCTGGAGCAAAACGCCGCCGCCAAAGCACATGGAGCACATCAGGAGCTGTTTGAATCATGGAATCATTAAGCTTGGAAAAGGCCTTTAAGAGCAGCAAGTCCAACCATCACACCAACACCACTGTGCCCACTAAACCATGTCCTGAAGTGCCATGCTTTTTTCAAACACCTCTAGGGATGGTGACTCCATCACCTGCCTGGGCAGCCTATCCCAAGGCACTGACATTCACAAATGGGCTACCCAAATTAGCAGCCCATAATAGCTAGCCATGCTGAGAGGGATTTTGCCTGGTCCTCAGTTGGAGGAGATGCTGCCTTGGCAGCTCAGCAGTAAAAAAAGTCACTCTGAGTACTAAAGAGAAAGCAGAAACTCAGCTTTTTCCCCTAAATCAGCCTAGAGAAAGCACTGTGGGGTTTCAAAATCGAACCTTTTCTCAAACTTCCTTAAAATTTGAACTTATTTCTCCACTGGGCTCTTTCTTTTAAAGTCTTAGGTTTTACTACAGACTATTTTACAAAGCTTAAAAAAAAAATACAGAGTTTGAATGTGAAGCTGAATGTTTAAAAAAAGGCTTTTGCTTCAGATCTGTGTAACTTCTTATGCTCTAGCCAGGGGGAAGCAGGTGGATGGAAGGGATTCTGCCTTTCTCCATTCTGCTGAGACTCCACCTGCAGTGCTGGGTCCAGATCTGAAGCACAGGAGAGGTATGGACCTGTTGGAGAGGAACCAGAGGAGGTGATAACAATGATGTAAGGGCTGGAAGCCCCTAGCTCTGAGGGGGGGTCTGACAGAACTGGGGTTGTTCAGCCTGGAGAAGAGAAGGCTCCATGGAGATCTTCTTGTGGCCTTTCAGTGCTTAAAGGGGCTGATGAGATAGATGGGAACAGACTTTTTAGCAGAGCAAGGGGTGATGGTTTGAACTAAAAGAGGGAGATTTAGACTGGATAGAAGGGAGAAATTTTTTACACTGAGGGTGGTGAGACACTGGCCCAGGTTGCCCAGAGAGGTGGGAGATGCCCTATCCCTGGAATCATTCCAGGTCAGGTTGGAAGTGGCCCAACCTAGCAGGTGTTTTTCCAGGCACAGCAATTACGCTGACTTTTGAACATTGTTCCTTTGTTCTTGAAAACCTCTTAAAAATTAGGATGTTTATATTTCATTTCTGGATATAACTACACTGAATTTTGTATACTCATGCCTCAACACAAAATCTTCACATCTATCTCATGTGTATGAATAATACTCCTCTGGAATGGGAATAGGAATAGACTAGACTAGACTAGACTAGAATAGAAGTGGGTTGGAAGGGATCGTATAGTCCAAACCCCAAGCTTTTAAAACATTAATGTGCCACCTAATCCCTATCCCAAATGAAATTGATTTGGAGAAGAAATGAAGGCAAAAGCCTGAATTCTTCCCTTTGCCTGTGTTACCCTCTTTAAAAGGTAGGTAACACACCTCTCAGCTCCTCCATGGTTATTTTTTCCTCCAGGATGCAGCAGAAAGATGTATTTATCAAGGCTATTCCTCCATCCGTGCCTGCTCTACCTTGCTATCATGCAGTTTTATGACTGGGTTTAATAAATTTAGGAGAGCTGTTATTTTCCATGCTGGTATAAACCACATCTCAGCAATGCTCAGTGTGACCCAGATCTCAAAGCACTTCCTGCTTTAATCCATACAGGACTGGTTCACAGTGACTCTTCTCCAAGCAATAAAGAATGGAAAACAATAGTGGTATGAGATGGGACCAAGATGGGACTCAACTAAACCTGGATTCAACTAAACCCAAACTTCTCCACAGAGGGTCTGCAGCAGCCAGAGAAAGGTCTGTGGATGAGTGATGCTGGCACACATTGGCCTTTGGGAATGGGAGGGATTAGGGGGCATGAGGGAAATTTAGGGAGGCAGAAGCAACTGAGCCGAGCCACCCAGATTAGTGCCACACCAAGTCCAGTTCTCCTTAGGTTCTACAGGACTCACACCAAAGCCTCTCTCCTGGTGAGATTCAGATCTGGGCTGATTCGAGGCTGATGCGAGGAAAGTGCCTTGCACAGGGATGGAAGCACAGACCCCTCTAAAGCTGCTTTGTGTTCAGATGGCCTGGAAAGCTTTGAATGCCCAGAGAGATTCTCATCTGTCTTCTTGTGGAGACTGCTTCCCTCTAGTGAGAGCAAGAGCGAGCCACACGCCAGGCTTCAGCTTTCCTCTGGGTGCTGGGCTGCTTGCATTGAGGGGACTGCACACATCGAGGGGGCTGCAAACATCAAGGGTGCTGCACACATCAAGGGTGCTGTAAATGTCTTGGGTGTGGTGCTGCAAGCATCGAGGGTGCTGTGCTTGTTGTGGGTGCTGTGCTGCATGTATCTGGGGTGCTGTGCATGTTATAGGTACTGTGGTGCATGCATCTTGGGTGCTGTGCTTGTCTCAGATGCTGGGCTGCATGCATTGAGGGTGTTGACATTCATCTAGGATGCTGTGATGCTCACACTGAGGGTGCTGCATGCATCCTGGGTGCTGTGCATGTCTCAGATGCTGTGCTGCAGGCACTGAGGGTGCTGAGTGTGTCATGGGTACTGTGGTACACTCATTGAGGTTGCTGTACATGTCTTGAATGCTGTGCTGCATGTGGCTAGGGTGCTGTGATGAACACACCGAAGGTGCTGCACACATCAGGGGTGCTCCGCATATCTTGGGTGCTGTGCATCTGTGCCTTGGCTGCTGTGCTGCATCTATTGAGGGTGTTGCACCATGTGTCAAGAGTGCTGTGTGTCTCTTTGGTGTTGAGTGTATTTTGGGTACTGTGGATATCTCAGCTGCGGTGCTGCACATATTGCAGGTGCTGAGTATGTGTCCTGGGTGCATGTCTTGGTTGTGGCAGAGGCCTTGAGTGCTGAGCACATGATGAGCACTACATTAACCAGAGCCCCTGAGCTGAACATGTGGCAGCTTCACGCTGTAGGATGCTGCCCAGGGAGCAGCAGTGATGCCTGAGGCAGGAGTGGTACAGGCAGTTCCTGCTCTGGCACAGGATCTGCAAGTGCCCAGATGAAGAGGCAGCTGTGAAGCAGCAGCCTGAACTGACACCGCATCAGCGCTTTGCCTCGAGTGGCTGCTGTGGGTTTAATCTTGTCCTCGAGCCCCCAGGCAGGATTGGTTGTGCTGCTGCAATTTTCTTTTGCCAGCAAGGGTATGATTTCATCAAACCAGCTGTATCATTTCCCCACATCCTCAGGGGCATGCCTGCAGCTCAGCTCCTCTGGGCTGCCCTTGGCAACCAGTGCAGGCAAAATGGAGCTGGACCACCAAAGGGAACTTCTTACCCCAAGAGCTTCTCCCCAGCATGATACCGTGTGAGTAAAGAATCAGAGAATCATTCTGGTTGGAAAAGACCTTTAAGATCATCAAGTCCAGCCATTAACCCAGCACTAAACCATGACTCCCCAGCACCAATGTATACAGCTTTGAAACCCCTCCAGGGATGGGGACTCCACCACTTCCCAGGCCATGTCACATTCCTGGTCCTTGCCCTCTCCCTTGTTCCAGCCAGAATCTCTGCTTCTGGCACAGTCATAGCTGTTGGCTCCAAAGGATTTGGATACCATCCTAAATCAGGACGTGCAGGAGAAATGCTGTGAGCTGCAGGGCTGGAAGACAAGCAGGGCAACAAGCTGCAAGCATCCTCAGCTCATCTGGGGGGGCTCTTGACCCTGCGGGCTCTTGACCCTGCTGTGTGGATGGTTGGAGGGGAGAGAAATATTCATTGCAAGGCACATGGTTCATGCTTTTTCCAGCCAGCGCTGGCTGCTGCAGAGCTCTCAGGAAGGCAGGTTGCTTGCAGAGAGGAGGAAAACAAAATAGGCAATTCTCTTGCAGACAGGTTAATTCCCTTCCCACCCATCCAGCGACCCTTGGGCCTGCATTGTGCTGCAAATCACACAGGCAATGGCGGCGGGGGGGGGGGGTGTGGTGTGGTGTGGGGGTGGTCGGGTGGGAGCTGCAGCAGGCTCAGTGCTGCTGACACGCAGCTGCAAATCTTCCAGCTGGGGAACATATGCAAGCACAAAAAAGCAACATGAGGGGTTTATTTCCAAGCCCTTCTTTTGCCTCAGCAGCTGATGGGAGAAGGGTGTGTGTGTGTGTGTGTCTAAAGGCAAATGTCGTTTTGGATGCCTGGAGTGAAAGGTTTGTGTTGGGGATGAAGTCTGGCAGCGGGTGGCAGCTGCAAAAGGTCCCCAAGCGACTGAGGAGGGAGAGATCACCCACAGGGAAGAAATCTGGGGAGCAGCAGCAGACGGTGGTGTCTGTTTTGATCACACATAGAGAATGAGCATAAATGAGCTGAATGTGCTAGAAAAATGGAGCCTGGAGAGAAGTTCGTGCCAAGCAGTGATGTTGCAGGGTTGGATGTGTGGAATTTGGCCAGTTAGTGAGAAAACAGTGGACAATGTCAGCATGTAGCTTTGCTCTTCTCTGCATTTCGAAGCTTGAAATGTTCTCCCCTTCCCTCTGGATTTGAGCCTATGTCTGTTTTGCTCCTGCACTGTGTTGATAAAGGCTGAATGTTGATGCTTTGGGGACTACCAGTTAAGCAGAAGAGCTCACAGGCACTGAGGCCAAATTGATTTTCTTTAAGGAGACTTGCTTGGAAGTCACCAGCAGAGGCACTTTTGGCTCTACCGGAGCACAGAAGCCAGTCCACTTTGATTTCTGGGTGTGCCCCGCCAAAAAGATGTATTAATACCAACTACATCCACAACCCAGGGGCAGGTTTCCCCTCCCAGCTCACTTCTCCCTACTCATCTACTCCCCAGACCACCTCCCAGTTCTGAGACAGTATCAACCAGGGCTTTGATTTCAAAGCCTGCCTTTTTTTTTTTCCCCTCACCTTTTTTCTTTTTTTTAACTTCACCCTCCTGCTGAATTTCCTCTCTCCTTGAAGATCCATATCTCCATGCTCCCTGCTCTTGGGTTTTTATACAGCACCTATTAGCTACCTATGTGTGGATGAAGGGGAGCACAGATGTGCTGCAGCTTCCAGCTTCCCTTTGGCCTCCCCTACTAAATCCCCCATGAACTGAGAGGTCTGGAAAGCTGATAGCTGCAGTTCCCCTGGGTGCCATATAACAGCAAGGGGCCTGTTTCCACCAAAGGGTCCCTGATATACAGCCCAGCCCATACATCAGCTGGAGGACTTTGATTCTGATAGTGATCTGCACAGGGCTTGCCTTCAATTAAGGGTGAGGGATGGAGTTTATGACTCTGGTTTCCCCCAGATCATTACCCATTGCCATCAGAGGGATTCAGCTTTTACCAGGACTTTCAGCAGCCATACAGAGTAATGCGGTCTTCTATTGGGCTGGTGGAAATGAGGGAAATCAGATCATTGTTTCTCTTCAGTAGAAACATGGTTTAGCAGTGAACTTGGTAGCATTTGGTTAATGGTTAGGCTCCAGCACCCTCAAAACAAAGAAGTTTCTTATGTTCAGATAGAACTTCCTGGATTCCAGTCTGTGTCTCTTGGTCCTTGCCCATCACTGGACCTCAATGGAAAGAGTCTAGTCCCATCCTCTTGTCCTCCAACCGTTAGCTCTTGCTGAGCATTGATCAGATCCCCTCTCAGGCTGCTTTTCTCCAGGCTCAACAGCCCCAGATCTTTCAGCCTTTCCTTCTCACAGAGATGCTCCAGGCCCCTCACCACCTTCTTAGCGTCTGCTGGACTTTCTCCAGTAGTTCCTTGTCTCTCTCGAACTGGAGAACCTCCCTTGACCTGCTGACCACCTTCTTCTTAATGCCTCCCAGGACGCCATTGTCCTTGGCCAAGAGGCACACTGCTGTCTCCTGGTGGACTTGTTGCCTACCAGGTTAAGCTGGTATTCACCAGAGCTGCCTGCTTTCTTCCCACTGGAAACAAATCCTCAAACAAATCCTTGATCATTGTTGTAGGAGGATGTCACCCCAGCTTCCTGTGGTCAAAGCTCCACTGACACAGCTCAGGGAGCAGCTCCAGGTGGCTGAAGAGCTGCTAAGCTGTGTTGCAGAAGCAGCGCTGCAGCCCTCCTCCAGCGAGTGGTAGCCAGCCACATTCCCAAAGCAGTATCTGCTGGGTTTGCATTAATTACAGTCATCTAATGGGAAATGTAAACAGGAAAGCTCTGGGGGGAGATAAGGGGCGCAGGGACGCGGGGCAGGGGCTGACAAGCTCCCTCTTGCGCGGGGAATGGAGTTCAGAGGAAAGTTCACTTTCCAGCGAGCGGCTGGCGGCCGCTCAAAGGCGTTAATTAGGGCAGCCAGATAGCGATCGGGACACTGTCCCCAGCCGCTTCCCCTTTTGGTGACAATCACATTCCTGGGGCTTGAAGTTCACCCCCGCCAAAGACCCGACGCCCTCGATGCATGAAGGGGCTGGTGCACTGCCTTGCTCTGCAAGTTGTTGTTACTGTTTTGCTAATCAGGAGGGGTTTAACCCGACTTGAGCTGAGCAGCCTGGATCTGCTGCCAGCCGGCTGAGGAAAAGTGGAGGTGGATTGAATTGGCACTTTCCAGGACCTTCCTCAGAGCAAGACATCAGAGATCATAGAATGGCTTGAGCTGGAAGGGATTACAATACCCCCCCCCCTCGCCATGGGCAGGGACACTCCTACTAAATCAGGTTGCTCAAAGCCTCATCCAACCTGGTCTTAAACACTTACAGGAATGAGGCATCCACAACTTCACTTGGCAACCTGTTCCAATGTCTCCCCAACCCTCACAGTAAAGAACTTCTTAATGTCTAGTATAAATCTACCCTGCTCTAGTTTAAAACCATTGCCCTTTGTCCTCTCACCACATGGCCTGATAAAAAAAAATAATCCCTCTCCAGCTTTCCCATAGCCCCTTTCAGGTACTGGAAGATGGATGTGTGGAACGAGCAGGACCAGCCAACACTCTGGTAGGGCTTTAAACCTCTTGCCCTGCTTCATCCAGAGAAGAGGCCAGCCCATGGAGCTGCACTTTTCCTTGCTGCAGTGAAGTGTTGGAAGTGCCTAGGTGAAGTAGGGCTTCCTGTGTGCCTCATGGGACCCCACAGATGCATGTGTCCTGCCTGAGGTCTGCCTTCTCTCCAGCCCTTGCTCTGCTCCTGTGACCTCCACCAACATTTAAGAGCATCTTTGGGTTCTACCTTGTGAGCTTGGATACGAGGTAAAGAGGACACAGGCTTGGGTGGGGAAGGAAACAGGACAGCAGTGAAGCTTCTTCTCCTTTTATTCCACCTTCCCCTTTTGTTGTGTTCTCCTTTAACTCTCATTTTCATGTCCACAAATCAGTTTCTGTGGCACTTCCCTCCTTCAAGGTTCCAGCTTCTCTTTCTCCCTGGCTGCTCTTGTAAACATTGTGCCTGAGGGAGAGCTGTGCTGTAGGTTCTTTACTTTTACTTTTGGAATGACCATATATAAGTTTGGGCTCCATGATCTTAAAGGTCTTTTCCAACCAAAATGAATCTATGATTCTATATCCATGACCATCAAGCACCTGAAAAATGCCTTTCTTAGATGTTATTTTCCCAGCATGACAGAGATTTACATGCTCTAATCCTGCCTGGAAAGCAAACACTGTGTAGAGTGAAAGCAGAGCTGGAAGCCCCCAGGAGCCACTTCTCCATGGAGAAAGTGTGAAGGCTGGAACCCAGCTCACAGTGGGGAGCTCTTGATGCTGTAGGAGAGCTCCTGTGCATTGCTAGAGATGTTTTATCCCTGTAACCATAGGGCCTGTCAGGGTAAGGTCCCCATCCTGGGGTGCTGGGATGACCCAGCACTGCTGAACTCCTGAGGATGCACCTATTGACTCACCTCTCAGCATAGACCTTTCTTGGGTGTTTCAAGACTGGGAGGAGGAGGATGAGGCAGTCCCACTTTCCACTGAGACCTTGCTGTTCTTCTGGCTTTACTTCCTTTTGGTCAAATCAGAAGGAAAGTTGATTTTTTGATCTGAGCTTGTTTCTCCATGACGAGATTCTTTCTTCTCTGGCTGCTTTTAGTCTGGGTAGGGATGTGTGTGTGTAGGGGGGAAAGGAGGCAGATGAAATTACTGTTTATGTCACCTCCTTTGGCACTACAGCAGCAAGTGGGGAATGTTTGAGCTGCCAAAGCCATTTATTTTTATTATATCCAGTTTTCACAACAAGAAACATTCTCCATCAGGCTGCTGCTGCTGGATGCTCCCAGCTTATTGCATACAGCACCCAGAAGGATCCAGCCCTTAGAGAACAGGAATCCAAGACAAAAGTCCTTCTAAAATACCTGTGGCTGGAAACTGATGAGCAGAAACACAGTAAAACCTGAAGCAGATCTGGAGAAAGCTTTTTTTCCTCACCTTGCATGAAATTCCTCCTCAGTGGATTTGCATCTTGAGCTGGCGATGGGGATGAGGAGCTGCTGGGGGTGGCAGCCTAGGACATCATGTTGGTCCCCAAGTGTGGGATGACCCAGAGCTCCTGCTTGGGTCTGCTTGAGTGGGTCTGGCTGCCCTGTGGCTCTTCTTCCCTGTTCTTGCTCCAGGAATGAAAGAGAAACAGGATAAATCATGGTGTCACTTGGGACTTCAGCTAGGAAATGGAGCCAGCCCAAGAGGGAGTGAGGCCCAGCTTGTCAGCACCCACATGGGCATGCTGTGATCCCAGTTTTAGTTGGGTGAAGAGAAACCAAGTGAGCAGGTGACCCCCCAGAAGATTATATCAGCCTGATTCCTCCCTTAATTTTCTGTGATGTTCTCAACACAGACTGATGGGTAGGAGGAAGAAGATGTGGGACAGTTCCTTCTGGCTGAAAGAACTGGAATTGGTCAGCCAGGAGAAAAAGAGGCTGAGGGGAGACCTTCTGGCTCTCTACCACTCCCTGAAAGATTAGATCCAGCTTGGGGTTGGCCTCTTTTCCCAATGAACAAACAACAGGACTAGAGGAAATGCCTCAAGTTGGGCTAGGGGAGGTTTAGATTGAACCTAAGGAGAAATTTCTTCACCCGAAAGGGTTATCAAGCCCTGACCGGGCTCCTGAGTCCCCATCCCTAGAAGGGTTTCAAAGTGTGTAGGTGTGGTGTTGAGGGACATGGTTTAGTGGTGACCTGGCAGTGCTGGGTAAACAGCTGGATTTGATGATCTTAAAGAGAGTCATTGTTGAACTGAACTGCTGGCTAAACCGCAAAACTGATATGTGAGGACACAAAAGATGCTGCAAAGGCAAATAATAGTTCAGTCCCACCACCTGATTTCCTCAACTTGGGTGAAAATCCCCTCTTCTTGCAAACCTCAGCTTATTTTTTTTCATTTTTTCCCCCCAGCCCCTCCACCAGAAGCATCCAGGGGCTGTGCTGTGATCAACACAGGCATGTAGGTGGAGCTGGAAACCCTCCATGTGTGAACTGGCCTCACTACCTGTGTGGGTGGGTGCTTTGAATGAGGTTTCACTTTGCAGAGGTTGTGTGCCAAGCTGGTGATGGAGACCCTGCCAAAATAAATGTCCTTGCTCCTACAAAGAGAAAAATGTCTTCTTGAGTGGCCAAGCAGAAGTTAGGTTTGCTGCAGGGCAGGTCTTGCTTTCACAGAAGCGTTTTGGGGGGGAGGAGAAAGTGGAAATGACAGAGCTGGCTTTGTGAGATACTGTGGGGCTGCAAGCACCCCCTCCAAAAATGTGGGGGCTGGGGACAGCCTCCTGGATCTGCTCCAAAATGTATCTTTGCTGCTGAAAGGAAAGCTGTGCACAGGGATGTGTGTGTGTGCTCCGGAGGTCTGTGAGTACACCAGCAAGGTGTGGTTGTGTTTCATTTCTCCAGATCTGGGCAGAACCAGACCAAAACTGAGAATGAGCCTCCAAGAATGTGTATTTGTCAGTGAGCTTGGGTGTTGCCTTGGGGAGTGGAGGTTTGATGGGGCTCAGTGAAGATGCAGGAGCCCAAGCTCAGAAATGTCTCTGTTGTTGCCACAGATGTCAGGGGAGTGCTGCCCCTCGTGCAGGCTTGGACTGTGTTAGGTCTTCCACCTGCAGTGCTGGGCATGTCACAGAACCATAGAACTGTTGTGGCTGGAAGAGACCTTTGAGATCATCAACTCCAACTGCTCACCTACAGCTCAAAATCCCACCACTCCTGCTAAGCCACTACCACTAAACCGTGTCCCTAAGCACCAAATCAACACATCTTTTAAATGCCTCCAGGGATGGTGACAGCACCACCTCCTTGGGCAGCTTGTTCCAATGCTTGATAACCTTTTCTGTGAAGAAATGTTTCCTAATATCCAGCCTGAACTTTCCCTGGCACATCTTGAGGTTGTTTCCTCTTGTCCTGTCACATGTGGCATGTGAGAAGAGACCATCCCCCACTGAAAGGCTGCAAGATTGTGCAGCACCATGCACGGGCTGCAACCTCCTGTCTCCTTTCCAGGCTTCACATTTCACAGGGTGATGGTCCCACCAGCTTGCCATTGCCACCCCATCTCACCTGCATAATCATGTCATCATGGAATTATAGAATGCATTGGATTGGAAGGGACATTTAAAGGTCACCTTTAAAAGGCCAACCCCTCTGCAGTAGCAGGGGCACCTTTTAACTAGCTCAGAGCATTTAAATGCAAGCAGAGCCCCTGGTGTAGGTGTAATCAGACCTGCTCAGCAGAGCTGTGCTCGAGGTTGAAGAGCAACCCTTGATGATTAAAATTAGCAGGAGCATGACCAAGACATGTACGGTCCTGTCTCTAGTTTCCTACCCACCCAGAAGACAAATTATTCATTTAAACATGAGCTTTTGGAACTGGAGATTTCTTGTAACTGATATTTAGGATTTTTTTTTTTTGTGGGGGAGAGTTAAATACACAGAGAACTGTTGGGAAATGGGCTGAGCACGCTCTGGGGGAAATGAGTCACGCTCGGAGGCAAAAGCTCCTTCCATGGGGTCTGCGAATGCCCCTGGCACCTCTTGGAGATCTTTGTTACATCCTCCCTTGGTCTGAAAACCAAACAAGGGCCATGGTTGGAGTGGATTGTGATTTAGTTCATTTGATCAGAGGAGATTTTTTTTTTGCTCATACAAGAGAAATTTAGATATTTATCCCCAGCCATTTCTCTTTGCAGGCAGGTTTGGTTTCTCCTTCCGAGCGTGCCTTTGTGTTTTCATTTGGGAAGGGAGGCAAAAAAACCCCTTGGGACTCTGGCAAACAATTTTCCCACCCTGGGCACTGCAGAAATCCTGCACACCCCTTGTCAAAAATCTAAATGAAAGTATTTTCTGTTAATTTTAAAGATGTTGGTGAGGATCTGCTCCTTTCCCTGCCTTTCATGGGAGCTCCCAGTGCTTCTGCTCAGCCTGTTGCTTTGACTTCATCTGGATTTATATCGGTGTCATTGAGAGCATAATGTGGCTCTGAACCTCTTTGAACTCCATTGTCTGGAGGACAAGGGAAGCGTGTAAACCCAGCTATTAAAAACCCCTCTCTGCTAGAGCTGGTCAATTTAAAATCCATCTGGAACAATAAAAGGAGCATCAGTGCCAGCACCACGCTCGCTGAGCCTTCACCCCTTCGTGCTGCTGCCTGCTGCCTCTGCCCTCTTTTCTTTGCTTTTTCAAGTCCTGTTCTTTATAACCAGAGAAAAGCGATGCATCTGCCAGTCTGCTCTGAAATGCAAGCTTCCCAGAGGTGAATTTGTGAATGGTTGGTTGGTCATTATGTGCCTTGGGGCCACCATGGTATTTCTTTTTTTTTTCTTTTTCTTTCTTTTTTTTTCTTTCCTTTTTTCTTTTTCTTTTTTTTTTTTCTTTCTTTTTTTTTCCTTTCTTTTTCTTTTTTCTTTTTTTTTTCTTTTTTTTTTTTTTCTTTCCCCACTCTGGTTGAGGGAGGAAGTTTGCAGGATGTTATCAACATCCTGTTGCTGTGACCTGCTGAGCAATAGCATGGAAATATGTCTCCCCTTCACCACACCCCAGTGTCAACCTTTTGGCTCCTGTCTGCTGGCCATGTTCTGCAAGATTAATGTGTTTTTCAACTGTGGCCAGGAGCCTATAGCTGAAGAGGATGGATAGTTGTTTTTTTCTTGGATGTCTTGTACCAGTTTCTCAGTATTCAGTGTTCTAAAATGTTTCTGGTGTGTTACTGAGACCACTTCAGGTAGAGTCCTGCACCTGGGGAGTAATGACCCCCACCACCAGTACAGGTGAGGGGCTGACCTTCTGGAAAGCAGCTCTGCAGAGAAGGATGTGGGAGTGCTAGTGGACAACAAGTTCCAGGAGACAGCAATGTGCCCTCATGACCAAGAAGGTCGATAGGATCCTGAGGTGCATTAAGAGAAGTGTGATCAGCAGGTCAAGGGAGGTTCTTCTCCCACTCTCCTCTGCACTGGTGAGGCTTCACCTGGAATGCTGTGTCCAGTTCTGGGCTCCCCACTTCAAGAGAGACAAGAAACTGATGGAGAGAGCCTGGAGGCTGTGAAGATGCTGAGGGGACTGGAACATCTCTGTGAAAAGGACAGGCTGAGAGACCTGAGGCTGGGGAGCCTGGAGAAGAGCAGCTTGAGAGGGGATCTGCTCAGTGCATATAAATATCTAAATGGTGGTGGTCATAAGGATGGGGCCAGATTCTCTTCAGTGGTGCTCAATGATAGGATGAGGGGCAAAGCACAAACTGGAACCTAGAAGGTTCCATCTTAATATGAGGAGAAACTTCTTTTCTGTGGGGGTGCTGGAGCCCTGTAGCAGGCTGCCCAAAGAGGTTATTCTTCTCTGGAGAGATCCCAAACCCACCTGGACATTGTGACTCTGGGCAAGCTGCTGTGGGTGACCCTGCGTTAGCAGAAGGGTTGGACTAGGTGATCACCAGAGGTGCCTTCCAACACTCACCCTGCTGAGATTCTGTGATGCTGTAATTCTGTGATCTTGCTGTGGGACATACAGCAAACACAGGCAAGGTGTCTCATGTGTCTGTGCTTAGAAGAAGGGGGGAGAGGGATTTTGCCTTTCTGGTTACATAGTCATTGACTGGAGATGACCACCAACAAAACAATGAGAGAGAAAAAAAGTAGGAATTATTTTTTCCTTGATGTTCTCTTTTTTTAATCTTGGACAGTCCATTTGCTGCAATCAAATCCTCTGCAGGCAATGCCTTCATTTCACTGGAAAACATTGAGAGAAGGATATGTAAAGGACCCATTTGAGCCTCCTCATTTCATACTGGCCTTCATGTAATTCTGTAATCACCTGCCTCATGATGCTTCTGGGTCCCCTGGGGCTTCTCCATGTCCATGGTTCCTGCCACAGCTGTCCTCATGTCCACTTCCCTGATCCCAGGCTCCCAGATCCGATTCTCTCTCCCAGCAGCTCTCCAACCATTGAGAAATTGCTCCCCTAGGCTGCTTGGGAAAAGAATAAATTACAACTGCCACAGGTCCTGCCAGGAGATGGGATAACCAGGACTGGTTCAAACAGTATTCATTCAACATACTGATTGAGAAGCTGCTGGAGTTGTTACCGTGGTGCCTTGATGGGGTTGTGACCTCCATGCTAGATGTCAGCATGGCCTGGAGTGCTTAAGGGTGCTTCCTCAACAGGCATGTGTTGTCCAACCTCACCTGCAGGTTTGCTTTGCAAATGCAACAGGTTTGGCTTGCAGAGCAGCCCTGAAAACCAGGTCCTGCCTTCCTGGCTTCCAGCTAATGAGATCCTCAGGGTACTCCTAAGGAGTGATGGTCACTAAGCAAAGTGTGCCAGCCACTGTGCTAGCCTGGGATTTAGACTTTCTACCCTGTGTGTGTGCTCAGTGTCAGCTCACAAGACAGAGCTGAGGTCTGGGTGGTAGGTGCATGGAGGCTGTGGTACAGGCGAGGCCAAGGAGAACAACTGGAGGCACTCTTGGCCCCTGGGGAAATCAGCATCAGCTTTTATCATCCCAAGGATGCTCAGTCATTTGTCAGCTGGATGGCTTGAGGTTGTGACGTGGTTTATCCAGAGCCCTTCCTATTCCCAGCAGAAGAAGCTGGTGTTTGTTATAGGGACCCAAACCAGCCTCCAGCAGGAATAATCCTGATTTAAGGTGCTGTGCGAGCTGATCCTCTCTTAGGGCCCTCCAAAGAGAGGACACTTCTAACTTTGTTTCACTCCAGCAGCCTGTTTTCCATCAGCTTGATGGCAGACACCTTGGCTGCTCCTCACTGCCAGCGAGTGGGCTGGCCACAGCTCTGCAGCCCTTCATAGGAGCTGCCAAGTAGTGGCAACTGTCCCTTTGCACCCTGCACCTGGAGGACAGTAAATCTGTAGGCAAGCATTAGCCCTTCCTGGAAAGCCTGACACTGCAGGGAGAAAAGAAAAAGCTGGAGGGTTTTATTATCTTTCTCCTTATTGTCTTTTTTATTGCCTTCAGGAGTCACCCTGGAGAGCAATCTCCACATGACTGCCCTGCCAGACTTCCTCTGCTGTCGCTGTGGCCTAAGAAATCCAAGCTGATGCCTTCCTCTGCTCAAAGCATTAATGAACTCAGCCTCTCATTTAACCTTAAGCTCAATGGAGAGTTTTTTTTCTGCAAGGTCTGAGTCTGCAGCTGGGCTTTTCCTCCCAGACCATCATCCCTTCTCCTCACAAATAGGGGTGCGAAGCAGCACTTGCATTTGGGAGGTGAAGAAGTTGCAGGTTCCTTCTCTGCACAGCTGGTGCTGTGGTGGGAAGGCTCTGAAATCCCAGGGCTGGCTCTGAGGGCGGTCTACGAGGGGGAGAGCCTCAGCATCTGGCAGGAGCCCGGAGAGGATGCTTCTTGCAGGGAAACTATGTGCTCTGCTAATTCATTAAGCACTTATCTCCTGCTCCTGCTCTTAAGGAAGACAGAGTCAGAGCGGAGGAGGTAGGGGGCAGACCACACCGCCACTTGCAACAGGCACATAGCCTTTAAAGACAAGGTAAAAGTGGGACACTTCTGCTGAGGTCAGCATGAGATTACAGGGACTCCTTGTTGCCCTTATCTCTCCAAAGTATGCAGCCCAGCCTCTGCTTTCCTGGAAAATCAGGAGTTGAATAAAAAATGTGTATTGCAATGCTAGGATAAACGTGCTGATATGGATGTTTTCTTGCAGCAGCATGCTTGGCTGCATCCTCAGCTGGAGGTTGGTCTCATTTCTCACTCCATGCCCTGAAGGCACTTGGTGCCTTCTCCCGACATCGCTGTAGTCAGTGGGGTTTGAGTCCAGCTCCATCGTGTGGTTACTGAGCTGATGAACATCAGATGGGCTGGTGATAACTTCAGGGTTACCTCCACACTGTAAAGGGGGCTGGAGCACAAGTCTTAAGATGTGTGTCTGAGGGTACTGGGGTTGTTCAGCCTGGAGATAAGGAGGCTGAGGGAAGACCTTCTGGCTCTCTACAACTCCCTAAAAGGAGTTGGAGTGAGGTAAGGGTCTGCCTCTTCTCCTGTATAACAAGTGACAGGACAAGAGGAAATGGCTTCATGGTGTGCTCTAGGAGGTTTAGGTTGGATATGAGGAAAGATTTCTTCACTTAAAGGGTTGTCAGGCCCTGGAACAGGCTGCTCAGGCAAGTGGTGCCATCCCCATCCCTGGAGGGATTTAAAAGTCAGGTTAGATGTGGTGCTGAGGGATGTGGCTTGGTGGTGACCTTGGCTTAATTATTGTACTTGATGATCTTAAAAGTCTCTTCCAACCTAAACAATTCTATGATCCTATATTCCATGGATTGACAACCCTTTTGGGGAAGAAATTTTTCCTCCTGTCCAACCTAAACCTCCCCTGGTTCAACTAGAGGCTGTTTCTTCTTGTTCTGTTGCTTGTTCCTTCGAAGAAGAGGCTGACACCCACCTGGCTCCAATCTCCCTTCAGGGAGCTGTAGACAGCCAGAAGGTCTCCCCTCAGCCTCCTTTTTTCCAGGCTGAACAACCCCAGTTCCATCAGCTGCTCCTCCCAAGACTTCAGCTCTAGAGCCCGTCCATGCAGGTTGCAGCCTCCAAGGAATTGTTTTCCTTGGCTACCTCTTTCTGCTGGGAAACAGCTGTTCTCTCCCACTGGAACCACTGATGCTGCATCTGCAGCGTGGTCAGACCTTTGTGCTCATCAGCTCCTGGCTCATCACACTGCTCCATGCTGCAGCTGGGCTGCTCCATGCTCCTTTTACGTCCGACGACATTCCCATCGTGCTTCCAAGGTCACCGTTTTGGCTGACTCACTCAGGAACAAAGAGGGGATTTCCAGAAGCAAAAGCTGCAATGTAAAGATCTCTTTTTGCTTTGGTTTTTTTTGTTTTGTTGGGCTTTTTATTTTTTGGAGGTGGGGGTGGGGGGCCTGCAGTTGCTAATTTTCTTTTTCCTCTTGTGTGTATGTGAACTCTTTGAAAACCTCCTGGCCTGCTTTTGCACAGCCTGGCAGCACTCAGCTGAGATATTCCAGCTTCCTTCTGCTCCTTCTGGGAAAGGTTAGAGGAGGTCCATGCTCCTCAGGGATGGATTTGATGTTGGCTTACACCTCGGTAAGGGAAATGGAGGAGACTCAATAGGTGTGGAGTTAAACAGAGCATAAAAAAAAACCCCTGAACATATTTTCTGCTATTTTCAGATGGCTCTTGAAGTTGGGGCTTCAAGGGAAATTTCAAGTCCCTGGAGGGATTTAAATGCCATGGGAATGTGGTGCTGATGGATGTGGTTTAGTGGTGACCTGGCAGTCCTGGGTGATCTTAAAGGTCTCTTCTGAACAACAATCTGCAGAAATATCTACCTGCTTTGAGCAGATCCCAGGACAGGACCCTGGTGTAAATGTGAAGAACTTCTCCGTTAAACCTCATCTAGATCAACCTTGACTCGTCTCCTTGACAAGCACCTGAAACAGGGTCTCAGGAGCATATTACACTGTCAGGAGTGGTCATATCCCAATTTTATTTGCCATTGCACATTTCCCCTCAAAACCTAGTAAGTTCTTTGAGTTTGGGAAGGAAAAAAATACAAAAAAGTCCAGATTTCCTTCCCAAACTTGACCCTGAACATTGGAGTTGAACTTGCTTTGCAGTTTCCAAAGAACAATTTACATGTTGACTGCAAAGAACATTTTCTGTCATCCAAGGGTCTGAAGCTTGGAACAGAGTGGCTGGAAAGCTGTCCAACAGAGAAAGACCTGGGGGTCTTGATCAACAGCTGGCTGAAGATGAGCCAGCATGTTCCTGTGTTTCCTGAAAGCCAACAGTGTCCTACCCTGGATCAGCAGTAGTGTGACCAGCAGGACCAGGGATTGTTCCCCTGCACTTGGCACTGGTGAGGCCACACCTTGAATACTGGGTTCAGTTTTGGGGCCCTCACTCCAAGAAGGACATTGAGGTGCTGGAAAAAGTCCAGAAGATGGTGATGAAGCTGGTGAAGTCTCTGGAGCACAAGTCTTGTGAGGAGCAGTTGAGGGAAGTGAGGTTGTTCAGTCTGGAGAAAAGGAGGCTGAGGGAAGACCTTCTGGCTCTCTGCAACTCCCTGAAAGGAGGTTGGAGCCAGGTGGGGGTCAGTCTCTTCTCCCTAGTGACAAGTGATAGGACAAGAGGAAACGTTCTCAAGTTGCAGCAGGGTGGGTTTAGATTGGACATTAGAAGAAACTTTTTTACTGAAAAGGTTCTCAAACACTGGAACAGGCTCCTCAGGGAGGTGGTGGAATCCCCATCCCTGGAGGTGTTTAAAAGCTGCAGAGCTGTGGTGCTGAGGGACGTAGTAGAGAATGGTTGGCCTTGATCTTAAAGATCTTTTCCAGCCGAAACGATTCTGCTTGAGTGGAGTCAGCCCTTGGAAAACTCTTCGGGAGAGGGGGTTTATTCCCTGGGTTATTCCTTGAGCTGACCAATGTCCCTTCACTCCTGGAGGGAGCTGACTGAGCATTACAAGGGGACAGGAAAAAACCCTTCAGCTGTGGCACTCGGTGGTTGCGTGCAGCTGCAGGCAGGAACTGCTTCCTCTCCTCACAGGCATTTGGGGAAAGGGGAGCTCAGCGGAGCTGCTAAATTAGAATGAAGTGAAAAAATATTGCTGTGAACAACAGAATGTTTGGGCCTTTTTTTTTTTTTTTGGTTGGGTATTTTTTTCCTCCTGGTTTGGTTTTTTTTTTTTTTTTTTGAACAAAAACACAAAACCTTGGAGTGATTTACGTGGGAAAAAAAAAAAAAAAGAAAAAGAAGGGGAGGCGGAAACAATTTTAGAGGCTGCTTTCCAAAATGGATGAATAACAGAAGATACAATGGTTAAAGCAAATGGCCCAAGTTTCCTGCTCTTTCAAGCAGCTGAATAGATACTGCAAACAAGGGTGCCCTGTTTTTCTCCTTACGGAGCTGGCAGGGAGGGGATTTTTTTCCCTGGGTAGTTTGGTTTTGGAGGGATTGATGGTGTTGGAGGAGGCAGAGGCAAGGTGGGTGTCTGGGGGATTGGGATACCATGGCCACTTTGTTGGGCAGGATGGGCAGGAATTCCAGAGGTAGGAAAGAGTGGTGCTGGCCAGGGGAGATGGTTTGAATCATTTCTGGTGAATAATGCTGCAGGCATGAGTCATGAGCAGGGATCTGAAACTTCCTTTTGGACTTTTATTATTTCTGTGGGTAGCTCTTTGATTTCTCCTCTGCCTGAGGCTTGCCTTCCTCCAGAGCCAAGTGCGTTTCCCTTCTGACCCTTGTCCCTCACCAGCCCCACTGCATGAGGACACAGGTTTGGCTCTGACCAAACACAACTTGGAAACTTCTATTTCTCCTTTCAAAAGTCTTTGATGCTTCCAGAAAATATTCTTATTTTACTTGGGAAAAAAAAAAAAACCCACAACAAACTTGGACAAGATCCCTGCAAAGCTGTTGCCTTCCTTGACCTAGCCAAGGTTCAGCAATTACAGCTCTTGTCTGAGACACCACAAAGGATGTTCATGTATCTCATCTCTTCTCAGTGACAGAAGAACCTGGGGAAGCCTCCAAGCCAACTTCTTTGCTATGGCCTCTTGCAGCCATTCTTCTCTGCACACACAACATCATGAAGAAGTGAGGGGATTTTGGAAGGTTAAACAGACAAACTGCAACTTTAGGACAAGAAGACCTTTAAAGTTCCCTTCCAACCCAATCTATATGATTTTTTTTTCCTTTTTTGGAAGCTTTGTTGACAAGGTGTTTGTGTTTTTTCTGGGGTCTAAAAGACTGAGGTTCAAGAGTGTGGTGAAAAGTAGGAGTTACCTGGTAAATTCCTATTCTTCTGCATGGAAAAAGATCTCTCCACCTGTCCAAGCTAGGGCACAGACACTACTGGAGAACCTCCCCTGGGTTTTGGACCTAAGAGGTTTCTACCAACACTTGTCATAAATTATTTCTTCTGAGTGGGTATTTTCTGCTTTCAAAGTAATTTTATACACCTTGAACACTGCTGAGGGAGAAACTTCCATCCTCTGTTAGATGCACCTCCTCAGTAGCATGTCTGCTGGCCTCCTGCACCACCCAGTGAAAGAGACCTTCTCCAGGTTCCTTTAGACTTCGAACCTAGTTCAGATAATGAATAATTTTCCCTGTTTCTTGTTCCCATGTCTCCAATATCTCTTCCTCCCCAAAATCCAGGAAGTCCACTATGCAGTTGCATTCACTTAATCAAATAAAAGTGACTGCAGACAGCAAGTTAAGTTGCTAACTGCACTCAAAAACTTATCTTGGTTTCACTGCTGGGCCAAGCCACCAGCCCTCTCCTAAAATCTCCTCTTCCTCAGGCTTATGAACTGGACAGAACATGCATTAAACAGGGAATGCAAAGCCCCAGTTACAAAATCCCTTTCTTGGGCTGTTTCCCATGTTCACCACAATCTGATAAATCATGTCATGTATTTATGGACTCCAAGAGCAAATTGTCATTCAAAAGGCCACTTGTAGCCTTCAAGCCCAAATGAGTTACTGCCTGTGTTGTACACACCTCTTCCTCAACAGCACATTCAGATGGCAGGACGCTGAGAAGCACTTTCCTCTCCAAGCCTCATTCAAGCCTCAGAGGAAAAAGGATTCGAATCACTTTGGTATTTTTAACCAATTCTTTTCCTGGCAGGGGGGGTAGGGTAGATGTTCTGCTGAGACATCATCCCTGTAGGTCTTCTGGTCTGTAACCCAACATGAATCATAGATACATAGAATTGTTTAGGTTGGAAAAGACCTTTAGGATCTTTGAGTCCAACCATTAACCTAACACTACTAAAGCCACTGCTAAACCATGTCCCTCAGCACCACATCTACATGTTTTTCAAATCCCTCCAGGGATGGGGTCTCTACCACTCTGCTGCTCTTGGCAGCCTGGTCCAGACCTTGACAGCCCTTTCAGTGAAGAAAGTTTTCCTAATGTCTAACATAAACCTTCCCTGGTGCAACTTGAGGCCATTTCCCCTCATCCTGTCACCTCCTACTTAGAAAAAAGGCCCAACACCCACCTCACTCCAGCCTTCTTTCAGGTAGTTGTAGAGAGTGGGAAGGTATTCCCTGAACCTCCTTTTCCATAGACTAAACAACCCCTGTTCCCTCAGCTGCTCCTCATAGGAAATGAAGGAAAGCCTTGGGTAAGCCCCTGCAAAGACCCACAGAAGTTGCCTGATTGCATGACATTGACACCTTCTGGGAATGATATGGTCTCATCTGTGCTTGAATTCCCTGCCTCAAACAGGGATCCTGTCTTGATCATCTCATGGACTTCTCACAGGACATTCATGTGTCCATCATCAGCAGTAGTGATGCTGAGATGAAGGTGAGTCATGAACAAGAGATGAGTAGTTGAGGGGAAGAAGGATTGAGTCCTTAGGTGGAAATAAATCCTCCCCAGGAAATGCATCCTGGATGAGTGTGGAGAAGAGCAGTGAAGGCATCAAGAAAGTCTGTGCTGAGGCAGTCACTGCACTTCTGTGGTCTCTTTATGAAGGACTCAGTCTTGAAGCTTGCAGCCAGGCTGCATGGGATCTCACAATTCATATTACTACACAAGAGCAGCACTCACTGCTGCACGTGGATTGTGTTCTGGGCATGAAGTTGCTCTCAGCCTTTGAAGAGGCTGATCTGATGTATTGACAGCTAATTCTTGAAGAGGTCCTTAGCCTTGAAGCAAAATTGGCTATTCTAAGAAACCACGGCCTGCATTATACCCTCAGATGCTCTGAGTGCAAGATTTGCTCTGCTTAGTAGAAACTCAATGTCTGAGACTTACGCAGGATGGTGATGGCAGAAGCCCACCATGAAGTCTAGGCTGGGCTTTGGTATTGTGACTATGGGTACCACAAGCTATTTGAGGATGTGAACTCAGATGCAAACAGTCCCTTCAGATGTGGGTTTATGAGGAGCGCTGATGGTGGGAGGAAGATGAGGGTGAATGCCTCGCATTGTACAAGCCCCTGGGGAGGATGTCCATGGCATGAGGCTGATGATGTGCTCAGCAGTGGTACACTCTGTTCCGCCCCATCGCTAATTATGTGTGTCCACTTAATGTCATTTGCAGAGCCCAGGGTGGGTGTGGGGTTGCACACCCAGGGAGCCCTTTGTTCCACGGTCTGCCAAGCAGATGGTGACCAAGCCTGGCCCCAGGCTCAGGATGCCCAGGAGTTTCATGCGTGTCCAAGGACAAAGGCTGGCAAGCGATGAAAGGACTCCTGCCCTGGTTTACTGCACCGGCGTCTACACACGTTACGTCAGTGAGGATGGAGGCTGCTGTCATCAGCTGAGATGGGCATGGCCCTCTTGATGTGGTGGGGTTACTCTTCTAGTGCTGGATAGGATGAAGGATAGGATGGGATAAAGGTGAATTTACCTAGGGAGAGTAGCAGAGCTTGGTGGGTTGAACGTTCATGGGGACTTGCACGAAGCTGTGCATTACGCACAGCTTTTTTGGTCACCTGGGGTGAGTTGCTACCAAGAATGGATGGTGCTCAGACAACCAGGGGCAGTGTGAGAATCTGCTGGGAAGGGGGAAGGAAAGTGAAGAGCTGAAGGCAGCTTGCTGAGGAAGCCCCATCGTAAGCATTTTCCTGCCCTGGGATGACCAACGTACATCCTGAGAAAAGGGCACTTGTATTGTGCAGCCTGCTGCTCTGCCCATCCTGCCAGGAACAATGGGGTGGCTCTGAAAAACAACTCAAAAAAGGCATTTTCAGGGTTGTGGGAGAGAAAAACAGGGGGGATTGTGGAGGGTGGGTGGGCAAGGGAGGAGATGATGAAGAAGGAGCGGAGATGTTCTTTGGCTGTGGGTAAGTAGCTGGAGATGCAGCTAATGCTCTGAGCATCCCAGCTTTGGCAACAGGTCTGCTCCAGGCAGCTGCCGAAGGGATGGTGGGGAGGCATGAAATCAGGGCCATGGGTTGAAACCACCAAACTCCCAAACTATCTCCCAGGGGTTGTTTAAAACTTTCCCCCAGGCCTGTAGGATGTTGCTTTGAAGCGTGGAGGTGTGTGTTTGGGGTGCTGAAGGTGTCTGCTTATTGCAGTGGTTCACAGAGCTTGTGAGACCTTCTTTGGCCAGGCACAGAGGTGTGTGCCAGCAAGGTGATGCCAACTCCAGTGTTGTAGACTGAGGTGGCAACTGTGTCAAGCTTCTCTTAGCTGAATCCTCTCTCTTGTCTGCTTTTTCTGAACCTAAAAGCTACTTTTCTTCCCATCACCTCATCTGAATGCAAATCCTTTTGATATGTTTCTCTGACAGCAGCTGAGTTTTCCACCAAAGGAAGCTCTTCAAAGTAGAAAGCAAGTTTGTGATCTTTTGGGAGCCCAGAAAGGTCCTACAGAGTTCACAGGCCATGCAGGTAAGATTTGAGGCTGCTCATGGACTCACTGGGAGCCTACAAGAGATCTTATCCACCAGAGTGGCTTGATTGCAAGCTTTCCATCTTTCTAGGTTGGCATTCACTCTGGTTACCAAAGCCACAGCTACCTCTCGTGTTACAGAGATACAAACCAGGGGGTGATGAATCCAAATCCAGAAGGTTTTGATTTTTCCCCCCCCAAACCAAGTAGGGACAACCTCTAACCTGTCCAATAGCCTTAAAAACTACAGATTACATTTATAAATCTTTTTTTTCCCCCTTCTGTCCCAGCTCAACGTCGTCCTGTGAAAGATGCCCGTGTAAGGATGGAGCTGGAGAGGTTGGCAGGGAAGAAGCTCCCTTTGCCAAGGAGCACCCTGTCCTCTGCATCCCATCATCCACAGTCTCAGCAGAGAGAGCTCATCCTTGGCACTTTGGTGATCCCTAAATCATGTTGGGGCTGACAGGAAAAATTCAAAAGGACATTGTCAAATTTTTGCTGTCCTTGCCAATTAGTCTTTATAGCTGGTGCTGGAATTCCCAACTTCTGGCAATTCCCCAGCAGCCTGAAGACTTAGTGCCTTCCTTGCCTGATTGTGGTAAGGATTGATTGATCTGGGCTGGGTCTTTTCAGGGTGGGTCTGGCTGTGGTTTGGTGACAGAAATGGTAACTTTGTGCTTTGTGTGTGCAGTTTTCTGCCCACTGACTGAATATCCTCCATGTACCTGCAAGCTGCTGGAGAGGAGTTGTCTTTCAGGGCTTGTTTTTTCTCTCTTCAAAATCAGAGAACAAGCAGCAAAGGATATGAAAGATGAATTTTCACAAGCACACATGAAATTCAAAGCAGTTGGTATCTAAAGTGCTTCCATGTGCTGGTTCCTCTGTTAACTGTTGTAGGAAGCAAGATGTGTGTAACACTTCTCAGCAGGTGATGATGAAACTCTCAGCACCATTTTGCTTTGGGTTGGCAGCAGCATCTCTAAGCAAGAGCAAGGATGGAAGGACCAAGGTGATGTCCTGCTATGCCCCTCGTTTGCAAGGCTGAGCTAAAGCAGTGAGACAGCATTTTCCACAGAGGAACTCCAAGCACTTTACAGAAGGTTAAATGTCAGCTCTGCACTTTACACCCGGGGAAACCAGGTCATGGAGCAGGAGGGGGATGTTGCCCCAGGGTCAGCTGGCACTCAAAGGACATTGTTCAGGGCCAGGTCAGTGCTCTGGCTATTAGCTACCTTTGATACAGAAAGGGCACTGAGGATGCCTTGGGGGCTATTTCCTAGAATCATGGAATGGTTTGGGTTAGAAGGGAGACTTAAAGATCACCTGGTCCAACCCCCCTGCCCTCAGCAGGGACATCTGTAAATAGAGCAGGTTGCTCAGAGCCCAGACAACCTGACCTGGAATGCTTCTTAGTTCTCTGAACAACCTGGGCCAGGGTCTCACCACCCTCAGCATGAAAGTATGTTCCTTCTACGCAGTCTGAATCTCCCTCTTTATGTTCAAAACCATTACCCCTTGTCCTGTCACAACGTATTTCCATAGAGATCTTTCCTCCCTGTCTCAAAGACTTCTGGGAGCCTTTGAGAGCTGCTGGTGGATAGTAGTGGCCTCTGGGAAGCATTTCCAGTCCATGCTGCCAACATCATGCTGGCTGCTAGCAGAGACAAATAACCCTCCAGATTCAAGCAAGCTCAAAGGATCCTGCCTTTGGAGGTTATTTGAACTACCTGAGGATTGTTTTCATTTTCTTTTTGCTTTATATTTTTTTCTAAGCCCTAAACTATGTAGAACTCAGACTAAACAGAAAACCCAGCTAAGACAACATCTTGGTATAATGCTGGGAGTCAGACTGTTGCAGCCTGCAGCTGAAATCCAATTGTGGTTGTAAGGTGATCCCAGAATCCAAAAGATTACAACTGTAGGGCACTTCACAAATACCAGACCATTAAGGAAGGCATCTTGCTTACAAATGGTTTTCAGAGTCTGTCTGGGGATGAGGTGGCAGCAAGCATTTAACATCTCAACTTGCAGTAAACTGGGAGCAAATGAACACTGGATGCTGACACAGTGTGTTGGAAATGTAGGTACTGGGTGCTGAATTGGGAATTTCTCTCTTTTAACCACAGAATCACAGTATGGTGGAGATTGGAAGGGACCTCTGGAGATCATCTAGTCCAACCCTCTTCCTGAAGCAGGTTTGCCCAGAGCAGGCTGCCCAGCAATGTGTCCAGGTGGGTTTTTGAATGTCTCCAGAAGGAGGAGACTCCAATCTCATCATGGTCTGTCCGGACTGGTGTCACTTCTCAAAATGAAGGGAATCTCTTCCACTCCAAAGCTCTGATTTTTTATATATCTGTAAAGCTAATAATATTGTAGATTATTGCAGATTAGCACAGATTACTATAGGTTATATATCTCTACACAGATTATGTATCTAGAATGTTAGATAGAACCACAGAATCATAGGATCATGGAATCACAGACTAGTTTGGAGGGAGGAATATTTAGAGGTCACCTAGTCCAACTTCCCTGCAGTCAGCGGGGACATCTGCAACTAGAGCAGGTTGCTCAGAGCTCCAAACAATCTGACCTGGAATGATTCCACAGATGGGGCATCTCTGGCTCTCCCTGAGCGACCTGGGCCAGAGTCTCAGAGGAAACAATTTCTTCCTCCTATCCAGTTTGAACCCATCACCCCTTGTCCTGTTATAAAGCCTGTCCCCAGCTTTCTTATAGGTCCCTTTAAATTCTGAAATGCCACAAGAAGGTCTTTCTGGAGCCTTCTTCAGGCTGAACAACCCCAACTCTCTCAACCTGTCCTCACACCAGAGAGGTTCCAGCTCTTGGGTCATTTGTTTTGGCCTCCCCTGGTCCTGCTCCAACAGATTCATATTTCTCCTGTGCTGAGGAATCCATCACTGGACCCAGCAAATATGAAATCCTTTTCACTGCCTAGGACTGAGCATATCCCAAAGTGCATAAAAGACTGGATGTGGAAAAAAAATGGAGTCATTAGGATAGGGCAAGGAAAGTAATCACCTTGAGGATATCCCCCAGCCAAAATGCCCCATTGCTGGATTAATTGCACAGCTCCAAATTCAGCTACTAATTCCATCCCACATCTCTGAGAAAAAGGAGCTGACTCAGCATAGATTTACCTTGTTATATTGATATTGAGTACTAAAATCCCCTGGGTTTGAAGAGTGAGTTTTGGAAGGAAAGTCCTGGTTTCATTGGAGATAATGGCAACACTCCCAAGATGCCTTCCCTTAGAGTCATTTTGCTCTGAAGTGATGAGCCATCACAACTCAGCACAAAATTAACAGGAGCTGGGTGTCCTGAACAAGAAACTCAATAAAACCAGAACCCAAAAGCTAAGAGTGTTTTGCGCTCTTCTGTTTTTTTAAATCCCTAGTTCCAGCCTGAGGGATACCAGCCTGGGAAATGATGGGATCCTGCCTCTGCCTGTCTGAAAGGCAGTTCCTATTTATGCTTTATAACAGCAGAAGGAGTCAGAGAGATGCTGGCTGTTTGACTTCTTTAGGCTGGTTGTCATGAAGTTCAACAAGGGTAGCTGTAGAGTCCTGCACCTGAGGAAGAATAACCTCTTGCACCAGGACAGGGGAGAGGTTGACCTGCTGGAAAGCAGCTATGCAGAGAAGGAACCTGAGAGTGCTGATGGATGACAAGTTCACCATGAACCAGCAATGTGCCCTCATGGCCAAGAAGGCAATTGGTCTCCTGGGGTGCATAGAGAAGTGTGTGGCCAGCAGGTCAAGGGGGATTCTCCTCCTCCACTACTTTGCCCTACTGAGGACACATCTGGAGTCCTCGGTCCAGTTCTGGACTCCCCAGTTCAAAAGAGACAGGGAACTACTGGAGAGTCCAGCAGAGGCTACAAAGATGCTGAAGGGACTGGAGCATCTCTGAGAGGAGCAAAGGCTGAGAGACCTGGGGCTGTTTAGCTTGGAGAAGAGCAGCCTGAGAGGGGATCTGACCAATGCATATAAATATCTAAACAGTGGAGGTCATGAGGATATGGCTGGGATCTTTTTAGTGGTGCCCAGTGATAGGGAAAGGGCAATGGGCACAAACTGAGACTCAGGAGGTTCCATCTGAACAGGAGGAGAAAATTCTTTGCTGTGAGGGTGCTTGAGCCCCAGAGCAGGCTGCTGAGAGAGGTCGTAGATTGTCTTTCTCTGGAGAGATTCCAGACCCACCTGGACATTGTGATCCTGGGCAAGCTGCTGTGGGTGATCCTGTTTCAGCAGGGGTGTTGGACTTGATGATCCTCAGAGGTCCCTTGCAACCCCCAGCATTTTTTGACTCTGTTTCAGAGGTCATGAAACATTGCAGGATTACAGAGCAAGGAACTGTTTGGTGCAACTCAATGCATCACAGCAGCTTAGCCTGGGAATCCATCTCAGACAGCTGATCCATTTGTTCCACATCATTGTGGGTGAGGAAAGGCAGCTTTTTGCTTCTCAAAGCCTGTGTCATCCCTTTCAGTGCCCCCCCACCGTGATGAGTAGCTGCAAGCTCAGCCTCTTCACATGGCTCTCCTGGCCCTGGGAGAGGAGGAGGGTGCAGAGTCACGCTGGGAATGTGGTTTGAGTTACGATTTGACGTGCAGGGTTGCTCCCGACCTGCCCAAGAACAGGCAAAAGGTTCGAATAAGTCATGCTGGGAGACAGGTCCTGGTTTGTGAGATGTTTTCCAGGCTCAGTTAAAAGTGCTTTCCAAATGCACAAAGTGTTTTCATAGGACAAGCAGCCTTTGCTGGAATAGGGTGGACCAGATAGCTGATGGTTTGAAATCAATTTGCCACGGATGGTTTTGAAGCTGTTCATTTCCAGGCAGCTGCACCTTGTTGTAATTTGCTAATGGTGTCACAACTACTGCTTTTCCCTCTTTTTATTTTTTCCCCCCATATCAACTCCTCTGCATTACAATAACTCCTTTAATTTCTGCACAAGTCCTCTCTCTTGCAGCCCTCACCACCTCAAACAGCAGCAGGAGCACCTCCTCTTGGCAATTTCCCCTTCCCTCTTAACCTTGACCTGCAATCTGCTGAAAGTCGTTACTGAAAACTACCTTGATGAGAAATGACACTAGAAAAACTTGCTCAACCAGATGCAGAAAAAACCCAGTCAGGAGAAAGAGTCCCAGAGCCAACAATTTTGAGTCACAGACTTACTCTGTCTTGGAACAGGGAGTCGACAGCTTCAAGGCAGTAGCTATTAAGTTTTGTTTGCTTTCTTTTGGAGTGACTGGAACCCCTCTGCTGTGAGGACAGGCTGAGAGACTTGGGGTGGTTCAGCCTGGAGAAGAGAAGGCTTCAGGGGAGATCTGCTTTTGGGCTTTCAGGACCTAAGCAGACCAATCAGAAAGATGGGGACAGACTTCTTTTAGCAGGACCTGTTGTGACAGGACATGGAGTGATGGTTTGAAACTAAGAGGAGAGATTTAGACTAGAGGGAAGGAAGAAACTGGTTACACTGAGGGTGGTGAGACCCTGGCCCAGGTTGCCCAGAGAGGTGGGAGATGCCCCATCCCTGAAACCATTCCAGGTCAGGTTGTTGGGGCTCTGACAACCTGCTGTAGTTGCAGATGTCCCCGCTGACTGCAGAAAAGTTTGACTAGATGAACTTTAATGATCTCTTCCAACCAAACCATTTTATGATTCTATAGTTCTATGATTCTATGGCTGTGGCTTGTAAAAAGGAGCTGTAGCTGAGCACTAAACTGCTGAGCAGAGAGATGGTTCCTGGGCTCCTTCTGCCCAGGGAAGTGGCTGAATTGCCATCCCTGGATGAACTGAAAAGCTGTCTAGATATGGTGCTCAAGGATATGGTGCAGTAGTGGCCCTGCTGGAGTTAGATAATGGTTGGACTTGATTATCTTGAAGGTTTTTTTCCAGCCATAGTGATTCTGTGAATCTGTGATTCTGTGATTTTGTGCTTCTGTGAAAGCAGCAGTTGGGGATCTGGCTTCTGCCAAAAGCCCATTTTCTGGGACAGCTGATCACTTAAATTCTGCTTTGTAGCCACACATTTGAGAAAAGCAGCCTAGCCAAGAGCCCTCAGGTCCTTCACAGCTCAAGGTTTGTGACTGGAACTTAGTTCAGATACAAAACCACTGTTTATGGGAAACCAGCTCCTACCAGCATGGCTTCGTGGGTGGAGGCTGCAAAGGGAACCTGAGCACTGGTTCCTGTTGTGCAAAAATGGAGAAGGATCAGAACACCACAATCTGGTAAAATTCTTGAAAATATATATATTTTGCTGTTGTTGTTGTTCACTTTAAAATCTTTTATTGTGTCTGGGAATGCTTTGCTTAGGCCTTTTCCAGACTGGGTGACAAATTTACAGATGCCATTAGTGGGAGACCCTTAACCCAGAAGGTTATGATGAACATCTGATGATTTGAATTCTTCTCCTACCCAGTCAAAGAGCATTTGTCTACACTGAATTTTATAAGAGTTAACCTTTGGAAGGACTAGAGCCTGGAAATCGCAACAGCCTTAATGGATTCTGCTTGAAGCTTTTATTTACTGCAAATTCAAAATAGAGAAACCCAGGTCCAAAGTTGTCCCCAACCATCTGCAGCCAGTGGAAATGATCTATTTATTGCAGTGGGTAGAGACTCCAACCCCCAGCTTGCCTTCAACCTGAAGCCCTCCAGTCTGCACGCACTGGCAGTGAATGAACTGCTCTCAGTTCCTGGTCCTCAAGCTCTGGAATTCTTTTCGATCCTGGAGATAAGAGAAAAGTCTCCTAAACAGATGCGTCATGCCTGCTTAATTTTCCATTAAACCCAGGGAAGATATTTAACTCTCTCCTCTCAGGGGTGTGTGTGTGTGTGAAAAAGCCATGCTTTCTCAGCATCAAAATCCATCCTACTAGTGGAGATACTGTGGAGACCTCAGAGTATCCATCCCTGTAAACATCATTAGTTGTGGCAAAGCCATTCATTAGTAACAGGCAATATGTTCTTCTATCCTCTCCTCTGCAGAACAGGCAGTGCTATCTAAATAAGCTGTTTCCTGAGAAGTTACTCAAAGTTACTGCTGTAGCTGTAGGCCAACTCTCCTCTCCCAGGAGCCAGACAGAAACAAGGCTCTCAGAGAGGAAAGGTCTGCCTTTTAGTCCAGCTAACCGTGCCATTCCTCTGAAGTTCTTCCATTCTCCTCAGCCTCCTGCTTAATGTGTTCCTTTGCTTGGTTTTTTCCCTTCCCATCAGCTGCAAACTCAGCCATTTCCATGCCTACAGCCAAGTGGACACTGAAAGCTCTCTGTGCTCTTGGTTTGGCCAAAAGCAGCTGCAAAAGTCTTTCCTGACATCTCATCCGACCCTCTTCAGATTCCCCTTGCTGGCTTCCCATGACCTCTTGCAGTGATTATGCATTCCTGGTACTCCATAGTACCCCCTGACTTCTCCCCCTGACTTCTCCAATCAAGAAACCACAAGCAGGCATCTTCTCACAGGCTTTGTCCTGGACCACCCTGGCAGCAAGGACCTAGTAGTGGGAGGGGAAAGTTAGGAAGAGCCTCTCCAAATGCCTGAATGACAGCAGTGCTGTGGAAAAAAAAAATAATTTCCTCTTCACTTCTTGGCAAGGAGGGGGGGGGGGGGGACATGTTTGTGGAATGCTGTCTCCAGTGGGTGGGTGGAAACCTGCTCTGATGGTGCTGGAGGGGTGCACTTGGAGGAAGGAGTTTGTGTTTCTTTGAGTTGTGCCCTCTGCTACGTGTTCCCAGCACTTAATTACACCTTATACATTAGAAAGGCTCCCTGCCCTCCCCAGTCCCCTGCAGGAGGTGTTTTGGACAGCACGTCAAAGCAGGAAAGACTCTTGGAGGAGAGGGCAGACAAAAGGACATGGATGGGTGTTCCTGTGCTGTCTGTCAGGATAGACCCATGGCTAGGATCTTAATTTCTTAGAGTTGTTAATTACCTCTATTTGAAAACTCAAGTGTGCTGGCCCCTGCCTGGTCATACTCCAAGGTGGAGGAGTTGTTTTGGCTTTCCCTAAATGTCACCTAAGGTCTCAGCTGGCTGTCACAACCTCTCCTTCCTTCCCCTCCCGTTGCTGTCAGCTCTCTGTTGAGAGCTGTCAGAGTGGCATTCCCCAGTTCTGCTAATTAATCTGTCTAATGTGGTTGGATTGTCTGGAAGCACAGGAAAAGTGGAGTGCTAACTGGGCTCTCATGGGATAGATGATAGGAATGGTGAGAAATAATTCTTTTGGGACAATGGAAGTTTTCTAGCATCTATTCAGCATTTGCTACAAGGCACCAAACAGATCCAAGACACAAACCTGAGCAGAAGAGGAATAAATTGTATTAGGTAGTTCCTTGGACCACCAGGTGAAGAGGATTTAGTGTGTATAATAAACTGCCCATGTGTCATTTATCATGGCTCCAGGGTGAGTGCCTGGGGGTGGTGATGGACACTGTAAGTTGCAAAAATATAATGGTGTGTCACACAACAGACCACAGGTGTCCATGCAGGGAGCCAGGAGGAAACCAACCTGACAGCCTTCAGAAAGTGACTTGTGCTGGCATCTGTGTAGACTATGGATGCTTGGGGTTGTCCTGATACATCACTTGCCCAGTTTCCTGGTAGGAGGGCTCTGCTCCAAAGCTTCTTTCTTCCTTCTCCTGGCCAGCCTAATCTAGCGTGAGGTGTCCCTGCCCATGGCAGGGGGGTTGGAACTACGTGATCCTTGTGGACCCTTCCAACCCTGACTGATTCTATGATTCTATGATTCTATGTAGATGTTCTCACCTCTTCAGCAACCTCTGTTTGCCTTCAGAAAGAGGCAGAGCTGGTGCAGATGTCTGTTGCTCCAAAGGGAGTGGGCTGAGGCTAAGACCAGCTGCCGACTCCTGCACCTTACTCCTGGGTGGGAGGGAGAAAGCAAGCTTCCATTTCACAGAACCAGAGAATTCCAGCATGGTGGGAACTGGAAGGAACATCTGAGGGTCATCTAGTCCCACTCCCCTGCTAAAGCATGGTCACACAGGGCACGATGCCCAGGACTACAATGTTGAGGTGGGTTTGGAATCTCTTCAGAGAAGAAGACCTCATGACCTCTTTGGGTAGCCTGCTACAGTGCTCCAACACTCTTGGCCACCAGAGCATACTGCTGGCTCCCAGTGAACTTATCCAGGAGCACTCCCAGGTCCTTCTCTGCAGAGCTGCTTCCCAGCCAGTCTCCCCCTCACCTGCAGAGGGTGCAAGGGGTTATTCCTCCCCAGGTGCAGACCTCTACACTTGCCCCTGTTGAACTTCATTAAGTTCCACTCTGGCTGTTCTCCAACTTGTCCAGGTCATTTGCCTGCAAAACCCATCACCTTGGGGATCACACACATTCCAGTGAGTGTATCCCTGTCTAATTGGCTCAAGGGCTGAGCATTTCAGCAGAGCCCTGGTTCTGTGGCTCCTTAGTCTGCCTGGGAGCATCTCCATTATTGGAGAGCCCCTGACCTCCCTTGGCAGGTTTCTCCATTGTCTGCCTGACCTCACCACTATAAAGCATTTCCTACTATTTAGCCTGATGTTTTTCTTTCTTAATTTTAGGCCATTAGTGCTTGTTCTTCCCAAAATTTACTACTGAAAATGACTCTGCCTCCTCCCTTCCTCTCTTTTGATGGATGGCTATGAAGTGACCCTCCAGGATTTATATCTCCAGTGGCAAGGCAGGACTCCTCTCCTATCTTAATCCCCTCAAGGCCACAGCAAAAACAAGGTATTGTCTTTAAAGCTGAATCTGCCACAAGCTCTGTCTTGAAGCAGGGATATTCTCCACCTTGCTGGAGTTCAGCTCTATTTGCTTTCACAGCTCTGTCCCTGAGAGTCCAGGAGTGAGCTTTCAAAGATGCTTCATTTTTCACTAGGGATTGTAGAAACTCTTCAAATTGCCTCATGGTACACTGGTTTGAGATGTATTTGGCTTCTTTATTTTTCACTTACTTTCTTTATTTTCCACTTACTTTCTTTATTTTCCACTTTCTTTATTTTACATCTACCTTCTTTATTTTACATTTGCCTTCTTTATTTTTCAACGATCTTTATTTTTCACTTACCCTCTTTATTTTATTTACCTTTTTTGTTTTCTACTTCCTTTCTTTATTTTTCATTTACCTTCTTTATTATTCAAGTACCTACTTTATTTATCACTTGCCTTCTTTATTTTTCACTTACCTTCTTTATTTTACATTTATCTTCTTTGTTTTCCAATCATCTTCTTTATTTTTCACTTGCCTTCTTTATTTTTCAATTATCTCTTTTTTCACTTGCCTTCTTTATTTTTCAATTATCTTTTTTATTTTTCACTTGCCTTCTTTATTTTACATTTATCTTCTTTATTTCTCTTTCCTTTGTGATTTTTTTCCCCCTGTGCCTATAATCCTAAAACCATTTAATTCCCAATCAGAGGGGAGAAGTTCCTCTTTCCTCTCTTTAATTTAGACCTATAAGAATAATTTCTTTTGGGGTTTGCTGCTTGAGCAAAACAATACATGGAAAAAGAGGGAAATAGTTTGGTGAGAAGAACTTGTTTTGTATATTGTTATTATTATTATTATCATCATCATCACTATCATTATTATCATCATTATTATTATTAATTTTACTTTTCTTTGCCTGTTAAGTTTTAGAATAGCTCCCAAAGAATGATAATGAAAAAAAAAACCATCATTCAATGGGAGAGTTAATGGAGTAAATTCTCTTCTCTTCCACAGATGTGACAAAATTGATGTGAATGAAAACTTCCTAGACCCAAGTTGCAAAATGTTGTTGTTTGACAGATGAAATAAACTGACAAGAAATTTCTCCTGGCTCCCCAGGGGTATTTCCACTTGAAGGGGCCTGCTGCAAACACCACCTGGGCTGTGATGCCTCCTGCCTTGATGTTGAAGCCTTTATAGCGTTGGTACTCATGCAGCACAGCCCTGTTGTGGTCCAGGTGCTGCCCCATGTCATGAGGCTCTGTGCTAGGTGCAGGTGGTTGGTAGCTCCTTCCATTTATCATATGCAACCGAGGAAAGCAGTGGTCCAGCAATGAAAAGCCTGTGGGATGGAGGAAGCCTCCTAGAAGGTATTGTTGCCACCATCATTCTTTCCAGCCAAGATCAGTCTTGCTCTGCCCCAAGGGATCCACAGAGATTCCATCTCACCTGCTGGAATGCAGAAATGTTGGAGGTGTTTGTAAACATCGTGGCTGGGCTCATGTGAGCAAACCTCTCCAACCAGTGTGGGAGAAGTTATCTCCTGTGCTCCTCCCAGGCTTGCAATTAGGGGATAGGCAGCAGCTGACTCCGTTCTGAGCATGAGAGAAGTGTTAATATTAGAAGATGAGTTTGAGCATGGGGGAAATGAACTTGGACGTGTGTTTGGGGCGTTGTCCTTGGAGCCCTGCCCTCAGCACTGCTCCTGTGTGGTGCAGAGCTTGCAGAGCTGCCGGACATGAAGACATGAGTGGCTGCTTCCTAGCATGGGCTCTCTCCTCCTCAGAGAGTTTATTTCTGGGTTGTTTCAGCCATTCACCTCCAAGAGGCATTTCCTCCCCTTTTTCCCTTGTGAAGAGCAAGAGGGGAGCAAGGAGAGGTAGCTTCTCTAGAGATGGGTTTCAAAAGGGGCCAGGACCTGCCTGGGAGATTGGGAATTGGGACGCTGCCTCTGGTCACCAATGCAACATTTTCCCTTAAATGTAGACGCAGAAGATTTAAGGGACAGAGAGGTCAAGCTTTGACCTGACCACAGAGCAGGGTGACAGAGATGGCTCCTTCATGTCCTCTCGAGGAGTTTGTTAGTCTAAAGTTCAGTCCCAACGTCGGATGATGCATTTTCCATGGAAGCTAATGGATTCTCTTGCACCGCCATGGAGTGGCTGGTGGGGGGTAGAAGGGTGACTCTTTCATGAGAGACAAATGACTTCCTCTGGACGAGCAGCTCTGTTTTAACTAGGAACATGATGGATGAGTCCCAAGTAAAGGCTTGCACAGGCAAAGGAACACACAAACTTCACGTTGTCAAAGATCCAAAACGACGACAAAAACTCCCAACCACCACCGAGAAGCTGAACCCCCACAGTGGTGTGCAGGGACCAGAACTGGTCCACAGAGGGAGACTTTGGGTCGAAAAGACCACGTCACTCACCACGTAAGGAGACATGGACCAATGCCAAAGGGGGATGCTTGAGCTTCTGAGGCCTTCACAGAAGCGGGGTTGTGGGTTTGACTCCAAGAGGTCCCTGCTGAAGTTAAACCAAAGCCTTCCTGTGGCATGGGGAACAGCAGCCTTATCCTTCCGCCCCTCCTGCTGTCCCTCCCAGGCTATTGTTTTGATTTTCCTTGGCATCCTCCACTGTAGCAGCAAAACTTGGCCACCATGTTTCGCCAAATGTTTCCCTCACATTTTTCTTCTGCTCTTACCTTTACAAAAAGCAAAAGGCTTATTATTTTTGCATCTATTAATATCTAAATTCTCATCGAGTGCTGGGCACAGTGGTGGAATCCAGGCCTCTGTTGTTAGCTGGGGCATTTCTGTATCTCTCTGTAGCATCTGGGACCCCAAATCTTCATCCAGCTTTCGACCATCACTCCATGCCCTTTTTCACCAGGAAGCTTTCCAGCCACTCTTCCCCAATCCTGTAGTATTGCTTGGGGTTATTGTGACCTTAAGGAAAAGCACCCCAGGAAGGGGAAGACCTAGACACAGAGCTGGAGGTAAGACAGATCTTTGCCACCAGAACTGGCTGAAGAAACAGCCCTAAAACACAGGACTTGCTCCATCCTGAACAATTTTATTGCTTGCACAAGGCTCCATCTGGAAAGAGCATTTGTGTTGAAAGCCAAACTCCTAACTTGGTACTTTGTGCAATGCCATGGAGAGCAGGAGGAGGCTGTGTCCAACGGGAACAAGCATTCTCCTTCACTGTGGGCACTAAGCATCCTGCCAAGGGCAATTACTGCATGTGGTTCCCTCAGTCCCTTCCTCTACCTTCCCCTCCACAGCCCCAGATAAAGCCCGGGATGTTTATAGACCTCAGTACAATAGTTCCCACAATGGCCAGGCGATCCATGAAGACGTAAGCCGCCTGGCTGGCTCTTCTTGGATATTGGAAAGCTTCCACCACTCAGGTCCTGTCGTCAGCTGCAGACCTCCTTATTCTATCAGTGCTGAGGATCCGGAATCTGACCTATTTTTACTGATGTTTTTATTTATACCTGCAGTGCTGGGTTCGGATAAATAAGTACGTCACCTTCTGTGACTGATCTGAGGTTCATTTTGTTGTTAATGCTGGAAAGCCTCTAACTTGCCTGCTTCCACTGTAGCAACCCCCATTCTTTCCCACAATTAATTGTTGAACTTGTTAATTACAAGCAGGGCAGCTGAGGTTGCAAGATTTTTTCCCTAAGTGGCTGTTAAGTGTCATCTTTGCATGGGAAAGGCAAATAGCAGTGCTGAAGCAGGAGAGTTGATTTATAGATATTAAGCAGTTTATAGCAATTTTTTATCACTTTCATTCCTCTCTGTTCCTCCTTCAGATGCTGGTTGAGCTGGAATGAGAGACATGGGGAGGAATGAGGAGACAGTGGACTCCAAACTATCACATCTCTTGGAGAAAGATGTTTCTTCACAGGGTTTGGGCAAACCCAATTTTTGGAAAGCTTTGCCTCTGCTGCCTTTTAGGAGGGTGTCAGCAACTTGTTTCGCTCCTGCCAATCTCCCCCTGAGCGTGCATACCTGTTTGGAGGAGGGAAACTCTGCTCACAGTTATCTTCTATTGGGTGTTATCTGGTTGCCAGGTATGGCAGGGCTGGTCACATCCCCAAAGCTGCCCTCCCAGTGACCTGCAAGACCACCCTGTGACCAGGCTCTGGCAACGCCAGCCTCCACACCCAGCCCACCTCCGCCAGCTCCTGTCAGCAGCAGGCAGCCCCTCCTCCCCCAAAAATGCTGAGCATCCCTCCACCCAACCACCCCTTCCCCACAGCCACCTGTGTGCTTAGCCAGGCTTCTCCCAAACACATTTCTCTGTAAAAGCCCAGATTAGTTTAAAATTCTGCTGAAGATAAACCCCAGCCCTTTATCAGCAAACGCATCCAGCCCCCACGCTCTCCTGGCGCTTGGCAGGCTCTGGCCGTTGCCAGTCACGGTGGGGAGCGTTGCTGCTTTCCCATCAGCACACTGAATCCATCACTGCTGGGCTTTTGTGGAGCAGGGCGATAAATCCCACCAGGGCAAGGGCTAGGTGAGACCTAAATTCGTCTCCACCACACTCTCACCAGGGAATGTGTGTCTGCCAGCACCTGTATCTCCTCTGCCAGGTAGTATTCATCGAGTCAGAGAACGGTTTGGGTTGGAAGGGGCCTTTGAAGGTCATCCAGTCTAACCCCTTCAGCCAGCAAAGACATTTTCAACTAGAATAGGTTGCTCAGAGCCCCAGACAACCTGACCTGGGATGGCTCCAGGCATGGGGTAACTCCAAACTCTCTAGGCAACTTGGGCCAGTGTCACACCACCCTCAGCGTAAAAAATTTCTTCCTTAGATCCAGTTTAAAGCTCCCTTCTTTTAGTGCAAAACTATTGTCCCTTTTTCTTCTTATTTCTCTTTCTCAAGGGGTTCCTGTTCCTTCTGACCACCATTTATTTTAATTTTCTTTTTTTTCCCCCCCTTTTTGCTTCACATATTCCTGTGCTTATTTTTTAAGTGCTTTTCTCCCCCCTCCTATCCTTGCAACTCTCCAGTAACACAGCTGATGTCAAACTGATGAAGGTTTTTAAGGTTAAAAATTAGACTACCAGGGCTGTGGTCTTCCTTACCAATACCTAAACAAAGGCTTTATTTCAAGAAGCTTTGGCTAATGGAGGAAACTGTCATAGTAAACCCTCCCAGTGCAGGAAGCAGTGATGGCAAAGCCAAATTTGCTCTGAGCTGGCAGAAAAAAGAAACATATTTAAAAGAGAGGCTGTTTTCTACAATCCCATCCTGGCAAAATCCGGTCTGTGTCAGCACTGGGATGGAGTTAAAGAAGATATATGCACCTTGTGTGTTGGGATAATGCTTTCAAAGACAATCTCAGCTGGAAGATTTCAAGGCTAAAAGGGTGTAAATGATATTACTGCATCTAAACTGTATTAGACAAAATATAGTGGATGGGTGCTGGTCTCTAGCTGCTAACATGAGCCACCAATCCCATGTCTTTATCAATAAACCCCAGCAGGAGATATTAAACCCAGCTGAGTTCTGTCAGGGGGGTTATCAGGGGACAGACAGTAGTTCCTTTAGCCAGAACAGTGAAGGTCTTGGGGTTAAAAGCCAAGGGTCAGCACTGCTGCTGCCTCATGTGGCATGGATTAAATCAAAAATTATCTGTGAGTGGCATTACTGCAAACTAGCTGAGGACATCCATCTGAAAGCTCAACTGCTCCCAGCATAAATCACCTTGCCAGGAGGTGAGGGGTGGGTTTTAGGGGTTGATTTGCCTCTTCCAGCATTGTTCCTTTGTTATTGGCGTTGTAAATCCATCATACAAAACCAAGTGAGATTCGGTGAATTAGGGAAGAACCTGAGTTTTGGTTTTTGCTGGGTTCAGTTTAGGGACTGGCTGCAAGGCTTAAAAAACCCAGAAACCTCTTGCTGAGATCCACAAGAAGCAATTCCAGCCTCCTCCATCCCCAGCTGCATTGCTGATCACTCTGAAACTCACAGCTCTTCCCCTCCAATCATGGAAGACACAACTCTGAGCTTAGTTTAACCTGTTTCTGAATTTTAAATACAAAATTCCTCACCCACTTTTGTCTCTCTAAACTTCCCCTTGCTCACAGCTCCTGTTTTAACTGGTGAAATTTATGGCTGAGAATGGATTTTATTTAACTTCTGGCAAAGTTCCTAGCACTGAAAGATCCAGTTCAAGCAAAATCCATCAAATCTTGTGTAATTTTGTTCTCTGGTTCCAAGCTGTGTTTAAATTTGGTTTTAGCTAACTGCAATGAGGAGGAATGAAAGTAGAAGAGGTTGCAAATGTGTCCTGTGGGATGCATGAAAACATTTTAGTGCTATTTCTGAGAAGCTCCAGCTGGTGGCAGCAGCAATTTTTATTCCATCCAAAGCAAACCAGGGAGAAAAAAAAAAAAAAAAAAAGGAAAAAATTAGTAAAATCCCTCGAAATAATATCTACAAGCAATATTCTGGAAATCTCAGGTGTGTTGCTCAAAAATGAGATTAAAATAAAATTTATTGCTTCCTTAAAACAAGGGGGGTGGGGGGAGTATTCCTCAGTGCATTTAAACTAACAGCAGAGAGACCTGATGACAGAGAGCCCTGGGACGGATGTGTTGTGGAGAGGAGGTGTGCTGAAAGGGCACTTGAAAGCTTCCTTGGAGCTATCAGGTGCCATTAAGGGTGTAATGACCCCCAAGGGATCCAGATTTTCAGGGCAGCTCACTTCTTCCCAGTACTTCCTCCCCTGTAACACTCTCAACCCCTCTGTGGGTAGAACAAGAGCTGTTTTTTCTTGGGTAACTAAACCACAGGGAAATGCAAGTCCACGGGCACTCAAGGTGGTAGATCTGCATGGGGCCTTTCTCAATGAGGATGTCCAGGTGTGGGCTTAGGTTAGACATGTGGCTGGTGGAGGTGTGTGCCCCATGAACCCCTTTGAAGGTTGTAGAGTTCCAAAAAAGTCAAAGACAGAGAGCAGAACAACACACAAAAACCTGCTGGGAGCAGCAGTGTGTCCAGTGAGATGTAGTGAAGATGGAGAGTGCAGGAGAGACAGAAAAATCGTAGAACCACAGAATGTTTTGGGTTGGAAGGGACATTTTAAGGTCATCCAGTTCAACCCCCTTGCAGTCAGCAGGGACATCTGCAACTAGAGCAGGTTGCTCAGAGCCCCAGACAACCTGACCTGGAATAGTTCCAGGGATGGGGCATCTCACATCACTCTGGGTAACCTGGGCCAGTCTAAACCTCCCTCTTTTGGTTTAAAACCATCACTCCTTGTCCTGTCACAGCAGGGCCTACTCTGAAAAGGAATCTGTTTCATGATTCAAGTTGCTACACATGCTTGGTGTGGTTTTTCATTCCTGCTCCTCCAGTCTCAGGGGGAACCAGAGACAAGGCAGCACAGGAAGCCACTCTTGTAACATCTTGAAGTTTTGTCCAGTGTTGTAGCCCCCATTTGAAAAGTGACATTGATAACCTGCAGAGGATCCACCACAGGTCTTTCGACATGACCAGGGACTTGGGACTTCCATGGCTTGCAAGGAGAATTTGGGATGTTGGAGGTTTTTTTTCAGATGCATGAGAAAGAGGTTAGCAGGTTTGCTTCTAGACTGCAGTGGCTTAAAGAGGAGTTGTGAAGATGATGGAGCCAAGCTCTGCTTGGAAATAGCATAATCACACAGGATGGGCTTTAGAAACTAAGTCTTCACCAGGAGGGTGGTGCAGCCCTGGACCATAACAGGTCAAGAAAGCTCACGAGGTGGATGTGACCTCATGCCGATGATTGTTTGGTTTTGGACTGGAGAAGCCCAGAGGTGTCTACCAAGCAACATCTCTGGGTTTATCTGAGTTCTTTCAGACAAACTCTCTCTCCTCCCTTTCTCCTCTGTCTCACCTGTTAACATCTCAGCCTCCTCAGCAGGATATCTTCATTGGCACAACCACAACTGAATCTTCTTCTCAGCCACCAGTTACACCTACACCACTAAGTAATACTTTGGTATATCTTCCTAAACATCCAGGCTGTCTGGGAAGGACTTACTCTCAGTACTTTTACCCTGATCTTTGCTTTCCTTTGGGAATACCTCTGTGGAAAACAGACGTTGCTTTCCCATTGGCACTGTTTCCCTCCCGGAGGAGACTGGAGGGAATTTTTGGAGCTCTCGTAACATGCAGTCACAATCACGGCTTCTGTGATTGAGTCGTTTCTCTCTAAATAAGTAAATTAACTCTAATACCCTTATTTGCTATCAACCTTATAAAACATAATAAAAGCCAGATGTCTCTTCCCTTAACCTGATGTACTATAGAGGTCCGATGGATTATTTTTTCCAGACTTTATGAAAGTGATTTCGCTCTCCTTTTGTTTCCTCTGGTGACTTCATTGCAGGATCTGATGAGAAGGAACTTGGAAATGTACTAAAAATGGGAAAACCTGGATGCAGATCTCAGCTATGGGAAAATCAGCCTTCCTCTCTCCATGTCTATGCTGTGAGTAGGTGGCTTTGTAGCAGGGAAGTTTGCTCCAGGCTCAGAGACATGAATAACGACTGAATGATTTCAATTCAGAAAGGTGCAAAAGGATTCTCCAAAGCTGCTAAATAAGAATTCTCATCCCCAAGAACCTCATCTCTTCCAGTCCCCTGGTGACATTGGAAAGAAGTCATCAAGAACCAGAGCTGCAAAGTGTGTTTGGTGCCCAACACTTTTGATTTCAGCAAGAGTTTGGGGCTTAAATGGCTTTGTGGTTCAAAGGCTGAGGTGCCTGGCAAGACCAGAGCCAAAAAATAACAGCTCTGTCATTTTCTGTAATTTCCTTTTCCTTTGGGTGAGCTCAAATCATCACAGGATGGACTTTCTGTGAAGAATCCCAGAATCCCAGCACGGTGGGGGGTACCAGGGACCTCTGGGGATTGTTTAGTCCAACCCCCCTGCTAAAGCAGGGGCACCCACAGCAGGTGGTCCAGGATCACAGCATCCAGGTGGGTTTGGAATCTCTCTAGAGAAAGAGACTCCACAGCCTCTCTGACCAGCCTGCTCCAGGGCTCCATCACTCTCACAGCAAAGTCCTCCTGTTCAAATGGAACCTCCTGGGTTCCAGTTTGTGCCCATTGCCCCTAGTCCTGTGGCTGTGCACCACTGAGAGAAAAGCACATGATGCTTTGTCTCCATTTCTTTGGTGCTCGAATGCATCTGATAATCTTCATTCAGCTCCCTGCAAAATAAGTGGGTGACCCTTCTGCCAATCTAATCTGTTAAAGGTTGAAACATCTGCCTGGCTACTTTACTGCTGCACCATAATTCAGCATCTGGAAAGCACGCAAGGACTGTAATCATGCTTAAAAACATCACTTGGGATTGAGTTACCTACACCAACTCTGCTGCCAACAAGAGAGGAGGGAACAAAACTTTAGGGTATAGCAAAGCCATTTCCATGAGGTCTACAGAAAGGGGTCAGCCATTGCATGTCCTGGATTTTGCTCCTCAGCATTAATCCTGGAGGAGCTGTGGTGGTAGAGAACTCCTTTGAGATCATCATAATGCCCATAGGGACAGTGCTGGCACAAAGATGTGAGTGGTGAGTGTGAAGGAGCAGGGGAGCTGCAGAGACAGCTCAGCTGCATGGTTAGTAGGTATGGGAGAGGTTGGAGAGGAGCTGGCAGGTTTTCTGTTTATTTTTTTGGCCTTCTTTCAAAACATCTAAGAAATGAAAGGATCCCATTCTGCAGCTGTACCCCCTTGAGCTGTGGGACTTGTCTGTTGAGTCATTTTGATTTCCAATTAAACTAAATATTGCTTTTCCGGAAATAGCTTTTTCCCCAACTGGGGTGATAACACAGTCACAATGTTTGGATGAGGTTTCTGGTGAAGCAAAGTGGGGTTTCATGTCATTTACTGAGAGCTGAGCTCGTTCTTCATCCCAAATAATAATAAACAGGCAACACATACCACATAGCTGTTCTCCTGAGCTCAGGCAACCTTCATGCAGGCACTTCAACAACTCAGCAATATGCTGCTTCTGCTTTGGGGTCAATTGCCTTGACTGTATCTCCTGTGTAATACTCTGATTCATTTGTCCATGGGCATGTTGCAAAGTAGAAACCCAGGCAGAGCAAAACCACCAAGGGTCATGAGCTGGAGCTGTCATCTCTTCCTGTGACTATTTACTGCAGGTGTCTCCAGAATGTCATAGAATCATAGAATGGTTTGGGTTGGAAGTGACCATTCAAGGTCATCTAGTCCAACTCTCCTGCAGTCAGCAGGGACATTTGCAACTAAAGCAGGTTGCTCAGAGCCCCAGTGGTTCCAGGGATGGGGCATCTCCCACCTCCCTGGGCAACCTGGGCCAATGTCTCCCTACCCTATGTGGAAAACGCTTTTTCCTGTGGCACTAACATCACATATCAGGAGTGCTGAGCCAGGCAGAAGGCTGTCCTGAGTGAAACTGGTGCTGAAACACCTATGGTCCAACAGGACAGTCTTCTTCCTCATTTTAACCTGATAAAACCAGTTAGAGATGAGCTTGCTAACCTGCAATGACTCGAGTAACCACTTCCAACTTTGCTCAGTCGATGCTCTAAGGCAATGTAAATTTTATAACCACATCAACACAAATTCCCTCCCTTCTTCATCCTTCCACTCTAAGAGCACAAACCAGGCTGCTGCTAGGGTTTCCTACTCCTGATTTGTACAAATCATGTAAAGCTTATGTGTGTGTCAGATAGCATTATGGTAAGCCCCTCTGCCTCACTGATTTTTCTGCAGTCTGCTGATTTCCCCGCCCCTGCCCCCCATCCCTAATTTCAGACGTGGAATGCCTTTCCAACAAGGAAACCTCCTGCCTTCTAAATCAGGAAAATGAAAGGAAAACCTCTACATTCAAATTAAAACTATCTCCATGGTATTAACCAGGCATTAAGGGCTTAATCTGGTGAAGAAAGGTAAAGTCCCCAAGCCTGCAGTGCAAAACTGTGTAAGATGTCAAAGCAATTTGTAGCAAACCCCCCCCCAACCCCCGACACGGGTCCTGCTGGAGGGTGCCCAGTCCTTCCTCCGAAGGAGAATTAGTGGGAATCAGTTGTTTTAAGCTGTGACCCCTTCCCTCAGCACATGCTACCGTCTCACTTGAACCATGGGAAGCTTTGTCCGTGCCTGTGGCTTTTAAACACAACATTTATTACCCTTCACCCCCACCTCCCCCACCCTCACCCCAACGCCGGCTTAGGGGGAGCCCATCCGATGGACAGCCCAGAGCAAGGCACACACACACACACACACACACAGAGGCATCTGGTTTTCATGTTCAATCTCATCTCTTTTCCTCTGCCGTGAGGGAAGGCTCGAGTGACAACCCAACAATGCTGGCCCTGCAGACTGACTAATTAGGCTGCATCTGGAGCTAATTAAATGTGGAGTCGCCCGCAAGGAGAGTCCTCTCCTTATCGTATCAGCAGCAGGGGCGAGACAGAAGAAAAATCACTGATGCTATGCCTCATGTTATTTATTATTTATTTATTGATTCATTCATTTGGTTGTTGTTCTTGTGAGCAATTTAAATGAGCCAATGGAGATCAGAGCAAATAGGCTTTTTTTTCCCTTTTTTTTTTCTCCTGAGCAGGATCAGTCCCAGGATGATGAAACAGAGAGATTTTTAGGGTGGGGAGGTTGGGGCAGAAAGGTGGGAGCTGGAGTTATTTTAAACTTCAGAACAGTTCCATGTGATGGTGTTTGAAGAGTTGCTTCTGTGCATAATGTATGGTCCTGAAGATACCTCCTCAGCTCTAATGTCATTTAATATTCTAGTTTCTGATACTCAGTGGCACATGTAATTAAGGCAAGATGACCTTGACCGGATGAAATATGTTCTCATTTCTTCTTCTTCTTCTTTTTTTTTTTTTTTTTTTTTTTTTTTTTTTTTTTGTATTTAACTGTAAAAAAAGAATTTTTATTGGTAAAGGTTCTAATCTCACTTTTGTTTGGCCAAAGCTGGGAGATATATAGTTTCCATTGCTTTATCAGTCACTAATTAGTATGAGGCTGCACATTTTTTTAATTTTTTTTTTATAGCTGGACAGTTTTATTCTGTGACCTTTGGGAAGTGAATGAATTCTTTCAGAGGTCCAGAAAGTCCAGGGTAGGGAGAAGCATATGGGTTTAAACACAAAGTAGCAGGGTTTATTTTAAATGCCTGTATTTTTCATCCTAACACTTGAAATGGTAATAAAGGAAGAGAAATCCTCCAAACTCCAGAGATAAATTTGTCAGGACTTTGTGCAGAATAGTCAATTATTTTTAGATTAATTTTAGCTTCTCTTTTCAGGCCTGGAAACATCTAATTTCCAGGATGGACAATGGTTTAATGACAGATTCTCATCACACAGAGATTTTATGACAGATTTTTTTTTTTTCTCTTCTATTTCCAGCAGTTTGATGTCCAGCTCCAGCCTGGGTGAGGAAGGGAAAAACATTCACAGAATTCCAGAATCTCAGCATGGTGGGGATTAGAAGGGACCTCTGGGGATCATCTAGTCCAATCCCTCTGCTGAAGCAGGGTCACCCACAGCAGCTTGTCCATGATCACAATGTCCAGGCAGGTCTGGAATCTCTCCAGGGAAGGAGACTTCACATCCTCTTTGGGCAGCCTGCTCCAGGACTCCAAAACACTCACAGCAAGGAAATTTCTCCTCACGTTCAGACAGAACATCCTGGGTTCAAGTTTGTGGCCATTGTGCCTTGTCCTATCGCTGACAAGAGCCTGGCCCCATCTTTTACCCCTCTCCTTCTATCTGTTGAGCAGATCCCCTCTCAGGCTGCTCTTCTCCAGGCTAAACAGCCCCAGGTGTCTCAGCCTTTCCTCCTCTCAGAGATGTTCCAGTCCCCTCAGCATCTTTGGAGCCTCTGCTTGACTCTCTGCTTGACTCTCTCCAGTAGTTCCTTGTCTCTCTTGAGCTGGGGAGCCCAGAACTGGACACAGTGCTCCAGACATGGCTTCATTAGGCCACAGAGTAAAGGGGGGAGGAAAACCTCCCTTGACCTGCCTGTTACATTCTTCTTTCTGTCTTCCATTCACAGGGATGCTTTGCATCTCTGGAAAATTCTCTGATCTTCTCTGAGTGCCAAGGTTTTGGGGTGATGCCTCTTTTCTTTAAGAGCAAGGGGAGAGGAGCTTGGGCATTCCAGGCAGCTTTTCCAACCTTACCCTTCATCTTAAAACACAGAAGGGACACAGAGGAGCAAAATGATGACTGGATTTGTTGGCTGTGTGGTTTAAGGAGCAGCTTTATGCAGATTGCTAGCACCTAAGTGGGGAATATAGGCTGGGGCTCAGCCTTGGTGACTTTCTTTATGATCCCAAGTCTCTTCAGTCTCAAAATTTAAAGACTGGGGGATAATTTCTCATATTAAACTGTGGAGTTCTGTGAACACAGGACTGAAGGATTGGGTAGTTCAATTTTTAGGCAACTGGTGTGTGTGGGAGTGAAAGGTCATCTTCAGTTTATTTCTAAATAAACCCAGGAAACTCCAAATCTGCTCCTTTTTTCCTTTTTTCCCCCTGTGAAGGCTGGCAACTGGGCAGACCAGTGTGGACAGCCTTTTTTTTTTTTTTTTTTTTTCAATATACAAATGCTCCCCACTGAAGCATGACCTCAAATATTAGCTTTCCACCTAGCAAGACTAGACAGGAGCAAGGAAAAGCCACGTCTGTTCCTTACTCTTGATGCAGGGAAACTTTAGATCTGCCTTTTTTTTTGTTTTATTTTCACTTTAGCTCCCCATATGGGTGTTTACTTTATTGGGGAACACACACACACACAGACACACACACACTAATGAATGCAGGCTTTAATGAAACTCACCTCATTGTAATTTTCACAAGCTCCATCAAAACATCCCTTTCTCTCTTTGCCTTTTCTAAAAGAGCTTTTTTTATTATTATTTTTTTCCCCTTCTCTCCCCTCCCTCCCCCATGTTTCTGCATGTTGTGATTTCACTGAGGCTTCCAATGGTCTTCAACAGTTCATTTATGCTGGGAGCCTTCTATAAACTGTACAGCCATGGTCTCCTCTCTCGGCCACCCACCAAACCAGCCTGTCTAAACAGCATCTGTCTACATCCCAGACACATCAAGCGAGTTAAAAATGGACTGAGTCCAGCTTCTTGCATTTTTTTTATCCCCCCCCCCCCACTTTCTGCCCTCCTGAAAAGGCAGGGTGGGAGTCATGAAGGGGGCAGTGAGTGTATGGTAAGGTTGGGGTGTTCCTCTTGCACCCCTGGTGCTGCCTCCTCTCCTGGGTTTGTTTGGTGAGCTGTGCAAGACCTCCATCCCTCACTGCTGGCGTTAGTCCTACAAAATCTCTCTGTGGCTAGCAGATGCATGATTAGTGATGGGAGCCTATTGAAACTTAATCCCAAGTGCATTACCTAGTGAGTTTTACTTGGCTTTTTGGCTTAAGGTATTGGAGGTTATTACCTCTGGTATGCAGGAGTTGCTCTGAAGAACCTCCACTGGTGAAGGGCTCTGTTTGGTGAGAGGGCAGGGATGGATGGAGTTTGCCTTGCTTGTGCAATTTGGACACATATTTGAAAGGTTATATCAAATCAGCCACTTGAAAGTCTCAGTTACTCCTTGCCTGTGACAGCAGGAAACCCATTCCACCTCCAAAAGACCTTGCTCCAATCAAAGGGCTGAGGGAGAGACTGAAAAAAATTAAGACTGTGGTTAATTTTACTTGACAGGTGGCAGAGGTTTGTGTTTGCCAACATTTCTTCTTTTCCTTCCTTTTACCCTACGACATTGCAAGTAGTGGTGTTCTGGGATGCACAAAGAAGAGTGTGACCAGTAGGTCAAGGGAGGTTCTCCTCCCCTTCCACTCTGCCCTAGTGAGGACACATCTGCAATATCGTGTCCAGTTCTGGGGTCCCCAGCTCAAGAGAGACAAGGAACTACTGAAGAGAGTCAAGCAGAGGCTACAGAGATGCTGAGGGGACTGGAACATCTCTGTGAGGAGGAAAGACTGAGAGACCTGGGGCTGTTTAGCCTGGAGAAGAGCAGCCTGAGAAGGGACCTGGTCAATGCTGATTAACAGATACAAGAGCTGGGGGGCAAGAGGATGGGGCCAGATTCTTTTCAGTGATGCCCAGTGGGCACAAGGTGCAGTGGGCACAAAATGCAACCCAGGATGTTTCGTCTGAATATGAAGAGAAAATTCTGTGCTGTGAGGGTGTTGGAGCCCTGGATCAGGCTGCCTGGAGGAGTTGTGGAGTCTCCTTCTCTGAAGAGATTCCAGCCCTCCTGGACATTGTGATACTGCATAGCCTGCAGTGGCTGGCCCTGCTTTGGCAGAGTGGTTGGACCAGATGATCTCCAGAGGTCCTTTCCAACCCTCACCATCCTGGGATTCTGGGATTGTGAGGAAATCTGCATCCTTGCTGAAGGATACAGCCCACTGCAGTCACTGAGCATTTGCATCAAGGTTCATTCACTGCAGGTGGGGTCCCAGCAAAGCAGAGCAGAGGGGGAGAATGCCCTCCCTCCACCTGCTGCCCATACTGCTGGGGATACAGACCGTGACAGGGTTGGTTCTGGACTGCAGGGGCAGGTTGCCAGCTCACGTTCAGCTTTTCACCCCCCAGCACTCCTAAGTCCTTTTCCACAGAACTGCTCTCCAGCTGTTCACCCACAGCCTGGCTTGATACTGGGGGTGGCCCAGACCCATGTGCAGGATCTTGCACTTGGCTTCCTTGAACCTTGTGAGGCTGACACAGTCCCACTTCTCCAGCTTGTCCATGTCCCAGGTCTGGATGGATCCTATCCCTCAGGTGTATCAACCACTGCACAGCTTGGTGCCATCTGCTCAGGTGAGACACTGCAGCAGGTTCTGACAGGCTGCTCATGCCTATGCCAAGCTCTAGCACAGCTCGTTGACTTCCTGCATGGCACAAAGATGATTTACTATGAATCTCAGGTGCTTAGAGAGATGTTTATTTTGCTTTCAAGCCTATCCCTTGTTTCAGCATCGAGGAGAATTGGTTCTGAAATGATGCCTGGCTTTAAAAGTGAAAGTAGAGGATGTGTTCCCCCCTCCCACCCCTGGCTGCTAACGGCACTTCATTGTTCTTGTGCCTCCTTCAAACCCAATTCAGATTAGATTCACTATCAGTCATGATTATGAAGAAGAAGTGATAGAACGTGACTTTCAAAAAAAAAAAGTCATGTTTGTACAAGAATTTGCTGACATATTGCAGAGTGATAACACGATAGTGAAAATTGCCAGATCCTGCCTGGCCTGGCGTCTGGAATCAGTAAAAGGAGGCAGTCAGGCATGCTGCAGGATAACTTCTGTTCCCTTTCCAGCACAAAATCGTCACCTTTTAGCATTTTTTTGGGGTAAAGCAACCAATAAGCTTTTCATTGAAAACCTGCTGCATTGCCTGGCTTTTGGCTCCAGCTCCAACTGCGTTGTAATCGTTTCACACTGGAGTAAGGGAGGAGCTGCTGAATGTGTAAGAGGAGAAAACATCAGCACTTCAGCAGAAACCACCAGCCAGGCTCATCAACACAAACTGGAGAATCAACAGCTGATCCTGGAGGAATACAGTTGGTGTATGGAACAGGGATACAGGGTAGCCTTAAGAAATCCCAGCAACCCAGCCTGGTGGGGGATGGAAGGTGGCTCTGGGCATCATTCCAGTCCAACCCCCTTGCAAAAGCAGTCATTCACAGCAGCTTGCCCAGGATCTCAATGCCCAGGTGGGTTTGGAATCCTTCCAGAGAAGGAAACTCCACAACTTCTCTGAGCATTCTGCTCCAAGGCTCATGCATCCTCCAAGAAGAATTTCCTGTGTTCACATGGAACCTTCTGTGCTCCAGTTTGTGCCCATCTTAAGAAAATTGGTTGGTTTTAAATTTAGATTTGCTTCATGCTAGCAATTGCTTCCAATAGTGATGTTAAGTGCTGCCTCACCACCTCCTGAGTTGTCTCATCTGCTGCAGGCTCAGCCTGCTTCTCCAGGGAAAGAAGGGAGATTCACACTAACTCTAGGGAAGACACTTTTTATTCTGAGAGTGGTGAGACACTGACCCAGGTTGCCCAAGGAAGTGGGAGATGCCCAATCCCTGGAACCATTCCAGGTCAGGTTCTTTGGGGCTCTGAACAACCTGCTCTAGTTGAATCATTAAATGGTTTGAGTTGGAAGGACCTTTCAAGCTCATCTGGTCCAATGGCCCTGCAGTCAGCAGGGATAACTCCAACTGGAGCAGGTTGCTCAGAGCCCCAAACAACCTGACCTGGAATGATTTCAGGGATGGGGCATCTCCCACCTGGACCAGGGTCTCACCACCCTCATTGTTAAAAACTTCTTCCTTCTATCCAGTGTGAATCTTTCTTCTTTTAGATTAAACCCATCACCCCCTGCCCTGTCACCACAAGCCCTGCTAAACTATCTGTCCCCCAGCTTTCTGGTCGTCCCCTCTAAGTCCTGAAAAGCCACAATGATGTCTCCCTGGAGCCTTCTCTTCTCCAGGCTGAACAACTCCAATTGTCAGCAGGATGCTGCTTCTCTATGTAACCAATGGCTCCCTCTGTTTGCTCTGTCACTGCTTATTTGAGCACACATTTGACAAGGTAAAAGGAGGAGAGAGGGAACAGCTCCTAAGGCATGGGTGCATGTCTGTGTTTTCCATAAAATGCTGTTCCTGTTGTTTCATGGCTGGTGAGGCAGTGAGTGTCTAAAATGGGATCTCTTGTATGAGGTGGAAACGCCACACAAATGCTGGGATCCTCTTGCCATCTGGAGGAATGTCCATGTTGCAATCAGTCTCTGTAAATATTTATACCTGGTGACTTAGCAGCTGGCTATTAAGGGCCCTGATTGTTCCTGTCATGCTGCTAGCAAATAGAGATCTGGCATTTAAAGGATGCAGGGTGCCCCTTTCTGCTGGTCTTAACTTTTGGTCAGAGAATTTACCCAGGGCTGGTGATATCACTGCTGAAGCATCCCTCTTGTCCCTCCTCCTTTCCATCTACACAGAACAAGCAGTGCTCTCCCTAGCGTCAAAAGGAAAGGAAGAGTGGGAAAAGCAACACAAAATGAACATTTTTGAGGCTCCAAACAAAACATGTGGCTAGTAATGGCTAAAAGGATCTGGCTGGGACTACCTCCACCCCATAGGGTGTTGGTGGTACCTTCAGTGGGGTGTTGTGGCTCTGGTTGCTCTTCCTCTGGTGTTGGACACCAACCAGGCCACCACAACAGTGACCTCTGAGCATTGGTGACTCACTTTTGCTGCTAATCTACTCATGATAAAGCCTTTCCTGCTGCATTGGATTGGTGATGTTAACCCCTTGTTTGCTGGGGTTTGTGGACAATGCTGGGTGGGCTCATGGGTGCCAAAGCTCTTTGTGGTGAGGCTGAGGACATTATGGCTCAGAGCAGCTCCAGTGGAGATTAGGACTGGGACTTTTGGCAAAGGAAACATTATTCAAAGCAACAAGGTCTTTTCTCATTGGTTTGGGAGCTGAACCATTGCCCCAGGGTTGGATATGAAGACAGACATTCACATCTTAATATTGTCCTTCCTCATTGCAAATCCAGTTAGACCCCAGGCATGTAAAACCAGCTTTTTATCATCATCACAGCTAGTGCCAGTGTGGAGGAGACCTTTATGTTCTCCTGGTTTATGTGAATTAATAGTTCAGGTGCCCCTTTGGCCGGGTTCAAATTAATTGTGAGTTTGTGTTGGGCAGCTGAAGGAGTGCAGTGAGGGGGCAGAAGGCAACCAAACCACAAAGCACTACTTTGTCCTGAAAGCAAGCACTTTCCAACTTCTCCTTTTGAAAAGGCTAATTCTGAACTAATGAAAAAAACAAATCAGCTGCCTCCAGGCCCACCATCCCAATCTCACATTTCATTCAACTGGAAGTGAAGCAAATAAAACCAAATCAGTCTTCCAAAGCTGAAAGATTAGCATGGGGTTGGTTGCTAGGCTGTGCAGGAAGAAGCAGGTAATTCTCAGGCAGCTAAGCCACAACTGTAAAAAAAAACTACTTGATCACTCACTTGATCACTCAGATGTGCAGACATCGTTTAAAGCTCCTGCATTGCCTTCATTTACCAAATTATTTTAATGAACTGTGTTGTATGCCCATGGGTGGGACTTAGAATCACAGAATTGTGAAGGTTGGAAAAGACCTCTGAGCTCACCAAGCCCAACAGTCAATACAACCCCACCATGCTGTCTCCTGAAGTGCATATTTTTTTAACATCTCCAGGGATGGTGACTCCACCATCTCCCTGGGCAGCCTGTACCAGTGCCCAGCCCTATCAGGCAGTACAGCACATCATGAGTGCAAGCACTTCTATCATTGTACTCATGACACACTAACCCCTACCTCACAGCCCTGTAACCCCTACTTTACAGCTTTGTAACCCTCTGACCCATCATGAAAGTCAAAGAATTTTTTTTTTCCCAAGAATATGTTTCAGGAGCCACAGAATCATCAAATTATAGAATGGTTTAAGTTATAAAGGACCTTTAAAGACAATCAAGTCCAAACCCCCTGCAGTGAGCAAGGACATCTGCAACTACAGCACTCCCTCCATTACTCATTCCCTGGCTGCATTTAAGCTCAGTTACAACCCTCTTTCAAGGAGATCTTTTTTTTTTTTTTCCCTTCCCTGATTATTATTTATCTCTGAATGTTGACACCACAAGCAGCTGAGCTGGAAGGAGATCCCTCGGGTGGGCTGGAGTGCAGGCTGGGCTCAGGCTAAGGTTCACACACGTTAGGCCACTCATGGGTTTATCTTTCAGACCTTTCAACTTGGAAAGGAAACAAATTTATGTAAAACATCACAGCTTAGACTTTAAACAAAGAGGATGTGCTGGGCTCTGTGTAAGTAGAGTATTTACAGTTATAAGGCAGGATGATCTATGCCCCTTACAAATAATAAATAAAGGTTGAGTGTTGGGAATAGGATTCATAAGGCTAAAACTAATAATGTAATAGTCTTTATTGAGGAAAATGAAGCAGTCTTAGGACTGGGATGAAATCCCAAAATAAATTTACTGTTTACTAAGCCACAGTAGAGCAGTTTAGATGTTGTTACAAAAAATAATTTCTCCTGCCTAGGCCAAAGATGTGGGTCAGTGGGGCTGTTCCAGGTTTCCTAGAAAACTTAAATACAATCCTTATAGTCACAGCAAGGTCCAGGCAGCTCAGCAGAGCTGCTCACATTTCCAGCAAGGCTGGAGGAAATCCACAAACCACAGTGGATGGTGAAAACAGGAGAGGATGTACTGACTAGGTTTGAATTCATGTCTCCAGATGTGCCTTAAAATATGCCCCAATTCAGATTAAAGCAGCCAGAGCATCTGGAGCTGTTAAATGAGGGGCAGTGAGAGCACCTCTTGCACAAAGAGGTATTCCTCAGGTTTCCCAATATGTTCTCAGACTTGGCAGCTCACAGCTTTAAATCCTCACTGGTGAGCTTGGGGACATGCTCCAAATGAATAACATGGCCTCTAACAGAACTTTGTGTCAGCTTCAGGCACTGAAAAATACAATTAGCCTTGGCCAAGATCAGAGCATCCTATCAAGTAGGAAATCAAGAAAGGGAGCCAGGAGACCTGCACGGTTAAGTAAGGAACTGCTAAGCAAAATCAAGTGGAAGAAGAGAGTCTACAGATCATGGAAGGTGGGGCTGGCCACTTGGGAGGAGTATAAGACTTCTCAGAGGATGTAGGGAGGCAACTAGGAAGGCTAAAGCCTTGATGGAACTCAACCTTGCAAGGGAGGTCAAAGACAACAGAAAAGGCTTCTTCAAATACATTGCTGGAAGAAGTAATACTAGAGGCAATGTAGGCTGCTGATGTTACACAGCCTTGCTGCTAAAAGTATGGATGAAGCTATTAGCCACCATGAGAAACCTGATGCCTGTTTTGGAAAGTGTCTTTGCTCTCCAGGATGCCTGGAAAGGCTTATGCACAGCAAAAGAGTCAACCTGGTGACTGTAGATGTTCACAGCCCAAGTTTGGAGGGAGGACATGGATCAGGAATGGCCAGAAACAGCATTAGCACTGCAGGCATGCTTTGCAGTCCTGCCTGCTGACTACTGCTGCCTTTGGCCAAGAAACTGAGGCCTGGATGCATCAAAAATGGTCTGGACTGCCAGATCCATGAAGAATAAAGCCAGGCTTTCAGCAAGAGGACAGATGGACACAGAGCAGGTTTACCCTTGGTATGCACAGGGGGTTGTTAGCAGCACAGTGCCACAAACCTGCAGTCCTGTGGCAAAACAATGGTGACATTTGCTATTGTGACATGAAGAGAGGACTTAAAATATCCTGGGTGAGGTACTTTTTTCCCTCCCACGGTGCAAGCATTCTCCTCTTGCCTTTGTAATATTGTCCTACTATTATTCCCAGTCTTCTCTTTGCATCTCTCCCTACAAACCTTCCTGTTCTTTCATGATGCTCTTTGCACAACACCACCTGGCTAATGATGCTCCATGTGGAGGAAAAGCCAAGTATTTGGGTCTAGCTTAGGCAGCCTTGTCCTCCACTGATCAAAAAGAGTCCATAAAAACAGAGCTAGACACATGACATTTTTTTTTTTTGGTCTTCTTAGGTTCCTAGACCTTGCTTGAGACTCTTTCTCAAGACCTTTATACCTTACTCTTTTAACTTAACTGAGGCAATTCCTGTGCTTGAGTCTCATGTTTCATGTTCATTGATCTTATGGGCAGTGACCTATGCAGCTTTGCATAGAAACATAGACAGGTTTGGGTTGGAAGGGACCTTTCAAGGTCATCTAGTCTAACCCCCCTGCAGTCAGCAGGGACAGCTGCAACTACAGCAGGTCGCTCAAAGCCCCATTCAGACCTGGAATGGTTCCAGGGATGGGGCTTCTACCGCCTCTCTGGGCAACCTCTGGGCCAGGGTCTCACCACCCTCAGCATAAAAATTTTCTTCCTTCTATCCAGTCTAAATGTCCCTTTTCCAGTTTAAACCATCCCCCCTTGTCCTGTCCCAACAGGCCCTGCTAAAAAGTCTGTCCCCTAGCTTTCTTTTAGGTCTGTTTAAGTGCTGAAAGGCCACAGCAAGTTCTTCCATGAGCTTTTCTTGTGTGTAGTATCATTCTCTTAGTAGCTGCCATGCAACTCACCCTACCAGGGCTGGCTATTGCACCGTGGAGGTGGGTGACCAATTCATTATGTCTTAGCTGTAGAAATTAGGGAATTTGCTGGAACCCATCTCCCTTGCTCATGGTTTCCCATGCAAGAAGATTTCTTGAGCATCAGAGTTAGTAGCAGCAGCAACCAACGAACAAAAAGGAGGTGCAAAGCCTTTGTGAAATGACCAACAGTTGATGGACCCATCTGGAAGAACAGAGGGGTCTGCCCAAGGGTTGGGGCAGAGTGCTAAAGCCCAGGCCATGGATGTCTTAGGTAATCATTATTTATTGTTATATTTTGCAGCTGAGGAGGGGGGGAACTAAAAGCTTTATCACTCTCTGGAACTCTGCTATTTCCTCCCTTTAAACCTTTGAGCATTTGAGATAAAAACTGAGTGTTACTTGTGATACTGGGAGAAAGAATGCAATATTCTGTCTGGTTCTGCCTGGAGGAGCTCCTATCATCTTGGCCTTGCTTTCTGCCCTTTCAGACCCCAGCATAGAGACATGTGCACACACACATCTACTTGAGAGGTGGAGGCCACCCATCTTCAACATAGGGTCCAATTTCTTGTCTCTCTTTGGGGTTGGACAGGTTTCTCTTGAATTGCAGATGTGACTAACATTTGGCTGTCAAGGGCCAGGCCTGGTCTGATCACTAAACAAGTGACAGATGCTCTCTATGAACCCCTCTCCCTTCCCAGTAGGAAGAGAAAAGGAATAAGGGAGAGAAACTGGTGGGTTGGGAAAGAAAACTGAAACAGCTATAATGGAAATAATAGCAATCAAATGAAATAGATATAAAGAGGTACAACCAGTACCAAACCCAACACCAGATGGTGATGATGTCACCATCAACACTGATGCTAGGCACAGGCACCGGGGAAGTTCCAGACTGGACTCAGTGGCAGATGGGAACTGGATGCAGGAGCTGGATTCTTGATGGAGTCCCTTGTTGATCAGTTTAGGGTCATCTGTCCTGTCCAATCCTCCCCACAAATGCCACCTCTGACTTCCTGCACCCTGGGAACAAGTCCGAGCAAGAGCTTTTCTGCAGCCCAACCCTGGGCAGTAGCTCTACCCATCAACGTTCTCACTGCTAGAAGCAGCCACTGTCTATGCAAACATGCCCTGAGCTTGAGAAAATGCCATCACACATCAGAGACTGAGCAGAGAAGTCAAATCCCTGACCAGCATTAGTTCTGTTGTAGCTCAAACCAGGACACTGGTGCAACCACTCCTTGAAATCTCTGCTAAACATGGAAACCTACCCCCCAAAAATATGATAGGCAAGACGCTGCAGCACTTTCTGATGGGGCTCGTTGGGTTAAATTGTTAACTTATGCTGAATATTTCCCCTCTGCCCCTTGAGTGCTAGGACTTGTCTTCCTTTGGTGGGGCAGTTAAACTAGGGACCCTGGGAGAGAAGATAAAAGTCTTTTGTGAGGCCAAAGATGCACAACCAGCATCCCTGCTAGGGCGTGAGGATTAGGGGAATACGTCGAATTTCCAAATTTAGAGCTGAGGGCTAGCTTCCTGTAAACAAAGGCTGCATTGGAAAATGAGATGGTAGCAAAAAAAAAAAAAAAAAAAAGAAGGAAAGAAAGAAAGAAGTCTAAAAAAAAAAAAAAAAGGCAGTTTGCCTTTGTGACTAAATTCTGTTATTTTGCAGCCAACCTTCAAATGGGCTGTTGGTGCAAGTGAACAAACGCTTCCTGTCTGTCCATCCTCATGGGTGGTCGTGTTTTAAAATGAAATATACAGGCTGACAAATGCCTTTACAAAGGCCAGATTATAAACTGTAAACCTACTGTCAGCTGGGTAGGGGAAGAAAAAAAAAAAAAGACTCCAAATGCCTCTTATACCATTTAAAGATTTAGTTTGGCTTCAACACTAAAGCACTTCATCTTGAAGGAGAAAGGAGCTTAGAGTTTATAAATTGTTGTTTGGGCTCTAGTAAGCTCTGGATAAGGGAATCTATCTGCTAGGAAACAAATGACCTTCCCAAAATTTAGGGAGCTCTGGGTATTGTTACGAAGACAAAATGCCTTGGAATAATGTCCCCGGAATACAAAAGGATTTGAGATTGCTCTGTTACTCTTAACACATGGTTCATACAGCTGCAAAGGGCAAATCTTACAGTTCCAGCCTTTCAAAAAGGGTGGAAAAAAGTTAAACATCTCAGGGTAATAAAATACAAGCTGTTTAGATTGTCCCCTTCAGTCTAAATTGACTCTAGACTGGCTCTTGCACATGGCTGTTGAATCCAGGCTGAATATCCACATTATCTTGGCCAAAAAAAGTCTCAAAATAGTCCATGTTCTCCCTGGAGGTGATCACCAAAGGAATGTTCTGTGGGGGTCAGTCTCTTCTCCCAAGTAACTAGTGACCTTAAGTGGCACAAGGAATTGTTTAGATTGGATATTAGGAAAAGCTTCTTTGATGAAAGAGGGATCAGGCTGCCCAGGGAGGTGGTGGAGTGATCATCCCTGGAGGTGTTTAAAAAACATGTGGACATGGCACTTTGGAACATGATTTAGTGGGAATGGTGGTGTTGAGATGATGGCTGGACTTGATGGTCATCAAAGTCTTTTCCAACCTTAATGATTCCATGATAATGTGAACGAATTGCTGTAGTGCCCTGCAGTATTTAAAGATGAAGTCTCCTTAGACTAGAATCATAGACTACCAGCTTGGAAAGGACCTCAAGGATCATCTTGTCCAGCCTTTTAAAAGAACACAACAGAAGCGTGGGCATCTCACAAGATGGAGGTGATCCTTTCTCAAGGACAGAGTGTCAAACAGTTGTGATAATAAGGACAACCCTAACAAAGGTGAGAAAGGAATGAGAAGTGTTGCCTTGGTTTAGTGCTGATTGAGGCAAGATGGAGGGGAGAAAAAGCAAACTCAACAACCCACATAAGAGTTGCTTTTCCTTTCTGTTTCCCACCCAGCCCAGCATGCACAGTTCTTTTGGCCTTCCAAGATTTGATGAAATCAACAGAAATTTCTGCCCACTGCCTGCAAGGTCAGCATGACCTGCAGTATTCCCAGCAAACAAAAGTAATTCCTGCTGGGCAAGGTTTATAGAATCAAAGAGCAGTTTGGATTGGAAGGGTCCTTTAAGATCAAGCCCGAGTGTTAACCCAGCACTGCCAGGTTACCACTAAACCATGTCCCTCAGCATTACAACTACATGGCTGTTCAGTCCCTCCAGGGATGAGGACTCCACTGCTGCCCTGGGCAGCCTCTTCCAGGCCTTGATAACCCTTTTGAGGAAGAAATTGTTCCTCATGTCCAATCTAAACCTCCTCTGGCACAGCTTGAGTCTGTTTCTTCTTATGCTACCACTTGTTATATGGAAGAAGAGACCAACCCCCACCTGAATCCAACCTCCTTTTAGGGAGTTGTAGAGAGCTGAAAGATCTCCCCTAAACCTCCTTTTTTTCAGACTGAACAACCTCAGTTTCCTCAGCTGCTCCTCATAAGGCTTGTTCTCTAGACCCTTCACCAACATCATTGCCTTTATCTGGACAAGCTCCAGCACCTCAAAGTCTTTCTTGTAGTGAGATGTGTTTGAGGTGCTGTCCACTTTTCAGGGCTCTCATCAGGTTTGAAAGGCTGTGAGAGAGAAGCATGTTCAGTTTTTCTGAGCACACCTCATGCATGAGGCCAAAGTTTGTCTGTCCCAAATCCCATGAGACCTTTGGAAACAATGACTGAGTACCCATCAGATTGTTTTAATGCTTGAATGTGATTCATCCTGGGACTCAGGCTATTGGCTGTCCCTCCTCTCCTACCCAAAGGCCAGATGACAGTTGTGCAGCTGCATCAAACGCTTTTGTTCAAAAAAAAAAAAAAAAAAAAAGACCAAAAAGGAAGTTACTGGAAAATCTTCACAGCGGATCTCCCTCCGCCCACAGAGTGGTGGGAATAAACATCACAACTTCAGATCTTGGTGAATGCAGATAAATAGAGGTTTAGCTGATAAGTTAATGACATACCCAAACCAGATTGCTTGAGGACTAGAAGAATACATGGCCAATGAGCAGAATACTGCAGTCCTGACAGAACCCAAAATGTTTCAGTGTTGTGTGCTCCCCTCAGTGAGCAAGGAGCTGCTGCAGCCTTGCACAAAGGGGATGCTGCTGGCAGCATCCAGATGAAATCACTTTTTTAAGGTTTCTTCACCCAGGCATCTCTGAAAGGCTCCCGTCTCCACTATTCCCCTTAGTTCATGCCTTCAGGTTTGCTCTCTTGGGAGATCTTGCATGCTTGTGTTCACTCAGGATACTGTTTAATTGTCACATGTCTCACTTTTGGTTTGTACAACTTCCCTTTCCTTTCAAACCCATTCCCATCTTCCTCACACCTGCTCTCTTTTATGATTAAAATATGATGCATGTTTTTCCTTGGCAACCAAGTATAGGCTCTGGTATCACAGAACCAAAGAGTCATAGTATGGTTTGGGTTGGAAGGGACCACCCAAGGTCTTGCAAAGTCCTTCCACGACAGCAGACTGCTCAGAGCCTCATTCAACCTGACCTGGCATGTTGCTTTGTGTATCCTACACCTCTTCACCAGATTGAAACATCTTCTGCCATGGATTTGTCCTGGAAATAACCTCATGAGGTCAGAGTTTCACTTGGGTAAATAGAGGCTTAGAGAAGCTAAGGAGTGCATCAAGATTGAATCCATCATTGATCCACCCTTCATTCCTGTTATGCATACCTCAGGCACCTAAAATTGAATGAAGAAAATGGAACCATTCCTGGTCAGGTTGTCTGGGGCTCTGAGCAACATGCTCTACTTGAAAATATCCCTGCTGACTGCAGGGGGGGGTTGAACTAGATGACCTTAAAAGGTCCCTTCCAACCCAAAACATTCTGTGATTCTTTGAAAAGTTGAGGAAGAACATCTCCAAGAAAATATTTTGCATGTCATTCCCGCCCTGATTTTCTTCGTGATGCTCCAGTAGATTGATACATGCACACAAATTGTCTCTGGGCTATGCTTTGTTACAGTGATCAAGATACACAAAGATATAGACCACCAAAAACTTCTCTTGAAGACTATTTTTTTTTCCTTCATAGACCATGGCAGAATTGGATTCCTTAATGAAAAACTTAAAAAGGGTTCCTGGCTAAATGATGGGAAAACTGACCCAGTCTGACTGTGAAGTATTTCTTGGTCTTCCTTCCACTCTTGTTGGAGCTCTAGCTGTGTAGGTGAGGATCTAGCTATACTTGGTGAACAAGAATGTGCCTCAAACAGTGCTGCTGACAAACCAGAGCTGGAAGGTCTTTTTTAATTGAAAGAAGTATAAAGGCAAAAGTTATTATAAATCCAGAACACTTTCCTGGAACGGTTAGTTTATATTGGAGAGAAGATGGTCCTAACTGTGGTGACATTTCCTTGTGGTGACTGTGGGGTGATGTCTGTTTGCTTTGCCTTTGTGAGACTCAAGTGGTCACAGTCAGAACTGGATGGAGCACCTGAGGTTCATTATGTGCCCACTGCATCCTGGATTTGAGGCACAAAAGGCTGGTGAATGCTGTTACTACTTTGGGGTTCAGCTCTGCAGCTGGTGGTGGTGTCCCAGGTCCCCAGTCCTGCTAGGAACAATCAGATATTCCATCTGATGTTCCATAACTCACAGAATCCCAGAATCCCAGCATGGGGGTTGGAAGTGACCTCTGGAGATCATCTAGTCCAACCACCCTGCTAAAGCAGGGTCGCCCAGAACAGATTGTCCAGGATCGCAATGTCCAGGCATGTTTGGAATCTCTCCAGAGGAGACTACACAGCCTCTCTGGGAAGGCTGCTCCAGGGCTCCAGCACTTTCACAGGAAAGAAGCTTTCCATCATGTCCTGGGTTCCAGTTTGTGCCCATTGCTCTTTGTCCTATCACTGGGCACCACTGAGAAGAACCCAGTCTTGACATCCACCCTTATAATATATTGATGAGCATTGAGCAGATCCCCTCTCAAGCTGCTCTTCCCCAGGCTAAACAGCCTCAGGTCTCTCAGCCTTTCCTCTTCACAGAGATGCTCCAGCCCCCTCAGCACCTTTGTAGCCTCTGCTGGATTCTGTCCAGTATTCTCTGTCTCTCTTATACTGGGGAGTCCAGAACTGGACCCAGTACCCCAGATTTGTCCTCACTGGGCCAGAGCAGAGCTGGAATCAGATCCTTTGCGGGTAGAAAATAGATCCAGGCAGTAGTGTGCAGCAGCTAACGGTTCCCAGCATTTCCCCAAGTCCTTCAGAAGGGATCTGCAGAAAGAAAACCAATAAAAAAATGAATGTTCATTTCCAAAACATTCCTCCAACTGCACTCAGGGCTTTATCTGTTTTCCTTCTGCAGGGGCTTGCTCTTTTTTTTTTTTTTTTTTTTTTTTTTTTTTTTTAACAAGCCACCTCTGCCACAAAACACTGCAATATAAATCTGGGCTGAGACATGGAAATATTTAGCATTTTACAGCAGCTTGCTGGTCTTCTGCAGGCTGCTTGGGGGTTGATTCTCAAGGCATATAGCACAGGAGAGCTTTGCAGCTCTGAGGAGCTGAACTGCTGCCGCATGCTGAGCACAGTGGCTTGCTCCAGTATCCCCTAGGGCTGTCACAGACTGGAGGCTTGGGCAGGGGGAGGCAATAAGCCAGGAGTTTATTTTAGTCACCTTTTCAAAGGAGTGGGACTACTGAGAGCACCCAGCTGACGGGCAAAGGTTTGTTTTTCTCTTTCTAAAGGCAGCTTGACACCCGTGGAGGGAAGAGGTGAATGTTGAGAGCAGGTTGATGGGGGCTGAGCAGAAGGAAGCCCTTCACCCCCCAGTTATCCACGCCTTCAGGGAGGGAAGGGTTGATGCTGCCTGACTGTGAGCGCTCAGCACTTCACAGGATCGGGCCGACAAGTAAATGGGGAATTCATCCAGAGATATCTAGGAAACAGAGCGAAGGAGCTGCCAACCCTGTTCCTGAAGCCAACAGTTCACTAATTTTAATCAACAGCTGGATATTTTTATAGGGAGTGAAGGGATGGAAGGGTATTATGACAGAACAAGGGAGGTGGGATTAAACTAATCTAACCCGGGCCAAGTGGGCTCTTCCTGCTCAGCCATGTGTAGTGTCATGACTGTGTGATTTAGACTACTGCACACTCACCAACACTGATAAGAAGGACAATTATGGGGAATACACAACTCTTTTGTGTAGCCCTCAGCCAATGGAGCAGGCTGGGTAGTGAGGAAGTCAGCTGGGGATCGTCTCCAGCTCCAAATTAGAGTGGTCTTCATCACAGGGACGAGGTTGTATCAGGGAGTGTGGCCCAGGGCTCTTGTGATGCTGCAAAAAGGGATCCTGGTGTTCATCCTGCTCTAGGAGGGAGGTCACTCTTGCCATGTCCCTTGCAAAAGTTCAAAGACTTCTAATGAGCCCCATCATCAGGGCAGTAACACGTGCTGGGTGGTAACATAATTATTCACCTCCCCAGAGAAGGTTTCTCCATATTATGACTGCGTTGAGTCCCTCAAGGGCAGTTTCTCTGGTTTCCAATTGTCAGGTTTCCCCTGTAACTTCTGGTTCTCTCCATGTCCTTCCTCACCTTCCGCTTACTCATACCCAGCTGAGACTCACGTGAGCCTCTCGCTACCTAACTGTGACCCAGGGCCAGAGGCAAAACTCCCAATGCCACCTCGAGCAGCTCCAGTCCAATGGGATATTCCTTCTGGTAGGAAGCATGGGAAGAAATGTTTGGAGCCAGATTTTCCCCTTTTTTTTTTTTTTTTTTGTTCTGGAATAACCCTCTGATTGTTGTTGTTTATTTGTGTAGCTTTTCATCTCAACGAGGGTGTACGGAAACAATTACCACATGGTTCATTCACAATATCAAGCCCAAGCTTTTCCTGTCTGTGCAGGCATTGGAGTCTGCCACTGAAAATTATCTAACTTTGCAGGACTCACAGTTTTTCACTTTTTTCTTTTTCTTTTTCTTCTTTTTTTTTTTTTAAATTTTTAATCCACATTGTATAATAAGGAATTATTTTTGTTTCCCCCCCTGTAAATAACCTATGGGCTTTGCACCAGGTGGCTGGAAATGTCCTACAGTTTCTCCTTTTTGGCAGTGGAAAGCCCAAAGGCTTTTAGAAGACGCACATTTTTTTAGGAGGGCAGGGAGAGGTCAAGATGCACTGACTAATTCAAGATTTCCTCCACTAGTTTCCATAACAAATAATCATTTTTTGCTTTATTTAGCTGTACTCACTGGTAGGTTTTCATTTGCATCAAAGCTTTGTTCTGCTCTCATTTGGGCTGCCTCCAGAGACCAAACAACATCACAGGCTGCTCCCGGCATATCCTCCAGAGAAATGGGGGCCAAATTCAGAGCTGCAAGTTGGCTCCCACGTGTAAACCCTTGCAATGTGGATCCTGGAGCACTGCTCAGGGTGAATCTAAGCAAGATATGTGGGCGGAAAATGGAGAGTTCCTTGATGAAATCCATGGAGATTTAAAACTAAAACCAGTTGATTTGGTATAATCTGGGTGAACAGGGCAGCCATGGACTATCAAGGTGATAACAGCTCCTGCCCCAAGACTTTGATCTTGCTGTTTACAATAATTGAATCATAGAATGTTATTCAGAATCACTAAATCATAGAATCAATCCCTCTGCAGTCAGCAGTGACATCTTCAACTACAACAGGTTGCTCAGAGCTCCAAACAACCTGCCCTGGAATGGTTCCAGGGATGGGGTTTCTATCACCTCTCTGGACAACTTAGGCCAGGGTCTCACCATTCTCAGCATAAACAATTTCCTTGTTCTCTCTGGTCTAAATCCTCTTTTTTAAGTTTAAAGCCATCACCCCTTGTCCTCTCACAACAGGCTTGGCTAAAGAATCTGTCCCCATCCAGCTTACAGGTTCCTTTAAGCACTGGAAGGCTGCAATAAGGTGTCCCCAGAGCCTTCTCTCCTCAAGGCTGAACAATTTAGAAACTAACTGAAATTTTGCCTCCTTGAGTGACATCCTTCCATACACATGCTTTTCACTCCAGCCTGATTTAGCATTCTTATTATTCTTTGAGGAATTTCCATCCTAATAACTCAGGAAACAGGTCTTCAAACTCACCTCCCAAAACCGCGGCTCACTTTTCTGCGTGAAATCCTGGCACCGCCACGCCGTGGAAGCGATCGAGAATTTGGCAGGCTTTGACTTTCCTAAGGGCTGTTTGCCCTTTTCCTGTCCCTGTCGAGAGCTGCCCCAGCAGGACAAGGCGATAAACAGCTGAGAAATTGTGTTTGGTATGGGAGATCTGCTTGGATTTGACAGCTAACTTCCCTGGAGATATTGGTTTGTGCTGAGTGTGCTCCAGCCAGGGTCACGGGAGCTCAAAAGGGACTTTTCAAGAGACCAAGGATATGGGCATGAGACCCCAGAGCAAGGTCTCTTGGTCCTTGTCTGTCCCCAGACACCTTGGTAAAGGAGATGGTCTGGTTGATGTGTGAGAGGTGTAAGAAAAAGGAGGAATGGCATTAGAAGAAGGTAAGAGAGAGAGAAAATGGGTAGGTAAAAAAAAAATATGATTAAGAAATGGGGGTTAAATTTGACTGCAGGCTGAAGAGGAGATGAGATATTTGGTGTGAACAACCAACATTACAAAACAAATAAATTAAAAATCTGATGTTTGAATGAATTTTCTGCTCCAAGGGCCAAATGTGTTTCCCTGGAGAACTCTTGAATGCAAAATTTATCAGCAAAAGCCACACTGTGGACAGAGCCATCTCCTCTCCATCTCAAGTGTCATCACCACCAAGGTGTTCCCTGTTTGGTGTGTGCCTCTTGTGTAGAACCCTTCAAGGTCTCTGCTGATCAGCTCCAGCCACTAACCTATTTTGAGTGGTCCAGCTGTGCACAAGGACATTTCTCAAGTCTACTGCTGAATGGCAGCTGAGCCAGTACCCAGTAACCTATTTTGAGTGGTCCAGCTGTGCACAAGGACATTTCTCAAGTCTACTGCTGAATGGCAGCTGAGCCAGTACCCAGTAACCTATTTTGAGTGGTCCAGCTGTGCACAAGGACATTTCTCAAGTCTACTGCTGAATGGCAGCTGAGCCAGTACCCAGTAACCTATTTTGAGTGGTCCAGCTGTGCACAAGGACATTTCTCAAGTCTACTGCTGAATGGCAGCTGAGCTCAGTATCCAGTACTGAGCCAGTACTATTGCTCAAACTGGTGTTGTTGGATGACTCCTAGGTGTATACTGGGAGGGAAGAAATTGCATTTCCAACTTGGAGATCTCCATCTTGTCTTCGTCTTAGCAAAAATGTGGTTAAGATGCTCCATCCTTGGTGCTCCTCAAACCACAGGCTTGCAACAATTAGCCATGCAGGCTGCATTTGCATGTATCTGATGCACAGAGACATCTGTTTATCATATGTTGCACGTCTGATAAGCAACTTTTTTTCCCCCCTCCTCGTCCCAAGGCTCGATTCAAGATTCCGATTAATGTAACTTGCTGGAAGGTCCTGGAACGCAGCTTTTAAATCAATGTCATGTAAACTTTGCTGGGTTAATCCTGCACATCTGAATTCAGCTGAAAACCAACACTGCAAGGTCAGGCTGTACAAATTGATGGATTTTTATTCCTTTAACCTTAGAAGTGTTGCAGAGAGGGTAATAGCAGCAAGACTTGCTTCTTCCAATTGCTTCTTTTTCCTGCATGAGAAAAGAGCCAGCAGATATTTTCCCTTTTCCTGATGTGTGCATACATGCATGATTATTTTTTTAAAATGGGTGATATTTAAATCAGCAAAACACTACCAAAAAAATTGTTGCTTCCTTTCATGTGTACCTCATTTTTAACTTTCCTTATGCGTTGGCTTTTAAGGGAGAAAAGGATTCTGGTGTTATAAAAAGGTAAGATAATGAAAAATGTCCCTCCTGCCTCTTGAATTTATTTTGGTGACATGTTAAATAGTTCTTACAAAAAAATTATCTCTTTAAAGATATGCCAGAGAATTTTGTAGCTAAGGCATGAATGTTTCAGTAGCAAATTAACACGAACTTGCAGAAAAAGCACTGTGCAATTCATGGACTTCTCATCTTACTTCCAGGGGAAGGCTTTTGCAGTGTCCCTGTGACTCAGAAGTAACAATCCCTTATCAAAGCACTTTAGTGCCTTTACACTGTCATCAATACATGTAAACAAAGGATAAGGAAGCTAATTCTTTGCATGGAGAACTTTCTGCAGGAAAATGCAGCCTGTGACAGAAGATTTATCAAATTTATCAGCATCAAACCAAGAAGTGTATTCCAATCGATGGAATTCAGCACTGCAGGCATCCCTATTTCTTTGCTTGACAATGTTTTGTATTTCTCATATCCTATTGCTTAGTTCTGTCCAAAGGTAAATGTTGGCTAGCTGTAAAGACCTGCTGGAGGCAGTTTGGGTTTTGGCTTGGAGTCCTGCGGTTTTATTTTCTCTCCTTAAACCTGATATAACCTGATAAACCTCTGTAATAATAATTGTGAGATTATACTATCTGGATAATTTCCCCTTTTGCCTTTTTTTTTTTTTTCCTTTTTAATTGTTCTTCTATTGCTTAATATCCAGTGGTAAAACCAGCAGTGATGTTTCAGAGAATCCTTTCCAAAGGCTGCTTTTGTGCCACTTTGCCATATGCCTCCAAAGCCAATGGAAACCAGGAGCTTGGGTGTTGGTCCTTGCTGGAGTTCAGGATATCACTACTCAGCTCTCTAGCAGGACCTACCTTGAGTTACAGCAGCCTACCAGCAAGTTCAGTCTCTGAAAAAGGAAAACAGCCCAGAAGGTTGCAGTTCCTTCAGGCAAGGATATGGCTCATCTGTGCTCCTCTGTGCCCAACATCGTTTTCTTATTGATCCTGCTTGTGCCTGAAGCTCCGTCCCACCTTTCTCTCCTCCTGAACTTGCCTGTTTCACCTTTTTACGTCGTGGGCTTTTTTTTTTTTTTTTTCCTTCATGAGGTTTATGTACTTCATCAGTACCAAATGAGCAGCGCCAGGATTTTAACTGGAGCTCCTTCTGCTGGTGGGATGACTCCTTCACACAGAAAAAATCCCCTGCAAATCCAGGAAAGAGATCTCTTTTTTTTATTTCTCTTTACATATACTTCTTTCCAACAAAGGGATGACCTTAATAAAAACATACAAGCTGAGCATTAAGATTGGCATGGTTCTGTCATCCATAGCTTGTCATCACAGTGAGATGGATTCAAGCTCCACAGCTCACTTCAAAGCTGTCTGAATCTTACTGGGATCTTTTATCAGCTTGACTGGGTTTGGTATTGAGCCTAATGCTGTGTGTGAAAATGATGCAGCTCAGAGCAGTGAGAAGTCCTGCTTTGAATTTCTTGCCCGTTATTTCAGAATCAGCTTTATCTCTCTGTTTTGTGGGGTGATCACTCCTTCTCCTACCAGATACTTCAGTCAATGACTTCAGACAGGGCAAGACTTGGAAAGACTCAAATTCCTGGCAGCCTCATTTCTTAATATGTCTAATGCTTTTGGGATGTAGACATTCCTGCACATCTGAGGCACCAGTGATGTCTGAGAGAGGACCAGGTCACATCAGACACCATCCATCTGCCAGCAATGCTATAAACTCATGATTAGACTGCTAATTTTCTGTATTAAGTAGCCAAACTTCAGCCCCTTAGGGAAGCCCAGCAGCATCCCTTCTCTCCCAAATCTCTGTGTGATTACCTTTGGCTCTGGCTGTCCTCTGACAGGTTAATTCAGGATGAAGCACTGTGGGATTCCATTGTGTTATTAAATTCATAAAGCAGTTGACTTACTAAGTCAACTCTCTCAGTAAAGATGATTGAACCATGAGCTTTTCCAAACCTGAACTGGTGCAGGATCCTAACTGGTGTGTTTATGCAGAAAAAAGCTGTTCTGTAAACAGCTATTCGTGCTTTAAAAACTGTGAATATTCCTATAATGTTCAGTGGTTTACAAAATTGTGTAGGAATTCTACCCATCTTTATTCAAGGAATCCTGCTTCCCTTCCCTTCCCTTCCCTTCCCTTCCCTTCCCTTCCCTTCCCTTCCCTTCCCTTCCCTTCCCTTCCCTTCCCTTCCCTTCCCTTCCCTTCCCTTCCCTTCCCTTCCCTTCCCTTCCCTTCCCTTCCCTTCCCTTCCCTTCCCTTCCCTTCCCTTCCCTTCCCTTCCCTTCCTTCCCTTCCCTTCCCTTCCCTTCCCTTCCCTTCCCTTCCCTTCCCTTCCCTTCCCTTCCCTTCCCTTCCCTTCCCTTCCCTTCCCTTCCCTTCCCTTCCCTTCCCTTCCCTTCCCTTCCCTTCCCTTCCCTTCCCTTCCCTTCCCTTCCCTTCCCTTCCCTTCCCTTCCCTTCCCTTCCCTTCCCTTCCCTTTTACTTCTTTGAAGCCACAATTCCCATGAAACTGTATCTGAGTGACCAAACATGATTTTCTCCTTGTTTTCTAGGAGAATAAAGAAGATGTTGGTCCATGAGTCTGCCTGGTATAACTGGGAGCATTATCAGAAATCAAAGCTTTGCGAAAGGAGATCTTTTTCTTTACAGGGTCTGCAGCCAGTTCTGGCAGGTGAACATAAAACTTCCTTTCTTGGGGATGCTGCTTCTTGCCCACAGCAACACAAACATCCCACGGTGAGCCTTTGGCTTGGCTTGAAGAAGTGATACTGGACTATGTCACTAAATCCATAGGCCAAACAAGTCCTGTCTGAACATCCTTTCATGTTTGCCCATGTGGCTAATGGACTAGGAAGGGGGAAAGCCAGCTCTTTCCTCCATTCAGCAAGGAGCTGAGGCTCACCAGCCATTTTTCTCATGCAGCACCAAAATAGCTATTTGCTGGAGATGGCTCCATGCCATCCTTGACCTAGGCTGCTTTTGAACCGGGCGACCTAGAAGTGAAAGGCTCAGTATCACGTTGCCAGTTTCCCCAACCATCTGTCCTCCTTCAGAGAGCTTCCTTCAAAAGTCCCCACACACTTCATAAACACCCCAGCCCTCCTCACCCCTCCAGCCTCCCCCTTCCTTTAGGAGAAACAGCAGTTTGAAGGAAATACCACTCATTTTTTTTTTTATTATTCACTTTTTTTTTTTTAAATCCAAGCGTGTTGACTTTGACATCCATGAGTTGGCAGAAGCGAAATTCTTCCCTCCAGCCTTTTAAACCTCTTGGTAGGAATTGAGAAGACAAGGATTAAACCTTCTCCTGGTGGAGATGATGCAGTGCCCGGTAGCAAAACCTCCTCTCATCTCTGAATACCAACAATAAAGCAAACTTCCATTTCCTTACCATAACATCGTCATGTCACAACCCTGAGCGCTCCACCTTCCCTTTCAAGAGGCTAGAAAGTGGGGCTTTAGACAAAGAAAAATAGTCTCAGGTGGGTTTGTCATGGATCATTTTGACTATATTTTAAACATTGAAATGTCAATGCTTAGTCATAGACAAGACATGATTCTTATCTAGCTACATGTGGCTTCCAGTATAAAAAAAATTTGAACCCGTGCCATTTCCTGTTGGAGAGAGCTTAAACACAGGGGTGACAAGGGCACATCTATTTTGGATCCCTATTTTAAAAGCCTCCCAGATATCATAGAAAATCAACTGGCACAAACAGAGGACTCTGAGTCTCTTTCATGGCGGTGGCAAATTACGTATATCAATGAAACACATACTTAGCGAGGCGGAAGTGAGCACCAGCAATACTTCAATCAGCTTTGGCAGATGTATACATTATGCCGTTTGATCTCATAGGATGCTGGATTTAGATGATATAATACATTCTGGTTATCTTCCTAGATGTTGGAGGGACGTAAGGAGATATCCACTTTCACAAGATAAAATTAGCACCTCTTTATTTTTTGGGATAAACATTCCTCTTTCTTTTTCTTTTCCTTTTTATTTTTTTGGGTTTTTTGTCTTGCAGGAAAGCGCTGATTAGAGTTACAAAGCATACCAATGGGTATGAGTTTATTCATATTCAACCCAAACCCTATTTATAATATAAAGGAAATAACATTGGTATTACACAGGGCAACTTGGACAGCCTGGATGTAGGAATGGCGAGCTCTGCTTGGGCAGGTCTCTTCAAAAGCGCCGATGGTGGGAAAGTAGAGATTTCACTTAGACGTGGACAAACCCACCCAAAAAATGGACAGTCCGCACCTATTCTGCTCTGTCTTTTGACAACTTCATCTTGGAGCTCCAAGCTTAAGGTATAAAACATGGGCTTGAAGTCTGGATGCCAAAGATACGACGTGTTTGCTTCGACAGCCCATCACCTGGATTTAGTTCCCACCTGTGGCAAGTACCCACTGATGGGAACCCAGATCATCTCACCAAACTCTCTGTTATGGATAAATTGAATGTTTTAAAGCAGTCCAGTGAAAAGTTATTTGTGTCAAGTCAAAGATAGGCTCCTGGGGCACGGGAAACACGTTTCTGGGTAGATCTGTGTGAATAACGGATTGTTTGGTTCACTTGCCGCTCCAAACAATCGGGGGGGAGAAAAATGGTTTCCGGCGAATTAAGTCTTTTGTACCACATGGAAGGCCTTAATGGACCTTTGAACTTCTCAAAATAAAGAAATACATTGCATTATCTGCAATGCTTCATTGAATGTCAAAAAGAAAGGTGGTGACCTTCAAAAGTCTTTTGATGGAGAGAACAATTCAGTGAAATCAACACGATTTTTTTCAACACGCTTGGGTCCATTTGAAGCTCTGCATTTTGGGTTGGGGGGGGACAAAAAAAAACCCCAAACATGTTTGAGGTAGTTTGGCTATTAGGTATATGAAAAAAAAAAAAAACAGGCCATGGGTTTACAACGAAAAGCTGAGAGACCTGGAGCCATTTAACCTGAAGAAGAGCAGAGTGTGAGGGAATCTTCTCAATATCTAAAGGGTGGGGGGAAAGAGGATGGCACCAGACTCTTTTCAATGGTGCTCAGTGATAGGATGAGGGGCAACAGGCACAAACTGGAACCCAGGAGGTTCCATCTAAACAAGAGGAGAAAAGTCTTTGCTGTGAGGGTGCTGGGGCCCTGGAGCAGGCTGCCCAGAGAAGTTATGGAGTCTCCCTCTCTAGAGAGATTCCAAACCTGCCTGGACATTGTGATCCTGGGTAACCCTCTGTGGATGCCACTGCTTTAGCAGGATGGTTGTGCTAGATGATCTCCAGAGGTGCCTTCCAGCCCCCACCATTCTGGGATTCTGTGACTTCATGCTAACGCCAGACTGATTGACATCCAGGTATATGTACACTGTTGTATCTTGTTTGGGAACATGACTAATACTTCATATAAATGCACATTATCTCAAAGCTGGTGGGTGAAATGAACATGGAGATCCCATTTCATAACCTCATTGATGTCTTCTTTGCAGTTCTAATTGGAGATCCATAGTTACTGGCAGAAAGCTTTCTTGAAAATCACACACCAAGAAGTTTACAACAGTGTGTGCAGAAACTTTTGTCTCAGCAAATCACCCTCATGTCCACATTGCAGTTATGAAATTAAGCCACAAGAAGATATGATCTGTTGAAATATTATGTGAGACCTTCGTTATCAGGGTATGATTTTGTACTGCTCCCCCAACATGAAGCTTTCCAGTTTAATACACGATGACAGAACAAGATCCTTTTACAGGCAGAAAGCTTGATCGGTTCCAAGATTCAGTTTAGCAACTTCTCAAATGTCTCTTGTTGTCTGTCCTGTTAATTGGCTGTTTGTGTGGGCTGGCCATTAGAATGTCAATAAATCCAGGGACTGGAAATGAAATTTAATGCAGAATGGGGCTGAGTGGTTTGTTCCTGAAAGTTTGACCATGTGCATTGGTCATGGGATTTTGGTGGACATTGTTGAGTGGCCTTATGCAGTGTAAAGGTGATAATTGCTGGAGACAAAGTCTAGGAAGTAGCTGTTTTAATGGCAAATCCCCAAAGAATGGCCCTCTAACAATACTGAGTTTTTTATGGAGAAAAGGCAGAAAGGGATTTTTCTCCCCTCACCTCCATGTACCCCTAGCCTCATCATTTCCCTTGGGAACACTAACAGGAGCTGATTTTCTCTTGGCATGACCTTTCAGTGGAAATAGCCCTTTTTGTCGTTATCTCAGTGCAGAGAGGTGCTGGCAAGGGAAGCAAAGAAGGAGAAGTGAAGAAATCAGATAAATCAGATGGGGAGAAAACAGCCAACGTGGGACTGCCAGCAGGGGATGCCCTATAGAGAACTGGAGGTCAGGGCAGGGTGTGTGGAGGGTCTGGAGCAGTCATGGTTCACCCATCCCCAGTGTTTCACTTTCACCACTAAAACGTTTTTCTGTGCAAAAAGCCTGAAATTTTGCCCTCTCCCTACACATCCCTAAAACCAATCAGCTCCCCAAAAGCACCCTCCTTGGGAAAGTCAGTTAACAGGAGAGAGGCTGAGTGGTGGGAGAAGCTGGGAGGCAGTGGTGTGGAATGGCAGAATGGGTTATTAATAGCTAGCACACGCCGTGTGGTTCTTTTTCCACTCATGCCGATGGCAACTCTTTGTCTTCTGTTGTCCAAATTGTTCAATTCTTGGCAGTCTGAAAATTGCAATTTCCTGCAGAGGAGGCTGAGGGGATGCTGAAGTCAGTGGGAATAGCAGGTTCTATGAAAAAAAGTACTTCAAAATACTAAAAATGGGTTAAAAAAAAGAAGAAAAGGTAACAAATTATTCAAAAATAGCAACAAACGCTAACAAACATTAACAAACAATAATAAATAGTTACAAATAGTAAGCAATATTAGCAAATATGAACTGTGCATGACAAGATCTTAACAACATTTGCAGATCTGAGCAACATTTGTAGATTTCATTCCCCTAAAAGTGAAACAAAGACAAGAGGAACTTCTCGTCTCTAGGTGAACGTTTCTGTATGCGAACGTTTCTATACTTTTGCAATCACAGCCTTTGCATCCCCCCCCTCCAAGAGCTCAGGTTTCAGGGCTGGGGGAAGAAGCAGGCTCATAGACCCATCCCAGCAAAGAGCCACCATAGCCACAATTAGCTGCAGAAGCCCAATTTGGGGCTTTTCTCATTAACCTGTCATGTCAACCGCTGTATGATAAGATGGTGAAAATTGGGGAGGGAGGTGGGGGAGTGGCGGTGGAGGGGTAAAAGTTCATTTTGCAAAGCAAACAAACAGCAAGTCACTTGATTTTACTAATTATCCAAGCCTGGGGCTCTTTCAGCCATTATTTCCACACTCCCCCACATCCCCCCATCAGCATATGAACTGACAAGATAAGATAGGAGCTGGTATTTTCTAAACTATCCTGGCTGACAGCACATGAAGATAATATGAGGATTCATTTGCAAGAGCACAGGGAAGATTAATTGATTTACTTCACATTAGAGCCATCATTCATTAGAAAAATAACTGCTGGCATTTGTGGGGAATGGGTATCAGGGCACAGTGTAATGCCCCACTCCGAGCAGTGCCCTAGAAATGACATTTTGGGGTGAAGAAGGGCAATTTGTTTATTAAAAAAAAGGAGGGGGGGGGGCAAATTATTTCTACTAACATGAAATTATAAATGTGTTATTATAAATTCTGGGTCTGATCCCCAACCCAGAGACACCAATGGGTAGGTATGAGTTGGTTTGCAGAGTCTAGAGTGGATCTTCTATCTATATGTTGCAATTATATATTAAATGGAATATTAAATGATGAGCTAACAGTGATGTGCTTCCCAGACCTGCAGTTTCCCAGAAATACCAGTGGGCATAGGCTTAACTGGCCAAAACTCCTTGAATTTTGGCAAATCTAGACCATATTTATCCCACATTCCCTCTTTTTAAGGTCAAGGTCTGGATATTTCTTCAATGCACAGCCCTCAAACCTTACCACAGAATCACAGTAGAATGTCCTGAGCGTGTCCTAGCTTGATGAAATCTTATAGCCTCACTTTCAGAGATGGGTTAAAAAAGGCAGATGTAATGATTATGTGGTTTGCCAAGGAGCTGACATGAAATCAGAGTATAAACGTGAAATATGCACTGCTTTAAAAAGATATCTGTCCTTTTTCCTTGTTGTTGTTCTCATGGTGTAATAACTAAATGGATGCTCGAGCATACGGTCCTTTTACATGGGGCCTTTTATGAGCTTTTAGAGCATCTTCACCAGGGGGAGAGCAACAGGCAGCTCATGGCAGCCAGCTGCTGCTGTTACCATTGCAGATCTACAAACCCCAATGTTAACTCCCAATAGCAAATTTGAACCCAAAGCCAGTAAAATGTGTTGTGTCAGAACATGGCTAGATCCATCAAGCGTGTTGCAGCAACATGTTGCAGCTGTTGCTGTGTATTTATAACTTTAGATTTAAACCAAAAACTCAAAAAGCAACAACGACAAAAAAAAAAAAAAAAAAACCCCAAACCAAAAAAACCAAAAAACACAAAAACAACTGAAAATAAAAACAACCAAAAGCAGAACAGAAAACACAACAGCCAACACGCTGGAAAGAGGAGAAAGAGTGAATTTGTCAAGGTTTCTCCTCGCTCCTGAGCCGGACGCCGGGTTGGTGCTGGTTTAGATTAGCCGCGTCCCGTGCAATTTGACGGTAGCGACATGAACCTGCAGCGCGTGGATCTGAAGCAAAGATAGGAGGAAGGAGGAGGAATTCCGGGAATGTTTTTCTCTGGAGCACGTTGGAAGAGCCCGATGGTGGGACTGGGGCTGCAGTGACAGCATTAACACTTCCCAGAGCCGAGGACCCCAGCGCTGGAATGGCATTGCCCACCCTGAAAGTGAGAAGGTAACGTTTATTTTTCCTATTTTTTTCCCTCCCTTTCTCTCGCTCACTCTCCCATATACAGAATGTATCAAGACCACCAAGAGTGGCCCAGGGTTGGTTTTTTTCTTTTTCCATGATGATGTACAATTCACATTTGTTAATAAAAAAAAAAATCTCTGCCTGAGGTCATCCACCTAGATTTTTTTTTTCTTTTAAACAGGAAACGGGTTTCAGATGTTTAGATGTTAAAAAGTAAGGCTGCTAATCTGCCTACCCTTTTAACAGGCATTGACAACTGTCAAAGCCTTTTATATTACTGCCTTCAGGCAGTTTGGTTAGGAATTTGCTTAATATCTTTTTTTCTATCAGCAAAATCACCACTATCACACACTGGCTTTCTGGATTTGCTTGCTGACATCAAGCAAAGTTGCCTCAAAAAGAGCTAGCCAGCAGTTACCATGCAGTGAATCACAAGCTGTGGTGGGGATGAACTCTTCAAGGAGGGTAGTTTGAAGGGCTGCAGCCTCAGGGCTGTTTGCAAAAGATGACTGTGTCTGCGAGGTGCAGCGTGCAGGCAACAATCTGCAGCTATTAACTTGCAAGTGGCTAGCAATAAATAAATTAATCTGCATTTCTCGATTTCCTTTCTGCTGTCAGCAAGAGATTCAAGTAATCACTTATATTTAGAAAGAGGATCACATAATCTAATAACTTAGAAGGAGGTTCAATTAATCTAATAATTTAGAAAGAAATTCAAAGGCTCGCTTCTATTCAGAAACAATAATCTAATAAATGAGAAAGAAGTTCAAACAATCTAACAACTTAGGAAAAGATTCAAATAACCATTTTGATTTAGAAAAATATCAACTAATCTTTTAGATTTAGAAAAGATGCAAATAATCTAATCATTTAGAAGGAGGTTCAAACAATCATTTAGATGCAGAAAAATATTCAAATAATCTAAATTAGAGATTCCGACAATCTAATAACTTTGAAAAATGTACAAATAATCATTTAGATTTAGAAAGAGATTTGAATAGTCTAATAATTTATATTCGAGTGATCTCTACTTTTATTTACTTCTTCTTAGCCCATGGGGCAAAGCCCAGTAATACTTTACTCTTATTCCTTAGAGCAAGAACACCCCAAAGGGCACTGCAGAAGATGCCCAAGACCTTAGGTAAAGTAGACTCAGCATTTTTGGTGTGGATCTGGCCCAGCAGCAGCCACAACGTGGTTTTTCCCCAGCAGCTTGTCACACGTTGTTCACATTTCTGGTGTTATTCACATTCCTGATTTGCCTGTTATTCCCATTTCTCATCTCAAATGTGCACCGCAGCTCAAGCCCAATTAATGCTGTTTTAAGTGTATGAGAATAAAATTAAATTAGTGAAGAGTTTCATTAACAATGTTGATGAAAATAGCAGCTAAAATATTTGAGCTCTCTTCTGTTGCAGGGAAATCCTGTGGACTCTCAGGCAGATTTATCAAGACAAAGCTCGAGGGTAGTAGTAATTTTCTTTAAAATCCCTTCTTTTTGAGAATATTGCTGAACTGTGTGTATTCAATTTTAATAAGGATTTATTTGATGTGGGTAAAAGGCAAACAGTGAGAAAAACATGTGTAGAATTTACTGATCACACTGAAAGAGAAGTGCCCTGAGTGCTTATGTGATTCTAGCAAATGCAAACTGAGCCCCAGGGAATATTTTCCCTTCTGAATTAAACAACAAAAAAAAAAAAAGACAACCCCCCTAACTTTTAAAGTTACGTTGTAGCATCTAATTAATGATAGTTTTTCTTTGTAAGCCCTATAGAAACAAAGCCTAGCTTCTGACCTGAAATCAAAAGGCAACGATAAGCCACTGTTAAAAATCTCTGCTAAACATACACAGTGTTTAAAAAAATAAATTCAAACAAAATGGTTTGGGTTTGGGTTTTTGGTGTTTTTTGTTTTGGGATTTTTTTGGGTTTTGCACCATTTAAGCAACCACAGATTACATCCTACCTGGTTCATTTTGAATTCAGTTCCATGAAAATTCTTAGACTGCAAACACAGTCACCTAGATCAATTACTTTCAGTCGGCAGATGTAGGGTAAATTTTCTGTGTGAGGGTAATTTGTGTTCTGCAAAAATGAAGGGGAGGGGGAAATAAAAGGACTGCAGAAGATGTTGATTCCCTGTTTGCAAAAGGTGCTCAGCCCTCATTTTCAGAAGATGTTTCTCCCTCATTTTCAGAAGATGTTTATCCCCCATTTTCAGAAGAGACTTTCCCCCCATTTTCAGAAGACTTTTTATTCTCCGTTGTAATGTAAGGGCTGCTTCACGTTGTGATTGAGAGAGATGCACCAGACTCAGGAGCCTGACACCCTGTTCTCCCAGCAAATATCCTCATTTCACCTAAAATATGGACTTTGAGAATTGCACTAACTCAGTCGATTACCTGTTCAAAAAGCCCCAAACCCCTATCTTGACGATAAGTTAAAGAGCAAACCTCCTCCCCTTCTTCTTGGCACATCTCCTGTAACAAATGTGGAAGCTCACTGATGACCACAAAGACATTGTAGAAATGTGTAAACCCAAGGCAGTGATGTTTTCCAAAAGAACACCTGGAAGGTGTAAATCAAAAATATTGTAAACACGTCAGCTGGGAACATACGACAGGCACACTGGGGTGCTGTGCACCCAGCCCGTCGGGCTTTGGAAAGCCCAATCGATAAATCAGGGGATGAACCTTAGACTAATAAACAGTTCCTTTATGAAAAGGAGATATTCTCTGCCCCTGCAGCCCAATGGTGAACCAGCAGATGATGAATCTCTTACCTTTAGAGAAATACAGGAGGGTGCTTCCAGCAAAGTGGTTTTATTTCCAACTGCTGCTCACATTCAAAGCTCAAAATCGAAGCTCCAATTCAAAGCTCAAACGCAAAGCTGAAATTCAAAGCTCAAAATCAAAATCAAGCTTAGCTTGCTTCATGCTCTGTGTAAATTAGGAGCAAAAGTAATAACTCCATCAATAATTTAGCTGTTTTCTTAGAAATACTTTGCAGGCATATATTTGCCCCCTTAAGCTTTGTCATTGTTGATAAGATGTAGAGCTCCTATTGTACATCTACATCATATTTTAAGCTGTGTTACATTTGATATCTGTATTGTATTGTATATCTGTATTATATTTTTATCTATTATTTTATATCTATAGTATATTTTATATCTATATTATAATTTATGTCTACATTATATTTTATGTCTACATTGTATCTGATCTACATTCAATTTTACATCTATATTAGATTTTACATATATTTACATGCATATTTTATATAAAAATATATAGATAGATAGATGTAGATATAGATATAGATATAGATAGATAGATAGATAGATAGATAGATAGATAGATAGATAGATAGATAGATAGATAGATAGATTTTACAGAAAATTTCTTTCCCCCAAAGGATTGTCAAGCCTTGGACAAGGCTGCCCAGGGAAGTGGCCAAGTCCACATCTCTTGAGGGATTTCAAACCTGTGTAGATGTGGTGCTGAGGGACACAGTTTAGTGGTGATCTGGCAGTGCTGGGTTAACAGTTGGACTTCAGGATTTTTCAGGTCTTTTTCAACCAAAACCATTTGATGGATCTATGATTCTATTTCACGTCTACATTATGTTTCACATCTCCAGATTTCACATCCACATTCTGTTTTAAACCCCCACTAAATTTCATATTTACATTCTATTTTGGACCCCAATTAAATTTTATATTTACATTATATATCTCCATTCTTTTGTATCTCCATTTTGTATCTCCATTCTATTTTGTATCTCCATTCTATTTTATACCTCCGTTATGTTTTATACCTCCATTCTGTTTTATACCTCCATTCTATTTTATACCTCTGTTATATTTTAGATTTGCATTATGTTTGATATCTATGTTATATTTCATATCTTCATTATGCTTTACATCTACATGATATTTTCTACCTACATTACATTTTACACCTACGTTATTACTATATTATTGTTGGGGCTGGACTCCATGACCTCCAGTGATCCTTTCTAACCCCCTACCATTGTATGACTGTGATTATATTTCACATTTCCATGACCAAAGGTTTGCAGTGAAGCAAAAGAGACAGAAGAAGAAATTTGGAGTGCAGACAGCTGAAAATAAAGCATTGCAACACGACAAGAACAGGAAAAAAAAAAAACCAACCAAAACTAAACCCAGCTTTTTCCCTTATGGTTATCTCAGTTGAGTGAAAGAAGCCCTATTAAAATGCTATCTTCTGGAAAGCGTCAGAGAGGCATGAGGTTGGTAAACATTATAAAAACAACCCCTAATAAAAGTTTTATTGCTTTACATTTCTGTACATTTTACAGCCAGCGCGGGGAAGAGAAGTGACAGCGATACCTCTGCCTGGAGAGCAGGCAAGAACATTTTTCCCCTCCTTCCCCCTTGCTTTCTGCTCATCAAAATAAATAAAAAAGCTGAAGCCTGTTCATTTCTCAGGCGTTTGGGGGAATTATTTCGCTCTCAGAAAAAGCCAAGGGGAAAGTTAAAGGCTAAATGAACCTTGCAGGGCTGAGCTGGAGATTATAAACAAGTATTGTCCTTTTTGGACACCGTGGTATTTTTGTGTCTCACAAAGCACCACACTTTTATTTCATAGCCATGTCTGTTATGCAAGTTAAAACACACAGTGAAAAAACCTGCACTCTTTGGTGCAACTGCTTGTTAGAATTATTAAGCCAGTCGACAGACGAGGGGTTTAAAATTGCTCCCTGAAACCCACTGCAGACGTTTGCTTCCTGAGTGGGTATTTATAGCTGCTGAATGAATCAAGTCACCACCACCACCACCAAAAAAAAAAAAAAAAAGGTAATTGTGCTTGCAAGTAAGTATTTAAATATTTACTTTTTAAATATATTTGCTGCCAGCTTCTGTTAGCGAGAAGAAAAGTAATTTGGGAAATCAGAATCCTTCCTATTTCCCACATTTTTTAAGATAATAAATGCCTATCTGAATTTAGCATGCCCTGAAGCTTGGCTGGACCAAGTAAAAAAGCAAAAAGTGAGCCCAGGCTGGTTACTCCCTTGCAGTAAGGGTGCTGCTGTGGGGTTTGGGAGGTGGTGAGGTGCAGATGTGTCTGCTTTGGGCTGGAAAGCTCAGATCGCTCCGGGCAGCTCTTCCCCTGCATGCAAAACCAGGCAGCGGCTGTGCCGATTTCTAATGTTCTGACCTCAAACAATAAAACCTCAGGATGTAGTGAGTCTGCTCATCCTCCTGCTTGTCCAACATGCATGTTGGCAGGCACACCGCCTTAGTCATGCTTCCCTGAAACCCTCCAGTGGAGCAGCATGGGGGAGATGATGTTTGGGGTCATGTAGGTGATGTCGTGTCCCATACCCCAGCCTATGTCCCATCTGAAACCACGCTGGAAAATCCAGGGTGCAGGATGCATTGAAGCGTCACAGGGATGAATAAGTAGGAAATATCATGGAGCAATAGGGTAGGCTTGGGGTCAGAGCATCATCCCCAGAATCCTTCCTTCTGTGGGCATTACAGGTGGCCACCCCCAGGTCCCTTGCGGTGGGTGATTTTACTGTTGCAGGACTGCTGTTTTCCTCATTATTTTTATTGTTATTGTTATTATTTTAATTATTTTTTTCTCTTAGCTTCCTTGGCATTCGTGCAGACAGGGGTTTTACCTATGAAAATTTCTGCTTCCTGATCAGAACAAGGTAGGAGGCTTGCCAGGGTCACGTGAGATTCAAAACTAAGCAGATGTTTGGGGTCCTTTCTGCTGGAGAGGATCTAGTTCCTTCACATTTTTCTGAGGTCAAGAAGCCACCAAAATCTCTTCCAAAGTTATATGCTGAGGGGGCCTGCTGTGTCAGATAAGAGGTGGTGGGTTTAAACTAAAAGAGAGAGATTTAGATGGGTCAGAATGTTTTTACACACTGAGGGTGGTAAGACACTGTCCCAGGGTTGCCCAGAAAGGTGGGAGATGCCCCATCCCTGAAACCATCCCAGGTCGGGTTGGACAGGACTGTAAGCAACCTGCTGTAGTTGCAGATGTCCCTGCTGACTGCAGAGGGGGTGGACTAAATGACCTTGAAATGTCCCTTCCTACCCAAATTTCTCAGGGATTCTATGTTTCCTTGTCCAAGTCATCGCCCCACCATCTGCCCAGCAGAGATCTGTTGTCCTGTTGGCCACAAGTTTGCTTTGTGTCCTGACTTACTGCCACAGTCACACCAACTATGTGCTCACCCTAGGGTGACAACTGAGTTCTGAAGTGATTCTGGTAAATCCTGATGGTTCATAGGAATTAAACACAGATCTGCAGGAACTATACACCTCTGTTTTGTCCTTTCTTCTTGGTTCATCTCCTCTCCAGTCACTGCCCCTCCTATGAGCTGGTCCCACAGTGCAGGCGTTGGCCTCTCTCTTGCCTCTGAGATGTTCATTGCGTTACTGCAACCAAAACTCCCTCTAACCAAATAATCCTGATGACACAGCTTGTGGTCACAGATGCATTATCACCTTCCTCATGTGACTGAGGGCAAAAGTCCCAACAAGCTCTTAGAACTACGTCAGACATTGTTGATTTAATTGGTTCTTGGTAAATACGTTCTTCAGCTAATGCTCCTTGGGGCAAATTGTCCCTGAAGCCTGTGCAAACAGCCTAAGGATGCAAATGCCAGGTTACAAACCACTCAAGTATGTGGCTCTTCCTGACATCAAGTTCCCTTCTACAGCTCTGTGCTTTCAGGTTTTGCCTTGTTTAATCAATGCTGCTGTTGGTTGGTTGGTTTTTTTTTTTTTTTTCTTCCCAGGCTGATTATGTCACCAGCTCAGATGGGGAAGTGAAGAGCAGAGATCTCAGCAAGCAGCTTGGCTTCCTTTTGCAGACACCAAATAATCCTTTCCCGGCAGAAAAAGGACCTGAGGGTGTTGGCTCACAGATGGCTGAACATGAGCCAGCATGGGCCCAGGTGGCCAAGAAGGTCAAGAGCATCCTGGCCTGTATTTGGAATAGTGAGACTAGCATATCCAGGGAAGTGATTGTCCCCCTGTACTCAACACTGGTCAGGCCACAGTTGGAGTACTGGGTTCAGTTACTGGCCCCTCATTCCAAGAAGGACATTAAGGAGCAGGTCCAGAGAAGGGCAATAATGCTGGAGAAGGGTCTGGAGAACAGGCCTTGTGAGGAGGAACTGCGGGACGTGGGGTTGATTAGTCTGGAGAAAAGCAGGCTGATAGAAGACCTCACTCTCTGCAACTCCCTGAAAGGAGGTTGGAGCCAGGTGGGAGTTGGTCTCTTCTCCCTAGTATCAAGTGATAGACCAAGAGGAAATGGCCTTAGGTTGCACCAGGGGAGGTTTAGATTGGATATTAGGACAAAATTCTTGACAGAAAGAGTGGTCAGGCATTGGAACAGGCTGCCTGGGGGTGTTCAAAAACTGTGTAGACATGACACTTCAGGACATGGGTTAATGGCCGTGGTGGCCTTGGCATGATGATTGCACTCAATTATCTTAGAGGTCTTTTCCAATCAAAACAATTCTATGATTTATAGAGGTTTTGGGGTAAAACTTGGCCCTTTTTGTTAAAATCAGTGGCACTGTCTTCACTCAGGCCTGGGTTACACTCTCCCTGCTTTACCTTTCCAACATTCCCTGCAGTGTGAAAAGCTTTGCTTGGGAGCTCACCAAAGCAAGAAAATCATCCAGGCTCTGGAAATACTATTGTTTACTTTAAAGCACATTTTGTTTCTATTTTGCTGTAAATATAGATGAAGTGAAAATCTGCTGTTGTGTAGAGCCTGTCACTGTGACAGCCATTCAGCACAGTTTCACATACAGTCTTCTCCAGATCACAGAGAATCATTCTGGAGATGCTGGGGCCAACTCTGCAAAGGCATCACATCCTTCTGGTGCTTCTGCAAATCAATGGGAGCTTAAAGACCATAGAATCACAGCATGGGTTTTGTTGGAAGGGAGATTAAAGATCACCTAGTTCCAACCCCTTTGCCACAGGCAAAGGATACCTCCTACCAAATTAGGTTGCTCAAGGCCCCCAAGAACCTGGTCTTGAACATTTCCAGGGTTGGAGCCTCCACAGCTTCTCTGGGCAACCTGTTCCAGAGCCTCACCACCACCATGGGGAAGAATTTCTTCCTAATGTCTAATCTAAATCCAGCACCTTCCAGTTTGAATCCATTGCCCCTTGTCCTGTCACTTCATGCCTCTGTGAATAGTTCCACTCCAGCTCTCCTGTAGCCTGGAATGCTGCTCTAAGGTCTCCCTGGAGCCTTCTCTTGTCCAGGCTGAACAAACCCTCTCAGCTTGGGGACACATACAGAATAGAATAAAATCTCTCCTCTTCGTCAGTGCAGGCTGAGACTGTGAACCTTACAGAATGGGAAAACAGCAGTGAAAAATACAGAAAGATGATGCAGATTTGGGGTTTTAATTGTATCTATGTATTGACTCTGGGATAAAAGCACAGACTGGAGGTATTTTTCCTAACTGCTATTTAAATGAGCTGAGAATTCTGAAGACAAAGAGGGAAAGCAGACTGCTAGGAAAGCAAAAAGGGAAAATAGCTTTAAGTAAGTCCCTTGATGGAAGGCTTTGTAATATCTCAATTCTTGTTTATTCAAACTAAAATGTACCTGACCCTCAGATGGGCAAAAATAGCCAAGCTCAGCCCTTGTCAGCATGACTGGCACATGTGGAGTAGGGTGCTGGTTTGGGTGCTGTATGGATAAAGGGTGGGAAGAGCCATGGAAGAGATAATGGATAGATTTAACCCACTTCTGCCCTGCCCCAGCCCTGCTTTGCAGCCCTGTTGTGCAGTTTCTGGCCCTGAGCCTCATCAGAGCACTAGGGGAAAATGTGACATTTTAGCCCACATCTCCTGGATTGCCTTTCACATCCAAACTCTGCCTTACTGCCCTGAGGAGTACCCATAGAATCATGGACTCATTTTGGTTGGAAGACACCTGTAAGATCATCAAGCCCAACCATGAACCCAGCACTTCCATGTCCCCACTAAACCATGTCCCTCAGCATCACATCTATGTGACTTTGAAATCCCTTCAGGGATGGGGACTTGTCCACTTCCCTGGGCAGCCTGACAACCCTCAAGGGGAAGAAATGGTTCCTCACACCCAACTTAAACCTCCTCTGGAGCAAGTTGAAGCCACACACTTTCAACATACTATGGAAAGCTTCCCTGGGCTGGAGTATTTTATTCTGATTTTAAAGGAAAGCTTCAGTTTTAGGATACAAACTCAAAACTCAGGAAGAACATTACAAACCTTTCAATCTGGGGCTTCCTTGGTAGAAGTGTAAGGAGACCTCCTCCTCTCACATGAGTTTTCTCTCTGCTGCAAATGCAGGAACATGGTGCTGAAAGGGACATTACTTGAGGCTCTGTAGACATTCATGTGAAAAGTTATTGTTTACAGATCTGTCAGAGATTTAGCTTTGATGATGTAACGTTGGCAAATGTCATGTGTAACTTCCCTGATGCTGTTTTTCTAACAAATGGCTCTTTTTCTCTGCCTTGACTAGGGGGAAAAAAAGGGCAGGGGAGGAGAGGGAAGTTTGAAAGGACTCTGAAGCTTAAAACCATTCGAGATTTGTTCAACATCTACCAGATTTAGTTTGATGAAATATTTGACCTGACACTACAAAACTCATCTCCTGGAGAGTGCTGGTGCTACCCCAGGGCCATCACTCACAGGAAAAAAGCCCCCTTTTAATAAATATTGTGCAAGACTGATTGAAACTAATGTTAGAAATGAGCTGTCTGCTGTATTTCTAGGAGAGCTGAGGGTCTCAAGATGAGTAGGGCTGGCAAGAAAACACGTTGGGCTTTTTCAGAAAGATCTTAAGTATCACAAATGGTGGTTCAGCAGGAAGGAAAATATCTGCTAAAGAAGGGAAAGACACTTTCAAATAGCAGAAGGAAAAAATTATCCTAGAGGTTTAGGGAAGCTCATTTCCTAACATGAGATGGGAGCTGGAAGAATAGGGTGAGATTAGAGGGGAGTGGAGCAGAGAAGAATCCAAGAGAGCAGGAAACAACCCAGAAAGTATGATGAGGAGGCTTTCTACTAGGGTTTGAGATTGTGTTAAATAGAAATGGAGGCAGGTAAGTGGGAATGACACTCTGCATTTCAAGGAAGCATCCCCAACCTGCAAAATACCTCCCACAGTTCTCCATCTGTTATCAGTATCCTCTCTGTGTTTTAGGAACAGCCTTGGGAGGTGCCACAACCCAGCTTCTTCCAGTGGTGATTAGGGAAGGCAGGGGCATGGTAGAGGTAAATTTTAGCACCCTCTCTGCCACCTTTTTGCTGGGACCATGAGCCACAGCTGCCACTTTGCCCCAGATTGTTGCTGAAAAGGGCTCATAGGCACAGCTAGGATAAAAAGAGGTACATAATTCCTTAAAGATGTGTGTCACTAATTAAGGGCACACAGAATGAGTGTCTTTCACAACTTTATGAGATTGCCTGATGGAGCTTGGCAAAGCAGGACTAGGCTTGTGGTGGAGGGAAACTCTCCCCGGTGGCAACGCTGCCCACAAAATGCAAACCAGGGCCAGGAGAAATCCCTTGGGTTTGACCATCTGAGGCCTGTAAATGAACTGTCAACTTCCAAACATGCATTGATTTGGCCTTCAAACAAACTCTCATGCACTGAGCAATCGAGGGAGGGCAGGCAGACACCTTGGAGAGTGTTTCTTAATGTGCCAAACCAAGTAGGCATAAAAAGTGGTGCCTAGAGGTGATAGCATCCAAAGCTGCCCATATGATGTTGCACATTCAGGGAGGAATGTGTAAATGAGGTGGAGATGCTGTGGTCTTCAATTTTAATCTGCATGGTCAGAGAGTCTCTGGCTTGGTTCAGGAAGAACAGGGCTGGGATTGCTCCACAGGGATCAATTCAAGAACCTGTTTGTCTTCCCTCTTTTTTTCTTAGAATCATAGAATGCACTGAGTTGGAAGGGACCTTTCAAGGTCAGCTAGCCCACCCCTGCTGCAGTAGCAGGGACATGTTCAACTAGATCAAGTTGCTCAGAGTTCCACCAAGGCAGACCTTGAATGTCTCCAGGGATGGGCCTCCACCGTCTCCCTGGGCAACCTGTTACAGTGTTCCACCACTCTCATAGTAAAGAACTTCTGGTGTATAGGGGAAAAAAGATCCTATCCTCCTAAAGATTTCTAGGGGATTTTCTGGACCTGGCCACCACCAACAGACTTGGCACAAAGCTGAAAATCTGTGGATGGGAGCAGGAGGGTGTTGCCTGCATCCAGCCTCTCCTTTCTTACCTGAAGGAGGGAAAGTCTCATCAAACTTTTCCCTCTTGCTTCTCTCTCAAGCAGGAAAGTTTCCCTGGACACTGTCCAGAGCTGAACTCACTTGGCTCTGACAAAACCGAAACCCAGTCTGAGCTCCAATTTTATTTACCACTCAACTTTCTATCCTTGGAAAGCACATTATGCTTGATTTCTGGCCAGCCAGCCAGCCAATATTATTTTTTTTCATCGGCATTATTTGCTCCAGCTCATCAGTCCCAACAAACAGGAAATCCATTATTCGTAGTGAAGTAACAGTGAGGTGCAAACACATCCCTACGACAGCTCCATCTGCCTGTTGTGGGGTGGGAAAGGGCTCCTCTCCTTACTGAGCATCACTGACTTGGGTCTCAGACATATTTGCAATCAGTCCCTTGCCCTGTAATGATCTCAATGGCAAAGCAGCACTCTTGAAAGCATTTCAGCTAAGAATCTCACTAATCTTAGTAAGGTGGGATAAATTAAGGGAGAAGGAAAACGATTGAAAATGGCACTAGTGGTTTTAGGACTGGTCTCTGGAAATGCAACAATCTTAGCTTCATTTCTTTAAAAGAAAAAAAAAATAAATCCACTGTTTTCATATTTGAAGTGTTAAGCATCCAGGAAAGGAAAATCTGTGAGCTGCTGGGAAGTGATGGAAGCATCCTTCTTCCCTGCGTGTTGCAATAAGCTCATGACTCCAGCAGAGCAGGGACTGTGTCAGGGGCATCATATTTGATGCACATCCAATTTCTATAACTTGAGTATTTTCTTTCCCTCTTCTGCTGCCTTCTAAGTTGTCCAAGAGAAAAAAGAAAAAAGTAAATCATGGATAACTATTTATTGCACTAGTGCTTGAAATGAAGGTTGGTTCTACTGGTGGATTCCAGGGGAAGAAGATGGAGATCTGAGGAGAAAAGTGAACCCACTGTGATGGATAATGTGGCCAAGAGCTAACGATTTCCAACTGCACTGCACTTGAGCTCTGCAAGCTGTCCATTCATGTAGCTCATGGATTGTGAGAAGAGGGGAAGATAGGGCAGTGGTTGGAGATGCCTCCACACAGCTTGCAAAGCCTTGACCTTGTCCATGCCTATCCAAAGGAGAGTTTCTTATGGTGAGTGTTTATCACTGCTTTTTTGGTGCTCTAGTAAAGATGCTGGCATTAAAAGGAGAAAAGCAAGTTACTTCACTCTTCAAGTGGCCTTTCAGTGGTGAGATAATGCTCTTTCCAAAAGTGCATGTTCACTGCTGCTGGGCCATGGCCAAAAGCAGTCTGCCCACTCCTTTTGAGGTGACAACAATGCACATGTGTGTCATTTCCTGATCGCTGAGGAAATTGATATTCACAGCTGGAAACAAAAAAGAAAACACAAAAAGCCCCCAGCCTGATTTGGAACACCCAACACCCACCCCCATCAACAGCTCCACCTTCCAGATTGCTTCACTTCTAGGTCAAGTGCCTCCACGCATCTTGCTCTCCACTGCCAAGGTTGTGTCCTCCCCTCAAATGACTCAGTCCCACGTTGTCCCTCTGATGCCTGTGGGAGGGGATGGGAGCCGAATGGCGGAGAGTCAGGGATGTCTCACAGTCCCTGAGGCTGAGGCCCATCTCCTGCACTCAGCATCTCACTGGAGATCTCCAGGGAGTTGCTTCTAGCAAGAATGTTTTAACCTAAAAAGATTCCTAAACTACCCAAATATATATAGGCAGGGCCATAGATTCTGAACACATCATGCAGAGAGGAGCATCAGTTAGAGCCATCCTGTATCCAAGATTACCCTGAGGCTCTTCGCTCCTGGGGGTGCTGGTGGAGGAGAAGCTCAACATGAGCTGTCAGTGTGCACTTGCAGCCCAGAAAGCCAACCAGAGCCTGGGCTGCATCAGGGGAAGTGTGGCCAGCAGGTCAAGGGAGGTGATTCTCCCCCTCTGCTCCTCTCTGGTGAGACCCCACCTGGAGTACTGCATCCAGTTCTGGAGCCCCTATTATAAGAGGGATATGGACATGCTGGAACGTGTCCAGAGGAGGGCCACCAGGATGATCAGAGGGCTGGAGCAGCTCTCCTATGGGGACTGGCTGAAAGAGTTGGGGCTGTTCAGTCTGGAGAAGAGAAGGCTCCGAGGTGACTTTCTTGTGGCTTTCCAGTATCTGAAAGGGGACCTACAAGAAAGCTGGGGAGGGACTTTTTAGGCTATCAGGTAGTCATAGGACTAGAGGGAATGGAATAAAACTGGAAGTGGGGAGATTCAGACTGGATGTGAGGCAGAAGTTCTTCACCATGAGAGTGGTGAGACCCTGGAATGGGTTGTCCAGGGAGGTGGTTGAGGCCCCATCCCTGGAGGTGTTTAAGGTCAGGCTGGATGAGGCTCTGGCCAGCCTGATCTAGTGTGAGGTGTCCCTGCCCATGGCAGGGGGGTTGGAACTGGATGATCCTTGTGGTCCCTCCCAACCCTGACTGATTCTATGATTCTATGATTCTGTGATTCTGTGATTATGTGATTCTATGATTCTGTAATTCTGTGATTCTGTGATTTTGTGATTCTGTGATTCTATGATTCTATGATTCTGTAGTTCTGTGATTCTGTGATTCTATGATTCTGTAATTCTATGATTCTGTGATTCTGTGATTCTATGATTCTATGATTCTGTGATTCTGTGATTCTGTGACTCTATGATTCTGTGATTCTGTGATTCTGTGACTCTATGATTCTGTGATTCTGTGATTCTGTGACTCTATGATTCTATGATTCTGTGATTCTGTGATTCTGTGACTCTATGATTCTATGATTCTGTGATTCTGTGATTCTGTGACTCTATGATTCTGTGATTCTGTGATTCTGTGACTCTATGATTCTATGATTCTGTGATTCTGTGATTCTGTGACTCTATGATTCTATGATTCTGTGATTCTGTGATTCCACCTTCTTCTTCAAACACAGGCTGAGCTGGGAGCAAATCCGCCTCACCATAGCACAATATTTGGTCTGTTGAAGAGAATGGGAAGCTGCATCTGACTGTCCATCTTGCTACAAGATTTTTTTGGGGGGAAGAGTATTACATGTGGTTATTTTGGGGGGGCACTGCACTGCTGGAAATGCTCCACGCAGTAGTAGGCTGAAGGAGGAAGGCTTGAGCCTCTTCCAGTTGCTCTCTCTTGCATTTTGGTAAAACAAAGACTGACTGAGCTGCAGAGTCACATAAACAAGCTTAAGGTAAACATTATCTACATGTAGATCCTGATTTATAACCTACGTGCATCAGTTAAAAATGTACTCAGATTTACCACAGGGCTCTAAGTAATGTTATTCAGAATGTAACTCCTTAGGAAAACTCAGTCTGTTTTTAGCCCAGACATGCAATTAGGGGAATTAGTAACACGATATGTCATGTTGAAGAACAGACAGATACAGTGGTCAGAAACCTCAGGCAACCCTCTGGAAGGAACTTTTGCTTGCAGCGTATTGTGAATGCTCTCTTGCAAGCCTCCTAATTCTCATTGACAAATAAGTTTTTCACTGACCCAGCATGCTGCCTCTTTTGAGTGCTTTGAGGGTGAGGCCATGGGTTTAGTGTCCTCCTTTTGTGGGGAGAAAAGGGTCTTCAAAATCATAGAATCATAGAATGGGTTGTGTTGGGTTGGGTTGCAAAGGACATTTCAAGGTCATCTAGTCCAGCTCCCCTGCAGTCAGCAGGGACATCTGCAACTAGAGCAGGTTGCTGAGAGCCCCAAACAACCTGACCTGGAATGCTTCCAGGGATAGGGCATCTCCCACCTCTCTGGGCAACCTGAGCCAGGGTCTCACCACCCTCAGCATGATAATTTTCCTCCTTCTGTCCAGTCTGAATCTCCTCTTTTAGTTTAAACCTTCACCCCCTGACCCTGCTGAAAAGTTTTTCCCCAGCTTTCTTGTAGGCCCCCTTTAAAAACTGAAAGGCCACAAAAAAGAATCTGCAGTGGCACGAGTGGAAAGAGGTAGACACTGATATTCACAGCTCTCTCCCTGAAGTCAGGCTGTTGAGATCAGGGTTTGGTTCGTGTTTGTTGCATGGGGGTACTGGGGGTCTTAATCTGAGACAGGGCTGACAGGAAAATTCACTGTGAGGATGAGGACTGGAGGTGGATGACATAGTGATGGGTTTGGAGAGATGCATCATGACTTTGAAATATTCAGGCCTCCTGCAACAGAAGCATAAATCAAACAACCACTGAGCCTCCAAATGCTACAGCAAACTTTGGCAGATATTTCTTTTTCTGGGCTTAAATGAAGAGGTAAAGTTAGTGGGGACAGGTCAGGGCAAAGAGAGTGTTAACTCTCTTGTAGCTCCTGCCACCACAATGCATGGTCTTGGATCATCTCCCAAAACTGTAACTCTGCTCCTCCACCCCACTACCATCAGGGCCCTGCCTACTCCTGGGACCATGGAAAATTCCAGAAAAAAAAAAAAACAAACAAAGCAAAACCTCTCCATCCCAGCTCCCTTCCATGAGTTCCAGAAACTCCAGCTGAATTTCACAAATTCAGGAGGCTTTTGGCGAGTTTGCGTCAGCTGGAGTCCAAATTTTTGGTTGCTGAACCAAGCCTTGAGACAAACCATTGAGGTTTCTGTATCATTAGCAACAATCTTTGCTTTTGATTTTGTTTTGTTTTAGGCCTGCAGTGCTAGTAAATGATGACCTGATCCTGCTATGTGGACATGTGTGAGGACAGCTAAGAGGATTGAGACCTTCTCAGTAATAGCTGTGAACGACAGAGAATCCTGCAAACATGCTGGAAAATATGAGAAGTTCAACCAAGCAGGGAAAAAGAGTGATCCAAAATGTTTTGGGTTTGGTCTTTTTTTTTGTTTTATTTTATTTTGTTTTATTTTGTTTTGTTTTGTTTTGTTTTGTTTTGTATTCTCTTAAGAAATGAGGCATTATCTGGAAATCCCACTTTATAGTTTGGAATTTGTTTTTGTGTTAGTTTCTTTCAGTGACCTCTTCTGAATAAAGAGCAACCACAGAAATTGTACACCAAAGCAACAGCAGTGGGTGGCAAATTTCTCCATTACCACAAATATCCTTCCATCCTTGACAGTCCAGATTGAAAACAGTTTTTTTGTTGTTTTTGTTTATGTATCTCATCTTCAATCAGTCTCAAAGAGGGGCAGAAACAATTGGCTTGCTGGTTTCTTGACCCAAAAAATTGCCTTCTGCTTCTCCCCCGCTGCAGTGTGCTAAGCCCAGGGCTGTTCTGGTCCATGAGAATGGTCCAGGGTTATGGTCTCTCTCTCTGGAAGCTCAGGAAGAGATTTATAAACACTGTTGGTTACCTCCTGTGGGATTTCTGCAGAGCTGGGGGTTCCAAAACAAACATTGGCTTCTCACCTGATGGACTTGCCTAGAGTGGGTGAAACTGAACCTGCTGGAATGGGTCCGAATAAGAGTCAGAAAAATGGAACCCCTCTGCTGTGAGGACAAGCTGAGAGAGTTGGGGTTGTTCAGGCTGGAGAAGAAAAGTCTCCAGGGAGACCTTCTTGTGGCCTTTCAGTACTTAAAGGGGTCTATGAGAAAGATGGGGACAGACTTTTGAGCAGAGCCTGTAGTGACAGGACAAGGGGGGATGGTTTGAGACTAAAAGAGGGAGAGTTAGACTAGACAGAAGGAAGACAGAGTGGTGAGATCCTGGACCAGATTGCCTAGAGAGGTGGGACATGCCCCATGCTTGGAACCAGTTCAGGTCAGGTTGGTTGGGGCTCTGAGCAACCTCACCTAGTTACAGATGTTCCTGCTGACTGCAGGGAAGTTGGACTAGGTGAGCTTTTAAAGGCCCCTTCCAGCCCCAACCAGCCTGTGATTATAAGTGCAAAGTCACTTCTTTTTTGTTTAAACTTTGTGTTCTTGGCTGACTATGTCTCAACTAGGGAAATGCTTCTACCCAAGGAGGTGGATCCATAAACTCCCCAAATGCGTATTTCTACCTCCAATCATACAAAGCCCAGCTGACTTAGTACGTACTTATGTATCTGCAGCTGGGCTCCTGCACCATAAACTGTGGGAGGAGAGACTCTTGCCAGACATTCACACAACACATAGCATGTTTGAGTCCTGATTTGTGCTGGGATTTTCTTAATGCATAAAACCACCAGCCTTCCCCAAGTGACACAGCCCCAGCTGAAGACCTTTGGGGTTGTGTGTCAGCCCACAACATCTCAGTTTTACTACCAGACTCCCATGTCATGGAAAGCATCATCCACTTCCATTCAGAGATGTGCTTCTGTACAATGTCAAGGCACATCCTTAAAGAAGTTGCTGCTGCAGAGTGATAAAGCCACTGAAAGCAGAAGTTTATGACACGAGCTGCAACCCAGCCCCACTTCCATGCCCTGTGGTGTGCAACTCAAGTGCGCTTTGACTGCAAACTTTGGATGTTAGCACATAGTGAATCTGATCTGAGACCAAAGCAAAGCTGCTCAGTGAGGCCAAGTGTATATGACTGAAGGGGAAATAACTCCACAGAGCATTAGGCTGTTGCTTAACTTGGGATTTTACTGGAGGTGGATGCTTCTACTTTTATTTTTTCCACTTTTTTTTTTCTTTGTGAACATTTCTTTTGATTCGGAAAGGTTATTTTTTTCCTGCCTTCTCTTTGTGGGTTTCATACTGAGTTCAAAATTGAATCTGGGCAGTTAAAAATGTAACAGGAGATGTGCTGCCCTCAGCTCTTCCTTTCCAGGCTCTCCTGAATTCACTGGAATTTATGGTGAGAACAATTTTCAGCTTAATAACTCTCTGCAGTCATTTGTACATGTCATTTCAGAGAGTGTTGACCCAGCTCTGCAGTTGCTCTAATTCCTCATGTTTTAAGCAAAACTCTGGATTTCACCAGTTCTCAGGTGGTATCCTCCTAGTTATTACTTTTTAGGTGATAGACAGTCAAAGTCCAGCACAATGTTTTTGTTTTTGTTGGTTGGTTTGTTGTTTTTTGGGTTTTTTTGAGACATGATACTTTCATGGTCCAACAACTGAGTAGAAATCATGATCTCCCCACCACCACAAGCACTAAAATTTTACCAGTATAACATCTCTAATTGTTTTAATAATCATCATGTAATCATGGAATGGTTTTGGTTGGAAGGGACCTGTCAAGGTCATCTTGTCCAACCCACCTGCAGGGACATCTTCAGTAAGTGCAGGTTGCTCAGAGTCTCAGACAACCTGATGGGGAATGGTTTCAGTGAAGGGACATCTACCACTTCTCTGGACAACCTGGGTGAGTGTCTCACCCAGCTGCTGTAGAGACACCCTTGAGAAAGGGCTGTGCAAAAGACACAAGCTTGGGTTTCATGACCCTCAGCAAAATAATGTCATCTGTCTATCCAGTCTCTTTCAATTTTAAACCACCCATTAAACCAGGAGTCTTCCAGCAAGTCCCATCCTTTACTTTTTGCCTTTCCCTCCTCCCTTTTGGGATCAGCACAGCACTGTGATACCTGGGATGTGATGTTTCCATCTCCAAAGAGGCATAATGGAAATCACCCACAGTTATTGACAAACAACCCTCTGCCTTCAGCTTTCCTCCTGCTCTGCTGCCCTTAGAAGACATAGAAGCTTTGTGGAAGGCTCCACCATCAGCAGCTCCATTTGGAGGGTTGACAGATGCAGTCAGGCAGAGAACAACCCAAACTGCCCTTGGTTTTGTCACCTGGTTCACATGCCAGTGTTGAGCTAAGATATTTTGCCTCCTGTATGCCCCAAGGGACAGCAGGGGATGTCTGGTCCCCACTCAACATCCTTCGTCATCACTGGGTGCCGGCACCTCGTTCTGACAGAGGTGCGGAAGAGCTCTGTTAATTCTCCTGCCAGTTCAGCCCCTTTTTTGTTGTTGTTTTCCATGAGAACATGATATGTTTATCTAGCTTTGATTTTGCTTTTGCTTTTTTGCTTTGTAGCTGAATTAGCTGATTATTACTTTCATCTGGTTCCCTCTGAAGGTTCAGATGAAGCCTAAAGTCTGAAATTGGATGTGAGTGTGTGTATGTATTTATAATTAATAGATTGCATGCTGAAAGGCATGGGGTCCCAAAAGAATGTGTCTAAGAGAAAATACTCTCAAACTTGGTCTTTATTTTGGTTCAACCTCAACCATTTCCTGCAAAGTATGGGTGGTGATATAATACAGGGCAGATCAAACCAAACCCTTAATTCTCTTCTGCTTCTCATGCCAAATGTCATCCCCTTAAGATGTGCTTCTCCCCATCTGGTGATTTTGGCTTCTCTATGTTCCCTCTAAGTCTTTGGACCTTTTGTTAAAATGTTTGTGATATGACTCAGAATAACAAACAAAACATGTAGGACCTTCATCCACTTGAGGACAATACTGGCAATAAGTGGAGCTGGCTCAACTGGAGTATTTTATAGGGATCCCACTAAAACCCAAAGGAAAGAAATAAATCAGCAGCCAACGCTCGATGTGGAGTTTTATATATATTTTTTTAGTTTTATTTATTTATTTTATTTAGAGAAATCAGAACTGATTTTCAGTAAAGTTAGAACTTCTCCACATTTTCACCAAAGCAAACAGAAAGCAGGTGTGCTTTGAAAGAAATGTTTTGCCAGGAAAGCACAGAGGAGTGCACATGGGTTGTACTGTGAGCGTTTGTAGTTAATGGAGTCAAGTTTGCTTTTAGTTGTGTCAAGGCAAGCTTCACCCTTCCCTTCAAAGAAAGCAGACACAAACACCTGTGGAGTCCTGGTATTCCTTAGGGAAGCGAGGGCAAGATGTGAAATGGTTTGCTGGTAGTCTGTGTATTTTAAGGGTTGTCACAATCCCATCCAAATCCTTTGTGCTGCAATAGGTGCTCTGCTTGCTAAGATTCTGCTCTGAAAAATGAGAGCTTTTCTTTGTATTAAATCAGGCTTTCCTGGAGAACAGAAAGCAAATGTGGTCCTGTTTCCTGATAGCCCCCAGTCACTTTCATGTTCGTGGTTTGGTTCTTGGGTTTTGCTTCAATGCTTGCTTTTACTGCACTGTGATTTTTCCTGTGCTTTTGCCATTTCCTCCTGGGAATTTTTTGCTTTGTCCTGTGAGAGTTCATTTCCTATCCTTTTCCAGAGAAGTTCAGGGCATTGTGCACCTGAGTTGGGGCAGCTCCCAGAACCAGTCCGGTCTGGGTGGATGAAGGTCTAGAGAGCAGCTCTATGAAGAAGGACTTGGGGCTGCTGGTGGATGAAAAGCTGGATGTGAGCTAACAACATGTGCTCATAGCCTACACCCAGCCACGTCTTGGGCTCATCCCCAGCAATGTGGGCAGCAGATGGAGGACAGGGATTCTGCCCCTCTGGTCTGCTCTGCTGAGACCACACTTGCAGTGCTGGGTTCAGCTCTGGAGTCCTCAGCACAGGAGAGACAGGGACCTGTAAGAGTGGGGCCAGAAGCAAGCCACAGTAATGATCCAAGGGCTGGAAGCCCTCTTCTGTGAGGACAGGCTGATAAAGTTGGGGTTGTTCAGCCTGGAGAAGACAAGCCTCCAGGAAGACCTTTCAGTACTTAAAGAGGGTCTACAGGAAAGCTGGGGACAGACTTTTCACCAGGGCCTGTTATGATATCACAAGGGGTGATGGGGTTTAAACTAAAAGAAGAGCTTCAGACTGGATAGAAGGAAGAAAGTTTTTATGCTGAGGATGGTAAGAGCCTGCCCCAGGCTGCTCAGAGAGGTAGGAGATGCTGCATCCCTTGACACATTCCTAGTGAGGCTGGATGAGGCTCTGAGCGACGTGCTCTAGTTGCAGATGTCCCTGCTGACTGCAGGGGCATTGGACTGGGTGACCTTTAAAGGTCCTTTTCGAACCCAAACCCTTCTAGGATTCTATGATTCTGTGATCACCATCTCTGCCATCACCACCTAGAGACGCAGACCTGAAGCCAGAGGCAGTATTTATTTATGTTTTTTGGGACAAATGGGCACAGACGTGTGAGCAGAGCCATTTGCAGGCAGAGCACAGATCCTCAATGATGGATGGCACATCCAAGGGCAGAGCACTGCAGAGCCTCTGCTTTGTGCCAGCTGTGCTGTGTCCCTCTCTGAACACCTATGAGTTGCTGAGGGATGTCTGAGCCAACACGTCTTAATGAACAGAAATCCAGAGTGTTTAAAGCCTCCCATATCCATGACCATAAAAGTCCAGCAATTCCATGAGCGTGGATGCCTTATCCATGTGCCTAGCTGGGGAGATGTTGCCAGTTTGGCACTTGGCAGCCAATGCCTGACACGGGCAGTAAAATCCATTTGTCACCTAGAAGCAGATTTAATCTCTGTTTATAGAAATGCTAATGCCTTCCCCCAAGTAAATGGGTCTTTCAGGAGTGCTCAGAGGGACAGCCAAGACCAAGGGCAGAGACTGAAGAAGAACTGGCACTGCCAGGTGGGTAAGAATTTACAGGAACAGCTTAACCATCCTGTTTGCCCATAAACTTCTGCTAGAAATATGAGCCATTTTTCAACACAATGAAACCCAACCAGATTCTCAAGCCATGACTTTGAAGCCCTTGAGGAGATGCACATAGCCAGTGGTGCTGATGAAATCCCAAGCTGGCCAGATGGGGAGCAGAAGTGCCAAAACCTAGTTCAGAGGTCAGGGGCTGATCCTGGGAAGTTGTCCTGGGAAGTGAGGTGAGGGCTACACTTAACACCAGAAACTTGCTGGAGTCTGTGTCATAAGCCTGGATACTTCTTTTCTCCCCTGCAAATTTGTAGATGTGATTATTTACTGGGCTTGGTTGCTCTTGCTTTGGGCAGATTTATTGCACTTTGCTCCAGGTGGATGTGAGTTCTTTTCCTGTTGAGAAATGAAAGGGAAGCAGATCTGTAAACCAGCTCCACTGGGAAAGCAGACTGCAATAAGGTTTGCTTGATGACTGCTGCCTCTTAAGATGTTTGCCTAGTTGGGACTGGTGGGACTGGAAGGGCTTCAGCACAAGTTTGCCTGGCTGTGGCGTTATGGATTGAGCAGGGATGCTTCCAGGAGAGAAAAAAATAAGAAATTGTGTTAAATGCTTTGGATCAAATTGCTGCTGGGAGGCTCCTAGGCTTATCCTGCCTGGTCTGCATCTCACAGAGACTCCCACTCCAGCCTGCTTGCTCATTCATTGGATGATACCACTTCTCCTTAGCTCCTGCTGGAAATCAGGCTGCTTCATCCCATTTGATAAGTAAATGATGTGAGCCCTGTGGTTTGAAAGGGTTTTAAAAAGATAGAGAAAATTATATTTGCAGACTGCAGAAATCACTAATTTTCCTTAAAGAGGAAACCAGGAAGGAGGGATGGGGAAGTAAAAACTACCAGGGAAGTTGCAACTAAATCTGTAGGATTTGGCCAAAGGATTCATAATCCAAGAGATGCTTACATGCTTCCACACTGAATCTATTTCCTTTCCCCCATACAGGATTGAGTGGATGTTTGGGGGGGCTCTCAGTGGGCAGCCAAATCGTGCTCTCTAATGGTGACAATGATGGAGCATGAAAGAAGTGTCACACCAAGGGCCAAATGAAGCAGTGGTTGTAGAACAGAGGAATCTCTCTCATTAGGCCCACTAGGAGTGGAGAAGCAAATAAACTTTCAGGCTTGGCAGTTCTTTGCAGGGGACTTTTAATCATTATTGGGATTGATGCTTTTCTCCCTGTGTCACATTGACGTCTGAAGGCTGGAGCACAGTAGCTGAGCATCCTCAGGGTGAGGTCTCCCAGGCTGATTACATCCAGCCTGAATTTCTTCCTGCATGTTTGGCTTCTTCCAGTAAAAGGTAGTTATGCCTTGTATTTGTAATCAGTCCCTACTTTTATTCCTGGATGTTGTTCAGATGCAGTTTTATATCACTTTGGATTCTCCTCTTTGGAAAGTCCCTGGGGAAGTATCGGCCAAAATGAATAACAACCGGAAACAATAACGTGGGGAAAGATAAAATCAGGAAGAGTAAGCTTTGTCTGGAGATGTGAACAGCTTTTCCAGTAAACCACCAAATAAAGAGGGTCATCAAACTCAGAAAGTCTGAAAATGGGGCAGTTGGAATGCAAAGGGGCACAGAGAGCTTTGGGGTTTGAGTTAAAAACAAAGACCTAAAGAACACGGCTTTTTCCCTGGGCAGTAGTTAATGGGTGAGAGGAGTGAGCCAGGCACACTGCAGATGTGGCATCCCCCAACCCTGAAGCCAGACAGGAGAAGAGATGATGTTCTGTGGAGACAAAAGTGAGCTCACACATGACAAAAATGATTACTCATTACCCAACTGTTGAAGAAATTCCTGTTTAATTTGCAAAGCCAGACCATGAGCTGCCAAAAATACAGTGTGTAATACCCAATGGCTTCTCCCAGTGTTTCCACTTGCTTGGTACCTACATGAGCTCCTGGTTGCCCTCTCTCTGGTATCTCACCTCGAGGTCTTCTCAGGGAATGGAAGGAGAGGAACAGCTTTTGAACAATCTCAAATTTTGACATACAGAGAGTTAACTGCCAGCCCAGTTATTTTTTTCTTCATTTAGTACAGTTATGGTGATGCCTGAAGAAACTTTTGTGTCCTTCCCTGGTTCCAGAGGTGGCTCTGCTTCTCCTTGGCATTCAGAGCCAGAGGTCTGCTCTGAGGTGATGGTTGTCCAACTTTCCTGTGGTGTGGGAAAATGGAAGGTCCTCCAGAAAAAGCAACATTTTACTGTGAGGGTTAGAGCTGGGAATGAGATGGGACGCAAGAGAAAATCTGGAAAAGTCCTCTAGTAATATTCAAGGAGGGGGATGATTTTTCAGCCCTTCTCAAGCCATGGCCATCAGCTCCCAGTCCTCAGGATGACACTGGGGATCTTTGCTGCCCTGCCAAGATTTCCAGACAAGGGCAATGAAGCTGGTGAAGGGTCTGGAGAACAAATCTTATAAGGAGCAACTGGAGTTTTTCAACCCAGAGAAAAGGGGGGCAAGGGGAGACCTTCTGGCTCTCTACAGCTCCCTGTCAGGAGGTTGGAGCTAGGCGGGGGTTACTCTGTTCTCCCAAGGAATAAGCAACAGCACAAGAGGAAATGGCCTCAAGTTGCCCTAGGAAAAGTTTAGGTTGGACATAAGGAACAATTTCTTCCCCTTGTGGGTTGTCAAGGCCTGGAGCAGGCTGCCCAGGGCATTGGTGGAGTCCCCATCCCTGTAGGGATTGAAAAGCCATGGAGATGTGGTGCTGAGAGACATGGTTTAGTGGTGACCTGGCAGTGCTGGGTTAATGATTGTACTTGATGATCTTAAAGGTCTCTTCCAACCAAAACAATTCTATGGTTTTGTGATTCTAAGAAACAATCAGGGCTTGAGGGCGGCTTCTGTTGAAGGCTTGCATCCTTCTATCACATTCCTCCTTCATGACATGCTCTTTCCTAACATAGCACAAGAGCTATGAGCTCTCTCATCAAAGTTTCCTCCTGCCAGACACAACCTGCATTTCAATCAGACTCCCACCTCTGCCCGTTTCTGTTCCACTAGTTTACTGGTTCATGACATACATTTGATAGGGAAGTGCAATTTAAAGGAAGGTCTGGTTCTGCAGCAGCTTTCTGGTGTCCTCATCTGCATCCATCCTGTGTCGTGTGCATTTCAAAGGGACCTGAGGACTCTCAGTGCTCTGCCTGACTCAGCCTAGTAGCTTGAACTCCTCCAACCCAGCCTGTAAGTGTTTAAGGGCTTGTCATTGTTTTTTTTGTTATTATTAATATCATTACTGCGCTTGTTCTGGCACAAAAGCCCTTTTCTATTCTCTTGCCTTGCTTCAAATTTTGGTCAAAGTTTAATTACATTTAAGGGAGATGGAAAAACCACATAATTCCAAAAGTAAATGAAAGCAGTGGCTATTGCTGGGGGTGACAGCCCTCTGTGTCACCTCTGGTCACAGCACTGCAGGCAGTCTGCGTGACCCCGGGGACCCGATCGGGATGCGGGTCCTGCATGGGGGGGCAGGGGGGGTACAACGTTGCTGCAACCCTGCTCCAAAATCCTTTTGGAAATGTGTATTCCTCTTTGCTGAAGGATGGGAAAAGGGGGTGAAGATCTCCCTGTGGGCCCACGTTAGGAGGATGCTCTAAGGCGTCCAGACAGAGGGTTGGGAACCATCGTGGGCCACAGCAGAACGAAGCCCTTGTTTGTCCCTACCCGTGCGGTCAGGCTCTGTGGGTGGGAGCAGGGGGATCTGTTTTCCCAGGCTCCCTGCCATCAGGAATTACTGAGCTGCCATGAAATGGGAGGAAATATTTCATTATAGGCACATGCGCTTCAATTTCACATGATGGAAACTTCAGGATCAGCTTTCCTCCCTCTATCCCTCCCTCCTTTCCTCTTTCCTCGCGTGTGCCTCATCCCCACTGCAGCCAGGCAATGTTGAACATCCCCAGCACAGTTCTTCTGACACCACATCTTATTCGGGGGTGGGGCCAGGACACTCTCCTTGCAGCAGAACTCACTTAACCTGAGTTGCAGACCCACGTTCCTCCCACAGCATCCCCAAGGGGGAGCAAAGTGGGCACAGGCCAAATGCAGGGAAATAAAGAAAAAGGATCTGCAAGATGCATCAGAAATGGATGCTCTGAGGAGCAGAGGATGGAAGGGATATCCCACAACACCCCCTCACCAGGGCTTTGGGGTCTGCCAAGAACCTATGGAGGTTAAAAGAAGGTGCAACCAGCCAGCAAGGAAATATCCTTATGGTTGGGTTGTGTGGGTTTTTTTTGTTTGTTTGTTTGTTTTTGTTGTTGTTGTTGTCGTTGGTGGTTTGTTGTGTTTTTTTTTTTTTTTTTTTCTGTAAAAACTTCTGTACTTTGGAGTGACATCTCTCAGAGCTTTCAAAGCACCAGGCAACCCCTATCTGCCCTGGGCAGACAGCCCACAGGGACACCCTGTGCCACCCCACACACAATTGCTGCAGAAAAGTGGGAAACATCACAGGGTAACAAAAACAACCTGGTGTGGTGTGATTAATTTCCAGCCCACCCCCCCGCCCGATATTATAAATGGTTTCTGTCCCCCGAAGTACCTTTTCTCCCCACATTTAACTGAAACACACACACCCCCCCCCCCCCTCCCGCCCCACCTCGCCCTCAATTGCAGACAAACCAGAAAGAGGAGCAAAGCTGATGAGCTCCTAAGAACTGGCAGTGCTGCAGGGAGGCATCTCCCGGGGAGGAACGCGCACCACACACATACACACACACACACACATACACACACACACTAGCCTTGTCCCCGGCTGCCTGAGGTCCGCTCCAGGGCAGCCCCCGGGGGAGGACCGGGCGGAGGTGGCTGGGGCTGCCCGGGGCTGCCCGGGGCGGGGATTGAAGCTGGCTCGGCGGCGCCCGCCCGTGTCAGCGGGGTTAATGTGGGGGGTCGGGGGCAGCGCCTGGCGCCCGGCGGGACCCTCCTGATCCAGCCACCCCTGGGCCCCCTCCCTGGACCTGTTCGGATCAGAGACGGGTCCCCCCGATCGAGCCCCAGATCCCCTACGACTTCGGGTGGGAAAGGAATAGTGGAGTACGAGTAAGAGCAAGAATAGAGGAAAGGGAAGGGAAAGAGGAAAGGAAAAGGGTAAAAAGGGAAAGGGAAAGGGGAAAGGAAAAGAGTAAAAAGGGAAAGGGAAAGGGAAAGGGTAAAAAGGGAAAAGGGAAAAGGGAAAAGGGAAAGGGGAAAGAGAAGAGAAGAGAAGAGAAGAGAAGAGAAGAGAAGAGAAGAGAAGAGAAGAGAAGAGAAGAGAAGAGAAGAGAAGAGAAGAGAAGAGAAGAGAAGAGAAGAGAAGAGAAGAGAAGAGAAGAGAAGAGAAGAGAAGAGAGAAGAGAGAAGAAAAAGAGTAACAAATAAGTATAAATATATAAATACATAAATATAAATAGAGGAAAGGAAAAGAGAAAAGGAAAGAAAAGGAAAGAAAAGAAAAGAAAAGAAAAGAAAAGAAAAGAAAAGAAAAGAAAAGAAAAGAAAAGAAAAGAAAAGAAAAGAAAAGAAAAGAAAAGAAAAGAAAAGAAAAGAAAAGAAAAGAAAAGAAAAGAAAAGAGAAAAGGGAAAAGGGAAAAGAAAAGGGAAAAGGAAAAAGAAAAGAGAAAAAGGAAAATATAAAAGGGAAATGGAAATGGGGGGGGGAAGGAAAAAGGGGGGGAAAGGAAAAAAGGGGGGGGAGGAAAAGGGAGGGAAGGAAACGACATTTAAAATAAATCAAAATTCTTATTTAAATCAATTACAACATAGGAGGTCGGCATCTAAGAATGCTCTTTCCAAAGCAGGAGTTGCATTTTAGCCCGCGGGATTAGTGGAGCATCCCCAGTACCCCAGAGTCTCCCAGAGTCTGCCCTTTGCATCGGGGCAGGCAGAGGAAAGCATCCACCCACTTCCTGCCTGGGGAGGTCGTGGAGGTGCGGTGGGTGGCTGGGCTCACCCTTCTTCAGCCCAGCCCTGACTGGGACCTGCTGCCCTTTCTCAGTACAAGGTTCCCAGAGCACCCCTGCAGCCGTCACTCTACCAGCCCCTGATTTCATTCCTCTAGTGTAGCTGTGAGAAATAATATTTCTTTGTGTACAAAATGACAGCTTTGGACCTCATTAAATCCCATTATCTATGGAGCTTTTTCCTAGCTCTGAAACCATATCGTATGGGCAAAGGCTGGGAGGAATTTTTACACATGAGTAATAAACCCCAGAAAAAAAAAAAAAAAGGAGAAAAAAAAGGAAAGATTTATGATGGAAAGCTGACACAACCTTAAGTGGATAATTCAATTTTTACTCACTTTCTTTGTTCCCTACAGAGGCACTTAGAGCTACAAAGCCCAGGCACACACGGGTCTATTGATCCTCAGACTCGGAAACACCCCAGCGCGGTTTTCCGCTGGCCCAGGCACACTCAAAGCGTCTGCCAACAGCACTGATAAATAGAAAGTTCCTTTTTTGAGGGCTTCCCTCTCTTCCACACACATCCTTACCTGTATCGCTGCTCTGGTTTTGGCTGGGTTTCCTTCCAGCTTAATTTTTCTCATGGTTGAGAATAATCTCTGAACTGGTTATGGTCTCTCTGTTGTGTTTTATTTTGTTGTTGGTTTTGGTTTGTAGGTTTGTATTTTTTCTTTCCACTGCTTTTTACTGATTTCTCCTTTTCAGGGTATAGATGAATCTGAATGGTTGGATTCAATGATCTTAGAGGTCTTTTCCAACTGAGAAAATTCCATGATTATGAATTAGCTGTTTTTTACACTTGCATGATTGGGAAGGCACAGGTTCTTGCTTCCTTTTCCTAACAAATTTGTAACTATGAATTAACAGGAGGCAGATTTTGAGCTGTTATTTAGTTAAATTCTGGTTTAGTTAAAATCTGATTTAGTTAAATTCTGATTTCTTTCCCCTTTCTGCACCTTCCTAATCTTTTAACTATTAAAAACTTTTCAAACTGAATTAACAGAAGGCAGATTTTGGGATGCTCTGATTTTCTTTAGTTAAATTCTGGTTTAGTTAAATTCTGCTTTCTTTCCCCTTTCTGCACCTTTTATAATAATTTCATAATGAAAAGCTTTTTAAGCTGGTAGCAATGCAAAGGCAACTGCAAACTCTTGCAAGATTATTTTTAATAAATACACAAAAGAAACCAAACTGGGGAAGGGCAAAATGCAGACAGAGGCAGGGAAAATATCCTTCTCCAGAAATAAGCTCCTGGGTTTTTGTGGATAATGCTTTGCATGGCCTGGGATTTGCTAGGCTGTTGCTTCCTATCAAGCTTGTAGTGAGAATAATGTCATTCAAAGAAGTAAATATGGAGAAAGGATGAAAAGAAGAAAGTAATTTTCTAGGAGTCCTGTGGTTGAGCATTAATTTCTTCTCAGATAGGCTGGCAGGAATGAAATTATTTTCATTTCAGCAGCAGAACTTACTGCTTGATTTGGAATTTCATTGCTTTAAAAAAATCTTACAGCCTGGGCTTATCAGCTCAGTTGAATTTGAGTCATAAAATTTAACCTAACAGCCTGGAGGTTTTGGGTTTAAGTAAGAAATTCCCAGTGTGGAGTATTTGGGAATGATCAGAACAAATACTGTGGTTGATCCATTCCAAAAATCAATCCACTTGCATTTAGGGAGTGTTTGTTTTGTTTTTTTTTTTTTATTAAAGATGATGATTTAAATTTTTAATCTTGATTTAAGAAGAAGATTGAACATCTCACACGTTGCCATGTGCTGGGGGAAAAAAAAAACAACAAAAACGTTTACCACATACAAATGAGAAGTTTGTCCTGCTTGTACACACACAAGACAGCTTTGTCCCCACGTGCACGGACACACAGGGACACATGGAGTCACAGTTGTGCACAGATCATGGCACACACACACGTGTCTGTAGGCACAACAGACACATGCAGCTGCAGCAGGAGGATGCAGCTGGCACACATACACTGCACACACAGCACATGCATGCAGCTGGAGCACACACAGGTAGTCACGACACATATATGCAATCACAGCACATATATGCAGTCACAGCACATACACTCAATGCACCCACATGTACACACAACACACAGGATCCCAGGATATTAGGGGTTGGAAGGGACCTCAGAAGAGCCTTGAGTCCAACCCCCACACATGTACACACAACACATGTGCACAGTCACAACACATCCATGCAATCAGTCAATGCATACACAGCACACATGCAGTCACAGCACACGCACACACACACACAGCATGAACACATGCCATCAGAATTCAAACATGCAGGCACAGCACACACATGCAGTTGCAGCTCTGACACGCATGCAGTTGCAGCACAAACGTGCAGCCACAGCACACACATGCAATTGCAGCTCTGACACACATGCAATTGCAGCACAAACATGCAGTCGCAGCACACACATGCAATTGCAGCTCTGACACACATGCAAATGCAGCACAAAAGTGCAGTCACAGCACACATGCAATTGCAGCTCTGACACACATGCAGTTGCAGCACAAATGTGCAGTCACAGCACAAGCATGCAGTTGCAGCTCTGACACACATGCAAATGCAGCACAAACGTGCAGCCACAGCGCACACATGCAATTGCAGCTCTGACACACATGCAATTGCAGCACAAATATGCAGTCACAGCACACACATGCAATTGCAGCTCTGACACATGCAAATGCAGTACAAACGTACAGTCACAGAACACATGCAATTGCAGCTCTGACACACATGCAGTTGCAGCACAAAGGTGCAGTCACAGCACACACGTGCAGTCACAGCACACACATGCAATTGCAGCTCTGACACACATGCAGTTGCAGCACAAACGTGCAGTCACAGCACACACATGCAATTGCAGCTCTGACACACATGCAATTACATCACATGTGCATTCACAGCACACAGGAGCATTCACACTTCCCCACACACACACCCTTTGGTACCCTCCCCCTCCTCCCCCATGATCTCAAGCCCTCAGCCCCCCACACCAGACACTCTCAGGCACACCCATACCCCCACCCAAGCACCCTGCCCAGGCACCCAGCTCTCTCCCCCAACTCTCCACACACAGTCACCAGACACACAGGCATATTTTTATTGCAGCTGTCAGGAACATGAAAAACCTTTCTGCCAGCACTCAGCACGGGCAATTTATGAGCCTGGTCTGTTTGAGTGAGGAGGGAGGTGTGGGGGGGTGGGGAGCAGAGAAGAAATGATGGGAGAGAAAATGGCCCATAAATTGTTCGCCATGATTTACACTGTAGTCCATTTGCAGCCGATTCTTTCTTTCTTTTTTATTTTTTTTTCTTTTTCCTGGAGCCTCACACACACACACACACACACACACACACACACAGAGATCTCTCTCCTGCTCTTTCCCGTTGGGGTCCTGAGCTGGCCCAGCTGGAGGAAGGCAGCGAGCAGAGTTCAGTTGGTGCAGACAGAGCTAAAGTAAACAGACGTGGTCATTCAGCAGGCAGTTAGCAGCCTTTGGACAGATGAGCAGGGCTTTGCAGGACCACACACACAACCCCCTCTAGACCACACAGGGACCTGACTGCGTTGGCTTTGCACGCAACGCATGCAGAAGGACTGCACTCCTCCCATCACGTAGAGCTGGGGCTTCTCCAGAGCTTCTCCAGGTCTTCTCCGGGTCTCCAGCCCCTCGACCGCCCTGGGAAGTGTTTCCTGCCCTGGCTGCCCTGGTCCCTTCTGCTCGCTGGGTGATTAACTCTGTCACCCGGCCCTGCAGAAGACATTCCTCAGAAGACAGAGTGTACTCCTGGAAAAACACCACCGCTACTTCCACAGCTCCCAAAGTCATCTGCTGACCTTCTCCTTTTCTCCCTTCAAATTTGGCCCATTGCTCTTGTATGTTGCACCTTCATCTCCATCTCTCACTCAGGAGGTACCAAACCAGTGTTGGTAGGCTGTCCCTAAAAGCCCTTTTGGGGAGCAAGGCTGAAGGCTTCTTGACCTTCAGATTCACCTGAGCCAATCTGTGTGGATAGTTAATCCCTCTGGCAGTCTATAATCCACACACTCAGGCACTGCACAGCATCTTTTCTCCTTCAGCAGATGCCAGGATGAAGGTAGAAACATCCTGGAACCCCACTGGGCCATTTGCTCACACACTCCTCCAGTCTTTGTGAGCATCCCCGATACACATTCCCTTCACCTCAGCCTGTTACCATCTGAAAACATCAGATCATCAGAACATTAGAATGTCACCCCAGCTCCTGCCCTGCCATGGGCTTCATGCCTTTTCCTATTGGCAAATGGGTTTCTTGTTTCCATGCTAGTCCTGCTAGGATAGCCTGATGTGGAGTTGTGGAGGTGTCAGCACTAAAAAGCTCTAACAGCTTTTCTCATCCACCCTGACCTTCATGTCTAGGGTCCCTTCTCAGTCACACCACAGGGCTGGGCTGCTGCTCCAGCATTACTTGCTCCCAGCTGGCTCTTGCTATAGGAGAAAGCAGGGATTTCCTGGAAATGGCTGAGGTAGAAAGGGGCTGGAGGTCAGAGGAAGAGCCTGCCATCATTCCCACTTCACTACTTCCAGCTCCCAACAGCACAGTGACCTTTCAGCTGGCACATCGCCTGCCTGAGATCTTACCCCAGTGGGGTGAGGACTCCCAGCTCTCCTCATCTGTGCCACAAAAATCCTCCTGGAGACCTGAGCTCATTCTCCTTTTAACCTTCCTCATTCCTCATCCTAAACACGACCCTGCCTTTTCGCCCTCGCCTCCAGGTCCCCCCACGATCCAAGCGGAGTTCCGAAAGGAAGCTCCCATCCCCTCCCACAGCAGCCTCGGAGCTGCAGCAGGGCCAGCGCATGAGATTATAAACCAGATCAGTGTTCACTGGAGTGAACTCTGAGAAATTACATTTGCCTGTCAGGATCATGTTAAAGCATAACACAGACTCTCATTTTCCCACTACTTTGGCTCCGAGGGCGTTTCGGTCCCTGCTGAGAAACATGAAGGTCGTGGCCTTCAGGTTTCCAGATCTGCCCTTACACACCATGGGGAGATCTGACAACAGCCTTATTATTTATGTATCCAGGCAGGGGCTGCCTAATGAAACCCAGAGATTTTTATTGACACACGTTGGGGCTGTGGGTAAAGAGAGCAGCAATCTGGCGGGTGGTTCACATAAACACAGTGGCTATTCATTTAGGGTCAGTCCTATGGGTGGACTCTTGGTGCCAGGGCTGACAGCACTTAATTCACTCTGGGGTCACACTTTAGCTTCGGGAGCTGGTGATGTGCCTCGGTTGGGTAGGTTGTAGCCCGTGCCAGGAGGGCTGATTTTTTCTGCCCGGTGTTTGGGGAGGATGAGTGACAAGGACAGACCCAATTCCCCGCTGTAAATAAGGAGCAAAGAGTGGGTTTATAAATGTGGTTGTTGCTGGAAGGGAGAAAAAAAAGCAGGCGTGAGAAATGTAAGATTTTTTCCATGGCCCACTTAGAGGTAAAAGAGATGCAATTAATGACTTTTCTACCCATAAAGATATTCTGATTTCTCAGCTCTGGTCCTTCTTACACTGCCAATAGAAACTACAAAGTTTTTTTTTCATGGCAAAGGAAGCATTTGGGTTGTCTGAGTTGCAAAAGGCACCTACTTAGGGTTACCCTTCAGAGTCCAATGGCAAGGTCTCACCCCCTGTGCCCTGACCCCAAACTTTGCAGAGAGCTGCCTGGGTCTATTCCGGGTTCAGGAGGAAAGAGAAGCTTTTCTTGGCAAGGAAATGACTCCTAAGTAGTCTCCTCACAAACCAGGAACATGTAGGAAAACTGTGGCTTGAGTACATTTTAGTCTGGCGTTTAAAGGGCTGAAAAATGATTGCAGTTTCCTTTGGCAGTTGCAGCAGGAGCCTGAAGATGTGACCTTTCAGGAGATTCTGTTTACTGCAGCCACAGGCTAGGAGCATTGCGTGATCTCGGCGAATCTCTGTTCTCTGCCTTGGCTCTGACCCCTCCGCCGGCCGCCCAAACCTCACAGCGGTGAGGGAACAATAGGAAGGATACCTTACGAATGCTACCCAAGATAAATCACCCTGGTCCTTTCCCACAGGACCTGAGCAAATGAGAATCACACATGGCTGCACATCCTCTGCCACCTCCTTCTCTGCAAGGTGCAAGGCTGGGTTTTAGGCGGTGGGAAGGAATTGGTGCCACTTTTCTTTGAGAGAGAAGCTGCCAAAAAGTCACAGAGACAGGATTTTTTTGCTCAGGGGACCAAAGTAATGGTGATGATGGAGGAAGTCCTCCATGCTCCAGGTTGAATCCACCATGGATTCAGCAGCCTCTTGAATGGTGTTGAACCATAGAATTGTTTTGGTTGGAAAAGACCTCTAAGACTGAGTGCAACCATCAAACTAACATTGCCACAGTCATTAAACCATGTCCTGAAGTGCCTTGTCTACATGGTTTTTGAACGCTTCCAGGGACAGTGACTCCACCTCTCTGGGCAGCTTGGCAGAAAAGGACCTGGTTGTGCTGGTTGACAGCCAGCAGAACATGAGCCAGCAGTGTGCTCAGGAGGCCAAAAAGACCAGCAGCACCCTGACCTGTAACAGGCACAGTGTGGCCATCAGGAGTAGGGAAGTGATTGTCCCCCTGATCTCAGCTGCACATTGAATATTGTGTTCAGTTTTGGACCCCCCTCATGTGGAGTTGATGGAGCTCGGGGAAAGCATCTTCCAGGCTCTGAGCAAGGGCACATCACAATATTAGGCCATTGTGCTGTAGGAGAGCTCTTGGTGGAGCAGTACATCATGGATCCTGGTACCAAAAAACTTCCACTCTCCTCTGTATCCTGAAGAACTTTTGCTTTTACATGCTTGGAAACAGCCACAGTTCAATTGCTTTTCACTTAACTCCCCTTTCCTCCTACCTTCTCTTTTCTTCCTTCCATCCAAAAAAATGTCCCAAAATTCTCAAGAGTATCAAAACCTAAAGGAAAATATATGAAAATCTGCCTGAAAGGCACGTGTGAAGAATGTCATAATTATACCTGAGCCAAAATCCGCTGCCAAGTGACTGTGGGCTGGAGCAATGCATGAACTGGGAGCCTGGACTGGTGGGAGCTGTTTGTAATTCATGAGGAAATCCTAGGACCTGCTTTTCCTGCGAGAGGACTAAATAGAGCTTGTCCTGAAACAATGCTGAAAGGGTTCCCACTGCAAACCCCACTTTCTAGTAAATGGGAGGTGTAAATTTAGACCTGGCCCTTCTGATGCTGCTTTTCTGTCACTGCTGGAGGCACTGATTGTTTCTATTATGGTTTGTTAACAATTCCAGACCTACCTTTCAGGCTGAAAACAGCTATTCGTGGCCAACAATGTTGCTACTGCTTTTCCCTTTCCCAATTGCCTTGTTTTAAGGTAGCCAGTGCCTTCCTCTGGTGTGTGTCCATCTGTCTGTGTGTGGCTGAGACTGAGGACAAACAGTCTGTTTAAACTTCCTCTCCCCAGTGAATTGGAGCGGGTCACCTTGCAATGGAAATTTGGGATGGCTTCCTGAAATTAGCAGGAAAAATTAAAAAGAAAAAAAGTCCTTTTTTTTCTTTTTCTTTTTTTTTTTTTTTTTTAGCTGCAGGGTCCTATTCTGGGGCATGATCTGACCACATGCAGCAGCACACGTACACACCTATCCCCCTGATGCTTGTTTGATGCTCACCCAAAAAACAGAGCCAAAAGATTTTGTGCCCATCCTTCTTCCCACAAGCCAAGTCCTTGTGGTTTCCCAGGATCCCAGGATGGGATGTGACAAGCCCATCTGGGATTTGGAGGGGATGTCACTTGGCTGTCACCCCATGACAAGACACAGATAGACTTTCAGTGGTCCAAACATTCATACCTTCTGCAGTCACTGCCACTTCTGTTCTCCAATGCACATTTAAGCTTTAGGATATACTAATGTTGCTGGGAGATGTTTCCTGGTGAAGACTCCTTGGCTGGTAAATACTGGGATGATACCTGCTGAATATCCTCCCTCTCTGCCAAAAATAGAAACTCTCTCTGAAATAAAGATATTAGTTTAGTATTAGCTAATAATTATTAGATACTAGTGCAGGAAGGGCTGGTTTCACCCCCAATGTGGACTAGGATGGCCAAGAAGCAGGAGTATATTTGTTTTTGCTGCCTTTGTCCATGAATAGAGAATAAAATTGCAGAAATTTGCCTAAAGATGCCCAAAGGGCATTTGTGAGAGCTCCACAGGGAAGGGTAAAGCCCCATGGGGCCCCTGAAAATTCCTCTCTTGCCTAACAGGATGCTCTCAAATTATAGTGAGGTTTTATGGAAGTATTTTTAAAGATTTTATGGTAATTTCTATTCTATTTTCAAGGGGGTGTCCCTCCAATGGCAAAAGGGCATTGCCAAGGGAGCCAGGAGCCTTCCCCTCCCCTCCTTGTCCATCCTTTGTAAAAACAAAACAAAACAAAACAACCCAAGAAGCAAAATCCAATAGTAATAAAAATAATAATTAAAAAAAAAAGTAGCAAAACAGGAGGAAAACCTTTTCATCCCCCAAGTCTTTGCTAACAAGCTGGGTTATCTATAACATAGAATTATGGTTAGTGTCTTCCAGCTAAGTTTGAATGCTAAACAAGGACTGGGATAGGATTCCTTGCAATTAGAGGATGAGATTTAGTTTGCTGTTGATTTGGTGATGGATACCCTCAGGTTTGTTAATTTCCTGTTGTGGTGCTATCTGCTGAAAATCAAGAGATCAGGGTAGCATACAGTTGTCTGACCACTCTCCAAACCCAGGTACCTCAAATTCTCTTACATATAATATATCCAGCTAATGGCATGGGGGGCCCAGAATCATATTCAAGAAGGTTTGAGTGGAAGTTCTCTTCTTGGCAGCAAATGGAGCTATTAACTCTTTCACCACTCTGCTACACATGAAGGAGCTTCATATTGGGGAAGCACCATGGCAATAAAAATGTACATGGGAAGCAAGCTTCATCTCTGGAAGATCCACCAAAGAAGTAAATGTATGTGAGAAGCAAGCTTCATCTTTAGAAGCTCCACCAGTACCAGATATGACATTTACGGTGAGGATCATGTGTTGCTGGAAGACACTTGGGTCTGGTGAAGAAGGGAGCAAACCTGCAGCTCAGCCTCCTTCTTTTGCTTGGATATTTGTAAAGTTCAAGCTTTCCTTGCAAATTAGATCAAGGGGCTGTGACAAAAAGTGCAATTCTTGGGCTTTTAATTATGATGAAATCATTGCTGAAAAGTGATACCAGTAATGAGGAGGCTAAATTTCATGATTGAAATATTGGCTCTGACACCTCTGAGCTGGTGTGAAGAGTGACTTGCATGGGTTTTGGGGCACCTCCTCCACACTGGGAGCGTTTCAGAGGTGCTCCGTGCTCCCGTTTGACAAAACCAAATAAAGTTATTCCGCACCCAGAGCCCCAGCTGCTGCTGAATGAAGTGCTTCTTGCTTCAGACTCTGGGGCTCCTCCTGATCTCAAATCTAATCACTCTGGGCGGCCAAGACGTTAATCCCCAGAGCCTCAGAGCTGCCTGCACTAATAAATGAGGCATCGTTTGGAAAGCAGTGAGATTTGGACAGGAGTGGCCTTGGCGCAGCCCAGCTCCTCACATTCCAGGCGCACAAGGACTGCTCACGGAAGATTTATGCATTCAAAGAGGAGAATAACCTCCTGCATATTTATTAACATGCAACTTGGATGTTGCTTTGTTTCCTTCCCCTCCACACCCTGAGTGTCTATAATTACTGCAAGGCTGAGCCCAGCCAACCTCCTGGCTCCAAGAATCCCCCCAAAGGATCTGTGTTTGAATGTGGCTTTTCCTTTGCCCAGGTAAACTTGGTGTTTCTGCAAGTTCACTTTCTTCTGGTGTAAGAAGAAGAGGTTTGGCTAGGCTGCTTCTCCTGATGCTCACACCTTTGCATGCAGCTCCTCTTCCTCTTTGAAACCTAGGAAAGCTGAATGCTCCTAATAATAATTGGGAGCTGAGTGCTAAAACTGAAGAAACAGGAGTACTGAGCTGCTCCAAATGCCAAAACTTAAAGGAGCAAACTGCACCTCTCCTGCTGTTTGAGAGATGATGTCACACCAGCAGATCCCTCTACTCATGGAATGTGAATATTTGTTCTTTAAATAACTGGACCTTGGCCAAGCTCGATGGACATGAAAGAGAATCATTGATTTCCATGTGTTTGGAACAGCATCCTGATTAAGCCTTCATTTTAATGAATTGGAAAAAAAAGCTAAATGAAATGTCAATGTCAGGCATCTGCTTGCAAGTCCTGGTTGTGTTTTTATTAATTTACACCCCTTGCCTCTGGACTCATCAGTCTAGCACAGCCTTGATTGCAAACGTAGGAGCAATTTGTCTTGCAGATCCCCTCCAACATGACATTTGCTTCCTGCCAGGATTACAAAGAGTTTAAGAGCATGTATTCACACCCAGGTTGTATTCCTACTGCTTACAGAGTCCAGCTCTGACCTTTATTTAGGGATGATTTTACTTATGACAAAACTCACACAGCTCCTCTGGATCCCTGCAATGTGCAGAGCTTTGGGTGTATCTTTATAGCCTGCTGATGCTACAGATATTCCTTGGAAAAAAAAACACGAACCTTTAAAATTACTGGGTGTGGGGGAAGGAAGATAATATGGATAAAAGGAATCTGAGAAGAGAAAAGAAGAAACTGGTTTTTAAAATAACCAAAAGAGAGGTTCTCCGGAAGAGTATAAAATTAAGAGACCAAGAAAGAAATACCTTGATAGCTCTTCCTCCCCACTTTCCTCATTAGAATATACTCTCCAGACATAGGAAAATGGTTTATTTGAAGGAAATTAGAAATATATTTAGGGCTGCTGGGTTATTTCCTTTCTGATTTGCAAGGAGACGTGATCTGCTGCTTTTTGAGTGGAAAAAGGGTGAGCTGCAGCACGTAGTTGTGTAAACTAAGGCTTGGGTAAGCAAAGGTAGTTTTTACTGTTCACAGGGCATAGAGAAGATACTACCCAGATACTCAGGCAGAGACCAAGTGAGGAAAAAGACCTGGACCTGGCTTGAACAATAGTACCAGTGTGCAGTCGAATATTCATTATCAGCATGAGTTTGTATCAGTGAATCCTGATTTACTTCACCACAGTGCTCTAAGAAATTAATTATTGAACCCTACCTGTATTTTGTGTGCTTGTAGTTATATATGGATTTTTCTGTTCCACATTACACACAGAAGATAGAAGCTAATTAGATATTTGATAGTTAGTACCATCAAGAGGAGTTTGGAGTTTATAAAAAGAGTCTAAGTCCTCTGTATTCCACCTTATCTGTGTCTCCTATCGCTGTTCTGGGGAGGAATCTGCCATTCCCTCTTCTAAATCCTGTTTGGAAGGCTAAAGCCCTTCCTTCATCCTCCATCTTCCCTGACAGCCCCTGCCCAAGTGATAAACTTCTCTCCTTTCAAAACAGAGAAGGGTTGCAGGAAGAGGAGCCTGAAAAGCCATGCCTGGCCATGCCCTTCCATCCAGACCCCCAGCTCCAGAAGCATCCCTCAAACCTCAGGGTTTTACCCCCAAATCCATCCCTATCTCCACAGCTGTGCCCAGTGATAAGGGACAGAGCAGGGTGAGGTTCTGGTCCTCTCCTGATCGTGGGGCTTTGCTGCTCACTTCAGCAGGGTCAGGATTTCACCCTGTTATCTTCCTCTGCTGCAGGTCTGTTTTTTGCTGGCTTTTTACACACTGTGGTTGAATGTATCCATGTGGTTGCTCTTGCAGCAAGATTCATTTCTAAGTTATAGCCACTGGTTATGGGGTGATTTCATCCCAGGGTTATAAGCCTAAAAATATATGTATTGTAGCTTTATAAAAATAAAATTAATTGAATTGTGAATTTTTTCCCTCTCCAGAGCAATTAAAGAGACAAGAGACTTCTCTGAGGGTTTGGAAGTTCAGCTTGGATCTTATTAAATCACCCACAACCTTATCTAAACCTCCCTGGAATTGCGTGATAACCAAATCTTATCGCTCGTGGGTTTACAGCCCAGCAAGGACAGCCTCTTCTTTTCCCTTCTCTGCTTCCTGCTGCTTCTGCTGCCCTCAGTCGAGAACAGCAACACCCCAAAAGTTTGATCCACCTTTCCCAAACACGAGGGCAACTGCACAACAAAGGAAAAGGAGCAAATCAAAGTCCTTCAGGCTTAGGGGAAAACAAAAATACATATTCCTGGGGTCATGTGCTGGTAAAGAGGCAGGTTGATGTTTTTATTTCATCTCAACAGGGTTTTCCCATCTGGGCAGATGAGGTTCAAATAAAAAAAACCTGGACATTTTGAATATGAAATGTTTGGCAAGACCCAGACTTTGGGAACATCTGTTTAAACCTGATTTAAGTCCTGTTTTTGTGTTTCCCCACGCCTCCACCCTGTCCCTGCTACACCACCACCATCCTCCAGCCCATCTGGGAGTGCTTTCTCCCTTATCTCCTCGATTCCAATTACACCACTGGCTTGTCTGTGGTTTCACTCTTTGTTATGAAATCAAGTTTGATTTTTTTTTTTCTTCAAACCCAGTGAAACCAACCTAATTAAGGGTTGCAACCAAGACACCACAGAGGGACTTCACCCCTCCTCTACCACAGGGTGGGAGAGGAGAAGTGAATTTATTACAAAATTCGACATACAAGTGGTTTAAAGCAGGATATGAGGGGGTTTGGGGGGGTGCATTAACTGGTTTCACTTAACCACTGAGGTCTGTGCTCTTGCAGTTTATCTCCAGCTTTGAACCTAGATTTAAAAAAAAAAAAAAAACAAACCAAACCAAAAAAAAACCCAAAAAACCCCCAAACCAAACAACTTTGCTGCTCCTATAACTAAGCAGAATATAATATATAATTCTCCAGAAGAGAGCAGTGGTGTGCATGCTGGCCACTCTTTTCTGTCCAGGCACCAGCCACGGGGGCTTGATGAAGCCCCCAGGATCCCTCACCGACTGGACATGCTGGTGTGGGGAGAAAAGTGAGCTGTGGGTGGTTTGGGGTGGAAAGAAGGCAGTGAGGAGACACTAATGCCCTCAAGACACTGATAAATGACCGGGTTGTTGCTCCCTGTGGTTTAAAAGGGAAGAGAAAGGGCAGAGGGAGAGATAAGGAAGGGGAATGAGAAGTAAAAGAGGCCAACAGGTCCAAAGCAGTTGTGGTTTTGCAATCTTTTTTGAGTTTTACTTTCTTTCTTTTTTTTAATTATTTTTTGTTTTGGTTTGGTTTTGTTGTTTTGTTTTTGGTTTGGGTGTTTGGCTTTTTGGGATTTTTTTCTGCTGGATTTGTCCTCTGTGTTGAATCTGAAGAGGTGAAAGGCTATGAGCAGAGCAAAATCCATCTTTTGAGCAGAGCAAAATCCATCTGAAATCCTCAGTGAGGCTGGGGAAGAGAGAAAATGCTTTGCAAGGGCAAATTGCTACAGCCCTGCATCAGAGTAAGTGGCTCTGAACAACTCTAAATGCACTTCAGTAACTCAGACCTGCTTTGCTCTCGATTTACCCCAAATTTTAAAAGGAGAATGGGAGCAGTCTAGGGCCAAAGGATCTCTATGTATCAGCTTTCCCCAGCCCCTGCGACATGAAAACATGGTTCACAAAGATCTTTTGAGGGGAGCAGATGGAGTTTGAACCTCAGAGCCAAGTCCAGCCCAAACCTTAATGAAGTCTAGAGGAGGTTTACCAAAATGTGAGCCTCATAAGGGAGTCTTTTATGGACGTTCCTGCTTGCGTGTGCTTGTGCATCTCTATATACACAGACACATGGAGGTCATCCTTCAGAAAAAAACTCCCTGGTTGTTTTAGATAACAGAAGCAGCTTACCTCACTCTTCCAACTGGGAACACTTCAAATGTTGAGGCATTTATTTAACTAAAGTAGAGGCACATAAGCCGCAATGAGTGACGCCGGTGCGCGTGGGTCCGTGCCTGTGAGAGCAACAACCTGGTTTGTTGTCTCTTTGGCTTGCAAAAGAATTTTAGAAGTGAAGGGAGTTTGGGAGAAACTTAGCCTGTTAAAAATGAGCTCAGAAGTATCCCAAGCACAATCTCAAGGAAACTTGAGGTGCGTAGCTAGTAGCTGGATCTAATTAATACACAGCTAGGAGAGAACAGTGAGGAAATGGGGGAAATAATCTTCAGCTGGAGCAACCTATAAATCAGAGCCAGCAACATTAGCAGGGACATTCACCAGCTTCCCCTGGAGAAGGGAGGCATTTTTTTGGCCAGGTTGTTGGATAGTGTCCTTTTCTTCAGCTTTCAATGCATTTTTTTCTTCATGAAGTTAAAAGAAAAAAGGACTATATTTCCCATGCTTTACTGTTGATGGAAAAAGTAGAGTGACACTTTATGCATTGTCTTTGTCCCAGTGGACATGTATAACACAGGGGGATGTAAAGCCCTGTTCTCAAATGTCCTGGAGATGCCAGAGGAAGGTGACTCTAGCTAACTTTATTCCTAGAGCTGCTTCATCTCCTACCATTGGAAGACCACCCACTGAAACACCTCCCAGTGCAAAGGTGGCCAGGAGAATCTTGCCCAGGGGAGTGGTGGAGTCCCCATCCCTGGAGGTGTTCAAAAAACATGTAGCCATGGCACTTCAGGACACAGTTTAGTGGGCATGGCTGTGTTTTGTGTTGTCATGGTTGGATTTGATGATCTTAGAGGTGTTTTCCAATCTTAACGGTTCTGTGTTCTCCAGAGCCTGGTAGCCTATTGCAATGCCCTCTCCTCAGTCATGTCCCTAAGATGATGTTTAGATAGCTCAGGTCCCCCTTTCACCATGAGATGACAGGAAAAAAAGATCACTGCCAGGTGTGAAATCCACCCCAAAGCAAATAGGATGTGTTTTGGGGTAGGAGGAGCATGCAAAAACCAATGCAGCCCAAGGGCAGCACATTTCAAGACTGACCTGTGCATCCATCAATGGTGTTAGACCAATGCTTAGACAAGAGGCAAACACAAGAACAGGCAAATGTAGCCATCAGATTTATGGAAGGGAGGAGAAAAAAAATACACAAATAATCAACTTTCCACTTTCTTATGAGGCTGCTCAGTTAATTTTGGGGCATTGAGATGTTTCCACTCGGCCCTTTAATAGAAAGCAACTGAAATTCGGCATTTTGCCTGGAGAGCAAAACCAGTGCAGCACTGGAGAGAAGCTAATTTTGTTATAAAAATAATCTTTTATCTGTGCATGACAGAAATATTTATTCAGGAAGGGTACACAGACAGCAGGAGGTCAGTGCTCCCACTGCTTGGCTCAAAGGCTCCATCACACTCTTTATTTTATTTTCTCTTTTTTTTTTTTTTTTTTTTTGGAGGGGCAATCCTTTCTCATAGATATTTATTTTTCCTGAAAAGTACATCTTTGAGTTGATGTGGCCTCCCCTCAATAAGAATCCATAAAAAACAGTGGTCCCTGGTTGGACTTTTTGGCTGACAGTTTGTTCTTGGTGGTCCCACACTGACCTGTCTCCACAAGCAACCAACCTCCTCCTCCCCTTCCACAACAAACACAGACCTCATGCCGTCTGTCCAAGCCTCAGGAGCTCATGGTGGCTGCAGAAGGACAAGCACACTCTCCTTGAACTAAAATGTGCTGAGAAACTAAGTAAGATGCTGCAACTCTCCCATTTTTAAGTTTTCATGCCACTTCTTTTCCCCGTTCCAGTCCTGAGAGGTGCTGACACCTCCTCTACTGTCTCTCCAAACACAGTCCCAAAGCACAGCAGTTAGGACCAACCCTTTTGCTGAGATGCCAACATCTAAACAATATCCATCACCTTGGTGAGGAGGAAAAGGAGAGCTTGGCCCACGGAGATGTACGTTCTGTGGTGCTTCACTCAGTGGGTGATGGGGGAGGAGAGCGGGAGGAAATGAGATCTAGAGGACAAGAAAAGAAATTGAGTTGAAAATGGGAGGCAATCCTTCTGTTTTACATGAACAGCTATAAATTTGAAAGCTGCTTTTCAACCTTATTAAAATCCCGCCCGTGCTCTAACAAAACAGGGCATCTGTCAGTGGAGGAACTAAGGAGGATGTTATTCCAATGTTTGCTCTCTTTCTATACATTTTTCATCCTACACAGTGATATAAGACTTTTAGAGCCCTTTAGGCACCTGTAACAACATTAAACTTTTCATCAAAATGTCCTTTGAGCCTAAGAAATTATGTGTATTTAATTTTTGCCACAGGGAGATGATGAAGTTCCTTCTCTGTTTTCCTGCTTCTGTTATTTGCACTTGAAAAACTCGAACAGCAAATCATGGCTAATGAGTGCATTTCATTTAGGCTCCCTTATCTCTCCCCAAAAACATTTTGTCCTGCAGGTAACTGGGGACCCAACCCTCCCCACATGCACATGGAGATGGGATGTGACGTGCTCCAGTGCATGCTGCTTGGAAGATGCTGCTAAAGACAACAAGGTGTGGGAGGGTTTGCATTTAATTTGTCTTAGAATAATTGAATATTTTGGGCTGGAAATGACCTTTAAAGCTCATCTAGTCCAATCCACCTGCAGTCAGCAGGGACATCTGCAGCTAGAGCAGATTGCTTTGAGTCCCTTACAACCTGTCCTGGAATGGTTCCAGGGATGGGACTTCTACACCTCTCTGGGCAACCTGTTCCAACTCTATGTGTAAACATTTCTTCCTTCTAGCCAGTCTAAATCTCTCACATTTAGTTTAAACCCTTTGCCTGTCACAACAGGCCTTGATAAAAAGTCTCTCCCAAACTTTCTGACTGGCACCATTTAGTACTGAAAGGCCACCAGAAGGTCACCCTGGATCTTCTCTTCTCCAGGCTGAACAACCCCATGTCTCTCAGCTTGTCCTCACAGAGGAGGGGTTCCTTGGGTCACTTTTGTGGCCTCCTCTGGCCCCACTCCAACAGGTCCCTGTCTCTCCTATGCTGAGGATTCCAAAGCTGGGCCAAACACTGCAGGTGGGGTCTCAGCAGAGAGGAGCAGAGGGGCAGAACCCCCTCCCTCCCCCTGCTGCCCACGCTGCTGGGGATCAGCCCAGGATGCTGCTGGGGATCAGCCCAGGACACTACTGGGGATCAGCCCAGACACTGCTGGGGATCAGCCCAGGACACAGGTGGTTCTGTTCTGTGAGAACATGTTGCTGGTTCATGGCTGGCTTTTCACCTACCAGTACCAGTTTAACCCAGGCAATGTAGCATAGCTCCCATCTCCAAGCAAGGATCACATCACAAGATTATCTCTTTCTTTAGTGGCTCTGATGGAGCAAAACTCTGCTTATAGAAAGAAAACACATCCCTGAGAGGCTCCCTGCAACTCACCTACCAGGGAGGCAAAACTACAAGACTTTTAGCCCCTAGCTCAGCCTGGTTGCTTCTCTACCTTGTTGCAAGGCTGCTTTGCACCATAAAGAACACCAGTACACGCCTTGAGTGATGCACACTTGTGTCAGCCGAGAAGGGAGTGAAAAGCTGGAGAAAAAAGATCTGGGTTTGATGGACTTAATCTAAGCCCTGCTGAAAGATGGGACTGAAGCGGAGCGCCAAGCGTGGCTGCGTCAGTCACCATCTTCTCGCCTTACAGACCTTGGCCGTGGGTGTTCTCCTCTTTGATTTGGGATGGGCTCTGCTAATCTGGGCTTTGCCATGCTGCCCGTTTGCCCCAGGAAGGCATCAAGACCTTCTTGTTCTTTGGGCTGCAGAAACTCGGTGTGAAAAGCCAGTCCTTGTTCCTATTGAGAGTAGGAGGGCTCTGATCCCTCAGGACAGCTCCAAGCAAGGTGTTTTCCTCCTAGGATGGCCTAAGAAGTGACTTTTGCTGGTAGATGGGGCTGAGCAGCCCTTGCAGCAACCTCAGCTCAGGGTGCCGAGTTGGTGGAGCAGAGTCTGCAAGCAGAGACTGCAGATGAATGGAGACAGACAGGGACAGTGGGAGGAAGCTCTCAGTTGATATTAGCACGATGGGAACAACAACAATCTCAGCTGCTGTCATGGTTTGTTTTGTCTTTAAGGCACCATGGTGGTGGAGAGCTTTACAGAGGGGGCAGAGGAGGCTGGAGATGTTTTGCAGATGTTTAAGGGGGACCCCTCACATACAGAGGAGGAGCTGGGTGAAAAGAGGGAGGTATGTGCTTGAATTAAGCACGGCAGGGAGGGAGGTGGATTCCCAGCAGATCCAGAGGCCAGGTCTTAAAACTGAAGGACAGAAGGCACAGGTGGGGATGGGCTGTGAGATGAGGACAGGTAGCTCTGTTGCAGCAGAGAAGAGTCAGATGAGATGCACAGTGAAGGGAGATGCAACTGAAGGGGCAAGCTAGGAAAATGTCCTTTGCAGAGATATTCTGGAGGTGAAGGAGCTGGAAATGCAGAGGTGTGCCCAGACCAGGGACAAGAGGGGTGATACAAATGAGATGGAGGACTAGCCTTGGCATATTTGGTCTAAATGTCTTATCAGGATCTCTGTGCTTGAGCTTATACGTACTGGTTTTGCTAAGAATGTGCAAGGGATGGCTTGGAGGGACTGGGAGAGGAAAGGGGCTAAAGATAAGGCTAAGAAGGCTAAGAGACTTGGAGCTGTTTAGCCTGGAGGAGAGAGGATTCAGAGGGGCTCTTCTCAATGCTCATCAATATCTAACAGGCAGGGGGCAAGAGAATGGATGCCCAGCAACAAGGTAAGGGGCAACAGGCACAAACCGGAACCCAGGAGGTTCCATCTGAACATGAAGAAAATCTTCTTTGCTGTGAGGGTGCTGGAGCCCTGGAGCAGGCTGCCCAGACAGGCTGTGGAGTCTCCTTCTCTGGAGAGATTCTGAACCCACCTAGACATTGTGATCCAGGGCAGCCTGCGGTGGGTGACCCTGCCTTAGCAGAGGGGTTGGACTAGTTGATCTCCAGAGGTCCCTTCCTGTCCCCATCATTCTGGGATTCTGTGATAAGTCCATCTCATACCTCCCAGGACTGGGTCTGTGGGCTGTAGACAAGGTGACCTCTTTTATATCCCTTCCAGATTTATTCCTGTATCAAACTGTATGTGTGCAAGCAGACATACCTAATCTGTGATTCTGTGTGTGGATGGGTATATTTATCTCCCCACAACTGATCTAGGGATTGCTGTGTATATGAGCAGAGGAGAAACACTCCCATTTGCTAGGTTTGCCTAGTCCTTCCCTGCACACATTCGGGCTTCTTTGAGTTTTCTCCAGGCTTAACCACTTTCATCAATATTTTACATTACCCACAAAGCACACAACTGGGATTCATCAGAAATACAAGTACTGCAGAGGAACCACCACTGAAAAAACTACATCCATAACTTCTGGCTCAGCTTTGGGCTTCACAAAAGGTAGCTAGTGCCCAAAGAGGTTTGACATTTCCAATGGCAAAATATGGGTTTAGAAAAGAAAAATACAGATGATGATAACAATAATTATTATGCTTATAACTATCATCATTTTTTTAAATTATCTTTGTTTCATATGGTCTGAGGAAGTTTCACCTTTAGGATTTCTCCTACAATCACAGAATCATAAGGGTTGGAAATGACCTCTAAGGTCATCAGGTCCAACCATCAATCGCTAGAAACCACAGAGGACTCTGAACGAGGAGGAGCTGGCGGGGCCATACCTTGCTCTCTTGAGCAATGAGCGTGCCACCAAGCCTTCCCCAGGAAACAGCAATTGTAACTGAGCCTTCCAGCAAAATTTCACAGGGCTTTCCTCCCCAGCAGGATAAAATTAGCCAAGCTCTCTCGAGATGACAGCTAAGAACTCCAGCTTCCCTCAGATGACCTCAATGGAGTCATTTGTTGCTTAAATGACAGACAAATGCAGTAATTAGGTCTATTTAGTAAAGGGGAGGTGAAAGGTCAAACTACTGGGCAAACTGTCTCCACTCCTTGACTTGGTGACCAAGCTGGGGATTTGCAGGAGGTAATGTTTGTACAACAACCTGACACGGGCAGCAGTCCGCCGGCAGGTCCCTGCTCGGCGGCAGGGCTCCCGGTTGTGCTGGAGCCTGAAATCCCCTGTTTCTCCTAATAAAACCCTGAACTCACTCATTTGTGTCAGAAGAGATTAGAGGCAGAGGAAGGAAGGGTTGATGAAAAGATGGGTGATTGTATGACCACGTTGGTAGGTGGGGGAATCAGACAGGGGGATTGGCAGAGAGAAGTTAGGAGACACGGGTTGAATTAAATGGGAAATTACCAACTTTTCCTGTTTTGTTTCTTTTTTCCCTCCCTGGCAATTCTCCTTTCTGTTCTCTTAGCTTATTTATTGTCTGAACTTGGTTGTGCATTGTGTGAACCACCCTGCAGTACTTCCAGCACAGCACAGACAATCCACACCTGGATTTCTCCTTCCTGGTTTGGTCTGGATGCCATAGCATGGTGTTTGAACATCACCAGCATTGCTTTCCATGCATCCCAAATCCCCAGAAGATTCCTGAACCAAAATGTTTAGCAGAATTTGCTGCTTTGGGCAGAAAAGTGCAGTTATGCCTGCTCCTACTGTCTGTCCATCCTTGGGGGCTCATAGCAAACCTAGCACCTTCTTACCCTTACCCAGCACCTTCTTCCAAGACTTCTCTCTGCTACTTCATAAAGTTGAGGAACATGGCAGGATTTTCAACTAACAGAGAGTAAATGGAGAGCTCCATTTTGCATGGAGAAGTGGTAGAAGAAGATCAACATTCTGGTTTTGCATGAAACCATCTGTGAGTGCCCCTCCTAGGAGCACTGGACTAGATGCCTGCTACAGTGCTTCATTTTTTGGCTTTTCTCTGAGGGTGTTTCAGGTCCCTTTGCCATGGTCTGCTTCTGTACTTGGGCTGTATGGAGATGGTGCTTAGGAATCCTGATGATGAGCTAGGTCTCCTCTGTGGTCCATCACTGTGATGGCCGTTGCTCCAAAGCACATTTGGGTGACTTGGCATTTCCCTCCTCACCTTGCCCTCCCCCACATCCCCTCCACCTGAGTCCCTGCCCGTCTCCTCCAGACCCCGCTGTAAAACTCCCTTCCCCTGCGAGGCCTCTTAACCCCTGTCTGCAGGGCCCCGTGAAGAGGTGGTGGTGATGCTGATGAGAGAGAGGGTCACGAAGAGCCGACATGAGAGTGAAAAGAAAATTAGAAAACAAACAGAGGGGAGGTGGAAACGCGCCCGCCCTTGAAGTGCAAAGACATCCCCCTCCTCCCCGAAATGGGCTTATCTTCAAAAAAGAGCCCTTGCGATGATACAAGAAAGAACAGACTTCTCACACCTTGTCTTCGCTTCCCGGAGATCCTATCTGCCCAGAAGTGCCTGTGATCTCAGTCAGACCTCTCTACCTTGCCACTTCGCCTTTTAAGTCTGCGGCAGCTGTTTTGCTAAGACAGAGACCCTGCCCGCCTCATCCTTTTCTCCCTCGGCGCTGGTGAGCGAGGAGACAGCCGGCGTTTCTGACGTGCTTGGGGAGCGGTAAATGTCACTCCAGAGCCTTCCTTTTGTATATTTTCTCGTGGCTGGATTAGTTTGTTTGAAGAGCATCTCTGATTTAACACCTCATTGAGCAAAAAAAAAAAACCCACGTACAGACATGATTTTATTCTTTTTTTTCTTTTTTTTAACTGCCTGCTTATAATGAGCTTAAAAGAAAGCTGGGGAGGGACTTTTTAGGCTATCAGGTAGTGATACGACTAGGGGGAATGGAATAAAGCTGGAAGTGGGGAGATTCAGGCTGGACGTGAGGAAGAAGTTCTTCCCCATGAGAGTGGTGAGAGCCTGGAATGGGTTGTCCAGGGAGGTGGTTGGGGCCCCATCCCTGGAGGTGTTTGCAGCCAGGCTGGATGAGGCTCTGGCCAGCCTGATCTAGTGTGAGGTGTCCCTGCCCATGGCAGGGGGCTTGGAACTGGATGATCCTTGTGGTCCCTTCCAACCCTGACTGATTCTATGATTCTATGATTCTATGATTCTATGATTAAAACGCATCCTGAGCACCTTCAGAATTACATTGATATTCAGACATACTGATCACACAGGGGTTAGACTCTGGGTGAGTCATGAAACTTATGTTTTATAACAATATGATCCCTTTTTTTCCCCACTGTTTTTCTGTCCAAAAGCAGACAAGCCACGATGTTCTGGATGGATATTCAGGGAGGGAGTAAATCCCAAATTGGAAATAAGATTTGCAACACCGATTTATTCTCTGTAGGATCTGTAGGTTGAAGTCCTGTGGCTCCTGTATTGGCATCAGCAGGAGGGATGTCCATAAGCCAAGAGCAAGGAGTAGCCCTTGTTCATATGGCTTGAGTCATTCCTGCAGCACAATGGTAACATGTTGCTCTTGCATTGTGCTTCTCATAGTCTCTGTAGACAGCAGTGACCTCCCACCCCCCAAAAAATGCTGATATTCTTTGAGGATATCTCTCTTCATCTCTTCCCTATCTTCCTTTGATACAAACCATCCAGCAGGTCCTCTGTAATGGGATTACATGGACAAAGTCTACTTTATCATGAGATCTTTGAGTGTTTATGACCTTTCATTGGTCCTTCATACCACTCCTGGGATAGAAGTGCCCAATTCAGCCTGATAACATTCCTCTGCTGCTCTGCTACTCTTCCTTCAGAAGTCTTTCCATTGGCTGCACAGGCACTGCCCACAGGACTTTAGTCCATATCCCTTTCTGTAGAGTAGGTCACCTTCACAAAGCAGGCAAAGCCATTTTTCCCTTGGGGAGGAATTAGCTCTAACAGCTATCTCAAACCCTTCCAGCCCAATCAACTCTTATTCTGGGCTTTGTAGGTCACTGCAATTTCCTATGAACTTGAGGAGAGATTTTCTTGGGAAAAGTTCTTTTTTTTTTCTGCAAGTTTTCCAGCTGTTTATTTTCCCCAAGGAAAGTCAAATTATCCTCGAGCATTGTATCAGCAGATGTATGAAAAAAAGCTGATCTGTTACACAAGAAAAACCTGAACTGAACAGCTTCCTGAGTTTCCTGGGCTGCCAACCTTAGTAAATAAGACCCAGATCATTTTCCTCCTAGCATCAAAATATCCAGTGTGAAATCAAACCATGACCCCAGGGACCTTGGAGGACATCTGGGATTTGGTGACCTTGATGTATACGGTCTACTAGGGGAGGGGAAACCATTGGCCCAAACTGGAGTGTTTCAGGGACCAGATTAAATTGTAACCATGTTCCAGGGAGCTTGCCAGGGAGGCTAATGGACTGATCTCATTCACCTTGATGTAAATCCAGAGTAGCTCCATGAAAGCCAATAGCACTGCTCCTGGCTCTGTGTGGAGGTACTGCTGAGATCACACATTACACATTTCTCCTGAAGACAGAGCTAAAGGAACACATGCCATGCACAGAAAGCAAGGGCGTAGCAGGGTCTCAACTCCCAGGTTTTTATTCCCAGGAAATAAAACTGGCTTAGGTAAGAAGGATTTTGGAGTTGTTCTTCCATTGGTTTGCTGAGCAAATCAGGAGTAATGAATTAATACTGTTCCTATAGCCAGATAAAAGCTGTTGCACAATCCATGTTGTCTGTGGTGTGGTCCCTGGGTGAGGGTGCAGAAGTGCTGTTGCGGGAGTATCGTGGAGCAGCTGGAGAGCGTCGTCACAGTTTCCTTTCAGGAGGGTGCTGAGAGCACACGTGCACTTACTATCCAGCACTCAGCAAGGCAGACCTCAGCCACCCAGTCCTCTTCTATCTGGCCTTAAGCAAAGGGCTCTCACCTCCCATAAGATCCTGAGATATATCCATCTACCACAGCACAGCTGAGGTGCTGCATCTCAAGGACGTACAGGAGCTCAGCTGTGTGTGAGCCCTTGGAGATGTGCTGCTTCTCCTTGCTAAATCCTTCTCCTGGAGCTCTCCAAGAATGTCTCAGAGGGCTGCTCTCCTTATGCCTTTCCAGAGCCTGATTAAACCGAGACAAGGCTTTATCTGAAGGGTCTTGCATAAGTAGCAATGTTGGGGTCAGTCTCTTCTTACAAGAAACAAGTGACAGGAGAAGAAGAAATGGCCTCAAGTTGTGCAAGAGGAGGGTTAGGTTGGACATGAGGAAGAATGTCTTCCACAAAAGGGTTGTCAAGCCCTGGAACAAGCTGCCCAGGGCAGTGGTGGAGCCACCACCCCGGAGGGATTTAAAGACTGTGTAGATGTGGTGCCCAGGGACATGGTTTAGTGGTGACCTGAAGTGCTAGATTAATAGTTGGACATGATGATCTGAAAGGTCTCTTCCAACCAAAATGGTTCTATGATTCTAAGTCCAAAGAGCAAGGCAGAAGTAAGAAAGGAGCAGTGTCATATCACTTTCCAAAAAATTTAGCTGAACATGATTGGAAAAAAAAAAGAAACTGTGAGAAGCCTGGACAGACTCCTTCCTTGGAGGCACAGAAAAAAATCATTGTGAGGTCCCCGAGGACGCTGTCTCCCTGGTTCTAAATCTCAAGCAAGAGAGGATAAATAGAGAGCCCCTCCCCCCTCCTCTCCTGACATTTCATTTGTGATTAAGGCACTATTCATCGCCCCTCGTCTTCCAAACCCTTGACTATTTATGGACCTGCTGTTTTTCCAGCAGTTGACACTAGCGTGCATTCAGCCCAGCTCTTCTTTCCCCGTCCCATCCTGTTCCCCACCACCACCATCCCCGCCCCCCCCCCCCTTCCCAAAAGGCATTTCTCCATTTCAGTAGAGAAACCACTAGTGACTGGAGTGTCTGTGACCTCTGGGCTGTCAAACTCCCACTAACTAAATAAAAGCAGCCCGAGAGGGAGAGCGTTAGCATAAATCACCTCCCGTGACAGAGACCACCTGGTATAGGCTGACTGCACGGAGGTACCCAGTCTACTCCAGCTGCTGAGCTTGCACTTTCCCGCCTCTTTATGGACACCACTGGAGAGATACGTGGTGTTTACACAAGGAATGGAAATTTCAGTTTTACTGCACCTAACTGATTTCCTCGGCTCACGGTGGGCAAGCTCTTTGATGAGGCCCATCGCATCTCAGAGGTGTGTTACAAGCCTGTTGCCAGGTGGGCTGGGACAAGGGGGGTGGAAGGTTTGGGCTCCTGCCCTGCTCATCCACATGAAAGCTTTTGCCACAGTCAGGGGAAGATGAATAGGTTCGTATCAGAGGAAAGCAAGGTCACATACAGGTCCAGGCAGGCTTGGTTGTTGCCAAGGGTGATATCTTCATTGTTCACCACTTTCTTGACCTACACTGAGGGCCCCCCAGGTCATCATTCTCCATGTCAGGAGTGGTCAGTCCCCTCAAATTCAGCGTGTCTAAACTACCATGAAGCCTTCAGCTAATCTGAACGTCAACAGGGATCAGCGGAAGGTGATGTGAAGATCAGTTGAAGGTCTGCCAAGAGAGGGGTTCTGTCTAGGCTCAGATATGGCCATGGCCAATGGCTTCAGGTTAGTTACTCCACGTGGCTGTGAACCAAGCGGGTTTGTGAATTGCCCCTGCCCTATACATCTGGTACAGTTGTTTTAAATTACTTCCAGCCAGGATTGCAACGCTGATATATTAAGGCCTCAGAGTTTGTTATTAAGTAGCATCACCATTTTTAAACAAAAAAGATGTATATTCCAGGCAATGTTTATCAAAAAAAGATTTTCACTGACAACAAGGGAATTTTGTTGATGGTCTTCCATGAACAAAGAAAATTGGGGGGGGTGGAGGGGGGGTGAGGGGGTGAACAACCATAAAGAGGCAAAGCAAAGGCCACTAATATGAATCCAGTGAAATGAAGCTTTAAGCAGAGAAAGTAAGCTGAGATAAAGGTGGTCAGGACGGAGGAGGATTTCCAGGAGGTTTTTGGAATTTTAGAAAGAAAAAAAAACGTGGTGTGTTGAAAATAGCAACCAACAGGTGTGTGAATTTTCTTCTTTTTCCTGACTGCAGACATTTTGCAGGAATTTATTTGTTTTTAATTTTGTGGGGAAAGTTCTTCCCATTAGAATCTTGGATGAGCAAGAAGCTGAGACAGATTTGAGGACAGGAATGTATTTTTCCATCTTGGAGGTTGTAGCAGCCAAAATGCAGAGAGGGGAACTCTGAAGTCAGCTGATAGAGTAAAACCCCAGGACTGGGTGCACAATTAATTTTTTTTCCAAACTGGTTCCAAACCCAAATAACTCAGAGGAAAAACAGTTTGGAAATAATTCAGGTGAGATCAGCCAGAAACGATGTTTTGCTTTTGCACGGGAAAGCAAAGCCAAAACCCAGGACTGCAGTGAATGAACCCATTCACGGTGAACCTGCTTACTATGAAACCTCCTCTTCTAACAAAGTCCTGCTGGCCCTTCACACCACGTGCTGTGCCTGGCTTGCTTTTCCTGACAAACCCCAGGGGTGATGCCCAAGGTGGTATCATGAACCACTCAGCTCAGAGAGTCCCGGGTTTTACTTCCACTCTTTCTCAGTCCAGCCTTGTTCCTGCTGATCAAATTCTGTGGACCTCAAAGGCAGAGAAGCTGAAGAAGAGAAGCTGGGGAGGAACCTGGAGAGGTCTGGGCACTGCCCAGTTGAAAGCTGGTGCTTTGAAGTGCCTTAATATTTCAAAGGATCCATTTTCTGTGCCCCTTTTCCCGGTTGTACAACAGGGCCAAGGTATCAGTCTTGCTTGAAGATTACCATGGGCTCTGCAAAACGCTGGAGAATGAAGAAAACCTCCAACTTGAGGAAGATCTTTGTTGTTTTATCTACTACAGATGATCAAATGTCTGGATATCCTCCAAGGCTGATCCCTCTGGACTAAGATCCAGCTAGATCTAGCACCTGGGGCAAGCTACAGACACCACAGTTCTCAGCTCATGCTTATGCAGCAATCAGCATGTGCTGAGGACCACGGTGTCCATGGCTTACCCCAGTGCTGAGGAGATGTTCAAACAGCTGGATATATTCCTAGGTTGATCCCTCTGATCCAAGAAGATTCACTTGAGGCAAGCCATAGATACCATCATCCTCATCACCAGGGCAAGCCACGGATACCACAGTCCTTAGCACATGTTCATTGCTGCATGCCTTGCACAGCTTAGGCATGAGCCTTTCACATGTCTCCTTTGTCCCTCTCTCAGGACAGTGAGTTTGCTTTTTCCTGGAGCCCCTTCAGCTGTGGGATGCCAGAGAGCATGCCAGAAGGAGCAGATTCTCCAGTGACGTAAATGCAGTAATAGCACTTGTTAGTGGTATGTGTGCTCTCTGCCAGCCCAGGGGAGAGGAGCTTGGGTTTTACTCAGCACAGTGTCTCTGTGTCCCCATCACACACACAAAAACACCACCAAAGAAAGCCCTTTCCACAGGGTTTCCCAAATCCACAAATCTAATTTAGGCGTGCTCAGATAAGGTTGGGTTTGCTCAGGTTTACAGAGTTACATTTAATTGGAGCGCTCCAAGTAGCAAAACCTGAGAGGTCTCCATAAAGACTTAGGCAGGCAGGACATTAATTGCATTATTTTCTTTACAGATAAAGCTTATTTGGTGGAGCCAGCATCATCAGATAAAAAATAATAATAATAATAAAATAAAATAAAATAGATAAGATCAAACTTTGTCTTCAAATTCCAGATCTCCTGGCTGGAGAAAATAAGGAGATTGGATTACAGTGCAACTTTTAATAGGCTTCAGAGATTTGTGCCCAAGCAGGATGGGAAAAAATGTAGATCCTTCAAGATCCTAGAAGGAGCAGATAGACCATTTTTGTGCAGTAGTCCAGCAGCTTCAGATAAGGAGCAGAGGATATTCAGGTCTGATTGCTGCTTCGTTGATGTTTTCCACATAAAATCCTTTTCCACTCTCCTTCAGGAAAAGGATTTGAGTCTCTTCAGCAAACATGAAAGCCAGGCCTTATACCCAGCCTAATGCTCCTTGTCGGCTTTGATCCAAAACATTCTTCCAAGCAGAAGAAGGCTGGAGAAGGGAGAGGGGAAGGGACCAGGGGGAAGGTTGAGTAAAGGAGCCAAAGAGACTGCTCTGGAAAATCACGGCTGAAGTTCTAGGAGGGGAATTAATCTTGAGAGGCTGTATGTAGCAGTTTCATCCATCAGGCATGACACATTATTAGAGAAGATGGAAAATTAAATTGCAAAATTATCTGCTCTGTTTCATTGACTTTTTTTTTTTCCTCCCTCCCCTTCCTTTTCTCTTTTCATTCCAGGCAATACCACTTGGAGTTGGCAGCAGGTTCTGAAAAGCACCTGGCCATGAAAGGAAATCAGATCACAGGACATGTCTGGTAATGCTGTGGTTACAGAGCTGTTGGTCCAAATGTAGCCTGAGACGGGCACCCAGATGATGTGCTGGGTGGAGTAAGAGCAAGGGGCCCCACGTGGGCTGCCCTGATGTGCCACGCTCCTGAGTCACCATGGCTTGGCCATATGGCACCACTTCTTCAGAATCACAGCTGGCTAGTAGACATAAAGTCCAAACCCATCTCTAAATGTGGGGACACTGAATCCAGTGGGAGAGATGCTGGAGATGCTGAGTGCATTCAGAAGAGTGTGGAGGTTGTCCTCACCCTCTACTCCACCATAGTGAGGCCATATTGAGAGTACTGGGTCCAGTTCTGGGCTCTCCAGTTCAAGGGAGAAAGGGAACTACTGGACAGAGTCCAGCAGAGGCTATGAGGATGCTGAGGATGCTGGAGTATCTCTGTGAGAAGGAAAGGCTGAAAGACCTGGGGCTGTTTAGCCTGGAGAAGAGCAGCCTGAGAGAGGATCTGATCAATGCTCAGAAAGAACTAAAGGGTGGGGGGCAAGAGGATGGGGACAGACTCTTTTCAGCTGTGCCCAGTGATATGACAAGAGGCAATGGGCACAAACTGGAACTCAGGAGGTTCCATCTGAACAGGAGGAGAAAATTCTTTGCTGTGAAGGTGCTGGAGCCCTGGAGTAGGCTTCCCAGAAAGGTTGTAGTCTCCTCTGGAGGGATTCAGAAACCACTTTATCACAAAACTGGGCAACCTGCAGTGGGTGACTGCTTTATTAGAGGGGTTTGACTAGATGATTCCAGAGGTACCTTACAACCCCTATGATGCTGGGATTCTGGAATCCTGTGAGACAACAAAATCTCGTGCTATCTAAAGGTCACCTGTGCTGTTGTTGTTGTTGTTATTATTCCTCTGTCCTTGTCCTTGATGCTCTGATGCTCTCTACTTCTATTTATTGCTTTTTAATCTTTGGTGCCCCTCCCCTCATGTTTCCACCAGAGATATTTCATCCTTAATTCTCCTTCCTTCCTCTTCCATGGTCTTTCCCCTGCAACTTCCAAACCAAATTTAAGACCACTGGGAATGTGATAATTTTAAACCAACAAGAGCAACCTAAAAAAAAAAAAAAGCCCAGTCTCCATTGGCAATTATTTTTGAACAAGAGATAGTCCCCAGAAAAGCCTTTTCTTTTGCAGTCCAAGCACAAGGACAACCCAATGTTATGGGAATTTGAGAGAAAAAGGGAATAGCAGGAAGCTTGTTGCCCAAAGTTCCACAGCCCAAGATGTATCCCTCTTCAGAGTGATGTGCAAAGGGTAAACATGAAGAATGAAACATGAAAAGTGGTAAATATCCATCAGACACCAAGACTCTTAGCAGATCAGAGGAAGAAGTTATCAGGGAATGTCAGGAGTGGATCAAGCCCTAATAAGTGGAAGAGTTCTGCTTGGTCTTGAGCCCTAATTGACTATTATCTCATAAAGAAAGTAGGGAAAAAGAAGAAGCAAAGAGATGACCTAAGTATCTCTAGATTGTGCCAGTGGAAAGAATAATTCATAGCACTGAGGAGAAATGTAAATAAATTGTCCATCTTGGTGGGAACTGACCCCTAGGGTTCTGTGGCCTGCCATCAAAATGAATGTCTTTTTTTTTCTGTGTGTATAGCTATACAGGAATGTGCATTTTTATACCTGGATATTTGCAGGTATTTTAATATTATATATTCTATTTAATAATAGAATTTGTGGGCATCTGGGGAGTGGTACCCTGCTGAAACAGTTTTCTGTTGAAGTCTGAGTTGCATGCAGCAGCCAGTGATATTTGTAATGAGAAAACTCTTCTCTCTTTTGGTTTATGACTTTTCCTGGCTGTTGCATTGAGGACTAATTTGTAGGGGTCAAGAAACACACTGTAACTCCAGCACTGTATCTTAAGTTGCTGCTGTTCTTCTGAGAGTGGAGAGTGAATGTTGCATAACAGCAATAAGAAATAGTAGTATGCATTTCTTGCAAAGCTCTTCAATCAGAACTTTTGAAGTGTTTTGCAAAAGCAAAAGGCATTATTGTCTCAAATGGAGACAACTTTTCAGCAGCCTCAGTCAGGGATTTCTCTTGGTTCTGATGGGAATTGATTTGGCAACCATGAGTCACATTTTAGGGGTTGCAAGTGACCTCTGGGAATCAACTAGTCCACACACACCCCACACCCCCCCCTGCTAAAGCAGGGTCACCCATAGCAGGTGGCCCAGGATCACAATGTCCAGGTGGATTTGGGATCTCTCCAGAGAAGGAGAATCCATAACCTCTCTCAGCAGCCTGCTCCAGGGCTCTGGCACTCTCACAGCAAATAAGGTTCTCCTCCTGTTCAGATGGAACCTCCTGGGTTTCAGTTTGTGCCTACTGTCTCTTGCCAGGTCACTCTGAAAAGGGCCCCATCCTCTTGCCCCCCACTCTTTAGTTCTTTCTCAGTATGGAGCAGATGCCCTCTCAGGCTGCTCTTCTCCAGGCTAAACAGCCCCAGGTCTCTCAGCCTTTTCTCCTCACAGAGATGCCCCAGTCCCCTCAGCATCTTTGTAGCCTCTGCTGGACTGCTTCCAGTAGTGCCCTTTCCCTCCTGAACTAGGGAGCCCAGAATTGGACACACTACTTCAGATGTGGCCTCACTAGGGCAGAGTAGATGGGGAGGAGAACCTCCCTTGACCTGTGGACTACACTATTCTCCAAACCTGTGCATAACCCAAACACAGCAGGGATGGTCTGCTGTTAAAAACCATGCTAGCCCAGAATACCAGAAAGTGTATGTGGGAGAGTGGTGGTCAGTAGCTGGCTCTGGGGCTACTTATCTATGTCTGTCCTGGCCTCTTCAAGTGCCTCCATCACCATAAAGAAGTCAGAACTGCCCCTCTGCCCTCACCCCAACCTCTGGTAATAAATCTAGGGTGCTGCAACATATAGCACAAGTGAGGGACTGTGCCAGAACTGTCTCCAGCCAGAAGACAGTACCAGGAGAACATAAATTTCAGCCTGCTCTGCCTTATACCATGAAGGCAGTGAGAGAGAAATGTAACACAAGCCTCTCCCCAGCCATTCCTGTGCCAAACAGCAGCCTCTATATCATTTGTTGGTTTATTATAAACAGGCTCCCACTGCAGATATTTTTTATGAATAAACGTGGGATATTTTGGTGCTTGCTCTTTTCTCCTGCAGAGCCAAGGCTTGCAAACCTTCACATGTCAACAGCCCCAAACCAGGCAGCCCTGAAAACCTTGGAAGCACAGTGGTGTGTCTGACTTCTGGAGTCATGTGTGGGGCACAGGGTCGATTTTGGGGTTACTCATGGAAATCCTGCTCAGAGACTTGTTATCATTTGCCTTTCCCAGGGAGACTTCACAATGTTCCCTTCAGGGGAAGTTTAGATTGGATATTACAAAGAATTGCTTCCTCAAAAGGTTTGCCAAGGCCTGGATCAAGCTGCTATGGGCAGTGTTGGAGTCCCCATCCCTGAAGGGGTTTCAAAACTGTGTAGATGTGGTGCTGAGGGACATGGTTTAGTGATGAGCTGGCAGTGCTGGATTAACAGAATCACAGAATAGTGGGAGGTGGAAGGGACCTCTGGAGATCATCTAGTTTGACCACCTTGCTAAAGCAGGGTCACCCAGAGCAGGCTGCCCAAGATCACAATGTCTATGTGGGTTCAGAATCTCTCCAGAAAAGGAGACTCCACAGCCTCTCTGGGCAGCATGCTCCAGGAATCCAGCAACCTCACAACAAAGAAGTTTCTCCTCCTGCTCAGATGGAACCTCCTGGGTTCTAGTTTGTGCCCACTGCCTGCTGTCCTGTCACTGGGCACCACTGAAAAGGACCCAGCCCCATCCTCTTGACTGCCACTATTTAGATATTGATGATCATTGGGAAGACCTCCTCTCAGTGTTCTCCAGGATAAAAAGCCTCAGGTCTCTTAGCCTCTCAGACTTGGGACTTAATCATCTTAAAGATCTCCTCCAACCCAAACGATCCTCTGATGCACAAATAATTAGCAGCAGCTTTTATGGGTATACCAGGATTGCAAACTGGCTCCACAACAGAGTTCAGAGGCTCATCATCAATGGCACAGAGTCAACTTGGAGGTCTGTGGCAAGTGGTGTCCCCCAGGGATCGGTACTGGGTCCAGTTTTGTTCAATATCTTTATCAACCACCTGGATGAGGGGATTGAGAGTACTCTCAGCAAGTTCTGATGATACAGAACTGGGGGATTGGCTGACACCTGTCAGGCTGTGTGGCCATCCAACGTGACCTGGACAGGCTGAAAGCTGGGTGCAGGCAAAGCTCATGAAGTTTAATAAGGACAAGTGCAGGGTCCTGCATCTGGGGAGAAATAACAACAGGCACCAGGACAGGTTAGAGGCTGTCCTACTGGAAAGCAACTCCACAGAGAAAGACCTTGGAGTGCTGCTGGACAGCAAGTTCTCCATGGAACAAAAATGTGCTCCTGTGGTCAAGAGAGCCAATGGGATCCTGGGATGCATCAAGAAAGGTGTGTTCAGCAGGTCGAGGGAAGTTCTTCTACCTCTCTACTCTGCCCTGGTGACACCACACCTGGAATCCTGTGTCCAGTTTTGGGCTCCCCAGTTCAAGAGAGACAGAGACCTGCTGGAGAGAATCCAACAGAGAGCCACAAGGATGATTAGGGGACTTGAGCATCTCCCGTATGAAGAGAGACTGAGATCTGTGAGGGGTGGGTGTCAGGAGGAGGGGGCCAGGCTCTTTTCAGTGGTTCACAGTGATAGGACAAGGAACAATGGGTTCAGACTAGAACAGAGAAAATTTCACCTCAATGTGAGAAGAAACTTCTTTACAGTGAGGGTGACAGAGCACTGGAACAGGCTCCACAACAGGGGGGTTGTGTAGTCTCCTTCTCTGAAGAGTTTCAAAACCCACCTGGATGCGTTCCTGTGCAGATTACCCTAAGTGATCCTCCTCTGGCAGGGGGGTTGGACTTGATGATCTCTTGAGGTCCCTTCTAACCTCTGACATACTGTGAGACTGTGAGACTGTAAAGCAAGGCAGCCTAGCAGCAGTCACTCACATCACGGACTAACATAAACTTACAGCAGGCTGCAAAGTGTTTGCTTTTGCAAAGAGTGAGAATGGCTCAAATTGTATAATAAGAACATGGGCATAGCGTTAGCACCTCACATTTGATATCTTTGTGAAGAATTAGGGCAAGGAGATCTTTGCTGCATACAAATCTAATCTGTTTACCTTGGTTTGTAATTTTTTTGGGGGAGGGAGTCTATTTTAAACAACTTTCTGTCTGCTACTGCAGAATCCAAGACAAATAAGCCTGCTGGGAGTGCATTTAAAAAGAAGCAGGTTCTTGCATTCAGAGATGGTAAAGAGAAAGAAATATTTGACACCCTCCCCCCCCCCCCTTTTTTTTTTTTTGCCAACAATATTATGGCTCGCATTTGTTTTTTATTTTCCTTTTATTAAATCACTTTTATAAACCACTCAGCAGCTGAAGTTTATGCTGTGACAATTAGTTTATGGTGCTTCTGAAGGGGATTTATATTTGAGTGATAAAATTACAGGCCGAAATTACAACCATAATGGAAAATACTGGTTCATGTTTGGCTTTGCATACCACAACTGAAAGATTACTGGCCATTGCCAATAAGCAGGAGGAAGTAAAGATAATCATATGTGCCTTTATAGACATGAGTTGGATTCCAGGACATGCCACAATAGATTTGCAGAAGGTGAACTGGAATGTTTTAGCTGCGTTTCACTAGTGGAGGAAAAAATCTGGCAGGTTGTAAAGAGGTAACTCTCGTTCAGATACTTGATTTGGAAGATCTTTCCAGGAAAAATGAAGATCTTTTAAGCCCTCCAATTAATCAGCCCTCTGAATCCCAGTGCAGCTGGTTACATCACACCATAATTCCCCCTTTCCTTTGTGTTTTCCAAAGAAAACCCCGAGGTGGTTGGGATGTTTGCTTGGGATGGATCTGGTTGTTTTTCAAGGCAACGCTTACAAAACCAAAATGATCTTCTGGGAATAGGAAATATCACCAAATCAGAGGGTTTGCAGCTCATCTTCGTGGTCCTGTCTGATCCCAGCTGGTGCAGAGCCCTGTGGCAGTCCTACCTCAGGCATACATCTCTTTCTCACATTACTCCTTACTCAAAAATCCCATGGGATGTGTGAATGCCAGTTAATACCAGTGAGACATTAAATATCCTGATGGATTCTGTGGCAGGTAGGGTTTCTCCCTTCTTCTTCCCCTGAAAATCTGAATCATCAAGACCTCACCAGCAGCTGCACCTTGTCTTCATCTGAGGTGCCACCCTCCAGGTCTCAGCCCCAGATGAGAAGGCTATGTGTCAGGAGAGCTTCAGGATTCACCTCTCCCCTTCCCTTCTTCCTTGCTTTCTCCCTTTTCCCATCATCAAAGGCATGGCTTTTTCCTCCTCTGTTGACTTGCTTTTGCTTTGCTCCCTGGCAGAGCAGAGCCAAGAAAAGAATGAAAAGCCCCAAACCAGAATGCTATTGTTTTGCATGGACATAGGAGAAAACATCTTCAAAAGCTTGAGCTTTCAAAGCTCCCAATACCCTCACTACAAGAACACTGAGGTGCTGGAGAATGTTCAAAGAGCAGTGAAGCTGGTGAAGAACCTGGAGTACAACTCTAGTTGTTGGAGCTGAGAGAACTGCAGTTGTTCAGCCCAGAGATAAGGAGGTTGAGGGCAGAACTGCTGTCTCTCCACAACCCCTTGAAAGGAGGTTGGAGCCAGGTGTGGGCTGGTCTCTTCTCCCAAAGAACAAGTGACAGGGCAGGAGGAAATAACTTCAAGTCGTGCAAGGGGAGGTTTAGGTTGGACATGAGAAATTATTTCTTCCCCTCGAGGGTTGGTTCTGAAGACCCAGACCAGGCTGCCCAGGACACTGGTGGAGTCCCCATCCCTGCAGGGATTGATTAGTCACCTAGATGTGGTGCTGAGGGACATGGTTTAGTGGTGGAGATGGATGTGCTAACAGTTAGACTTGATGATCTTAATGGTCTTTTCCAACCTAACGATTCTATGCTTCTGTGAATCTGAATGTTCACCGTGCACTACAGTGGTGCCTTTTCACCACATGTGAGTTGAGAATCGGACAGGCACCAAACGTGCCCTCAGGGCGAGGGCAGCCGCGGGAAAGCCTCGGTAACCGCCAGCCGAGCTTGCTTTAACTCGAATCGCTTTAGGGGTTTCGGGGGTTGCTTTGGGCTTTCTGAGGGCGGAAGGACCCCACAGGGACATGCGGGACCGGTGGCGGCTGCCCCAGCGCGCCTGCTCGGGAAGTGACGTCGCTGGGGAGTGCTGCCCGGGAACCGCGCGGAATTTAAGCACCAATTAGCGCGAGACCGCCATTTCAGCGCGAGGGCAGCCGCGGGAAAGCCTCGGCAACCGCCAGCTGAGCTTGCTGCAATTCGAATTGCTTTAGGGCTCTCCTGGGCTTGCTTTGTGCTTTCTGAGGGCGGAGGGACCCCAAAGGGCCGAGCAGGACCGGTGGGCGCTGTCCTCCAGCGCGCCTGCTCGGGCAGTGACGTTGCTGGGGGTGCTGCCCGGAACCGCGCGGAATTGAAGCAGCCAGTTAGCGCCAGAGCGCCATTTCAGCGCCAGGGCAGCCGCGGGAACGCTCCTCTGCTCCGGAACGCGGCGAGCAGCGCTGAGGATAAAAAATATTATACAAAAAGAAAAAGGCCCAGTTCCCCGAAGGAATTGAGCCATGGTTATGACTCGGTCTCAAGCTGTCTGTAGAACTGTGGGTCCCCGAACAGAGCCCACACATAAGCGTGCAGGTGTTCAGGCAGCCAGCTGCAGTGAGTGTTGGAGCCTGGCACGAGAGGTCGGAGGGTGGCAGAGCCAATGCCTGCATTAGGTGTGAGCAGATCAATGATCTGCTTAACCTAGTGGTGGCTGAGCTGAAGGATGAAGTAGAAAGACCATAAGGGAATGTGAAAGGGAGTTAGATAGGTGGCACCAGGCTCTGCAGACCCCATTAGCAGAGGAAAGCGACACGAGAAGCAGCGGGGAATGGATACAGGTGCCTGTCAGAAGGGGCAAGGGAAACCCCTTCCAGCCCCCCTCACCTCCTCAGGTGCCCTTGCACAACAGATATGGGGCACTAGAGGCTGAGGGTGAGGTGATCCTGGAAACAAAAGCAACACCATCTGGGGGGTCGATCGACTAAAGCAAATCAGTCCCCCCTTCGCATCAGAGCTTGTCCAGAAAAGAAAAGAGGAGGGTAATTGTGATTGGTGATTCCCTTCTGAAAGGAGCAGAGGGCCCCAGATGTCGACAAGACCCTTCCCACAGGGGAGTCTGCTGCCTCCCTGGAGCCCGGGTCAGGGATGTTACCAGAAGGCTGCCCAATGTAGTACAGCCCTCTGATTACTATCCCTTGCTAGTCATGCAAGTGGGAAGTGATTAGGTCAATACCAGAAGTCTTAAATCAATCAAAAGGGACTTCAAGGCACTGGGAAAAGTAGTAGAGGGATCAGGGGCACAGGTAATTTTTTCATCTCTACCCTTAGTTGCAGGCATGAATGCTGGAAGGAACAGGAAAACATTCCTGATTAATAAGTGGCTCAGAGGCTGGTGTCACCAACAAATTTTTGGATTCTTTGATCTTGGGGAACTCTCTATGGTCGCAGGTCTGCCAGCAGCAGATGGGGTACACCTGTCGCAGAGGGGGAGAAGGATCTTGGGACACAAGCTGGCAGGGCTTGTACAAAGGGCTTTAAACTAGGCTTGAAGAGGGAGGGGAGTGAGCACAACAGTGCTAGAGATGAACCAAAGGAGGCTGAGGGTGGTAAGCCACAGACAGGGGCAAAAGCAGCAGCCCAGCTGAAGCGTGTGTACACTAATGCAGGCAGCATGGGTAACAAACAAGAGGAGCTGGAAGTCTTGGTACAGGAGGAAAACTGTGATGTTGTTGCCATCACAGAAACGTGGTGGGATGACTCTCACAACTGGAGTGCTGTAATCGAGGGCTACAGACTCTTCAGGAGAGACAGGAGGGGAGAAGGGGTGGAGGAGTGGCCCTGTATATTAGGGAGACTCTGGACATCATGGAGGTTGAGGCTAAGGATGATCAGGATGAGTCCCTATGGGTAAGAATTAGGGGGAAGGCCAACAAGCCTGACGTCCTGGTTGGAGTCTGTTATAGACCACCCAACAGGAAGAAGAGGATGATTTAATTTTCTTCAAGCAGCTGGAGGCTGCCTCAAGATCACTTCCCCTTGTTCTTGTGGGTGACTTTAACCTGCCAGACATCTGCTGGGAATTGAACACTGCAGAGAAGAGGCAGTCTAGAAGGTTCCTGGAGTGTATGGAGGATAGCTTCTTATCCCAGCTGGTACGTGAGCCTACCAGGGGTGCAGCCCTGCTCGACTTGCTGTTTACAACTAGAGAAGGGCTGGTGGGAGATGTGGTGGTGGGAGGCTGCCTGGGGTGCAGTGACCATGAGATAATTGAGTTTTCAATAGATGGTGAAACCAGGAGGGGCAGCACCAAAACCTCCAGCATGGACTGCCGAAGGGCAGACTTTGGCTTATTCAAGGAACTAACTCGGAAAGTTCCTTGGGAAACAGCCCTTAAAAACCAAGGGGTCCAGGAAGGCTGGACTGACTTCAAGAAAGAACTCCTGAAGGCAGAGGAACAGGCTGTGCCCACGTGCCGGAAGAGGAGCCGACGGGGAGACAGCCGGACTGGATGAGCAAGGAGCTTCTAAAGGAATTAAGGGAAAAAAAGAGGGTGTATCACCTTTGGAAAAAAGGGGAGGGATCCCAGGATGAGTTTAAGGACATTGCTAAGTCTTGTAGGAAAAAAATTAGAGAGGCAAAAGCCCATTTAGAACTTAGACTGGCCACGGCCGTAAAGGAGAACAAAAATTATTTCTACCAAGATATTAATGGCAAAAGAAGAGGCAAGGACAACCTCCACTCCTTATTGGATTGTGGAGGGGAATATAGTAACAAAAGATGAGGAAAAGGCAGAGGTACTCAACACCTTCTTTGCCTCAGTCTTCAATAGTGGGACAGGCTGTCTGCAGGACAACTGGCCTCCTGGACTGGCAGATGGAGTCGGGGACCAGTATAGTCCCCCTGTAATCCAGGAGGAAGCAGTAAGGGACCTGCTGACCCACTTGGATCCTCACAAGTCCATGGGACCTGATGGGGATGCCAGGGGAGGTATAGGCTGGATATTAGGAGGAAGTTCTTCACAGAGTGAGTGATTGCCCATTGGAATGAGCTGCCCAGGGAGGTGGTGGAGTTGCCATCGCTGGAGACGTTCAAGAGGAGACTGGATGAGGCACTTAGTGCCATGGTCTAGTTGATTGCTTAGGGATGGGTGATCTTGGAGGTCTCTTCCAACCTGGTTGATTCTATGATTCTATGTATGTGCCTCTAATTCTTCTACCATAGAATCAGCACTCACAGCTCTGGAGGGAACATGCTCCTCTACCTGTCTCACACTGACACACAGACAAATGAGTGCTGGAAGGAAGGAGGATTGTCTGCATGCATGGGGTGGGTGGGTTTTCATTTGAGTGGGTTTCAAGGTAAGATGGATACCACAGCATCTCTTCCTCAGCCAGCATCTCTCTTTCGTCTTTGGTTGGTGTTTAGTTGTCTAATAAGCCAGAGATACATTCTGGTTGTGGTGCTATCATAATGCAACCATTAAGTCAACCAGCTGCCAGACATGAGTTTGTTGCAATTTACCCTTTAATACTTTGGATGTTCATGGGGCGTATTGTCTAGGTCTTAAACTTCCTAAACTTGGTTTACCCAGAGCACACCCAAGGTGAAAATGAGTCCAGCTGAGCTCTTCAGGTTTCCAAGTGTTTCTAAATTTGGAATTACCACACAAAGCTTAATGCTCTTAAGGGTATTTTCCAACCAAAATCAGCCTGTAAGTCTATGAATTAACACAACCCACAGGCAAAAGAAAAGACCAACAGGTTACTGGAACTATGAGAAAGTGCTGTGGAAGAAACAATCCCCAAGTAAATTTGCTTTGATGGATGGAGATGGCTCAGAGTCTGCTTAGCATCCAGTTAGCTATGGGACACCAGCTCTGTTGAAAAAGTCCTGGTGGAAAACAAGGTGACCATGAGCCAGGAATGTGCTGTTGTGGTCAAGAAAGCCAATGGCATCCTGAGGTGCATCAAGAAGAATGTGGCAAGCAGGCTGAGGGAGATTCTCTTTCCCCTCTACTCTGCCCTGTTGAGGCTTCATCTGGGATACTAGGTCCAGTTCTGGTCTCCCCAGTCCAAGAAGGACAAGGAACTGTTTAAGAAGCTACAGCAAAGTGCTACAAAGATGATTAGGGAACTAGGAAATGTCTCTTATGAAGAAAGGCTGACTTGGGGATTTTTAGCCTGGAGAAGACTGAGGGGGAATCTGATCAATGCTTATAAATATTTAAAGGATGAGTGTCAGGATGATTGGGCCAGTCTTTTTTCAGTGGTGCCCAGTGACAGAACAAGAAGTAGCAGGCACAAATGTGAACATAGGAAGTTACATTTAGACATGGGAAGGAACTTTTTTACTGTGAAGGTGGTGGACCACTGGAACAGGTTGTCAAGAGAGGTGGTGGGGGAGTCTCCATTTCTGGAGTCATTGAAAACCCACCTGGACACAGTCCTGGGCAACCTGCTTTAGGTAAACCTGCTCTGGTTGGACTGGGTGATCTCCAGAGTTCCCTTCCAACCCCTATCATTCTGTGATTCTGTGTTTTATCCTATCTGCTAATCTGCATATGCAAAGCACGTCACGAAAATGTCACTGCTGAAGCGCTGAGATGAGCACTGGTTAAAAACCATCCTTGGAGAACTTTGAGCAGGGTTTCTCTAAGGAAAAAAAAAAGAGAAAAAAAAAAGAAAAAAAGAGAGAGCCAAATACTGTTGAGAAACTGAAAACATTAGTGGTCTGAAAGAGTGTCATTATTTTTGCTGTAAAAGTGTACAGGGTAGTTTGGCACCTCTGTCTGACATCTGCTCCTCATTGTCCTGTGCCAATGCAAACTCATCAAGTCAGAAAAGAAGAAATATTCCCCTCTGCTCCCAAACCCACCTCTCCTCTGGCTTGCTCTGCAGCTGTCAGCAGCTTGGCCACCTTGGTTTCATTACTAAACCATTCCCCCCGGCCAGCCACTTCTGCTGCTGACAGTTACGCTCTGAGTCTTGCTGAGCCTGTTTAAGATGCAGTTTCCCCATGGCTCTCCACATCTCCTTCTCTTCCAGCAGATCTCATGAGAAACCCCATGTCTTAATGTAAACCCACACTGAGGAAGGTTTTCAACTGAGAGCCTGGGCTTCCCTTCACTGGGAAAGACTAAACAATATCAAACAGAAAACTATGAACTGAGAGACCAGTTCATCCAGAACTGCCTAGAAATGCAACCATGAAAGAAAGTCAGAAAAGGGAAGCCAAATGAGATGGAAACAAGGCAAATAATGCAAACTGAAATTCATTAAAGCCTTTGAGATTTGACATAGCTCTACCTGGGTCATTCTCATAGTTTTGCTGGGGATGGTGTCTTGCTGCCAATTGAATTACAAACCCTACACATGCACTGATCAAATGGGGAAAAGGTTGGGAGGGGGAAGTAGGAATCCCAGAGCAACAGGAGCTGGCAGGAGAAGAGTTTGGAGGCAGCAAGCAAGCTCAGGAAGTCAATTTGTGCTGAAGAGAAGGGTTGTGCTTTCAAATCCAAAATAAACCATCTTTCAAACAAACCAAAGGCCCAGTGGATCCAGGCTTCTGGATGCAGCATTTGAAAATGTTGGCCCTGAGCAATGCCTAAATATGTTGTAAATCCCAGCGAATCCACACACACATCCATGCACACACAGAGGGAGGCCCATAAAACCTCTACTTGAGCCTCAGCTCAAGAAGCTCAAGGAAGCTGCAATTCTCTCTGGGCCCATCTGCACAGTCCAGACGTCTACTGCTGGTGTACAAGCAAAATGCAGCTGCAGAACATCTGTGCTGAGCCCCTGAGCCTTGCATGTCCCCACAGATACCCCAGGCTTGGAGCCTCTGCAGAGGACTGAGGGTGCCTACTGGGGTGGGAGTTGCACAAGGACCATCAGCCATACTGAAATCCCATTAATCCAGGAGCTCTTCACACCCTAAAGCCTTGCAGATGCACTCGAGGTCCTTGCCCAGCACCTGACCCCAATCGTTCTCTGAGGAGCACATGACTCATGTTAGCTGGGACAGGTCTGAACCTAGCTGGTGGTTCTCTCTTGCCCATCAGAGAAGTGAGCCAATCCTATCATCACTGAAGGTGGGGTTGGCACTCCTGAGGCCTATTTATACAGGCTGAGCCCTAATTGCCCTTCCTTGCTGTGCTTTGGTTGTGTGTGACTGTGCTATGGATGAACCTTTGGATGGTGTTTTGCTGCACAGGCATCGTCAGTTTCTTGGCTGGGCTCCTGGCTGTGCTTCCAGAACAAATCAGGTCAGTAATGCTTTTGATTTCTCTAATTCTTCATTTTTGTTATCTTCATTGTTGGCACTTGGATTTAAACATGGCTTTGTCTGCTGGGCTTGGCTGTTCTTGTCTTAGTCAAGGTCCTCTTCTGGGCTCTGTTCCCAGTATGCTTCGAGAGCTCTGCCAGGCATGTAAGGACATGTCTGTGCCCAAAAGGTGAGCCTGGACTTGAGTGTGTGTTCATGCTCACTCTCAACACATACTCAAGATATCTGTATGGCTTGCAGAGCTTCATTCAGGAGTTCTTTGGGATCGTTGCAGCAGTGTGTATTTATTTTGGAAAGAGTTTTTGCTTGGGTTGCCTCTACCAGGATTAATTTGACCTCTTTGCATGCCCTGGCCATGTGTGCAGAGAGCAGCCTGAGGTCAGGAATGCACAGCTATGAAGTACTTGAGATGTATTTTGAGACCTGCTTGCTGGGGAGCCAAACTATTGAGCTCTTCTCTTGGCAGGAACCTCCTTAACTTCAGGTTTTTTGATGGCTGCTAGCATTTATCCTGGTTTGGGTTTTTCCATGTTCCTGTTTCCATGTAGTCAGTACCATTTCTGAGCTGCAGCTGCAAAGTGCAATCTTCCCCAAAGATGTGCAAGCAAACCAGCAAGCTGTCTATTGCTTCAAACTGGAATGTGTCCCAAACCTTTCACCACTCATCTCAGGGTATTGACAGCTCCAAGCATTTTCTCTAAACTGTTGATGTTGTTGGGATGGTTGTGAGATTTTTCTCCTTAGTCTTACCCTGTCGTGCTTCATTTCTTTGTTTATGCAAACCTCATAGTGTTCATTAGGAAAGCCTGGGCTGGAAAAAAAAAATGTCTCCTGCATAAAGCAGTTAGGGAGAAGGAAAACCAAAGGCTATGATCTGGTGGACCTGCATTGTGTGATTTATACCACATCAGTGTTTCAGGGCACTGGTGGGATAGGTGCCCAGAGTCAGTGCTGACTTAGTGGCTCCCTGGTGCTAGCAGCTTGCCTTCTCATGCCAGTGCAGCTGGAGAAGATCCCTAGCATCTGGAAGGTGGGTTCCACCACTAAATCTGATGACTGAAAATCCTGGAGAGCTTTGCAATGGGTCTAATATGTCCAAACTGAAGGTGCTGAGTGTGAAGGCTCCTTGCATGGTCTCTTTGTGATGGGCACTATGTGATCCCTACATCCTAGGAGTTTATGTAGGAGCACTGGACAGGTGTTTTCTATCCCAGATGAAGATGTCTCAGCTCCTGACAGTCCTCAGCCACATCCTGGACTGTTTTCCAGGTCTGTTTTTGCAGATTGCTCCCTGATTTTGGGGGAAACAATTGATGAACTCTTCCTTGTAGGGGTATTAAGTAGAGATGTCATGCTCAAGCTGATGCCTACCTGAGTATATCCACCCTGCAAGTGGGAAAGGGGTGGTTATGACTTGTAGATGAGCCCATAGCAACCGTGGGAGTCATACTGAGCTCTGAAGTCCTTCTCCAGGATTTTACATGTTTGAGGGACTTCCCCTAGTCTGTCAATAGCCATCTAAGTGCTCTAAATGCTTTCAGAGATGTTTGTATGTGAAAGTCAGCATTGCTCTAGGTATTTCCTTTCTGCTCCATAGGAGCCACTGGTGTCATCCCAATTATCTCTGGAGGGGTTAAGTTCCCTGCAGGAGATGCTGATTTCATTACAAGCCAGGGCTATAAACACAGTGTGCTGTGGCTCTGACTAATTGCTGGGTGTAATTGGCAGATGGAAAACTGTGCGTGGGCCAGGAGATCAATTCAGCCCCTTGCTCTCTGCCAGCAAGTGAGTTATCTCCATCTCGAGTGACTTTTATTTCACTTCTTGATCTTATTTGTAAATGCGATCCCCTGATGACACACTCTATAAAACCTTGGCTTGCAGCACAATGTTGCTGAGATGAAGCTGGATGGAGCTCCAAAACCCACGAGCTATTTTAAACGTGGACTTAAAAATCCTCCTTTGTTTTCTCCCTGTTTGGACTTATTTGGGCTAAATGCATCATTGAAAAGGGGAGATGTTGCTTTATGATTTAAAGGAGGTGTAGGAAGCATGCTTTGTACTTAAATGAGGAAGCAGAACCCTGGCTGCTTCTCCCAATTTTCCCAAACTTTTTTTTTTTGTTCACTGAGGGCTATTGAGTGGGTCACTTCTAATTTACTCCAGGTCTCCTGTTTTTCCTCTAACATTCAGTCAAAGCCCAGAGAAGCTGCAAGGGTGATGGAGAGAGTTCTTCTAGCTAAAAACTGCAGCAGCTCATCTTCAGGTTGTTACTGAAATACTCTGCCATAGGCTGAGGTGACACAGAAGGATTCTGTTGAGCCTGATCTTTCCATAGCTTCATTCAAGGATGTGTTTAGCTAGTGAAGCTTGCTTTTATCTACCTCTGTGTGGTTAAATGCATATTGAAAGTGCTAGCTCTGACTTCAGAAACAGACTCATAGAATCATTTGTGTTGTAAAAGACCTTTAAGATTGAGTTCAACTTCCAGATGTTGAAGTAATGCTTTGATTCCAGTGGGAGCTAATGAAACATCTTACAAGCTACCTATCTTCATCTAGTTTTGATCAAGGGTGACTTTCATCCTCACCTGCTGCCTTGTGATTGCCTTTGCTCAGATGAGCAATTGCATTAAAATCCATGGAGTGGCTTCTATGTGTCTTTTAAATATGTGTATGACTATTTCATGAGAGAATTCTTTACTCTGTGGTGATAAAGAACTGGGTCAGGCTGCCTAGAGAGGTTGTGGAGTCTCCTCTGGAGAGATTCCAAACCTGCCTGGACATTGTGATCCTGGGCAGCCTGATGTAGGTGACCCTGCTTTAGCAGAGGGGTTGGATTAGCTCTCCAGCGGCCCCTTCCAACACCTTCCATGTTGGAATTCTGCGTTATTTCCCTATGATGAACCTTCAGGCAGCTCGCTTGTGCATAGTGGCTGTGACACCAGCTCTGTGGATAAAGGTTCTCAGGGCTTGGTGCTTCTGCCTGCTAGTGCTGAGCCATTAAAGACCCTCAGTCATTGCCTTTGGGGGGTTCAGCCCCTGGGGTTTCAGACTGGAATTGCAAGACTAAATGACACCTATGGGTACATCCTAGAGAAAACAGTTGTGTGTAGCCATGTGTGGGATCTGCTCTGAGATCCATTGGGATCAGTGTGCTGCCTTGCAACAGGGAGGAGGGGAGGGGGGCAGGATTGTGAGATCCTGGGAAATCCCTCCCAGCCATTCTCCAAACTCATCTCCAGATAGCACTGGGAGATAACTGCATCCACCATCCAACTGCTAGGATTTCCTCAGAGCATGAGAAACAGACTTTTTATCCCTCTGACCTTGATCTAAGTTTGTTTCCTTTTAAGCTGCTATTTAAAGGGGTGGGAGGAGTGCAAGAGAAAGAAGGAAAGTTTGATTTCTTTCATGTTCATGGAAGCAAGCGATTGATAACACTTGCAAGAGCCAGGCAGGGAGCCAGAGGGATACTGCACAAGGCAGCTCTGCCAGCGAAGTCCAGCACTGCTGGCTGGGGATGCAAGGCTCTGCTTGTTTACGGATCCAGGCCACCCTTTGAGATGCTTTCTGCCAATTGCTTCAGACCAGAGGGAGTGCTGCACACTAAGCTTCATGATCTGAACAAATGCCCACCACAGACTTGAGTCAAGGCCACCAGCTTCAAGGTCCTATCCAAGTTCTGCAGGTAGGTGGCTTTCCTGCTAGAAGGCAAGAAACCAGAATTAGCTCCTTGTAGAATCATAGGGTCATTAAGGTTGGGAAAGACCTCCAAGGTCATCGAGTCCAACCATCAACCCAACACCACCATTCCCACTAAACCAGGTCCCAAATTTCCATGCCTTCTACCTTGGCTGCTACTTTCATGACAGCTTTGGTTTGGAGGAAGTTGTGGGGTGTTATGGTTTTTTTTTAAGGAGAATAAATGCATGAAAAATCAGTGCTTTTTTTTTTTATTTGTGAGTAGAAAATAATTCTTATCATAGCTCTGGGAAACTATTGTTCTGATTTTTATAAATACACTTGTATTCCCCTTGACTGTTTTTCCTCTCCCTCCCCGCTTGCTCTCTCCCCGGCTGTATGCCCTTGGCTGCTTCCCAAAGGCTTCATGATGCGCAAGAAGATAAGCTGCTCCAAGCAGTAAAAAGCAGGGGTGCTGCACATCTCACACTCCCCTACATCAAGTCCCTGCCTGGAAATTCCCATGCATCCAGTATAAACCCCCATGATTTCTATTGAGACAAAAGATCTCACCACCTTCTTTCCTGGATGGGCAGTTTCAGATCATCTTGGGGATGGGACACTCATGTTCCTGCCCCTCTGCCAATGACATGTGAACAAAGGTTGGGTAATCTTCCCAACAGCTGCTCTTGGCCAGGTGCCCTTTGCTAACAGCCTTCATTGTCTTGGGCAAGGCCTGAAGGTTAAAGTGGAACAGGAACTGAGAGGCACAGAATGATTTTCAGCAGTGATAAGAAATTTGGGGTGAGAGGGGGGATTTTTAGAAGGCGAAAACCCCAATGTCTTTATGGTAGTCTGAAGGCACTTTGGAAATAATGCTGTGAAGCATTGGCAAGCCACAAGAAACTTTAAGGATATTTGTAAAACAGGAAAGAAAAATCCCCTTGCCATGATGTTTTCAAATGTTGGCCTGAAGGATTCAGCTTTATTCTCGGAGCATGACATTGGCTCTGTTCTCCTTCCTTGAAAAGGAAGTAAATAAGGCTTACGATCTATCTCAAATAATTGTAACATAACCTATCAGATTCCCTTTTGTGGAGTGTAATAGCTTCTTGGGGTGGAAGGTGCTGTGTCCAAAGCCAAGCAGATGGTGTAAATCAGTGCTGTGGGATGAAGTTCCCAAGAATCCCTTGGTGATAAGTCCTCTGGATCTGTGACTACCTTTGAAACTCATCAGTGTACTGCAAGGCTTGGTGGAGTTACCCTTCATAAGGTAACATGAGACAAAACTTCTTCACTTTGAGGGTACCAGAACCCTGGACCAGGCTGCCCTGTGACTGTGGAGTCTTTGGAGGGATTCAAAACTCACCTAGTCAAAATCCAGGGCAATCTGTTCTGGGTGACCTTCCTTTAGAAGGGAGGTTGGGCTAGACGATCTCCAGAGGTCCCTTCCAACCTCCACCATGCTGGGATTCTGGGATTCAGCATCCTTGGGATCTAAGGCTTCTTGGGAGGATTAGAAACCCCATCTTCTGGGGTTGACTTTTGGGAACTCTTGTTTGCAGAAACGTCTTCTGCTCTGTTTGTAGCACGTGGAGAGTCTCGAGGCTGGAAGAAGGGACCAGCAGAAGGCAGTGATGCTATGGCAGCCAGTCAGGAGGGCTGGGCAATGGGTATTAGAGCCCTTTCCTTGCAGAGCCAGCCAGGAGGAGGAGACATTTTATGGAGAGAGGAGGAGGGGGAAGAGCTGACCTCCACTAAGGCTGTCATGCTGTGGTGCCTGCTCTGTGTTAAGGGAGTGGAGGAATGATTCCATTGCTGCCCAGCTCACTCACAGCACTCTGCCTTGCCTTAAGAGCCAGAAATATAAATCCCTGGCTAACTTCAAAGCAACTCAGGGAAGATTAGGTTCTTTCAGGGGCAAGCAGCAGATGAGCCAGAGGGAGGCTGAAATGCTGCTGAGGACCCTCAAGCCCTGTTGCTGGAGAGGAGGGAGGGAGGGAAGCGGCCCCTCTGGTTTGGAGATGCTTGTGGCAGATCAGGACCCTGTGTCCTGTCTTATCCTCTGCTTTCTATTTCCCAAGCTGCTGGCTCTCAGCTCCTTTCTAGCTGCTCCCTGCCCCTCTTCATCAGCAGCTCTCAGCAGTGCAGAGGAATCGTACTCTGAAGTATGAGTTCATCTCCTAAAACTTTGTACTGGTGCCAGCGGGTCAGTCACTTTGCAAAGAGAAACTTCCCTTCGAGAAACCCTATCCCTTTGGAGAAAAGGCCAACAAGCCAGAAAAACAAACTATCAAAAAATTCTGCCTTCAAAAACTCTCCTGAACTTGAATCTGTTCCTGGTCTTGTCCAGTTGGATGGCTGCTTGCATAAGCAGAGCCTCCTGTGCTCTTGCAGCTCTGCCAGTGACCTAGAAACCTGCTTCTGTTGGGTGACTTAACTTTGCCACTCCATGCAAAGGATGGGCAGAAGTTTCTGGCAGATGCAAATAGAAGTCTTGTGCAGTTCCTGTCCCATTAGAGAAGAATATACCTAGTAAGCTACTGACCACATTTATCCATCTCTTGGCCCTTTTTGGCTTTGGTCTGAGGACCATTTAGAGTGGCTGGTAGCTACCACCGGATTGCTATCCCTAGGGCTGCTCAGGTAGAGTTGTGGCCATCACTCTTACCCCTAGGATCAGAATGCTTCTGGGAAAGAAAGCTACAGTGCAGGCACCAGCCCCACCTTGATACTGAGCACAACACATCCTTGTTTCATAGCAATACCAGATGGAGCTTTCAACCATTTCTCATCAAGCAGGCTATGGTTGTGTGGAAGCCAACACCTCCTTTGAAGGAGTTGTGGTTCCAGCTTGGTCCCCTTGTGTTCACTGAACTCTATGAAGATCAGCACAGCCTGGCTAACACCTGGTTTGAAAAATGTTACTCTGCACCACCATATCTGAAACCACCCAGACCCCAAATCCCAGATGTCTTCTAGTGTGTGTTTCCTCACAAAGTCTTTTCTCTGCTGGAAGAGATTTTTCATGTCGAGCAGCAGTGAAGGCAGCTGAAATGTGTTATTTCTGTAGTTTCTGTAATGTTTTCCTAATCTCAGCATCTTTTTTCTTTTAAAACATGTCCACATGTAGTGCACTTCCAGAGCAATCCAAGTCCAAGGCCCAGCTGCAGAGAGCACTGAGAAAGGTTTAATTGCTGGCACACTCCAATTCTGTGTTTCTCCATGTCAAACAGTGTAAGAAACCAGACCAATAACTTGCCTGTTGCTTTGAATAAAAGTTTTTGTGTGGTTTTTGGTTGCTTCCTTCTTGTTCTCCTGAATGTAATCCAAATGCACAAGGTGGGCAGAAGGGCTGACAAGATGTGTTGTAAAGAGCATGGGTGAAGTAAGTGTTGGTCAAAACTTTACCTTGGGTAGATCAGTCTGGCTGAATCAGGAAACCTTCAGTGTGGGAGTGTGTGGGAGATCCAGAGCAGCTATAGGTCATGGGGGCTCAGGCAATGAGTGAGGATGTCCTCTACCAGTGGGCACACCAGGCTAAAGGCAAGGGCTTCCTAAGCCTCTGGCAACTGGAAGGGAGAAGTCTATGTGGGCAGTCAAGCACCATGAAAGGTAACATTGCCCTTGGACTCTTTGATAAAGCACAACTCATTTAGCTTTTTTCTTTCTAGAGTCTTCACAGCCTTTGAATTGCTGTGTGGTGGTGAAGAACTTGTCTCTGAATGAAGCTTGTGGATCTGGGCAAAAGTGGAGATGTGCTTTCTGCTTTTAAGACCAGTGGCTTTCAGCGAGGTCTCCTTTTCAAACTGCCTCTCCAAACTTTCCTCTCCTCCAAACACACTTAGTTTAGTCACACTAATAATGTTGCTCTGAACTGAGCCTCTTGCATAGATGCAAGGAGGAGAATTGTGACTTGGGGACCCCAGAGCCTGTGATCTTGCCAAGATGCAACTCCAGGCTTCAGGAGTTCAGATTCAGAGTGGCTTCCTGCATCCCTGCTGATGTTCTTTCCTTTTTTTTTCCACCCTTCCTTTGGCAGATGACCCATTGGTAATCCTGACTTCTTTTCCAGGAGGAAGATGAAATGATTCCCAGTTTTCATTCTTAATAGGTATCTGGCCATTACCATGGCAGAGGACTACTGACATGAGGCCAGATTAACTATCTAATTATTAGATGATAATTCCACTAATGAAGGTGTTACTAAGATTAATTAAGTACAATCAAGTATTCCATGAAGAACTGAAACAGTCTGGATGGTGATGCATGCTGGAAGGGACCTTGGGATGCCTTCTACCCAACTTTCTGCTCCAAGCAGAGTCAGCTTTAATCTCACCAACATCAGGAAAAGCTGGAAGTAATATCACTGAAGGCTGTTTTCACCTTTTTAAAGACAAATAAGTTGCCTCCATCCATCTGCTAGAGATGATGACAGCTATTTTACCTTGATTTTTCTCTGGCTGTATCATGAAGGCAATGGTTCTTGGGAAGCCTTGAGTTGTGCTTTGTGTTTATAGCCCTTCTAAATGTCCTAGTTCTCCCATCCAACTTCACAGCCCTGCCTCTCCAAACATGTGGAAGATGCCTTCCAGTCTTTGCTCTGAGTATTGTCTTTAACAGCAGAAATGAGGCAAATAAATCTTTTATGATGAATTTAACTTGATTAGCTCATGTGATACCTGCACCAGTCCCTAACTGAGTAGATGCTCAAGTTCATAACCATCAGTCAGTGGCTGTTGCCTTGTCTGTGCTGATGTTATCAGGACCAAGTGACTTGGAACAAGTGATGGAATGTCCTGAATGTCACCTATCTCACAGAACCCTCTCATGATGGCTTTGGCACCTTTGAGGTCTTGTGGCTCACTTGTCTAAGACCAGCATGGTGAAGAAGAATACATTCCATATTTGACTACATGGTGAGTGCCACACCTGGGCATGCTCAAGACCCTACCTTTGGCTCCTAACAACGACAGAGGATGAGATCCACATCAGATGCATGTTATGGCAATTGTAATTTCCAGAGTAACTTCAAAGACAGGCTGGTTTTGGTCTGAACAGCCTCAACTTTTCACCTCAATATGAGGAGAAACTTCTTTACAGTGAGGGTGACAGAGCACTGGAACAGGCTCCCCAGGGGGGTTGTGGAGTCTCCTTCTCTGGAAAGTTTCAAAACCCACCTGGATGCAGTCCTGTGCAGACTACCCTAAGTGATCCTGCTCTGGCGGGGGGGAAGGGGTTGGACCTGATGATCTCTTGAGATCCCTTCCAACCTCTGATATACTGTGAGACTGTCACTTTTAACATACAAGAGAGGAGACTGGGAGCAAAATGCAGCCTGGGCAATGTTTTAAAATAGCTGTCACCTTTTGTTGCTGCCTTTTCTTCACTCCACCATCACTGAGTGGGATGATCTTGTTATTAACTTGTCCAATTAACCTAGAATTTGTTGGTTTGTTTTTCCTTTTAGTAGAGGTTGGCCTTTGCAGTCTCCAGGACCATGTTGCAGTGGTAATGTGCAAATCAGCACCCTGACTCTTGCTGCCAGAGCCTCCTCTTGGGAATTAAGATGAAACTCTCCCAGTTCTTTTTCTGTCTAGCTGACCAAACTAGACCTTTACTGAATTAAATGCATCTCATCCTCTTAACACTGAATGACCTTCACACCTGATTTCATAAAGCAAGTTCTCTTATGAGTCCTGACCAACAGATTTATCTATCTCATTTCCAGTGAGAAATAGCTACTTTGGGTTACTCAGATACTTCTAAGCTGGAGAATATTCCTGATGGTTAAACTCTGGTAGCTGCAAAGTATTCTAAATAAAAGAGCTTATTAGGTCTAACCTTGAGCTGTTGGAAATGAATCCTTTACTGTGTTCCATGTGTTCAAAAACCCAATGTTTCTCTTCTCAATAACTACTTTATATCACCCTTATCTATTCACTTGTGAGTTGTAGGCCTGTAAAGCAGCAATAAAATACAACTGGGACCACAGGCTGGATCCAACATGTCCATTTATTTTTTCCCCATAGGCAGAGATGAAGATACAGCAATCTTGAAAGTATGTAGCACATGCTGCTGTTTTGAGCCCAACTAGACTTTTAGTGTCGACCCTTATCCCCTCTACTCTTTAGGCTCTTTGGCTGATGTTGTATATCACAATCACACTTAAATCTATAGGGTACCACCTCATTTGTCAGTTGCCACAAAGCATTTTTGCTGTCAGCCAGGATGAGGTCCATATTCAAGCCATGATCAAACCTTGGACAGAAAGTGTGAGCAACAGCTCCAGTGAATATTCTTGTCAGTACATGGATTAGAGCCTCCTCTAAAGCACCTCCTGCCAAGGGTCTGATGTCATCTGTCTTCTCAGATCAGGGAAATGGTGTGAGTTCAATTTTTGTGATGAACAAAATCCCTTTCTATGAAAGCACCCAGGCTTGTTACCAAGAATTCAACTGATTAGTTTTTTCCTTCCCTCCTCTTTCCTTCTATCCCCACCCTTATGAGGTAGATGCTGGCTTTTACCATGGTTAGGGGCTAGGAGGAGATGCTCATTTCTACAATAACCTCCCCATGGAAAAAAACTTCCTAGAATAGCAAGAACTGGACCCAGGTTTGAAATCAGGAATTTACAATATTGGAACCTAAGAACAGCTGGAGGATTTTGTGGATCCCATGACTTGTATTCAGCAGTGGGAATATGCACCTAACTGGGCTTAATACCAAGGTCTGAGCTGCAAATATTCTTGCTGCACCTCAGGCTTTGCTCTAAAAATGACACAGCAGGAGTGTAGGTAGTGTGTCCTGTGAAAGGTAGTACCAGTAACTCCAGCACTACTGGACTTCTTTGACACCACCACCAAGCACAATGAAAATCCTTAAATTCCACCCAAAGCCTAGTGTTTGGCTTTATGCTTTTAGAAATATGTGCTAAGGTTGAGACAGAACTGAAGGCTCACATGAAATCTAGTCCTAGTTTTTTTGAGACAGACTTGAAGGCTCGCGTGAAATCTAGTCCCAATTTTTCATAGCATGGAATAGAAGATTGAATGTGCACTAATGCCTAGATGTTGAAGCTGACTGCACCCAAACAAGCAAGAGGTGCTTCATGGTGATCCCTGTGGATGTGGGCATGACTAGAAAGCCGTTTGAGAACATGCACCATGGGTTAATTTTCTCTCTATTGTTGACACAACTTCAGTAGTCCAAAAGTAGACTCCTAGTTTGGCAGTGACACCACTAAGATCAGGTTGTGTTCCTCTTTGGGAACAGAAGGGTTGAAATGGTCCATGATGCTTTTATATTTTTTTTGGTCACGTTTTGTCCCTTTGCTGCCTTTTTCTTGAACTGCTATAACCTAAATCAGGAGAATTTATAGCTGGCAAAACCGATCCTGGACTTTCTTGGGAATACAGCTCATGTACCTCCCCTGGCACAACGTATTTCCATGTTGCACAACACAGAGCGTATGCAACACTATGCACAGTGCTCCCTGGGCAGCCCGTTCCAGCTAGACCCTTCCCCAGCTTTGTTGCCCTTCTCTGTGCCTGCCCCAGCCCCTCAATGTCCTTTCTGTAGTGAGGAGCCCAAAAGTGAACCCAGGCCTTAAGGTGTGACCTCAGCAGTGCTGAGTACAGGGGGACAATCACTTCCCTGGTCCTGTTTGTCACACGCCTCACAGAGTTTCACAGGACCTGGTTTGTTGCTCAAATCATAGTAAGAGCTTCTGAAAAAATACCAAAACCCCTCTTCAGAAAATAATCCTTCTGTCTACCTTCTGTTACTGCTACCAAGCTGAATAAAACCAGGAGTTTATGCCTTGATTCAGCAAAGCACTTTAAGGGTGCTCACGTTTTTGTGAGCACAATTGCCATGGGCAGTTTCCTTTCCAATGCACTGCTCCTGGGGCCTTCCCAAAGGGTTGTTAGCAGTGGTTTTTGGAATATACCTTGCAAAAAACCTCTTCTTCCTTCCACACTGTGTAGTGGTCAACATGATAACCTTGGCTTCTGCAAGAATAGGGTTCAGAAATACATTGTAAGAAAAGGTAAATGAATTTGGGGGGGAGTTCACTGCAAATAGTTGGTTTTTTTTTTCCTTTTTTTAATAGGAGACTGAGTATTTGCTATATAGACTTAAATTTAGCAGGTGCTTTGACTATAATAACAAAGATATTGCAGGAAATTTCATCTTTGCTAAGCTGCATGACTTCCAGTTTGGATGCCTTTCACCTAGAAATGGATAATAACTTTTAATGGGTTAAATCAGAGTAGAGGTACAAGTTAGAGGTGAACTAAACCGAAGCCAGCCCTGTTTCAGTCAGTCCCTAAGTGTAAACTAATTTTATTCCTTCTTGTGTAAGCACCAGGATGACCAACCTATGATTCTCCAAACTCTTGCTGCAAGTGGTGGTAGCTCCCCCAGTTCTGTGCAGTGTGAGGTCTGAGGAAGCAGCTCAGAAGAAACTGCAAAGTAACTTGGGGTGAAGCAATGTTATTTGTCATAATAATTGCTGATCCCTTAAGCAAGCAGAACAATGTTTGGATTGGACGTATGGAGAGATTAAAATTTCAGCCTGCACTTGAGTTTAATTCTCTTGATTACAAGGTGCTCGTTAGCAGGCTGTAAGAAGTCATTTGTAATACTTTGAGATCTGCAGTGTTTGGAAGTTCAGAGGATACCACAAGCTGACTTCTCCCTTAGCCAGACCCTCACTGAACACCCACCCAAGTGCTGGAGGGAATGCCCCCATCGGAAACAGATAATCCTTCCCCAAACAAAACCTTCCTTTCTTTCTCTTATTCCTTCCTCTTTTTTGGCCGCTGCTATGTGGTATCATGTCATATTGTATTAGGTTATCAAATCTTCTCAAGTCATGGCATGGTGTAAAGCAGCTTAATGTGATAGAAGGAATGCAATGCTATCTGAAGTCAACATCTACCTAATCCCCTCTGTCATCTTCCCTTCCCCGAGCCTCTTCAACGCATTTTATGCAAAGTGGAATCGATCAAGGCGTCTCATTTTCGTATCTACATGGTTTAATGTTACCCAAACAAGAAGGAAAAACCTGTGTGGTTGATATCAAAGCACAAACCTAGTTCCCAGAAGTCATGCCCAGTATTTTTGTTGGACTGTCAGTGCCTGCCTCTAGCCAAAGGAACAGCTTAAGCTACGATGCTTAGATTTTTCCTTTTACACAGATATGAAACGTGTCAAACATTTGCAGTGCTGAAACCCTCATCTTATATCCATTGACTTTGACAATGGAAGTGTGATCCTTCAACAAAATCTGGATAGTCTGCAAAAACTTTAGCCAGATCAGTACAGGGATTTCAAACCACAGCAAAGTCTTTTGGGAGAAGGGAAGGAAACAACCACCTTTGAGATTTATTCTTTCAGATCGGTTTTCCCCATAAACCTTCCTCAACTGTCCACTTTGACTTCAGTTGTACAGGAATTCCAGTGACATCTTTACTTCCCAGCAAAGTGCATGGGGATGGATGCCTTATGTAGCTTCCCTGAGCTGCATAAAAAGGATTTTTGCCAAGAAAGTGAGTGCATGTTGCACGCATGTGAAGTCTTAAATTAGTTTACATGGGGGTATTATTCACTCATTGGACCTGTTATCACATTTCATCCATAAAAGTGGTTGAAGTTCTCTGTATTTCTCCTCTTGGTGGTAAGGATAGTAACAGGAGAAGAGTACATTCTCTTCTGTTTTATTTTTAGGTATAAAATCAGGACATTTAAATCCTAGCCCAAGTGGATTATAAACTTCAGAGTGAAGCAGGTCTCATTTCTACGTTGTGTGTTTGTGCAGCATCTAGATAACTACAGATAACTACAAGGAGTATGTTAATGCAGATGATGACAAAAGGGGCTTGTTCTGGGCAAGACATGATTTACCTCCTGCCCACTTCCAAATATCTCAAAGCTTTGCCAAAATCTCTATTTCAAAGAAAACTGCCATATTGTATTTAAAACTTCTGGAGAGAGAAAGCTGTGGTGGAAGGAGGTAAATTAAGGTCAACTTAAAAAGAAGGAAAAAAGCCACAGCCTTCTGAGCTGTGTATATATAGATGTAATATTGCTGTCTGGATGAAGGACCTGTCTTCCTAGGAAAAGGCTTCAGTAAGAGTTGCATTTTGCTTCCCTAAAATAATCCTACAAGATGCTATGAAGTGATCCCAAGCAATGCATCATCCCAGAGTGTATCTGTGGATGAAGCGTTAAACCTGGGCTGTCAGAAGACCAGCATGTGCTCTCTAGATGCAGGAAGGCTCTCATCTGTCTTTGTTTCTTTTTTTAAGCTCAGCATCAACTTTTCAACAATGTTACCACTGACTCAACCTACCACATCAATACCTCAAGCTACTGCTTTTTGGCTTTATTTATCCCCAGAAGAAAGAGGTCTAGCGCCTCCAGTTCTCCTGCTTCTGCAGTGATGCCATCAAGCCAAAGTGGTGATTGGGAGTGGAGGACAACCAGGTCAGGAGAGCAGTCAGCTTTGATCCCACCTGCTGCTTAGCTAGATGGGATTTATATATTGGCTGAAACCAGGCTAGGAGAAGGACATCTGCAGAAAACCAGGAGCTTGGCTGCCAGTCCTGGACCATAGCTCAATACAGAATGAGAACCATCTCTAGTAGCATTATGGACAATTCTTGACAGCCTGGTAGTATCAAATACCTTGATTTTTATTTTTTTTTTCTTTAATAGCTGTTCCTGGATTGTCAGGCCAAGTCTTCCAAGCTTGCAAGACAGTTAGGGCTTTAATTGACCATACAGCAGCAAACACCCAAGAGATTTCCTTTCTGGATCAGCTTTCCTTACATAGCAAGTCAGGTGAAGCCAATCCCACACATGTGTGAGTGTGTGTGCAGGATTGAGGTGTGCAACCCTTGGATGGTGAAGTCCAACAGCTGAAGCCATGCTTGTGGATTCACAAATATGAGAGTCAAAAGCTGTTTCAAGAGTTTCCAAGTGAAACACTTGAGCACATTTTGTAGCCTTTGAAATACAGCTGGCTGAAAACCCCTGACAGTGTGATCTATTAGGCTGTGGAATAGTTTCCCTAGGGAAGTGTTGGAAGGGCTATCATTTGAGTCCTTTAGTGCTGAGGGGGATATATTATAGGGAACAATCCCCCATTAGCTGAACTAATGGATCTTTCTGCTTCAAATTCTAGTGCTCCTACCAATAACAACAACAACAAATATCCACTGACATCTTCTTCTTCCATATGCTCAAATTGGCAGGGCTGTGGGGCTGTTGGCTACATTTTTTAGCTTTTGTTTATAAGGCATATAGATTTATCAAAGTTGGGGGGGTTTCATGTGTCAGGCAAAGTGCATGGTGTCAAGAGCAATCTAAAGTAACCAGTCACTAGGATAAATGAAATGCACATATGTTATCTGCTAAAAGGCAGGGAGATGTGTAGATTCTTCTTGAGAAGCTCTAGCTCTGAGCAGGCTTCAAGAAATAAGGAGAAGACAGGCAGCTGAGTCTCACTGAATGTTGAGTGCACTCATCACTGGTGGGGAGCAGCTCTCTGGGTTTCTCTAGTGTACTTCCAGCAGATCTCATACTCCATTTGGATTTTCTCCTGAGGTAACACAATTAGGTCTTCTGTTGCCTTCAGATAAAGTATGATGTGTCCTTTTGGTCATGTATTGTTTCAGATAAGTTGTTCTCATGCATTGCATGTAAAAGTATCCCAAATCTGGTCCTCTGGCACCAGGTGTGGGAACATCAGCATGGTGACTTCAAGGACCAGGCATTTAGTTGCATTTTGGATGACAGCTTCTTCCTTTTCTCATGACATTCCTTGAGCATACCTGTTGTAACAGAACAAGGGGTGATGGTTTTAAACTGAAAGAGGGAGATTTAACTAGACAGAAGGAAACAAAATTTTACAAGGGAGGTGAGACCCTGGCCCAGGTTGCCCAAAGAGACGGGAGATTCTCCATCCCCAGAAACATTCCAGGTCAAGTTGGACAGTGAGGCTCTGAGCAACATGCTCTGCTTGAAGATGTCCCTGCTGACTGTAGAAGGTTTGGACTAAATGACTTTGAAAGTTCCCTTCAAACTCAGACCATTCTGCCCATGGCAGTGGGGTTGGAACTAGATCCTTGGTGTCCCTTACAACCCTGACAATTCTGTGATTCCTTGATATGGTTCAAAAAATGTTGAGATCAATTACAAGATGGAAAATAGCAACTGTAATGGGCAATTCACTGTCTGCTGTCTTAGCAGGTTGATTCATCACTGGCTTTGTGTTAGTGATGGAAAACATAGGTGCCTCCATAAACCTTATAATTAAGACACAGCACAAGTGCTGTGGGCCTTTTTCCTATGGATTGCATAAGTCAGCCATGATCTGGTCACTTCAGAGTGAACCAAGTCCCTCATTGCTTCTTTGACTGCAGCTACCATAGATGTATCAGTGACAACCTGGCCTTTGGAAGGAGAAGAGATAACTCCAGATTTTGTAGCGGATTTGGCTAAGGACTTTTTTTTTTTTTTGGGTAAAGCAACCTTGGCTTCCCAATGCTTTGAATATTTTCCAGCAATGATGATTTTCCCTTCTGTGCTTCTTTTTTTAAACATTATATTTTCCAAGTGGACAATCCCAAAGGTGGCCAGTTAGAACAGCAGGGGGGGTGGGGGGGGTGGGAGGGGTAGGAGGGGGGAGAAGAAAAGACTCAGAGAGATATTTTAAATGCGAGGTGAATTTTATGCCAAAAAGTGTCTTTTCCATATTTATAAGCCCCTGTCATCCCCTCTCCCTCCGCCTTCTCCTGCTTAAAAGGAAACTCCATTACAAAGGCAGGAAAGAACTTCAAACAGACCTCGCTTGGCAGCCATGTCTATATGTGAAATTACTGTCAGAGTACAAAGGAAGACTCAAGATTTAGAAGGTAACATGTGACAAGAGAATGCCGTCCTTCTCAATGGCTTTACCTTTTGGTGGTGAGAACTGGGTGCTTTTGTTGGTGCTTTTTTTTTTTGTGGTGGTGGTGGTGGTTGTTGTTGTGTTGTTGCGTAGAAAAGTCTTGTCCTTTACAGAAAGTCAAAGGCACAAATCATTGCAAAACCCCAGGGGTTGGGGGGGATTTTTTTTTCTTTAATTTTTTTCTTTTTTTTTTGGCTTGGTGTGAGCCACAGAGCACTGAAGGCAGCAAGGGTTGGGTGTAGGCTCGTGTTCACCCTTAGCTCCATCCTTCAGGGAAGTTGGGTGTGTTTGGGCCACCCCAGGAGCAGCTGTTGTGGATGGTCACACAGGCCTTTGAAGGAGCCACTTCTGAGTTGCTGGCAGCCAGCTCTGAATGCTCTCAGCTCACCTTTGTTATGAGGCAAAATGTGTTCAGCTGACTCAACCATATGTGCCTTCCTTATCGCTTTCAATGGGTTTAAACAAATGCGGTTCATGTCGCTAGGGAGGCAAACCAAGGGTTTATAGTTGTTCCTGATCTGTGAAATCAATTAATGGGTTGATGTGTAGATCAGAGTGGTTTGGGTTGGAAGGGACCTCTAAAGCTAATCTAGTCCCCACCCCTCTTCAGCTAACAGGGCATCTGCAACTAGAGCAGATTGCTCAGAACCCCAGACAACCTGACCTCGAACAGTTCCAGGGATGGGGCATCTATAACCTCTCTAGCCAACCTGGGCCAGTGTCTCACCAGCCTCAGCATAAAAATTTCTTCCTTCTTTCTAGTCTGAATCTCCCTTTTTTATTTAAAAGCATCACTCCTTGTCCTGTCACACCAGGCACTGCTAAGAGTTCTATCTCCAGCTTGCTATCAGCCCCTTTAAGTACTGAAAAGCCACAAGGAGGTCTCTCCAGAGCCTTCTCTTTTCCAGGCTGAACATCTCCAATTCTCTCAGCCTGTCCTCACAGCAAAGGCTTCCAGACCTCACATCATTGTTGAGGGCCCTGCTCCAGGTCCGTGTCTCTCCTGTGCTGAGGACTCCAGAGCTGGACCCAGCACTGCAGGCAGAGTCTTGAATAGCTGTATGTCTCATCTTTTTTGTCTTGGGGCTTCTCTTTATTAGCTCTGCTGTTACTCATTCTCTCACAGTCCTGCTTTTTCTGCCAAAGCAACACTCATTTTCCAAGTGCACATGCTCTAGGAGAGCAGAGCAGCGAAAGTGGAGAAGCCACACAGGCAGCTGGTACCCTAGCCTTGATCCCTCTCTGCATGGACACATGGGAGATGGCAACTTGCTGCTTTCACCAGCCTTGGCTGCTTGAGCTCTGATCACAAATTCTGACTTTCAAGTGTTGTGACTGTTTGTAACCAAAGAATACTGAGTCACAGAGCTGGCTGTCTTCACTTGGGTTTCCCAGTTTAGATGGTATAATCTGCTCTGGTGCTCTTCTACTCTGCAGCCCATCAAATCAAAGCTAAGCAGAGACCCCAGACCCCAGGCCAAGCCAAATATTTTTCATTTAAGTATTTGTAAGATGTTTACATTTTTAATTTGGTTCTTGCCCTGTGTGGTGCCATGCTTCATCCCCTTGTGATCCCATGTGCCAAAACTTCTGCATGAAGGAGTTGGTTCATACTTTGTGTGGCTGTAAGGTGTGAGTCTCTCTCCTTTGTTCTTTGAAAGAGGATTTTCTCTAAAAGCAAGGCTTAATACAAGAGATCTTTTCTGTCTTGAAAGCTGATGAACTCCTCCATTCTAATTAGATATGAATTTAACTGTTCAAAGAATGGTAGCTTTTTTTTTTTTTTTGTCTGTTGTTGAACTGCTGGCTCTACAAGGCCTTTCCTCGTTTATTTCAGGGGACAAAAGCACTGTGTGCTTGGATTTTTTAATACAGAGTTGATTACCAGTCACATTTGTTGACCTCAGGCCAAGCATTCAGAAGCACCACACCAACCATAGCCCATATCACTGGGATGAATAATACCTCTTCCTCCTCCTTTAAGAACAATAAAATTGAGCCCTTTTCTTTTTCTCTGGCAGGAACAGAACCCTTTGGAGAGTCTGCCCATGGGGGCAGGTCTGCAAACCTGGTTTTGAGCTGGCTTTCCAGTCTCATCAGAAGTTTTCTTGAATGAGGTGCAAAAAGTGGCTGAAAGCAGGGGGGGAAGGGAGAGAAACTCTTCTGTACATGCACACACACACACACACACACGAGATGGAGACAGTGGTTAGCAACATAAACAAAAGGTGGGTGGTAACCCCTGAGCTTTTTTTTTTTTTTTGACAGCCAGTGGTGGCAGTGATGAATTTGTGAAGTTATCTAATTTTCCACTGTTTTAATTAGAGGCCTGGGCTATGAGACCTAACAGCTGGGTTCTTTGTACTGCTTTCTGTTGCCTGACAGAGAAAAATTTCTACTGTATCTTCAGCCAAGCTTTCAGTCTGACCTGAGCAAATGAAACTTCTGGGACTCATAAACTGTGGTTTCTGGGCAGATTGCTTTTTGAACTGCTCCCTCAGCTATCCTAACATGCAAAGAACACAAAGGCTTACAAAGTGAACTCCCTTTGTACTTTTTAAAGCTAATGGTGATGCTCATTAAAGGGGTAGGAGGGGAGGGAGGAACTCTCCCTGGCATATTAGAGAACTTATCAAGTGTAAAGTTTCCTCTGATCGCACACAACGAGCTGGACCTGGTTGGAAAGTTGTAATGCTTGAGCCCTTGGAAGATGATGGCATTGGTTGCACAGCACGACTAGTTGAGCTACTTAATTTATTGTTCAGCCTCTGCCAAGTGATTTTTAAGGCTTTGCATTAAACTGAACGTGCATCACAGTTCATCACCCCTCTGCTTCTCGAGGCATGCACTATAACCACTCTCTTTCACTCTAATCCAGAAGGAAAAAAATGTCAGAGGAATTTTCAGACCTGAATTCAGCTAAGTCTCAAGTCTTTGCTTAAATCCCATTGGAGTCAAAGGAATTAAGCAAGGCTTTGACTTAAAGCACATACTTAATTGCTTTACTGAATCAGAGCCCATGTTCTGATTTCCTTCCTCAGGAGTGCTTCATCCTATAAATGTGTTTGCATCCTAAAACAAAAGCCATCGCTCCCTCTTTTCCCAACCTGCTCAGCCATGGCAAACTTTCTTGGGGCTGTTTTGCTGTAGGAGTCAAAGGGACTTGGTGATGACAAGGGCACTCAAGCCAGTGCAATTTCAATAAACCAGAAAGTCGTTTGATTTGCAAGGAACTTAGTGAAAATAGCTGCTTTCCTGCAAAGGCCGTTGAGTAATGACCTATCACTCAAGCAATCTTGAAAGAAGAGCCCTTTACAGCATGGAGGTGAAGAATGGTGCTTTTAATAGCCACCAGTTCAGTCCTGGCTTGGACAAAAATTTAAGGCATGTCCAAATACTGCAGCAGATGAATTGTGCAGCACGGTGAGGGATTTCAGGCCCTCCATCATCCACACTGCCGATGGGACCATCATCTGCTACAGCCTCCTCCTGGCTTCCCTGCCTGCACTGCATTCCCACAACTCTAAGAGAAAGGGTAGGGGGGTGAGAGGCCAGCTCCAGTTCATGGCTGGAGAGCAGCAAGACACCCATCTATAGAGATATGGGAACTGGGAAACATTTTCTACCTTCTCAGAGGACCACCTGGTCTGCATCCACCTGTGCTCCTTCACCCTTGAGACAATAACTCAGCCTTGCTCATGCCACTGAAATCCTGACCCATCACTATTGTTGTCTTCCTCAAAATCCCATTCTTGAGAAGTGTCCCAAAGCTGTACTGCAAACTCTTGCTTGGAGAGCAGCAGTTATGTACACGCCTGTTTAATCTTGCTGAACACTGGGGATTTGGGTCCAAAATTACATCAGTCCTAATGATGTCTCTCCTTTGCAGGAGGTGAAGAAAATTAGTAGTAGATAGTGACCAAAATGACAGTGAACTTGGACAAAGACTGTGATGGGGCACGTTTTGGCCATAAATGTCAGTTCAACATTTTTAGAGGAGCACAACTACTTCCCCAGAACCCCTTTTTTCCAATCTGGTAGGAAGTGTGGCCTCATGACAACATGGTCTGCTTTGTTCTCATGTCATCACAGGGGTTTTCCCCCTAAGTTTGAATTCTCTTGCCTCTGATGAATTCATCGTTACAGAAGCATTGTTTAGGATTTGCTGATTCATCTGGTATGTGATGTGAAAGGAGTGAGAAGGGGGACTACAGTGTTCCTCTTTGGGGGAATCTCCCTGATGTGCAAAGTGAGACTCCCTCTGGCCTGCACTGATTCTCCTGTTTTTATTTCATATGCAACAGAAGAGAATGGGGACAAAGGCTGTTGTGGCCATCCCTGTAGACTGCTGGGTGGATTTCCCATGTGAAAGAGATGAATTTCACCTCCATTCTGTCCAGAAAGGTCTCAGACTCACAAGTCCCTTTTTCATAGACAAGTGCTGGCTCTACTGGCCAGAAGTCTCTGTTTTCTGCTCTTGTGTGTCTTTGAGTGCAGTCCTCATGACCTGGATGTGGTCTGGACACAGTTGTGCTCATGTGGAGGCTTTGAATAGACAGTAGGGATTCTGCCTGAGTCTAACTAATTGGACAGTGTTGAGTGCATTTTAATGGAGGACACTCTGTCACCCCATGTGGAAACATCTGTACTGTTCTCTAGGATGAAGTGATGGCTGACATTAAGCAGTTTCCAAGTCCCAGGTGCCCAAAGTCCAGCTACAATGGGATCTAAGCCAAATTCAGGTTGTATTCCAGTCTGTGATGAAAGGGAATTTTGAAATGCTTGACTTTCCTGCAGAGCAGAAATTCCATTTCCAAATCAGCTCTAAATAATCATTTAAAGATGGACTGTAAATTGAGATCATTTTAATGTGTCATCTTGGTTTTAATTGCTTATAGTCCTGACTAAATGTTATCAGACCATCAGAGTCTAAGGGTGAAGCAAGAGCTGGGTGGTGATTCAGATGGGATCGTGTGTTGCCAAAGAGGAAGTCCGAAGACGGAGATGACTCTCTTGCTAGAGCAGAAGACAAGACAGTGAACTCTCTGTTTACAGTGGGCCACTGAAAGAATGGGATAATTGCAATTATCAGAGTGAAGCAGCATTTTAATGACTGCTTCATTTTTAAAAAAACATATGTAAATCTGTGAGGCAGTGGAGTGGTGCCAATTTGCCCTGGCCGAGCAGTGGACCTATGATCTCCTTCAAAGAACTGGCAGCTTTACTCGTGGCAGAAGAGCTGAACATCAGGGCAAGCTGTGCTCTGCTCAGCTAATGAGTCACAGCACCAGGCATGCACAGACCACACCAGGAACTGGAGGAGAGACCCACAGCAACGGCAAAGAGAGGAACATCTTCTGCTTTCCCTTATAGTAATGTTGATGGCTCTGGAAAGAGGAGGATGTGGACTTCTTTTGTGCAATGACCTGCATTCAGTTGTAGGAGTCTGATCTGAGGACATGCTAAACTAGGTGCATCCACAACAGTCGGTGGTGAATTCTTCTGCTCCTATTGTTCTCCCTCCCTTTGCGGACTTGCCACCTCATTCTGAAATTCCCTGCAGTGCTCCTTAACCAGAATGCATGTGGCTGATCTTCCCTGGGGCATGAGTGATCCCATATTTCTCAAGTCAGTCACAGAATCACAGAATCAACCAGGTTGGAAAGACCTCAGAGATCATCAAGTTATTACCTAATACCTCATGACAAGTAAACCATGGCTCCAAGTGCCACATCCAATCTTTTTTTTAAACACCTCCAGGCACATGACTCCCCCACCTCCCCATGCAGCCCATTCCACTGGCCACTTACACTTTCTGTGAAGAACTTTGTCCTCACCTCGAGCCTAAACTTCCCCATGTCCATGATGCTCAACTCTGTGCTCTAAAGAACCTCTGTATTTGGAAAGCAAAACATCACTGAGCTGGACTTTGTTATAATTGCTCCCTCTCAAAACTACTGATGCTGAATTTCTGAAGAGGTCAAAGGAATTAGGAGCCAACAACCGCTGGGTTAGATGCTTTGTTAGGCACTTGAGTGGACTCTTTTGCCCCACATGTAGTGAGAGGTATACAAATGATCAGCAACATGTGGAGAAATCAAGATGCTTTAAAGGAGAAGAGATTTCCATCCATGGGTTCTGGCCAAATGCAGCCCTGTGCTATGAGTAACTGAACAGGAGCTGTGCTCTTAATGCTGAATTTATTAGTCTTCTTGTTTCGAGGTCTTCAGTAATTACCATCATGTGACTGGGGTTCATGGAGTTAAGAATGTTACACGTCCTGCTATCTGGTGTGGGAGTTCTCATATACACAACCTAAAAATGCAGAGAAACCACAGATTTATGAGATCATGCTTCTTAAGTGTGCCCTTGTCCAAGAAATAGTAGCTTCGAAATCACTCGCACTCTCCGTTCTTACCCACCTATTGAATTTGCTTTTCTGAAGTAGGCACAGGTCCATCATATTAATTGCCATATTAGTAAAATATATTTAGAGAGGCCTGGAGATTTGCCATGTCACTTTCTAACTCCTTCTCCCTTCTTAACTCATGGAAGGGAAGGGGGGGAACTGCCACCTGGATGCTTGCCAGGTCAAGAGGATGTCTTGACGCATGTTGGATAGGATGAAAGTTCTCACTGAAATATGCTAAAGACACTTAAAATGGCTGGCTGAGCTCTGCTTCACTCATTTCATCTGTTAATGTCTCCCTCCCACATTAAAGAACTTCCTTCAGATTTCTTAGACCTCAAAGGTGACCGTGATATGATCTGATGGGTCCCAGGGAGCAGCTCTGCAATGCAAATTGATCACAGCTTAATGCTGTCCAGTTTGCAGCAGTAAAGGAAACTTTGATGGGAAAAATAAAGCACATCCACCTATTAGTCACCAACCCAATTAGGAAGGCTCACAAAAAGCCTTCCTAATCAGTCCTGTAATGCCAGGGACATTACAAAGCATTGTGTGAGGTGGAATTCAGATGTTTTTTCTTCCCCAGATCAATCAAGCCTGTCCATAATTTACAAAATCTCCTGAACAGGGTTCTTCCTTTGCATTTTCTATCAAAACAGGCAGTTTGACAGTGATGGTGAGATAAAAGATAGGAAAATACTTCCCATGGAGGGTACCTCTACTCAAAGTACAAATTGTCTGTTATAACACTCCTTGGAAATACTGATTGACCCCTACCTGTGGCTCCCAAGGGGTCTGTTCTGCTGGCGGAGTAGGCTCCAGGGCACTCCTATGGAACAGAGCATTTAAATGCTTGAGGCCATTTGTATTCATTAGAGTGATTAAGCAACTGAGGGGACACATGTTTAAAGTTAAGCATGACTCTTGGTGTTTTGTATACTGAGTTTTGTGGTCTATATTCATGTGCATGATGTCTACAGTTTTTCTCTGTCCTCTCCTGACTTGTATTATTAATCTGATACCCTTTTCCCAGCTCTTGCTGAGTCATTCCTTTGCTGTTTCTCCCTTGAACTTGCTCTGTGAGTCAAAAAAAAAGGCAATTCTGGCTCGCTGGCTTTCACCATCTAGGAGATGTTAACTCCTGTGAAGGCTTATCATTCAAGAAAGCATTCAACTTCTGTGGAGTGGTAGTGGCTTGGTTGCCATCATAATAACAGGCCACAAAATGAAAAATTGTTTCAGTGATGGCAACCTGATGTCGATACTGTGATTTCTATCATTTCTGTGAGTTGAGATTTTGCTGCCCCAGTGGCTCTGGGCTCACCCAAAGGAAGAGGGTGATGTGTGACCTTGAGGTTTGGCAGAGGTGGGAATGAGCAGCACTAGTCCTGGTCACCAGCTTTTGCTTCTAGAGTAGATTCAGCCAGCTCTTTTTGCTACGTAAACTTGCAGAATACTTAAGTTGGAATTAAACTTATGCAATTGATGATAACCAAATGTTTTTAAGCAAAAAAAGAGGCTGACTGTTTGTCTATCTTAGGGTTGGTTGTTTTTTGGGGTGTTTTGGGGTTTTTTTTTGCATAAACTTCTGATTTTGCAAAATTCCTTTCCAAAAATGCCAAACTTTCGCAAACCTGACTTGAATTAGTCTGCTTGGGCCAATTCACAGTTCCAAAGATCCTATTTCACCTGCTGCTGGAAGTTCCCTTCTATTTTCTATTCCCTTCATATTCCCTTCTATTTCCTTTCAATTCTCAGTAATTTTATCACCCCTGAAGTTTTGCATCCGACGAAGTTAAACATAGGAAGGAACATTGCTGCCCATGCACAGACCTTTTGCAGAGACACTTCCATTACTCCCTAGAAGAAACCCAGAACTAATTCCCTCCTGTGTCTCTAGCCAAAGACACATTTTCTGCCTATAGGACACCTGTCAAAGAGGAACAGGCTTTCTATTAAATAAACAAAAATCATTTGGTGAGCAAGCTCAGAGAAGAGAGGAGAACCAGCCAAGTTCCGGATATCCTGGACAGCGGTTTTCATGCTTCCTTCAGCTGCCATGAAGAAAAATATCATCTCTTTCCAGCCAATTTGAGTTTTATTTTCAGCCTAAGGATCATGCAGGAATAACTGGAAAACATAGATGAAATTTTCTTTCTTGCCTAATGTAATCAAAGGCTTAGCAGAGAAGGTAAATGACGGCATGAGCTATAATTAAATGTTCTTGGGCTTGAGGTGTCTAACTGATATGAATGTCAAGAGCAGGGTAAAAAAAAAAAAATTAGCTGAAACCTGTAAATGGACTTGCATGGAGTTGTTTCTTCTCCCTGTGATGGATCAGGATTAAAAGGTCACATTCCAGCAGCCCCAAAACGTGGTGGTGTTCAGATGTGTCTCACAGCTTTGGGCTTGCCCAGCGGATTCTGAAGTTAAGGAAGGACTTGGGGCTTCTCTTCTGGATACAGTGCAGCAAAATGAACTGTGGCCAGCTTCATGGAGTGGGAAGTGTGGAGACAAAGTGATGACTTGGTGGGATTGTGGATGAGTCAAATCTTTGATGTCCAGGGAAGACGTTTTGCAGCCTTTATGGCTGGCAGGGTCCCAGTTAATGAGGTTTGTGCAAAGATGGCGTGCCCTTGTTGAACTTGCCTGGGATCAAAAGCCCAGCTATGTGGTGCTAGAAATCTTCCTAATTACTTCTGATACTGTGCATAGACATTCACACTTCTTCAAAGGCTGTTTGTGGTCTATGATGAGGTCCTTGTGTCTCAAATCCAAACACAACATGAGTCGGCAGATAGATGCAGACAGACAGGATTAATCTGGTGTCTGTTGGGCTACTCTGCTTCTCTATTAAGTTCCTACTTGGCTTTTTCACAGTCTCACAGTATATCAGAGGTTGGAAGGGATCTCAAGAGATCATCAGGTCCAACCCCCCATCCAGAGCAGGATCACCTAGGATAGTCCCCACAGGAATGCATCCAGGTGGGTTTTGAAAGTCTCCAGAGAAGGAGACTCCACAACCCCCCTGGGGAGCCTGTTCCAGTGCTCTGTCACCCTCACTGTAAAGAAGTTTCTCCTCATGTTGAGGTGAAATCTGTGTTCTAGTTTGAACCCATTGTTCCTTGTCCTATCACTGTGAACCACCAAAAAGAGCCTGGCCCCCTCCTCCTGACACCCACCCCTCAGATATTTATAGACATTGATCAGATCCCCTCTCAGTCTTCTCTTCTCAAGCCTAAACAGCCCCAGGGATCTCAGTCTCTCTACATAGGGGAGATGCTCAAGTCCCCTAATCATCCTCGTGGCTCTCTGTTGGATTCTCTCCAACAGGTCTCTCTCTTGAACTGGGGAGCCCAAAACTGGATACAGTATTCCAGGTGTGGTGTCACCAGGGCAGAGTAGAGATGTAGAACTTCCCTCGACCTGCTGAACACACCTTTCTTGATACATCCCAGGATCCCATTGGCTCTCTTGGCCACAAAAGCACCTTGTTGTTCCTTCTCTCTTGACCTTCATAGCCTTCTTTTCCTACCCTGTGCTCTAAATAACACTCTTCCCTCAAACTGTATCTTAAAGAAATCCCAGTTTCCCTGTTCCTAATTCAGAGGCTCAGCTCGAATCAGGCAAAGAAATTGAAACAAAGACCAGGGCATCTCAGACAAAACTGAGTTGCTGCATGTTTTAATTTACTGCAATTTTCCTGCGTGCAGCTCAGGAACTTCTGGGCATTTTATTTGGTAAAGTGTGAAATTATGTGAGTGCTGGGAGGTGGAGGCTTTTCTATCTTAAGCAGATACTGTGTGATTGTTTATCCACGAGCTAAGAAAATGTTTTTGCAGTTGGCTGATGTTCAGTCCCATGAATAACATTTTGCAGAGGAGTTTGCTCTCTGATTAGCACAAAATGATCTGTGCATGTCTAGAAACAGCTTCATGCTTATTCTGCCCAAGAACAGGGCAGGATTTTGAAATCCCTCTTGCTCCTTGGAATATCTGTGTTTGCCTTGGCATCCAGGCAATGTAGAATGTAGGAACCCCACAGAGAAAAATGGATGAACAGAGGAAAAGTTGCTTTATTCTGTGCAGATTGTGGAACATGATCTCTGAATCAACCATCTCATTTCTCAGAACAACTGAAAAATATTCAATTACTCATGGGAGGGTGGAGCCACTGCTGCAGTCTGGTTGCTCTTGTGTTTGAAACCCGTCAGTGTTCGGCTAGAGAGAAAGGCAGCTACTGGAAAGAGTTCAGTGGAGGTTATGAAGATGCTGAGGGGACTGGAACATCTCTGTGAGGAGGAAGGGCTGAGAGACCTGGGCATGTTTAACCTAGAGGGGATCCTCTCAATGTTCATCAAGAGCAAAAGGATGAGGGGCAAGAGGATGGGGTCAGATTCTTTTCAGCAGTGTCTAGTAGAAGGACAAGGGGCAATGGGCAACTGAAACCCAGGAGGTTCCATCTAAACATGAGGAGAAACTTTGCTGTAAGCATGTTGGAGCCCTGGAGCAAGCTGCCCAGAGATGTTGTGGAGTCTCCTTCTCTAGAGAGATTCCAAACTCACCTGAACTTTGTGATCCTGGGCACCCTACTATGGGTGACCCTGCTTTAGCAGGGGCCTTGGACTAGTTTATCTCCAGAGATCCCTTCCAACCCCCACTATGCTGAGATTGTTATTCTTTTCCCTCTCTCAGAAAGACCTGTTGCTTTTGAGCTACCTGAGCCTAATCCTTCTTTTATCCTGAGGTAAATAAGCAATCAATCATTCAGATTAGTGACATTCCCCAGTGATTCAGCTTTTGAGGGTAGGCATTTCAGATCCTACTTTTCTCACTATTGAAGGAATCCTTTAGATAGCAAATTTAAGATTGTTCTTGGAGTCTTTAGAAATGAATCCTGTAAATTCAGGAGTCTTCAGACTACCTGGTAAATGTCAGGGTAAATGCAGGTTTAGAACCATCACAGTATGAAGACTTCCTTGAATTTCATTCTCTCCTTCTTATAAAGGGAAACGGAAGACTCCCAAAATCAGTGTTGGATTGTTCCACGTAAAACCTGTGTGAAGTTGGAACACCACATTGGTCAAGCTCCTGCTTCTTGGGGTTTGTACTTTATTGAATGGTAAAATATTTCCACTTTTTGAAAGTGGTTTCTCTCTGTCTTTTTTCAATTCTGAAAGATCTTAACTGCAGTTCAGTGAAGCACAAAGGCTTTTATGCTGTGCTGAAGCTTGGGTCTGTGCTGGTCTGAAATCATGATATGCTTTGCTAGTGACTTTGCAGCTGGCTCTAGAGACTGAATGTGGTCAGTTTTGGGAAAGCACAGTGTTGAGATCATGGAATCATTAAGGCAGGAAAAGTCCTCCAAGATCATCAAGTCCAACCGTCGACCCAAACCACCATACCCACTAAACCATGTCCAGTAGTGCCATGTCTATGTGGTTTAACACCTGCAGGGATGGTGACTGCTCTTCCCTGAGCAGCTAGTTCCGGCTCCTGACTCTTGCCTTGCTCAAGATGACTCTACCAAGACCCCTATATTTTGTGCATCTCATCATTGGGAAAACATTCTTTGTCAGAAGGTATTTTTCACCCATGCCTGTTGATGTGTTTACAGTGCTCCTTATTTTTTGTTTTCCAAGCAGCATACAAAGTGTGCCTTGGGAAAATAGTTGCAGAAACTTTGGCAAGGGCAGCATCAGCTTTGCCCTGTGCTTCCTGCAGGTCCATGGGGAACCTGGTCTCCTGAACAATGGGTTCCAGCCATCAACCCTCAATGGCTTGACCTTTTCATGTTTCGGTTACAAATCTCTGTGTGCACACAACATCAGCTGGACTTTCTCAGCCCCAATTGTTTGAAACTGCCTGAAAACTTCCTATTGAGCAAAGAGATTAAAATGAGCACATTGGTTTCCCTCCCCCCCACCTCCTACTTGGCATCTACAAAACAACTCTATTAGTACAATTAGTAAAGATTTCTACAATGGTGGTAAATTGTTATTTCCTGCTCTCACACCTGATGATTTTGTACCCCATGCTGACTTAAGGAAAAAAAAAATATTTTTGAGCTTAAGACTATTAATTAGGTTAAGCAGAGAAAGGCTTCAAGGCAAGAAACAGAAATGAAAAGGTCAGTTGAGGATGACAAATAAACAGGCCAGAGGTGATGGGAATAAAAGCAAGGGGTTAAGAGCAAGCAGGAAGGGAACATCAGTGCTAGGAGTGTGTTGCCGGGGTCTGGCCACCTGAAACCTTGGGAACTCTTTGGGTCACTCTTGGATGTGCTTTTCTTCCCTGAGAGTGAAAGGATCATAGAATAGATTAGAAGGGACCTTTCAAGATCATGTAGTCCAATCCCTCCTGCACTCAACAAGGACGTCTTCAACTAGAGCAGGTTGCTCAGAGCCCTGAACAACCTGACCTGCGATGATTCCAGGGATGGGGCACCCACCACCTCTCTGGGCAGTCTGGGCCAGTGTTTCGCCAGCCTTGGTGTGAAAAAAAAAAGTCTATCTAGAAGAAATTTTCCTCTTTTAGTTTAAACCCATATCCTCTTGTCCTGTCTCAACAGGCCCTGCTAAAAAGTCTGTCCCCTTCTTTCTTGTAGATTCCTTTTAAGTACTGAAAGCCCACAGTCTCCCTGAAGCCTTCTCTTCTCCAGGCTGAACAACCCCAACCTTCTCAGCCTGTCTTCATAGCTTTCTTCTGGTTATCATTACTCAAAGCCAGAGCTGTGACATCTACGTGTATCTTTATTTCATCCCCACTTCAGCATCTCTCCCTGTCAGGGCTTTTCAGAGCAAAACAGTTCTCTGGAAGGTGGCAAGTGAGTATCTTCCCCCTTGCTGTGCCATACCATCTTGTGCTGACCCTAGGCAGTGGGGTTTGGTTTTGTTTTCCCTCCTGTTGCAAAGGACTTGTGTAGGTTTTTAATCCCTGTAGTTCTCCTGGCTCCTGTGTGCACTTAGCAAAGCTGTAAATTAAGATGTCACCCTAGCGACTGGGCAAATGCTTCTTGAAGCAAAGGCAGGTAGAGGGGTTGGTGTAGTTGTGTTTTGCAAAGTCTGAGGAAGGCTGTTTGCTCATGAGTGGACCTCTTTGGCAGCTTCTTGTGGCCTGAGCCATTTTGTGTTTAGAAGATCAAGAACCCTTCTTCCTGTCCTCTGAAAAATGGAAAGCAGGAGGCTGGAGCTGTACGTGAAAAACTGGAAGAAAATTTCCCCTGGGAATCACAGGCTGAGGTCCTGAGTGATGCCATTTGCCAGACTGAACTAGTCCAGAAGCAGCTAACCTGCAGGTCCTGGTTCTCATGCCTGTTCCTTAGCTGCTGTGACAGTGAGCCACGAGGAGCTGCTGGGCCAGCCATCTCTGGATTGCTCTGGGATCTGTTTGCATGACCAACCTGTTCTCATCCTGCCAGAGAGCCCTGGGAAGCTGCTGGGATCACCTTTGGACACTCTATCTTCTTGGGCTTTCCAAAATGGGAGCTAAACCTTGGCTAGATAATTTGTGCACGTGGTCTGCAGCACTGAGCAGGTCAAGTCACCTCTGTTGCTGCATCCTCTTCAGTGCCTTGGTCAATGCAGGGATCCACTCACTGTGATGCTCAGTGGATCCTGTCCCACCTTGAGAAAACATCTTTCCTGCCCTGTCCTTCGAGCAGTAATTTTTTTGAACGCTGGGATTATCAAGGTTTGGATTAGCAAGCAATTTCCTGAGTTTCTCAACATCATAAATGAGGTCAGAAAGGTCTTTTTGAATGGAACCCATTAATCTCCTTGTTGTTAGCAAGGAAATGTTGAAAAGTGCAGGTGTTAACAGTCGCTGTGTTATTTTTGGGAGAATGTGAACTGAAACACTCACAGGAAGCGTAGTATTCCCCTGCCAGCATCCTGGAGTATTATTTTAGGCAGCAGAACTGAGGGTTATGTGCAGGATTATGCTTTCATCACACCTTTAGGGACAGAGCACTTCGTGGGCAAGAATTTTTTGCCTGAAGCATTGCTTTTCTCTGTCTGTCGTCCTCTGGTTTTGGAAATTAAATGAATCACCTCAGTCCCCTGTCAGCCAGCAGCATTAGGATGCAGCTCCTGGATCAAAGTGGAACAGAGGTAGCTCACCAAGATCACAGAAGGAATGCTGCTCTGCTTTGAAGGATCATTTTTAGCTTGCTCTGAAATATGACAAGGTAGGGATGTTTGTTCCCCCCAGATTCTCTCTGAAAGGCTTCTTCAGCAAAGCCTTTCTACTGCTGTACTGCTGGAAATGATCCCAGGTGGGAGCATTTGGATCTGGATCCAATATCCAGTCTGTCTGCTGACTTTAGGACCAGACTCTGGGACAGGTGAAAAGAATTAATGGGAAGGGATTGGGTGTGTGGGGAGGTGATGGGGTGAGGTCCCAGAGTACCTTAGTAGTAGAACAAATCTGAGTTAGGAAGAGCTTAAGCCATCAGATATCTGCTGCCTTCTGCTGCTTCTCCTAATCGAACTCCCAAACCCCGTAGAAGTAAGATCCATACTCTTACAACAATACAGGCTTGTTTCAAGCACACATTTAAACATGGTCACCACTTGAAGGGCATCCAAAATGTGTGAACTTCTCTGTGTGCAGTGGACAGAGTTGTGGTATGTTCTGATGGCAAAGAAAACAAAGACAAGGAATGAAATAGTCAAATTTATGGTAAGGGTAGTAAATAAGGCAACTTGGCTGGAGGAAGATTTTCCAGGCACTGATGCCTTAATGTCATGTTGGCTGTGGAATTGCTTGTTCTTGCAAGGAATGACCTTATGTGGATGCCTCTGCCTAGCCAGACTATGTTAAAGCCACATCATGGGATAAATGTCAGGCAGCACTGGTGGCTGAGTGAATGTGCTGGCTGCAGAAACTTTCCCCAGTGACATGAGATAGTTATAAAAAGAATTAGCTCCACAGAGATTTCTTAGGGAAGCCATCCAGGATCCCTCCAGAAATTAATGACCCTCAAAGATGTAGGGCTTGATGTTCCTTTCTGATACAGAAATGCTGAGTGGAAGAGCAAAGTCACCCCAAACTTTCCCAGATATTTGTTTTGGTTTGTTCTCCGATTTTACAGAGTGGTTACTGGAATCCATCAGCTCTTCAGCCAGCAGAACTGGTAAGGAGAGGCCACCCATAAGCTGAGTTTTTCTTATCAGGTGCTTAAAGTCTAGAGTAAAACCAAACAAGAATCTCACAGAATATGTAAGAAATTTGCTTCCCACCTCCAACAACCTGCCTTGCACTACTGCTCTGGCAGGGCAAGCCATTTTCTTCTGACTATCTAGCATGTGAGATGGGTTAGTCATCTCCAGGCACTCTTCCAACAAGCTCTTTATCGGTTACAAGTGCTTTTTTTAGGGTGTGTGGAGTTTTGACTAACGAAGGAGGCACAGCTTTCAAACCCTGCAGGAGCATTCTTGGCCAAACAAAGTGTGGATGCACAAGGTCTGCTCCAGGCATGACTGTGGAATTGAGTGATGGGATCTCTGTGTGTCTACCAAGTCTGCACTTATGATCTAAATGAGTGTTTAACTTCATGTTGTCTCAATTACTAGATTTGCACCCAGTTACTGTGATTATGTGACTAATCAGGTGCATGATGGACTAGTTGGGTTTAGTGCTGACTTAGAAATGCCAGGGGTAAGGCTAGTTTTTTGATGTCCACAAGGCAAACAATAAACCCAGGAAGCTCCCAAGAATATAATGATGGCCACTGTGCTGCATAATCCAAATTGAATGTTTTCCCCAGATAATAGGCTAGAAATGACTCAACATTTTCAACTCTCCATTTATTTAGTGTGTTAAATCTTACTTCCCAAGGGGGATGGAGATTTAAGTGGAGCAGGCTGATAGGCAGCCATCCTAGCCCACCAACACTGTCTTGTCTCTTAGAATCATGGAGTCAGCCAGGGTTGGAAGGGACCACAAGGATCATCCAGTTCCAACCCCCCTGCCATGGGCAGGGACACCTCACACTAGATCAGGCTGGCCAGAGCCTCATCCAGCCTGGCCTTAAACACCTCCAGGGACAGGACCTCAACCACCTCCCTGGACAACCCATTCCAGGCTCTCACCACTCTCATGCTGAAGAACTTCTGCCTCACATCCAGTCTGAATCTCCCCACTTCCAGCTTTATTCCATTGCCCCTAGTCCTATCACTACCTGATAGCCTAAAAAGTCCCTCCCCAGCTTTCTTGTAGCCCCCTTCAGATACTGGAAGTCCACAATAAGGTCACCTCGGAGCCTTCTCTTCTCCAGACTGAACAGCCCCAACTCTTTCAGTCTGTCCTCATAGGAGAGGTGCTCCAGCCCTCTGATCATTCTTATAGGGGTACCAGTGATTGCTGGCCACTAAAACACCCAAGAAGGATAAGTTCCCAGCAACCAAAGACATAAATACTCTCTTTCACCTTAAAGAGATGAATAAAGATACTCCCTCCTCTTAAATGCACTGATTTAACACAACACACTAACTCCCCAGCACTTCTTTTTTATATATTTTTTTTCTTACCTGACATCTGTTCAAACATCTGCTCAGCAGGACAAGAATGAATCATATTACGCTGATTATATTTGCTTAATTCTACCATGTAGCCTTTGATCCACATCAGGTCGACATGCCTGGCCAGATACCACGACAACCAAACCTCAGTCTGTGTGTTATTGCACCAAACAGCTACAACAAAAGGCCCAGGTCTGGATGGTTGGCTGTGTCCACACAGTGTGAGGAGAAAAGGCTTTGCTTGTTCCCAGGCTGCTGTTTCCAAACTGGCTGGCTCTGTTGAAGGGAAAGCTTTTAGACTTAGAGTCCTTTCAGTTGGAGAAGACCTTTAAGATCATCAAGTCCAACCATTCTCTGACTCTACCAAGTCTGATGCTAAACCATGTCACTCAGCACCACATTTCTGTGTCTTTTAAATGCCTTCAGGGATGGGGATCCAACCAGCTCTCTGGGGAGTCTCTTCTAGTGGTTGAGAACCATTTCAGCGAAGAAGTTTCTTCTGTTGTCCAATCTAAATCTCTCCTGGTGCATCTTCAGGCTGTTTCCTCTTCTCCTATCCCTTGTAACTAGGGAGAAGAGACTGACCTCACCTAGCTAGAACCTCGTTGTAGGGAGAGTTAATGTGTCCCCTCAGCCTTCTTTTCTCTGAACTAAACAACTTCAGTTCCCTTAGCTGCTCCTCACAAGACATTTTTCTCCAGACCATTCACCAGGTTTCTGTTGCTTGAATTTCTCCCGATAATGGGTAGTCTGTAGCAGGCTGTAGGTTTTTTCTATGGATGAGGAAAACTCTTTCCTTCTCCTACAACACATGAGATTTCATTGGACCTGTTCACAGAGCCCGCACCCCAAAGGATACCATTTCCCTGATGCTCCTTGAGCACGGTCAGCATCCACACTGGACTCCCCCAGGGCTGGTCCTTCATCAGTTGTTCCAAAATCCTCATTAAGTCTTTGGAAGAGAAAACCTTCTTTTCCTCATTACATCATTCTGAAAGGGATGCTGCAGTAAGAAGAGGATCACAAGCAATTTGATTTTTCCCTGTGTGTATCATAACCTTTGGCATTTGATCTAAATGAGCTCTACACACATGCATGCCAATTCTCCTTCACTGCTATATAGGATTTCTCCAGCATTTGCTCTTTCCAAAGTGCTGTTTAGAATAATCCCCTGGATATGTGACTCAGAAGATTTCTTTTGATTAAAAAATAAAAGGAGGAAGAAAAGAGAATTAAAAATCACCTAAGCCAAATGATTTTATTCCATGGTTTTAATTAGATGGTTGGGAGCATACCAAAATTGAGTTACCCCATGTTTGGAAGCCTCTCAGGCAGCCATACAAATTACTTAGTTAAAGCTAAAAGCTTCAGAAATCCCATGGATTATGTGGAGGCCCAACTTAAAGCTTCTAAGACAAGTCAGAAGAGGAAAAGCTGTTTTTATTTACATTTGTTGAAGTGCTCATTGGGCTAGGATATACAGCACAGCAAGATGATCATCTTCTCATATTGTTTTTTGAATCTCTGTAGATAGATTTTTTTTTTTCCTAAGATGGCATCAAACCCTGAGTCCAGGACAGTAAAAGAGAGAACTTCAGAATAGGAAAAGAAGGCTGGAATGACCAAAATGAGCTCTTTTTATCCAGTACACAGCATGCCAGTATGGTTGGGGTTGGAAGGGGCCTCTAGGGACCAACTAGTCCAACCCCACTGCTAAAGCAAGGTCACCCACAGCAGCTTGCCCAGGATCACCATATGGGTGACCATGGTGGGTTTGGAATCTCTCCAGAGGAGAAGACTTCACAACCTCTCTGGACAGCCTGGTCCAGGGCTCTGGCACCCTCACAACAAAGAGGTTTTTCCTTGTGCCCTAGGTTCCAGTTTGTGCCTGTTGTCCTTTGTCTTGTCAGTCAGCACTACTGTAAATACTCTGTCTCCATCCTCTTGCCCCCCAACCTTTGGCTCTTGCTAAGCATTGAGCAGAGCCCCTCTCAGGCTGCTCTTCTCCAGGGTAAATAGCCCCAGGTCTCTCAGCCTTTCCTCCTCCCAGAGATGCTCCAGGCCCCTCAGCATCTTCATAGTCTCTGCTGGACTGTCTTCAGTAGTTCCTTGTCTTCCTTGAACTGGAGAGCCCAGAACTGAACTCTAGATGTGGCCTGACTAGGACAGAGTAGATGAGGAGGAGAACCTCTTCTTTGCTTTCTCCCATAATTTCTTGTGATGTGTTGAGGCAAACTGGAGATCTTCCCCCACTGACATTGCTTGTGAAGAAATTGCCTACAGCTAAATTAAGAGACAATTACTCAAAGGTCTGGGGTGTCTGTAGAATATGCAGGATATTTGTAGCTGGCAACAAGGATGGCAAAGGTAAAACAGGACACAGAGGTAGGAGGGCATGCAAACACTGTGGTTAAGGTGTATCCTGTGTGCAAAGTGTGTGGATGAACCCACAGACTGGATCTCAAAGCATCTTTTGGTGTCAGCTGAGCTTTTGAGGGCTGCTCATGACTGCATTCTCCTTTTATTGCCTGTGTTTTGAGGAATGTTTTCACTGTTTCAACTGGTTAAAAATTAAAATAAAAGGCAAAGAAAATAGAAATTGTGCTATAGAAATTCTCTGGGTAGTTTTCTCCACCAATAAAAAGGTGGGGGGAGGAAAGAAAAAAAGCTTCAATACAAATCCATTCCCAGGGAATGAAAATGTCTTCTTCCAGGTGTCTTTGGTTGGTCAAAGCCTTGCTGTCTCGGAAAGGGCAAAACGTGGGTTGTGTAGTTGCCAGCTGGTTTGAATTGGGATATTACTCACTTAATGTTCCTTAGACATTTATGTCAGGGTCACCTAGTATGAGTGGATGAGTAGACTTCTGTAGCATCAGCACCAGTCCAAAGCAAATAACAACGGATGCTGCTGACACAGTTTGTTTCCAGCTCTGATGTGCTGGGGAGCTCAGTGCTCTCCAGGGATGGAGGAGAAGTGGAGCAGAGGCTGACGCCTGCTCCGAGCATTGAACACTTTCTTCATCTTGATGTGTTTGGGTGTTTTCTCAAGCCAAGTTTCCTTGGTTTTGTCCTGCTTCCCTGCTCCTTTCCTGGTACAGTTCACAGACACACACACACCAGAAGCTGTTTATAGTGCTTAAGACGCCTCGTAAAGAAGCCAGGAGGTTTGTAAGGATTTACTGGAGCCCTGCTGATACCTGCCAGCCTCTCCTGTTTAGATGTGGGTGTCCCCTGAAGAGAGTTTTGGTTCCTTTCAAGCCTAAGAGTTGTTTAGAAGGACCCTAGAAAAAGTCTGGGTGTTGGAGTTTTGGAGATCAGTGACTTTTAGGTTTCTGGAGACCAGCTAGCTGGTTCCCACCACTCTCCCTTTCTCCACTTTACTAATTCAAGGTTCCTTTGTAAGTCATTTTTCACAATACAGTGAATCCCCTTTGGGCTGAAGCATTGCAAATCAGAGCCTGGCTCTGGGCTTTATCATCTTAGGAACATTGAGACTCCTATGCTAAAGCAGTCATGGTAGCCATGGAATAATTTAGGTTGGAAGGGACTTCTGAAGGTCTCTGGTCTGTCAAAGCAGGACCAGCTTTGAAGTTGCACAAGGTTGCTCAGGTGCTTCTAACTTCTTACAGGCAGCCATCTGCCAGAGCTAGTAGTGATCAGCTTCTCTCTGGCAGAAAGGCCAAGCTCTTTAAGCATCCCAGCCAGCCAGATGGCTTCATTAGTTCCCCTGGAGCAATCTCTCCAGGCTGGGTTGGAGGTAGCTCAGCAGAGGGGCACGTTGGATTGAAGCTTTCATTCCTGGTTCCAAAAAGCAACACTCATAACACCTTACCCTGCTCAAGAGGAGGTGGGGGAGGAAATTAAATATTAATGAAAAGCAAAGATCAATTGGCCAGTTAAATCATCCAAAAGCAAAGCAGATGCAAAAGGACAACAGTTTCTTCTTTGTCTGCTAGCCAGTTCTGTTCCTTAGGATTTCAATTACAAACCTCAGTGCCTGGAGGTGGCATGGAAGGTTTAAATTGTTCCATCCAGGACTGCAGCAGAAAATGTATTTATTTTTCCTGACGTGGTTAGGGTCATGGTGATTTCTTCTCGCTGGGTTCCTCGCCATGAACACGCTGCAGGGGGAAGTGTGGGCTCTTCTTGGGCTCCCAGAGAATTTACTTTGAAACCTCTTGCAATGCCTCTGAAAGCAAGAAAAATGTTCCCATTCATTAATGCTCTGGTGCAAGAGGGAGGGAGTTAAGAGGGAAAGTACATGGTCAGAATAAATGCAGCATTGCTGGGATTAAAGGTAGGGAGAAGGCAGAGGGAAGCATCATTTTTCATGGGGGAAGAAAAGAATTAAACTTTAAAAGGTATGGTTCTGCCAGAGCTCAGTGCAGCCTTTTTGTTTTTGTTATTCTAACTGTTGTGAGCTGAAAGGGATCTGCTAAGATTTGTTCTAATCTATGGGCTTGGATTCCAAGCAGATAGCTGACCACCTCCAACACATGAGGAAACCAGAGTGGATCAAGTCTCTACCCATGTGCAGACCAGTCTGTGAAGCTGACAAAGTGGTCGTGACACTGTCAAGATGGGAGAAAGGATATCTCCATCTGTGTCACATCTCTGCCATCTCTTTTCTCTGTCCTCTGAAAAGCTCTCCATCCAGGCTTGAGGAATGAGCTCCTGTCCTAATAAGAAGTTACTAAAACTTCAACCACATCAAACAAGGTTTTTTTTCTCCTGCATCTGTGAGTTCTTAGCTGGACATTTGTGCAATGGCTCCACTTCTTGTTGTGGTGGAAGGAAGCCACAACCTTTGCTTGTGTGTAAGTAGGAGTAAAGAAACAAATAGAAAAAGAGTGGTAGGGTCAGAGATGGGGTTTTGCACAAAGCCATGGATTACGCTGCATTGTCCCCTCTGCAGCCTCCTCTGTCTATCCTCATCATCTTAGTAAGGAAGCCAGAAGATCAACCAAGCTCAGCCCATGCTTGACACCAAGCTCAGCCCATCTGCCTCGTGAAGCCAGCAGCAAAATTCATTTTCTCAGCTTGCCAATTAAAGCAAAAGCATTATCTTTTTCTTCATAACCATAACTAAAGCAAGATTAAAAGGGACCATGTGAGTGTTGAAATTATGAGGTCTGATTAAATGCCTTGTTTTGTAATCCCATTTAACCTGTACTTGCAGGAAGAGGAAGGTTTCTATGTGCAGGAACCTAGTTTACCCCTCAGAAGATGATCTTGGCTTTCATTTACCATTTGCAAAGACCAAATCTTATCTGTATATATTTCTCTAAAACATGTAGAGAGACTTTGCTGTTTTTCTGGGCATTGAAGCTTGCAGGAGATATATCACCATATGATTTTTTTTTTTTTACTTTTATTTAACTTTTCCATGTCTGCAATCACTTAGACTCTGATGCTGATCTTTACAGACATATTCCTATCCAGTCTTACACTGTTCATTGTACATTATATCACTAGAAAGGAATTGTTGATGGAAGTGACAGGACCTGGCAGCAGGATTTCAACCACTGAGCAGCTTCTTGCCCTCATTTTGCTTGCAGCAACCTTATTAATCATTAAATGAATCAAAGCAGAAATTTCCAAGAAAAAAGGATTAATCTCTCAAAATAAACATACAGTTATTCTGAGTCCTTGTAAGGACCAAGGTATCAAGGAAGCTTTTGGGTTTGTTGTTTTTTTTTTTAGCTTGCAAAGAAATCATAAGGAGATGGGGATCCAACACCTGACCCTGAAATTCTCTACTGTATCGACCCCATCCAGCTGAAGTTTTTTCAGCAGAAGCTTAGCCATTGGGTTGTGTCTTGTGTCTGTACAAATCTTCATATCAGTCAAAGTCCTGTGCTCATGCTGTCAACTGGAGAGACTGTCACCTGTCACTCAAAGAGAGTGGCTGCTTCATTTGGGACTGAAGATGTCTAGCAGTGGGTATAAGAGCTGATGACAGTTTGGTGGGAAAAGGAGTGGAGCAAGATTGGCAGCGCTAAAACAGACTTACACAAGTGCAGGGTCACAGCTAAATTGGATGGAGCTGGAGAGGATCAGGCAATGGTGAAGAGATGAAGATCCTCTCCAATAGGCAGAGCTGGATTTTACACTCTGCTGTTGCATACCACTGTGCATATAGTGTTGCATACACTCTGGAAATATGTTGTGCCAGGGGAGGTATAGGCTGCATGTTAGAAGGAAGTTCTTCACAAAGAGAGTGATTCCCATTGGAATGGGCTGCCCAGGGAGGTGGTGGAGTCGCCATCCCTGGAAATGTTCAAGAAAAGCCCAGGCTTTTCTTGACACTTAGTGCTGTGGTCGAGTTGATTGGATATGGCTGGGTGATCGGTTGGACTGGATGATCTTGGAGGTCTCTCCCAACATGGTTGATTCTATGATGATTCTATGGCTTAGTGCCATCTATATACTTCTTGTGACCCTATATCCAACCTCTGATCCACTGACCTTAGGAAGACCAGGGAGGGACCCTACAGCTGTGTTGTTGTCAGGGAGATGTTTGGTCCTTGCCTGACCCAGCGTGCGAACCTCACACTGGCCGTGCTAATGGGAAGGCAAATGCCCAGAGGGGTCCTTAATATGTGTCTGTCACCACTGCCTCTGGGCTGTCCTTGTAAAGCACAAAAAAGGGATCCTGCTCTCCAGTGGGTTCACGTGCTCCTGAGATTGCATAATTTGAGGGTGGGATTATGCAAGCTTCTTTGCATGGACCTAACTCTTCTCCAGGTCCTATTAACAGAGGCAGCACCAGTGAGTGGAACAATTAGCCCTGGGTGCATGCTGAAATTTGCTTTTTGCTTTAAAGTCAACACGTTGCTTTTTTGTGAGCTGGAACATTGCAAGAACATAAAAGCTTAGAAATCAAAGGTTTCCTGTTATAAATAATCTCATATCCCTTAGGCATTGAAGGGGAAAATATAGCCAAGATTAGATTAAAAGATTTTGGGGACTTTTTGTGTTGTGTTGTGGTTGGTTTGGGTTTGGGTTTGGTTTGGGGTTTTTTGTGGGTTTTTTTTTTTTATTAATAATAATTTTTTTTAAATCTATAAATAACCTGTTGGTGGGAGGTTGAGGTGAATGTTTCTTTGTGGTTGTTTCACAATATGTTTGTTAGTGTAGAGTGTCTTTCTGGCATACGCCCCCACCCCCAGGGATGGATCCCAAACCTCACACTAATAGGGTTCCATATTCCAGAAGGAATATTTCACATCTGTAAGCACAAAGGATGAAAAGTCCAGTATTTGATTGCTTTGCAAAGGAGCTACAAAATATAGAATCAGAGAATGCATTGGGTTGGAAGGCACCTTTCAAGTTCATCTAATCAACCCCCTGTAGTAAGCAGGGACGTTTCCAACTAGATCAGGTTGCTCAGAGTCCCACCAAACCTGAACATGAGAAACTTTAAATCAGTGGAAACAGAGCTGAGATCTATAAAGGCTAAAGGTTTTTAGATTTAAATACACTGATTTTATTCAATGCCACATATCTACACTCAGATTTGTAAGTCCTTTGCCAGTGGCAGCAGAGAAGACAGTGGATATTTCACAGAATCTCGGCTTGGTGGGGGTTGGAAAGAACCTCAGGAGATCTAGTCCAACATTCCTGCTAAAGCAGGGTCACCCACAGCAGCTTGCCCAGGATCACCATGTTCAAATGGGTTTGGAATCTCTCCCAGGAAGGACACTCAACAACTTCTCTGGGCAGCCTGCTCCAGGGCTCTGGCACGCTGACAGCTAAGAAGCTTCTCCTCATGTTTTAATGGAACCTCCTGGGTTGCAGTTTGTGCCTATCACCCCTTGTCCTGTTACTGGACACCAGTGAAAAGAGTCTGGCCCTATTCTCTTGTCCCCACCCACCCTTCAGCTCTTGCTGAGCATTGAGAAGATCCACTAAAGTGTCCAGACTGTATGGCTGGGCAAATAACAGTGTACTGCAAGACCCAGTGATGCTCTTCAGAGAGCCCTGATGGCTCGTAGGAGCAGAGATAGGTGGTGTCAGTGTTTAAAAGGGATTATTAAACCTATTTCTGCCATAAATAGAGTTTTCTCTTCTCCATCTTGACCACTTGTAGAGATACTTGATTTGCTGTCAAATACCTTGCTACCTCATGGCAAGCCTCCTGCTAAATACTCATTGCCCTCTGACACCCAAGTGCCATGTATGGGAAGGAGCAAGACTTAGACTCAGGAGGAGGAAGAATTGAACTCAGGCCAACATGTTCTAAACTATCAAGGTTTCTCATGGTGATTGTATCCTCAAGTTCTGGTATCCTTTGCCTCAGCAGCTGTGTAGGTTTGCAATTTGAAGGCACATGGAACTGAGACTTTTGTCACTGTGGAATGATTATGATCACCTACAGTTCCCTCTTGTCTTAATGGAAATGAGTCCAGTTATGCAGATACCAGTAGAAAGAAGCATCCTTAGAATTTTTTTTTTTCTGGACAATCTCCAAAATGTTTTGGGAGGGTTATGTTTTTGGTTTATTTCCAGCTTTTATAGTATTGTAGATAATATAAAGTTAAATAAACTAGTCTCGCTCCTTTGCTCTGCACTTAGTAACTATCTCCCATTTCCATGAAAATCAAGAAAAAACACACACATGTAGGGCCAGAGTCTTGTTCCATATCAAATTTGTTCCAAATTAATTGAACTGTAGAGAATATTCAAGAATGCTGTGAAAGTAACTTCTGGAGAGAGTAACCTGAACATGTCTTGAGATTAATTTTCAGAGGGTGTAAATACCAGTACGTATGCGTCAGGGAACTAGTTACCTTTTCAACTTTTCTTTTTTCCTCTCTTTTTTCTCTCTATTTTTCTCTCTCTCTCTCTTTTTCTCTTTCTCTCTTTTTCTCTCTCTCTCTTTTTCTCTCTCTCTCTTTTTCTCTCTCTCTTTTTTCTCTCTTTTTTATCTCTTTTTTCTCTCTTTTTTCTCTCTTTTTTCTCTTTTCTTTTTTCTCTCTTTTCTCTCTCTTTTTCTCTTTTTCCTCTCTTTTTCCTCTCTTTTCCCTCTCTTTTCCCTCTCTTTTTTCTCTCTTTTTTCTCTCTTTTTTCTCTCTTTTTTCCCTCTTTTTTCTCTCTTTTTTCTCTCTTTTTTCTCTCTTTTTTCTCTCTTTTTTCTCTCTTTTTCCTCTCTCTCTTTTTTTTCCTCTCTCTCTCTTTTTTTCCCTTTAAATTAATATATATCAACTTCTCCATGCAGCTTGAAGTAATCCCAGCAAGTTGTTCTCTGGTGAAAATTCCAAACCATTCAGGGCATGTGCCAGTTGGTTGGAATTCCCTTCTGATACTAAACCCAAGGAACGGAATTCTGCTTTATAAAATGACCTGGTGCAATTTCTTTTAGGTCTTGCACGTGAGACTCGTAGGCAGCTCTGTTGTGATGTGATTCTTTCTGACACAGCTGCAATAGCCAGTTATTAATAAAAGGATTAATGGTTAGAATAATAGCCATTCCCAGCAAACCAGGTGAACTGGGAATACTGGAACATGCACTGTGAAAACAAAGTTCTATTACTGTACAAAACCTTGCACACCGTGCACGCATCCCTACACACACATATGGTTTCATAATACATCCTAGATTGCAAAGAACAAATGGAATTTGGGAATGATTTGGTTTACAGTTCCCTTAAGTAACATTATCTTGTTAAAGACATTAACCTCAGGCCTTTACTGTTATATATTTGCTTTTATTGTTTTCATCCTGGGGAGCAACCTGTAGGAGAGACACTCAGCAGGAAAAGAAGGTTCAAAGGGCATCAAAACATTGATTTTCAAGATGGCTGAACAGCTGTCTTGGGAGCACTGTGCAATTATGAAAAACAGACAGCCCTGTTTAGCCTTCCTTGTTATTAAAAATATTCCCATACCTCCCAAGCTCTAATAACCAGGGGAAGATTTCACTTGGCGTCATTGATTTTTGCTCAGTGGGCTTTGGTACCCCCACGAGGCAGCATTTAAGCAAATGAAGTATATTCTCCTGTGCCCTATATAGGACAAAATGCTGGAGGAAAGGCTGAATGAAAATGAGCCAAACTCCCTCTTCCAAAGAGATTTCCCCCAACCCAACTGTAACAATCTACATGGGATTTGTTCTTTTTATTTACCCTCAGGGCTTTTACTCGGTGTTAATTTGCTGTGGGATTTTGGGTTAAGTAGGTACAAATCTTAGAATAAACTTTAGGAATAATGTTTCCATTTAAGTTGCTTGACAAGTCCATTTAAAAACCTCTCTGGAAGCTTCTGCACATGCTCTCCACAATTGCTCCTATTCCCCAAAGCAGGTGTTCTTCCTTGGTTTCCTTTTTCTTTGCTGAAAGCCAAAGAAGCGTTTTTAACGTCTTTGGCAACACCTACGTTTGCTAATGTGTTACCTAGGGACAAATTCTATCACATGATGAGTTGTGTTGTTTCCAGACCATTTGCTACAGCTTCTCACCTGTGTTTTAAATGAGCTGAGGGAGGGGTAATTCTCTACAGTCCCTGTTGTGTCGTCCTCTTGTAGGCTCAGCTGTGCAAGTGCTCAGAGCAGAGAGGTCTGAAATTGCCCCTGGTTTCACGGAATTCCAGCATGTTGGGGGGCAGAAGGGACCTCTGAGGATCATCTAGTCCAACCTCCCTGCTAAAGCAGGCTCACCCAATAGGTTATCCAGGATCACAACATCCAGGCAGGTTTAGAATCTCTCCAGAGAAGGAAACTCCACAACCTCTCTGGGCAGCCTGCTCCAGAGCTCTGGCACCTTCACAGCAAAGAAGTTTCTCCTCATGTTTAGATGGAACCTCCTGGGTTTCAGTGTGTGCTCATTGCTTCTTGTCCTGTCACTGGACACCACTGAAACAAGTCTGACCTCATCTTCTTGCCTCCCGTCCCTTTAGCTTTTGCTGAGCATTGAGAAGATCCCCTCACAGGATGCTCTTCCAGGCTAAACAGCTCCAGGTCTTTCAGCCTTTCTTCTTTCTAGAGATGTTCCAAATCCCTGAAAATCTTTGTAGCCTCCACTTGACTCTCTCCAGAGAGCTCCTTGTCTCTCTGTGTTTCACAGTATCACGGAAACATTCAGGTTGGAATAGACCCTCAGGATCACCAAGTCCAACCGATAACCCTGCTCTGTAAAGTTCACCCTTAAACCATATACCCAAGCACCACATTTAATGATCTTTGAACACATCCAGGGTTGGTGACTCAACCACCTCCCTGGGCAGCCCATTCCAATGCTTCATTGGCTATTTCTAATACAAGAAAATTTTTCCTGGTGTTCCTAAGAGTCCCTGCTGTTGCCCCATCTGCCCTGCATTTCAGTCATCCTCTTCAGATTCAGTGGATTTGTAGATACAGCATAAGCACGTGCTTTGGTTCTGTCAGCGCTCTGGTTTTGCCAGTGCTTTGGTTCTGTCAGTGCTCTGATTTTGCCAGTGCTCTGGTTTTGTCAGTGCTCTGGTTTTGTCAGTGCTTTGGTTCTGTCAGAGCTTTGGTTTTGTCAGCGCTCTGGTTTTGTCAGCGCTCTGGTTTTGTCAGTGCTCTGGTTTTGTCAGCGCTCTGGTTTTGTCAGCGCTCTGGTTTTGTCAGCGCTCTGGTTTTGTCAGTGCTTTGGTTCTGCCAGTGCTCTGGTTTTGTCAGCGCTCTGGTTTTGTCAGCGCTCTGGTTTTGTCAGCGCTCTGGTTTTGTCAGTGCTTTGGTTCTGCCAGTGCTCTGGTTTTGTCAGCGCTCTGGTTTTGTCTGTGCTCTGGTTTTGTCAGCGCTCTGGTTTTGTCAGTGCTTTGGTTCTGTCAGTGCTCTGGTTTTGTCAGTGCTCTGGTTTTGTCAGCGCTCTGGTTTTGTCAGCGCTCTGGTTTTGTCAGCGCTCTGGTTTTGTCTGTGCTCTGGTTTTGTCAGTGCTCTGGTTTTGTCAGTGCTTTGGTTCTGTCAGTGCTTTGGTTTTGTCAGCGCTCTGGTTTTGTCAGTGCTTTGGTTTTGTCAGTGCTCTGGTTTTGCCAGTGATCTGGTTTTGTCAGCGCTCTGGTTTTGTCAGCGCTCTGGTTTTGTCAGTGCTTTGGTTTTGCCAGTGCTCTGGTTTTGCCAGTGCTCTGGTTTTGTCAGCGCTCTGGTTTTGTCAGCGCTCTGGTTTTGTCAGCGCTTTGGTTTTGTCAGCGCTCTGGTTTTGCCAGTGATCTGGTTTTGTCAGCGCTCTGGTTTTGTCAGTGCTCTGGTTTTGTCAGCGCTTTGGTTTTGCCAGTGCTCTGGTTTTGTCAGCGCTTTGGTTTTGCCAGTTCTTTGGTTCTGTCAGTGCTCTGGTTTTGTCAGTGCTTTGGTTCTGTCAGTGCTCTGGTTTTGTCAGTGCTCTGGTTTTGTCAGTGCTCTGGTTTTGTCAGCGCTCTGGTTTTGTCAGTGCTCTGGTTTTGTCAGCACTCTGGTTTTGCCAGTGCTTTGGTTTTGTCAGTGCTCTGGTTTTGTCAGCGCTCTGGTTTTGTCAGTGCTTTGGTTCTGTCAGTGCTCTGGTTTTGTCAGCGCTCTGGTTTTGTCAGCGCTCTGGTTTTGTCAGTGCTCTGGTTTTGTCAGTGCTCTGGTTTTGCCAGTGCTCTGGTTTTGTCAGTGCTCTGGTTTTGTCAGTGCTCTGGTTTTGCCAGTGCTCCGGTTTTGTCAGTGCTCTGGTTTTGTCAGTGCTCTGGTTTGACTCCATGTGCCCATATGTGCAGGTACCTCCTGGCTCCCTGGTTGCCTTGCCTGAGCACATTGTCCCATGCACTGCTCCATGCTCTGAGGTGGAGTCAGTTCACATCTCACAAGCTGGGGGTGGAAGGGGCTGGGCTATCTGTGGAGCCTTTCCTTGAGGCAAAGCAACTAAGTTGGAGGTGATGCCAAAATAGACAGGACCATGAGAATGGGATATTCTGGGGAAAACCCAGCTGCTCCCAAGGGAAGGGGGAAAAAAAGAAACACCAATGTAAAACACATACGTTCTTTGACTTCCATTACTCAAAGAGGACTCGAAGTTCCATGAATTTCTTTCCCAAGTGAAATAGTTTCCTCTGCAAAGTATGTGGTACACAGATGCCCCAGACACAATAACTTCCAAGCTCTTGCCTCAGGGTTTCCAATCTGGGGCAGCTTTTTCATGTAGTCACAGCATCATTTTGAGTATACAGGAGTATACAGTGTAGCAGTTTTCTTTTTTTCCATTTGTAGTTGTCCTCTCCTAGATAAGGCAATGACTCTGTTAAGTGACATCCTTTTGGGAGGTCATGGCACAGAGTTCAGAGGAAAATGGAGGCTCTTCAAGCTTTGACCAGCTCTCATTTCAGGCTGCTTGCAAACTCAAGCACCAACCTCTCTAATCAGTTACAGATGAAGGGTTGTTTCTTTCCCACGACCACAAGAGATAGAGATTGATTTAAAAAAAAAAAAAAAAGGCACATTTGCCTGAATCTGTGGGTTCTGGAACAGAAAAGAGCAGCTGAGAAGATGGACTGTCAAGTGGTGTTGCTGTTACTGCCTCCATGGTGTGAGTGTTTGGGGCTCTGTCTCCTCTGCTGTTCCCCAAGGATGTAATTAGGATGCAGAGCCGTAGGTCTCCATCCATGGACTTTCCTGGAGGCCAGCAGCTGTCCAAGGGCTTTTGCTTTTGTCTTTTCAATAGCCTAAGACTGCGGGGTTTAGAGCTAGTCCTCACTGTCATCGCAGTTTGCATCAGAGAGAAAATGAACAAATTCTGTGGCAGCAGATTGAAGAAAAATCAACATTTATCCTGCATTGATTATGAATCAAGAGTTGTTTCCCAAGGCACAGAGGAATAATTGCATAGTCAGATGCCAGCTCTGTGTTTAAAAGATATATTCACAGTACTTAAGGACATGCTGCCTTTGAAAAGCATTGACTTGTGGTTTTGTCAATGAGTGGTATCATTTCTGACTCAAAACTAAACGACTTACAAATGAAGCTGGAGCACCAAGATCCAAGAATGATGTATTTGAAAGTGTGAAGTCATCAAAATCTCTTAACCAGCATGCTTCAATGTTTTGGGGTTTGTTTTTTTTTTTTCCTTCCCTGATGCGCTCGGAACGAAGCTGTAGGATTGCATTGTTGGATGGCGACCGGTGAACAACTGGCTATTTAAATTCCAGGAAATGTCTGATTTTTCAACTACAACTGGTTTCTAATTAGGGAAGAATCCAGCTGTCAGCCAGTGGAGGAATTATGAAATGTGAAAATCACTGGGGGCAATGGAGAACAATTAACATTCTCAAGCGTAGCGTCGTTGTGCTCTCCAAGCTCCGCTTACCTTGCAAGCGCTCATGTGAGGAATCCTGCGGGAGTTGTGCATGACAAGAGAACAGTTTGTTACTTCAACTCTTCTGGGGTCAGCAAAAAGTCATGGAGGCCTGGAGGTTTTTTTCCTCATCAAAGTCAATAGTCAAAGGTTTTGAGCCAAGTGAGTCAAGTGGTGTGTTTCAGTACAGCTCTGCTGGCTTCGGTGGCTTCAGTGGGATGAGCAGCCACCAAGGACCTGACACGCTGGCCTTGGTGGGAGTGGGATCATTGAAAAGCAGGTCAAGATTTCTCAGATTAGGCAAAGATGCGTGTTGTGGTCCAAAGGCTGAGGAACCAGAGCCAAGCTGGCCTCTCGCTGCTGTTGTATTGGAAGGAGGAATTGGAAGAGGAAGGTGAAGGCAGAGAGGCAGAGTCATGAGGTAATGACCGGGCTTATGGTTGGACTGGCACAAACAAAACAGCTGTAACTGCTCAAATAGAGCTTGCTCAGATGTGTGATTCTGCCAAGCTTTTGGTAGGACCTCCTGGGTAAGGTGGTATCATCTATCCTAGTATTCTACTGTCTTGTGATCTCTTCATGATCTTGTCCGGTCTGAGATGCCCTTATCTGCCGAGAGGGTAGGTGATGTGCCCTTAATGCTTGAATCTGGTTTACAGCAGCTGGTTTCTTGCTTAGTCCCTGGTAACCAGTGAAAGACACTGAAGTGTGGAGTTCCATCCCAAGGCAGCCAACCTACCCATCAGGAATTTGTACAAAGCAGTTTGGGAGGATGTTATCTTCTTCCAGACTGAGATCGTTTTCTTAGCCTGTACCTTCAGTTAGGTTTCTAACAGCCTAGTAATCAAACTGAATGTATTGGCATATTTTGAACTGCTATTAATTTAGAGATGCCTTTGTCCAATTTTATGTGTAACACTTTGGCACTATTATATTGTGCCCACAGCCAGTCTCTTGCGATACATGATCCATACATCTCCCCTCAGCTGGAAAAGGTACTGGTGGGAAGACTTCCAGAGTAGCTTGGAAGAAGTTTTGATGTTATCTGAAAAGACCAAAAAAATCAAGAATGTGTTAGAGTTGGAAACAATCAGCAGAGATAATGCTGGACTCCAGGAGGTGGAAAAGAAGCAGCCAAAAGGTGACCTTGAGGGAGTGTGTGTGTGTGAGTAGAGAGAGCACTGAGTGTTAGAAACAATGGTCGTTGCCTGGGACAGTGATGACTCCTTGGACAGGCTGGGAAAGGAGAGAAACTCATGCAAGCTCTGCTGCTCTCCCTGCCCAAGCTGGATGTTAGTTACAGGAAAGCTCAAGCCAACAAGTTGGATCTCAGCACCCTTGTCCAGATCCAAGTTTCATCCTCTTGATTTTGTTCTTCTTTATACGGGAATGACTTGGCTAGTGTCCGTGCTTCTTCCAAAGTTGCAAAATCAGTGGAAATGGGATCAGAATTTGGTCCAATCTGATCTAGAGTGTGTCCATCCTGCAATGTCACATTAGAAACTCAAAGCTGAACTTGCAGGCATGTCTTTCCTGCTGCTTCTGAGACACTGGACCATAGGGCACCCTGTCGTCCTCTTGCGTTACATTGGGAATCTCCCACAGGACTGAACCTGAAAGCGTGTGCTGGATTCCCCATGTGTCGTTGTTCTCTTCAGTTCATTCAAGTGAAATCCCCAAGATGGGATCAGATTGCTTTCCCACCACTATGCAGGGAACAGCATGAAGACCTCTGAGCCAAGCCAAGAGGCAAGCTCTTGGAGCTGAGATCTGACCCTTCTATAGAACACAGGGTGAGCTGAGAAGTTGGGCTCTAAACCTGGATGTAAGCCTTGGCTCAAATCTACTGATACCAGCCCTATCTCTCTTTCGGGGACACGATAAATATTTAAGAGTCCTCAGCGGTGTGTTTTTGTAAGGCATATGGATAGTCTTGGATAAGAAGATGAGTCACTATTGTGAGATAGTGCTTGGCTATTGCTGGAACACTGTGAAGCAGCTATATTAAGTTGAATAATTATCTAAAGATGAAAAGCCACATTTCTCCACAAAAAGGAAACATTGAGAGCTCTGTGACTTGCTGTCTCCTTTCCAACATGGTTTTAAACTAAAGCAGAGTAGATTTAGATTGGACATTAGGAAGAAGTTCTTTACTATGAGGGTGGTGGAACACAGGAACAGGTCGCCCAGGGAGATGGTAGAGGCCCCATCCCTGAATATACTCAAGGTCAGGCTTGAAGGTGCTCCAAGGAACCTGGTCTAGCTGGGAATGTCCCTGCTTGCTGCAGGGAGGTTGGACTAGATGACCTGGAAAGGCCCCTTCCAACCCAATGCATTCTATGGTTTTTTGAAGAGTTTCCCAGTACAGGACTGATAAAGCAAACAAAAACACTCCAAGGAACAGGGCTGAAAGCGTGTCCCAGGAAACCAAATTACCATTATTGTCTTATTGGCAACTGCTGTTTTGTAAATAAGTCATGCAGGTAGGAATTAAGAAGGGACATTTGTGGCCAAGGTTTGATACCTCATGGTAACAAGTGTCCTGGTGAAATACTGTCTTTCCCCACTCCACACAGATTTGATAGGCAGTGAGGAATGGCAGTGATGAAGAGCAAGATGAAAGGCAGTGCAATCTAATGAGATGGAACCTGATAAGGAAAGGCTGAGGAAGGTAGATTTTGGATTCTATTTGGTAGATTTCTACTTCCTTGCTGTGGTCTAGAAAAAGGTACAGGAACAGGGCAGGTTTGCTGTAGGATGAATGGAGGATGCCTGAAACCAAGCAGGAGAGGGGATCCTGCAAAGGGCTGCTGCAACTTCAGGACCAGTTGAATATAGACAATGTAGCTCGAAAGAGTTGAGACTCTAAAGACCTAGAGATTTAAAGTTAAAGACTTAGGGGTTTAAAGTTGAAGTCCAAAGGGACCACCTCACAACACTGAGAACAAGATGTTTTGTTATTTCCATTTATTCAGACCTGTTTCTGCTGGAAAACCAGACTTGAGGTGTTTGCAAAACGTGGTTGGAGGAGCTGATAGGACACAGCAGCTCCTGAAGGGGGACATGGATTGGCAGGCAGTGAGGACCCCTTCAGGAGCACATCTCCTTCACATGGAGAGGAAGTGTCACAGAGAGCATGTACAGCACCTAGTATATATTTTCTATCCTTTTCTAGAAGACTTCTACCACCTTTCTAGACAACCTGGGTCAGTGTCTCGTCACTCTCAGTGTAAAAAGTTTCTTCCTTCTATCTAGTCTGAATCTCCCACTTTTACTTTAAATCCATCACCCTTTGTCCTGCCACAACAGGCCCTGCTAAAAAGTCTGTCCCCATCTTTCTTATTGGCCCCTTTAAGTCTCTCTGGAGCCTTCTCTTCTCCAGGCTGAACAATCTCAGTTTTCTCAGCCTGTTCTCAAAGCAGAGGGATTCCAGCATTCAGATCATTGATGTGGCCTCCTCTGGCCCTGCTGCAAAAGGTCCATGTCTCTCCAATGCTGAGAAATCATGTTAATTATTCATCATCTTAATTCTTACCCATCTGTCTCAACCTGTTTGTTATTTTAGGACCAAAACCAACCTCCTTTAAAAAAAAAAAAAAAAATAAAATCACTCTCCTCCCCTTTCCTCCATCCAGCCTGCTGGATTTCCAAGCTTGGAACGGGGTTTAAAGCAGGGAGATGACATTACACACAGCCTGTCAGCATGCACTTCCAGAGCCCAGGAAAAGCAAGGCAGCCTCTCTCACTAAAGGTGGAAAAACAGTTTTTAAGCAGAGCTTCCAGAAGAATTACAGAAGAATTTTCTTTGCGCTTTATCACCCACTTTTCTGATGTGCGTTGTGCTACACTGTCAATTTGTCCTCTAGGCTGGGATGTCAGATAAACAGGTAGTTTGCTGGAGCCTTCTTCATCTAGAGAAGCCTGGTGAAATTTGAGATCTTAAATAAGAGACCAGGTTCCTGGATAGGTGTCCATTGGCATGTGTTCATGGCGTCGGTGGAGCCACACTGATTTACGCAAGTGGAGAAATATGCTCCGCGGTGTGCTGGGACAGACAATAGTTCTTTGCCTTGCTCTTGAAGGGATGGGAAAAGGAAAAAAAGTTGCAACAAGGATGAAATTGTCACGGCTTTGAACAATAGCTTTGGAAATTCCTGGTCTCGTAGCTCACAGGGAATCTCACTTCTCAGGGGAGAGGGGAATGGCTTCTGGAGGATGACACACCTTCCTCCAGTTCCGTTTTGGAAAAGCCTGAGCTCGTTTCTTCAATTCCCATCAAACGCCACAATAAAACAAGTCACCAAGCACACCTACTGCTGATGGCTTCTGTGTTTCACTGGAAGATGCCAAACACTAGAAAACATCCAGCTAGGGGCATGATCCAGTGACAGGATTGCAGGAGGGTGGTCTTTCATGGCTCCCATGCTTCTACAGCTGTGGTCTCCAAAGGCTTCAGCTTCCGCCAAGCCCAGAAGCTCCACTGAAGTGGCTGAAACATGGGGCACCTCCTGGTGCAGCCTCCAAAGATGTGGAGATGTTTAGAGATGCTGCCAGCACAACAGGTTGAGCAAGGATTCATCTCTACTGTGTTTTAGATCTTGTCCTAAACCCAGGAGTGACTTTCAGGTGTAGGACTTTCCTGGCATGCTTCTTCTCAGGTTCCTTGTGAAGAAAATGCAAAATAAAATTATATGACATAACTGATTTAGTTACCTTTGGTCCACAATTAGTAAAGATATGATGTGACCTCATATTATGGTAAGAAATCCATAATTAATCCATGGAGCTCACTGCCACAAGACATCACTAAAGCTGAAGGACTTAGAGCTTTCAAATCCAGCCTGTAGGATTAGGTGGTCACGTTCTGTTTGATTAGTTTGGGCAAAACTCAAAACCACAGCAGTGTGAATGAAGTGTTTTGGTGCAGGACTGAAACCTGAGCCCAGGGGTGGAAGGAAAGCAGGGAGATTTGTGACAGGTTATTCCATAACTTCCCAGACTGCTGTCTCTTCTTGGAAGTGAGGTACAAGAGAAGAGGAGGTGCTGGAGAAGAGGAGTCTGAGGGGAGGGAGAACTTATTGCTCTAACCTGAAGGGAGGTTGGAGCGAGGAGGGGTCAACTTTTTCTTGATGACAAGCAACAGGATTAGAGGAAACAGTTGCAAGTTGTGCCAAGGGAAGTTCAGGCAGGATATTAGGAAATATTTCTTCACTGAAAAGGTTAACAAACTTTGGAATGGTCTGCCCAAGGCAGTAGTGGAGTCACAGTCCCTAGGGATCTTCAAGTGGTGTGCAGACCTGGTGCTTAAGGGCATGATTTAGTGTTGACCCTTCAGTGTTGGGTCGAGGGTTGGACTTGGATGATCTTTGAGGTCTCTTCCACCCTGATATATTCTGTGATTCTGTGAACAGGAAAACCTGCCCCAATCATTTGGAAAATTATCTAAACTCCTTGGTTTCAAGAGGTAGAAAGCTCTTCATTGCTCCTTCACTAAACTCCTGAGCAAACACCATGGACATTTAGCTGATGCTTTTGCTTATCACAGCTTTCCCCCATCAGCAGATCTTTGCCATGCACTTCAACTTGAACTTGACCACAAGTCAGCAGGAGGCCTTGATAGATAGACAGATAGTTTTTGCGTGTCTTCTCAAGCCGGTTCCCTTCAACAGGTGTTTGCTGTGTCTGAGGTTACTTTGTTTAGATAATCCTTGTTCCATTTGGAAGGATGAAAAATATCACTCCATTTTATTGTAAACAGACTTAGGTTCTCTTAAACACTAAAAGGAAAGGTTACAAGATTAGTCATCAGCTTCTCCAGCCCCCCCTCTCCACCACCACCTTGCTTTGCTCCCCCTTCGAAGAGAGCATCGGAGCCAGCAAACCTCCCCTCAGGTTGACGTTGGGGTGCGTGGTGGGGATACTGGAGAAGGGTGAAGCCACCCCAGCTCCATCCATACATCCTCCACTCTGTGCTCTGGACCAGGAGGGGTTTGCTACGTGGGGGGTCTTTGCATGCTGCTTGACTGCTGGCTATCAGTTTGCAAATACAAGCCTGGATGAGCGTCCAGGTTTTATCTTCCGTTTGCTGCCAACAACTCTCATTTTGTTTTTTTTTTTTTTGTCTTGACAGGGTTCCATGAGTGAAAGCTCCATCATGGAAAGACAATCTTTTATAATGACAGAAGCAGAGCCAGGGATTGTGTCAAAGGGCTGAGATATTGCCTTGCTGAGAAAGCAAAGTGAGGGTTGGCTTTGGCTTGGTGCATGTAGAAGGTGCTCTTGGAGAGGAGATGGGAAGGATGGAGCTCACTGCGATAGGTGTGGGATGTAGCAAAAACAGGTGGGCAGAACTGGGTGGCTTTACAGAGGTCCCAAGGACCCTGGAAGATTGAGACCAGCCCTGAGGAGACAGACTTAGGGGTGTTGGTGGATGAAAAGCTGGACATGAGTTGACAACGTGTGCTCACAGCTCAGAACCAACTTTGTCCTGAACTGATCCCCCATAGCATGGGCAGCAGGTGGAAGGTAGGGATTCCGTCCCTTTTCTGTGATCTGCTGAGACCCCACCTGCAGTTCTGGGGCCAGCTCTGGAGTCCCCAGCACAAGAGAGATGTGAACTTGTTGGAGTAAGGCCAGAGGAGGCCACAGAAACATTCCAAGGACTGGAACCCCTCTGCTGTGAGGACAGGCTGAGAGAGTTGGGATTGTTCAGCCTGGAGAAGAGAAAGCTCCAGGCAGACCTTCTGGTGGCCTTTCATTACTTACAGGGGCAAATAAGAACACTGCAGACAGACCTTTTTGGAGGGCTTGTTGTGATGGGGTGATGGTTTTAAACTAAAAGAGGGAAATTCAGAGTGGATAGAAGGAATTTTTTTTTTTTTCACACAGAGGGTGATGAGACACTGGCTCAGGTTGCCCAGAGATGTGGGAGATGTCCCATTGTGGAAGCATTCCACAGTATTTGGGGCTCTGAGCAACCTGCTCTAGTTGAAGATGGCCCTGCTGACTGTAGGGGGGTTTGACTGGATGACCTCGAATGGTCTCTTCCAGCCCAAACCCTTTTATCATTTCAATGTAGACAGAGCTCCCCACGCCTTTCTGCAAGAGGCTGGCACGTGGCACGGCCACCCCCCAGCTCCAGGACAGCCAGTTCCAGGGCTCAGGTTTCCCCTGGGCTCTGCAGAAACCCCTGGTGATGTGTATAAATGAGCCTGTGCTCGAGTCCTTGAACTCAAAAGGGGCATGAGCATCTTGACAGGGCCTCCTAACATAAGGCATGTGTGCGTGAGCCACGCTATGAATCATCGGGGCCTGGAACGGAGCTTTATTTAGGATGCAGAGTCAGAGAAAATTCCAGCCTTGCCCTGGGAGCAGGAGAAAGCAGGTGTTTTTTTCCATAAACTGTCCTTAGCCCTAAAGTTAAGGAACATAAATTAAACAGGGGAGGGAAATAGCAGATGTTACCCTAGGAATCCACATGCATGTGTATGAAGGTGAAGAGCTAACTATGGGTGGGTTGGATTTTTTTTTTTTCTTTTTAAATCAAAAGCTGAAGAAATATCTCTGCCTTTCCAGCTGATAGTCAAGTCACAAAATTTTAAGAAACGCATCTTTCATCTTCCTTCTCGGACTGATTTGTCCCTCAGCCCCAGCACAAGTCCAGTGACCCGGCAGGCTGTGGACATCCCATTGTCCCCTGGTCCCCTTTGGGTCCGGGCTCTGCCACCCAGACACAGCACAAGGGATTCATTGCAGCCTCTTGGTTGATAACCTTCTGCCCATATTCTTGATGAGATTGATTTCTTCCCTTTTTTTCCTAAAATCACCCACTCCCTCTCCTGCAGGAATCCCTGGGGACAATGCACTGGGATCACAGCTCTCAGTAACACTCAGGCACAGCTCCTCTCTTGCTGTCCCCAGTGCCCATGCTGTGAAGGGCTGGTGATGGTGAGGCCACCCAGTGCTGCCTGTCCCCGCATCCCTCTCAGCTCAGCCCTGCCTTGGACACTGGCTGTGGAACTGGGACAGCCACCCCAGCTGGACCTCACCAGCACCTCCCATGCCCTGCTCCCCACGCCTGCTTTACCTAAGAGCCTGTGTAAACACAGGAAATGTGGTTATCTTCCCAAAAAGAATTGGTGGGTGGCTGTTTTCCAAGAGGAGCTCCATGAGGCAAGGCAGGGCTGATGGGGACACAGAGGGATGCAGCAGGGACCACTGTCCACACACTGTCTCTGCTCATCACTCCCACTATAGGGAGAGCAAAAAGTCCTCAGGGAAGAATTGGAGGGCAGGATGGAAAGGCTTTGCTGATGGGACAGCATCTAAGTCCTATCTGGCTGGGTGGAGGAGTTTTGGGGTGGAGAGGTAGAACTTTATTGGAGCAGGTGAGTGGGAGGTTTTTGGGAGGTGGGCTGTGTGTACCTGGGTGAGGTAGGCTGTGTGTACCGGGGGTAGGTGGGCTGCACAGCCACTGTATGAATAAACAGGGACACTGAGGCATGCCAGAGGTCAAAATAGATCCATTCCCCTGTGCCCTCCACCCCTAGCTCTTCCAAAGCAAGCAGGAGGAAAGGAAGGGAAGAGGGGGGGGGGGGGGGGAAAGGAAAGAAATGGACACACACAAAAAAAAAAAAAAAAGTAAAAACTAAAAGCCCTGGGGCTAAATTGAAGCCATTAGTAGCCTCGAACTGATGACAGCACAATAAATTACTAATTAACCTTCAGGGCGAGTTCAACACCTTGGGGATAAGTGTGAAAACACGGAGTAATAAGTCCTGACAAAGCCAGGGAGCAGCAGCTCCCACCGGGATGTGGCATGAAAAGGAGATTTCTGCATGTGTAGGGCGGGTAGAGAGCAACAAAGGTGGGGGTGCCAGGGCTGGGACCTTGCCTGGCCTCAGTCACAAAGACCTTAAAAACAAAATAAAACAAAACAAAAACCTACGTTTTTGCCTTAGTTTTGCAACATTTCCTCTTACTGGGATGTCTGGTTTAGTGCAGCCAGGCTTGGGGGAAAAAAAACTAGTGCCACCCGCCTATGGGAAATGTCTTCAATTACTGGGAACAAGGGCTGGCTCTGGGGGATTTTGTTGCTGTTGTAATTGCACCGACAGATCAGTGCCTCTCACTGACTTTTCCAGGGCAGGCAATTGCCTCGAACCTCTTGGCCAGCCCCTGAGGGAGGTTTCTCCTTGATCTGGGAGCAGCTCAGACCTGGAGGTCTTTGCCTGGGGGTGCTGTAAATGGAGCATTCAGTGTGCAACCCCCACCTCGGCTGAGCCCTACCCGTGGGGTGATTTGCCCTTGCAGAGGGTTTCAGCACAGAAATGCTCACAGTGATTAACACTGTACAAAGCCGACCTGATTAGCTCAATCTGCCTCATTAGGAGAGATGGTCATGGATTGCAAAGCTTATATCTATCTATCTATCTATCTATCTATCTATCTATCTATCTATCTATCTATCTGTCTGTCTGTCTGTCTACCTATCTATCCATCTATCTATCTATCTATCTTGCTGCTGTTGCAAGAAATGGAAGAAGATCATAATTAACCCAACCTGAGCCCAGTCTCTGCAGGTTTTCTGTGGTTGTTTGGATTTTATTCTCCAGCAAGATGGGGGGGAGGAAGGGGTGGGGGGGGATGCAATCCCGACCACCCATGAAGAGCTCTTGGAAATGTGGACTTGTCAGGAATGGGGAGCTGTGATAGCTGAGGACTGGGATAGGGCTGTGGCAGTGTATGATACCCACCTCTGTCCTGAGTGAAGAGGATAAGGCAACGTTTGCCTGAGGCAGCAAAAGGCAGTGAAGGTCTTCCCACATCAGAAAAAGAGCTGTGCAAATTTTCAGCTCTTGCTTGCCCTACAAAGGAGCCCAAGGACACTGGGATCTGCACATCCAAGAGCTCAAAAGACACCCCCCCCACACACACTTCTCTTTTTAATTACCCTCCTGGTGCTTAGGGCAAGTATTTGCAAGGTTCATTCCTTGACATCTTGCTGCTGATCAAGCAGAGGACTTTGCCAATGGGATTGCATCAAGGTCTTTTCAGTTGTAATGGTGTATGACATCTCTGAGACCAGATATGGCTCAACTAATCATATTTTAATAGCCTTACCTTTTAGAAATGGACTGGCTGGGGGAGTGCGGAGTAATATTTTAATTCCTGAGCTCTGATGAGCATGATTTTGAGCAGGTATTCAGTTTCTGTATGTTATAAATTGTGCTCCCAGATGTTCAGTGCCAAGGGGCTAGAAAGAGCAACTGCACAAATATAATATTTAATACTGAATGTCAGTTTGGGTGTTCTACTCAATTTCCTGGAAAGATCTTTAAGCTTGTCTTATTTAGCTTGAATACCCAATCAGTTCCATACTTCAGCCTGAGCTATGTAATGCTGCATAACTAAGTTCTCTAATTTCTGAGATGCAAATGTAGAGCAGATGTAAAAGGGGAGTGGAGGGAAGGGGGTGGGAGGGATGTTCCTGCACTTTTCAGCTGTGCTGGTTATCAGACCCAGTTGGATCAGAGAGGGAAAGGACTGTTTGGCTTTTCAAAAAGTGCAGACTGTGCATGCTTTGAACCTCTAGCAATGGTTATTGGGGAGGAGGTGGGTCAAACAGATAGCCCTAGTGCTGTGAAATCAACCTGCGGTGAGTTCAGAGTGGGAGTCAGCAGTGGACCTGTTCTGCTACAAAGCCTCATCCCTCTAAAACGAGCCTGAGCTATCACACACAGGATGAGGGGAGCCCTGAGGTTTCATGATGCTGAGGTAAAGTTGAGCTCATGGCTTTTTTGGTAATGAGATGAGACAGCAAAGGAGCTGTGGTCCTCTGGGACTTCTCCAGGGTGGGCAGAAACTTGCAAGGACAGACACTCTCTTCTCAGTGGTTGTCCTGTTCCTCTCTCAGTCTGTAGCTATCAGTTACCTCATCACCTAGGAGTAACCTCTTTGGCTGACCAAAATATCTGCAGTTGCTGCCCATGCAGCTCCTGGCGCTGCCCATGCAGCTCCTGGCACTCCCAGCATCCTGTTGTTACTCCTGCAATGGGAATCAGTAACAGCCATTGAAAGACTCTTTCCTTCCTCAGAGCCTTGGCTCCTATCAGCCCATGGCTGTCCCCTCCACAGCTCTGATCCAGGAGGTTCATGAGTCAAACACAACACCGTTCCATGGCAGGCCGGTCTACATGGGTCAAAACTGGGGCTGGAGGAGACCCAGGGGAGTAGGAGCGGACAGGCCACCCAGCCCAGGGCTTGCTGGTCTGGCAGAGGGCAAGCATGGGGCATAACCCCTGGACAGCCCCTGTGACAGCTCCCAGGACTCAAAACTCAGCAGCTGCCACTTGCAGCATTATCCATCACCACAGCCTCTTTGAGCCTGGTGAAATGATTTGACCTTTTTCTTTGTGCTTTAAAAAAAAAAGAAATACAATAAAAATGTGATTCTGGCTGCAGCTCCTAAAGCAGAACTGACCAAATACCATATATAGTATCAACTAAGGACAGCCACAGACTTCCTTCCATCTTTTTAAACCATCCCCCTTCCTACAGCACCATCCAAGTTGCATTAATCATGGACTTCTCCAGAGTAAACGGGATTAATCTGCCCTCTCGCCATTTCCCTGATGGCTTGCAGCGAAGCTTGGATGCGTGTGGGATCCTGTGCACCTCACAGGCACGGTGGTGATAGGATGCAAAGGAAACAGTAGCTATTTCTATCAGGTGGAGCCTCATGGTGTTTCCTGCTCCTCTGAGCAGATCGGTCCCAGGTGGTCAGAGCCCCAGGCACGCTCAGGTCAAAACTGCTCACTTTCTCCAGGCTTGCTTGCCAAAAATAAACCCCTTTTGCTGAGTGACCCGTCCTACTTCTTTGGTTTAAAGATCTCAACAGCTTCAAAGGCTGCTTCTGCCTCCTGGGCTTTGGGCATTTGTGCTTAAAGAGCTCAGAAAGAGCTTCAGAAACTGAGCTGAATGAACATTTCTAGCTATCTGCTGGCATCTTCGACTCCCTGAGAGTTTCTTCCTTTTCTTCTTCCCCACTGCATTTGCCAAAGGACCCCTTGGAGATGTGCTCAGTGTTAAGCAGACATGGGTAATGTAATGCATGAATTCTTAAACCATCACAACCCCCTGCTTCAAACCCCTCTGTGCTTTAGCTGAGCTAATCACAGTCTTTTTCTCACATGGGGGTGTAGGTCCTTCCTGTCTTGTCCTACTCTCATTAGAGACAAAACTCTCAAAACCCTCTTTTTCTCTTCTTTCTTTTTTATTTTAAATGGGAAAGCTACTTGTGTACTCTGCCACATGAAAGTAGATTTGCCTTCCTTTGTGGCCATGCTGATTACAGAGCCTTGGAAATCTCTAATTGAATCGCTTGGGTTTTGTGTATTTCTTTCAAAGAAGACCATCAAAATAGCATTTGTGACTCATTACAGCTGTAACAGCAACGCTCTTGTCTTTGTCTTCTTACATTACTCGTCTGGATCCAAACCCCTGCTTGCTGCCCATACCTTCAACAGCTCGAGCATGAGCAAGAGGATACTCCCAGCAGCCCTGAGGCATAGAATCATAGAACCATTTCAGCTGGAAAAGACCTTTAAGATCATTAAGACCAACTATCAGCCCAACACCAGCTTGGCCATTAAAGCATGTCCTGAAGTGTCACATCTATGTGTGTGTGAACACCTGTAAGGATGGTGACTGCACCACCTCCCTGGGCAGCCTGTTCCAATGCCTGACTCCTTGGCATCTCTCAAGAGGAACCAAGCACATCTCTGGCTCATTCATCCTCTGCCAAAAGCCACAAGGTCAAGACATTTTGAACATATTCAAAGCCAAAGCCCACAAACTACTGCAGTATGCACAGAATTTATTCTGGGCATATCCATATCATTGGGATGTTCTGAAAGCTGCTGCTTGTTCTCAATATTTAAATGCTTCCAGTACTTAAAGGAGCCTATCAGAAAGATGGGTACAATACTTTCAGCAGGGTCTGTTGTGACAGGACAAGAGGTGATGGTTTTAAACTAAAAAAGGGGAGGTTCAGGCTAGATATAACAGAAACCTTTTATGCAGGGGGCGATGAGACACTGGCCCAGGTCACCCAGAGAAGTGGGAGATACCCCACTCCTAGAAACATTTAAATCTAGGTTCAACAGGCCTCTAAGCAACCTGCCATAGATGCAGATGTCCCTGCTGACTGCAGGGGCGTTGGGCTAGACCACCTTGGAAGATCTCTTCCAACCCAAACCATTCTATGATTCTGTGTTGCAGCCAAGTGCATCACCCACTCTGGCCCTGCCACTAGTTTAAATCACCAACTGTATTGTCCCCTGAGCCCCTGTTCTGTTGGAGATAGATGTGCAAGGTCACATACTTTTACTCTGCTGACTGGTTTTTGTTCTCTGGGGTCTTTCACACCTTTCACTACATCAACACATGAAAGTTTTCTAGACAAGGGATGGGTGTCCTGCAGGGACACTGCAGCCCAGCAGACGACTGATGCCAAGAGAGACTCCAGCAAAGAACATCAGAATTGCAAGTTTGCTTGGGAGATTAATCTCACCAAAATCAGCTATGTCCAATGACATTAGGCTGTGCCACTGCAAGGAGTCATCCAACCTCCTGGAGCAGAGACCTCATCTTAAAGACAGGAGTTACCCTGAAGAAAGACCAGAAATGAGAGAAAAGCTTTAAGGAGCACCAGGATAGGGATGAGAAAAGTATTGCCTCCCACCCATGGTGATCTGGGACACTTTGTGAGGTATATGTTAAGGAGAGACATCCTGAGTTATTCTCCTTAAGAGGAGGTCAGGATTTTCCCCTGCTGTTGTTCCTAATGAAGATGCAGGAGAGGTCCCTCCACTTTTGCATGAGGTTCAAGGTAGGTCCACTTGCAAAATGAATGGAAACATGATGGCTTTAGGAGAGGACCAGGAACAGAGTCACTGACTCCCCAGCAAATCCCAGCTGTGGGAAGAAATCACTGAAGGTCTTCCTGAACTATTCAGGTTTACTTTACCAAATCTTGAGGATACCCTAAAAACACACTGCTCATTTGTCCACAGATCTTGAAGGGCTCCTCATCTGTGGTGGCCTCAAAAGCTACCCTTTGCATGATCAGATCTGAGTGGTGGGGAGGACTGACACATCCCCTCTGCTGCTGCTGCTTCCACTTATGGAGGCTGGGCAGAGAGCAGTGCTGGCCCCGGGGCTGCCAGTGATTGCCACTGGCACGTGTTTCCTCATGTTTGGTTCCCCATACCGTGGGACATCCCTCTTGCCTGGCGAGTGGCATGTGGGTACAATCAGTCTCAGGCAATTTATTTTTACTACCCTGTGTAAACACTGTGCTGAAATTGTCACTGTGATTTAGGAGGTGCCAGATTTTTCTGTTCGGCTTTTTGTTGTTGTTGTTTTTCTTTTTCTTCTCCCCTTCCTCCCCCCCCAAACTACTTCTTTCTCGACACCTTCCACTCCGTTTCTAGAATGACACTTCATGGCCAGCTTTCACTAAGGACTTAGGAATTTGGGTTATTCAGTCTGAAAAAGACAAGAAAGGTCTGAGGAGACCTGATTGTGGCCTTCCAATATCTTAAGGGGCCACACAAGAAAGCTGCTGAGGGACTTTTTAGGGTGTCAAGTAATGACAGGACTGGGGGGAATGCAGCAAAACTAGAAATGGGTAGATTCAGATTGGATGTTAGGAAAAAGTCCTGCACCATGAGGATGGTGAGACACTGAAACAGGTTGCCCAAAGAGGTGGTGGAAGCCTCATCCCTGGAAGTTTTTAAGGCCAGGCTGCGGCTTTGAGCAACCCGATCTATGCTGCCCATGGCGATGGGGTTGGAACTGAATGATCCTTGAGGTCCCTTCCAACCCTAACAATTCTATGATTCTATGACTTCCCCATTGATGGGACACGATGTTGAAGCCTGCGCTCTGTTTCCACAGGCTTCCCTAGATGCCTTCAAGACTACAAGAAGACAAAAATTATCTTTCTCCATTGCCTGGCACTGGAAATAGAAGAACCATTTTAAATGAGCCACTCAGAGAGACCTAATCACCCAAATACAGACGAAATCACTTTAAAATTTTGCAACAGGCAGCCTCATATATTTTAATTCTAGACTGCAGTCATCTTCTGCTGAAAGGGCCATGAGGATGATCAGAGAGCTGGAGCACCTCTCCTATGAGGACAGACTGAAAGAGTTGGGGCTGTTCAGTCTGGAGAAGAGAAAGCTCTGAGCTGACCTTATTGTGGACTTCCAGTATCTGAAGGGGGCTACAAGAAAGCTGGGGAGGGACTTTTTAGGCTATCAGGTAGTGATAGGACTAGGGGGGAATGGAATAAAGCTGGAAGTGGGGAGATTGAGGCTGGATGTGAGGAAGAAGTTCTTCCCCATGAGAGTGGTGAGAGCCTGGAATGGGTTGTCCAGGGAGGTGGTTGAGGCCCCATCCCTGCAGGTGTTTAAGGCCAGGCTGGATGAGGCTCTGGCCAGCCTGATGTAGTGTGAGGTGTCCCTGCCCATGTCAGGGGGGTTGGAACTGGATGATCCTTGTGGTCCCTTCCAACCCTGACTGATTCTATGACTCTATGAAAGCAAATAAGTTGTAGCTCTTCCCACACACACAAGCAGTCCCAGTTGTGCTCCACGAAGACTAGTGGTTAAGCATAGAAGGCATCATAATTTTTTTTTCTTAAATACAAAAATAACCCAAGACATTTTTCTTAGCAGTTTGAAATAAGTCAAGAGATTTCTTAGATAAATATAACTTTCTTTTTCTCAGCATTTTGCAATAAATCAGGAGATTTCTTGTCCAAAAAAAAGGGATTTTCTTCTGCATTTTGAAATAAGAGATTTATTATTAAAAAAATACAGATTTTTTTTCCAGCACTTCAAAATAATTGATTTCTTCTTACAAATACACTTTTTTCCTCAACATTTTTAAATAGGTCAAGAGATTTCTTACCAAAATAAATAGCATTTTCAAAATAATCATGTAATTTCTTATTAAAAAAATACGCATTTTTTTCTCAACATTTTGAAATAAGGCAGGAGATTTCTTATTAAAAAAAATGATTTTTTTCAGTGTTTTGAAATAAATCGAGATTCTTATTAAAAAATAGATTTTTTCAACACTTCAAAACAAATCAAGTGATTTCTTCTTACAAAATACATTTTTTCTCAACATTTTTAAATAGGTCAAGCGATTCCTTACCAAAAAAAAAAAAAAAAAGCATTTTCAGCACTTCAAAATAATCATGTGATTTCTTATTTTAAGAAAAAGCATTTTTTCCCTCAACATTTTGACATGAGATTTCTTATTGAAAAATGGATTTTTTTTCCCACTACTTTGAAATAAGTCAAAAGTTTTCTTTTAAAAATACTTTTTTTATTTTAACATTTTGAAATAAGACAAGAGTTTGCTTATAAAAAAAAAGACAATTTTTAAACATTTTGATATAAGGGTTTTCTTTTTAAAATCCTTTTTTTTTTTAACATTTTGAAATAAGACCAGAGATTGCTTATACAATATGCTTATAAAATATGCTTATAAAATACTTTTCTTTTTTTTAAACATTTTTAAATAAGTCCAGGGGTTCCTTTGAAAAATGCATTTTTCAGCATTTTGAAATAAGACAAGAGATTTCTTGTAAAAAAAAAAAAACAACACGTTTTTTTCCCCCAAAGTTTTGAAATTCCTCAAGAGACTGTTTTGGATGTATCCTTGCTGCACCTACCTGGGCTGTGTTTAGGTAGGTGAGCACAGGTAGGTTGGTTGCAGCAGCAGAAATGCATCTGCCACAAGAAGAACTTTTTTTTTTCCCCCCCTGCCTTTTTGAATGACCTCTTGGGGGTTTGTCTGGGGGTTGTTTGGGGATTTTTTTGCCATGCAAACACCCATCCCTGCTTCATCAGGACTTTTTAAACTTGCCACCAGCAGAAAAGATACTTCTGTTTAAAATCAGAGAAACAACCCACTGGAAAGAAAAAAATAAAAGCTTCCAATGAGAGCTATCTATTTCACCAGCTTGGAATGGCCAACAAGTGTGGCTTGCTGCGATGCGGTCGAGACGCTCAGATAGAGTTCATGCTACTGATACCCCTTGCTCTCCCTTCAAAATTAGCCCAGATGAATGGGGCCTTTTGTAGTGAGGGAAGAAACGGGCAGAAATCATAATAATCTCTTTCTAGCCAGGCCTCTGTAGCATAGGGTGAGTCAACAGCTCTGCCTGCTGCTGGAGGAGAAGGAAAACAGCAATTTCTCAGCGGTTTCCTTGGCATGTTGGAAACCAAAGGCAATCTTCTTGCACGCAGCTCAGTCGCTCCCCGTTGACTCCGTTCCAGCCATTCGAGCACCATGAGACTATGGACCGTGGATTGCACCCTTCACAGCCCAGCACCATGGCCAAGCAGGTTTATCCCAGTCCAGAGCCCTTGGGTGGTGGCAGGTGCCAAGTATCTTCTGGCTTTGGAGCACTGTGTCTTTTACTTTTCCATGTATATGCTTCCTGGGCCAAACTCTTTGCTCTCATTGAGAAGTTATACTTCTTTCCTGTTATTCTAAAACTAAGTACTTTGCACATTTGGGAAGTATTATTAAGTAATAGTCTGAGTGACAGCCTGTGGCTGGAGTTAATTTCTTCCAGTTCTCCAAGTGTCTAATTACACTTTCTTCAATGCTAACTGTACAGATTGTTTCAAATGTGCAAAGACCTCTTGTTTAAATTTAAAGGGGAAAAAAAAGAGAGAAAACCCTTGGTTCATCACTCCAGAGTAAAGGTCTGAGGCTAGAGGGATAACAAAATGTCTTCTCACTTCAGCACTGTTTGTGGTTCTGTTCATTTTTCCTCAAGTATTCCTGAAAGAATCACATAAAACCCAACAGGTCAAATGCTACCTGGTGCAAATCCAGATCGTTCCTTTGATACAGTTTGCACTTTCCTCAGCTTAAAGCCAGGTCTGTCTTGAACTTGGACACATGTCAACTGAAGATCCTGTTCAGCAGATGTAGACAGCCCATTTTAAGAAGTTGTGCCCCAGTTCAATTGCAATAACTGTGGTGGAGACACTATGACCTGCTGGCCCTTACTGGAAAGTAAGTGGGAACAGGGAAGGGCCTCAGGTGGCTGTGTTCACCCCAGAGCCCTGGGGCAGGGTAGAAGAACATACATGAGATCTCTACAGTTAGTAAGCCACCATAACCAGGTTGCGTTTAGAGATCATTTGAGACTTCCTTTAGGGGTTGATGAAAGAGCAACACTGTTCTTACATTCACAGAATCAGTCAGGGTTGGAAGGGACCACAAGGATCATCCAGTTCCAATCCCCCTGCCATGGGCAGGGACACCTCACACTAGATCAGGCTGGCCAGAGCCTCATCCATCCTGGCCTTAAATACCTCCAGGGACGGGGCCTCAACCACCTCCCTGGACAACCCATTCCAGGCTCTCACCACTCTCATGGTGAAGAACTTCTTCCTCAAGAAGAAGCATTTAGCATCTCTCATTGCAGCATCTCTCATTGTAACATCTCTCAGAATAAGGAGAAGCTCTCTTTGGAGGTACATTGATACCTCTTTGCTATGGCAAATTTAGAAAAAAAAGAACATATCCTGCAGCTGATTTTTCCAATTACAGTTTAAAATGCATTAGATGGGTGGCAGAGGAGAGACAAGAGGGGCAGAGCTGCCAGTGGGGCTGTGAGAAGAGCCAGTGACGCACATCGCTCTTTGGTGCTCAGGAGACAAGCTCCACAAGGGCATTGGTGCCATGGTTGTGTTGAGAACTACTGCTGACCATCATGTCAGCCTCATTTCAGGCTGATCACAAGTTTTTTGTTGGTCCTTGGCTGTGGCCATGTTGCTGTATTCACTGACTTCTCTGAGGGATGGACGCATCCAGTTTGAATGGTGGCCTAGAGGACTAGACGTGGCATCCTTTGAGACTGGGTGAGCTCACTTTGTGATTTATTTTTCTTTGCTGGGGTTTGTGAGTGAATCAAGCAGGAGAGAGGAAGTGAAGGTTTGTTCTTTCTAAAGATTTATTTCATTACATCTGCAACAAGTCAAGAAGAGAACAGGGTAGAAAGGCTTTTGGGTTTGGGCCTGGAACAAAGCTCAGTACTTGAGATAAACAAATGAGGGGAAAGGAATTATCAAAGAAAGAGCTGGCCACAGATTGTATTATGAGCTTTACAGTAATAGGCTGAAAAACTTTGGTAAGTTAAACCAAACTGAAAGTGGACCAGACTTGAAGGGTAAAAGGAAAAGCAGATGGCTGAGGTACCTTGAAGAAGGAAATGTTCTTTCTGTTTCTCCACCTATCAGTCTCTCAGAATATTTTATATGTGGAGATGCCTACCATGGAAAATATCCCAAGCTTTGAGGACTCAGCAGGTATCTCAGGTGTGTGATTTGCCCTGCTGTTGGCTTTGATAACCATGGAGAAGTTCTTCTGTTGATTCACCCATGAAATGAAGCAGTGGTGCTCTTTCAGTTTTGACCACAAATACCAAGGGTCCTGAGTGCAAGACAACATGTAGGTTCTGACACAGCCATTCTGTACCACTGTGTTTTACCTGCCAGGTGTGATCTACAGCTATCTGACAGGAGGTTGGATAGAGGTGGGAATCTGTCTCTTCTCCCAGGCAGCAAGTGACAGGATGAGAGGAAATGGCTTCAAGTTGTACCAGGGGAGGTTTAGATTGGACATGAGGAAAAATTTCTTCACTGAAATAGTGGTTAAGCCCTGGAACAGGTTGCCTAAGAAAGTGGTGGAACTACAATGCCTGGAAATGTTAAAAGCAAGCATAGATGTGGCACTTAGGGACATGGTTTATTGGTGGACTCGGCAGTGTAGGGTTAAGAATTGAACTCAAACACTTTGAAGGTCTTTTTCAACCTTAATTGTTCTATGTCTGTTCACATACACACAGCTAAAAGCTACACAGAATCAGATATTTGTTATGGTTGGAAGAGACCTTTAAGATCATTAAGTCCAACTGTTAACCCAGCACTGCCAGATCACCACTAAACCATGCCCTTCAGCACCACATCTACATGTAGACATCTACATGTCTACAAACAAGGCTTTTCTCTGGATTGGCTGCAAAATTTTCAAGCATTCACTATCAAGTAATTATCCCCAAATCCTGCAGAACAGCACTGACACCTTGTCCAAGTTGGTTAGCAGATGTTGATAATTCCTTCCTAGTCCTCAGGCCAGCGAAGAAGCTAAATTACTTTGTGTAGGTCATCAGAGATGAGGGCAAATAACAAAAGATGTGTGAGATACAACGTTTGTTAAAAGAACAGAATTTTATTTCTCTGTGGGATAAACAAAAAAGGAGGGGGAGAAATGGTGAAAAGTTCATTTTCCACAGTACTGAATTCACAACAGCAAAAACCACTCAAAAGAATAAACTGCATATTAAGTAAATTTAACAATAATTACTACAAAATGAATGTCAGCTTGCTGGTCTAGTGCTTGCAGATCCTGAGTCACCAAAACCCCTTCTGAAAAGCTTAGAGGAGCAAGCCAGTCACAGCTACCTCCCACATATCCTTAGGACCACTGTATTCTCCTTAGGAGGTCAGTTCCTGGGGCTCTTGGCAGGAGAGATAACCCCTTCAGAAGGCAAGTCATCCCACCACAGGTCTGACAACATTTACCAGTTACCTGTGCTGAGTGGTCTTTATCTGACTGATACCCTATCAGCAATGGCCAAGTGGCACAATTAGCAGTAATTAGCCTAGTGAGAACCTCATTCTGTGGTGGTTCCTGGAGTGGAGCATGTCTCTGTTCCTCCAGAGGAGATGGTGGGGGTTGTGTGGGCACTGACCTGGTAGCCAGAATGGGCTTTGTGCTGCCAGTTCCCTCTTATTGCTGTGCATGATGAGACTGGGTTTAGGGGAAGAGCATCTAGGCAAATGGGGTGATCACGGAATCACAGAACCCTTTAGGTTGGAAAAGACCTTTAAGATCATTGAGTCCAACCACTAACCTAGTCTAACCCTGTCTAACCATTAACCACCACTGAAGATGGATTTGACAGTGCTAAGGACGAGGTGCCTCCATTCTGGGGTGAGAGGTGTGTATGGGAGACTCACACCTCTGCATGAGTGCTTAGGCCACCCCACAGCATTGTAGAGCCATGGGTCTTACTAAACTGGCCAGTCTGATCTTGCACATGATAGTATATGACTAAAAAGCTCCTTGCTAGGACCTTCTGATCCTCACTGGGCCACCTGGGATGAGTAAATTTTGATCTGCTAAGAAATTCAGAGAGATGGAAAACATGAGTCCTTCTAGTACAGGGATACTTGGGGGTTTGTAAAGCAACTTAGCCCATGAGATGACTTAGTCATCAGTACATCCTGCAGAAGAAGAGAGGAAAACCTCAGTAAAGATGAGATTTGGAGTATTTTGTGCAAACAGGAATGATTTGAACAGCAGACTATCTCTGTTTTCCAGGGCTGGGAGGGTTGCCATAATTCCTTGCTCCAGGAGTTGGCTTTGCCTACGCTTTCTAAGAACTCATCCTTGAGGTGAGGGTTGCCCTGCCTCCAGCCTGCAGCTCAGTTTTGCAGTATGGTCAGGGATGTCCTCCCTCTTCCTGCTCACCCACAGCTCATGCAGGGTTAAAGGCCCCGTGCATGACATCCTGGAAGGAACCAGTTGGCCGTGACAGTCATCAGTGTTGCTGGCCAGAAACCTGTAAAGCAGAAGGGAAATGGTTTTGGTGGCAGAACTACAAATACTCAATAAAGCATAGTTTGTTTCAGTGCTTTTTTTATGTGGTTCTGCCCTGACTTTTCGTCCCCTAATTCACAGCAGAAGTGAAGTAGAGCACAGTAGAGATTGAGCATGAATCCCTCCGCCTAATGGGAACAATTACAGAAGTTTCTTCTTCTTCTTTTGCCAAGCTGCGATATGAAATCATTTGCTGTGTTCCTGTTGCCATGGGAACAATTAGTTTCATACCATTTTTCCATTGCACATCAATGAAGTGATTAGCTAAAAGAAGGCCAACACTTCATAAATGGATTGTGTCACGCAATAATCAAGTAGCTACCAAGTACAATGGCAAAAGCCACTTAAAACGCAATGAAACCAGCTCAGGAAAACACTTGGGAGCGTGTGAATGCTTATTGATCTGATACAGCACATCAGTTCCCAGCCAAAACCACCAAAAATACCAAACATGGGTGTTTAGGTGTTGTGGAGTTTACTGGCTTTTGAGTAAAGCCTCCTTCTCTCAAAGGATCTGGTCGCCTTGAGCCATCTCCAGGAAAGGGTTTAGGGACCTGTTGCGTGATGCAGATGGATTTCAGCTGCTGACAATGCCCAGAGCTTGCCCATCAGCCACCCACCCATCTTGCAGGCAAAGGCAAGCCAAGGAGAGATGGCTTGCAGGAGCTCCTAGCCCTGTGGTTAAGTGTGCTCACAGGGACGTGCCTGGTTGCCAGCCTTTCTCCGAGGACTCTCTACATATTTTCTCCTTAAAACAAAATATACAAAGAGTCCACCCGGCACAGAGTGGAATTCAGGACTCTGCCCGCTCCCTCCAGAGCACATCTGGGAGCCTTTCCCTCGCAGAACTGAGCAGCTGCAAGGCAAGAGAGGGAGGGAAGGCGTGAGACAGATTCCCATGCTCTGCCATGAAGAAAAGCAAGGACTGAAATGGGAACTGAATTCAAGGACACTGCGGTGGGTGGCTCAGCCCTGGGGCTCTTCAGTGGGGTAGGGACAGGATGGTAGGGCTGGGTGATGGGCAGGGCTGGGTGATGGGTAGGGCTGACTTCCCGGACTTCAGGCTTAGTAATTCTGTTCTGAAAATGAGCCACTCACTTAAAAGGCTCAGTAGGAGTTGGAGTAGATCATTTTATGAGTAGTTAGGGAAAAATTCACCGTGCAGCCCTCTGTTTTAGACTCTGAATCCTTGTTCCACTGGGTGAGGGATTGGAATCTTTGTTGAGACCAGCCCTTAGAGAAAAGGAAATTCTATTTTCCCCTTAACTGAAGGAGGATTTATACACAAGTGGTTATGCAAAAAATTAGTAACCTGATTTCAGTTCAGCAACATAAGAAATTCATAATTTTGCTTGGACTGTTCTCTTTTTTCCTCTTTCTTTCTCTTGATTGAAATATGTCCTGGAAAGGTGATGTGATGCATATAGAAATAGTCTCTCCTTGTTCTTGATGGATGGTCAGACCACATTCAGTGGTCTCTTCTATAGCTATTTCTTGGATGAAATCAGTTAGTCGGCCCTTCCAGACAAACACAACAGAAATTTCACAGAGAAACTTCACGTGAGTTGATTTTTTGACCTGATCCCAAAGGACAACACTACCACACATGCATTGCTGTTTAAAAATTGGACCCTAGTTAGCCAGTGCAATGGTATTGTCTGTAGTCAAGCTGGCAGGTGGTGAATCACCACATGATACCAAAAAAAATGGTCTGTACTGGCTGAAAGCAATACACCGAGCTGTATCTCCATCTATTTGAGTGGACACCTATCTGCTGCCATGTGACATCATTTCTCCTATGTGCCATACATTTTTTCTGCTTATTTCTACTTCCCTTTGGTTGTACCACAGCATCTCACTTGCAGCTCCTGCTAAAATCATCTTCATTGCTCTACAAAGGAACTGAGGCTATGATGACACCTAACAGAGCTGGCTGTCTAACCTGATCCTTTCTTAGTCCACTTCGACCAAGTTGCCTGACCAAGGCCACCCTCATCCAGAAACCTTGGAAGCTGGGACTATGTCTGTACCTGATGCATGTTTGCTTGCAAAGAACACAAAGGGGCAGCAAATCTGAAGAGGAGAGCAGGCTTGAATCTGCACTTAATGGCCAGCATAAACATCCCCCTGAAATCGCTTTGCAGAGCCAGCCTCAACCATCTCTCTGCTATTCCCCACTCCCCTTTTACCACCCAACCTCCTGACCTTGCAAAAATATGTCTCTGAAGGGTCAGAGCTTGGGCTTGGAGCAGATGCTGATGCCTGGGATCAGGGGTGGGTGGCCCAAGGGCTGGACAGTGCAACATTCCTATGCAGGGTCTCTGGTTGAGATAAGGCAGCCCCACACTGTGGTTTACTCCAAGGAAGCAGAACTTGAGTGAGTCCTGCATGTTCCTTGGCAGATGAGGCAGGAAAAATCCTGTAGAATAAAAAAGCTTTGGATCTGTCAGTAATGGTTTCCTTTAGAAAAACACAGCTAATTATACACAGCTAAAAGCACCATGCTGGTCTGCACCACAAGCCATCACTCACAGCCTCCAAGCCCAAATTCAGTGGAATAAAAGTACCAGGGACTGAGCTCACCTCTTTTTTTCTGCTTTGGTTAAGCCTGGGACGAATCCTTCTGGTTTTGCAACCTTCTCCTGGTTAGACTTCAGTAGAAAAGTTGCAACAAAGAGCAGAAGCACACCCAGGTGAGAAGAGGTATTGTGAGATGTTTAAATTTCAGGGCTTGGGGTGGGTCAGGGCTTCAAAAATGGATTGATGTCCTCTGCCAAGGTGACCCTACACCTACCTAAAGCCAGCAATTTCAAATGCAGTTGCTTCAGACCAGATGGGAGGAGAGCAGTGCATGCTAAAACAGAGAAGTAGCCTCCATCCCTCAACACCCTCTCTGAAAGCTGATATCAGTAATCTTTCTCTCCTGAATCTGCTCTGACACAGAGTCTGGAGAACAGACCTACAGTGGGGTAGCAGCAGGTTCTCTCTTCTGCTGGAGAAGATCAAGCCTGCAATTGTCCCCCGTGCAATGTGGGTGCTTCTAGGTTCAGAGAACAGGGAAATCGAGGTTTTAGGATTGCAATTCTGCGCTGGAATTGCCTTATATCCAACCTTATTTTAACCTCAAAATTAAATCTGTAGTATTTGGAAAGTCAAAACCCACCCACAAACCAGCTGGCTGGAAAAGAAGGTATGAGCTCCTAACCCGGAGGCCCAGCAGTATGGAAGGATAACAGAGATAGAGGCGTCTTCCCAGAAGGAATTTCTTTAAGCACTTTGGTGGAAGGCTGATGTATATGTGCCCCCCAGCCCACTCTGGAATTTCCTTCACCTCATCTCTCACATTCTCACCCTGTAGCATACACTTGAGCCAGCCTTGGGTCTAGGGAAAAGGCAGAGCTAGCCACACCAACATCTAACCTTCCTGGACAGCCTCCATGAAAGCAGACATGTAAGAAGACCCTTCCAGCCCTGTAGCACATTCCCAATGGAGTGCAAACACCATCTCAAGGCTCACAGTTAAGTTGTGTAAGCATGGTTGGCTTGGCTTTGGACTGTTCACAGTACAACCACAGAATAAGCAGCACATGTATTAGCAGAAGCAAGAGACTTCTCTTGCAGTTCTCAGGCTCTGCCTCTGATCTTTCTGCACCTGCAATTTTGGTCCCTGGAACATCCAGTCCAGATGCCACCAGCCCCAGTAAGAACTTGGAGCTACCAACCAGACAATTTACCATATGGGACCAGTTCATCCTTGCATTCCTCTGGCTTGGAAACAACTGATGGCTCAAGATCCTTGCCCAGAAAACGCATTTCCAGCACCAGTGGGTAATTGTTGAGAAATATGGTCAAGGAGAGACAAGTCTAGATTAGGCTGAGTTATGACTCCACATCTAAGGTCACACTGAGAATGTGACATCAAACCCAGGACTGAATTCTTTTAACCTATAAAAAAACCTTCATAGAGTGCAACAGATGACTTTGGAATTTGAGCACTTCTCTTTTTTTTATTTTTTTTTCTCCCCATATACTTCATTACGCAATTTCTTCTCCCTAGAAGAACACCAAGTTCTCTTAGGTTGTTGGGTTTTTTTTCTAAACAAACCAAAAGAGGTAGCACTGATAGTCTGGTCCACAACCTGAGATAGTTTCCTGATTCATTGCTTCAGCACAGGGCTAGAAATGGACTTTAAGCCTGTCTCAGGAAGCTCAGTGAAACGAGTCAGGTAACAAATAGAAAACACACAGTTTATGCAAGAGCACATAACGAAGAACTGGTCCCTTGGCAAAACAATAGGACCATTGTATTCCCCATCTGAGCAGCCAGTGAACTCTGCTAGTCTGGGGCTGTGATGAATTAAAAACCTCTCTTCCACAGATGCGATTGCTGCTCGTTGCTGAGGAAAGCTCCCTGTCTGGGTGCCTGCAGCACGTTCAGTGCACATGGTTGTGTTCCCAGCAGAGCCAAGCCTTGCAAAATAGTGGAGGGAAAGGTGGTTACCAGGCTTGAGTAACTCCAATCAGTGCTGATTTCTCTTGTTTTGTAGGATATTGTTTCTCAGTAATGTGGTAGCAGGAATGCTGACAGATAAAGAGGTTGCTGCTGTGATTGATGATTCAGTTAGATAGACACAAGAGCACTGACAGCTCCTCTGCTACCTGGACTATCAATATCATGGCTCTTCCACTCTATCACTGGAATATTTCAAGGCTCAGCTGTACAAAGCCATGTCTGACCTGATCTAGTGCTGGTGATGGACTTACTTTGAGCAGAAATTTGAGTTGGAGCCCTCTGAGATCTCTCTGGATCATGAACCTACCTTCTGAGGCAGCGGCACCAAGACAGTAGGTTACAGGAGGTGTCCCTGCCCATGGCAGGGGGGTTGGAACTAGATGATCCTTGTGGTCCCTTCCAACCCTGACTGATTCTATGATTCTATATCGTGACACCAAAGCTGGCTTTGGGCAAGGAACTTAATCTTTCCTTGACAATATTTCCAGCTCTAGTCAGTCAGCCTGGTCTATAGGTTGTAGCCAGGTGGGGGTTGGTCTCTTCTCCCAGGCAACCAGAACCAGAACAAGAGGGCATAGTCTCAAGCTGTGCCAGGGGAGGTTTAGGCTGGAGGTGAGGAGAAAGTTCTTCACAGAGAGAGTTGGAATTGGAATGGGCTGCCCAGGGAGGTGGTGGAGTCACCATCCCTGGAGGTGTTCAAGAGGGGATTGGACGTGGTACTTGGTGCCATGGTTTAGATAATCATGAGGCTTAGGGTGACAGGTTGGACTCGATGATCTTTGAGGTCTCTTCCAACCTTCTTGATTCTATGATTCTATGTCGGATGTCCACTCCTCTTGTGGATGGAAAGGCAGAGGTAGAAGCTACCTGGCAATAGGTATAGGATTTTTCCAGTGGGATCTGCATCACCTCTGGAAAGCTGTAGCCATCTGAGCACCAGAAATGGTTAAACCTGGCCTGTTAGCACTTCTGATATGCCTGTAACAGCAATTAGGGCTTACTGTGAGAGAGAAGAGATGAAACCCCGGTGGTGGAAATTAGGGAGTGAAATGCCAAGAGCAATAATTAGAACAATGTCACGAATTTCCTCCACCACAGCACTGAAGGAGTGTGACAAGGAATATTGTGATGGGCCTAAATGATTCAGAGGGTTAGTTTTGCTTTAGGAAATTCCAACTAAACAGACTAAAATGGTTGTTATTTGAGTTGAATGTTAGCGATGGTTTGAGTCGCCGTGAGGAGCACACCGGAGTGGCTCCTGGGCTCCTGCCTTGCTGCTCTGTGAGCTCTAAATCAGTGAGCAGCTGGGAAAGAGGTAGCCAAGACCTGTGAAACTGGCTCTCTCCTGCATCCCCTTTCCCAGAGCACACCACATACCATGTGTCACGTTGAAAGCCGATGCACCTGCTGGAGGAGCTGTGTGGGGGCAGACGTTAGACACCAGTTATAAATCCTGAGGCTATCAACAGCCTTCAGTAAACATTTGGACAATCCTTCCTACCTCTTGGTCGTCCAAATATTTGCATCATGCAGGACTGCTAGCCGTTTCCTGACATGCTGCGTACCTAAGAATATCCTTGGATCGTAGGTCGGTTCCAGCACACCGTGATGGATAGTCCCCGTTGGGTGAAATAAATGGCTTGGGGAGAAAGAAATCGGGGGGGGGGGGAAACCCAACCCCAAAATAAAATAAAATTTTTAAAAAAATCTCTATCTGTCTCCTGGTAATAAATCCAGGCCAGGATGGAGTGAAACAGCTTGCAGGCATGAAGGGTATTTTCAGAGAGCTTTTAGGAGCTGATCTGAAGCACCAAAGGTTAACGACGAACAGCCCCAAGATCAATTAGTGGTTGTACTTCCCTTGATGACATTTTGGACCAGACTCTGGGAGAAACAGTTGAAGATGCTCCTGAAAGCCTTTCCTTCCTGCCGTGCTGAGCACTGGGTTGGAAGTAACCTGAGCCAACTTTGGATATAAAGTAGGAGCCTGTAGCACCGGAGGTGGGTTTGGCAGCTCTTTCTCCAGAGCAGAGCATCTCCCAGGTGAATGACAGGAGGAGACCTCTGCTATCCACAGGGCTCATAATCTGTGTGTGAAGCTTTTAATGCAGCAGAGTTGCCAAACTGGAATAAAATCTGTTTGGTTGGGTTTTTTTTTTCCATTTAATGAAAAGAGGGGAAAGCAGCCTGGCCCCTACTTTAGCAGTTAATAGAGTTTAGCAGTTGATTTGATTTAGCAGTTAATTTGGTTTAGCAGTTAATAGTCTTAAACAGAAAATCTGTGTTCTGTGATTAAGACTACTGCACCAATAACAGCCATAGGAGGGTTCAGCCTTGCAACACAAAAATTTTGAGTCTTCAGTTCGATACAGGGCTGGTCCTTTGTGGCTAAACAGACACTCTATCAAGCTGGTGGATTTTCTGATAGCTCAGTAAGGAAAATAAGGGACCCTCAGCTTAAGTGTGAGGTAAAGTTGTATGATGTAGCTCTCCCACTGCAGCCTCAGCTCAGACCTTAGGTTTTCATCTTCTCTCCCCTCTCAATAAAGCCACAAAACCCATGACACATAAAAGCAACACAGCTTGCTGTTGTGAGATAATTGAGGTGGAGGGTGCCATAAATGAGGGTTTTAATCATGATGTGAGGCTAACCCAATGCAGAGGCTTTGCTCACCCTCTGGTAACTCCCTTCTGCCACATCCCCCAAGTTCCGGCAGCATCTCCTCTCTTCCCCTCGACACCCCCCCCCCCCCCCATCCTGGTCTTCACTTTCTTTTGGGAAGCCCAAAGCTCCGACCCTTCTTTGGACAGACTAAACAACATCTGCAAAGTCGCCTCTCTCCCCATCTAGCCCTCCCAAGAGGGAAAAGAGCTGGTCCCAGATGGACAGGAGAAAGCCGGTGTCACCAGGGAGGGCGAGCGGGGCTCCCGGGGGGTGCCGGGGAGCAGGGATGTGGCGGAAGCATAAAGCACCTGTTGGGAGGCTATTTAGGGATTAGCCAAGTGCTGACAGACAAATTGGCAAGATTAATAAGAGCAATCAAGGCTGTGTGGGCTCGAGTTGTGAGCTGACATTAATGTGACATCACTTTCATCTGCTTTTGCCTCACACCGCATAGCTGGTCTGCGGCATCATTAGTGCTTCTAGAGAGCAGCGTGGTAGGATGTGGGGGTTAGAGGAGCTGGGGGGTAAGTCTGTGAGAGTGAGTGTGTGTGTGTGTGTGTGTGTGTCACACGGGTGTGTGTCTGCAGTTGGGGACAGCCCTTTGAGCCCGTCCTTCACCCAGTCCGCACGCAGGGGCTGCCCACAGTGCCCAGCCCAAGGGATGTCCCTGGTACAGGGCAGGCACCAGTGAGGGGTTGTGTATTTGGGGGACACTCTCCCCTCTCCTGGCACCTCAGCAGGACCTACCTGGCTCTAACAGCACAGGCTTGCTTTTCAATGATATTTTCTCCAAAGTCATCTACTTTACTGGGTTTAGTGGTATTTTTTTTACCCTAATAAATCCTTCCTACAGAATCACTTAATGCCATTGGGGGGAAAAAACAATGTTTTCCCTCCCCCAAAAAACAGAAAGACATGATAAAAAAGTGCATCACGGGTTAAAAGCTAATTCCAGGTGCAAGGAGAGAACAAAGAAACTTGTCTGTGGTCATGCTAAGTCCCATGTTTGGAATTTCCCTGTTCCACAGGGAGATGGTTGGACCCCCTAAAGATATTCTAAAGGAGAGAAAGCTGATTTTGGAATTCTCCTTGCCCCCAAAACCCAGGGGAAAATCCCCCCTGCAGCTCTCGTGCTGCACAACCATTACATGGGGAAAAATTTAGGTAGGGGTTTTCTCATTTTCCCTTTCCCCCCTTGTTTTCTTGCATCCCTTCCATGTTAAAATTTCCCTCACCCCAAATTTTGTTTGCATTCCCTTCCAGTGCTCCAATTTTCTATGTGTTTCAGTCAATGAGGAATCATAGCAGTAGTAAACCATCTGAATGTACAAGTCCTGCAGGTCTGCCTTGGCTCTGTTGGAGAGGCTGCTCTGCCGAGAGCTTTTGCCCACAAAAGGAAAGTGTTGAAAAGGAGCAAGATGCCAAATGCTGTACTCAGAGCTCCTGGGAGGGAGAAACCCTCTCACTAGGATCCAAGGTGGATCCTTCCACACTGGGATGTTATCAAGCAGGGAGAAAACATCTATAAAAATCTGGTTTTTTTTTTCTTTTTTTTAAACTATTACTATCAATAGTTCAAGCATGTAAATGTAGAAAGGGACATAAAGATTTTAGGGAGCCCAGATAATTCTGGAGAAGGTTTTTGTCAAGAAAAATGAAATGAGACCTCAAAGTCAGACTCTGAAATCAAATTAGCAGGATGGTTATTGCTATTCCCCCCTAAAAGGATCCTTATATATTCATATTTTTTTATAAATTGATGAATTTATTCCTTTTTAATTGGCATTTAAAAGGACTGGAATGATGTATATTTATTTTTACTGTCCTAAGTGGGTACATTTATGGAGTTTCTAGAGCTAATTTCAGGTTCTATCACAGCAAAGACAAACTCCTGAGCATGACCTATCCTCACTACATTTGGAGGAGACAAGCTTTTGGGGATCACACTCCCATTTGCCACTGGGAAGCTCTCTGAGAGAGACTCAGAGAGGGTGAGCCGAATCCCCACTTCCCTTGCCCTCCTCCAGGAGCCCAGGGCTTGTTTTCGTTGGGTTTTATGGATACTTCTTGGAGATGCTTTTCCCTCTAACCCTTCTCCATCCCTGCTTGCTATGCTGGGAATTACAGCTTCAAAACTGGGAGAATGGACACAGTGTTCCTCAAAGATCCCCAAAAGTCTTTCTGCTATAAAAAATAAATATAATAATAATAGTAATAATAATAATAGTAGTAGTAGTAGTAGTAGTAATAATAATAATAATAATAATAATAATAATAATAATAATAATAATAATAATAATAATAATAATAATAATAATATCATATTTGCACCAAAAAGCTGATTAAAGTTTTAAAGTCCACAGTTTAGCCCAATCCAGCAGCAAGATCCCGGGCATTCAGTGGTCTGTTTGTAATCTCAGCCTTTTTTTCATTAACATAAACACTACTTCAACAAAAATATACACGGCCACCTACTAAGCCGGGGAAGTCAGCGAGGAGCTGCTCGCTCGGCTCTCTGCGGGTATTGAGCCGGGCTTAAGGGGTGCAACGCTGCCGCGAGTCAGGAGCTGCGTGAAAAACCCACGCAGGAATAAGTGTTAAATAATCTTCTCCTCCTCGTCCCTGCCCAAGGGGGTGAGGTCTCACCCACAGGCAATTCTGGGGGGAGGGGGAGAGACAGGGAAATAAGGAACCACCGAACCGAGTGTCCCCCTGCCTCCCATACCCAAATCCAAACCTAAAGCCGGGGTGTTGGGTTTTTTTCCTCTCCGTTTTGTGGTATCCAGGGACATGAGTTAACGGCACCAGGCTGCTGGAGACGGCTACCTGGGGCAGTAGCTACCAAGGTGTAGGTGCTGGGGTGGCCCTGATGGGCTGGGCCGTGCCGGGCAGGGCATCTCTGCTCTGTCCACGGAAACGTTATCCTCCCCGCTCACCCTTGTTTTCCAAGGATAAATTTATATTGTCTGTCTTATTATTGGTTTTGCAGTGAAATTAATTCCCCTTTTCGTTCTTGCTTGCTTGGTTTGAGGTTTTCGGTTTCGTGCTTTCTCCATCCTATTCCCCCCTCCTCTGACTTTCTTTTCTATTTTCTTTTGCTCCTATATGCTTTCTATTTTCTTGCTTGTTTTCTTGTTTTCTTGCTTTCCTGCTTTCGTTTCTTGCTTGCTTGCTTTCCTTCTTGCTTGCTTGCTTTCTTTCATGCTTGCTTGCTTATTTTCTTGTTTTTCTTTTTTCTCTCTACTTTAACTTTCTCTCAATTTTTCTCTTTCAATTTCTTTCCTAGTTTTGTTTCTCTTTTTTTCCCACCCTTTCTTTCCTCCATTTCTTTCTTTCTCTGTTTCTCCCTTTCTCACTCTCCTGGTCGTTATTACTCTCTTAAAATTTCTCATTTTCTTTGTCCTTTGTTTTTGGTTTGGTCTGGTTTGGTTTAGTTTGGGATTTTGTGTGTGGGGGGGGGGTCTTCAATATTTTATCATTTTTTGTATTCTACTTCTCATTTTCTCTCTCTTTCTTTCTTCTTTCCTTCCTTTCTTTTATTTTTTCTTTTCTTTCTTTTTTCTCTTTTCTTTCTTTTCTTTCTCATTTCACTCTCTTTCTATCTCTGTAGTTCTGTATGTCGTTCTGTCTGTTCTGCCTTTCTTCTTCCTCACTCTCCTGTCCTCTCTGCCCTAGCACAATCTCTCTATACCCATTTATCTGTTTTAGGATTTGGAAACTCTCCTGGTTTTCTTTTCTTGATGCTGCAGGACAAACCAAACCCAGAGCTCCACTTCAGCTCTGCTCTAAAATCTTTTCCCAATATCCAGAAAACGTCCTTTCCCGATATGCCAGCACAAATTCCACCACACTACACAGTATAAGCTGAGTGGGGAGGCTTTGATTGGGTCGGATCCTCCCGTCCCCGAGGTCAGGGCTGTGCAGGCAGATTTCGATGCACTTTAAGGGCTCAGCACCGGGCACCGGCAGTTCCACACCGGCCCCGCAGGAGCTCGAAGACTGCACTTTCGATCCTCACTTCCGTGGGAGAAACACCGTTGTGTGGCATGAAGTCCTTGAGCTCGCTGTTCTTAGAGTGAAACACCCAAATTCGATCGCTTGCAAAGGAGAAACTAATAATTCTATACGAAAAAAATATTCTGCAGCAGCCCAAACCCTCGAGCAGTGTCTTTCCTTGCAGGTAGCCCGCAAAACCTGCTGCAGAAAGGGATTTTTGCTTCCACCAATTGTAAAGAAGTCAGATGCAAAATTATTTTGCGTCTTTTAAGAAGAATTTTAAGAGAGATGAAGGGCGCGGAGCTGAGGGTATTGTGCAAAACGGTCTGGGAGAGTTTGTAATTCAGCAGCGATTCTGCAAAAACAGGAAAAGCAAAACCAGTTCTGGGTTCGTTGGTCGGAAGATTCCTTCTCCTTTCTCTTACACACGCACATCCCCTTCCCCAAAAGCCCAGATAGGCAGGGGCAAGATGGATGAACCCAGTCTCGTTATCAGCCTGATTGTCACCAAAAGCAGCTGCTTTGCTGCAAGAAATCGGTTAACTTCGGGGCATTAACAACCAGTGCTGCGGAAAACCTTCCCACCTTGGGTCAGACATTTCAAGCATCCATTGAGCATCTTTCCCGGAATTCCAACGAAGCACGGTGTTCCCAGCAGGACAGTTTTTAAAGCCGCCCCTGCACACACCTCCCCAGACACCCCCCCACACACACACCCCAAAACAAAACAAAACAAAGCAAAACAAAACAAAACAAAACAAAAAAAAAAAACAAAATACTATCGCTTGTACAAATTGCAACCGATGTGCAAATTGCTTGTGCAAAAGGGATTGTTTTATGAGGCTCTCTTCTGGTTTTCTGGGGAGGTGAGGAAGGTCATTAACCAATTTTTACTGCCTTTTAACTCTCCGCCAAGCAAATCGGGTTCCAAATATACAGCACTCCGAGGTAGTGGTGCCCTACAGAGAGGCCGGAGTCCACCAGTTAAGTGATGTATCATTAGGTGGGAGTTTACTTATTAAAATAATAATAGCAACGGTGGTAAACGGGGTTTAAACGGGACAGCTTCCAAGGAAAACCATCCTTGGGTCTCTATAAAGAGGGGAGCAAGGAGAGCTGTTTACAGATGGACTTTTTTACCTTTTCTGTGAACGTGAATCCCGAATTCCCACCGCTTTGAGTTGGGGAGGGTTGGGAACTGAGTTTAGATGTGAGATTTGTTATGGAAACAGTGTTAAAAAAATCAGGAGGTTGTCCTGCGATTCAGGCAGTGGCTGTGCAGGCTGCCGTCTGTCCGGGCAGGGCGATGTCCCCCGGGGCAAAGACCACTTCAGACCCTCCGACCTCGGCCGCGGACCTTTGTCGTGATCAATGCAGCCCCGCCCCCCACACTTCCCTGTGGGCTGCAAGGCCACGCTACAACCCGGTCCCTCTCTCTGCACCCGAGGAAACGGCCCACGAGTGTTTTTTTTTGCCCCGACAAAGGATGCTCTGGGGATCCCTCCAGCAAAAGATGTTTTTGTAAGTGGGGTGAACCTGGCCGGTGTCGGGAGCTCCGTGGGCAAACACTGGAGGGACAAAGCTCCGGGGACCTTCTCGCAGCTTGGCAGTTCGCTACATTCCGGCAGGTCGCTGTTAAGGCCCGGAGATGGTGCCAGCCCCGTCCGGCTCTCTCGGAGGAGCTTTGCCCGCAGCATCCTTCTCTGGCAGCTGCTCTTCTTGCCTCATCCCTCCCCACTGGGGACCGCAGCATCCTACGTGGATGACTGTGCTGCCACAACCCTTTCTCCCCACTTGACAGGGATGGTGGTCGCTGGGGACCCCAGGAACATTTGTTTTTGGGAGTGCCTGGATGTCGCACCCCCTTTTCGCCCGGTGCCAGGTGATGCTTCTGCGTTAGTGGTCACCGGGACGACCGTGGTCATTTCCCTCTCCAAGGAACACACCCTAACCCCGGGGGACAGGGGTAGCCCGGAGTGGGCGGCCACGTCTAGGCACAATTGTCCCCCGAGACTGAGCACCCAAGAGGCAGCACAGGGAGGCCAAATCTTTCCCAAAACCCTTCGGGTTTGTTTCAGCATCTCCCCATATTTAAGGGTAGACGAAGCCGCCTGCTCGGTTCTTATCTAGCCTGGCAACAAACCGTCCCCGCGGCATTTAGTACCCGTGGCAGAAAATAGCTCTTTTCTCCTTGATATAGGCTATTCCGTTTTAACTTTTCTCAGCTCTCCATGCAGACGAATTTTGTGTTGTAGCCCGAAACGGGAAACCGATGGCCTTCGCCTGCCTGACGGTAAAAATACCCTTTTTCGCTAACACCGACAAGTCGGGGTGATTTCGATGGGGTGTTGGGTTAAAATTGGGAAGAAAGCAACGAAAAGCAAACAAACAAAGAAGTTCAAGAAGCCTGGAAATAAGCCTGATCCCCAGGGAAGCTTCTCACCCTCCCAGTTTGACGGGGAGACCCCGGCCCGGCCCTCTCTGGGACCCGTCCAGGGGTGGGGGTGTTTCGCAACCCCCAAAATCTCAGCGGATTGAAATGTTTGCTCGGCATTGTCGCCCTTGTTTTACCTCTAAATCATCACCATTTGGGACTACGAAAGATAGAAATGGCTATTTATTTTATCTCCGTGCCATACTGCTCTGCCAAGGAGCTGAGAGAGGGGAGCATCCTGAGGATGCTGCTTGATTTGGGGGCATCTCCAGCACCGGGCTCCATCCACAGAGGGAAGAAAACGTGTCCGAGAAAGTATGGATGGCTCAGTAATGCCAGCCCAGATTTACACCTTGATTTACACTTCGAGCCGCCTTTAAGGGCGAATCTATTTTCTGAGGGGTGACCGGGAGCATCACTCGCCGTGTCCCAGCACCTCTCCTACTCAGCCCTGCTGTTTTCTCTCGGTACCAGGATCCTCAGATCAGAATCCCACCCAGTCAAAAAACCATCCCTTCGGGATAAAGTATTGCAGCTATCAGTCCCTGAGCAGGGATATAAATACTCGGAGAGATTTTGAAGATCTCTGTGGGAAGAGATTGTGCCTAAGTAGTAGCGCTCGGAGGTTATTATCGCTGGAACCGATTTGTACTGCTAGGGACTGGGTCCTGCCAGAAAATTCCTCAAAAATCCTGCGCTGAAGAAGGCTGTAAATTCCTGTGCTGCAATATTTCATCGAAGGACGTCATGGAAAATGCGGGCTTGAGAAAGGGAAGGGGGGGGGTGGGGGGAATAGTGTTAGGATGGACAGAAGGGGGGAAAAAAAGGGGAGGAAGTGTAATCTTTTCCTTCACCCCCCACCCAAGCCAAAACCTGAACTTCTGCCTGAGTCCCTGCGCTGGCAACCAGCCCGCGCCTCCCCGCAGCCGCGTCAGGCGCTCTTGGTAGCTCTACTTTGCACTCGCTCCCAATTTCGGCTTTTTTTCTCCCCCTAACGTCCTCTGGGTCCAATTGGGTCCTGAAGGCCGCGCTATGCCCAGCGATGCGAAAGACCGGGGGTGGGCTCTGATTACCACCGGGAAAAGCGCCCCGAGATTGTGGGGCAAAACGTTGTCAAGTGATGAATCCGCAAAAATAGTTGGCGGGGCGAGTGATGTATGTGTGTCCCCAAATCCCACATCTTCCTTAGTTCGTTCACCCCCTTTCCCCTCTCCCCTCACTTGAACGCATCCCCTGTGCCTTAAATAAACATTTAGGGATCAATTTGCCGCGGATTTGGGATCAGCGGCCACGGGGATGAGGGGGAAAAAAAAAAAAACGACACCAAAAAAAAACCCTAACCCCAAAAAACAGCCGAGGGTTGGTGCTGGGGAAAGGGGAAGGTGGGGGGGGCAGGGTGGTGGTGGGGTGCTGCGGGTGGTGTTAATGCAAAGCAGGGCCAGCGGGGAGGGGGACACGAGGCGGTCACTCCCCTCGCCCTGGGTGGTCCGGGCTGGCAGGAACACCCCGGCCCCTCTCCGAGCAGCACCCAGCCCGCCTATAACAATACCACCTATATACATTTCCATACTCGGATTACACCCGGCCTAGTTGCAAAGTTGACTTCACTTAAGCAATTAACTAGTAAAAATACCTTCGGCGCAGGAAAAGGAAGAAAGCTCGGATTTGTCTATTTTTACATAAAACACTGCCCGAGTTTCGGGGAGGAGGGAAGGGGAGAGGGTTTGGGAAGAAGCCTGTTGGGAAGCGGTTCAAGGGCCGGGGGGTGGTGGTGGGGAATATGAGGTGTCGGGTCGGCAAAACCGGCTCCAAACGGTGCTAGGATTAGCGGAGCTAAATTACCTCAATGATATTTTAGTTGGTTTTTTTCTTTTTTTGCCCTTCCCTGCATGTCGGAGCTGATAAACCACCCAACCCTCCGACAAACAACAGCAAGAGCGAGACCCGTTCATCTGCGGGGCCAGCCCGCATCTACAACGCAGAACCTTGATCATTCTCTCCCCTTCTAAATCCCTTCTCAGTCCCATTTTGAACCTGAAGGTGTTCCTGAGACCTTCGCCAAAGCTTTATAAGCGAGAAAGTGTCAGCACCAACCTTTCTCGTGGCGGATTTCCCTCCTCTCCATCCCCCCAAGGCTGGCAAGGTCAGTCCAGACTTTCACATCAACCTCCCCCTCGTACAGCAGACACAGGGGATTTTTTTCCTCCCCAAAAGTCTCCTTTCCCCAATTCACTGGCTCGGTTTAAAAACCTGCAGCGTTTCTGCTGTTCCCACGGCAAGGCCTGTGAAAGCCGAGGCGATGTATTTCCATTTGTAACGTTTGCTGGCTGTAATATATATATCGGAAACCAAATCTTCACACTCCGAGAAGATACTGCAGGAGTGACAAAGGCCACTCGTGCAGGGACTAGTATTCTTTGCAGAGGAATGGTTTGATTTTTGGAGATGATTTTTTTAGCCCGGATATATTTTTTTTGCTAGTGGAATCGAGGCTGCTGGAGATGATTTTTAAACGTGGGTTCTACGCGAGCTGTTTGTGATGTATTTTGGGGGCAGATCGGGGGGATTCAGTTTCAGAGCGATGTAAAGCTAAGAAAAACATCCTTTTCACGGTTCGAGGTGGGGTTCGATGTGGAGCAAAGCTCAGGGTCACCGATATGCTTCCTCAGAAAAAAAAAATCTATAAAAAAATCCGTCGAGAAGCGGGGGTTTATTCTGCAAAAGCCGCCCCGCTCGGGGGCTGTAAGAACCCAGGGAAGGTGAGCGCTTCCCGAAAAAAAGTGATATTGGAGTTGGTTTTTCCCCTTCCCTGAGCAGCCGCTCTGTTCCGCAGCCCCGGATGGGGAGGGCAGCGGCTGCTCCCCCTTGGGCTGCAGAAGCATCCCCTTCTCCTCCTCTCAAAGGGAAAAGCTCCCCCGTCTCCCATCCTCTTCTCGGGTGCCTAACCCCAGCCTGGGATTTGCTATGGGGCTCTCCCTGCCTGTCCCTGTCCCCACATCTCCCCCCATGCCCAGGGAACAGGAGGGCCGGTGCTTTCTGTAGGGGGATTTATTTCACGGAGATGGGGCAGACGTTGGGAAGGGAAAGGAGAAAAGGAGAGGGGGAAAAAAAAAAAAAGCCCCAGATGTGAAATCCCTCTTGGTTGTATCACAGATGTGCCAGGCGCCCCGAAGGCTGCTCACAACTGCTCGTGAATAACGCAGAGAGGGTTTGGGAACACGATCGGTATCTACCCGTCTTATAAAAGGTATTGAATTATCATTAAAAAACAAAACAAAACAAAACACTTTAAAAGCAAATCTGGAAGACTGAGGCTTGGGGGTGGGCGTCCCCCCTCTCTCTGCGGCAGGATGGACCCACAGCATTGCGGCGCGGCCTGCAGCGGGGAGGGGGTGGGTCTGTGTAGAATTTTTTCTTCTTCTATTTCCACCCCCCTTCCTTTCTCTCTTCCTTTCCCCAATCTTGAAAGCGAGCAGGCTGCAGCAGCCAGCACATCTGCTCCGCTTCCAGCCAGCAGCCCTGGAAGTCCAGGCTCCTGCAGCCACCCCCAAATCCACCCATCCTCCCACATCTCCCGTCGGAGTGCAGATTTCCACACGCGGTCCACAAGAAGGTGACAAAGTTTTCAAGGGACTTACCTTGAGTGGCACCTTTCCTGATGAGATGATGCTCAGAGGACTGGGGAATTTTTTAAGGGGAAAGGGGGTCCTTGCCCCCCTGCCCTCCTATTCTCCTTCTCCCCGACCCCTCATGTGTGCCCGTGATATCTGCCAGAGCTGAACACCAAGCTCCTGGGCATTCAACAGCAAACAATATAGATTTATATACCCCCACCCAAAAGAATAATCCTCCCACCCTCATCGCTAAAGCAGGCTTGGAGCAAGCGAGGGGTCCGGAGCCCGTTCCCAGTCCCCGGCCGGGCGGTGAAGGCAGAAAAGGGCATTTCGAGAGGCAGCAGAAGTTTTTGCCGATTTCTTTTTATTAAAGCACCCCCGAGCCCGTGTTTACATTGTGCAGTATAAACATCCTGCCCGGGCCCGCCGAGCTTAAAAAGAGCGCACGAAGAGGGGGTTTAAAATGGGTGAAACTCTGCGACAAGCGGAGGCCGGAGTTCAGCAGCCCCCTCCGCTCCCCCGAGTGGCCCGCGGAAGATCCGCGCTGCCCCGCGTAGGCCCCTTCCCACCCTACTCCGTAATTTTCAGGAGCGAAGAAAGGGAAAGGGAGAGGAAGCGGTGCTCAACACCACAACACGGTCACGCATGGAACAAGCCCCCACACTAATTCACGCGTGTGTCATCCCCGGGGGTGGGCAGGGATGTGTCGCGGAGCCCCCGGGTCGGTCGGGGCGGCATGGAAAGGGTTCTTTAAAAGCTGCTGCAGCAGCTGGGAGCGGGGAGCAGAGGGGGGCCGGGACAGGCCGGCGGAGGGGGCCGCCCGGGAGGGCGTGGGGGAGCGGGTCGGGGCGGGGATCTCCTCTCCGCTCTTACGTCTGTCAAGGAGCGGCAGACGCCGCTGCAAGAGATAAAGTAAAAGGCGAGCGGCGGGACCGGGGGCAGACTCGACAGCCACCGCGATGGGAAGCAGCAACCCACAGCACCGGCAGAGCCAACCCAGCTAGAGCCGGGAATCAGGGCAGTCTAACGGAGGCCCCGGGAGCCCGGCCCGCCGAGGGACAGCGGGGCAGACGGAGGCGGCAGCCGCCGGCTTCTCTCTCGCAGCAGCCGAGCTCAGCTCGCTTCCATCCGTCCACCCCATCCCGCCTCCTCTGCGGCCCCCCCTCCGACCTTCCGCCTCTCGTTCGCCTTCTGCAGCCGGGCTTGGATTTAGGGATAAAGTGGGAGGAGGAGGGAAAGGCGGCGGGGTAGGTGCGGGGGGGGGGGGGGGTGGGGGGGTTCCGCTTCCATTTGTTTATCCACGGAGGGGTGAAGTCTCCTGGTGGAAAGAAACCCCGCCGGGGGGAGGCCGGGGGTTGAGAGGGGTGTGTGTTGGGGGGGGTAGTGTCGGCGAGCCCCCAGCAGCGTGGCTTTTTGGGGGGGCTCTTGGGGGAGGGTGGCGGAGGAGGGCCAGGGCTGGCCGCCGCGGACCTGGCCGTAGATGACTGCAGAAGCGCAGCAGGCTCTGTCCTCTCAGCCCCCTCCTCCTCCGGTGCAGAACAGCTACGGCCCCATGTCCTCCGTGGCCGAGAAGCAGCCGCAGAGCTCGGCCATGGAAACCGCTTCCGCGGCTCCCGGCGGGGCCACCGGCAGCGCTCCGGGTAGCGGCGGAACCTCGGGTAACACCGGTCCCAAAACGAAGAAGACTAACGCAGGGATCCGGCGGCCGGAGAAACCGCCTTATTCCTACATCGCCCTGATCGTCATGGCTATCCAGAGCTCACCCTCCAAACGCCTGACCCTCAGCGAGATCTACCAGTTCTTACAGAGCCGTTTTCCCTTCTTCCGAGGCTCTTACCAGGGATGGAAAAACTCGGTGCGCCACAACCTCTCCCTCAACGAGTGCTTCATCAAGCTGCCCAAGGGACTGGGACGCCCGGGCAAGGGCCACTACTGGACCATCGACCCGGCCAGCGAATTCATGTTCGAGGAGGGCTCGTTTCGCCGCCGCCCCCGCGGTTTTCGAAGGAAATGCCAAGCGCTGAAGCCCATGTACAGCATGATGAACGGGCTCAGCTTTAACCACCTCCCCGAGAGCTACAGCTTCCAGGGTTCGGCTGGCGGACTCTCCTGCCCCCCCAACAGCCTCTCCCTCGAAGGGGGTTTGGGGATGATGAACGGGCATCTATCCAGCAACGTGGAGGGGATGGGCCTGGCGGGACACTCCGTGCCCCATCTTCCCGCCAACGGTGGGCACTCCTACATGGGCAGCTGTACTGGCTCCTCGGCGGGAGACTACCCGCACCACGACAGCTCGGTGCCTGCCTCACCGTTACTCGCCGGTGGTGGAGTGATGGAACCTCACTCGGTTTACTCCAGCTCGGCCTCGGCGTGGGCACCCTCTGCCTCGGCGGCCTTAAACACCGGCGCATCCTACATCAAGCAGCAGCCCCTTTCGCCCTGCAACCCCACGGCCAATCCACTCTCCTCCAGCCTTTCCACGCACTCCCTCGACCAGTCTTACCTGCACCAGAACAGCCACAACACCGCCGAACTGCAAGGTAAGGCGCGGACACGCGTGGGACAGAGCCCAGACGGCTGCCACCGGCTGTCAGTCGATCCACGCATGGATCTGGATGCCCGTTTGGTTTTGATGCACCTCCCGGGGAAGAAGCCGCTGTCTCCCCCTCTCCACTCCCCTCTTCCCTTCCCCGGGGCAGCCGTCGGGGCTTTCCACAGCTGTGGGGCCAGGCCTGAGCTCCAGGGCTCTGGTCCCCCTGGGGCTGCCCAAGGCCTAGGGCGGGTGGGATCAGGCAGACGGCGGGCTGCGGGGAAGCGAGCCCGGGGATGGGTCCCTCTTCCATCCAGACGAGGAGGGTGACAAACTGGGGGATCACCCCACTGAGGTGTCCGCCATCCGTACCCCCCCATCCGCCTCCATCAGCTCCTCCCGGGGATGTTTTTTTCCAGGCCGATCGCCTCCTTCCACTCTCGGTCCATGCGGAAATCAGTGGCCTGCACACCCCCCCTCCCCTCTCCAGCCTCGGGATGGGGCTGTAAGGGGGATTTGCTCTGGCGTTTGGAAGGGGAGGGGGCAGATGGTGTTTTGGCCGGGAGGAGGCCTCGGGAGGGACGAGGCCAGCACTGGGCTCCGTCCTGCGGCCCAAATTCATCACGGGGTCGAGGGGGCTCCCTGGGAGCTGTGGCCGGGTGAAGGGGCAGGTTTTAGGGGTCCCCGCACATCACCCCAGGCTTTCAGGGGAGCGGAGAGCACCTGGCAGAAATGCGTGTGAAACGGAGAGGGTCAAAAACTCTAAGAGGGGAAAAAGCATGATCCGGGCCGGTGCGGAGCGGCCGAGCCCGAGCACAGCACCGAGCCGACCCGCGCTGGGACCAGCCTGAGGGTAATCTCCTGCCCCGGGGTCGGTCCCGGCTCCCGGCACCCAAATCCCCTGGAAAAGAGAGCAAAAAATCTGTCCTGAGGAATCACCGGGCCTGCCCGCGGCCTTAACCAAAATGCTCCGGATTAACATCCAAATTACCGGCGCCGGAGCGGCGGGGCGAGGGGTCCCCAGGCGTCTGCTGTCCTCGGGTCACCCCAATTTTTCTGGGTGTTTTCATGTCCCGAGGGGACGGTAGGAATGGCCTCAATGTCCCCGTTCTCGGCGACATTTCACCCTAGACTTCTCTGCCCGGATCCCGGTGAACTAATGTCACTTCCCCACTCCGCACCCCCCGGACATTCCTCGGGTGGGAAAAAGCAGCTGCCACCTTCAAGAGGACGAAATGGGGGAAGAAAAAAAACCCACCAAAGCAAACTCAAATCAAACCCAAGCCAAATTTAAACTCTACCCAACCCAAACTCTATCTCCTTGAAGCCTTTTCGGGCCGCACTGCACCAGGTCCGCAGTGCGCACCAGGTCCTCCTCCGCACCTGTCCGCGCCCGCGGAATGGCCATATATTTATGTGTGCATGTTGAGAGCAGGGTTTGGGGGATTTGGTTTCTTGGTTTTGTTTTTGTTGGGGTTTTTTTTGGTTGTTTTTTTGGTGGGTGGTTGGGGTTTTTTTGCACCCCAGATGTCTGCTTTTTCCCCCCTCCCTCAACCTCGTCTCCTAAATATAATTCCGATGGTTGACAATCTTTCCCACCGCCTTGTCCCGCAGGCATCCCGCGGTATCATTCCCAGTCTCCGAGCATGTGCGACAGAAAGGAATTCGTCTTCTCTTTCAACGCCATGGCCTCCTCCTCCATGCATTCAGCGGGCAGCGGCTCCTATTACCACCAACAAGTGACATACCAGGACATCAAGCCGTGCGTTATGTGATACGGGACGGAAAAAACACCTCCTGGGGCCGGCAAGGGCTGACCCGGGCTCTAAGCCCCCCACCCCCACCAAGGACCCTCTCGGTGGAAAAGGACGGGGGGTTGTTCAGGGGGTATAGACAGAAGCCCCCGGGGGACCGGGGAGTGCGGCCCCGGGGCTGAGCACCGGCCGGACCCGGCCATCACCACGGGTCGTTCATCATATACCGTCTCTGCCGCCTTCATCGTCTGCTTCTTCGCTTCGGGATGGGTTGAGAAGAAAGAAAAAGAAGTTCCCCTTACCCCCCGCATTCCCCCCCGCCCCAAAAAAAAAAAAAAAAAAAAAAAAAAAAGAAAACAAAGAAAAAAAATCCCCAAATCCCCAACACCCTGACTGCGAGTTTGGTTTAAGAATTTGATAAATGAAGATTTGATGCTTCTTTAAAAAGAATATAAATTAAGTTACTGACTCAGTTTGGGGATTGGCATTGAGCGATGCCACCAGCCCAGTTGGTAGGTGCTGGGGGGGGCTGCAAAGGACCCCGAACCCAGAACCAGTGCACCGCGAGAACAGCGGGGGGCCCCAACCCAAACCCTTCCATCCCATCCCAGTTCGAGCCCTTTCTTCCAAGAAATACCTTTCTTTTTTAATTTTTATTTTTGCCGCAAAGGATCAACGGGAAAAAAATTAAATCTCTCAAAGGGATTATTTTCTGTTTTAGCTATGAATATCTTTTGGGGGGGACCTGCAGAAAAACTGCAGGATCCGACTCTAAAGCAGAGAGAAAAAGGCACTTTGAAAAGAGACAGCCGTGCTCATTCTGTTATTTATTCTTCTTTTGTTTTGTTTTGGTTTTTTGTTGTTGTTGCTAATAATCGAGACAGGAGTAGTCTCAGTCGATCAGTGTTAAATCGGGGAAACTCTGTTGGCAATATTTGCCTTATAGATTTTGGTGTTTTTGTTATGTTTTCATTTGTGTTTTTTTTTCTTTTGTTTTGTTTTGTTGGGTATTTTTTCTTTTTTTAGTTAACCTTTGTAAATTTGAAACCAATCATGGACAACCCTCCATATGTTTTTATAGAAATATATATATAATGAAGGATTATTCTCCTCCCTCAACCTTTCTCTAATTTTTTTGGTGGTTTATTTTGTTTTGTTTTTCCCTAACTTTGTACAGTTCGGTGACACCTATTTTAATTCTTTCTGCACTGTATAAAATCGTAATTATGTGGGTTATTATTTTTTCCCGCCCAGCCCTTTTGTGTACGTTTTATCCCTTCAAAAAAAAAAAAAAAAAAGGCAACAAAACCTCGAACCGAAATAAAACATTGTATGTTATTTGTACGTGGGGCTTCACCATTGTATCAGCAGCAAATAAACGAGCATGCGGTGGAACACGCTTAATTATATCTGAGGAGTCTGTGGGCTCCGCGGAGGGCTCGGCAGGGCACAGCAAGAACCGCGAAAAGCCTTGGTCCGGCTGCTGCCAACCTTCCTGCGTTTGGTGCAATAATTCCTCATCTCGGTGCAAGATGGAAATGGCATTTTTGGGGGGTTGGCTGAAGCTCCTGATGGGATCCCGGGCTGGTCCTTCCTTTCTGTGCGCGGAAATACTTAACGCGAGGATAATGAAACAAGGCGGGAGGAAAACTGGAGGCAATTCTTATTTCTATCTTTTAATTATTAGACTTATTCCATTTTTTAACTTTTTTTTCCCCAAGGAGAAGGCGAAGGACAGTGTTCGACAGCTCTTTGCCTCTTACTCGGCATGGGGCTGCAGGGATGGAGCCTGTTGCTCCTTTTCTTTGCTCCTCCACCCCGGGTACTTTTGGAGCTTCCTCACGGTCTGCACCGCGCTCGACCCCGGCTCCGCGGAACCTCCGCGGGGAACAGCCACGAAAAGCCCTAAAAGTTCTTTTCCTGCGGGAAATAAAAAACCAAACCAAACCAAACCAAACCAAAAAAAAAAAAAAAAAAAAGAAATAAAAAGAAAAAAGGGAAGAAAATAATAAAAAAGAAGGAGATGAGCCCCTGCAGAATCACCATTCTGAGCCGGCAAGCAAAGGGAGGATAGCAGGCAGCGGGGGGACAAGCCGGGATCACTGCAAAAATAGGTCATTCCCTGCGAAGTTTGGGGTTAATTGGTTTAATTCATGATATTACCATATCCAGGAACTTTTGTTTAGAACCGTGGGCCGACATGTCTGTACCAACGCTCATAAAATGAATATACATGCACATAAAATCGCAAATTAATGCGATTTCTTGGCGGTGTATTGCTGTCTTTATCCAGGGAGCTTACATTACTCCGCGCTAATTAGCCTCGGGGTGTGTAATCAGGTTAATTAAAAGCCAAGTCAGCTACTAACAGCAACAACAACAATATCTAATTATTCTTTTAATTAAGGCAGGTGGGAAAGGCTTTGTCAGAGCTGGTGGAGGCCTTCCTCAGAGCAAGGTTTTTCGCTGTTTTAGGAGGGGTTGTTGTTGAGGTTTTGTCTTTGCTTTGGGAAATTTTTGGTGTTATTTTGTGGTTTTTTTTTTTTTTTTTGATGTTGTTGCTTTCAGGACTCTTTTTGTTTTGGGTTATTTTATTGTTGTTTTGGGGTTGCTATTGTTTGGGGGTTGTTTTGGTTTGGGTTTTTGTTTTGTTTTGAGGGTTGGGGGGGTTTGGTTCTTTTTGTGTTTTGGGTTGGGTTTGGGGTTTTTTGAGAGTAGGTCTGTTCAAGCACTCAGCCTGCAGTGTTTTGGTTTGGATTTGGTTTTTTTTGAGAGTAGGTCTGTTCGAGCATTCAACCTGCAGTGTTTTGGTTTTTTTTCCCCCTGGTTTTATGCCCTTATGGGTTGATTCTTGCCTCCATTGCCTGTCCTGCTGCCCATTCCTGAGTTGCTACCATCATTTTTTAATGTACTGAAATCTGAGGGGTGTTTCGTTCCTGAAGCACATATCTGTGCTAGGTGTGGCTGAGATACAGGTCCAGGGTTAGAAGATGAGTCTCTGCTGAGTGGCTTTTCCTTCCTTGAAAACTCACTGTCACTCTTTAAGGTTCATTCTGATCTTTCAGGTTAATTTTGGATTGGCTCGTTTGCCTGCGGTGCCAATACCTTCACAACTTGGCTGGAGAGGGGAGGCAGATACCTTGCAAGCCTCAGGTCCCAGCTTGAAGGGGTTTGATATCTGGTTCCCCAACAAAGGTAGACATGATTGATTTTCTTCCCTCCTGTTGGTTTCCAAACCTGGAAAAACAGAGCCACCACATACTGTGGACGCCACATATTCCTCAAGCCAGTGAGCACAGTCTAAACAGACAGCTCTCCTTCTCAGACACCTCCATCAGGGAGCAGAGGATAAAACCCCATAGGCTGCTGCCCCCAGCCCTTCTTCTGCACAAAAACTTTATTTTCCCCTGCATATATTGCCCCATGGGATGGCAAACTTCCCCCCTGCCCCAGTGTCTATCACAAGTGGTCCCTTTGTGCAAGCTTCACTTGTAGGTTTGCAGGATCGGTTGGGCTTTTGTAGGAGGTGAGGAGAATGAAGTTTGAGCAGAAGTGCTGTTGGAGCCCTGTAAGAGAAGATGAGAAATAGACTTGCTTGGAAAAGCAGTTTTGCTCACGGAGTGGTCCAGATCTGCCTGTGGTTAGCTGCTGTGGTTCAGTTCAGTATCAGTGATCTTCTCTCTGCTCCTCATCAACCATTTCTCAGTCTGTAGATGACACAACACCACAGTTTGCTTTGGATTTTTTTTTCCTTGCGTTTTTATTCTAGGAAAGAGTTTCTTATTGCAGATGCCCTGTGCAGACCCAAGAGTTTTCTCCAGGATGAAATTTTGGAGCCTGATGAGAAGCAGGGCCTGGTCTCTCCAGCTGGATGTGGCGCAAGCTGTCCCCCTGGCTCAGGAGGGCTGGGGGTTCCCAGGTGTGTTGTGCCCAGGGGCATGTGCTGTCATATCAAGGACCTGGGTGGTGAAGCACATCGTGAGCCTCAACGCTTCCCTCTACTCCTCCCTGGATGCTTCCTTCCATCTTTGCAGGGCCACCACAGAGTTGTCACTTTGTCACATGTACTTCGGCTTGTGACCCCAGGGTTGCTTATAGGGGGTCACACAGTCCTGTGTGGGGGAACTTAAGGGAACGTGGGATCATGCTGAGATTCCAAAGTAGGGACATGCACTGTGAAGCCCATGAAAAAGGAGACATAGGGGTGGGTCGTCCTTGGGTCGGTACATATTTGGGGAGGGAGGTCCTTCGAAGAGAGCTGTGGCAGCATCTGACAAGGATAGCATCAAGGGGCCTCTTGAGGAATGGGAAGGAGTGGATTTGGAGAGATCCACGACAGAGGCAGCAAGGTTTGGTTGGGGTATGTGGGGGGGATTTAAGGGGACCCGGGGTGCCCGGGCTGGAGGGGGCGGAGGGGGCGGAGCTAGGCCCGGGGGGCGGAGCCAAAGGGGCGGGAGTCGCCGTTCCCTTGTCGGCAGCGCCACCTGGCGGCACTAGCCCGGTACCACCCGCGCCTCGCCTCCTTTCCTCTCCCGGTCGCGATTTTCGTCAAATCGGGCTTTAAATCCGTCCGGTTCTGGCGGGTTTTGATCTTTTCTCCACGAGGTGGGTGATAGAAATTTCTGTGCTTTTCTTTTATCTCCTTCTGGCATGCGGAGGTCTGAAGGGGCATGTCTCTTTATCACATCTTCAGGTTTAGTGATAGACCATGCCAGGAGAAACTGGTCCATGGGAGGGTTCTGGGTCAGGCATAATCCACACTCCGGTGCAATCGATGGGAACGTTTGACCTGGAATAGCATGAAGTAGCCCCTGGATATAGACACTCAGGGCACAATGCTCTCAGACAGGGCTGGTTACTCAGAGTGGCAGAGAACTGGGAACTTCAGAGACATAACCGGGGGGAACAGACATCTTGGATCTTAAACAGATCCAAGGTATTTGGAAGGCCAGGTTCCAAGTTTGGTACCAGCTCCTTAGCAGGTAGACTCAGATCCATCAGAATAAGTTGGTGCCTGATTTCTCTTTCAATTCCAAGAAGCTTAGGACCTATGTAGGTTGTTTATTGGAGATTTTGACTCCTACATCACTGAAATACTTTTGGAAGACCACACCTGCACGTTTATCTCCTTTCCATGCATATTTCCAAGCACAACTGTTGCCTGACTGTGGGCTTCACATTTTGCACATCTGCCAAGAAATCTTTGTCACAGGGAGTGACCCTCAGGGACAAAATGCAGGTGAGATTGTGTCCAGCTAAAGCAGAACCCCTGATGAGCGGGAGATGTCCTGAGAGCTGGCAGCAGCTCTGCAATCATGAGCTGAAGTTATTCATAGAAACAATCATCAGATTGGCTCAGCAAGTGAGGAAAGGCACACAGCTGGGCTGTGTTGTCAAATAACATTCACTGCCAGTGTTCATCTTGCTTAGTAAGAAACTAAAATCAGAATATTAGTAAGGAAAGATAAGGAAGAAACTGTATTGCTACTGAGCTCCTGAGCTGGAGAGCTGTTTTGCACGAGCTCTTTGAAAACAGTTCTTATTATCACAGGTTGCTCTGATCCACCAAGCCTGTGATAAATATCACTCCAATCTTTAAATGAGTTAAATTGTCACAAGGGAGATGCAGATCCTTCATGTGTCATAAACATGAAGTTCCTCTTCTCAGCCATTTCTTGAAAGGTCTTAAGAACGTCTTATGAGGGGTAGCTGGGGTTGTTTAGTCCGAAGAAAAGGAGGCTGAGGGGAGACCTTCGTGCTCTCTACAACTACCTGAAAGGAGGTTGTAGCCAGGTGGGTGTCAGTCTCTTCTCAGAAGTCACAACTGATAGGAGAAGAGGAAATGGCATCAAGTGATGCCAAGGGAGGTTTAGGTCAGACATTAGGAAAAACTTCTGCACCAAAAGGGTTATCAAAGACTGGCAGAGGCTGCCCAAGGAGGCAGTTGAATCGCCATCCCTAGATGTATTTAAAAGCTGTCTAGATAATGGTGCTCAGAAATATGGTGTTGTAGTGACCCTAGCAGAGTTAGGTAATTGTTGGACATAATGATCAGAAAGGTCATTTCCCATCATGGTGATTCTGTGTGTGATTCCTGCAGGTCCTCTAAGCGAGCCTAAGAAACCTGCAGGACACTGGTACAAATATCAGAGAGCAAATGATTATTCTAGAGGAGAAACTATCTCTGCTTAATCATGGAAAGAGATGCAGGGATATTGGCAGTGCCACTTGGCTTCAGTAATTCTTAGACTGGTGTCAATATATGAGCCTGAAAGAGGCATTTCTTTATCTAAAGCAGCAGTTGAAAAACCCAAAATGGCACAGAAAGTACAGCCCTGCAGCTCAGCTCAGCTTTAGGCTAATCACTGGAAAAATAAGCAAATCCACCTGGGAAAGCAAGACGACAGGGCCTGGAAAGTTTTGCAGGGACTTAAGAGCACCAAAAGTTCATTGGAGCAGAACTTTCCAAGGCAATTGTGTTTCTCTGTGGTGGTAAAGCAAAGCCACTGTGGAGCAGTTACCCAAGTTAATCACCTCCTCCAGAGAGTTGGAAACACCACACCTCGAAGTCTGAGCAGTGCAGGTGCCTGGAACCACTCTGAAAACACAATATCCCTCTGGAAAAATGTAAGTAGTACTCTTGTCTGAACAATTATTCACTCAGAACTACTAAGGAGTGGCAGCAATAGAAATGCTAATGCCTAGAAATGTAGAAGCTTTTGCACCATTTCATGAATGTTTCCCTTCTTTCCCTGCTCTATTTTTTTCTTCCTCCCATCTACGAGTCCGGTATGTTTGCTTTATTCCTTAAGAAAATCAGCCTGGTTTAGTTCCAGGTGTTTCAGCATGGGATGGGTAGACCTCAACACAACTACATGACCTGCCAGACTTCTGGAGGAGGCATGTTTTGGGAGAAAGGACTGTTTCTAGCTCATGTCTTGTTTTGCAGGGTGAAACCCAGCAGTTTATATCCCTGGACTGGAAAGAGGCTTGTGTGGGGTGCCTTGACTGGGATGTTCTACAGGATCATGAGGACCTGCAGGATCACATGCTTCCCAGTCACAGCAGGGCTGGCTGGGGTGTGGGTGGAGAGACCCTGATGCTGCAGCTCTCTGTTGGGAAGCAACCTGGGACATCAGGTACCTGTCTCACAGAAAAGTCCAAAGGCCCCCATGCTATGGGGTGGTTTTGCTGAGTGCTTTTCATAGAATTGTAGAATGGTTTGGGTTGGAAGGGACCTTAAAGATCATCCAGTACCAACTCCCCTGCCATAAGCAGGAACACCTCCTACTAGACCAGGCTCCTCAAAGCCCCATCCAACTTGGCTTTGAATAGTTCCAGGCTTGGAACCTCCATAACTTCTCTGAACAACCTGTTCCAGTGCCTTATCACCCTCAACCTTCTGATGAGTTTCTAGTCTGTTCTCTCCAGTTGTTTTCTGCAGTGGTAGGAATCACTAGTTGGATCTAGTCTATCAGGAGCCATCTCTGCTTTCCTCCTTTTCCCACATCTGTAAAAAGTGGATGTTACCAGGGCCACCGTAAAGATTGACTAGATAGATCCATATCCTGAACTCATTTCTCCCAGTGACTTCAGTGGGATGCCCAGCCCAGAACAATGGCAGGATACACGACCCTAAACATTTCTGCAGTGCTTTGTAAGATGAAAAGCAGTGACTTTCATACCTATGTCAGTGTAGGGGCAGGGAAACGTTTCATGATGTTTATAGCAGCCATCACAGACATTGCCACGAAAACATGGGAAATGGTGCACTTTTCTGGGAGGCAGATAATATTTAATAGATGGCAATGAGGAAAGAAAAGCCTTCAGACACAACTGCCCACCTCACAGAGGGATGTTTGCTACAGTAACGTGGCCACGGCCACAGATGTTTCCTCCAGAGCCAGACCTTGCTGCATGCTTTTCCTTTCCCTTCCTTGCCCCTTGCTGCACTCACAGAGGAAAATGCACCTCTGGAGCTAGAGTTTTCAATGGCAACATTCTTCTACATACCAGGTGGTTTTCCTGTTGGAGCAAGAGAAGATGATGAAATGAAAAACAGAAACCAAACCAAAACAAAAGGCATAACTTGAAGAGAGTATTTAACCATCCCTTTTCTGACCTATTTTATGAATCTCCAAAGATAAGCTAAAGGCTCTGTCCTTGAAGACTGCTTTCTGGGAGGTGACAGGGACTGATGGGCCTGGAGATGCTGGAGGGCTGGATGAAGACCTGGCTGTGGGACCCAGGAGAGGGCTCTACCTCTTCCCACCCTGACGGTAAGATTATTTTCCCCCTTTGCCTCTCCATGGAAACAAACAATCTCTGACTCTTGTCACTCAAGGGAAGACTACACAGCAACATGGCTTGTTTACTGGCTGTTTTCTTTGTGGATTGAAGCTGTGTGGCCTTGTCCTTGTTCCAGGAAATGCATGGACAAGGCTGTCTGAAGGAAAACCCTAATGATTGTATAGTTTTCAGCGCCGAGTGGCAGTTGGCCACCTCGCGTTTATTGGTAACAGATTACTCTCTTGCCTCACTGCTCTGTGCCACACACCACGCTGTGACTAATATCATTCAACAAAGGAAAATCCCCTCTGAAGTGACCACGTCCTCCAGCTGAAAGGAGCTGGTAGAGGCTCTTTTCACCCAATTCTGTTTTCTCTCCCAAAAGCGAGGGTAGGAAGAGAGGTGGAGTTGCTGTGTGAAGCTCACATGACACCTAGGGTGGTCGCTGCTGGATCCCACACCCTCCCGGCTGCCAGGAGAGCAGAGCTGGCTTTGCTCATGCTGCTCAGCCTCTGGAGCTCTTCAGCATCTTTCCCCACTGAACCCTCAAAACCAGGGGTGTGCAACAACAACATCCCAACTTGTTTGTGCCATGAAAGGAGCTGGAAAGAATGCACTAAGCCACATGACAAGCGAGGACATCAGGCTGCGCAGAGAATAGAAAGGCCTCATTTTTAATTACTTCTGAACAAAGTTGGCTCAGTAAAGTATTTCCCATTGTACTGCTGAACATTTCTTCTCATCACACAGCAATGAAACGTCGGCTTCTCTGCTGCTGCAAGTGGACTAAGCTCAAGTCTGCGTTAGGGATCACTTCATTCCCTATTAAAAACAGACTACTCATCTATCACCAGTGTTTCAGACCTTTCTGCAGGGTCCAGGCACTTCTTTGTCACTGTAAATGGTTTTAGCATGAGATCTAGTGTGAGGTGTCCCTGCCCGTGGCAGGAGGGTTGGAACTAGATGATTCTTGTGGTCCCTTCCATCCCTGACTATGATTCTTGAGAAGAAAGAATGTCCTTACAGAAAGAGACTGAAGATTAAATGCTTAAAGTTACCTCCTCCCCGCTGGTCCAGGCATAAGCAGTCAAAGACCATTTTGGAGGACTGTCTTGAAGCACTGAGACCTCTGAAGTCCTAAACTTCACAGTAAGAAAGAGGGGAGGTAAGGACCAGTGTCCACCTGAGGTGAGGCACAAACTGTATCTACATAGACATAACCAAGTTCAACCCACTATGCTAACAGTAGGGCCACAGCTGCAACAGGTCCAAAATGAAGAACTATTACCTAAGTAAAGGTTCTCATCTTTAAAGCTTGTTAATTCAGACTACAAATTCAACAGGGCATGAACTTTAAGGTTTGGTAGTCAGTAAAATATCTTGCTTAGTCTTGATCTGGGCCAAAGTAAAGCATAAGCAGGCTTCAGTTCCTTGAGTTTCATCATGAGCCCAGAGCCCAAGGTTTCACTAAAATTTATTGTATTTGAGAGTTTTGTGGATTCAGAGAAAAGTCAGAAGTGACTCATGTATAACCAACGTCTTCCTGAGCATGCAGAGAGCCTGAAACAATAGATCTAAGAGACAAAGGCTGCCCCATTCACTTTTTCTTCAAAATCTGTTGTTTCCTCAAGTATGAACTTGGTCAGCCCACAAGAAAAAAATCCACATCATAGAGCTCAAGACACCAGAAGGCTAGGAAGGCGTGTGCCTTGAGCAGTCTTGCATTATTTCATTAAACAGCAATTTAGCAGCTTGCATTGAAGTGCCTTCAGCTACAGATGAGCAACTTCCCGCGTAGCAGGAAGGGCCCCATCCTTGTCACAGCTTCCCTTGCTGGCCACGACAGAAACTGCATTGACTTCAGAGTGCACAGGCTCCAGCTCTTGCTGTGTTGGTACATCACAGACTCACAGAATGGCAGGGGTTGGAAGGGACCTCTGGAGAACATCTAGTCCAGCCTCTACTAAAGCAGGGTCACCTAGAGCGGGATGCCCAGGATCACAGTGTTCAGGTGGGTTGGGAATCTCTCCAGAGAAGGACACTCCATAACCTCTTCTGGGCAGCTTGCTCCAGGGCTCCAGCACACTCCCAGCAAATAATTTTCTCCTTCTGTTTAGGTGGAACCTCCTGGGTTCCAGTTTGTGCTGTTGCTTCTTGTCCTGTCACTGGGCAGCACTAAAATGAGTCTAGCCCTATCCTCTTGCCCCTCGCCCTTTAGCTCTTGCTGAACATTGAGAACGTCCCCTCTTAAGTCTGCTCTTCTCCAGACCAAACAGCCCCAGGTCTCCCAACCTTTCTTTTTAAGGGAGATGCTCCAGTCTCCAGAACATCTTCACAGCCTCTGCTGGACTCTCTCCCTGTGGGTCCACTCTGTCCCTTCATTCAGGTTGTTGACGAAAATGGTGAACAAGACTGAATCCAGTCCTGCCCCCTGGGAAACAGGATGCATTTCCAAAGGCATGACCTGTACCCTCCTACTCACAGGTAAGCTCACAGAACAGCTTCACTGTAGAATGTAAATACTTAAGCTTTTATCTTCCCTGTGGGAATCCTACAGCAACCCCAAGGTAGTATCCACATATGAGTAATTTGCCTCCATGCAACCCTTTCCTACAAAACCTCTGCAAAAGTTCTGAATCCTGGTGAGCCTTCTGTAGCCTCACGCTTTCAAGAGCTGCCTCTACCAATTCCTTCCCTGCAGGTTGTTGCTCTTGAAGTAGAGATGACAGAAATGAACTCGGACTCCAGTAGCTACCGATGTGCTAAAGCTGCTCATGCAGATGGATTTGCACCAGGCTGCCAAACTGACCTGGAACTGTTGCCACTTTGAATTAAAAACACTCTTTAATGACTTTAAGAGGGTGAGGACCAAAAGACTTTGTCATTTATTAATAACCTGGATCAAAAAATGACCTCTTAAGTTGGAAACACAATTATTATTACAGCATCAACATCGTTATTCCAGTCCACTCAAAATGCTAGTGAATGGTGCTGAAGCTTACAGTAATTATTTATCTTCTGTAACTACAGCTACATACCTCTGTCTAGTTATCTTCTCCATAGTGTGGTTTGGATGATTAACTCCCTACTGAGAAAGTAACAAGGTATTAGGTAGCACTGGGAAATGTGGCCTCATGATACATGAGAGAGAAAAAAGGGTGAGGCTGGAAGAGATCTGCCCACCTGGATGCATAGTCTGTGGGTTACATGCAGAACCACAACTGCAAACAGAAAATAACCCAGATGTGTTTGTCCAGCCAAAACCAACCACTGACTGCACAGTGTTGACAGAAAAGGTAACACTTTACCTATCATGTAAACATATCTGCACTGAAACTTCTCATGCTAGGAAAGGAAAGAAGGTAGAGGATGAAATTCCCACAAATTTCAGAAGAAAGTGCTGGTTCAATGAGATGTTGGAAGTTTTCACTGGCAGAGTAACTCCTTTTCAACTGCTAAGGTCACCTGGGCATCTTCACCAAAGTAAGCTAGTAAGCTGTATTGCAAGAGTCAAAAATAACATCAAATGATCACATTACTTAATTTGCCATCATTTAGAAGGAAAGGCAGTGAAGTGTAATTATTTTCTGCTTTTCTTTCCTCCACTTTCTAAGCTCATGATGTAATGAGTATGTTTAAGTAGTAACATAACCCCTGACTCTTCCCCTTGATGCTCAACTACCTAGACAAGATGCAGAGGACTGTGCAGCGTTCATGTTTTAATTCAGACTAAGTGATACTGAAAACAGTTTTGAGCTGGGGGAAAAAAATAGAGTATTTTAGACCACTGCACTATTATTTTTCATTATTTTCCTTTGTGGGACCTTACAAGCAGATGAAGAAACCCTTTCCTTCAGCCCCTCCCTGCAGAGTCCATGCTAATGATGAGAACTTTGAATTTAATACTGTAGAAAATGCCTGACCCTTGATGCATAACAACATGCTTAAAATATACTTAACAGTACCCTCTGGCTAAAAAAAGTTTCCAACTCATACTTCAAAAAATATCCATTTAGATGCTTACTTTGACTACGTGCCCAGCATCGATGGCAAAAGTGCTTCTGTTTTAGAGAGGATGGTTCAGCCAAAATTCAACTTGTTTTTCAGGAATAGGAAGCTGAAGGGAAAAAAAAAAGATGTAATAAAAGCTGCACCAAATAAATAATCGTTTTCCTTTACACTGTAGGTGAATGTTCATGTGTGCAGACCTCACTGCTCAAGATAGTAATTGATAGCACTCTGACAGTGCTGTTGTCTGACCCTCACTGCTGCCTGATGTGGTGGGTGCAGGAAGATTGTGCCTTTGTCACCACCAGCACTGAAGGAACAGGCTTTGCTGAGATCTCCAGCCACTTTTCAAACAGCTCCATGAGTCACCCACAAGTTCTGATCATGGCCTGTCTGCTTTTCATTTCCACTGCAATGATTAACGTAATTTCACAGAGGTGATGGAATCACATCAATTTATAAGAGACAAAGACAAGCAAGAAAAGCATCTATTTTACAATTATCTACATCCAGGAAAAAGGAACCAAGTATTTTGGAGAAAAGTCTTTACTTTCCTTTGCCAAACTGGTAAGAAACAGCAGGTTTCTAAAGTACTGAATTAAAATGAAGCTGAGAAAGGGGCTCCACCTCTTCCACCTGATGTTAGCAGCTATTACTGAGTGGCTGAGCAGTGCTTCCCATTGCACAAAAAAAGGTATTTTTTCCTTATGAAAAACACACTGAAAACTCCCCATTTTTTAGTTAGCAGAATTGTAACCCTTAAGAGAGATTTTCTGCTGCTGGCTTTTAAGCTCAGGAGTACAAATACATAGGTATGACCTTTAGATGACAGAACATTACCACCTTGCTACATTCAGCTGCACACAGCTACTGAGGGGCAGGGTTTTGATCCAGGCCAAACAAACATACCCACTGGACAGCAAATCAACCTACAGGCAGTGAAAAACAAATACACAGAGTGTGGGTACTTTGTGTGTAAACCCTTTAGAGAAATGGCCCCTCTGTCATCATCTTGACAAACACACTTCGCAGGTACAAGCGCAGGAATGAGGGAGGCAAGCCAGCTGTGAGATGCACACCTCGTTTGTTTGAAGAGCTGGCTTCTGCACTGCTGTTTAGCCTGCAGAAAGCAGAGGATACACTAATATCCATGGAAGTTTAGGCTGGCTTCCCACAGAGCAATGCAAGCATGCTTATTTCCCCCCTCTACTCATGCTCATTTCTCACTAGTGATTTCCACTTGCCCTTTGTTTCTCTGATTCTTGGCCAGCTCAACTCGCAAAGTATTACCCCTGAGGCTCAAGCCTTTCAGAGAGGATATAGCACTTGCTGCAGCTGCTTTATCCTTGTAATCAAGAAAAGCCCTGTGCTGTGCTCCTTGCCAGTTCAGTCGTAAAGGAGTTGCGTGGAATTCCCTCAAAGCGCATTTCAGCTCGCTCACTCTTAGGCTGGGAGGTATGTTCCCCACATACACAGTAGTTACCCTGCCAGATCCCTCTAAGCTGGGACTTAAAGCATCACTTTCAACAGAGCGTGGTCCTAGTTGAGCTGAGCCTGTAGCAGCCTGAGGTCCTGCACCTTCAGCCATCACCATCTCATCTAATGCTGCTGGTCTGTTGGCATTTGCCATGTCTGAGCGTTCATCTCTGAGGGTAACGTCCTTGCCAGCCTGTTTCTCTTTGTATCGAAGACTCTTTAGGATGGGGATTTTCTCCAGCATCTCATAGCTGACCTAAAAAGGAGGAAGACAGATACAATGATGAGATTTCTCGCCTTCCAGAAAAAGAGGACGGCCATCAGGACCCATGTGCCAGAAAAAGAGAGGAACCTCCTTATATTGGTACCATTTGGAGTGCCAAAGCATTCATAACATTAATGGCCTGATTCTGAAATTGCTCCCTAAATACGCACTGCAGGACAAAAATAAACGTTAGTAACTCTTTAAGCAAGCAGCACACTGTAGATGCAGCAGGAAAATCAAAACCAAACTCAGGACTATTCTATTTTGACATTTATTTATCAGAGCACTTTCAGACTTGCATTCCTATTGTTATCCTTTAATATTTGCTTTGACCTAGGGCCTGTGCTCCTGCTCTGGCAGAATCTCACATGCCTACAATTCACCAGACACTTTCATTCCACAGACCTCCTCGTGCTCTTTTCCTCTCAAAACAGGATATTCTGTAGGCTGGGTCATACAATGGGGAGGGCTGATGGTGTGAAGTTTGCAGCTGGGGAGCGTGCCTTGTAGCGAGGCTCCTCCAAGTGTGGGCCCAGCTGGAGGCACGTTCCCTGCTTGTGGCACATCCCCACAGCCTCCCTCCTGTCATCCGACCTCACACACCACCCGCAGCTACTCATCAGATCCCACATCAGTCTGCTAGGCTGGCTCACAGAACGGAAGAGAGCCTGGACACTACACTTCCAAACTGTGAACCCTCTGTCCCTTCCACCCACTCCCAGTTCACAAGCAGCTTTTCTGGACAGGCCCTTCCTCTCACCAGCTGAAGCCCATCCATCTCAGGCCTGAGATGCCCCAGGCTGTACTCAGTGACTGGCAGGAAACGCAGTGGTTCCCTCGCTCATGTGGTCTAGCTCTTGGCTTTCAGACTGCAGTTGGAAGGGGGAATAATTCCTACTTGGCTGCTGGACAAACAGAACATCCATCAACACAAGATCCAGTTCTTGAATTTAGGGAGCAAAACAGAGCTAGGGAAATGATGTCTGATCTAGCAGAGACCCAAGCTAGTAGCCCACACAGTGTGAGTGAGCCACTCATTGCACTGGACTAATACCAGCATATGCTGGCCAGACTATGCCTACAGATCTCCCTGCTCAGACCTCTCACACCTCTGAGCCTCTGAATTCCTGGTGCTACAATTACAGAGTAAGTTTGGATTGGCTGCACCCCATAAGGTCTAAACTTCACAAAACTCTAGGGAGCAGAGTCAAGCTCTGAAGTGACTGGAGTAAAACTGGAGGGCAACATTAGGTTTAGGTGACACAAAAAGTCAGTCAACAGAAGTGTTTCCAGGGCTCCTCTTCTGAGGAGCAGAAAAGCAAGCTTTATTTCAATCTGAAACGAAATAAAAATGTAATTTACACAAAGCCTGTCCTAGATCTACCTTGTTAATATAACACCAAACAGCAGAATAGGAATAACTGATATGGACAGAGGCCACCTTCATTCTGCCAAACCTCAGACCCAGAGTCAAAGTGTTTGGGATTAGGTCCTTTAAACAAGCAAACAATGACTGAGAACAATTTCAGCCAGTACAGAGAGGCAAGGACTTCCTCTGGGGCTCTGGGAGCTTCTACACTCAGAAAGGTACATGTCACTTTCAGATTTTGAAGAGTTACTGCTCTGTGGATTCTTGGACTGATCTATTTTTCTCAGCCAAGAATCCCAAGTGCTGTGTTTGACAGCAAACTCCCCTTCCCTGGGCAACACACCACCAAACCAACAGCTGAAGATATCTTACTTCGCTTTTATTGGCCAACAATTAGGAACATTTGTTGTCCTCTGTCAAATCTCTATTGGTTCTCTAAGTTCTATGCTAATTAAACCAAACAGGAAAAACATTTTTCTATTCTCATGCAGCTAATCACTCCTGAGTCCAAAGCACAACCTCAATCTTTTACCAAGTGCACATACAGTTCCTTTCACCTTGAAATCACACTCAGTTCCCAAGGCATGGACTGGGTGTTTAGTTAGAAAAACCACTGCTACCAAGGGCAAACCCTCACCACTTTGTAGATGTGGAAACCAGAGTAATGGGTGCCAAGAGGATAATCTCTGGAACTCCAAGACTTTCAAGGACAAACCAAGGAGAGGATTTAGATGATGAAAGGTCAGCACATTCTCTAAGAGACTCCAACTGGCCAGGCTTCAACATGGCTTCTCCTCTCACTAGGGTGACCAGTAGTTTTTGGCATCTACCTGGAGCTCTTGGAGCTACTCCTTCAGGCTCAATGCACACTCTGGAAGATGTAGCAGCATCTGTCTTTGTAATGAACTGTTGTTTTCTATAAGGGCTGAAGCTCTGCTCATCAAACACCACCATGAGGTGAACCTACCATTACCTTCAGTCCAGCCCTGTGCAGATGTAAGTAGCCCTTACAGTACCAATGCAACAAAGGCAGATGATTTAGCACTTAAATTTTCTTGCAATGGAAAACATTCTGTAAAAAAACCTGCATTAGACAAGTTCTGACACTATCAACTGCTATCCTTCTGCCACAAGAGAGAGACAGCGGATTTACCTCGGGGGCTGCTTTGCCTGGGGTCTAAGATAACCTTTCAGCTAGGACAAACCTTCCAAATTTTTATTTCCCCTCACTTTTATGCTGAGGAAAGGCAGAAACTCAGTTTGGGATTTCAGAGTTTCAATTCAACACCGATCCACTGCCTTTTTTGGGGTGCAAAGGGTGAGAGCAAAAAGGATAAGGAGGGCAGTGGGTGGCAGAGGAGAGGAAAAAGCTCGCTCTGCTCTGTTGCAAAATAGCAAACAAAAGAACTCAGTGGTAGTACAATGTGTTGCTAATTACAATCATACAAAAAGTTTCTTTTGTCTTGTGAGCTGAGGAGGACTGCAATGATTTATTTCCGTGGGGAGAGAGGCCAAAGATATTCCTCCTCTCTTTCAAACAAGCTGCACGTTTCTTGGTCTTGTGCCGAACAGTCTCTTCTCCTTAGCCTTGCCTACTGCTTTAGGCTAGGCCAGGACACAGAGACTTGGGTTCCACCCCAAGTCTGGCTGATCCAGTTCTGTAGACCTGGACAAACCCAGCAGTGGAAGCTTCTTCCCTTGCTCCCCCATCCCTATAAAGTCAAGGCCAAACCATTTATTGGTGTTTGTAAACTTTGTATTGAGTGTTGGGATTTAGCTAAACTATTGTCTTTGGCAGCAAAACCAGCCCAAGACGTTTCCTATTATTCCTTGACCACCAATTCCCAGGCCAGTTCCACACTTCAGCCCTCTGGGGTTGTCCAACAGAAGTGCTTGTGGGTCTGTGCTATAAACTCAATAACTGAAGTGATTTGGGTTAAAAATAACTCCATTAAAGGCAATTAATCATTTAACAATCCTGCCTACTCCCTGCCATAGCTGGGAGAGCCTTGGGGAAAAGGACAGCAGGGTAGATGAATTCTTCAGGCACACAATTATGGGGCTATGGGAAACAAGCTGAGAAGGGAAATGTGGCCCCTTTCTGACAGTAACCTGAAGAAAACAGAGCCCTGGATGCCGAGTGCCAACACAAATCTCCCAGCACTTAGCCCTGAGCATCCACTCTTATGACACCTGGTTTGGTCCCAACACGCCGTAGTGGCCGATGGGCTTCTGCAACATCTCTGCTGGAATGTCAGGGCCCTCTTCCACCTCTGTTATTCCGGAACAGTTAACGGAGCCACTTTCAATATTTTGCTGGGGAAAATGAAAGATGTGTTTGTCCTCTGACAGAATGAGTAATGCTGACCCCTGATACAGAGCAGGCCAAGTCAAACACTACTGCGATTTCCCTGGCAGCAGAGGCTGATGTAGGGCAGATGAGGGAAGGACAGCTACAGTTTGGAGAGGTCTGCTATTTAATTCAGCTTCACACAGCCACCCATCTACACACACCAACATGTGGCTCAAGATGGAGACAGATGCTGCTGCCCTGCCCTGGAAGGCTGAAAACAAGACCAAGCGATCTTTAGTGCAGTAGATCCTCAGCCCTTTCAAGAAGTGAGGCTGGAAGGTGTTGGAAACATTAATCTTAGGCTACCCTGAAGGGTCTCTGACCCACGACTGGCTTAAGGATAGAGCCCACTTACTGTGGTTTCCCCCTTGATCAGATGCTTGTTTGAAGGAACAGTGAGCCCACAGGGGTTTAAAGCAGAGACAAAGCCAAGGGAGCTCGGACGGGCCAGCAGAGTTGAACACTCTATCATTCATTTGTACAAAATGTCCAAATATGTGCACGCAATCTGAGGGCATACTGAGCTGGCAGCCCATGAAGTCTGCTAGTGTCCCTCAGGAAAAACTTATGCAACCCACATTTGGAATTCATCAACGAAGAAATGATTCCATGGACTCTGCTGCAAGGGTCAGATTTGCAAAGGTGTTGAGATGTTTAACCACGCGTGGAAGCATGCCCTGCTCACACTATCCCTCCAAAAAAATAGAACACCACCAAACCTTGGCTAAACTAACAGCAATTTTCTCCTGATAGCAATGCTGTGTGCCTGCTGGAGGTTTTTCCAGACTGAATGTGTGATTTTTCTGAGCTGTAAAACAAGACCATTTTACTTTCCAATATTCAATCACTGATCAGAAGCTGTTGATGTCAGATAGTTTCCATCTCTGCCACTGTATACTGAACTCTTTCAACATTAGACTTGGGGATTCCCCCCCCCAGTTCAGTTCATTTCAGGAAAAATCTTTTCCTACTGCTACAAAATTCTCAGCAAAAGAATGATTTTAAAACCAGAAGGAAATGCTTGCTATTACACAGTGATTTTTCCACCAACTGTTCTCATTTCCCTCTTCATGACCCCAAATATTTTAATTGGTCTGTACAGTGTCAATTTAAAATAAGCACAGCACAAATAACTTCAGAATCCTCACTACTACTAATTACATAATCCTCATCTCTTTGCCCTCACTGCAAGAAAGACACTGAGGTGCTGGAGCAGGTCCAGAGAAAGGCAATGAACTGGTGAAGGGCCTGGAGAACAAGTCTTGTGAGGAACAGCTGAGGGAACTGGGGTTGTTCAGTCTGGAGAAAAGAAGGCTGAGTGGAGATCTTCTGGGTTTCCACAACTCCCTGAAAGGAGCTTGGAGACACGTGGGGATTGGCCTTTTCTCCCAAGTAGTAAGTGGTAGGACAAGAGAAAACAGCCCCAAGTTGTCCCAGGGAAAGTTTAGATTGGACACTATAAGAAATTTCTTCACTGAAAGGCTGGAAGAGGCTCCCCAGGGAGGTGATTGAATCCCCATCCCTGGAGATGTTTAAAAGCTGCAGAGATGTGGTACTGAGAGACATGGTTTAGCATTAGGCTTGGTAGAGTTAGAGAATGGTTGAACTCAATGATATTAAAGGTCTTTTCCAACCAAATGATTCTATTCTGTAATTGTGACTAATACACAGTGTCACAGATAAAGATCACAGCTACCCATACAAAATACTAAATGAGGAAGTTAAGTTTTTTCATTAATTTAGAGTTCCCAGAAACAATGGGTTAGATTTTCAATATAGATGAAGCCAAATTATTCTCCACTGGTATCCAAATAAAGTTTTCCAGAGTGCTCAGCTCCTCACAGCTCTTGCTGTCCTCCAAGAGCACACGCTTATTTCTCAAACCTCTGAACTCAGACGCAGAAAACCTACTCACAGACACATTCCAGCACTACCTTTGTATTTAGAAGTGTTCTAAAGTGCCTAGTACTGATACTGATAATACTTTGGTATTAATAATATACTTATTTGGAAGGTTTTTAATCAGCAAATCTGTAACAAAAAAAAAATCACAGCAAGTAATTCACCTCTTCCTGTTTGGAAGAACACACTGCCTCAACAGCAAGAAATAGCTCAGCTGGAAATGCTGCACTGAAGTGAGCTGAAAGAAGGCAACTGAGGGTAAGTCATGCCAGCTCCTCAAGAAGGGAATGATTTACTCACAGAGGAACACCTATCTACCCCATCCCCATATCTACTTCTTTCCTAGACAGCACATAACTAACCAAAAAACTCCAGGAAAATGCAGAACCTCTCTGAGCACAGAAATCCAGCCTGGAGACATGCATTTTGTTTGTTTTAAGTACTTTCTTACCTCTTTTGAGCTGAAAAGAGAGCGTATGTAATGCTGGCTCTCTATCCTAAGAGCTTCAGGAAAGCACATCCTTTACCACAATGCTCAGCTGTTATCCTATGTTTGCAAACACCTTTAATTTAAAGCTCTTAAATCACTGTCTTGGCTTGATCCAGCCACGTTCCTGAAGGATGAACTTTTCTGCAAATGTGTTTTAGGCATCACACATCTTAACAATGAAGTTAAGCTCCTTTCTGTTGACAAAATACCCTATTTAGAAGTGGGCAATTTATTTACTCACTGCCTCTTGGTTCATTTAGTTTTGCTCTGAGGAACAGGAATGCACCAGTAAAGCCAGGATTTGAAGGAGAAAAGGATGTAGAAGCAGCCAGGAAAAGCCAAACTGTTAAATAGCAAGTATCAAATCCTGCATTTTTAACACCCTGCCAATTAACTAGACCTCCCACCTGCAAGACCCTCTGTGCAAGAGCTGAACAAAGTTACCACCTCAAGCACAAGCAGAATGTAGACAAATTGTTCATCTCTCTGTGAAAGAATAATGCCAATAGAATTCTTCTTCATATAGACACAGCACTTTGTTCTTGACCCAAAACGACAGAAAAGCCATGGTTATCCTTGCTCTGTCTTGTGTTCTCCAAGACTGTTATCAAAGAACAGCCAAAAGCAGTTTTAGGTTTTAAATCAACATTGAAATACTCAAATAAAGGGTCAATTGTGTGATGTAGTCCCTTCTCAGTGAAATTTCTCTGAGAGCTCTACTTTGCAGACAATATCACTACTGAAGAGTTGTGGAAGATAACTTTATTAGTTTGAGGCATACAATATTAATCTTGACTTTTTCTCTTGAGAAGCAAATAAATGCAAAAGTAACACTGAATTTGATATAACACTTGGCACTGACTGACTTTGCATGGCAAAAATTTCACAAACTCAACAGCCCCTGCAAGAGACATTTGAAAAATGTCCCTGCTAAAAGGGAACCAGACAGTAAAAAAAAGGGAAAAAAAAAAAGTGTTAGCAAGACCACTTACTGAGACTGAAGCCTGACACCAAGACAGACAGACTGCAATCAAAAGTATGTTGGCAAAATGGATGGAGCACTAGGGGTAGGCCCTCAGAACAATTACATTCAATAATATCCTGCAAAAGTTATGACTCAAAAATAATTCAATGGAAAAAATGTTCCAGTGCAGACAGAGCCTTTATTTATTTATTTCTAACCTCAAACCCTCAACCACAGGCAGGGTAAAATGCTCTCCCACCATAAAAATAGTACTGGCTCGAATTGTTTGTTGTAGATACATTACCTTAACACATTTAACTCTTTAAGCCTGTTGGCAAATACTTAATAAACAACTCCTGATTTCCTAGAAGTATTCCCTAGTGATTCCTCAGTGGTTCCTGCAAGACATGGATATCCTGTTTCTCATTTCAGTGTTCCCTGCTGTTACTCAGTCATGTAGGATTGTCTCTGCTCCTTAACTGGATGATTTTAGGAATGAAAATCTAATGACCAAGTTTTCCCAGCATGAATTTCCAGTAAAACAATTTACTGAATGTTTTTCTGAAAGCATTTGTGAATCTGCTAAAAGTTTCTGACAGTCTGGGGGCTAGGGCGAGCCAAACCCGTAGAGCAATAATTACCCACCAGCAAGGATTCCTGGTGTAAAGCAGTATCCAGTCAGTATTCCTCCACTTGAAAAGGAACTCCAGCCAAAAATCCATCTGTCCTTTGGGAGTTAATTCAATCTATCCAGTATATAACCAGCAATGTACCAGCCACCAGGTCACGCTGTCCTTTCAAAACCAGAGCACAGCAACATGCATCCCATCCATTCCATAGAAAGCTCTGTGGGACTGTCTCCAAAGAACGACCAAAGCCCATTTCAATGAGCACTGAGGAATCAAGCACAAGAGGTGGAAAAGCCCCAAAACTTACACAGACTATTGAACCGCAAATGACTACAAGAAATTATGCTTGTCTTAAAATCCACACTGGATTTGATAGATAATGATGTTTCCAGAGGCTCTCACCTTCTAATCCATTTCAAACAGCAACCTCAGCTTCCGTAATGTACTTCTCCTCCTCACTCTTACCACTTAAACACTGAACACAGAAGCTGTTTTGTCTCGTTTGACAAACACATTTGCTCTTTTTCTAAGTATTTCCAATACACTAAAGGTGTTTATAAGTAAAAAAGGGGGACTTAACAGAATGTTGGTACCAGTAAACTATAATTAGCAGAGGTAACTTGCCTTATGCCACATTATTCCCTGAGGTTTTGGTCGTTTGCAGTTAGTTTTGATAGTTCTTGTTGGAGTGAGTATATAATCCACTGTTAAATCGTGATCATCAAGCAGCTCTTCTGCTATGTCAAGCACCTACAGGAACAAGAGGTTAGGAAGTAGTTAAAAACAAATTCACCAAGTTGTGAACCGTTCTGATGTCTCACAATGAATGAAAATCTGTCAGTGACAACGGCAGCAAAGTAAAGAGCCACACCAACAGCATTCCAAGCCTCTTCTTCAGACACAAACACTCAGTATCGCATGGTTTGGACTTGTCACTTGAGTATGCATGTTTTAACTTACCTGACAGTCATGCACAACTGTAATTACAGGTGTATCCTCCTGCACTGCACCCATTGACACCATCATAGCATATTCCATGTCTGCATAACCTTCCCCTTTCCCGATTCTCCAGCCTACAAGATGTAAAGGTGAACAGGGACAGTGAACACAGAAGCGGTGGAGTGGAAAGGTTGGTAACTGTTAAATGCACATAGTTAAACTAAGCAGTCTGCAAAAAAATCCAAGCACAGAGCTGTAACTCTGGGAAAATTCAGATCAGCCTCTCTCACAGAATGCAACTTGCCTTGTAATCTGAAATGAAATACAAGATTGGTTTCAACGAATTCCTAAAGGATTCTGGAGCCCCTTGTTCTGAATAACCCATTTTAGTCCAATTCAGTTAACACAGAACCTGATTTACCCATTGTAATTAGATCCCTCCACTCACGTCAAACACAGGTTAACATCATGTGGGTAAAGAGGAGTCTGGGTGACAGACAGAAAACACATTATTTTTAGGCAATGGATAAAGCCAGTGGAAAATACAGCGCAGATCCTCTGAACAGGGAGCCTGTTGTTGTTATAAAGCAGGATCTGATTGGGTTGGGATCAGTGACTTGTCACACAGCAGAGACACAGCTCAAGACTAACTTAGTTCCAAAGATACATTTGGTTTTGGTTCTGCCAAAAGGAACATGCAGTGTGACCACTGACATCATGAACTGTGACTTGAGACCATCCTCCTGAAAAGCTTAGAAGGCTTTATCTTACCTTTCTCAGAGACAGCCACTGATCCCACAACAACCAAGTCCACTCGTGCTTTCCCATCAAGACCCACAGGAACACTGTATTCTTTTACACCCTGCAAGAAAAACATAACCTTAGGTTTGCAGAGTGCACAGCCTTCCAACCAATGAGGCAGAAATACAGAATATTTTGATAAATCCATGTAACTCCCCCCTTGTTTCCAAGTTTCTTCCAAGTATAGCCAAGCTGTACATGTCCTCTAGGGAATCTTAGAATAGACTCCCTACTATAGTGACAAGAATCTTGGCACATTTCAAGGAGAGCTACCTTTTTAAGGAAGGTTACTTACTTAGGATCAAAACCTTGTTTTTTTGAAACCCTTTATTGCATGTCTGTTGCTAAAAATGAGGGCAAAGAACACTTCCTGCTCTATTACTACCAACTTAATGTTATAACATGCAAATTCAAGCCCAAAAGGTGTATCAAAGCACTACAAATCCTTAAATTTTCACACACAAATCACAAAGTTCATGTAAAAAGGTAAAAAGCATGAAGATGTGAAGCTGCTTGCTTGTAAAGTGCTTTACTGAAATGCAGGCTGGATCACTCTCCATTTCACACTGCGCTGCCAGTTTCTCCACACCTCTATCTTTAAAGGCACCTTCCAAAAATGTGTATGTGCTTCCCAAGAATACATTCCTCAGTCCTTTGCTGTGTGACCATCATCCAGGATGTGCCAGTGCCAAGCTGAGTTATCTTTACCAAATCCTTTTAAGGCACTAATGAACAAAAAACCCCACATCATTTCTGACAAGTGTGAAGAAAAGCCTGTCATCCTTCTTTGAGTTCCCTCTCTCCCTGATCATCCCTAGCCAACCCCTTTAGGCTCCTCTGTAAAGAACATATCCTAAAAAAATCTGTCCAGAGCTGCAGAAATTAAAACTGGTGTTTACTTTGCCTTTCAAACATCAGAGATTTAGAACTTTTTAAAGTTATCTTGTGATTCGATTACTCTTGATGTGTAGAACACAATGCAAATCCTTCTCACACTGATACAGCTCTGTGCTAAAGCAATCCTCACAATGAAAAGCCCAATTTCTGTGTAGAGCATAAAATCCAAAAGATCAGTTATTCATGGCTGATTACCAGTAATAATGCTTATTATCCACTTCACAGCACTGTGATAAGAACTGTTTGCACAGTGCTCTCTAAATATCAGCGGCTGATACCATTTATTCATCAATATGCCTGGTTGGTGGGGTTAAAAAAACGGACACATGGTGGTAAGATCACAGACCTGAGATGAGGCCTAAAGCAGGCCAAGAGATAAGTCTCTTTCAGAAGCACTCTTCAACCCTGAAAAGCCTAATTAATGACTTTAATAGAGCTTCCAACACAGAAAGTTGCTACTAATTACCACCTGTTTACAACTTCCAGTTGTACACAGAATTACTGACGAACTTTACTGCATTGAGCAGGAGATAGAGAAAGAAATAAAACCAACACAGCTAGGCTATGTATTTTGAATAAATTATGGGTTTATACCAAATAAAGATGTGTCTAAACTAATGCAGGTTTCTCTGCCAAATGGCTTTAGCTGTACAATACGAAATTGTAACACCAGAGGGCACCAACAGACCTGTTAACAGAAAACTCTTTGAAGGCGTTTTTGCACCTTGGCTAACCCAAACGACAGAATTGATGTTTCTTTAGACTTTGGATTCTAAAATAATTGATCTTTCCTGTTTATTTTATCAACTAGCTTAGGCAAAACCTGTAAACATTACAATATTCCTTACAGGATTCACTAGCTCCAAATTACAGAAGAATAAAGGAATTCTACTTATTAGAAACCCAAAGATCACCTATGGAAGTTGCTTACGATGCTCAAAAAAGCATTCACAAAATATTGACATCATTCTGTTAATAAAACACATCCAGAAAGGATAAATTTCCTCACGATTTAAGGAAAAACAAAATATTCATGGTAGAAGCGTGCACAAACCCAGGAATAGCATACTATCAGAAGAATATTGCAGGTCACATCTGGTTTTTCAGCTTCTACCTGGACTACCACAACACAACAGGTTAATTCAGACCTCCTCCAGTCTTCATTCCTACCTGAGATGTGGCACATGTCCGCAGGATCTCCTTAGTTGCACCTGGAGGTGGGACAATCTTATTGAAGAGACCAGTTCTCAGACGGGGTGTGGGAACCAAGAGAGCCTTCCTTGCCTGTGTAAACAAGAAGTTATCATGTTAAAAGGAGGTGGGGAACTAAAGAAATACTTCTAGGTCTCCATATGGTCAGTCATATTTGCTACATAGCAGTCTGTTTTTCGATTGTGTAGTACCTGTAGATGGATCCCCTCCAGCACAGCAGAATTCCAGGAAATATTTTATTTAAGAAATAGATGCAAGACACACTGACTGACCTAAATTGCATGTCCACAAGCAATCCATGTATCAGCCTCAGGCAGAGGCATGAGGTGAGTCTGTCCTGCGACAAATACAACTTGAGGCAAGGCTACTTTCTATGTTTTGTGGAATAAGAATAGGACAATGGTGAAACAGCAGTTGCTGCACAGAAACATGGCAATATCCCTCAAAGCCTACTTGTCCCTTCACCATTTGCCAAAAAGGCAAAGACAGCCATCCAAGGGCAACCCCATAAAACTTAAGGCTGCTAAATCTCCTGCAGGCATAGACCATGAGATGCCACCAAGTGCTGCAGTGCTGTCCCATTCTCCTCAGGGGTGCAGAGGTGACATTACCTGCAGTGCAGCCAGCCGAACACCTTCCAGAGGTTTGTCAGGATCCACCTTAATCTCATGTGCTCTGCTGAATATATCCAGCTCTTTAATAGAGCAGCAAGCCTGGTGAGAACCCTGCGTGAAGGAAGGAATCAAGAGAGAAGAGAATGCGTTCACTTACTTCCAGCGTTAGAAAGCGAGCGTTCTTCTGGGGAGCATCAGGGTTTACTTTCACAGTACTGGCAGCTTTGAACTCCTGTAAACCCAGAAGCCTTGTCGCAGCATGGGCAGCACCCTGTTTTTGTAAGATACCAGTGCATCACCAAGGAGTTCACAGCAGAGATGGGAAACAATCTCCCACTCTACAGAGAAGCTGTTTTCCCCAGATTTTAAATGAGGGGCATACTACTAATTTTGTGATGTTCTCTATGGGAAACTCTCACATGCCAACAGAACTCATGGAGAGAGTTGTTGGACACTGGAATGTGCTGCCCAGGGAGGTGGTGGAGTCACCACCCCTGGAGGTGTTCAAGAGGGGATTGGACGTGGCACTTGGTGACATGGTTTAGTGGTCATGAGGTCTTGGGTGACAGGTTGGACTTTGATGATCCTTGAGGTCTTTTCCAAACATATTGATTCTGTGATTCTGTGAAAGAATCATAAATTGTTTCAGTTGTAAAAGACCTCTAAAATCAAGTCCAACTGTCAATCTCAGACCACCATGGCCATTACACCATGTCCTGAAGTGCCATGTCCACGTTTCCTGAACACCTCCCGAGATGAATACTGAGTGCCTGACTAATACAAAAATCATAGAATTGTTTAGGTTGGAAAAGATCTGTAAGATCATTGAGTTCAGCCATGCAGGCCTCAAAAAAAGAAGATCTTTGGATCTTTTGCCTACCTCATTCAAATCTAATTGAAAGCTGGAGACTAATTTCCATTTTTAGTCAACAAACATAGATTCCTCTAAACAAAAGCCACAGAGATTCTTTTAGGTGAAGACTTTCTGGACAAGGTTGTCTCTTTACAGAGACTATACTGACCTCAGAAGATTCCTTTCTTAATTAAGATGCTCAAGTTCAGCAGAGAGGTCCCTTGTAACTCCCTGATATTCCCTTGCTTTAGGGTGTGATAAAGCCTCAGGCCTTCTCCGCCTGCTTCAGCACCTTTTTTACCTCAGCACCAGACTAAAGCAGAATGTGCCTGCCATTGAGCAAAAGCAGAGCCCATCTCCTAAAGCTGCTCATGGGCTAAAACACCCAACCCACATCCCCACAATGCTATTTTGGTCATCATGTCTTCAATACACAGCAGATATGTGGCTGCACACCTTAAGCTTGGGTTAAAAAAGTTCCCTTTGGTAAAGCGGTTCCCTGGGTAACTGAGTACTTAGAAGTTTCATTTCTTCTCCCAAACCATTGAACTGGAGACACAGGGCAGACAGATCAGGAGGAAGGAATCCTCACCAGCAATAACTTGGTCACTGTTCACATTATTCACATTTCAGCAGCACTCTGTGTTCCTAGGCTAAATCCTATCAGATGGGTGACCTCTTCTTTCCATCCCAATGGACTGTGGGGTGAAATCCAGTTTTGAATGCATCAGTCTCACCCCTCGATTCAGGACATTCACAAAGTGATTTGGTATCCACTGATGAAAACGCAGCACACACCTGCCATGTCTCATCAGGTACCTGCGCCTCTTTACTCGCCAAAGGTTATGAGGTGTGCTGTGGCAGTTGTCAGAGCTCTCTATCATCACCAACCACCCGCTCAGCCCACCGGAACGTGCTGTTCCCAGCTGTCTGAGGGCTGCAGCGACAAGAAGGGTGCAGACAGAATACCTGGGGTATTCTTCCCTGCTCTTCCCTGAGGAAGCAAAGAAGGAAGCGGCCCAGACCCGCACAAGCGAGTTACTGTACCTTGAAGTTGGGGATGCGGCGGTGCACCGGCCGTGGGAAATCGGCCAACCCGCTGCTCTCCAGGTAGTCCCACACCTTCTCCCGGACGTCCCATTTGGAAGCACCTGGAGGAAAGCAGAGGTGAGGGGACGAGCAGGCGCCTCACGGGGGAGCGCTGCGACCGCCGCCGGGCCGGACGCCGCCATCCTCCCTCCCCCCTCCCCCCCCCCGCTCCCCCCTCTCACACCAAGGACCGCACTCGCTCTCCCCCCCCCACCCTGTGACGTATCTCGCCGCCTCTCCTCGCCCCACCCCTCCGCGTACGCCGCTCACCCGCGCGCAGCCGCACGCGCCCCTCCATGGCGGCGCCACCGGCGGCGGGGAGGACCGAGAAGCAAGGGGAGGAACTTCTGCCTTTGCCCCAGCCCACCCGCTCGCCTCTACGGCGGCGCGGAAGGGTCGATAAACTCTAGAAAGCGAAGCGCAGGAGAAGTGGGGATGGCGGGAGCGAGGGCGTGGAGAAGTGCAACCTTTGGCCCGTGTTTGTCAAGGTGAGGAGAGCTCCTAGACCACGGGAAGACTGTGTTTCCCTCTCTTGCAGTGGTAAAGGCCATGAGTGAACCTGGAGCCCGATGGAGGGACCTTTCCTCAGGGTTTAGGCCTCATGTGGGAACATGTGCTGAGGAAAAACATTTCATGGAAGCATGGAATGCTTTAGGTTGGAAGGGACCTTTAGTCCAACCCCCCTGCAGTGAGCAGGGATACTCTGAATCAGATCAGGTTTCTCAGAGCCCCAACCAACTTGATGTGGAATGGTTCCAGGGATGGGGCATCTGCCACCTCTCTAGGCAACCTGGACCAGTGCCTCATTGCCCTCTGTATGAAAAATTTCTCCCTTTGGCCTAGTTTGAATCTCATCTTTTAGTTTAAAACCATTGCCCCTTGTGTATTTCACACGAAATGTGCCTGTGAGGGTTTGGACTCCTCTGAGGGTCTCTGTTGGTGGGCAGGTGCTAAGAGCACTCTCAAGTGTCTTCATGCCCAGGCTCATGTGAGTGGTCTCCCATTCCAACACTTACAACAGCATCACCTATAATTCCACATAGAAATGGGTCCGCCATACCATTAACATCATAGGAATGCCCCCCAAGATTCTAGAAACTCTGTGGTATTTTAATCATGTGTCATAGCTAGGGGTAAAACACTCCACTTTTCATAAAATAATTCCCAAATCAAGTATTTTACCATTTAGAATTTGTCTGGTTATGAATAAAGCAATATCCAACCTTTAGGTGGAATTCCAAGTCTGCTGTCTCTCAGAAAGTATATTTCTCATTTGCATTTAATAGGACAGTAAATGATTTGTTTGCATGATTTTATTATTTATAGAATTAATGTATTCGATGATTACCCCAAGAACGAGGACATTGAGAATCCCAACATTCCTGAGCAGAGTGGGATGGAAGGGTCATGGGAACAACGAAATGAAGGTTTTATTTTAAAGTGTGTCGAGGAAGGGGGAGGGAAATGGCTTTTGAATTTGGTTCCTAATCTGCTTGGCTTGGATGCTACCAATACACATCCACTGTCAGAGCTGACTGTTGCTCTGCCAACCAAAAAGCGGAACAAATTCGGATGCTCTTCTCTGAATGGTTACAGATGTAGCTGGGTGAGTGTGGATGCCTTTTCTCTCTGTGGCTGCTGTTGATGGCTGAACTGGCTTTTTTTTCACAGTGCAAATCAAAGGCCAAGACTCTGCTGGGTTCAGGAGTCTTTCCTCCTCCAACTATGTGTGCTTTTCAAACTCTGTAATATCAGCGTGTTGGACTAAATGCTGGGGAGCAGCTGTGGTGAGTCTGAGGCTTCACCTTTCCACCAAAGCCCCTCATAAGCGTTTAGAAAAAGTACTTAGAACCCAAGTTCTGCAATGGGGTGCATTTAGGAACAGCCTTTTCACTACCTCAGAGTGCTGCTGCAGCCAGTGGGAATCCATCCAGGCATAATAGACCACCCATGTGGATCTGGGCCTTAATGTTTGAAGCTCATTCCTCCACTTCCTACTCACGGAAAACTCCCAGTGACTTTGATATCTCTGTGGGGAGCTGGGGTTCAGGCCTTTGGTGAGCAATTTATAACCTCACTGTAAGTCAGCATTGTGATTTGCACTCCCGACCTGCCAGAGTCGACACTGTCTGTATGTCTGCTGTCACCCAAAACTGCCACACTCCAGCTCGTGGGACTTGTTTCCACTCCAACATGCTCTTTTTCTCCTCTCCTTTGAGGAAAGGAAAGCAAGTGAGGTAGCAACAGTGCCATTAATGAATACGCTAATGGTCAAGAGAGGCTGAGATCCTACCAGACCACCTACATCTCCCTCCAACCTCTATGCAAGCCTTACATGGCTTCAGCTTCCAAACAAGAGGGCCTCTGCTGGTTTTGTAGAGGTCAGAGTACTTGGCCTTAAGCAGATGGGGACTTTCCTGATAGGTGATGTCTCTTCTTCTGGCTTAGTTCTCTGCTTTGGTTCTACAGCTCTGAAATGTGATCCAAATTACTTTTCCAGGGTCTTCTCTATCACACCTTTAACATAATTTTCCACCTAAGTATGAGGAAAATCTTTCATCTGAGGGAGATGGAGCACTAGACCAGGCTGCCCACAGAGGTTGTGGAGTTTCCTTCTCTGCAAAGACTCCAGACCCTCTTGGACATTGTGATTCTAGGCAACCTGCTTTAGCAGGGGCATTGGACTAGAAGATCTCCAAGGTCCCTCCATCCCCACAATGCTGGGATTCTGGGGTCCTGGGATCCTGTGATCAGTTGTGGCAGCCTGATGCAGCTCATATGGATGTTACTGGGAAATTTCCTTTCAGAGGGAAGCGAAGAGGGCTACCAACATCCTTATATATTGAATTAGTCTATAGGAGGTGCCTGAATCACTTTTATTATCCATTTTATAAAAGTTAACAAAATACTCCACTGAAATAGGTTAAAGGAGGATCCTAGGCTTGCATACAGGAGACAAAATGCAGCTCCTGCTTCAATTTGTGGAAACACGTAGAAAAAGGTAGTGCCAGATTAATACAAACCCTGTGGACAATGCAGAAAAGAAGTCCTTGTGCTGTGGGAATTGTTTGTTACTCTGCAATGCAGGCTGAACATACAGGGACAGTCACAGAAAACAGCCACAGGGCACCCAAAGAGGAGCACTGAACAAGTGATACCACACTGCTTGGGGTTCAATGTTGACAAGTAAAAATAGGCCCCTTTCCCTTCCCTTCCCTTCCCTTCCCTTCCCTTCCCTTCCCTTCCCTTCCCTTCCCTTCCCTTCCCTTCCCTTCCCTTCCCTTCCCTTCCCTTCCCTTCCCTTCCCTTCCCTTCCCTTCCCTTCCCTTCCCTTCCCTTCCCTTCCCTTCCCTTCCCTTCCCTTCCCTTCCCTTCCCTTCCCTTCCCTTCCCTTCCCTTCCCTTCCCTATCTCCTTACACCATTTTTTCTTCCTCTTTCTGTTTTGCTTTCTCTGCCACTCTCATACCTCCTTTCTGCCCTGTTCCCATTCCCCATTCTCTGTCTCATACACTTCTTGCTCTTTCCTTTTTGCCTGCTCACTCACTCACTCTCTCTCTTCCTTTGATCCTCTGTCCCATTTCCCCCTCTCTCATTTCCCCCTCGCCTCCTTTCCCCAATCGCTCCATCTCCCTCTCCTCCTCCCCCGCTCTGCACCCCCGCACAACCGGGGGACCCGGGGAGGGCAGCCGGTGCGGTGCCGGTGCGGCATTGCAAAGCCCTCTGTATCCCCTGGAGGGCAGCACACGCCGCGCAGAGCCCCCGGAGCGGGCAGGTGAGCGATGCGCCCGCCGCCGGGACTGGCCACCGGCACCGCACCGAGCGCCGTCGCACCGAGCACCCGTCCGCCCCGGGGCACGGCCGAACAGTGATGGGAGAGCCCTCGAGAAGGAAAAGGGCCCAGGTCGTTGCTCTCAGGGGTTCGCCAAAGGGAAATAAAATGCTGCGGAGGGAAACCTGCCGTTGTCCTGGTAGTTCGAGCAAAAGCCAGTCCCGGAGACCCGCGGAGGAGGAGAGAGGGAAACCGGCCGTGTTCGGGAGAGGAAACTTTCCCCCTTGCCTAGTGCTCTCTTGATGGGAATGACTCCTTTCTTCTCTCTCCCTCGTTTGAAAACTGGCTATTTTTCATAGTGAGAATATTTTTCTTTTTTCATCCTGCAGTTTGAAATTTGGGCTTTTCCGAGCCCGTTCCTTAAGTCTCCGTCCAGTTCCCAGCTGCAGCAAGCAAACACCCGGTGCTGTTGGTTGGGGTTTTTTTGTTGGGTGTTTTTTTTTCCTTGTGGGTTTGTTTTCGAGTTGGTTTTTGTTTTTTAATTTATTTCCCCCCCCCCCCCCCCCCCAATTTCTGTAGAGAATCAGCTCGGTAAAGTTTGCAGCCGAGGAGAGGTAAGATTTCAAGCAAGGTTATGGTTATTTCTCGAGAGCGTCCCAGGCTTCTAGGAAGGGGCAACTCTAGGGGAAACTTCAGACAGGCTTTTGCAGTTAAAATTTCCTGCCATGTAAGATATTTTAAAAAGATTCCTGTCTTCTTGACTATGCTGAGAAAATAGCCCAATTTTTAATGAGAAATATGATTTCTTTGAGAACGGGTGGCAGAAATGTGAAGTCGTCCTCAAATTAATCCAGAAAAAAATAAAATTTGAATGTTTTCTCAATAGTCGTATATTTGCATGAAAAATATCAACACATCTCACTGAATTTACTCATTGCTTTCCTGAAAACTACCCCCCTGGACATTTGCTCAGTTGATGAAACCTTCCCAAAACATTTACATTTATTTCCATCAACATTAAACAACAATTTCAAAGCGTCTGTGAAAGATTCCAATCAATACTTTTCCCACCGCCGATGGTTTTTAACCTCCTTGTAGAGGAGCTACATCTTATATTTTAGGGCTTTCCCCCCACGCCCCCCGGTTATCGCATAAATTCGTTTCCTTTTTTATTTAAAATCTCTCCCGTAATTACCATCACGGCTGCGTTCCCACGACCGGAGGCGGCAGCGGTCCTGTCCGCACTTCCCCGGCGGGGACCAGGGAAAGGACCCTCCATCCCGGCAGCCAGCGGAAAAATAAAAATTAAAAAAAATCACATTCCGCCTTTGGGGAGGAGAAAATTAGAAAAAAAAAAGGCAAGAAAATAGCTTTCTTTAAAGCCTTACGAAGCCCCACAAATTACAAGGAGGGAAAGGCAGAATTATAGTGTAAGAAACCAAAAAATGACCGCTCAGAAATCAGCCGGGCTCGGGGGAGGCAGCGGGCAGGAGCCTGCCCAAGTGACAGCTAATTAATTTCAACCTTATCTTGGGCTCTTCGGGCTCGAATCGATTTTGCAGTGACTATATATATATATATATATTTTTTTTTTTTTTTTTTTTTGGTAGCCGAGCTGGAGTTGGAGGGGAAGAAATCGCCGTTTCCCACTTTTCTCCCTTGGCTGGGCAGATCCAGATTTCCTCCCGATGGGACAGGGCAGCTCGCAGAATTTTTTCCCCAAATATCCAAGTTTACACTTGGTCACCATGCGTCCCTAATTGTCCTGCTCTGATTGCCCCTAATGAATTCATTAGGGAAAAGGCAGCGGGGCGGATTTCACAGGCAGAAGAAAATTCGCCTCAGTGGCCGGAACAAAAAAAAAAAAAAAAGAAAAAAAAAAAGAAAAAAAAAGGCCATTTAAACTCGCTAAGTTTTGCTTATTTCAAAATCATTCTAGTAATAATAAAATACCCCTAAACTTTCCCAAAGAGTCAGAGGGATCTGGGGTCACTGGGGTGCGAGCGACAAAGCGGGACAAGATGCCACTCGCCGCCGGTTCCTTCTCCGGTCGTCGATTTCGCTTAAAATAACGATATTTAGGAAAAAAATGGGGAAGAAGAAGGACCTGTCAGTCCCGTCGACACCGTTATATCGGCACTGCAGGACGATAAGCGCTGTGTCACGACTCCCGCTATCAATCTGGCTTTTAAAAAGTGCTTTAAAAGTCGCTTTTTGGTGAAGAGCGCAGGAAGGCAGAGCGGACCAGAGGAGCCCCACGCCGGCCAGAGCCATTTTGCTGGGGCTAAAGCGTTAAAAATCATACACGGGGAAGGGGGGATGTATAGAGTTGTTTAAGCGCGGCTATATCATCCCGGAGCGCGGCGAGACGGGGGCGCGCTCGCGTGTGTGGCGGGGCCCTGGCGTGTGAGGGCGCGCACCCGCCGTCCACATGCCGCCGTCACCGCCAGCTTCCCATTGGCTGGGCTGGCAGCAGTGCACCCGGCCATTGGCGGGCGGCGGCGGTGGGGGGCGGGGCCAGCGGGCAGTAAAAGCTCGCCGGCGGCGCGGGCCGCGTTTGGAAGCTCGGCGGCAGCAGCAGCGCGGCCGAAGAGCTCGGCGGTCCCCCCCTCCCCTTGCCCCCAGAACCCCCCTCGCCAGGAGCCGCCGGGGCCCCGCAAGATTTCGGGTCGTGATTGTGACAAGAGCTGGCTTTCTGCAAGGCTGATTTTTCTCCTGTTACCCCCACCCCTTTTTTTTTTCATTATTAATTTTTGGTTTTTTTCTTTTTCGGTAAGACGAACTGCCCCCTCCCCCGCCCTGCCACCACTAGGACATCCCTTGCGCGGTCCCCGCCTCCCGCTCCGCAGCAGCGCAAGTTATAGGTGTGTATTTAAGAATCACAGTCATAAAGAGGGAGGGAGAGGGCACCAGAGACCACCCTGCCCCCGGCGCCCCGAAGGATGCTGCTGCGGTGCCGCTGCTAGAGGAGGACGCGCTGGGATTTAGCTCGTCTCTGAGACTCTCTACTCTCTCCCCTCATCCTTCTCCGCAGAGGGGGGTGAGGCCTTTTCCAGCCTCTTCCTCCTCCTCTTCCTCTCCTGCTCGGCCGCGGGAAGCCCCTCTCCATGATGCAGGCTCGCTACTCCGTCTCGGACCCCAACGCTTTGGGAGTGGTGCCGTATTTAAGCGAGCAGAACTACTACCGGACGGCGGGGACGTACGGCGGCATGGGCAACCCCATGAGCGTCTATTCGGGCCACGCTGAGCAGTATGCGGCGGGCATGGGGCGCTCCTACGGACCCTACCACCCCCACCAACCCGCAGCCCCCAAGGACCTGGTGAAACCACCTTACAGCTACATCGCCCTCATCACCATGGCCATCCAGAATGCCCCCGACAAGAAGATCACGCTCAATGGGATTTACCAGTTCATCATGGACCGCTTCCCTTTCTACCGAGAGAACAAGCAGGGCTGGCAGAACAGCATCCGCCACAACCTCTCCCTCAACGAGTGCTTTGTCAAGGTGCCCCGTGACGACAAGAAGCCGGGCAAGGGCAGCTACTGGACCCTGGACCCCGACTCCTACAACATGTTCGAGAACGGCAGCTTCTTACGCCGTCGGAGACGCTTCAAGAAGAAGGATGTCTCCAAGGAGAAAGAGGAGGCCCGGGAACGGCTGCTGAAGGAGCAGCCCAAACCCTCCGGGCTGCCCGGCACCGACCTCTCCAAGGAAGCCTCATCCTCCTCTTCCTCCTCCGCCTCGGCTCCGGCCTCCGAGAAGAAAGTGGTGATCAAGAGCGAGACGGCATCTCCCGAGCTCCCGGTGATCACCAAGGTGGAGACGTTGAGCCCTGCCAGCGGCGGGGCTTTGCGGGACAGTCCCCGCAGCACCGCCTCCCCTCCCGCCGCCGCCGCCTCCCCGGAGGCTTCGCTTCCCGAGCATCACCCCGCCGGGAACGGACTCCCAGGTTTCAGCGTGGAGAGCATCATGACCCTGCGGACTTCTCCCGCGGGGGATCTCAGCCCGGTGAGTGCCGCCTCGGGCAGGACGGGTGCCGGTATGGCACTGGGCTACCCAGCGGGGCAGCCGTCGGGCTACAGCGCGGCGTGTAGCCAGGCCCTGGACACTAGTGGGAGCTACCACTGCAGTATGAGGGCCATGAGCCTCTACAGCGGCGAGAGGCCGGGCCACATGTGCGTGCCCCCCGCAGCGCTGGAGGAAGGGCTGGCCGAGCATCCCACCGGTGCCCCATCGCCCCTCGGTACTCTCAGCCTTCCGTCGGGGCAGGAGGGTACGTTGGGTACCGGGCATCCCCACGGCGGAGGGGCTGCGGCGGCTGCTGGGGGGCAACCCACCGCCTCTTGGTACCTCAACCACGGGGCTGAGTTGAGCCACCTGTCCGGGCACAGTTTTGGGTCTCAACAGCAGACTTTTCCCAACGTTCGGGAAATGTTCACCTCGCACCGACTGGGGATGGAGAGTTCCTCGCTCAGCGATCACCAGGTGAGCAGCAACTCCGCCTGTCAGATCCCCTACAGATCTGCGCCCTCCCTATACCGTCATGCCACCCCCTACTCCTACGACTGCACTAAGTATTGAATAGCCGCGACCCCCCCTACCCCTCTCCAGCCTAGGGCCATCCCTAAAAAAAACCAAAAAACAAACAAAAAACCAAACCCCAAACCCAAACAAACAAGACAAAGCAAAAACTGCAATTATTTTTATTAGCAGTAGTAATTATTGTTGATAAATAATCAGGAGAAATAAAACTGCACCAAAGGCTTCAAACGCAGGAAACAAAATTAACCTGACAGCTTCCCTGTGGACCTGGGGGCTACAGAGTTTGTAGATCCCAACCCCCCATTTTTGGGCCTCCTGAAATTTCCAGGCAAGTAAGTTCTACTTGAAAAAAAAAGCGGGATCTCTTATAATATATAAAAAAATGGGGGAAAACCCCCAAACAATAAAAGTAAACAAAAAGCCTAACCAAAACTGACTTAGAAAAAAAAAAAAAGGAAAAAGAAGGAAAAAAGAAGAATAATTCTAAATATATATGTCTATCTAAAAGTGGCAAATTTTATATGCTAAAGTATAGGGGGTCTCAGAAAAAAACCCATAAGTTATGGACCAATATTGCAACGACCATTTATAGGTTTTAAAAGGAAAAAAAAGTATATAAATATATATATATAAATATATGTCCTGGGTATTTTTTAAGTTCTCTGTTGTGCTGTAAAAAATGTGTGGATTTCTAATCAGGCTGATTTTTTTTTTTCAGAGCCATTAATATAATATTTAAAGTTGAGTTCACTGGATTGTTTTTTTTTTTTTTCTGTCTCGCCCAACCATTCCTAACTTCCAAATTAATGACAAGTGATTTCTTCCTCTGTGTACAATTATGCAATAGAATTTCTTTCCTTTTAGAGGTGTTCTTTTTGCAAGACGAGGAAATAATTTATTTTTATTTTTTTGCTGGTGTTTTTTTTTCAAGGAAAAAAAAGCCGAAGTATCTGATACTTTTTTTTTTTAATTCTTATTTACGACGTGTGATGTTTTTGTATAATAGATTTCACCTTGACCATTCTTAAGGACTATTTGCTTTAACCTGCTTCAAAGTTCGTTTGTCTTATGTGGTCCTAATTGTTGTACTTACCTTAAAATAAATCCATGCTGTTTTTTTCTGCTCCAAGTCTGGCGCTTCTCTGTGTACATATGGGGGTGTTGTTTGCAGGTGGGGGGGGGGTTGTTTTTTTTTTTTTTTCCCCTCTTTCTCCCTTCACCTTTCTTTATGCAGAAAACCTGTTATTTTAAAAGCAAAGTCGTTTTCCTGGAACCTAGTGTTTCTCGTAATGGTTATTTCCTCGATAAAATGTTTAATTCACCTGTAGAGCTGCAAATCAAACAACTGCGGGAAGGGAAACAAATAAAACACCGCTTGGAGGGCCGGCTCTGAGACCCAGCTATTTCCCCAATCCTAAATTCTTGGCCGTCTTGAAATACAGGGACATTTCTCAGGCCTGTGAGGGGAAAACGAAGCAGTGGGGAGGGGAGGTCCCTGCTCCCCTCGCTTCTTCCCCGCCTCCGGGGGCCTTGAGCGTTACTTTGTGTCCCAGGATGCGGAGCCGGTCCCTTCCATAGCAGAAAACATGCTGAATTCCCCTTTTAAAATAAAGGCTAAGAGTAGGCAGCGATCTTTAAATCCGGACTCACTGCAGTCTAAGGCGGAAGGTTCACTTCAGAATAATTTTAAGCTCTTAAATCCTCCTCGCTGTGAAAATTTGGCTGATTTTAACCTTTTCTTTGTCGATTTTAAGCTCATTTTCGCAATGCCGAGCACTGAGAGATGTAGTGCCTTTTTCTTAAATCGTCCTTAACCTGTTAGGGCAGCTTTAACCCAGCCCGGAAGCACTGGGGAACAGCAACGCTGGAGTCATGGAAATTCCAGTAAAGCCTGAAACAGTTTAGGGAGCCTGGGGACTCCTCGAGTCCTCAGCCCAACCGCTGGATCCCGGTTCCTTCATAGACCCTGCAAAGGATGCCATGCAATATTTCCTGGGACACTTCCTAGCTGTGCTCCCCTTCCACCTCTCTCAACACCCCTCGTAGGTCTGGCTGGGTTAGAAGCAGTTAGATCCTGTTAAAATCGATGATAGAAATTGGGTTTGATGGGGGAACTTCTGCATGTGCTAAAAAACTGGCAAGAAGCATCGAAATTCTGGGTTTAAAGGAGAAAAAAATGTCCGAGCCTCACTTGATCTGTATTTTAAGGAACATTCTTACAAAACTCTTGCCATTTTTTTCTGGCTCTGAGGGAGAGTTTTTATTTTTTTTCTTTTCTTTTCTTTCCTTTTTCTTCTAGATGCAACAAAACCCAATGTGCTGTTTTAAAGAGGGAAAATAAACAGGGTAAAGGTTAACAAAAATGATCGGGTAAAGAAAATAGACAGACTAAAAGGGTAAAAAGAAAATAAATTGAGTAAAAAGAAAATAAATTGGGAAAAAGAAACAAACTGGGGGAGAATTCTTCCCTGGTCCATCTTCCGCTTCCCCTCGGATTTTCTTCTGGAGGGGAGCCCCGGGTGGATGCCTGCTTCCCACCCACCTCTGGAGGTGTCTGAAGTCAGGTGGCTGCTGTGGGTCTTCCCCCCTGCACCGATAAATCCCGACCTGCTCCCACACCTTCTCACGCCGGCTGGAGGCGTTGGGCACCCGGGGGCCCTTCCCCGAGATGTGGACAGGGATGCCAAGGTGCTGGGGGCAAAGAAGACCGCACCGGGGTTCTGCTGCACCCCCCAGGCTGCTGCTGGACAGTTCCTGGGTGCAGGTGGGCGCAGCTTGAACCAGCTTTGGGGGGGGCCTTCTTCCTCAACTCATTGTCGGTGTATTTTTTCCCACCTCATCCTGGCGGGATGCTCCCGCTTGGGGTCGACGCGGCTCCCAGCCCCTCTACCCCTCCTTGCCCTGCTGTGCTCTGGCTTCAGAGATGTCAAGTTTTCAAGATGTCAGGATTTCAGAAGCCTGGCAGAAAAAGAAAAGCCCTTCTATTGGGTGTTGAGCACAGTGCAGATCTAGGAATTTGCAGGATCAGATCCTTCTCACAGGCTGCGAAGCACAGCCGGAGCAGGGGGGACATCCAGACCCTCTCTCAAGGACAGGAGGGTGAGACACGTGTCCCTTTGCTGTGCCCTGTTCGGCGGGGGGGGGGGAGGCGGGGGATCAGATCGCATCTGCCTCTTTTTGTCAAGCCTAATTCCCCCCCCCTTATTCCTTTTGGGTGGGCTGGTTTCAGAGACGAGGCGAGAGCAAAGCGGGGGTTCAGGAATCTTTTCGGGACTGTATTTAAAAGCTGACACATAGAGGTCGATAACGCGATAGGAGTCTGTCACGACAGGTGATTTCAGCCCAGCCGGGACAGAAAGGAGGGCGGAAGGCCCGGGGTAGCTGCTGCAAACAGCCGCGGCCGGATCGGGCCCCGCAGACCCTCGCTGCTGAAGAACCAATATAAACCCCACCCCGAGCAGATCAGGAGGGTCATGCTCTGCCCCAGGAGGTTGGCTGAGGGCTCTGCATGGCCGATTGCACTGGGTCCAGGTGGTGGGTGAAGCTGGTGAATTATTTTTTTCTTTGCTTCTTGTTTTATTTCATACTTTTTCTTGCTGCACTGCCATTAACCTAAGGGTTTGTAAACCTGTCCAAAAGCCCAGACAGCTCTGTATATCAGGAAGAAAAAGGACAGTGGTTTTCCAGCATTTCTCCACCGGGAAGTTCCCTATGCAGACTGTCCCCCATGCAGATTGCCCCCTGCCCCGCCTCCACCCTCCCCGCACCCGCCCCCACCCCCCCTCCTGCCCCGAGTCAAGGAAGCCTTGCTCTGATGTTGCTGAATAAAACACAACCTCTTCATGAAGCCACAGAGCCTCTGCACAAACCAGGCATGGAACTGTGTGGTGTGAGCCCTCCCAGGCCATCCCACCTTCCTCAGAGCTGTGCAGTGCTGTGGGAATGTGGCATACAGGAGGATTTTTTTTTGTGAAGGCCTCTAGTTCTTCTGTCACTTTGGAGGGGACTTTGCACAAAATCTGTACCAGGGGCTGAAGGGCTGGAGAAAAGAAAAAGACCCCCAAACCCGGGTCAATAGTGAGCCCCAAACCCCTGGAAAATATCGTGTTTCCCAATCCTGGGTCAATATCGATCAGCCTCGCCACTGTGCAGCACTGTTCACAGCCTGGTGGGGATAGGGGGGCTTATGGGGTAGCTCCTGGAGACTCAGGCCGGGCTGCAGCAGGAGTGGGAAACAACTATTTACGTCCTGTTCTCCTCCTGCAGCCGGGATGCAGCAAGGAGTGGGGAGCACTGATTTACAGTCCTTGCCCACTCTCCCTCGGGGCCAGGATAAAGTAAGGAGCGGGGATCACAAATTTACACACCTGCTTCCCTCGCGGATGAGGATGCATTACACGCCCCCGCTCCCCGCCACAGGGCCGGGTTGCAGCAAGAATGGGGAGCACTGATTTACATCCTCCCTCCTCCCGGGGCCGGGATGCAGCAAGGAGTGGAGAGCACGGATTTACACCCCGCTCCCCTCTTTCTCCTCGCTGCTGCTTTAAAAGGGGTTTGTCATCTGGAGAGGAGAGGAAACGCATCCAGGAGCGTCTTCATCGCTTGCTCCGCAGTTTGGTGTTTTTTTTTTTTTTTCCATTCAGGGGAAGAGCTACGATAACAAGAACCACAACCCCCACCTCCGCCGCGCCGCTCGCGTCTCCCGCCCTCCACCCCGCCGCCGTCAGAGTCTCTCCGAGGGCTGCTGTCGTGTGGATAACGCAGTTCCAGCGATGCCGCCGGCGGGATTAGGACAAGAGACAGGACATGAACTGGGAAGAAGGAGCAGAGAGAAAAGCCTCATCTCCGGCTCCAAGGATTTCCTACCCCCGAGAGGGCAAAATATGGAGGAAGCAAGACTTTTATTATGGGAGGGAGCTCAGGGAGTGAACAGGACCCCGTGTGCCCGTCTCCTGCCGTACACGCGAGTATTTATTATTTTAATAATTTGGGTGTCCCAGGGAGCGGGGGATTCCCCGAGGTGGGGAAAGGAGAGGGCTAGAGGGTTGACCCTCTATAGGCTGCCCCGAGGATGTGTCGGTAGGGTGAGCCGGGCTCTGCCCCATCCCTCCCCGGCGAGGATGTTAGGAGGGTGTGGGGACAGCCCGGCGGTGCTGATCCCCACTGTCGAGATGATGGGAGCTCCTTTCCGTCCCAAACACTTCTGCCTATTTCTTTTTGATTTATTTGGAGCTCATAAAATTTCTTGCACGCCGGATGGGGCCCGCAGCTCCCGGGGGTGTGCACGGCGGGAGAGAGATGCGGCATTATCGGCAAGGGCGGTGTTAGAGTGGGAGGGGGGTCCCTCCCACGAGTGGGGCCAGTCAGCTAGCGGGGACATCCCCCAGCCCGAGAAGCCACCTCCTTCCACCCCTCGGCTGCGTTTCCCAGGCTTTTATGACGACTTTAGGACTCATCAGCGGCTCCACAGACACAGAGCTGATTTTTACCCCAGGGTAAAGCCCCTTCGCCCGAAGGTTTGCTGGGGGAACGGCAGGATGGAACCAAAGTGGGAGAGAAACCCCACTGATGAAGTGGAAAGGTGAAGGGGAGTTTACAGGGAGGTCTGTGAGTGTGCAACGCTGGGGGACACTCCGGAGCCCAGCTTTTACCTCTTCACCTGACAGCTAAAAGTCCCACCACTGTCGAGGGTGTAGGGATGTGTTATGGTTTGAGGCTGGTGTTTGTCTCCGAAGGAGGGAGGGATCTCCCTCAGACCTCCTTTTCCATTCCCTGGAGAAGTGGTGCTCTGCAGAACGGGGTCTCAAGCAGGTCTGAGTTTTGGGGGGGCTGGGGAAACAGCCGACACCTCCAACAGCATCGGAATCCCTTGTGAGCCTCAGACTAAAGCTGTTATTACATCACTAAATTAATAAAAAAATTAAAAAAATAATAATAACAACAATAACCCCACCAGAAACACACACAAGAAAAACCCCAAAACAAAACAAAAAACCCCACCTAGTAAACAACCCCCCACCCCACCCCCCACTCCTCCCACCCCCACCCCAGAAAACATAGCCCCAAACCTGGGCGTTTATACAGAAAAAGAGCATCACAAATTCCTAATGTAAGCACCGGCCAGCTGTGTGCACTTGTAAAGTTGTTATAATCCCCCTCCTTGGTATAAACAGGAAAGCACATAATATAAAGCAACAGGCCCGCATCCACAAATACTGACCCTCCTCCCTCGCCTGCCAAATTCCCCTTTTGTGAAGCTCGCTGCAGCCCCCGGGGCTGGGTCCAGGGCTGGACCCTGGTGGCCTGTTGCCGTGCAGAGCTGGAGAAGGGGGTGGACGATAAACATTGCCCCAAGCTGTATCCCCGCTCCGGGAGGTGCAAAGTCCAGCCAGGGAGCCCACCCACACCTGAACCCCTTCTTCCTCGGGGCTCCAGGCAGTCCATTCTCCTCTCCTCTCCTCTCCTCTCCTCTCCTCTCCTCTCCTCTCCTCTCCTCTCCTCTCCTCTCCTCTCCTCTCCTCTCCTCTCCTCTCCTCTCCTCTCCTCTCCTCTCCTCTCCTCTCCTCTCCTCTCCTCTCCTCTCCTCTCCTCTCCTCTCCTCTCCTCTCCTCTCCTCTCCTCTCCTCTCCTCTCCTCTCCTCTCCTCTCCTCTCCTCTCCTCTCCTCTCCTCTCCTCTCCTCTCCTCTCCTCTCCTCTCCTCTCCTCTCCTCTCCTCTCCTCTCCTCTCCTCTCCTCTCCTCTCCTCTCCTCTCCTCTCCTCTCCTCTCCTCTCCTCTCCTCTCCTCTCCTCTCCTCTCCTCTCCCTCATCTTTTTTTTTTTTTCCCTGCCGTTTTGCCATTTTCCTCGATTTATTTAATTTTCGCGTTGTTCAATGCCTCGCTTTTCCCGCGGGGATCCCTGCCCGCTCCTCCCCGAGCTCCAGCAGCGTACATCCTGCTCTGCTCTCTGTGTTTGCAGCGTCAAAGGGTGGACGTGATATTTCAAACATCAGATCAGTGCGTTTATATATTGGGTGCCCGGAAATTTTTCCAAATAAACACAGCTTGATTCGACTTGGGTGGGCAGACTTATCAACAGACTAATTCTATAAACAAATGAAGGAATAACCCGGAGACCATTGGCTGGTACCAGCAAGACACGTGGAGAGAGCTTGGAGTTTTGCAGCAATGAAATTTTAATTAATGTGGGTGGGCTGAGAACACAAACGACTGTTTATCAGAGACAATTTATTTTCCAGTGCTAAGTCAACATATAATAGCAAACTTACAACAATTATTTAAGGTTTTTTTTTCTTTCCCCCCTCCTTTTTTTTTTTTTTTTTTTTTTTTTTTTTTTTTTTTAAGAGCTATGAAGCAGGGACAGAGGCAGAACGAGCTCCTTCAGGCAGGACTGGGATCTGAGCTCGCACAAATCGCTCCCCGGTGGACTCGTCCCAGGTTTCTGCCCTTTCCCGTCCCTTTTCTCGGCTCTAAGGGAGAAGCCCCGGAGCTCAGGGCCCGCCGGCGATGAGCCACATCTACGGCAGCCACCTCTCCCCCATGGGCAGCCCCTCCATGCTCTATCTCCCAGCTGCCTTGAGCTTCGCCCCCAGCGGTGCCATTTCCCGGCAGGACCCCCCGCAGAAACCCCCTTACAGCTACATCGCTCTCATCGCCATGGCTATCAAAGAAGCTCCGGAGCAGAAGGTGACCCTCAGCGGCATCTACCAGTTCATCATGGACCGCTTCCCCTTCTACCACGACAACAAGCAGGGCTGGCAGAACAGCATCCGTCACAACCTGTCCCTCAACGACTGCTTCGTCAAGGTGCCGCGAGAGAAGGGACGGCCCGGTAAGGGCAGTTACTGGACCTTGGACCCCCGATGCCTGGACATGTTCGAGAACGGCAACTACCGCCGGAGGAAGAGGAAGCCCAAAGCCCCGGGGCCACCGGAGGTGAAGAGCAGCGTTCCCCCCGCAGACGGGGAGCAACCGGGGCCAGCTGCTCGCCCGGACGAGCCCAAAAGGGCCAAGGGGAGCATTGGGGAGGACTCGGGGGATGGGGGTGTTCCCAGACCGGGTGAGGAAGGGGAAGCGGCTCCCCGCGGGGGTCCAACCCGCTGCGGCGTTGCCTCGGCTCCCCCCACAGCCGACGCCGCCTCACCGCACAAGAGCGCTGCGCGGGGCAGGAGCTTCAGCATCGAGAGCATCCTCGCCCAGGGGCTGAGGCAGAACCCCGCCGGGGCAGCCCCTAAGGCGGCCCAGGAGAGCCCCGTGGGTTGCCTTAGCAGTTCCCTGGTCGCCAGTGGTGGCTTCGGCCCTGCCCTCAATGCCTCCCTGATGCTCGACTCCCAGGTACATGGGAGGTTTTACCACATCGGCATCCCGTTCCTCTCCTGCTTCCCTCTCCACTTCTCCGAGACTCTACTTAATTTCCAATAGTTGACCCATAATTATAACCCCCCCTTCCCTCCCCGTCTCTGGTCGCTGCTCCCAGGATGCCGATGGGAGGGAAAGACCGAACTCAGACCTCACCAAGCGGGTAAAGACCAAAACAATCAATGTTCAAAGGTGACTCAGGATTTCAGGGCATTTTCAAGGCACGGCTTGCTGTGGAACTCTCCTTATCGATTGTCTCCCACCCCCCCAAACCCATCAGATCGACTTTTAAAGGTAAACCAGTTTTCTTTTCCCATGGGTGGTAGAGGTCCAGAGGCGGTGTTGTGGGGTGGGATGTTCCACACTGGCCTCTGAGTCCTGTTGGGTTTGCTCTGCACCTTTAGTCTTTGCATCCCCCAGGTTCCTCAGACCTGGTTTATGTGGAGCCCTTCAGCTCTTTGGTTTTCTTCTTTTTCACCCTTTCTGAAGACCAAACCCACTCCTTCCATCCCTGGGGGAGGAAGCTGAGGTTTGTTTTGCCATTAATACCATGCAGATAATAATTCCTGATATTATCTCAACTGGTCCAGTCTTCCTAGTGGGCAAAAAGCAGGTAACCAGAGCCAAAATGAGGGCAGACCCAACAATCCAGGCTCATGCTGCACAATCCACCTTTGCTTCAACTCAGCACTATATATAACTCACAACAAGCTGGTTTCCTGCCTAATGCTTGTGCTTCTCAGTATCGTGATTAGTGCTTGTCCTCACTGATGTGGCCAGAAAGAAGGGGATGGGCAAGCAAACTCGTTGTGACCATGGAGATGCAGCTGCTTTCCAGGGCTTGCTGGGATCAGTTGCTTTTGACCAAAAAAGACTGAAGCAGGGTGATGGAGGCTGGTCTTGGCCTTTTGCAGTAGCTGTGTTAACAACCAGGACAACTACCAGGAAAAAAAATGAAGACATCAGCTGTATTTCTAAAGATTTTATTTTTCTTTTCTTCTTCTTCTTTTTTTTTTCCTTAAAGAAGGAAAAACCCAGACACATTATAAGAAATGAGGAATATTTTTTTTTCTTCCTTTTCCCCCCCCCAATAAATAGAGGCTTTTTGTATATTAGTGGATAAATGCCCTTTGGAAAAAAAAAAATCTATATTCTCATTATGAAACCAAACCTATATCCAATAAAGGTATTTTGTTCAGGATTGTGGCTGCCGTGTTATAAAACACCCCTTGACTTGTGCGACTGAAGGGTTGAGGAGTGTGTTCTGCTGCTGGGTGTTGAGCTCTGGTGCAAACATCCTGGTGATGGCATGATGCACTCCACTGCCAGAAGAAGGGAAAAGGTGAGAGAAGCCAAAAATAGGGACCTGGGAAATCACCCATTCCTTGCAGCTGAGATGATGTTTCCATAAATGATTGTTTCTTCTTCCCTCCGCTTCCTCCATCCCACCCCATCCATTAGCACATGGACTAGTGGAAATCCAGGTTTCTCCTGTGAGTTGTCATTCAGCTTCTTCAGAGGATGCTCTGCATCAAACTGCCCTGATATCTGTATCAGGAGCTCAGTGGGGGCTGATTTCAACCCCAGACAAAGAGCTCTTAGGTGGGGAAGTACAGAAAATATCCAAAAGGTGGGAACTGCTGATAAGCTTCCCAAAAGAAGGATGGTCCTAGGTGGAACCCTGCATAGGCAGAGCTACAGCTTGTCACCACAAAAAGAAAGAATAAAAAAGGAGATGGGAGCTTCCTATAGAGATTTGTGAGATAGATTTTGTTTAACTAAAATCCCTTCCATACTTGCTATTTCTCTCAGTTTCTGTTTGGACATCCATTGAGCCCATTCTTTAAAGCTATGATACTGAATTAAAAAAAAAAACTCACTTGTAAAAGTGACATTGTCACCACCCAGTCAAAGCCATGAGTGTCCCCACCATCATATAGAAGTCTGTGTGGGTGCTGAGAGGGTTAGCGCTCTCTATGTGCAATGCCCTGTTCCTGCAGTGCCACTCCTCTGTGTAATCACAGACAGGTATTACAGCCAGTTAAATTAGTATTCACCTTGTGAGGAAATTTCTTCTCAAGGCTTGGGCTTGACATCATCAGTCTTTTCTGAGTCTGTGTGGTAACATCTGTCATGGGAAGCTGCAGGAGTAAGGAAGAGATCCAGCTTGATTCTTCTCCAGCAGAGAGATCACATCATCTCTCCACCCCCAGCTGCTTGCATGTGCTGGATCTTGGGCATAAGTGTGAATTGGGAGGTTAACGCTACCTTAAGGGCTTGGCTTCCATTTGGCTTCTAGAACTGGTTCCCCTAGGTGGGGATCCTACATTTCTGGTCTTCCTGCAGCCTGGTCCATGATGGGTTTTATCCCCAGAAAGTGGTACCAGAAAGTGGTTATTTATGCTTTCAGTGACAAGGTGGTTAATTCCCAGAAAAAGTTTTTTTTTTCTGCTTCTTTAAAATCACATCCCTGAAAGAACTGTGGCTATTCCCCTTGGAGATGTGGCTGTTCCCATTGGGCATGGGGACACCTGCACAGGGCATGGATCATTGTGGACTAACCTCACTGTCCCTGGGTGTCTGCACAGGTCCAGGAAGTGCTCACAAGCTGTCAGTGAGAGTGAGCACTTCTGTATTCATGGAGTATGAGGATAGCCCCACACAAAGAAAACTTCCACCAAATCTTCCTCAAAATAATTTTATCCTATGTTTTCAAGCTTCTTTGCTTCCTTTTCTCCTAGCTTGGTTCCCCAGCTGTGAGCCTCTAGTTTCAGCACCTCTTGGCTCCCATTTGCACTCCCAAAGTAACTTTTTTGGGCCAGCAAAGAGGAATTCTATTCCTTTTCTTCTTATACAGATGTGTCCCCTCCACTTCAGGGTCCCTTCTGGGGCTGTTCTTAGTGGCAGATCCTGGTAAAAAAAAAATAAAAAAAGTCATCCAAGCTGTAAGCCTCACTTGAGGACTGCAGTTTGATATGTACACAATGAACGTTTTTATCACAAGTACGTTTTTTTTGGGCGATTCAACTCTTTTTGTGCAGTGGGAATGTATACTTTTTTTGTTTACAAAGCTTTGCTTGTTTGATTTTATTTCTGTTTTGTTGTAGTGGAGTAGGACCAACTACAGCTGCAGTGCTTTTAAAAGCCACACTGGGCTTCATTTTTGAAAATTAGGGAATTTAACATGCTCTGCACAAAAAGTGACATTAACTGGGATGAACTCAGAACTGAGTGAAGTATTCTAAGTGGTAATTTGGAATTAATTGGGATCAGGCCATGGATGTAACTTGCAGGGGATGAATACTGAGAAAAAGGGTCTCATTGCCAAGATGCAGAATGACTAACTGCACACAGCTTTTGCACGTCATCTGTTTATGTAGAGAGGAGAAGGAGCAATGGTACAATAAACCAACAGCTCTCCAGTGCAGAGAAATAAGCGTGCATGTCAATACACCAGTACCTGCCACCTGGATGTATCTGAGCATCCTTTAACCCTCTACACACCACATCAATCTTGGTGCTGCGCTGTGCAAAAGAACTTGTCATACAAGCATGAAGAACTTGACAAGCTGAGAAGAATTGGTGCCAATCCTTTCCCACCTGTTCCACCACCCAAAAAAAGCAGCTGCCAAACACAAAACTGCCACCCAGTATTTAACTCATCTCTGGAATCTTCCCCCTCCTGGCTTTCCCAGCATCTGAGGGTTGACTCTAAATACAAGTCTGAAATATGATGAAGAAATGCAGAAAATAGCCTCTGATGTAGTATCAACACCACACTTCTTGTGTGGGTGATACATATGCCTTTCCCTTCTCTAGGAGAAGAGTGACCTCTCCTAACCTGTCAAGGTTTCATGTCTCTGAGGTCTGCAGCCAATTTTAACTCATTGGAGCAGAGAAGAGCCCAGAGTGGAAGAGCCTCACAGAGGAGTTGTTTGGTTCATGGAGCAGCCTTGCTCCAAACACGGGTTTTCTATGAGGGGAATGAAAAATTTGGCATATTAAAATAATTCAGGAATTTCATTTCTCATAAATGGGGCTTCCTGTCTTTAACAACGCTCTGTGTGGGTTCTCTTAAAGCCGGTCCCATAGCATATATAAAAAAACAAGCCAGTATTTACATGTGAGCAGAAGCCACTTGGAGAACTCATCACTCAAGTGACAATCCATATCTGAATTCAAGGTGACATAACCCTAAGGACTTTGTAACTGCTTCTGTTTTCTCCCCTGCATTCTTTTAATAGTTAACTCTCCTTCCATCCTTTGCCAAGAAAGGCACAGAACGGAGAGAGCATCCCATTTAGCACCAAAACCCACTGGCCTCCTGCTAATTGCTCCTAAGACTGATGTGAAGAGCAGCCAGTTCCCAAAATGAGACAGGGAGAAGGATCTGCTTTGTTACTTGATTCATAGCCCCACACCCCCAGAATACAGATCTCCTGGGAGACAGCAATTGGGATATTAACCAGATCACAGATTGGATTTTAAGTGAAAGAGCAAGAAGACAAGATCGCAGAATTAGAGGAGTTACAGATGGAAAAGGTCTATGAGGTTATGCAATCCATCAGTCTGGACATTGCATAATTGCTCCCCACAGTATATTTTTAGTGCTTCATCCAGACAAATCATTAAGTGCTTTAAAATGGGCCAGATTCCTCAAACGCAGTGCGTGCTAAGTCACAGCTGACTTCACCGAGCCTTGTAGCTCCCAGTGTCTTACTAGACACCAGAAGAAAGTGGTCAAGGAGGACAGAATGGACTCTTCCAGAAATAAATAGGGGGTCTGTGTTCGGTATTCCTCATAGGAATCTTCCCAAAATTGGAAGCTCATTTTCGGATTAGACTGAATAATATACTATTACTTATTCAGAGGTTCGCTTCGTCCAAAGTAAAACGCTGTTAACGTCCATGTGAACTCAATTTGGGCTAAGCCAGCTTCAAAGCCTGCTCAGCAAAGCGTAAAGAATGTTTATTTAAAATACAGTTGCTAAATTTAGCATGAGCTTGGTTAGCCTAAATCTTCACGACATTTTTAGAGAGCACATTGCAAATCAGGAATGCATGGAGAAATAAATAAACTTTCCCACATTTTTGGAAATGGAGTAAGAATTTGCAAGTCCTTCCTTGCACAGGCAGCTCCTATGGGCTGGAAAGCGTGATGAAGAGTGCCAATGCCCCACTAAACAGGCGGTTGAAAGCACAATGCTAATAATTTTCATTGCAGTCCCAGTTCAAGTAATGCTTCCTCGAGGAGGAAACGATTGCTGTCAGCTATTGTCACAGAAATTACGCAGCGCGTCCCCATGTTTCAATATTTACTCGAGCTCTTTGCAAAGCACCATAAAGCACAACGGAGCTGTGGTTGGCTGCAAGCCACACTCAAACCCTGTGCAAAGAAAATCTTGGGTTTGTGTTAGGTCCTGGGCCTTGTCTTAGTCATTATGATGCTGGATTTTACCCCCGCCCCTTGCACGTTGGTTGCTGAAGTCCTCTGGGTGGATCCTCAGCTGGGTTAAGTGCCAGCCTGCCTGTGGGGCTGCCATTTAGACAGGAGATAGACGACTTTAAGCTTCTCCTTTCCTTTTCTCCAGTGTCTCCTCCCTGAGTTCATGCAGGTAGAAGAGTCAGATCTGGGCAATCTGTGTTAATTACCAAGCAAAGATGAGCAGACTGGAGATGGTCAGAGAATCATAGAATCATTTCAATTGGAAAAGACCTTTTAGGTCATCAAGTTCAACTGTTCCCTAACTTGTGCTAAACCATATCCCTCAGCACTAACATCTCTGTGGCTTTTAAACACCTCCAGGCATGGGGATTCAACCACCTTCCTGGGAAGACTGTCAGTGAAGAAGTTTCTTCTAATATCAATGTTATCTAATGCTAAGCAGTTAAATTCTTTTTATTGAGTAAGTATCAGAGGGCTGGAGCCTGGAAATTTTCATAGAAACATAGAATTGTTTAATTTGTAGAAGACCTCTAAGATCATTGAGTCCAGCCACCAACCTAACACCACCATGGGCATTAAACCAAGTCCTTAAGTGCCCTATCTATACATTTTTCAAACACTTCAGGAATGGTGACCCCACCACCTCCCCCAGGCAAACTCAGTTTTCCTCACCTCCCTCCATCCTCCCTATCCTTTGGTGAGAGTGCAATACTTGCTTCTGCCCCTAAAGTGGGAGGATGACATCTGTACATGAAGCTATAAGACAAAAAGGATGTGGCCAAGTGCCACCAAGTGTTACCAAAGAAATCAATGGGCTTTGGTGAGACTGGGATCAGCTCCTTAACAAGTAGTTGGGGGGCATGGAATCAAACACAAGAACTGTTTTTAGGCAGCTTTGAGCATCTACATCCTGATCCAATGCGCTGTGACTCAGCTTGATGTTCCAGCACCAAGTCCCACCTTCAGATCCATCCTCAGACCTCTCTCAGGTTGTCAGATGAAGCTTTGCAAATACATTGGTCCAACCCACCAATTCCTGAATCTGCAGTGAGATGGACTCCTCAATTCTTTACTACCTATCTTCAATTGCTCACTAAGTCACTGTTTTCATTAGAAAAGCAATATGTAATAATAGTTGTTAAAATAATTGTATTTCTGTTTTTACATCTGTAAAGATTAAGTTAAACAGTATGAAGCCCATTAAACTATTTCATGTCATGCTGCCATAAATTTTCTCCATTCCCATTGCTACTATTATTCCAGAGTAAACTCTGAGATCAAGCTGCTGCCACAGAGAGTTATTTATAGGAGCTCATTCATCAATAAAAACTTCAAAAGAAATCTGTTACTCTTCTATTGGGAAGCCAAAGAAAACTAACATAAAGACAACCCTGTTAAGAAACAAAGCTAAGGAGACCACAAGACATTCAGTTAAGGAAAATCCTGATTTCTAACAAATACCATGCAAGGAAGGGAGGTAAAAAAAAAAAAAAAAAGAAAAGAAAGGAAAAAAAAAGAAAGTTTGGTGGCAACATGAATCTTTTAAAGTTGTTTCATTTTCATTGGATGGTTAAAATAAACTGTTAAACAGTTGTGTTTGTCCTGGCTCAGCCTCCTTATTAGATTTCACGTGATGGATCTGTGATCTTGCAGTATGTAAGGAGCTCTTAATCTCTTGCAAAAGCTGATGTTGTCTTTCCACTTGTCTCAGGGGCTTGTACAGTCATCCCCACCAGCACAGCAGAAGCTGAAGCACTGAGATGCTGGGCAGGTAATGGACAGCATCCACCTCCCTAAAAATGGATATACAGAAGAGCAGAAGGTTGCAGTTTATCATCCTTATTCTCACTTATTTTAGTTTTCTCTGCACACTTGAGCTGTGCTTTGACACTCGTAATAGTCCTGCAGAAACTTAAATGTATGAGGAGTCTAGTGCTGTGCTTTTCTGTGCCAGCACTTGCTGCCTGTACCAGCACTGGTCCTCAAGGACAGGTCAGGTCTCTTCTAGCAGGATTATGTTTGGAGTCACATCAGATCTCAAGTCAATTGATTTGTATCACAATTATTAACCATAAGCTGAAAAACAATCTTCTTGTGTCTAACTGTGAGATCTAGAGGAATGAGATCTTCCTGGAAGTCTTTGCAGGATGAGCCATGATCAGCCATGTCATGGTAACTGCATCAAACACGGGGTTTTTTTTTGAGCTCAGCAAGGTCACTCCTCTCTGTCACAAGAATCTGAGGCCCAAAGGCAATACGGACCTCAAAGTCCCCACATAAATTGCATAGAAATATTATCATCACATCTGCAAACATCAAAGTGCAGAGGTGAGGATACTATTTCTCAGGGAGCTCTTTACATCTCTACCATCACTCATGCTAACCTGGGCAGAGCACTTTGCATGGGATTTCTCTCAAGCAACACCAGTCATTCCCAACTCAATACCTGTCTGAGCTGGCCATCAAAATAATTTCCAGAATTTTCTGGAACACAAAGCATCTTTAGAGGGCTGACCTTCCAACCACTCGAGGCACAAGCTTTAGGGTGGGTGAAATTGCTCTTTGTGCTGGATAAAAGCTGTGCTTTAAAACACTAGAGGAGGTGAAGTTCACCTGCAGCAAATTGCATCATTTGGATTAGCTGTCAGTTTGGCTAGCAAAAGCAGCTTTTGCCTTATCAGCATGCTGTCTAAACTCACACAAAAGGCTCCCTTTATTTTCCTTACCTGCTGTTCTTGGTTGAGTTGTGCTGCAGTGGAGGTAACACGTGACTGGTTTCCTTCTGCTGAAGACTGAGGCCCTGCCTGATGTACTGTGTTCAGCTCTGGAGTCATCAGCACAGCAGAGATATGGACCTGTTGGAGTGGGTCCAGAGAAGGCCACAAAAATGATATGAGGGCTGAAACCCCTCTGCTGTGAGGACAGGATGAGACAGTTGGGGTTGTTCAGTCTGGAGAAGTGAAGGCTCCAGGGAGACCTTCTTGTGACCTTTCAGAACAAAAAGGGGCTGACAAGAAAGCTGGAGACAGAGTTTCTAGCAGGGTCTGTTGTGACAAGATGAGGGGTGATGATTTTAAATTGAAAGAGCAGATTTAGACTAGATCTAAGAAAGAAATTTTTATGTTGAGGGTGGCGAGACACTGGCTCAGGTTGCCTAGAGAGGTGGGAGATGCCCTGTCCCTAAAACAGTTCTAGGTCACATTGGATGGGACTCTGATCAACCTGCTCCAGTTGAAGGCATCACTGCCAACTGCAGAGGGGCTTGACTAGATGAGCTTGAAAGGTCTCTTTCCAACCCAAACCACTCTATGATTCTATGATTTTGAGCTGGGACTCGAAATCAGCCACTAGTGATGTGACTTACAAAGCTGCCCAGGAGCTTCTTCCCTACGTAGAAAGAAATTTACAAAGACCCAAAAAATCTCTTTCCCTAGAGATCTGAAATCATTACCCGCACTTCTGCTAACTTTTGCTTTGCTAAACATTGAAGCTCCTGTATTCAGTTCTGCACTGATATAATTCCAGTTGTTCAAGAAGGGTTTGAGAGCCAAGTCAGTCATGTTGATTCAGCTATGCCAAGGAGGAAAGCTTTTATATATTGCTATAGCTTATATTTGGACTTGATCTAAACACTGTAGACACAGTGATTATTAATAAACATGAAATGTCTCTGTACACAAACCAGATTTATTCCAATGTAACTGTGCCTACTGTAAAATAGAATTGCTTTGTTATGAAAAGGGCAAAGAGAAGCCCTGAACTGTTGTGTCTGGTTTCAGATTAGACTCTACAGAAATTCTAAGTAACAATAACAGCAGTTTTGTCCCACTTCTTATGGAGTAATTGTCACTGGTTTCCCCTAAAGTGCTTTCAGAGAAGGTCAGGAAAAAGCCCCATTGTAAACATGGGGAAATCTCCTGATTATTTGTTTTGGATGGCTACAGAGGAAATTACATATGTGGAAAAAAAAAAATCCTCTATTATTATCCTCTTGTCCTAAAAGGAGGGGAAAAAAATCCTGGTGACTGTGATCATACTCTAAATTATCTGAAAATAAAATCCTGGCAACCCAAATTGAGCCAGATGACTCTGGATTTAAGCACAGTAAATAGAATCAGACTAAGTTAAAGCTTCAACCAGGGCACCTAGATGCTCTGTAATCCTCTATAGCATGATGAAACCTTTGACTGACTAATTTTCTTTGCTTATTTCAGTGATATTTTACTTATGGCTTGAGCATCCATGGGAAACAACAAGTCAGCAGTTAACCAAGCAAAGCAGAAAAAACATGCAGTTGTAGTTCATATAAAATTAAGAGTGAGAAGTGCAATCAGGTAGCAAAGCATGGAAAAATACCTTTGTCTGATGAGGTTTGTGGCTGAACAGAGACTGCCCAAGCCCAGACTGAAGTGTGATTCAGCCCTTTGAAGTCTCAATCTTTTCATTTCCATATACAGTTTTTGTTGCTGGGGAAAAAAAAAGAGAAACAAACCCCTGAAGAGGGAAAATCAGACATTAGCATCAAGTCTCCAGAGGAGATATTCTGCCTCTGCTCTTACCCTTGTATATTCTTGCTGCTTGCTTTAAAAGTGGTCTTTTTCCGTTACTAATAAATACTACTTTTTCTACTATTAATAATCAATAGAGGTAACATATCTTCCAAATGCCTAAGAAATTATTTTCCTTGAGAGTGTTAACCTGCAAAGGAAACAAGAAGAACCAACTTTGACACACATGACAAATATTGGAAGGGAGCTAAAGAAAAAGGCAGCTCATTGAAGACCTTGGATCATTAAGAAAGTACACGAATGGGTTGAGATTCTTGAAAGAAAACCTATCCCAGACTGACTTGGTTGGATTGGTGCCAGGGCTGTGTGTTTGCCTCTCAGACTCTATCACAGTAATGATGTCTAAGGGAAGAATCCATCTTCTCTTATTTCCTAAGGTTGGGAAGGATCTATGAGGCGATGAACCGGGGGCTCCTCTGTGCTCCTTTGTGTGTGCTGTGCTTAGAGCAGTGTCTATGAAGCCATAAATCCTGGCTCACTTTGTCCCAGTGAGGGTAAGACCAGCAGCTCTGTTATGGTCCAAAGGGCGACCACTGGAGTGCTGGGCTGGGCTGTTCAGACCTTTCCCAGGCTCAGCTCCTCACTGGGTTGCATTGCATCAATTGAAAAATCAGATGCAAAACTGAGGCCATGCCTGCACAGGGCCCCATGGCAAGCTCTGCTGCCCTGTGTACGTGACACACAGATGTGGATGAGATGTTTTCTACAAGGAGTGTATCTTCAGAGGTTACCCTCTGCTCTTTAGAGAGAGGCTTGCCCTGGCATTGAAGGTGAAGCCACCTCACCTTCTGTCAAGGACAGTTACACCCTTAGCTTCATCCTTAGCTAATGAGAGAATTGTTTGGGTCCCCTAAGCAGTGCATCTCTCCTGGGTGGCCTGTGAAAAGTCTGGCTGCTCTCCATCAACTCTCTCCAGCTTAAGCATGGTGGCAGGCGTAGGAGTTAAGCCCCAAGTGGATGTCCAATCCCGAGAGTGACCTTACGCACCACAGAAACTTCACATGTGAAATCTTTGAGACTGCACGTCTTCCTGTCTCTCCTCACAGCTCTCACACAAAGACTTCTATGTCCTGGTCTGCAGACATCACCCCAACAACAACAATTAGGTGACTCAGCTCCCCCGGCACAGAGGTATGCATCCAGCTGAGCAGACCACACTCGGCTTTGTGAGAAGAGGCTGAGGGGAGGCTCTTCGGGGAAGTGGGTTGGAGGTGGTTTGGTGTGGGCACTCTGTGGAGAGGTCTCACAGTGAAGGGAAGGAGGTGGAAGAGCTGAACTTTCCCAGGGTGGCTGCAGCAATTGCAAGTCATCTTGGAAGATCCAGCTGTGTCTGACCTGGCATGGATGCTTTCAAAGCCATTTCTAGCTAGAAATAGCCTGCAGAGCCCTAGATGTGAAACGTCCCAGGCCGACCAGCTCACGTCTTGTGCTCGCAGCAATCTGCAAGCTCTGGGTTTCACAGCTGCGGTGAGACAGTATTTACAATCTCAGAGACAGAAATGGCCTCTGTAAAGCAGAAATTATAAGTTTTGGCCCTGTCTCTAACCTTTGGAGAGTTGCCCAGCTTCTGACAGTCTGTGATGATGTCTCTGTGGAGGAAATCCTACGCTGAGGAAAAGCATGTTGCCTTCTCCCAAAGTTAGATCCTTCCTTTCGTTTGGCCACCATAAAGGACACTTTGTCATCCTGACAGATCCTAAATATTCCCTCCTAATTTTACAGGAGGCAGATATGGGGGCAAAATTTAAGGACCATTCAGGAGTCTTATTTATGGCTAAGGATATAAGGGATTTGAATGGAAATAACAATTAAACTCGAGAAAAAATTAACACCGCAGGTCACTGCAATCCCAACTTTTCCCCTTATGAACTCGAGCTGAGGAGCTTTTTCTTCCCCTTTGTGATTTAGGCTTTGCTAAACTTCTCTGAAAATAGTTCATATATCATAGAGAAGAATTTCCATGGGGAACATAAATACATCCATGGAAAGAAGGGAAAATTTTTCCTTGTCTCTGGGAATGGATGAGAAAGAGAGACAGTTGACGCCAAATATTAATGATGAGTGGAGGAATCCATCCAAAGAAGGGATCCATTGAGAATACTAAAACTACCCTAAAGTCACAGACATATAAAAACCTAGTATGGAACAATGACTTTTCCACTAATATAGGCTTAGGTTCAAGAAAATCTTTAAGCACATGCTTAAATCAGTCTCTCTTCAGAACAGCCCTTTGGTGAATTGTTGAAGCTAACTTCTGCTTTATTGATGTGTTTTCAGCTCAGTGGATACCAGTGGGCCTTAATCATGCCTATGGCTAAGCACATGCTTAAGAACTGACTGGAGGGGAGATGTTTTCTTCTGGTGGGACCATGTAACAGACTCGGTTTTCCATTTCTTGGCTTTAGGAGGAGTTTGTGCTAAATTTGTAGCTGAGAGGACAGCACTGAGGACACTTGGAGCTTGCAGGTTTTGATCTGTAGAGAGGGAGGTCAGATCAGTCTAAAAGAGCTGCAAACCACACTATTTAGATATTCATACCCTGATATGTATGCATGGATCTGTGGCATACATGGATATGCAGAATCAGAGAATTGTTTCAGTTGGAGAACACCTTTAACATCACGGAGTCCAAAGTTAAAACAGCACTGCCAAAACCATGTCCCTCAGCACCATATCTACACATCTTTTCAATCCCTCCAGGAATGGACACTTCCCCACTGCAGTGTTCCAGGCCTTGACAGCCCTTTGGGGGGGGAATTTTTTTTTTTTCTTAATGTCCAACCTAAACCTTCCCTGGTGCAGCTTGGGGCTTTTTCGTCTGTCCTGTCTCATGTTCCTTGGGAGAGGAGACTGACATCCACATGTGCCTGCCTGCACACATGCTGTGCCTCATGGAGGGTGACAATCAAGGGTAATGACAGGAGGACATTAATAGCTGGTCTTCTCTGGCAAACATTTCTGCAAAACCATGCCTTAAACTTGTGATCCTTCACAGACAGGAGTTACTGGAGTCTCCCAGGCAACTGAGCAGAGTGAGGAAACATTCTTGCCCTCCTTTACTGGATAGGAAAGCAGAGACAGTTGTGTCAGCCACACATGGGCATGTTCAGGCAGCCCTGAGACCTCATCCTTCTGCCTGCATGTAGCCACAGCTGCCATGGTAAGTGACACATAGACTTTGCACCGTGCCCTACCAGTGGGCTGCTGCAGGGTTGCCCTGCCATCAATACAGCATCCTTGCCCTAGACATTTAAACCCACCCCTTTGCAGCCCACTTGTGGAGAACTTGTGTTGACTTTTCCCATCTCAGAAAGCCATGACCAGCTGCTGAGCACCTTCTGCCAAGTTTCATGCATGATCTCATGTGCTTGCGTGCCTTTGCCTCATGACGAGGAGGAAGTGGTCAGCTAGCACAGGTGGTGTTCATGCAAGACAACTTCAGATGTTAGCACTTCACTGCCTAATATTGCATGAGATCATGTTGGTGATGAGCTGGGGCAAGGTGTCAGCTGCAGGGACATCTCTTTTGCGTGCTGTAACGTGGCACAAGAATTACAAAGCAAAACACCCCAGCCTTCTTCAAGCAATTGGATTTGACATAGCTGGATGAACAGTTTAATTGGGTTATTAACACATCTCCACACTGACATCAAGAGCATTAAATGCTGTGTAAATAGATTGGGGCAAATGGCACTGCCAACGTGCTGGAAGCAGGTGAGAATGCCTTTTCTGAGTCCCTCTGTCAGCCCCGTGGCTTGCTGCTCTCTTCACAGCTGGCCTCTAAGAAGGAGGTGCTGGGAAAGTAGGAGTCAAAACTAAGAAGAGGTAAGTCAGGGTAGGGCCCACACCAGCCTCACATGGCCCTACGTCTGCAAAGCATCCTAGGAGCTGTACTGAGGTATCTTAAAGTAGTTTAGAGACCATGTTCCTATCATAGTCTTCTTTTATTTCATCCCCAGGAGATTAGATTGGCTTCATAATTATCACCCATACTGGTTGGCTATCCGTCCATGTGGGTTATCCTCTCTGCTGGGGTTTCTCCTCCTTCTCTGCTCAGGGTAGAACCAGAAGGCTGTCTGTTTGGAAAGGGTTTTTGAGCCACTTTCTGTCCATGTGCTGTGCACGGTGCTGTCCTGAGGCAGCAGCTCTTTCGCTGCCTTTGCTGTGAGCCAGCAACAACATTCGGGTGAAGCCATGAGGCTGTCACTCTGCAAACCTGTGCCTCATGTCCCGAGGGAGCAAGAGGATTAGCCAGGCACTTCAAAGGGTTGTGTAATTGCACTTTCACTCAACTCACAGCCTTTGTTTTCTTAATTTTTAAAAAGAAATGTCAGGCAAGCCTCCAGGGACAGGCAAAGGATCCCTCTCTTGGTGACAGGGGGTAAAAACACAGTCTGAGAGTCGTTGATCTCAGACTGGACAGGGAGGATCCAGGCTCATCTAGTGCTTGCAAAAATGAGGTCAAATAAATCAGCTTTGGAGTCAGTCCCTTTGGTCTTTTGGTCTTGCAGCAGTTGGCTCTCACTGCCTGAACTTGGTTGCTGGAGCTCCTCTCTCTGGCTGACTCAATGGGTAAAAGCACACCTGCACTCCCTTCCCCTTCAACCATCCCCACAAATATGTTGGGGTGGACTCCAGGCAGTTCTTGATCTCACCTTCAAAGGTGATGCCTCTCTTTTTGCTCACACTAAGTTAGTCAAAGGAGCAAATCCCTTTAGTCACTTTACCATGTTTCCTGCAAGGTTGAAGCCTGGGACAGGGGTCTCTGGAGATCCCAGCACCAGCTGAAGGATCAGTGCCCACTTTTCTTCCTCTGTCTTAATGGGAAAGGATGTTAAAGGTTATAAATGCTTTGCTTCCACTTGAGGAACCAGCACACCAGAGAAGAAATCAGAGACAGGCAATGAGTTTCCCTAGCTACTATCTCATGGCATACCAACAGTGAATTAGATTTACCACTCAGTGTAGTTGTAACTACTCTCCTCTGCAGAAAAAGGCTCATACAGCCACAGAGCATGCTGGTGTGATTGTAAACTCTTCATTCCTACACATCTTGGTCCTTATGTGTGACATAACTTCTTTACAGTGAGGATGACAGAGCACTGGAACAGGCTGACCAGGGGGGGTTGTGGAGTCTCCTTCTCTGGAGAGTTTCAAAACCCACCTGGATGCATTCCTGTGCAGACTACTCTAAGTGATCCTGCTCTGGCAGGGGGGTTGGACCTGATGATCTCTTGAGGTCCCTTTCAGCCTCTGATATACTGTGAGACTGTGATACAACCAGGTGTGGTAAGATTTTTTTTTTTTTTTTTGCCAGCTGTACCATGAAACAGAAATCATCTGCCTTTGGAGGAAGCTTTAGGCTTTTTACAAAAATCTACAGATTGTGCTGAAAATGGCAAGTTCATGGAGAGGAAAAAATTGGGCTGTCAAATAAAATTCTGTCCAAGCATAATCAACCACTTCCTGTGATTGTTTTCCTAAACAAGACCATCTTACCTTAAACTTTCCATGCTTTCCCCCCTGCTGCTTTATCACTATGGAAAGGCTCTAACTGCAAGGAATCTTCCTCTCTCTGCCTTCCATCAACGATAGTTCATCTGCTAGCTGGATATTGGCTCTGAGGATGTTCTCTTTGCCTTTATTTATCAGCCTTCTTTCTGGCAAGTGGGTTTTGAAGAGAGAATGAGCTATTCACTGAGCAAATACGAAACTGGTTCATCACAGAAGATAAATATTGGGAACTGGTTTATCTGGTTTGAAAGTATGTTCTGATTTTCTTCTCCCCCTGTTCCTGTTGAAGAGTGAACTGTCTTCTCTGATGGCACTCTGGGCTGTTCTCATCTTGTTTGGGATTCAGAAGTGCAGAAATTGAAAGGGAAAAAAAGAAACCAACAAAGAAAAACAAAGGAAGGTTTTGAATGTTGAATCTGTTTGGTGGGAGGCCAGCTGGAGGTGCGGGGTGAAGGCATGTGATAAACGTGCTGCCTTGCTCATCCCTAGGCATGTTGTTCCTAGTAAATCAGCTTTGCTTCTGGTGAGTGTCAGGTGAACTCAAAGCTTGTCTGTCTTCAGAAATGCCACAAAACATTCTCATCTGAGAAAGGTTTCCTTTGCTAACAGGAATAAAATTCATAGGATCAAGTCACTGACACCAGCCCTTGGTGTTTCTGCTCATTGAGATGGGGAAATCTGGAGTCTGTCGGTGTGCTAGAGGCTGTCTACCTCCCTGGAGCATCCCTCCCAGCTGTGAATCCCAAACTAAGGGTCAGGACTCCCAGAGGGCTTGTGACTTTTCAAAGCAGGTTTACAGCTTGCAATCCCAGGGGAAGCTTAGCCATCAAGGTGGGATCTGCTGCCAGAAGAATGCTGAGCAATGTGCACATTGGTGAAAGGAGTTGAGAAGTTCAGGAACAAGGATATATTTTTATGGTTTCTGTCTTCTATTTTCTCCTGAATTCTCCTTTCTCACTTTCCATATACTTAGCCCTCTTTTCTCAGCCCTAGTGTTAATAAATTAGATTATCACTTGCTAAAGACTCTTTCATCCTTCAGGGAGTTGTGCTGGAACCTGAAATTCAGTCTAAATCAGAAGGCTGGGATCTTCTTTAAGACAAAGAAAGGGGAAAATAATTTGGTTTTCATTCTTTTGAAGACCTTTGCTTTAAGAAGTCACAGGGTCATGTGATCTTTCCCCAATTTCTCCCATTTATATGGGAACAGCAGCACTCTGCAAGACAGCAGAAGATTTCTTAACATTTTGGTTCTGACCAAAGGGGAAAAAACCCAAAATGACAACAACAAAATAACAAAAAAAGCCTTTCCCCCTTGCTTTTGTGGCCATCTCTACTTCACAGGCAGATAGAAAAACATCACCCTGCAATTGCTACCAACCAACAGGTAGGGGTTGGTTGACTTCTTTCCTTTCCCATTTCATTTGTGCCATTACTTCCAGTTTAAAGGAACACTGCAAATAACCAAATGCATGTAAATACAGAATAAATGAGAATTGTTAATGGCATGCCTTGCATTTTCCTAGTGTTTATATTATTCTCAGAGATCTAACCAGGTTTTGGGACTTGTAAGTAATTTTTTGTGTACTCCTGGTGCCTACCTAAGATGAGGGGAATGTACAGACAACAGCAGTGGATCACTTCTGCATCCTCAACTCAGTCACTTATCACATTTGCTAAAAAGATGGCTGCACCATAGAAGGAAAGAGAAAATGGATATGTTTTAAGGTCTTTTGAACACAAGACAGAGAACAGCAGGAGAAGAAGGATGGAAAGTTTATACAGAAATTACTTCTGAGAAACTGACCCTGGGGAAACAAGAAACACATTTCCCTCATGGAGCAAAGGTTTGGATTTGCCAAGGACACGTTGACTGTGCACCGATTTGAGCAAGCAGCAAGGACTAAAACCATGCATTTCCTTGAAAGAGAATAAAAACAGTCAGGGAGCCTCATGGTGGCTTGAGTGAGAGCAGTCTAAAACCTACCATGAAAAGCAGACATAGTTGGGAATTCCTGGCAGAGCCAGGGATGGGGAGGACAGGACAGCTGAGTCCAATCAGTCTGGCCAGGGCTCTCTGCTCCTCCTCTCATGGGCTGCTGCTTGATGTCTCTTATCATCTGCATCAGCCCTATTGAGATGAGCTGTGTTCTTAATGAGCTGATATATGAGACAGTGAGAGCTGCAGCTTAAAGCTAATATTGTACCTTCAGAGGCACGATTTTTCAGACTGAACAAATGGCCTCTGAAGCTGGTGCTGACTTGGAGTAATGGATGATATGTCTGAAGGCTTTTTTTTTTAGATGCCTGTGTAGGAATGGCATGGATCTCCTCCCCCTCCAGTCTGCTCTGGTGAGGCCACACCTGGAGTATTGTGTCCAGTTCTGGGCTCCCCAGTTCAAGAGAGATAAGGAACTGCTGGAAAGAGTCCAGTAAAGGTTATAAAGATGCTGAGGCAATGGAGCATCTCTGTGAGGAGCAGAGGCTGAGAGATCTGGTGCTGTTTAGCCTGGAGAACAGCAGACTGAGAGGGGATCTGCTCAATGCTTGGTAAGATCTAGGGTGGAGGTCATGAGGATGGGTCTGGGCTCTTCTCAGTGGTGCCCAGTGGCAGGACAAGGTGCAATGGGCACAAACTAGAACATAGGAGGTTTTACTTGACCTTAAGGAAAACTTTACTTTGAGGGTGATGGAGCCCTTGAGCAGGCTGCTTAGGGAGGTTGTGGAGCTTCCTTCTCTGGAGAGATTCAAACTTGCCTGGACAATGTGATCCTGGGCAATCTGTTCTTGGTGACCCTGCTTTAGCAGGAGGGGTTGGGCTAGTTGGTCCCCAGAGGTCCCTTCCAACCACCACTATGCTGGGATTTTGGGATTCTTGGATTCTGTTTTAAATGAGCCCTAATTGGAGCGGCAGGTGTGCTGCCGAGGCACTGCAGACCTCAGACAGACAGACGATGGACCTCATGTGTTGAACTTTATGATTTTAAAGGTGTCTTCTAATCAAAATGCTAATTTGCTTTCAAAGGACTCAGGTCTTTTGCCTTGCATCTCTGCAGAAATTTTTTCAGTGTCTATTATTTGGGCAGACTCAAATGTCCATCACCCTCCCAATGCAGCCAGCCCTAGCATGAACATCTCTACCAGACCTGAGCAGCCTTCACAAACTGGGTGTCCATGAAGCAAATGTAGATTTTAACTCTTCTGGAGACCTTGTTTTGAAGCTCATGGACACAAAATCTTCTTCTTATAGAAAGATGAAGATTTACAGGCTGGTTAATATTTCCTTCAAAGCATTGTGAACCTTCACTCAGGTGGTGGTGCAAACATGACAGGCTGTAGAGGCGGGCCCAAGCCAACCTGATGAAGTTCAACAAGACCAAGTGCAAGGTCCTGCATCTGAGCCAGGGCAGTCCCAAGCACCAATATAGGCTGGGCAGTGACTAGCTTAAGAGCAGCCCTGAAGAAAAGGACTTGGGGATGCTGGTGGATGGGAAACTCAACATGAGCCAACAGTGTGCACTTGCAGCCCAGAAAGCCAATCATATCCTGGGCTGTATGAAGAGAAGCATAGTCAGCAGGTCCAGGGAGGTGATTCTCCCTTTCTATTCCACTCTGGTGAGACTCCACCTGGAGTACTGCATCCAGTTCTGGAGCCCCTATCACAAGAAGGATCTGGAGGTGATGGAACGTGTCCAGAGAAGGGCCACCAGGATGATCAGAGGGTTGGAGCACCTCTTCTATGAGGAGAGACTGAAAGAGTTGGGGCTGTTCAGTCTGGAGAAGAGAAGGTTCCAAGGAGACCTTATTGTGGCCTTCCAAGGGCCTCCAAGAAAGCTGGGGAGGGACTTTTTAGGGTGTCAGGTAGTGATAGGACTAGGGGGAATGGAGCAAAACTAGAAATGGATAGATTCAGATTGGATGTTAGGAAGAAATTCTTCACCATTGGGGTAGTGAGACACTGGAACAGGTTGCCCAGGGAGGTGGTGGAAGCCTCATCCCTGGAGGTTTTTGCAGCCAGGCTGGATGTGGTTCTGAGAAACCTGCTGTAGTGTGAGGTGTCCCTGCTCATGGCAGGGGGGTTGGAACTGGATGATCCTTGAGGTCCCTTCCAACCTTAACAATTCTATGATTCTAACATGATTGAAACCCTTTTTTTACAACAGCTACAGTGCAATGTCTACTCAAGAGGCACAATATGATGGACACAGTTAATTTCCTTCCAATCCACAAAAATTATTATAGTACTAGGTTTGAACAGCATCAGGAAAATGATGTGATGTGTACAACAAAACCCACAGCTATCCTGAAGGAATTTTGATGTAATAATATTCAGGCTGACACAATCAACAGGATCTCTGAACTGTTCAAGTTTCAGCCAGCATTGGCAATTAAGGAATCTTACCCAGAAATGTAACTTAACTCCTTATTAGCACTTGGATCTCTATCAGGAAAACTGAAAAAAAAAAGAAAAAAAATTAAAAAAGAAATCTCCAAGAGAGTTTTTCAAATTAACAGCCTTGAGGGCAGTAGAATATAAGTTCAGCCAGAGTGAATCGAGTAGGAATAGTTAATTTAGTTCTTGGAAACTTAAGAATCCCTCATCTCCTCATCAGCAGTAACTTGCTTGTTAAAGGAAGACAAATGAAAATGTTAATCAGTAGAGATTCACACTGGGGGATTGCTTGGAATGAATCACTCCTACCCGGCAGCCCTGCAGAGGTCATGTGTGTGTAACCGGCTCCACTGGCTCCAAAAGGCTCTGAGCTGGAGAATTTTGACTTTAAAAACCTGTGCCACAGCCTGCTTAGCAGGGAGGATTTGTCACATCGGGATGAGATGGCTCCAGAGTCAGGACCAGGGCTCAAGGTGTTGGCAATGTGCTGAGGACTATTTTTATTGCTCTATTTCTTATCCAGCTCTTGGTTAAGACTGATGGCTATGCCCTGTGTTGGGATTGACACGGGGTCCTTGGATGCGTTTTGGCTGTCTCATCAGAATGTTTGGCATCTCAGGGAAGGGGAGGCAATGTTCTCAGAGGAGACAGGCACATGGCAAATCTACGGAATTGTAGGACATTTAAAATCTTGCTAGTTTTTCTTTTCTTTCTCTTTTCTCTCTCTTTTCTCTTTTCCCTTTTCCCTTTTCCCTTTTCCCTTTTCCCTTTTCCCTTTTCCCTTTTCCCTTTTCCCTTTTCCCTTTCCTTTCCTTTCCTTTCCTTTCCTTTCCTTTCCTTTCCTTTCCTTTCCTTTCCTTTCCTTTCCTTTCCTTTCCTTTCCTTTCCTTTCCTTTCCTTTCCTTTCCTTTCCTTTCCTTTCCTTTCCTTTCCTTTCCTTTCCTTTCCTTTCCTTTCCTTTCCTTTCCTTTCCTTTCCTTTCCTTTCCTTTCCTTTCCTTTCCTTTCCTTTCCTTTCCCTTCCTTTCCCTTCCTTTCCTTTCCTTTCCCTTCCTTTCCTTTCCTTTCCTTTCCTTTCCTTTCCTTTCCTTTCCTTTCCTTTCCTTTCCTTTCCTTTCCTTTCCTTTCCTTTCCTTTCCTTTCCTTTCCTTTCCTTTCCTTTCCTTTCCTTTCCTTTCCTTTCCTTTCCTTTCCTTTCCTTTCCTTTCCTTTCCTTTCCTTTCCTTTCCTTTCCTTTCCTTTCCTTTCCTTTCCTTTCCTTTCCTTTCCTTTCCTTTCCTTTCCTTTCCATTTTTTTTTACAGAAGAAAGAGCTATGGCTAGTTATATGGACCATAGATTTAAAAATAGCTGGGTTCCTTCCTGTCTGAGGTAGAGAGAAAGATATAAGCCTGATTTATTGGCTGTCCAGTAGACTTTATATTCAATTTCCTCTTGTCACATTCCTATCAAGTAACTGCATGAGTGTAGCAGAGACAGGGTGAGCCTTTACAGAATAAATACATTCATTTACATGATGAATACCTATATTCATATGAATTAAATTCCCTCTTCAAACACTCAAACAAATAAATACTAGCCAAACATTGTTAGCAGAGAAGCAGCAAAGAAAGTCAATTGTATGTACTTGAATTTAGCTGGAGGTTGGATTTGGGAAGCCTGTTTGTGGTTACACTTTGCTAGAATGTGTGTATGGGATGCACTAAAGTGAGTGTCCTGCCACATCCCAGGACAAATCCTGCTTTCTGGGATACAATCACCTCTTTCTGTTCTTCCTTTTTGTCTTGCAGTGTCCATGGTGGCTGTTGCTGCACGGTGACAGCACAGTGGAGCAACCCAGAGGAGGTCATGGAGGAGGGAAACTCACTAGTGGGGTTTTGCCTGGGTGCAAACACAGGACTGGCTAAGCTGGACTTGCTCTCAAACAAGTCTGAGAAAAGAAAAAGAGACAGAAATGCAAAGAAGTTAAATAAATGAGGTCTTAAGCCTCGTTGCAAGCCAGCTTCATGGTTTGAGCCAATGTTTAGGAAATTTCTGCTGGGCTGAGGGTTAAGATTTGTTCCATGTTCAGACGGTCCAAGAGTTTCTACTCAGGCCATCAAGCAGAAACAACACTAAGAGCTCCATTTTACATTTCCATGGGTTTCAGTATCTGGCTAAAGCTTCCATAAGCCTTGCACTACGCATACAAATAGCTGTTATTTATCACTTTAATCATATGTAAAGAATTTTCTTCTTTTCAGAGCAAATTTGGCCTTTTGAAAATAGGTTTGTGAGCTCACATGTATTTACAGAACTGGGACAAGCAGGGAACTGACAAGAAATGTTCTCAGGAAGATTGATGCAATCCTGTCTCCAGGGGAAAAAATATTAGGAACCCAACCAAGTTAAAACACTCTGGAAAACTTCACATCAAACAAGGAAAGGAAGGAATAATAAGAAATGACACTTATTTAAGATTATGAAAAGGCATTTAGTTAATGTCTGAGTTTTGTCTGACGCCCTGGTGATGGCAAACAGTGAACTTAATGTGGTGGCACCCAAGCCAAGTTCAGGATATGGCCTGGCAGAAGGCTCAGTGCAATGGTCAGCTGAAGGCACTGAAATGAATCCAGCTTGGTTTACTCCAGTGGATTCCCAAACACTTTCTCTGTGTTGTACAAGCTACAAACAAAGCATTCACTTAGATTGCATATTCTCCCGTACAAATATGTTATTTCAATTTCCCCCAAGAGCTAAAAAAAAGAATTTAGTTTGGTTTGGGTTTTTTTTTTTTTTTTCCATTTGATATCCATAATGTAGGCTGGCAATATTGGTGTAAGCATTTTCTATTCATGAAACTTTCTACAAGAAGTCTTTGAAATCAAACACCCTTCTTTTTATCATCTATTACTTCCTCCCCTGGAACTACTCCGTCCCTGTGCAGCGATCCCATTAGGCTTTTAACTTTCATATGAAGAAAAAAACAAACCCTAAACCTGTGATAAAAATGTATTGATGTTTGAACACCATCCAAGCCAGGCAACTTCAAACCCAACATGCAGACACACACACACACATTTTGTGAATGGAAAATGGGAGCTTGATTTACTGGGAGAGTAAAAAAGCTTTTGCATAAGCAGTTACTATGTTTAATGGGCCGTGACTTTGGGTATATCCAGTACCACTGGTGTTTGCAACAGCATTTCAGACACAATTTCCAAGGGGAGTGGACCATGGGTTTACACAAACCACAAGTGACACAAGTGACTTGTAGGTCTGGTGATGTCTGTGGAATTAGTTATTCTTGCAAGCAGCCAAGAGGTCCAGGAGCGTTGTGATTCTAGTTTCAAACTTAGAGATGGTATCCAAGATGAGAAAAATCATAGAATGATTTGGGTTGGAAGGGACCTCTAAAGGTCTTCTAGTCCAAGCTCCCCTGCAGTAAGCAGGGACATCCACAACTAGATCAGGCTGCCCAGAGCCCTCTTGAGCCTCACCTTGAATATCTCCAGGGATGGGCCCCCAACTACCTTCCTGGGCAACCTGTTCCAGTGTTCCACTACCCTCATGGTAAAGAACTCGTTCCTAACATCCAATCTAAACCTACTCTTCTCTAGTTTGAAACCATTGCCTCTTGTCCCATCACTACACGCCTTTGCAGTCTCCCTCCAAAACAGATTTGAAAGACTTAAACCTATTGTACAAAGTTAAGAAAATGAAAAGATGACCTTAAATGGATATTTTGGTGTTCAGAACACTACTTTGGGTTAAACTCTATCACAGTTTTCTTTCCAGTCCCACTCAGATCCCTTCTTTTACCTCAGTAAGTATTTCAATAGACTCAAAATATCCTCTTTGAACAGTGCTTGCCACAGATACAAGATGAATTGAATAGTAACAGCAATGTTGTAAAACCACAGACATCGACCTGATCCATCTGAAATCAGCCAGCTCCTCACTTTGTGCATCCTGTTTGGGATGTAAAAGAAATTTCCAAGGCAATAGGGATGAAGAGAGGGGGGAAAAGCAGAAGACATGAGATGCCTGGGTTGAATTAGTAGATGTTTGTTATTGGAGCACACGTTATGGCTTAAGACATCACCTACACATCTGAAGTGAAAATTGCAGAGGACTACTCCTAGGCTGAGACTCTTCATTTTCAGACCTAGCTGTATAAATGCCCAATTTCTGCCACAGGTGATGACCATAGTTACACCCAAGGCAGCTCACCCCTCTCATCTCATCCTCAATTTATATGACTTATGAGTGCCCAAGCTGCCTGTTCATCTGCTGGTGTTTGATTGCTCCCACAGGACATCACACCAGGAGAGCAGGTCACTCTCACCTGCTCCTCTCCTAACACACCCATACAATTTGTGATGGATGTTGCATGACTACTCACCATTCACCAACCAAAACATGCTGGCCAGGTAAATCCCATGATGGTACTTCTGTTCCTTGACTGGAAACACATCCAAACACCACCGAGAGAATGAATCCCATTAATTTAATAGATCCCTTTCACGGCTGTCACATCCACACCTGCAACCAAAATCATGCAAATACTTCCAGTGATAATTCAGAAAAAAAAAAAAAACACCACCAAAACAAGTTCAGGACCCTCAGAAGTGATTTCATTAAAATCAAACCAACTGCCAGTTCTTGATGTAATTAAGGGTGTTTGATTTGGCTTTCAGGCAACGAAACAGCTACGCACAGAAAAGTGGTTGCAGCTTTTGTCCTGACAAATAGGAAGCATCATTTTTCTCTACCAGCTCTGTACCAATCCCCTTCTGTTAAAAATCTTTCAAACATTTTAGGTTTTTCACTTCTCCTGGCACTGTAAAGCAAAGGAAATGTTTGACAGGTATTAATGTTGAAAACAAATGGGAGATTTTCAGATCAGCCGCTGATGGGAAGGCAGGGAAAGAGCAAATTACAGGTTGTTTTAATTGCAGACTGGGGATTTTATAAACAAAATCCACACACATGTATCATTTATAATCATGACCCAGGCCTGGGCAATAACTATGATAAATCCTTTGTCAGCCCTACTAAGAAGTCTTTTCTGAAGCAGTAGGAAATTAATTCACATTCGAGACAATGGTTCAAAAAATGCTTTCCAGCGTCTCTGACATATGGAATTCCACATGGGCTGCAATCAGATGTTCCCCAAATCACACTTTTTTTTCCTTGCTTAACTCTTTGACAGTTTAACATAAACAAGCACTGAATTCATTAAGCTGCATTTTTTTAAAACTTTCTAATTAACTGAAACAGCTGAAGTTTGAATCTTCAAACACATGTTAAAAGCTTAATTTTCAAGACATAAACCACTGTAAGACCTGCAGTTTATTAACATCTGAGGTGCTCAGCAGATTCCCTTCCCTTGCCTTGCTCTTCATGGTTCTGCAAAATGTAGACTTCCAATATTTTAACAGAAACTAATTAACAAAGCACCAAAACATCTCAGTTTTATAATGAAAGGCATTATTACTTTGATTTGGAACCAGAACCTCTTTGACTATGAGCTCCCTGATTATTTTGTCTGATCTTATCACACTGTCTTCATTGTTCCATAACATTTCTTGTGGACCCTTAAACAGCACGAACTGAAGCCCTGTTCCTCAAAACCCAGGCACATCCCTCTTCTGTGTAATTCATGCCACATTAAAGACACAGTCTAGCCAATGTTCTGAATGCAGAATCCCTGACCCCAGAGAAGGACTCTTTAACCCATTAAAGACTTTTAATCTTTGCCATAGCTTGGGAAATGTGTTTCTGGATGCAGCTAAGCTTTAATCCTTCCACAGTCTTAAATATACTTTATTAGATAGCAGGAATTTGGTAGGTGAGGAGCCTGATTATATGGCATCATCCCTTGGACCTGTATGATCTTTGCTTGCAGCCAGGTGAGACCACTAAAACGTCCTGAACACCACAGACATTAGGCTGCTCCAAAGGTGTTTTTAAAGTCAACAATTTAAAACCTAAGATAGTGACCTTTTAACTCTTAAATTAAAGGAACCATGGCAACAACATCACTTTGAATAGGAGCACACACAGCATCTATGTGACCTGAGGACCAGATGGCCAAGGCTTTGTGACAAAGATGTGTATCAGAGCTAATGGAGGTCAGGAAATCCTTTTAGCAATTCTTGTCCCACCAGTAGCTGTTATGATGAAGCCCATCTAAAGCAAATCCACAATGAACTTCTGCCATTGTAGGAACTGAATGGGACATTTGGGGAATGCTTAGGAGCTGAGGAACTGAACTTCAACAATTCAACTGCATTGAACTGAGCCATGGTGGGACTTGGTTTGCCCAGCATGGATTAATTGTGCCACCTTCTTTTAGATGAGATAATAAATCTGACCCAGGTGCTCCGTTCTGCCAGGGGCTTTACATGTGAAATGTGCAGAGAGAAGAAAATGATGGAAAGTAAAGCACCATCAGCAAAACTTTCATGTGGGTTTTGTTCCCAGGAAGCCACTTCCTCTGTTTGTATGGGCTGGAATGGGGATGGGACTGCATGGGGACTCTTGTTCTCAGCTAATTTAGCTAAGCCAGGAAAGCCATGGCACCCAACTAAAATTAAAGGAGGTGGGGTTTTAATTATTTGTTTTTCTGCATTCTGCAGTCCTGGAGTTTTTGTTGTATGGGAATTTTGCTCTTTTTTTTCCTTTTTTTTTTTTTTTTTGGTATGAAATCTCATTAGTGAAGTAAATTTTCAAGTAGAGAAAAAAATCACAGAATCATAGAATCATAGAATCAGTCGGGGTTGGAAGGGACCACAAGGATCATCTAGTTCTACCCCCCCTGCCATGGGCAGGGACACCTCACACTAGAAAAAAAAAAAAAAGCTACACTCTTGTGGATGGGGAAGCACAGCAAGGATTTATCCCAAGGAGGAACAGAGAGATGGACTATTTTACTAATGTTGGGATAAATGACTTGGTTCCTTAATGATCACTGATCTCATTGATGGCTATCTACTGAGGATGGAGCATCAACCAAAGGTTAAAAAAAGCCCACAGGAGCTTTCTGGCTAAATGACTTGTGCTCAGTTCAAAATGCACCTATATCAATGTACCTTAATACATAGTAATGTATTTATGTTGCTTTTCTTCCCATTTTAAGAATAAAAGTATCTCTAGTGGGAGAAGGTGAAGAGAGCTTTGTGCAGTCCCAGTGCTATTTGATTTCCCATGTCTCTGTGAACAGTATTCCTCATGCTGAGGACTTTCCTGGGCTTGTTTTCCCCTTGGCCAATCACCTCCTCACATCTCCAAAGGGATGGATAACAGAGGGGCTCCATTTGGTATCATCTGATTATCACCAGTTCAGCTCCTGCAGTGAGGCACATCTCTCCTGATAAAAAAACCTCTCTGACAAATATATACCACCATGATGCTACCCAGGAAAGAAATTGAGTGTCACCACATTGTGATGACACAAAGACTACAGAAGCCAAAAGGGGGAAAAAAAACCCCAAACTGTTGCTGGTTTGATTTTCTCTGTGTGAGCAATGACACAGTAAAGACCCTAAGCATGTACTTAGCTGTAAGCCTGGGGGTGGTTTTACTGAAATTAAAAAGATTTCAGCTTATTGTTAAACTTCTGGACCTCTTACAGGTTTTGCTAAGTCAGCACTTTTGTGTCACTTGAGATTTTTGTACAACAGAGAGGGAAAAATGGAGATTAGAGCGAGCTGGATCCAAGCACTGGATCACAGATTGGTGTGCAGTTAATTAGTGTGAATAAATTTTCCATTGTGGAGAAGCTCTTGATGAAAAAGCTCAGTCATCCCAGAACATCTGCAACGGAAAATGTATGAGCAGCAAGGTTTTAAGTGGATTCTCAGAATCCCACATGATTAAAAAGAAAGAAGTGAACATTTTTTAAATATATTAGAATCTCAGAATCCCAGCATGGCAGGAGTTGGAAGGGACCTCTGGAGAGCATCTAATCCAACTGCCTGCTAAAGCAGGGGCACCCACAGCAGGTGGTCCAGGATCACAATGTTCAGGTGGGTTTGGAATCTCTCCAGAGAAGGAGACTCCATAAACTCACTTGGCAGCCTGCTCCAGGGCTCCAGCACCCTCAAAGTAAAGCAAGTGCTCCTTAAGAAATGGTTCTCCCCAAATGTTCCTTAGGGCTTCATGTTGCCTCAGTCTCTAGCACCTGACAGGGGCAGTTGCAAAGGTCAGCCTGAGGACTACTGGATCTTCAGGAGTGAAAACCTGAGTGGGTTCATGGAGAATGGAGCTGGTGGGCTTTGGTTCCTGTGGCATCCCCCAGCTAGAAACAGGAGAAGGCTGTGAGAAGAGGAGGAGGAAGAATAAAGTTGATTTATGGGTTTGTAACCAGTGAATTTGTGAAAGAAAAGAAAACAAACAAACAAAACCAAAACAAAAAAAAAAAAAAAGGGAAACCTTGTAAATCTTTCATCTGTGGCCAGGGCTTTTGCCTCTGTAGTCTCATTCTAGCTGATAATGTCCCTATACTACATCAGGATGGTGATGAGCAGAAATAATCCTTACATGCAGTAGGAAGCTCATACAGAAGAAGTGTTGGCAGAGGTGTCCCCAAAGCCTCGTGTCCCAGGGTGCATCTGGAAACATGCAACGTGTAGCTGGTGCCTTGGCAGGATGTGGAGCCACCAGAGCACTGGGAACTGTTGGCTTTCCCAGCTGACCAAGCATCCATCACCTAGGGTGGTAAAGTGTCTCAGCACAAAAAGCTCCTGGGCTGGGAAAGGGGATTGTGGTGGTGCAGCATCACCTGCCAGCTTGTAAAAAGCAAACCCAAGCCAAGACACATCCTGGGGCCAGAGGCTTAGTGAAGTTAGTCACCAGCCACTGGAGCATCCCAAAATAAACATAGATATGTGGGTTTTGTTCCTTAGTTTGATGGTTGTACCCCATGTGCAGGAACAGGCTGGAACAACCTCTCTGCAGCCCCCCAGGATTTTGTTTAGAGTTAGGCCTTGTGTCAATTAGCTGCTGCTGGAAAAATCCATGCTAGTAAAGACATGGGCAGATTGTGAGAGCAACCACAGCTTGCTTCCATTGGGAGAGCTGAGAAAGGTACTGTGGGAGAAAGAACAAGACCTGAAGTTGGATCTGAGAACAGCTCTGGAAAGCAGAGAGTGAAGTAGCTCTTAAATTGCTGCTGGCCTGTGCTGTACCACTCTTCCTCCTTCTGTTCCCCTCCAGGGGGATGTATCTTCATAGGAGACCAGAGAACAACTGGCAACAGCTCTTTTCAGGGGGTAATTTTAACCTTTGTTTCTGTTCAGGAATATTGCCAGGCCAATTATTTTGCTCTCAAGTGCATTTGAGCAAACTGATTTGCAAAATGCTTCTTCACATATTTTTGCTGATTGTCCTGGTTGTAGACGGATAAACATGGTGAACCTGTTTATGTTCTTCAGCTGGATGAATGTGGGGTGTGAAGAGTTGCACTTAACAGGACAGAATCTTATTTCCCTGAAAATATGCTGATTTGATGTGGGAAACATCATCCCATGGACATTTGCTCTGCTGAAATTCAAAGCAAGTGGTTGCTTGTGACAGCAGAGCAGTCCTGGAAACCAAAGGTGAGAGTGGCGTTGTGGTCAAGGGAGGGGTTTGGGATGCACAAAGCTTTGCTTCCACACCTGCCCTACTTGAGTTCTCCAGCATTGTCATCCCAGAGGTACTGATAGAATGTAAAGATTAGAAACCAAATAGTGCCAAGTGCTTTCCTTGGCTTTGTCTGTGCTGTTGCTGGTGATGGCTCTGATCTTTCCCACCGCCTGCATCCTTGAATTCTTCATGCAGAATGGTTTTGGATTTGCCACTTTTTTGCTGGGCACAAAGTCCCAACCTAGTGACAGTGAGACTGAAATTCAGAACAGATTTAGAAGAGTCTACTTGCTTTGAAACAAACAACTCTCTGCTCTGTTGTGTTACCCCCATAGGCTAGAGGCATCCTGGGTGAGTCTGCTTTGGTGAGGTCTCATGGTTTTGCTAAGGACAACAGAGACAGAGTGATTGCACAAATAGGACCTGACCTCCACCTCCAGCTCTGTCCAATCTCCCATTACATCTGAGAGGTTTGGATCAGGACCAGCACTGTGGCACAGGCTCTCATTCAAGATGAGGATGGAGTTTGTCACTTGACTCTATGACATGTCACTTGCAGGACTTTTGGTGAGATGTTTAGTAGGAGGTTTCTTGTTTCAAATCACATGGTGACAGGAAGAACTGGAAAGCAAAGGGCGTTTCTGAGCTCTAATTCAGTATTTACTAGTAATGACTCTTTCTAGAAGAAGAAGATGCATTAATAAGAAAATAATAGGAAGAGAAATGTTGGGAGAAGATCTTAATGCTTGGTTCTCTTTCACCTAGATATTTCTCTACTTAGCTGTGAGAATACAGCTGATGGACATTGTTTTGGTGTTCAGAAACTAAATGGATGTCAATCATACAACCACAGGCCCGATCCAAGTCCTCTCAAGTCACCAAAGCCACATATGCCACCAAATCCACCTATCATAATTTTCTGAAGGGAAATCCATAGCACAACCTCCAGGCACACTCCAGGCTTTGGGGATTGAAGCCACACCTGCTTCAAATTACGGATGGGTGCTTTTGTGTTGCTCTCTGAACTAATTCAGACAAACATCAGAAGGAGTTTTGCACTAAAGAAAAACGAAGAAGAAGGACTAAATAAAGTGAGAGGGAGGAGAAAATAATTAAAGGCTGAAAAGGATTAATTACTTTCCTAGAAGACTTTTTAGTGGCTAGAACTCCAAGAGTCTCTTCTGAAGAGAAAGCGAAACCACCAGTATGCTCCAGAAATCAAACACAGTTGATAAGTGACCACAGCATCAAATTAGAAATAATTTTGGGGAGATGATGACTTCTTTGGCTCACACATAGACCCTACAAGGCATTCAGAGTGTCCCAGGAATTTTTACCTTCATTAAGAAACCATATGCCTGACTGAAGCAGCTTTGTCAAACCGCGAGGAAAATGTAATGAGTTCAGCATTTTCATATCATTCTAATTTTTGGAGCTGATATTTGAGATAAAAGACAAAGCGTGCCTTGGTTTCAGTTCAGAGGACATTCTGTACCATGCCTTCACTTTTCTGAAATCCTGATCAAAGCAGAGCTGTGAAATCTTACTATCCCATTGCTGACTGCACTGTTGACTTTGTGCATACTTCCAAAATCCCTGCTTCCCCTTAGACCTTTTGACCACCTTATGAAAAAGAAAAAGGCAAGATATTTGCATTTGGTGCTGTTCTGGCCTTTCTTGCTAGGAACAGTCTTACTAGGGAGCTGAAACATGATTTTCCTGTTCTATAATTGAAAGAATAAACCTTTTCCATGGTACCTCCAAGCTTGCTCTGCTCTGAAACATGTGTGATATCATTTTGCCTACTGTGAAGGATGCAGCTCATTAACCTTGGAGACAACCCCCCCTCCCCCTCATCAAAGAAAGGAGGAAAACGACTCACAAGTTTTCCTCTCAAATTCTCTGATTATATTAATCCCAGAAGATCTGAACTTCATTTTCTTCCCATCTGGGACGAGAATCCAGCAGGGAGAAGTTCAGGGTACCCAAATGTTTCCATAACTGTCTCAAATAACTTCATGCCTTTCGGCTCGGCAGCTGTGTAACCAAGTGCAGCCTGGGGCTCCCCAGCAGGTTCAACACATCTCTGTTCCTTGGGTCTCCTGGGAGAGACACCATCTGTGGAGGGATGAAGGGTGATGGGACACCTCACCCATCACCTGATGCCACCTGGGTGGAGGTACTACATGTCATGTTTTTTTTTTTTTTTTTTTCCCCAAGAGCTTTCTCCTTGATGCAAAAGCTGGAACCTCTTTGCTGTGAGGTCAGGCTGAGAGACTTGGGATTGTTCAGCCTGGAGAAGAGAAGGCTCTGGGGAGATGTTATTATGGACTTTCAATACCTAAAGGGGCTTGTAAGAAAAATGAGGATGGATGTTTTAGCAGGGCTTGCTGTGATAGGACAAAGGGTGATGGGAAAATTTAGACTAGAGAGAAGGAAGAAATTGTTTGATGATGGTGAGACCAGTCTCAGATTGCCCAGAGTGGTGGGAGATGTCCCATCCCTGCATTCCCAATCAGGTTATTTGAGGGCTCTGAGCAACCTGTTGTAGTTGAAGGTGTCCCTGGCTCACTGCAAAAGGATCAGGGGAACCAGTTAAACAGCAGGTTACCCTGAAAAGATCCTGCTGCTCGTGGGAGGGTTTTATGCAGTGGCCATACAGATTGCAGACCTACAGGAAACCATAATTTTCTTTTGAGCAAATTAACATCCTGGAGACACCCTCATCAAGGGCAGGGTGGGGTGTGAGAGGTGTCATGATATAGGAGGCAGCCTGTGATTCCTTTTAGGCAATACCATGAGCTTTGTATAAGGTCTAATGCTGCAGACAAAGCCTCTGCACAAGAGTTTTGGGCACACTGGCATCCCCATGTGTAGCTGGGCACTCAGCTGCATGTGTGTGCATGGGGGTGACTGGGGGAGCTGTCAGTGTGTTCAACTTGTTTCTGTGGTCTCTGACCATCAGCTTTGAAGTCAATCTTCTTTTCTGGAGGGAAAAAAAAAAGAAAAAGAAAAAAAAAAAGAAAAGAGAAAAAAAAGAAAAGAAAAGAAAAAAGAAGTAGTTTTGACATTCCAAGAACTCCCAAAAGGAAAAATACTGCAAATTAAATGGGTTGGTCTCTATCCAACTCACTTACTCATGGGAGATAAATGATTTCGTATGCTAATGACCATTCTCTCAAATCTCTGACATTTTCTTACAATGTACTTAAGTAGAGTTTGTTTTGCTTTCTGTCTCCACAACAATTACAAAGATTTATATTTTATTGCTCCGGTTATGTTTGCCAGGACCACTCTTCCTTTCCTTTTTAAAGGCACAGTGATACTGTCTGCTGTGGTGCACAACAGAGCTTTCTGCTGAGCTAAAAGGAAAATAAACAAGGCTGAACTTATCTTCTGGAGGAGGGCAGACACTTTCACTAGGCACAGCGAAGCCAATAAAGGCTTCTGGCTCTTTTCTCCTCGACAGATCAGTACACACAGAATCAGCAGCAGTTCATAAGCAAGACAACTCTGTCACCTTTCTGTGATAACTCAAAATTAATTCCTCCTGCTAATGTGATTATGAACAGCGAAAACCTGCCACCTTTCAAGGAGTTTCTGGTGGTAAGGGCTAATTTCTTCAGTCTACTGTTTGGCAGAAGGGATGCACGTGCTTCGTGGAGGAGGAACTTCTGTGTTGGTGCAAGCTGCTGGAATCAGACAGATATAGAATCATTTTGGTTGGAAGAGACTTTTAAGATCATGGAGTCCAACTGTTAAACCAGCACTGCCAGGTCACAGCTAAACTGTGTCTCTCAGCACCACATCTCCACAGTCTGAAACCCCTCCAGAGATGGGGACTCCACCACTGCCCTGGGCAGCCTGGGCCAGAGCTTGACAACCCTATTGATGAAGAAATTTTTCCTAATGTCCAACCCAAACTCCCTTGGTGCAATATGAGGCCATTTCCTCTTGTCCTATTTCCTGTTAAAGAAGAAGAACAAAGTCCCACTGTATCCAGGGGCAGGTAGCACAAACGATGACTGTTTCCAGTAACACCTTTCCCTGCCTCCTCCACCCATCTCCCAGCTCTCTGTGTGACTCAGATCTCCATTGAGGATGACCGACATGAGGAGGAGAGCTTTAGTTCATGGCCTCTCTGATGGCTTTGCCAGCCAGGATTCTGGTACTAAATTAGCATTGCTGGGCTAAGTCTGCAGGGAATGGAGCTGAGGTCATGACGTTTCAGGCTGGAAATCAGATAATCCTGGGCTGCAGTGGCACTGTGCCCACAGTTGTCTGAGGAGCCTTTTTCAGTCACCCTGTCTCTACCACATCTGAGCAGCTCAGCACCAGGAGAGGTGCTGACCTGCCATGACACCACTGTGGCACTCCATGTCTGCCACTAATTAGTCCTCTGCTGTGCTCTTGTTATTGTATACCCCATGTTGTTTTAAAAGCATAATCCCCACCTAGCAGTGGCAGAGTGGCAGAGCGCAGGGTGGTCACAGCAGTCCTACAGACCAGGACTGGCTGCCTGAGCTGTGGGCAGTGACTGTGGGAGCATTGCTAGTCCTCTGCCACACAAACCTTGTGAGGGGTGGCCGTGTGAATTGGCTTCAGGGCTTGATTCCAGCTAAAACCGGGCTCCTAGCAATGACCTCATGGCAGGTTGGATCCGGTCTTGTTTTTACAGACGGAGGGAGAATCCACCAATTGTGGTTTTCTTGGGAATCATTTGCAGTCTGTGAGTAATGTGGACCACAAGAGGAAAAAAAGTAAAGGCAGGAGTCCTAAAAGAGAAAGGAAAAAAGACAGTGGAGGCAGTGTTTTCTACTGTGTGCTAGGAACACCTCAAACAGCTCTGTTACCAAAAGGTTCCATTCAAATAAGCTGCACCAGTCTGGAAGTGGAAAGCCTTGTGAAAATTGATGTCCATGGGTACCTCTATGTCCAGCCTGTTCCACCAGGAAAACATGAAGTGGCAGTGACTGCAGCCTGTGACAAACCTTTCCCCTCTCTTTTCACAGTTTAAAGTGCTGCACATGCACTGGCAGCAGTTGGGAAACTTTCATAGAGCTGCAGCTCTTCCTACCTTCGTAGTTATCTCCTGTCTGAAATGTACATTGTTTAGGCTATATCCTATTAGAAAGATCCCACATGTCATATCCTATAGCAAATAGCCTGCACTGATGGGACCCTGAGCTAGCTGATCTAGTTGGAGATGTTTCAGCTTTCTGCAGCAGGATGGGGTTTGAACTGGATGACCTTTGAAGGTCCCTTCCAAACGAATGTATTGTGTGATTCTATGATTTTTGTATCCTATCTCAAATGATTTTGTATCTTATCCCAAATCTCCTGTATCCTACAGCATACAAAAGTGATCATCATTATTTTCTCTGTTGATTGAGCCTGAAATTTAGGGTTTGATTTCTGGCCCCTTCCTAAGGGTTTCCTGTGTGAGTTTGGGAAAGTCTTGTGCTTCCTTTTATCACTCAGTAATTTGGGAAAAGGAAGTAAGAACGTGGGTTGTGGGGTTTTTTGTTTTGGTTTGGTTTTGTTTTGTTTGTTTTTTCTTTTTGTGGGATGCAGAAGTCAGCTTTTTGCCAAAATCCAAATAAGAAAAAATGCTGATCTCTTCTACAGCTGATGAAAGAGGAGAAGGATGTTGTGAAGAATACTGTCAAAACCTTCATAATTTCCAGTGGTTCTAAAGAATATTTTGGGTTTCTCACCACTAGTCAATCTTCCTCTGCCATTTGTCCATGGTGCTGTCTTCCAGCAATTCCTTGTGCAGCACTCATTGCAACAGGCTTCAACTACTGCCAGCTGAATTGTGCAGCCATAATAATGATATTTTATTTCAAAGCTTCTTCCTCGGCTCATGGCTAGCATGTCTGAGTTGCTTCCACCACTGATAATAATAATAATAATAATAATAATAATAATAATAATAATAATAATAATAATAATAATAATAATAATAACTATAACAATAATAATAATGAAAATAAAGAAAGGCATACTGCAGAAGAATCTTCAGCTTGCGTTCAGTCTAGGCACTGCTCATCTGAGCTGGTTTGGGGAGAGGAAAAGAAGATCTCTCTATCTGGATTCACTCTGTAGGTCAAGGTGCATTGTGGACAGACTCCCCCATCCCCATGGATTCTACACAAGGTGGAGACTTGAAGGGCTCTGGCCCCACTGGCAGGACATGTAATGGTGCAGGGTCCTTTGTGATGTGGCTGTGGCTTCCACTTCCCATCCTCCCCCTCAGTGGGAGTGTGGCCAGGCCACCAGTGTGGGCAGCACTGCCATTTAGAAGAACAATAAAGGCTGAGCTCCTATTCCCAGTGGGAAAATGTAAATTGTAAGATTTTTCCTAAAAATATGGATTATGAAAGTGCATCCATTTCTATTGTTTTTGGTGAAACATTGTGTTAACTGAACTTAATAAAACACACATTATTTGTCTCAGTGGATGAAATTCTCTGGCCCGTGTTACCCAGGTCAAGCCAGATGATCTAACAGTCCCTTTGGCCTTAAAATTCCCTGAGACAGTGAAACATGGGATTCATTAATGAAGCAAGACATTTGGAAGAGTGAAATATGAGCTGCACACATCCTAATAATACATCTTTCAGATTCCTATGGCATTTGTCCATCCTTTTGCCAGATCGTGGAGTGAAGCAGGGCCCTGATCTCTCTCCCTTGGGAATAAATTCCTCCTGACCCAGTATTGACTATTGGAAGGCAGATGTGTGCAAGCTTTTTGCAAGCCATTTGACCATCCAAAAGCACATCTCTGGGGAACCCAAATCTCCTTTTCTCTCCTTTCAGTTACAGACAGTAAAATTCCCACTGTGCATGATATGCATTGCACCAAAAAAGCCAGACCAAAGCTATCCTCTGCTCCTGGGGCTTCAGTTTCTTCATGGAATCATAGAATCAGTCAGGGTTGGAAGGGACCACAAGGATCATCCAGTTCCAAGCCCCCTGCCATGGGCAGGGACACCTCACACTAGATCAGGCTGGCCAGAGCCTCATCCAGCCTGGCCTTAAACATCTCCAGGGATGGGGCCTCAACCACCTCCCAGGGTCATCACTCCCATTCCAGGCTCTCACCACTCTCATGGTGAAGAACTTCCTCCCCACGTCCAGTCTGAATCTCCCCACTTCCAGCTTTATTCCATTCCCCCTAGTCCTATCACTACCTGATAGCCTAACAAGTCCCTCCCCAGCTTTCTTGTAGCCCCCTTCAGATATTGAAAGGCCACAATAAGGTCACCTCGGAGCCTTCTCTTCTCCAGACCGAACAGTCCCACCTCTCTCAGTCTCTTCCCATAGGAGAGGAGCTCCAGCCCTCTGATCATCCTCGTGGCCCTGTCATGACCTGCTTTGTCACATGGCTTGTCCTGTAGCCATTCCTTCTGCAGAGCATGACCCTTTGCATTTTTCCTGGTTCATCACTGAAAAAGAGAAAGAAAATAGAAGGTAGTTATAGCTTGGCAGACATGGGGTTAAGCATGAAAGCATTCAGCAGTGGATGTCACCAGGAACAGATGGCACCAGGGGACATTGCAGCTGTCACCTCAGGACTTCGAGCAGCCACATCCGCATGAATCAGACTTCTCCGTCCAACTACATCCCTTCCTGACCTCCTTGCCTAATGCCTGTGGATGCACACAACCACTGTGGAAAGTGTTCCAGCCTCCTGGAGTTGTCTAATTTGTGTGAAAGACCAAAAGAAAACCAAGAGAAAAGTAAAAAAAGAAAAGGCTGCAGAAGGATCTCATTGCAGGAACCAGCCCCCTTGCCCTACCAGGGCAAGGGTGAGATTACAGACAATACCTTCCGTGTTGCTCCAAGGGAAGTGATATATCCTTCCCAAGGCAGAGCCACGATGGCTGTCACGCTGTGTGGCTGCACTGGGTATGCGATGATGTCATTTCAGAGAAGGAATCAAAGATTGGCTTCAGTTTGAGGAGGTTTAGTTGTTTTGGTGTTTTTTAAACTTTGCCTTCATTTCTTCTTTTTTTTTTTTTTCTTTCTTTCTTTCCCCCCGCCTTTCAAAATTCACCCGGAGCTGTTTCCAAACCAAATCTCTCTCAAAGAGCCTTCCCTTCCCACTCCCTCTTTCCCTGTTGTCCCATGCTGGCGCCGGGCACTGGATCCTTACTGGGAAATGGGTAGGTCACACGGTTTACTGTCAGCCACAGAGACCTCTTTGGCCACCGCCTGAATCACTCTGGAGAGATTCTCATTTTCTGCACCACCTCCTGAAATGTCAGAGAAAAAGAACAGCCACTGTGTGACTGTAATGAAGCATATTCTGGTTCTGTTTATTTTGTAGGCAAACAGCCACTACCAGCAAGCAGCGTCAGCTATAGGTTCCAAAAAAATCTTCTTTACCAAGGACATTGTATGTGAAGGAGAACTGCCAAATTCTCCAAGCTGGAATGTCTGTTTTCCAGGGAAAGGGCTTTTTGGCGCATCTTGAGCAACCCGGAGTCAGATGGCAACCAAGCAAGCGATGCAGAGCCCCTGTGCCAATGAGATGAGTGTCACCACGACAAAGGGGGAAATCAGATGAAAGATGAGTCCCAAATCTCTTCCCCATTCCCAAATCTTGTAAACCTTATCCTGAAGGAGAAACTGTCCCCATCTTGGCCTGGTGCCGAAACTCATTTTGGCTTATCACTCAGCCATGCCATTCAGTCAACACCGGGAGTTTCCACCTCTGAGGATGGGTTGCAGGAAGCCAAAATCTGTCACCTCTTTCCTCTGCCTCATTAGATCCTGCCTTCCACAGGATACTGAAACCAAGGCCCCATGTGTTTGCCGACAGATAAATCGGCTCTGACCACCAAAGAATGGAAATTCAAACACGGGCGCCTACCTGTGGGCCTTAAGTTTTCCCATTCTCCAGTAAAACTTTATGAGGTGATAAGTGCAATAATTAAGAAATTTTTAGAAAAGCACCAACCAACTTTTTAAAAGGGCTGTTGGGTGCAAGTCTGTTGGCAGGAGCGTGGTTTGCTGAGCCCCAGGGTTACGGTCTTAACATCAGGAAGAGCTTTGCATGGGGACAGCAGGGCTGCTGCTGAGGGAAGGCATCTTCCCTCTCACCCTTGGGGGCTGAAGTGCTCTGACTGACATGTTTCTATAACTGAGGGGCTAACTTTTTAAAGGTGGGGCCTGATCTTTAGCCACAAGAAGCCACATGCTACTTTCTAACTGGAACTGGCCTCATGTCCTAAAAAGGTGAACACCTTTAAGAGGGTTTAATTTACTTTGTAGGAACTCACGAGGCTGAGAAGGTTTGTTTAGGTGGACTCACATTCATTAGTTGATGAAGTGTTTGACCCCAAAATGAATGATCTGAACATATCAGGTCTGAAAGAAGCACCTAGACCAGAATCCTGTTTCTGGCAGTGGTCTGTAGAGGATACATAAGAAAATGTGTAAGAATAGTGCAAATGTATAACACTACCTCTGTGAACCCTCGTGTAGCCTCCATAAATATTACTTGTAGGTGATTATGTGCGTTAGTGAACTTTAATCTCTTTCTCTTGGTCTGCTCTTGGCAGCAGCTGAAGTACTTCCAGCGGCCTCGCTCTGTCCCTCAGCTATCAGGAGCAGAGATCTCCCTCCAGCACCTCTCCTCACTCCATGAGATCATTGACACATTTGCACTTGGGTTACCAGATTACTCCAACAGGGTCCTACCTTCATCAGCAAAGTGTCAGTTCTCACACTTGGGAATGACGATGCGAGTGGTAATTTTGAAAGTATTTTTCAGCTGCAAGAAGCCAAGATCTTTTTAAAGCAGCAACATCAAGGGAATATTTGTTGAAAAAAAATTAGCAGAAGGGGCTGCTCATTTGTACACTTTATGGTTCCTTTTAACTTCAGGCTCGTGCTTTCCCCTCCCTCCCTCCTCCCCTCTTTCAGGCAGGGTTTTCCATGTCAGCAGTTGCTGTGTGACTCTTTTCCCTCTTCCCTGTAAATGCTGGGTGCCTTATAGACCAATAAGCCACAATTGGGACTGAATTCAGAGACCATTAGTACAGGAAGTGGGGTCAAATCCAAAAAAACCATGGAGCAGTGAGTTTGAAAACACCCTATGAATGGTCTTTTCATACTGCCGCTTTCAGGTGGAGTTTGTTTTTGGATTAAAGGAGTTTATTCAGGTATTCACAAATATCCCAGCTCTCTGAACTGGCTGGAATGTGGAAACCTCCAAGTCATAATCAATTGCCGTAAAAGGGATTGGCGTGTTCTAACTAGGGAATAGAGGGATGAAAGGGTCATAATTAGGTGACACGCCTTCAAAACGGGATGAAAGACCCAAAACATCCTCAAAGATGCAAGCAAAGATGAAAATCTCCAATCACCTCTTTCTTTATTTGTGATCAAGACGTTCCAGAAACGTTGGTTTCAAATGTTTTGTGCGTACCAAAATCCCACATCATTTTTTATCCCCCTCCCCCTGCCCTGCTTTTTTCCTGCTTGGCTGGGGAATTAAAAAAAAAAAAAACACAACACAACACAACTGAAATGTGACAGAGCCTCATTTTCTTGCATCACAGGGGCAGCAAAACCTGGGATTGCTGCACCCTGAATAATAGCAAAAAAAATCCAGGATGAAAGTTTTGCTGCTTGAGCTGTGATGCCATTCCAGCCATTGAATGTGTTACCTTGGCAAGGCAATGCTCAGAGATACAGCCACAAGTTTTCCTTTTGGACGTGTGAGAGAGGGAAGCTGGTGACCTGAGTTCAGTGAAAGCAGGGTTAGAAAGAAAAGGAGAAGGAAACAAGAGTAGTTATCATGGCAGTAATTAAATGTGGATGGAAAACATCCTTGTGGGAGGCGAAAGGGAGTGCAGCAATTTTTTTTTGCTGCTAGGAGGTATGTAGGGATTATCTTCTTTCTCTCCAGCTTCTCATTTGTATCTCCAGGAATGGCAAAAGTGCCCTTGATGTGGCCTGCAGGTGATGACCTTGATCTGATTCAACAAGGATCTCAATATTTCCAGCACAAATCATGTTTGGCTGTTTGCAGGGTTAACCCAAGCTGTGTGGGCCAAGTTGCAATTTGCAGCAGAGATTCCAATTGTTGTCCCTGTGAAGCAGCTGAAAATGGGGACATAGAGCACACATCCCTATGAACTAAACGTGGACAAGTTGGATCTTTCAACACTCTTTAGGATCAACTTATTGCAAAATTCAGCTGCTTTGTATTGTTCTTCATTGGAAGTTATAGTTTCCCAGCTTGTTAGAAGAAATGGAAGGTTACTGGGAGCTGGCAAGTTTTCTGGAAATAAGTGAAACCTTCCTCCTTTCTCCTGAGGAGAACACACTGTATGGTCCAGCCATAAACACATGTTATAAACAGCAAATATATGAGAGGAAAATGCACATTTTATACATCCTGAAGCACTTGAACCTCTGAGCTCTCTAGGTTTAGAGAAACATTCTCTATGTTTAGAGAAACGTTCAGCATGGCTTCAGACATCCTTCAAAATAAAATCTTCTCCCATTCTTATTGCATAGTGGTAAATATTTAGCACTTAGAATTAACCTTAACTACCTTTTATTTTCCCTTATTGTGGTCCTGATCATCCCACATGGCGTACTCAGAATCACAAAGAGAAGCACAGAATGATAGGGATTGGAAGGGACCTCTGGAGATCATCTAGTCCAATCCCCCTGCCAGAGCATGTTCCCTTAGAGCAGATTGCACAGGATGTATTCAAGCAGGTTTTGAATGACTCCAGAAATGGTGACTCCACCACCTTTCTGGCCAGTCTATTCCAGTGCTCCACTAACCTCCACATTAAGAAGTTCCTCCTTACGTTGAGATGGAACTTCCTGTGTTCAAGTCTGTGCCCATTACATCTTGTCCTGTCACTGGGCACCAAAGGAAAAAGACTGGTCCCATCCTCCTGATGCACATCCTTTAAATATTTCTAAGCATTGATATGATCCCCCCTCAGTCTTCTCCAGGCTAAAAAAGCCCCAAGGACCCTCAGCTTTTCTTCACAAGAGAGGTTTTTCATAATGCAAGTTCTGCTGAACCTCATTCTTTCAAAACACTTGCCCAGAGTGTCCTTTTCCCACCTCACAGGTGCACACTAAGACGTCAAGGGACTGGAGGATTCAAGAATAACTTCTAAATTGGCTTGAAACAGGGACTAACACTGGCAAAGGAGGAATATCTGAGAGGATGTTATTGCTGACATTAATAGAGCAGAGTAGGATGTGGACATTTTTTTCTGCCACATTTTTGTTCTGCAAGGTGCTGTCCTAAATCCCACTGTAAATCAACGAGACTCGTTCTCATATTGACAATTTTTTGGGTGCAGCTGGCCAACACTTTCTGATGGAGCAATTTTCTAACCACACTGGAATATTGTCTAAATTATACATGAAATGTAATAATTTGGGATAAATTTACAGCTCCCCAAAAGGTGAGATGTAGAATTTTGGCTTTCCCACTTCTTTTGAATAATGGCAAGTTATTTTAAATTAATACCATAGAAACATTTAATTTTTGTTTTCTTCCTTTGACTCATTTGGGTCAACTAGTCCATTATGCTTAATAGCATATTATTTTTACACTGTGTTACATGTTCCCTGGGCCAATGCTGGCATGCAGAGTGGAAATTTGTCCCTTCCACTTCTCTCCATTTTTGCAGCAGTTTCCATCAGCTCAGCGCTGTTGAAAGCAACTCTACTGCTTCCTTTGCTGGGGCTTTTGAAAAGGTTTCTCTTGGAGATGCTGTGCTGCACATTTCCAAGGCTCAGCTTTGGGCTGTTGTGTCCAGCTTGGCAGAAGATGAGTGCTGCAGTCACAGCTGGTTCCTGAGCTGGCTGTTAAAAGTTGTCTCTGCAAAGAGGAGGCTGAGGTGAGACCTTATTGCTCTCTACGATTACCTGAAAAGAAGCTGTAGTCAGGTGGGGGTTGGTTTCAGCTCTCAAGTAATTAGTGATATGGCTTCAAGTTGCACCAGGGGAGGTTTAGACTAAATGTTTTGAAAAAAATTCTTTACTGAAAGAGTAGTCAGGCATTGGAACATGCTGCCCAGGGAGATGATGGAGTCACCATCCCTGAAGGTGTTAAAAATGTGGTTTAGAGGGCACGGTGGTGTCGGGTTGATAGTTGGACTCAATGTTCTTAAAAGTCTTTTCCAACTGGAATGATTCTATGATTCTATGCTGTTGGAGCCATGCTTAACATGCTCCAATGCCTGTCCCCCAGCACTGGCATCAGCTCATGCCTCCCTTCTGTTGTGGGGTCCTACTTTCCCTCTCTGCAGCCAAGAATGATTGCTCTTTATCTGGCATCTTGCTCCAGCTTTACCAGTAGGTTTGCTGTGGAAATCATGTGTTGTCCAGTGTGCATGCCTCCAAAATATTTAGATAGACAGAGAAGTTCTGGAAGAGGACAAATTCTCAAATCTCTTTCCTGCTGCTGAAAGCTTTCCATACTTTATCCTGACCAATGTGCAGTCTTTTTTTTTTTCCCCTGAAAAAATTTACCTTTCTACTTAAACTTTTTGTGACTTGACAGCTCTCACAGCCCTGTATATTAACCACTGAGACTGCAGCTGCACTAAAGTCTGGGCTTTACTCTGAGGCTGCCCCTTCCTGATTTTCCTATATTGCTGAATTTTAGAAATGCCACAATCAGCCCTTCCAGCCTTGCTGTTACTTCTTTCCGAGGTCAGTCAGCCAATAATGCACTGCCCAGGGAGGTGCATGTTGGCATTTCCTGCTGCACAGGAAGTTCTTCTTGTTTCTGAAACCCTTTTGCTCTCCCAGGAGCTCCAGTTTTGGGAGCTGTTGCTGTATTTTGGTGAATTTCGATTCTATAACAGCAAGGTAAATGGTCAGGTTGTACAAAGAACTTATTCAAATAAATATCCCCCCCACCCCCCCCAACCCCTGTGCTTAAATAGCAGCTTAGGTTGGATTAGTGAATACATGATGAAAAACAAAGAGGTGCATTTTGTCTCACAAGGAAATAAAAATAAATTCCTGCCACAGCTGACTGTGCATTGAGATCACTTTCATGCTGCTGGCTTTTGCATGCTGATGGCAACTGTGTGAATCCTTAAAAGAAAAGATTTGACATTGGGAGGAGGAACTGGCAAAAAATTATCTTGCTTCTAGAAAACCTGCAAACAAAGTAAGGAAGGGGAAAAAAAAAGGCAGACCAATCCCAGCTGCTTATGGTGCCCACAGAGCTGCAGAGGGTTTTGCAAGAGTTAGATAAGAAATTGGTGGCTTGAAGCTCTGGAATTTCTAGAAACTGAGGTGGAGCAAGTGTGCTGGAGACAGCAGTGTAATATGTGCTGCTCTGTAGTATTTGACATGATTACTATGGTCTGTGGAGAAGACAGCTGTCACCCATAGGTCTGTCAGCTGAGAACCTCCTTTCTTTGCTTGCAAACATCACTTTGGAAACAGAAAACTGAGGAGTTGCCCCACTACTCCTAGAGATTTTCTGGAGCTTCATGGAATTAGAAAAAGGCACTGGAATAGATATTGCAGCATCATGCTCTGGGAGTAGGTTTAACTGAACAGGGAAGAACAGTCCAGATTTGAAAAGAACCTGCAAGACTCTTGCCTTTGGTTTGATGGAATCTTGCTGCTTTCATAGGCTCTGCTAGGAAATGTGAAGGATGAAGGAAGGGAGGGTTGCAAGATATGATGGAAAATTATCTGGGGTCAGGTTGCCAGCAATTTGAAAATGCCTAGTCAATGCTCAGTGGGCTTCTATGATAATCTCAGAATAAACAAACAAACAAGGGCAGGCAAAGAAAAAAATAAGTTTCTAAACCACTTACACTGAGAGGAGAAAAAGGATATGTCATAATTAAGGGTTAATCAGACCTCTGGAGCTGCATTAAAAGAAAGTGAGTAGATGGAGAGATAAGACAAGCAATTAAACCCCTCCTTGATGACAGACTTCTCTTAACTGCTGAGGAATAGTGAAAGATGGGGTTTGTGGAGTGAAAGTAATTTCATTTGGGGGAAGTACCTCTCCTCTTCTACCTTTTCTGAAATTTGACTCACATATTGCAGTGGAGTTCCTCATCTCTCTGTTGTCCTATGTCAGCAAATCATGATCAGCCTCAAATCTGGGACTTGGAGAATGTTTGCTGGTGGAGCAGGCCACACGTTGTGGCCAATGCTGCAGCCACGGAAGCAAATGAGTCAATGAATAACTGGATGGCTTATGCAGTCCTGGTAAGAGAGCTAGTTCTGGTCAGTGATTTGTCTGGTCAGGCTCTGCTCAGTGACAGCACTTTCTGAAGTTCAGGGCATGTTTACACAGACAATGAGAATGCTGACAGGGATTCTGGACTGCAGAAAGGGTCTGTCTTAGACTTGCTTCTACAGAGACCAAAGTCACCACTACATCTTATGTCCTACACTGGTGTGCAGTAAGTCAGAGGTGGCAGCTTTGGGGAGGATTGGAGAGGACAGGTCACCCTAAACTGATCAACAAGGGATTCCATCCCATGGATTACATCCTCAAAATAAAGCTGAGGAATCACCAGAGTCAAGCCTCTTATTCAATGGCTGGTGTCCCAGGAGGACTCTGTCCATTCTGCCTTTGATCATGACCTGTGTGTTCCTGAATCCAGTTCCAGAATCAATCTCCTGACCATAATTTCCATCTACCAGTTGGTCCAGTTCAAGAGTTCCCCAGTGCCTGCACCCAACATTAGTGGTGATGGTGACAACATTACCATCAGGGGGGCTGGGTTGGATATTGGTTTGTATCTGTTTCATTTGATTGCTATTATTTTTATTAAAGCTGGTTTAGTTTCTTTGCCACCCCATCAGTCTCTCTCTCTCTTATTCCCTTTCTCTTCCCACTGGGAAGGGAGAGGTGTTCATAGGGAGTCTCTGTCCCTCATAGAATCATAGAATCAGTCAGGGTTGGAAGGGACCACAAGGATCATCTAGTTCCAACCCTAGTGTGATGACACCATACAACTGCATCCCTCTCCACAGGCAGCTCATGGACACTTCTGACATCTTGTAAGGAGTTGATGAAGCAAGTGGTGAGCCCCAGAGGATGGATGGAGAATGGAGCTGGGTTAAAGCAACCATCAGCAAATGCTGTACATTCCTCTTGCACGGTGGGAGCTATGTCCTTCCTTGCTCCAGTCATAAATTCACATGCATGATTGTAGCAAATGAACGTATAAACACAGCAGGAGGCATCTCTAATGTGAAAATGGCTGGGTAGGTACCTACAGAGCCATTGTGCATTCAATCCACTGTGTTAGCTTGGGCAGACTGAATAATTATATGCATTGATATGGGGAACCAGCTCTGCAGGCAGGTTTTTTTTTTTTTTTTCTCTTTTAATGCAGACCAATGGCTTCCTGTTTTGGAAATCTTGCCTCTTCAGTGCACAAATGCATAGTTTTGTATGTGCATAATTTGTGGCTGTAATTTTAGAGGCTCATTAAATAACTTGGCTGTGGAAATCAAATTGCCTTTCATCAAAATCCAGCAAGAGCTGAACTAGTTCTGTCCATCACAGCAGCCCTTCTGGTCTTCGTTACGTGGCTGAAAAGTACAAATGCAAATGGGGCTGCGGATCTGCAGCACAGGAGGGAGAAAAAGGGAGTTGAGGAGAGGGAATGATGCCGGCAGCAGATTTTCAGTAGTCATCCCAGGCGACATGAAGGCTTCTCTGTTTTTCTGCCCAGCTCAGAAAGCTAAGGAAAATCTTGAGCAGTGGGTTTGCACGATGCTGCCCAAGACCATCTGACACGTAAAGGAGCTCCATGGTGCCCTTCACCGCTCAGGGGACCTTCTGCCATCAGTACTCAGCAAATCCAAGCCTGGGCTCTAAGTGAGGAGTGAAACCTTGCAGGCACCATCATGCCAACACTTCCATCTCTGTCCCATATGAGTAACTGCAGTGGACATTTCTGGCAAGAGGTACCAGGCTTGGTGCTGTTTCTGGGATTGCTCCATTCCTAGAGGAGCACACACTGTAAAATAACTAATTTACAGGCTCGTAAAGTTCAGATTTATTATCAGTGTAACTCTGTAGGGATAGGACTGTGAAATGAGTGCAGGTGAAGATTTAGATGTGGAGAGGCAGATGCTCTTTGATGTTCAACAATATTGTTCAAAATAGAGTGGAGATGTTGTTTTAATGTTATTTTGATCATCTTTTAAAAGTATTAACTACTTTTTTTTTAGTGGTGATATGAAAAGAACTATGAAACAAGAAGGGAAGCCTGCCTTCTGCTGTAGCAGTGCTGCTTGGTTTGCACCTCATATTCTTGCAGCTGACCAAAAACTTAAACATTTTCTGGGGCTTTATCTTTATTCTGCACTGCTAACAGCAACCCTGCCTTTTGTAATGGCATTCACTTGGAAGAGAGAGTGGGTTCAAAGATGCATTGGGAAAGAAGGAAAAACAAGAAGCGATTTCAAAAGGTCCTATGTCTAAAAGACAAGTCTAAAAAAGGGAGACAAATAAAGAGATAAGACAGATGCTGTTTCCTGTGGAAGAGGAGACGGCTCTTTGGCAGCTGATGAAGAAGAGGTGGGATTCCCTCTTCCTCTGATCCCTTCCATTTGGGGTTTCAGGTGTCTTCTTCAGAAACCCAGAGGTCACGCAGGGGACAACCCGCTCACCAGAAGGGCCATAGGGCTGCCAACGTGTCAGCGATTCAAAGACCGCTGACAGAGATAAGAATGCAGGAGAGGTGTAACTTAAGTGTCATCTTATAGCTACTAGGAGCTTAGATACACTTCAAAGGCGGATGGTGGAGAAGTGGCTGCTCCAAGAGAAGGAGGCCAAACAGGCAGGGTTGAAAGCATGATTATTACTTATCGTATTCCACCATGAACGTGTGAAAATGGGCAGGAGGGACTCTCACACTGCAAGCTAAATGGTGATGATGATTTAAAGAGATGTTTTTCCCCTGTCGGTGACTGCTCTGCTTGTAAATCTGCTTTAAAAACCAGATCAGTCTCCTGAAGATAATGAGATGTCCTGCATGTGAAGGCATGGGTAGGCAGGTCAAACTCTGCACCAGCCCTGTGTGAGAAGATGAAATGCAGTGAGGGAGGCAGCCAAAAGAATCACAGAATGCACAGGGCTGGAAGGATTCAAGATGGAAAGGTGCTCACCAGGGTGCCTTCTTCCACCAGTATCAACAGAAGAATTATTTCATGTCTCCCTGATGAAACATTTCAGCTGATCCCAGCAGAGAGGTGCAGGACAGGAGAGTTTGTTTAGTGGCATGTCAGTAGCCTTCAAATCAGAGGAACAATATCTCCTGTTACCACATGCTCAAACTCTTGATTTTTTCCCTGTCTTTTTTATTTTTCCCCTCGATGATTTTTTTTGTTGTGTGCCAAGTACATCCCTCAGCATCTACATGCTAGCTCCTGGACTTTTCAAAACAGCAAAGGAAGCAAAAATGACTCCAAGCTTTTATCTATGCTTTCAAAAGAATGCAAATCAGGAAACTCAACCTTAAAAGCTCAGGCTGGAAAGAGCATCCTCCCCATTGCAAAACATTTCACCTTTAATATATTCAAACCAGCCAATGAGACCATTTCTCTTGCCAAGACAACTTTTCTTCATTAACTGTTGGGTTCCAGGAACCTCTTGGCTTACTCTGAACTTTTCAGCACTGAAGCAGAATGCTGATGTCCAGATCGCATAGACGAGAAATTAAATCACATTTCAATGGCTTAGCAGATGCTAAATGCTGATAAGGAGGAAAATCCCCAGAGAGAAACACCACTGCATCAGGGATTTTTGAAAGCAACCTGCAAGAAGATCCTCATGACCACATGTATTCATGCATGGGTTGAGTTTACACCTGCCCTTGCCACCCCGTGGCTCCCATTGGAAATGTGGTCATGTGTTAATGCTGACCATCAAAGCTTTTAACTCACATTGATGCTTTTGGCTGTGAACTGAAGCTGTGATTAGCAGTTTCTGAGATCTTTAGCTGTGATAACTAAATCTAGATGTGATTGCTAATCACTCTCCCAGAGCTTGGGCTCATGTCTGATTGCTGGTGATGGGAATGAGGTTGGACCTGGACTTGTCATCAGTTTGTGTTCAGCTGGGCTAAGAAAATGGAGAGGAAACACTCTTCCTATCCTGCTAGTAATGATTTTATCCACATTGGCACTCATGTTCTATCTGCTCTCCACCCTTCACCACAGAATCACAGTTGTATGAGAGGTAAGAATCATATAATCCTAGACTGGTTTAGGTTAGAAGGGACACTTCAAGATTTTCCAATCCAACTCCTTTGCAGTGAGCAGGGACATCTTCAACCAGAGTAGATTGCTCAGAGCCATAGAAAACCTGGCCTGGAATAGTTCCAGGGATGGGGGAATCTGCCTCCTCTCTGGGTGACTTGGGCCAGTGTCTCACCACCCTCAACACAAAAATTTTCTTTCTTAGTTCTAGTCTAAATCTCACTCTTTTAGGTTAAAAAGATTTAGTTTAAAACTGATCAGTCCTTGCCCTGTCACAACAGGTTGTGCTATAAAGTTTGGCCCCATTTTTCTTACAAGCCCCTTTAATTATTGAAATTCCGTAAGAAAGTCTCCCCAGAGCCTTCTCTTCTCAATGCTGAACAACTCCAACCCTCTCAACCTTCCCTCACAGCAGAGGGATTTCAGCCTTTGCATTGTTGTTGTGGCCTCCTCTGGCCCTGCTCTAACAGGTCCATGTCTCTCCTGTGCTGAGGACTCCAGAACTGGACCCAGAACTGCAAATGGGGTCTCAGCAGAGTGGAGCAGAGGGACAGAATCCTCTCCCTCCACCTGCTGCCTACACTGGGTGCAGCCCAGGACATGGCTGGGGCTGGTCTGTGAGTGCACGGTTCCAGCTCATGTCCAGGTTTTTACCCAGCAAAAAACCTCTGCTTCTAACTCCTCACTCAGATGCTTCCATGAGGTGCCTATGTTTCTGTGCAGGTCTTTAGTGGATGTCTCCATGCTGATTTAGGAATACAGCTTTGACCAATCAGTCCTACAAAAATTGGACAAAGCTTCTCCATGCCTCAGTTTCCCCACCTGCAAGAATGGGACAAGAAATAGGAAACGCTGATGGGCAGGTGCCATGGGAATGCCTTTGCTAAATGGCTGAGATGTGCTTGTGGTGCTTGGCAGGGGTTTGTCTGCAGTGGCTGAAGTGTCCATGCTGTGGAGGAGAGAGATTTTCAAATGGGGCAGGGCAGGAAGCTGTGGGTAGTCTGAGTTTAATCTGCTCCGTCTGTGAGTCAGAGCCCTAAATCTTCACATCTTCCGAGGCTTTTTCGCCGTTGCCACGTTGGCTACAGCCAGCCAGCTTTCTGGTTTGAGTGACTTCATTTATGTCCAGGCCAGTTTTCATCTTTTTCACATGTACTGATGGGATAAAAGTGGACCCTGTTGCTTCATCCTTTCCCAGCGAGGTACAACGGCACCCAGTGAGAGCAGGGCTGGCTGGGTCTCTGTTTCCATCTAGACAGCTCTTGTTGGGGAAAAGACAAAGAGAGAGTTTGTTTAAAGTGGAATGACACATAAACAGAGTCCATCTAAGTAAGCTGGAAATAAAAATGCCAGCAGCCAGCTTGCTCTCACTCACAAGAAGCCTTCGTCTTGGGGTTGTGGAGTTATTTTCTTTTTTTTTTTTTTTTTTTGGCTTTTTCTTTCTTCTTCTTTTTTTTTTTTTTTTTTTTTTTTTTTTAAATCTAATTTTGCAACTGTAAAAATGTGTTGGAAACAAGAATCTGGCAAAAACTCCAGGCTCAGTCCCCCAGATAGGGAGCTGAGAATGTCTGCCACGATTAACCGCCTATAAATCTCAGCGTGTCTCTCCTAATTACTCCGCCAGGAAAGCATTTAATTATGTAATGAGGATATTCCCTTTGACACAGGCACACATCTACCCCCAGCACTAACCTTAACCTGGTTATCTCGCTTTGTTTCTGGACTAGTTAAATATAGCTGCAGACAGACGGATCCGTCTGCGCCAACAGGGAGCATGATGTGTGGGAAAGTAACCTGGTGTTGAACCTGTACCATCGTCGTCCTCAGTAGCAGAGCTGCTTGGCTGGGGCTCTCTTTTGCAGGCTTCTTCCTCCTCATCAGATGCAATTTGTTAATTTGGTGGTGGTGGTGGTGTTTATCTGACCGTTTTTCCTTCTTTTTCAGGCCTGGGTGTGATTGATCTCTGAGGGCTACAGCTGGGTTCATGTCACTCGTTTCCTCTATAGAGTTATTGTACCTAAACCAAACTTTTTAGGGGATATTAGATCATAGAATCATAGAATCATAGAATCATAGAATCAGTCAGGGTTGGGAGGGACCACAAGGATCATCCAGTTCCAACCCCCCTGCCATGGGCAGGGACACCTCACACTAGATCAGGCTGGCCAGAGCCTCATCCAGCCTGACCTTAAACACCTCCAGGGATGGGACCTCAACCACCTCCCTGGACAACCCATTCCAGGCTCTCACCACTCTCATGGGGAAGAACTTCTTCCTCACGTCCAGCCTGAATCTCCCCACTTCCAGCTTTATTCCATTCCCCCTAGTCCTATCACTACCTGATAGCCTAACAAGTCCCTCCCCAGCTTTCTTGTAGGTCCCCTTCAGATATTGAAAGGCCACAATAAGGTCACCTTGGAGCCTTCTGTTCTCCAGACTGAGCAGCCCCAACTCTTTCAGTGTCTCCTCATAGGAGAGGTGCTCCAGCAACTAAATCCTGCAGCAGCTCAGTAAGAAGCAGACAAACTCCTTTCAGCCTTGATTATAGCTCTGATACCAGTTAAACATGGACACACTGAGTATTTCAGGTTGACCTGCTGTGTTTTAGGGGCTTTCCAGGGAAAAAGAGGCATTGCATCATCCCTGCGTGTTACAACCTCAGTGCCACATGGGTTTGCTCTGAATGTGCATGCCCTGGGCTTCATTGTTGGCTTATGTAAGCACAGCTTATGATCCTCCTGGGAGCCTGGCTCTTCCTGAGCCTTTTATGGCTCTGTTCATCATCAGTTAGAAATTTCCCATTGACTCGGTGTCCCAGCCCTGCAAAGCCTCATCCCCATGAGGAATCCAACTGCCTTACTCTGACAACACACCAAATTTGCTTGTGGCAGGTACAGGTGTGCTGGTGCCAGTTCTGCTATGGGAGCTTTGCCCGGTAAGGGTTTGCCTTTGAGGAGCAGGAGCAGGAGCTGGAGATGCTCACTGATGGCAGAGGTCAGGAGCTTGTAAATTGTGTCCCATTTAAGTGTTGTAAGCAGTAGTAGGACTATTTTATTTCCATTTCTCCAAAGAGCATGGGGTGGGGTGGATGCAGGATGGCAGCTGAACCATGTGTGCTTGGGATAGGGTTGAGAAATCATGTGGGGATCTTATCAATGCTTATTAATATCTAAAAGGTGGAGGTCATGAGGATGGGACTGGGATCTTTTCAGTGGTGCTCAGTGGTGCTCAGTGGTAGGGGCAACCGGCTACAACTACAAAGGGTATAAACTAGAACACAGGAGGTTTCACTTGAATTTAAGAAGAAATATTTTTACTTTGAGGGTGAGGAGGAACTGGAGCAGGTTGCCCAAAGAGGTTGTAGACTCCTTCTCTGGAGACTTTCAAAATCCACCTGGATGCATTCCTGTGCAACCTGATCAAGGTGAACCTGCTGTAGCAGGGGGAGTTGGACTAGATGATCTCCAGGGGTCCCTTCCAATCCTCACCATTCTGTGATTCCTGTGCTCCTTTCCTCTTCTCCTTCCCTGCAGCCCCCTCCCTACCTCTCCCCCTCCTCCATCTGGTTATGAAGAGCCCATGCCATAGGAGGACCTGACCATTGGTTGTGTTTGATCAGAAGGCTAACTTCTTGACTTTGTTACTCCGTTTGTAAATTAACAAAACAAACAGTGAAAATCAGAGGGTTTGGCAGAGGGCAAAGAAGCTGCATCTCTCCTTACCCTTAGTGTTCAGGATGACATCTGGGTGGGTTGATCTGCCAGCAAACCAGTGTGGAGGAGGTTAGCAGGTTATCAGCCATCAAGCGAGCAGTAATAACCCAAAGGGCACTGCAGGCAGGGCTTACTTGCTGCTGAGAGAGTGGTGTAACATAACTTGGGACAGCTCAAGACTGGGAAAGAAGCTTGTAAAACAATACTCTGAGCTGTTTCACTTTCCTGATCCCTCCAATTATTAACTCTTCTTTTTCCACAGCTGCACTGGCATTTTGCTGCACTCAGTGGAATGATTCCACCATCCTTCTCCGTGATCCCTCGCCCCGGCAAAGATGTTGCTATGTGTCACATCCAGAACAACTTTTTAAAAGTCCTTTTGGATTCTTACTGGCAATGTCAGCAAGCTGGAGAATGCCTTTTTTAACGTGCCTGATATATCATCTCATCCACAGCATTTCAATGGAATCTCACCAAACAGCATCCTTGATGGCAGGAGTAATACGTCGTAACCCGGCTGGCTTTCCAACAGCCAGCTAGTATCATCTCTCAGGAATTTATTATGAGTGTGCTTTGTGCTCTACTCTTTTTTTTTTTCTTTTCTTTTCTTTTTTTTTATGTCAGGTTGTTAATCCCAGCAGCCAAGCTAGGATGTGTTGAGTGCATGTTTGGGTATGAAAGGTTGATCCCACCCTGACTTGTGTCACTCGTAAGGAGGGGAAATGAGTATTGTTATCCAGTGCCATCAGCAAAGCTTTAGTGCATGCAAAGGGCTGCAGGAGATAAGAGAGCCAACATTTCTAATGAAGAGTTTTCCAGTCAGGAGGTGACATAAAATCCTCACAAAAAAGACATAGAACCACAGAATCATAGAATTATTAGGATTGGAAGGGACCTCAAGGATCATCCAGTTCCAACCCCCCTACCATGGGCAGGGATACCTCACACTACAGCAGGTTGCTCGCAGCCACATTCAGCCTGGCCTTTAAAACCTCCAAGGATGAGGCTTCTACCACCTCCCTGGGCAACCTGTTCCAGTGTCTCACCACCCTCATGGTGAAAAACTTCTTCCTAATATCCAATCTGAATCTCCCCATTTCTATTTTTGCTCCATTCCCCCTAGTCCTATCACTACCTGACACCCTAAAAAGTCCCTCCCCAGCTTTCTTGGAGGCCCCCTTCAGATACTGGAAAGCCACATTAAGGTCTTCTCAGAGTCTTCTCTTCTCCAAACTGAACAGCCCCAACTCTTTCAGTCTCTCCTGATAGGAGAGGAGCTCCAGCCCTCTGATCATCCTCGTGGCCTTTCTCTGGACACATTCCAGCACCCCCAGATCTTTCTTGTAATAGGGCCTCCAGAACTGGATGCAGTACTCCAGGTGGGGTCTCACCAGAGAGGAGTAGAGGGGGAGAATCACCTCACTCAACCTGCTGGCTACATGTAGGCTGGGCATTAGAAAGCACACCACGGGGCCCCGTGGTGTGCTTTCTAATGCCCAGCCTACATTTCATTCTGATCCCTCTTCCCATCTTGTCAGCTCAGTTTAATTGCTCTGTCGTGGGTTTTCTACTATGTTTCTCACTGTTTTATTTTAATGATCCTTTGACTGAGTCAGGCTGGAGGAATCCCATAAATACTGCAGGTGATGTAGATGGGCACAAATGAGCCTGCAGCCTTGCTTGCAGTTCTTCCTGGGCTTCCCAGGGGAAGGCAAACCCCTTTCAAGAGTTGACCTATAAAAGCTTGGTGGTGACTTGAGCTGAGTCCTACCAAAGCAGACAACAAGGAAGCACCACAGATAAGTTTCCATGGGTTCAAACAGGTTTTCTAGCTTGACCAGTGTTCAGTTTTGGGCCCCTCACTACAAGAAAGACATTGAGGTGCTGGAGCAGGTCCAGAGAAGGGCAGGAAAGCTGGTGAATGGTCTGGAGAACAGGTCTGGTGAGCAGCAGCTGGAGGAACTGGGGTTTTTTATCCTAAAGAAGTGGAGGCTGAGGAGAGACCTCGTTGTCCTCTACAACTTCCTGAAAGGAGATTGTGGTGAGGTGGAGCTTGGTCTCTTCTCCCTAATATCAAGTGATAGAACAAGAGGAAATGGCCTCAAGCTGCACCAGGGGAGGTTTAAGTTGGATGTTAGGAATGATTTCTTTGCTGAAAGAATGATCAGGCTTTGGAACAGGTTTAATGGCCATGGTGGGGTTAGATTGATGGTTTGACTTGATGATCATAGAGGTATTTTCCAACTGAAACAATTCTATGATTCTCACTTGAAATGCATAAAACATCTCTGCTGAGTGCCAGTGCCAGGTGGAGCGTGCACCGGAGACCGCTCCAGGAGACAGGAGGGGAAGGAGAGCCAGTTCAAACATGTTTTTAATCAGCTTGACTATTCAGATGGGGACATGCATGTTACATAAATGGACTGAACCAACCCAGAAGTAAAAACACTTTCAGCAAGAGAGGGAAGGAAAGAAAAACAGTTTCACCTGCTGCTCCCTCTAGGTAAAAGCTGCTGACGGAGCTATGTGCAGCGTGTTAGAAGAGGCAGGTAAAGGCAGAGCTGGGTGATGTGTGGCAGGTTTGTTCAGGATGTTCCCAGCCAGCCACAGCATTGCATCAGCTCTCCCAGAATTAATATGCATCTCCAGATGTGCTCCTTAGAGCCAGCCCTGTGTCAGCAGCGTCAGCTGTAGTGCCCAGCATAGCTTCGTTTCACAGACTTATCTATTGGTTATTACAAGCTGCTCTGCCACATCTGTTTCTATTTTTTACCCCAAATAATTGGGGATAGCTGAGAAGTGCTGAGTGTGGAGCCTCAGGAATTCATGCTGAAGTGCCAGGCCTTTTGCAGCCCTGGGGATGTTGGACTACATGATCCCTAGAGGTCCCTTCCAACCCCTACCATTCTGTGTTTCCATGATTCTGTGAATCTGTGCTGTGGGGCAGAGGGGACCCAGAGTGACACGTGCACTTGCTGGCAACTGTAGTGGTTCCAGGAGATGTGAGGAGGGTGGGTGGCAGCCCCCTGTGAGAGAGCTTTCTGAGTACTTTCTGGCTGGATGTCATAGATGAAAGGAGGGGATGTGGCACCCTTGCCCTGTACCTATGGCTTTTGCAAGACTCAGCCTGGCACATTGCTCTGGAGAGCACCATCAGCCAGGCTGAGATCATAGAATAATTGTTTAATTTGGAAAAGACCTGTAAGATCATAAAATCACAGAGTGGCTTGAGTTGGAAGAGACCTTGAATATCATTTATCTCCCATGGACAGGGCCACCTCCTGCTAGATCAGGTTGCTCAAAGCTTCATCCAGCTTGGTCTTAAAACAGTTAAACACCAGGTGTGGGAATGCAGTATGCCACAACCAGGGAGGAGAAGATCATTGGGTCCAACCATTATCTAGTGGAAGGTGACACCAACTTTGTGATTCCTAGTGGGATCTCAATCACAGGTCTGTGCAGAGAAATCCCTGCACTTGTGGCATGTTTCACTGGAAGCACAGATGCCTTCTGGGCTAGCAGTGTTTGGGAAATGGTTTGTGGTGATCAATTTTGGGCTGAGGCACCTCAATAACTGGGGAGAGAGTGATCCAGGTTTAAACCTGTGTTGGTGGGGATTTGGTGCTTACTACTAGTTACAGGAGGAAGGAGGGGGTACAGCACTGGTGCTGCACACACTGATGTAATTTTGCCAGCTCCAGTAGGGCTTATGTGCCTCTTTATCCTGACACAGTTGAAATCTAAATCACACCCTATTATTTATGCATTTGTATTAGTAGTAATTTAGCTTGCTTTATTCCCCCCCCTCCTAAAATTCCCCATAAAGAACAGAAAGAGAAAGATATAAGTAACACATTTTTGAATGTTCTTTCCTAGTGAATTACTTGGCCTGACGTTGGAAATGAATTATTTTCCATTGTACCAGTGACCCCTGTTGTGTGTTCTATTAACACCACATGTTAAACTTTTATATTTTTAGTAAACCATGACCTTGTACATTCTCTGTCATTTCCCACTGGCAGAAGTACAGCACATGTGGTATGAAAGCTAACGGTTTTCATTTGTATACAGTACTTTCCTATCCTAGGTTTGTATGAAAGCACTCAGGTCATGGTAATCAGGGCATCCCAGGATTTCACCAGTTACAAACAGTCACAACAAAGTGTATGTGTTTTCAGAAAACCATATTTTTGGCACCCTGCTCCCTTATGTGTTGTGCAAATCCAGATGAAAATGGGATCTTGAAAGGCTGCGTTAAATTTTTTGATCGTGCTAATCCAAACAACTGCCTCCAACACATGCACGAGCAGAAGGAAGTCCATAAAATGTCAGGTTTGTGCTAAATGTCTGCAGAACAAATGTGGCTCAGGAACATGACCAAGTGTGCAGATAAAAGATGATGTCACTTAGGTTCAGTATTTTATTTCATCAAATGGTAACATTGTTCTGGACGTCCATAAAATTGTGGATGATTTATGAATGGAGCCCAGTACTTGGTGGATGAAAAGCTGGACATGAGCCAGCAGAGTGAACTTGTAGCCCAGAAGGCCAATTGATTGCATCCTGGGACACATCTAAAGAAGCATGGCCAGTAGCTTGAGAGAAGTGATTCTGCCACTCTGCTCTGGTGAGATCTCACCTGGACTACTGTGTCCAGTTCTGGGGCCCTCAAAGCCAGAAGGTCCTGAGGAGGACCACAAAGATGATCAGAGGGCTGGAGCACCTTCTCTGTGGGAACAGGCTGAGAGAATTGGGGTTGTTCAGCCTGGAAGTTCTGGGGAGACTTTAGAGCAGCCTTCTGGTACCTGCAGCAGGTCTACAAGAAAGATGGAGAGAGGTTGTTTACAGTGGCAGGTAGCACCAGGACAAGGAGCAATAGTTTTGAACTAGAGCAGGGTAGATTTAAAAATTGGATATTAGGAAGATGTTCTTTACCATGGGGGTGGTTGAATGATGGAACAGGTTGCCCAGAGAGGTGGTGAAAGTCCCATCCCTGGAGACATTCAAAATCAGGTTTGATGTGGCTCTGAGCAACCCAATCTAGATGGGGATGTCCCTGCTGACTGCAGGGGGGGTTGGACCAGATGGTCTTTAAAGGTCCCTTCCAACCTAATGCTTTCTATGATTCTATATATAGAGTAGAGAAGAAAGAATAATTCCTTACAATCTCTCAAATATTTCTTTTTATATTTTTTCCCATTTTTCTTTTTCTCCTTTTGTAGCCTGTGAGTTTTGAGGTGCACTGGTGAGCACTCTCACCAGGTACCTGCTCCCAGACAGAAACATGGCTCTGTGTATCACCAGTGACCTATGTGGTCATTTGTGTTTTTTCACTGAGATCCAGTCTGTCCTGTAGGCACTTCCCCATGATGATCTATCTCCCTTTCTGGGCTGATCCACAGGGATTTCTGAGTTGTTATTGTTTGCAATAAGAACTCATGTTAAAGGAAAGGAAAGGAAAGGAAAGGAAAGGAAAGGAAAGGAAAGGAAAGGAAAGGAAAGGAAAGGAAAGGAAAGGAAAGGAAAGGAAAGGAAAGGAAAGGAAAGGAAAGGAAAGGAAAGGAAAGGAAAATGGAAAAGAAAGAAAGGGAGAAAAGAAAAGGAAAAGAAAAGAAAGAAAAAAGAAAAGAGAAGAAAATAAAAGAAAATAAAAGAAAAGAAAAGAAAAGAAAAGAAAAGAAAAGAAAAGAAAAGAAAACAGAAAAGAAAAAAGAAAACAGAAAAGAAAAGAAAAGAAAAGAAAAGAAAAGAAAAGAAAAGAAAAGAAAAGAAAAGAAAAGAAAAGAAAAGAAAAGAAAAGAAAAGAAAAATGAAAAAAGAAAAAAATGTTAAAGTCAGTTTGAAGTAATTTTCAGTTGCTTTGTTGGACTCAAGGTCAAGACATGAAGCATCACCCAGTACAGGGAAGGCTGCAGGTCTCCATGAGCCAACATACAGCAGTAGTGAGTGAAATAGAAGAAAAGACCAAAAATAGATGATTTACACATCATATGACAGCACTTGCTCCCCTCTTACCAGTTGAGTCTTGGTGGTTTCTCCATCTGGGTATCTCAAATCTATGCCTTTTCTGTGTGATGCACATCAGGAGCTCAAACCTCTTCCAAACTGGCAATGTAACCAGCCTTGGAGACATGTTTCTCCCAGAGTCATGGAATCACAGAATGGTTTGGGTTGGAAGGGACCCCTAAAGGTCATCTATTCCAACCCCCTTGCAGTCAACAGGGATACCAACTATAGCAGGTTGCTTAGAGCCCCAGACAACCTGATCTCAAATGTTTCCAGGGATAGGGCTTCCACCACATCTCTGGGCAAGCTGGGTCAATGTTTCACCACCCACCAGTTATTTGCTTCTCTCTATTTTCCACCCACCATCCACGTGTTGGTAGCACCTCTCATCACTTGGATTGCTCTTGGTCACTGATGGTAAGGGGGTTAGTTGTCCCCTGCATCTCACATCCCAAAGACACTGTCTCAGACTTCCTTGCTGGCAGCTTTGCATGACAAGATGATATAATTGTGTTTGAGATGTAACACCATGTCTGCCAGGACAAACTTGCAATGTTTGGCTCAGGACCAGCCAGGCTCAGATTTTATTTATGACAAATAACTATTGGCTCAACAATTGGGTCAAGATTCCTTTCTGTCTCCTCCTTGTGCTGCAACCACTAAGCAATGATTGGAGAGTTTCTAACATAAAAACATGCTGCTTGGCACTGAAAGTTGGGTTTAGAGACACCCTTTGTGGTAAGGCTTTTTTTTTTTCTTTGATTATTTAGAATTTTAGAGAGAGAGGAAACTATTGAAGACAGCCCAGGGGAGGCTGTGAAGATGCTCAGGGGATTGGAGCGTCTCTGTGAGGAGGGAAGTCTGAGAGACCTGGGGCTGTTTAGCCTGGAGAAGAGCAGCCTGAGAGGGGATCTGATCAATACTCAGCAAGAGCCAAAGGGTGGAGGGCAAGAGGATGGGGCCAGACTCTTTTCAGTGGTGCCCAGTGACAGGACAAAGTGCAATGGGCACAAACTGGAACCCAGAAGGTTCTGTAGGAACAGAAGGACATTTTTCTTCTCATGTGAATGCTGGAACCCTGGAGCAGGTTAGCCACAGAGGTGGTGAAGTTTCCTTCTGTGGAGTGATTCCAAGCCTGCCTGGACATTGTAATCCTGGGCAACCTGCTGTGGGTGATTCTGCTTTATGAGAGGGGTGGAGGGGGGGTTGGACTAGGTGCTCTCCCAAGGTTCTTTCCAACCTCTAACAGGGATTGTGTGATTTTTCCCAGAGTGGTGTTTAAAGTTCTCCCAGCATTCAAATTAGAAAAGAAAGATAATTTACTCTGGAGAGGACCGGGTAGAGGGAAAACCTGCTCTGGGGAGAAACTGTGATTGCTCAGAGAAGCAATGCCTGTCTGGATCAGGGGCATTGCCCTGTGGCCACCCCAAGCAGCTGTGCTGACCAGGCTGGGAGAAGATCTGTAGCACTGAAAAAATTTGTCATTCCTTTGTGTCATATTCTTTTGTGCTTTGAAGGTTCCCCTTTCAGACACTGGAGCATGATGAGGCTGTATAGACATGATTTGATTCAAAGGTGTCATTCCTTGTGACTCATCCTGTGCCATGCACTCAGGATTGCCCTTGTTTGGGGGTGTTTCACATCCAAATCCTTTTCTTGGTTCATATTTTTGCTTCTGATTTGCCAAAAAAAAAAAAAAAAAACCAACAAAAAAACAAACCCAAAAAACCAACACCAACAACCCCAAACCCCAAAAACCACCAAAAAACCCACACAACAAAAAACCAACATTACCACTCTCCTGAGTCCCTCATGGTCTCTGAAAGTCTGTAAGGGAAGAGGAGAAGTTGGTGTACTGGTGGAGATAACCAGAAAACCAGATTCTTTCATGGATCCCAGTTATAGATACAATATAAAATATAAGCTAATCAGTTAAAGCATTTCAGCATCTCTTCTGTTTAGTGACAAACAAACCAAACTACCTCCCTTTATCTAATGGATTTGAAAGTGTGACTTATCAGAGGTGGGGGGAAATCTCCTGTCAGCAGAGATAGGGGGAAGGCTGGCAGGGGGAATGCAGCCAGGAAATGATGGGGGAATGAAGAGGAAGCACAGCAGGGACAAAAAAAAAAAACAACCCAAAACCAAACCTCTCAAACCAAAGGAAGGAGTTTACAGGGCAAAAGCCCCCAAAACAAAGCCAAGGAGGAAATGAGAGACAGCTATGGCTGTATGTGAAGTGTAATATGTGGGGTACTCACCCCTCCTGGGTGCATATTTGAGTGTGTAGGAGCAGGGGGATAGATTTTTTAATTTCCTGATATCTACTGCAGGTTGTCTGCGTTTGGAAAATAGAAATTATTATAAAAAACAAAACAAAACAAGAAAAAAAAAAAAAAGGAAAAACCCTGAATCTTTGGTGACAACAAACAAACAAACCCCAAAGCCCACAACAAAAATTCCCCACCTCACAACAAAACAAAACAAAACAAAACAAAACAAAACAAAACAAAACAAAACAAGACAGGGACTAAAATTACAGGGAAAAAATGTTTGTTAAAGAAACCCAGTCTGAGGGACTAAATAAATTCTTCAGCCAGACTTGATGGCTGAGGTGTTGTCAGCTGCTGAGCTACACAGGTCCCTGTAGCAGATCCATCAAAGGTTGTTATTCAGACCTAAAGGAGTGCTCTGCTCTTGAAGGACTCTGGGAAAAAGCAGAAGGATGTGAAGATTTTTCCTCTGGGTCACTAGGTTTACAGAGTTGCTCACTTATGCTGCAGCCTTTCTGAAAGTTGTTCCTGAAGCAAAGCCATTTGTGCCCAACACAAATCCCTGGGGAGCAGTGATGATGATGATGAGCTCTCCTGATGTGGGAGCTGGAGGTCATCAGAAGATAGCTTCGCTGAGGTCCTGTAAATAAAGAACCCCCTTGTCTGGGGATCTTCTTGACTCAGTGATGCAATCTGGGGCAGGTTGAAGTCTATAAGAAAGATGTGGACAATCTTTTTAGCAGGGTCTGTTGTGACAGGACAAAGGGTGATGGTTTTAAACTAAAAGAGGGAGATTTAGACTAGATAAAAGGAAGAAATGTTTTACATGGAGGGTAAAGGTCCAGGTTGCCCAGAGTGGTATCATCCCTGGAATCATTCCAGATCAGGTTGGGTGGAGCTCTGAGAAACCTTCTCTAGTTGAAGATGTCCCTGCTGACTGCAGGAGAGTTGGACTAGATGAGCTTGAAAGGTCCCTTCCAACCCAAAGCATTCTGTGATTCTATGATCCATCCCCAGCATGTCACATTGGCAAGCTGGAGGGTGCTCTTCCAGGGCAGTTCCCAGAGAGCACGCCTGGAATGACACAAAGCACAGTAGGACTTGATGAATAACAGAACATCAAGTCTGACAGACACTGCCTGACTTTTCCACTGGAGCTCTCCCCTTGCTATTATTTCTATACTGTTTGACTTGCTTACATGTAACTTAAAACCAGCCCAGTGTCAGCAACCCAACCCAATAGTTGGCCAATTAGCCTGGAGTAGACCTTGCTTGCTTTCTCCCCTACTCCCTCTCTCTCCCTTCACTTTTCCATGCAGGAATAAGACTGGCTACTGTTAGGCATTCCCAGTTGCAGCCGAGCAAAGCCTGCGTGCCAGTTCAGTGGCTGAATATGGGCCCTGTTTATTTTTTCAGAGTGGCAATTTTCAAGGGGTTGGAATAGTTGTTTAAAATTAGCGTCAAGCATTCGAGCCACAGAAAGCTCCTTTCACCTTATTCTTCAAAAAGCCAGTTGTTTTCCAGAGCACCCGCCCCTTCCAGCCTGCCTGAAAGCCTCCATTTCCATCTGGGAATTAAAATCACAGCCCTCAGCCCTCAGAGCAGTCCTTGGGCAGGATTTGGTGGGATCAGGCTCGTTTCCATGTGTCTGAATGGCACCTGCCAGAGGGGAGAGCGTGGAAATCCATCCCACGGAAAGGCCGAACACACCCAGTCCACCCAAAAGGCAGCTGGGAGGAAATGGCATCCCCTTGCCCTGCTCAGGGAGGATGCCAAGTGGATAACAAATCTCCACCTCACCATCAGGAGAAGCAAACATCCCCTTCAGGACTGACGGCTTTTGACATGCTGAGGTCTGTGCAATGTCAGGGTGGAGGGAGGTGATACTTTCTGACAGCTGCACGTGATGCCTGCCCAACTCCCCTTCCCAGGGGTGGAAAGAAATAGGGATTCCCGAGCAATGTGCCAGCAGTGAAATGGAATTCTCCATATCTGCTCCGAGTCCTTAGAGCCTTACCTCTCCTAGTGGGAAAGCCATGCTCTGTACCAGTCACTTTGAAAGTCAGTGGTTTGACTTTGAATTGGGCTGTTTGCTTTGTTTTGGAAAAGGAATGGCAGATAAGCAGTCTGGAAATGCAAAGTTACTCCAAAGCTGCTTATTGAAATTCCGGCCAAGGTCTCTTGAGTCAGCAAAACTCAGCGGGAGCGCTCATAAAAATAGGGTCCCTTTTGAAAATCCACGTGCTTCCTGTTTGTGCAGACACTGTGAGAACTGCTTTTCCCATGGCATGGCTGTGCTGGAACCAGGAAATAGACAGGAATTTGGAAACAAGAATTCATTGGTTAAAAAAAAAAAAGAGAAAAGATAATTGCCTTTCTTATTTCCCTTTCAAGTTGAAAAGAAAGTTTTGTTTAGTTTCTCATCTCATTACTCAACTGCCCTTCATCAAGGTTGTGTTCTTCCTACCAAGCCACCTCTGGAAATTGTGTTGATGGGTTTGAGCATCACCATCCTAATGAGGTAGATGAAGTTCTCCATGAGTTTGGAGCTCATGGAGAACAAATTCTTCTGCTGTGAGAGAAAATGCCACACCAGTGGATGTCTGCTCCGTGGCAAGTGCTGGGAGTGTGCTTGCAGAGAAAGAGCTTCACCCACGCTCACTCATGTTTGGACACCAGCAAGTGTGGCTCATCTTGCTCATAACCAGCAGAATACAGAATCACAGAATCATTAAGCATGGAGAAGACCTCTAAGATCATCAAGTCCAGCCTTCAACCCAACACAACCCATGCCCCTCTTTCAGTAAAGAAATTTTTATTAATATCTAACTTAAACCTCCCCTGATGTAACTTGAGGTCATTTCATAGAATCACAGAATGGTTTGGGTTGGAAGAGACATTTAAAGGTCATCTAGTCCAACTCCCCTGCAGTGAGCAGGGATATGTTCAACTACATCAGGTTGCTCAGAGCCCTGTCCAACCTGACATGGAATGATTCCATTCCACAGAATGGTGAGATGTCTACCCCATCTCTGGGCAACCTGTGACACTCTGTAACCACCTTCATTATGAAATGTTTCTTCTTTCTATCTAATGTAAATCTCCCATCTTTTAGTTTAAAACCATCACCCTTTGTCCTGTCAGAAGAGATCCTGCTAAAAAGTCTGTCCCCATCTTTCTTATAGGCCCCTTTTAGGTACTGAAAGGGCACAGTAAGGTGTCTGTGGAGCCTTCTTTTCTCCAGGCTGAACAACCCCAACTGTCTCAGTCTGTCCTCATTGCAGAGGTGTTCCAGTCCTCTGATTGTTTTTGCAGCTTCCTCTAGATCTTCTCCAACAGCTGCATGGAGTCCTGTGCTGAGGACTCCAGAGCTGGATGCAGCACTACAGCTCAGGTCTCATCAGAGCAGAGGGCAAGAACCACCTTCTGGTCAAGATGAGCAGGGGGAGATCCTCTGAACTCCTTTGGAGTGTATCCATTCAGCTATCCACTGTCATGACCAAATCCAGCAATCCCTGAAGTTTGTCCCAAAACCAGCCCTTCAATCCAAAACCCTGGGGATGTGTGCAGGCAAGGAGCAGGAATAAGGTCACAGGATCACAGGATGTCAGGGGTTGGAAGGCACCCAAAGAGATCATTGAGTCCAACCCTCCTGCCAGAGTAGGTCAGCATTCTGTTACCCTTCTTCATGATGACTCAAGGATCACCTTCTCCATGTTCAAGGATCACCTTCTCCCTGCCCAGGAGCAAAGTATACCCACAAAGAGGAAAGCAGGGAAGAATGCCAGGAGACCTCTGGGTTGAGATAAAGAGTTTACTGAGATGATAACTCTATACAATTACCTTAGCAGAAGGTGTGTGGTGGTTTTTTGTTTATTGAACTTTATATTGGCCTATCAAAATCATGTTTGGGTCTGTCAGTAAATTATCTAATATCCAAGAGTAGTGGAACATTCTGGAACTAGCCATATTAAACATCTAGCACTCACTAAAAGTCAACAATTCACATTTGAATATCATTTTAATAACCATTCTTTCTCAATAACACTGGTTTCACAGTCTGCTCTTTTGCCACCCCACCCACCCCATTTTCCTCCTTTTTCCCCTCAAATCCCAGAGCACCTGGGCTCTGTTGGAATCTCCTCCCACCCCAGGTGTGGCCACTTTGTCCTCCCTGTTCACTCCCCTTTTAAATTCCCCCCAGAGAGGCAGAAGCCCTAAGCTGAGCCCATCTGGGCTGAAGGATCTTCTTCTGATCCCTGGTGAGTCCTTCTGGTGCACTCTGGGTGATTGGTGATGGGGACAAAAGGCTGGGGGGCCTGGTGGCCCCCAGTTAGGTAGGAAGAAGCTTGATGACTCCTCCAATATCATCCATAGATGCTGGCTGGCCCTCCTTACTGGGGCTGAGCTCCTCTGTGTGGTATCTTGGTTGGTTGAGAGTGTTGCTCCTGGCTCTGGGATGGGTGCACAAATGGTGGTGGTGGAGCAGGAGCTGTTTAGGCAGGGCAGAGGATGGTGTAGGGGGAGCAGAACCTGCTTGGGGAAGATGAAGGGGGATGGTGGTGGTGGTGGGGAGCAGAAGCTGCTTTGGGAAGATGAGGGTGGGGGAACAGGAGCTGCTTTGGGAAGATGAAGGGGGATGGGGTGGGGGGGAGCAGAAACCCCTTTGGGAAGATGAAGGGGGCTTAAAGTAGATGACCTTTAGAGGCCACTTCCAACTCTGGTGATTCTATGATCTAGTTCCAATCCCCTCTTGTCCAATCACTAATTATTTGGGGAAAGAGACTGACTTCCATCTCACTACTGACCTCCATCTCCTTTGTAGAAAGCTTCTGGATATGTATCCATACACACACTTTGAATAAAGGCTGCAGAAGAAGCTGACTTCACCTAGCAAGTCTTGAAGCAAAGAGGAGATTTGTCTACTTGAATTTCCATCCCCCCCCCCAAATGCATTTAGGTTTTTTTCCAGAGGTTTTTAAGAGTCTGGCAAAACTGTGGGAAAAACTAAAGCTCCTTGCAAATGTGTTAGCAAGTGGGTTGGTTCTGATGTAAAATCCACAGTAACTCCACTCAGCCCAGCTGAGTTCCTCCAGATCTACTCCAGCATAATTGACATCATCTGGCTATTTTTCCATTGTCATGAATACCTAGACAATTAACTAGCAAGTCTGCAAACCTCAGAGCACTCACATTGTCAGGAGACACAAATATTTATGAGTATTTTCATGGCCTTTTCTTCTTTTCATTTCCACTCTGGCCACATTCAAATTAATGCTTGTTGGGGCTACCCACTAAGGTCCGAGAATGAGTGTGTTGAGTAACTTTAAATTTACAAGATGAAAAGCATTCATGTTTCGGCCAGATGACCTTGTGGGAATTATTAGCTGCTGTTGTTGTTTAGACCATAGCTAAAGAAAATATGTCCAGTTTGAAGTCCCAAGTCCTCAGAACACATCAATTGTTTTGGTTTTTTTCTGAATGTTTCTTCTTCCTAGATATTTTCTAGGAATGATGTCACTGAGTGAGTTCAGAGTATGTTTTTTGGTTGCTCTTCTTTCCTTTTTCTTTTCTTTTTTTTTTTTTTTTGAGAGGGAATCCCCATGAAGGGCTGTTGCTAAATACTAGGACTATCCAAATTATGACTTTCCTGACATTAAATCTGTGCAGAGCTGTGACTTTTATGAGAGCCACAGGGACTGTGAAGGTGTTGGATGTCTAGTCGCTTAGCAGAGAGGGGAAAACCCCCTTGACAGAGGGGGGGCTTGGCACCATCTAGATGTGCAGGATGATGCTGAGCTCCTTCCTGCCTCCAAGTCACTCAGTGCCTTAGTTCTAAGGCCCTGGCTGAGAAAGGGCATTCACCTTGGACACCATGGGGTACTTCCATGTGAAACATGCCCTACAGTAACATAGTGTTTCCTACCACCACCTTTCCATGCACATAGGAAAATAAAATACCCTAAGGAATTTTTAGGGAAGGTGTTAGGAACCAAAATAAAGCCTAACCTAGGTTGTCTTTTTTTTTTTTCTTTTTTTCTTTCTTTAGGCTTAGAAAGCAGCGTGTTTTGTTATAGAGAACATATTTACTGTCACATCAAGAAGATTTTGCTGGAGTGTGACTGTTGAGGGGATGAAACATCACAAATGTTGCTGTGGTTTCACTGGAGTCATCGATTTACACAGTGAAAGTGTTACCCATGGCTCTTGCTTCATCTTGAACCCCTGTTCATGCATTGATCTCTTGCCCTCACATATGGGAGGATTCATTTATCTCCCCAAAGGTCTTGCAGGGTCCAGAGCACCAGAGGTTCCTCCCTCTGGGAAACTATAAGGGATGAGATGGTGATGGATGCCCACCATGTCAGAGCTATTAAAGTGTCTGATGATGCACAATGACACTTTCAAACAAATTGACTGATGCTGATGGAAGCTGGCACAGAGCCACTTCTGCTGCTTGCTGAGCCTCCTTACAAAGCCTCTGCTGGGTTTAGAGGCCACATCTTCTTGTTTCAGTCCTCAGATCCAGCTTCCCTCTGGGCTAAGAAGAAATGGTCAGATTTATTTGGCAGATCTCTTTCTGGGACATCCCAGTCCAACCTGACCCTGGGGCATTGGGCTGCCCACACATCCATTGCCCCATAGCAGGGGCACCTGCATGGGGCTTGGTAGATGCAGCACAGAAATTATTTGCAACGAGTGCTCTTCTGGAGCAACAGCTGGTGGCCAGATGTTGTGTCCCACAGTACTTAAAATGCTCTAGGGACAATTTAAACCAATGCCACATGCATTTCTAGGCCTTCCCTCAATACTTCATGTGAGCTCTACTCTTCTTTGCCTTTCTCATCTCCCTGTAGCCTGGCTTGACCTGACCTCAGTGGTCCATCCAGGCAGCAGTGAGCTCGATTTGGCTCACACAGCTCTGACAACAGACACAAAATTTCTGCCTCTTCACCAGCAAATTCAGTCTCACTGAGTTGCAACCACTGAATTTGCCTGTGTATGAGGGGCTGCTCCCTTGCTTGTCTCAAAAACCCAACAGGAAAAAAATATTTTTGAGCTCTGTAATCCCCCTGGCATTGACATTTGTCCCTTTGCTTCCATCAAAACACCCCATTTTCAGCTTGATTTAAAGTCCACTAAAGCCTGTGGAAAACCTTCCATCTAGGGACTCTCTGGGATTAGAAATCTCTAAAATGGGAATGAACTTTTCAAGCCTGTCTGCTGCATAAGGATTCAATTCTGCTCCCATTTGAGTCCCATGGGGAGCTGGATTAGAGGGCTATAATCAGAGAGCACCGAGTCCTTAAGCATTCAGTTGTTTCACAGCAGTGGCTCGGTGAATAATAGCAGAGTCCAGAAAAATAATGCTCCCACTAGATAAATAAACAGATCTGTTGCATACAAAGTTGTTCTTCCTCTCCACCCACTGGCTGTGGTGTTACATGGGCATCAGATTCGGTGAAAGCTAGTGAGATCTGGACCATGACAAGAAGAACTGAGGAAGGTTTGAAGAACTTAACCTTCAAGGGAGATCTGAGGTTAGGATGGTCCATTCCAGGGCACTGGTTTCCCACCTGTCTGTCCAATAGGCCTGCAGCACTTTGCTAAATATAAACTCACCCGAATCCTCATTTTTCTCACCTACCTTACAAAGGAAATCTTAGGTACAGCCCCAGATGCCCTCAAGCTTTTGGATTAGAGGTTTAAAGAAAGGAGAGAAGGTAGATGTGGAGCTGGTGCTGCAAAGAATGCTGTGTATGAAGGAATAAATGTAAATGTCTCTTTGGCAGACGTTTTTCTTCTGTAACTCTATTTCAGTGCTGAAAACCTGATTGTGGTGAGCTTGACTGGACAGCTGGTCTACCAGCTCCTTTATCTTGGCTCCCAGCAACTGGAGTCCCAAGGTGGGGTAAAAAGAAAGCATAACTCATTGACCATGAGGATGCCTCACTCAGAGGTATTAGGAGATACCACAAACATCACTGAAACCCTCTCTCTCATCTTTGTAAATGCTCTCCATCCCAGCCCCTATCAAGCAAAAAGTCTACGGTTTGGTGATGTCTAGCCCTTCTAGTGACAGAAAGAGAGAGAACCCTCCCCATTTTCACTTTTAATTGCCTGCCTCAACTATCTGGCTTCTGTTGGAGCACATTTCATAGCATAAACTTGTGGGTGAGAGACAGACTCACCACCAGAGCCCTGCAAATAGTTGGAGGGAGTGAATGTACAGTAGTTAGCCATACTGGTTTGATAAAAGTCACTAATAACACCCTGGATGCAGGGGTGGATTTTGCCTTCCCAAACCACACCACATACCAGCTTTGGTGACACATGTTTCAAATAAAATTGGCCTCATTTTATTCCTAGAAGTTAAGAGAGGTGGGATCCAGCAATCTCCAGCCCAACGCTCTGGTTTAAGTCCAAACAGCAAAGCCCTTGTTAGGACAAGAAGTTCTGTCCTCTAGTCTCTCTCTATGCTGTTCACTTAGGAGATTTCCCAGGTTTGGGCTGTAGAATAATCTTGCCTCTTCAAAACCAAGTCTTTTTAGATGACTTTTTTGCCCCTGTTCTTCAAGAACTGTCATAGCCCCCCCGAAGGAGAAGGACTGTCCATGTCCTTACCTCCAGCTTTGAACCACCAAATAATCTATCCATTCTATCTCAGCCAAACCAGTACAGATGGTGAAACCAATATCACTTTTCTTGGAAGATGCAGTAGTTGAAGCATTAAAGGTGTTTGTTTCATCACTAGAATGGGGATAGACATGCAGAGGGAGCTTTCTCATGTGTTAGAAATGCTTTGGATGCTGATGGTGGTCCTGGCACACTGCAGATGAATGCTCTTTATCTACCTGATCTGCTGAACAATTGATTATTAATCAGAGAATCAGTTTGGTTGGTTAACCAGCACTACCAGGTCACCACTAAACCATGTCCTTCAACACCACATTTCCACAGCTTCTCAATCCCTCAGGGACAGAGACTCTGACACTGTCCTGGGCAGCCTGTTCCAAGGATTGACAAAATTTTGGTGAGATCATCAGCCAAAATGATCCTATAAAGCCTTTTTATTTAGGAATGCAAGCATCTGCTATAACTGGATTCCAAACCCAGGAGGTCATCTGCCATATTGCCTAAACCAGGGGTATAATCCATAAAACTGCCTGGACTACACAGCAAGAGTCACCTTAATATCACACAACCAACCAAGAGCATGAACTGGATGTCTGCAATTCATTTTGATCTACTTTAGACTGACATCTGAACTTCTATTGTTTCAGCTTATTTTCTAATCCTTTCCTGCTCATCTCCTTTCTGAAGGCATCAACCCAGGACCTACCAAAGGTAAGGGGCATTTTTTTCCTTGAATGGAATTTTAAATAGTCAGTGCCTTGGGTTTTATTGCCAAAGGACCACAAAAGCAAGAATTATAACCCAACATTTCAACAACACAAGGCTCAAGTAGGTATTTGATGACTCAAACCCCCCAGATTTCAAGCATTAGGAGAAAAAAAAAAGAATAAAGAAAAAAAAAAGAAGAAAGAAAAAAGAAGAAAGAAAAAGAAGAAAAAGAAAGAAAAAAAGAAGAAAAAGAAGAAAGAAGAAGGAAAAAGAAGGAAGCAAAAAGAAGAAAGAAGAAAGAAAAAAGAAGAAAAAGAAGAAAGAAGAAGGAAAAAGAAGGAAGCAAAAAGAAGAAAGAAGAAGGAAAAAGAAGGAAGCAAAAAGAAAAAAGAAGAAGGAAAAAGAAGGAAGCAAAAAGAAGAAAGAAGAAGGAAAAAGAAGGAAGCAAAAAGAAAAAAGAAGAAGGAAAAAGAAGGAAGCAAAAAGAAGAAAGAAAAAAGAAGAAAGAAGAAAGCAAAAAGAAAGAAGAAGAAAGAAGAAAGCAAAAAGAAAGAAGAAGAAAGAAGAAAGCAAAAAGAAGAAAAAGAAGGAAGAAAGAAAGAAGAAAGAAAAAAGAAGAAAGCAAAAAAAGAAGAAAGCAAAAAAAGGAAAAAGAAAAAAAAAAGAGAGAAAAGAAAACAGAAACAGTCCTGGTTATTGTAATGACTTGAAGTGTGGAGATGCTACCAGGGAATTTAAGATTCTTTATATGTGCTGCCATCACGTGTTTGGTTCTTCATGTCAGAAACCAGCTCCAAGGCTTCTTCCTTTGTGAGTAAGGCAGGCTGAGGAGACAACACTCATCCTACAACCAGCTCTCAGAGTTCTGATCATAATTGCACATCCCTAATAATCCCATCACTGCCACAGCTCCACCAAAGGGTGACAAGGAAACAAGATTTTTCCTAGCTGCTGATCCACGAAATCCTTTTATGGGGGGAAAATGTTGTGAAGACTACACTGAGCAGAAATGCAGGAGTGAGTTAACTTTGCTGCAATCCAAGGAAAACCTACAGGAGGGAAACCTCAGCGCGATTAGCTGGAGGAACTGAAAATGCTGCTGAATAACTGTTATTATTTCCAAGGTGTTGACAGAAGTAACCGTCTTGCCCCATTTTCTCTTTTCCTAAATGCTGTGGGAGCAATCCGTGAACTTTTTTTTTCCTTAAACGGTGAAATTCCCGCTGGAGGGCTGGGAGGCTTGAAAGCTTTCACCTTCTGTTTTTACAAGGGAACAAATGGCAGCAGTTAAAAACAAACAACGACAACAAACAACAACAAAAGCAGAAAAAGAGAAGCAAAAGAAAAAAATAAAAAAAAGGGCAATATTTTCAGCTTTTTGTTTCCTTTAAAGACAGTTATATGGGATTTGTTTTTCTTCTTATCTTTCCCTCAGCACTTTTCAAAGCTGGGGTTAAGTTCAGAGAGAGGAATTTGGGACTTCAGGGTGTAGGTGACCAGAGCCGACCCAGACCCGGGGAGGGTCTATGGGAACTGTGATTGCTGCCCAGCTGGTTAAAGTTACCAATGACCACCACGGTGAGCAACAGGGTAGACAAAGTCACTATTCTGTTAGGTGCTTGCTGGGACCTTTATGAAGTGCACCCCAAAACACCAAAGTGGGAGCAGAAGGCGAGCTGACTGCAGGGTCAGCAGTTTTGGGCTCCCTCAGGAGCTCACTGGGAGAAGGAAGGCATTATCAATAAACTTCCACATCCAGAGGAGCCACACTCAAAACCTCAGCACACTTTCAGCTGGCCACAGTGGAACACTCATTCTTAAAAGGAACTTAAGGAGGCAAAGCTTCATTTCCTGAGATTTGTGGAACTTTATTAAATTTTTCTCCCCCCCTTTACTGCATTAAGTGTTGGCAGAGACTTTTGAGCAGGAGAAGCAGCCATAGTGTGAAAGGGCTTTTTAAATCTGAATCCAAACAATCATTAACCTAATAAAGGGAAAGCCAAGGGGAGCAAATTTTCTGGCTATTAAAACCTCACTGTTATCTAATATGCACAGATAAAGGGACTTTCTCTTTACCTATTGGACAATAACAAAGGAGTTTGCTATCTCAGAAACCCCATGGATCATGCAAGGGAATGCCCAATGACCCCTAGAAAGTGGTTTGGAACAGCTTCTGATCACCATGTCCAAAACTCTGGTTGCCAAATGGTATTGAAATTAATCTGTGGCCAGCAGAAATGCCTTTGGATAAATAGTAACATTTAGCAAGACTGAAAAGAAAAAAAAGCATCCTTGAAGAGCTGAATTTTAATGATGCCATGAACTTCCATTCATCCCAGCAAAGAAAAATGGAGGGTTTATTTTCAATGTATTTTCTTTTTTTATTGGTAGCTTTTATGTGTCAGAGGAGGACAGAGGTTCTTTGAGGTCAAGCCCATAGCAGAATGCAGAAATCTCATGATTGACCTTCTCAGCCCAGAGTGTGCAACCATGTGAGTACCTGGGAGACCATTAAGGGTAGAAAGACACCATGACTGTCTTCAGCTCTAGCAGAGTATGTTCACAATAGACATGTGTATGTCAGTCATCATGAGCACCATCTACCCCAGCACAGGCCATGTGGCATGGTATCACCTACATGCATACAAAATGATGCTTGTTGTGATGGTTTTGTTACAATGTGAACATATAGCTAAGATTCATACATAAGAGCTCTGAAAATACCTTTCCCTTCAGAGTAGGTGCAAGAATCTACTTCAAAGGGTTATTTAGGCAATGGTCCTACCCTTTACACTACAGGGCTGCTGACACTGGGTGCAAACTGCAAAACATCATACTTTATGTCCTGCTCCAGCCACTGGGTCATGAAGCTTTTCACTCCATTACCTGTTTCTAAGGATATTTTCCTGTTGGATTGATGTTAAGAAGTACAAAAAAAGAAGTACAAAAATACTTAACCTTGGGCTTGTTTTTCCTCAGGTAATATTCTGTCTGCTGTAAATATCCCTGCTTATTCCTAGGAAGAATGGGATGCATTGGGGTCATAGTGTTTTAGGCAGAGGGAAACTCTCCACTCACAGCAACCTCTTCTTTCTCCCAGCAATGAGTGGCTTTATTCTCACCCAGTTTTTCCTCCCTCTGATTTCAACCATAGCTGAAGGGCCATCCACCTGCCAAAAGGCAGCTTTTCTTTTTACACTGTCAGCAGGTAGTTTGGCATCTGTTTCTTTAAAAAAAAAAAAAAAGAAAAAAATTGTTTTGAAAGTTTGTGGCTACTTTTGCTTGCCTAAGCTTAGCTATGTGTCATGGGAATTAATAATGCTGCAAGTCCCCTCTGGCTATATCTGCTCCTCAGAATCACTCTCTGTGCTCTTCCATCCACAGCTTTAGCTGGAGGAAGGGAGTTGAGCATATGTGTATCATTAGTCCTTTCCCCCCTCATGAAAGTAATAAGGTTTTTTTAGCATTGTGAAATGCTTTTCTCTAAGGCTGGTACATAAAGCTTTGATTATCCCTCAGTGCATTTCACTCCATCAAATATGAAAACCATAGATTTCCTAGGCTTTAACTTGCAGGCCGTTCAGAACACTTAACAAAACATTTTCTGTAATGAAAAAACATGCAGGCTAATAGCTAGAGGAGGGGGATGGAATCAGGTCCTTGGGATTTTGTTTCCATTTCTGCCACTGACTTAGCTTTGGGTGAGTTATTTAGGCTTTTTTTTTTTTTTTCATGTCTTCTTGCTGAATCATAAAATGGATCTTACTCATGTCAGGAGAATTTATGTTTGTGGAGTTTTCCCAGCAAACAGCATTATAAAGTGCAGTTTGCTCCTTGCTTTATTGTACCTTGCACTGCAAATGTTGCTGTTTATGGCTGTCACATTCTCCTTCCCTGTGCCTGCTGCTATAAATGTTACACATCTCCAAAGGGATAAAATAGATCCTAAACAAGTCCTGAATACGCAGGTGTCAAAGGGAGGTCATGTTGGGATCCTCAGCAGTGCAAAAGCTCTTCTAGGAGCCTGAAAAGAGAGTTGCCACCAGCAAGATGACCAGTTGCAACAAGAGACCTGTGCAAAATACAGCAGATTTCAGGCTCTACCCAGTTTTCCAGGGCAACATTTCTTCCCTTACCTGGCCTCAGTGCTGGGGGAAGACAAAAAGTGTTTTTCTTCTGACTCCCACCATCAGCAGAATGATAACTCAAGAGCCCCTTGGACTGCACTGGTCTGTAATAAACTTGGCAATAACTCATTGCTTGAGCATTAAGAAATAGCAAGTGAACTGTTAACTCACCAGTCTATGTGAAGATCCCACTGGTTACAAGCATGAAGGTCACAGGAAAGCTGTTATAACGTGTAGAAATACTTGCAGGTTTTGGTGGTTTATTAGGGCAGAAAGAGAAAGAAATATTGAAGATTACACCTATGAAGCTCTGGATGGATCTTTGAGGGTGCCTTGCATGCTATTAGGTCTATAATCTGTTTGCTTTTTGCTACTGAAAATAATATTAGTTTGACAAATATTGATACATTGATTTTATTACATAAATTAAAAAAAAAAAAAAACAAACAAGCCACAAACTGGCTGTTTGTATTCTAAGTTTTTATTATTATCCTTACATAGACACTGGGAAGAGAGTTCTTGTTTGGGGGTTAAGTAAAGTGGTGGAAGCCCATTCCAGCTGAAAAATGGAGCAAGATCTCAGCCTGCAAGCAAAATTGGTCATTTGCCCCTGCAGATTAAGGGAAAAAAGCTACATTGGCTGTGTTTTTTGTAGAGGAATGCAGGGGGGAAAGGGACAGAGAGAGAGAGAGACAGACAGAAGAAGCAAAAGAACTGTTTGCATGATTTATGGGAATCTTGTGACTTCAAAACAGCACCGTGTTGTGACCTGTTGTCATGAAAAGAAACAACAACAAATAAGTCAGCCAACGATTCATGAGGTTTATCACAGCACTGCTGGGCAGCAGCCCTTCCAGAGATTGGACTTGCAGAAAGAAATCCCTGGCTGCACGTGCACAGTTCCCAGCAGGATGCAGTGCCATTACGAGCAATATTGGGATGTGTTCCCAAGGGACTTTTCCTCCCTCTGTAATCTGGGTTAGAAATATCTGTTGAAATCAATAGAGTTGCCTTGTATTTTGGTCTATTCCATGACATAGTTACTTAAAAAGACTGGATATGATTCACAGACTTTGTTATCCCATGGGTCTCTGTGGTGCCAAAGGAGGTTTATCTGGCTTGTCTCCTGGTAATAGGCACAAGGGCTTTATTTTTATTTTCTTTATGCTACTGTTCAGAAAGAGGAATGGATTTCTACTCATCTGCATGTGGGCAACTAGGAATTGAGCATTTGGAGAGATCTCCCAGCACTGAGCGCTTGGGATGCCATGGCTTATCAGCAGACATCAGTGTGGTTGTTGTCTGACTGCAGCCTGCGTGGCCTTACTGGTCTTTTCCAGGGTTGGATGATATGAGTCTGGATCCTCAGGCTCCTCCCTCTCAAATGGTCTTCCTAGCTGATAGAGAAGCTGATGCCACAGTGCAGGGACCCCAAAACTGCCAGAAGGTACTAGCAAAGGACTGCAAAAATCCTTCCTCCTGCCTCTTTTTTTTTTTTTTTTTAATTTTAGCTTCCTTTTTTTTAATATTTCCTTGATTCCTTCTCCCTCTTTTAACTAACAGAGCTGGATTCTTGTTCCTCCCACTTCTCCCAGTCTTGGCTCAGATCAACTGTTCAGCAGCGCTGGGCAAACCCAACCAAAGTGATCCATGACCGTTGGGTCGACGTTTGAGATAAATGTGCTTACAGCTTTGCTTTTGTTTTTGGCTGTCATTCCTTAAAAGGAGTTTCTTGGCAGCCTGGTCTGTGGGAGCTGCACATTTCCAGCAGCCATGGGATTTCCACGGAGGAAGAGTTTCACATTCACAAGCGAGAGTGCTTGCATCAGGAATGTTTTTTTCCCCTCAACGATTGCGCTTCATCAGAATACAAGACAGCCCCAGGGGACCTCGGTGTCCAGTCAAAACAGCTCAAATTTCACGTTTTAGGGGGTGGACACCCAAACCAGTGTTCACAGCAAATGGGAAAAATTGCTTTTAGTTGGTAAAAAGAGTAATTTCCCTGCTTGGTAGGAGGAGGTGGAAAAGTTCTTCCATGCTTTGGGGTTAGAGAGACAGAAACCCCAGAGGTGATGCCGGGAAACAGGACCAGGGAGAGAATTTGAAGTGGTTTCTCTTTACACAGGAGCCTTCATGTGAAATTTACACCAAGGCCTCCATAGAGAAGGTTGGCTAGTCTCGTCTGAGAGCTGTGCAGGCTCTCTGACCTTGACGCACTTTTGGGTTTCTTGTATCTGCTGGGACTTCTGTGTCTGTCTGAGTCACTTCAATTTGTTTAACAGGCAGTTGATTTAAGAAGTTTGAGCCTGGGGCTTCTGAATGTGCTGTGCAACATCATGGCAAGATCCACCCACAATCCACTCTCCTGTCTCAATTTTATTTTGCAATTCATACTTTAGATAGTAGAACCCTTCCTTGTGCCCTGGCTTCCAGGCTTGCTGGTGGCATTGGTGAAGTTATAAATAGGCACATTTAGGAGAGAGAAGTAGAGACACACCTTTAAAGTCCAGTGACATATTCTGGACCGTGAGAGCTCTCAAAGAGGGAGAGAATGGAAAAAATAAGAGATGTTTTGCTTGAAAAAAAAAATTAAAATAAATAAAAAAAGAAACTATCCTTCCTAAATAGGGACAGTTGGCATCTGTACCTCCTTCTTTGCTACAAAAGCCCATCCCAGTCTTTGCCTGTAGAGTACTTTCATAGTAAAAATAGCACATGGAAAATTTTTCTCTCAGAGTTTCTTGCCAGCTGACTGCACTGCTGGCTGGGCTGGTGCTTTCAAGTGACTAATATAGAGCAAGACTCGACTGGAGAGCTCTAAGCGATGGCGTCATCGGTTGCCTTGTCACATCCAGGTAAAACAACAGGAGGATCCAAGAGGGAAAAGCTGTGACAAGAAGCTCAGTCTGGGACAAATGGGTGAGCAGACCTGGGTCCAACAGAATACTGCAAAGAAAAGAGCCAAGCAGGTAAAGTTCTGGGTGATGCTGGAATGAAAAGCATACAGTCAACATGCTCATGCCCAGTGGTGCCTGAAAGCTGAACTCAGCTTCAGATTGGAGTCCTGCAAAGGCTGAGCCTGCACCAGCCCAAAACCCTGAGATATAAATGTCCCTGAACCCTGGAGCTGCTGAATTAGCTCCTTGGCTAATTTGCATGATTTAATTAACAAGTCATGCAACATATGGTACCTGCCTTAAAGCTGCTGCTCTTGGTTGAGGTTCTCTTGATGAGCTTTTATTCAGTTTTATTTGTCAAGTCAATGCCTGTCTGTTAGGTTTGCAAAACAAAAATTACATCAGGTAAAGAAGGAAAACAACCCAAAAGTTGATGTTTCCTTTAAAGTCTCAGTTTGTCTCCTCTTCTTGAAGTTTTAGGCAATAATTCAGCTGCATTTAGTTCTCTCTGTAAGATCATTGCAAGTGAGTGGTTAGAAACACCCTAAAAGGACAATGTAAATAGGTGGGTGTTGTAATGTGGGTAATGTAAATAGGTGTAGCCCCTGCATACTTGTAATTTGGAGAAGGCAAAAAGAATTTCAAGTCATGGAATCATAGAATCATTAAGATGTCCAGGATCATCAAGTCCAACTGTCAATGCAACAGGACTATGCCCACTAAACCATGTCCCAAAGTGTTTCTCTAGCCTGTCCCCCCATAGTCCATCATCTGCCTGGTCTAGCTGTGCTCGTCTCCCAGCTCCTGGCATCATCTCCTGGGAAAACAACCTGTTGCTGCCTGCCCCACAACATCAGCAACAGGGCTGTGAAATCAGCTGAAGTGGCTGCAGGACAATTGTCTGGCAGTGAACCCACTGACAATTTGCTGAAACATTAAATATCATCCTGCTTTGGAGCAATGTCTGCTTGCTAGTGCTGACACTGAGGGTGTATGTCAAGCTGTAGTGAGGTGAGTGTTGGTCTCTTCTCTGGCATCCTCACAATAGGATGAGTGGAAATGGTTTCAAGTTGTGCCAGGAGATCTTTAGATTGGACATTAGGAAAAAAAAATATTACTGAAAGACTGGTCAAGCATTGAAATGGGCTGCCCAGGGGGGTGGTAGAGTCACTGTCCCTGGAGTTGTTCAAAAACCATGAAGAGAGGGCACTTAGGGACATGTTTGAATACCCATGGCGGTGTTGGGTTGATGGTTGGACTCAAAGATCTTAATGGTCTTTTCTAACCAAAATGATTCTAAGATTCCATGCTGATAGTTGACTTCCATCAATCAAAGAGCATCTCACAGCACTACCCCTTATGCTGGCAGAGATTAGGTTGCTGCTTTTTTTTTTTGGGGGGGGGGCAGGGGGGGAAGGAGGGAGGACAGCACTGCAGGACCACCCTCACCACCATCTGAGCATCCCTGCTGGGGAGAGCAGCCAGGACTGCCATTACCACCTGGGGATGTGGATGCTGGAGGGAGTGAGCCCCAGGGTTTGTATGACAGGTTATGGTGATAACAGTCAAGTATTGACTCAGCTGCTCACACCTCTTTCCCCAACAAATTAATTGGCATTTGGGTTTCTTTCTTGTTGGGAGGAGAAGGAGCTGTTGGAGCTGGGGGAATGCAGAGGGAAAAGAACTGAGTGGTGCTGTGTTTAATGCAAATTGTGGGCAGATGAAGTGTCAAAGGCATTACCCAGCACAGCTCTTGCAGCATCTAATCTGGGATTTTGCAAAATGCACTTTCTTTTGCTCCTTTAAACTTTTTTCACCTCCCCTTTCATTTTAGTACATTCTTCTTCTTTGCAGCATCACTCAGAATATTTTCAGAGAGTGGAGCATTTCTTTTCCTGCCCATTAAAGTCTAAACTCTCAAAGCTGGAGAGCTCTAGATCAATCACATGCATCAGCATTCTTGCCAAAAAGCCAGAGTAGCTGATGTGTGACTTATGTGAACGATCTAGGAGATCCCAAACCCCTACAATATGCAGATTTTCAAAGGTATCCCAGATCGTGAATAGCTATAAAGGGAAATTATGGCAACCAGGTTGATTTTCACAGCGGGATTTTAGTGGGGATTTTTTTTTTTGGCCAGTGCTTTCTGGTGCATGAAGAGCAGTTGTTTCCTTTCTGATCAACAGAGGACAGTATTCTTATGTTCAGAGACTACAACACGTCTTTATCACACGGCAGCAGGCTACAAGCTTGAGTGTAACACCATACCCTGAAAAAACTAAAGAGAAATGAAGTCACTTATCTTATTCTCCCTGGGTAAAATCCACTCTGTCACAATCTGGATGATGGAGACTGGATAAATAGGTGCCAAACCTTGTAAAAACCTGACTGACCGAACAAACCATCACAAGATTTGGGATGGCCGTAAAATCTCGTCATTTCTCCAGTTAATAAAACACTCATCAGAAGGAGCTGTTATAACCCAGTCAGAGATCTGGCAATGGTCATTCACTTAACAGGGCAGCACACACCCCAGAGCTTTTGATAAATAGCAGAATTCAAAGTTAGTGTCCCAGTTATTTACAATTCCCCATGAAGGAAAAGCCATCTATGGCCCTGGGGACTTTACTTCAGTAAATAACGCGGTGTGGAGAATTCCTGGAAGTTTCAAGATGTTTCTGAGCAGAATGGCCCTTTACACAGGATCCCTGTGTTATTTATACATCCAGAGGGAAATTCCTGCCAATAGTCAATTTTTTACCTCCCCTGTGTGGGGATGTTGCTGGTTCTGAGCCATGGGAGCTGCAGGTGGCCTTTCTGCTAGAGGGACAGAGGAGGATAGGGTTAGGGTGGGATGGATCTCTGGGCACAAAACGTGCAGACACTTTTCCAGGCCATAGGCTCAAATAACACACACACAAAAAAATGAGGAGTTAGGCTGAGCCCAGGATGGGTGGGAGTAAATTCCTTTCCTCTAAGGCCCCTTAGGATTCCCTGTATCAAGTTTCGTAACTCCTGGATTTGAACTGGAAGGGAGGAGCTCACAAAACCCACTCTCCTTATTTATCTGCAGTGTCTTTTGCCCCCACAAATTGCAGCTCTCCCCATCTATCTAGCTCACTGAGCTCCTGCTGAGCCGGTTCAGCTGATAAGTATCAGACAGAATATCAGTCCTTGCCACCAGGGGTTGGGGAAACTCACTTAAGTTGACTTGGGATGGAGTTGTACTTTTAAGCAAAGTTCTGCTGAAATCAGCATTTCTTCTCTTTTGAGATGCAAATACATTGAATTCTTTGCTAGGACCATGTCCATGCCCATGTTGGAGCTTCTGGAACTATTCCTGCACAGCAAAACCAAACTTCTGCTTCCCATCTGATGATGACAGCAAAAACCTTTCAGATAAGCTCCAGTACTTTGAGATGAATACCTGATCCCATGGGCTGGGCTCACTCACGGCAGCTTAGTGAGTTGGGAAGTATTCTGCCCTCAGCTCAGCTCTGTGGGAACTCCTGGCAGGAAAAGCTTTGGACAGCAGTTTCCAAGAAGGAATTAGATTTAGCTTATAAATTAGTTCCTAAGATAGGAGCCAACATGATTAAAAGAGGAATCCGCCCCAGGGAGGCCTGTCTGTGTCCAGATTCCTGGTACACTTCTAGAAGTTGCTCACTCCCATTTTAACCATGGGTTTGACACAAAATACACAGCCCTAGCCTAGTGGGATGAATCCTGACTGGATTTACCCAAATTTCCTCTCTGCTGAAGAGGAAGCATAAAAACATCTCAGCCATACTCCTCCAGCAACATTGCTAATGTGTTCTTCAGAGTTTGCAGCCATCTATCTCATGGTGTTTCTGGTCTCTCAATTCCCCAGGAAGGTCTCCCTGTTCATCACCTTCCAGGGTTCACTTGCTCCCTGAAAAGTTCAGTGCGGGAGCATCCCGGGTGCATTCCAGCATCCCGGCTCTGGATGAATACCTGTCCCACATCTCCCACCAAGCTGCCGGCCCTCCTGGCTCTAAAGGGCTGATGATAAATGGTTCCTCTGAGCAGTGGCAATTTCATGGTTGGTTGGGCACAACCACTCTGCATTTTCACCCCCTAGATAATCAAGCTATTAACGGACAATGAGGAACAGATTGCATCTACCGAAGCATCCCGGAACAATAAGCTGTGTATCTCTGGCATCTCCCACGCAGGGGATGGAGGGAGGAGATATTTTGAAGGGGGAGAGGAGGACAGGTAATCCCAGGTATTTTAACATCATTTTGTCTGCCCCTTTATCTGCTGCTGAGGGAAATCACATCCCTGGGTTCAGCCAGGGCTTGGACTGGAATGAGCTGGGATTTTAGCCCTGGTGTTTTCCGTTTATTTTATCTCACCTCTCACATTCCAGGACCAGTTCCTCCTCTCATCCTCCTCCTTTATGATTTACAATAGCCACAGGCTTTTGCAGCTGATAAAAGGCACTTGGACACCTGAGTGCCCCTCAGACTTTGTCTTTCACAAATGCTTCTTTTCCTCCCACCCAAACCCATAAGATAAGGCTCCACCTCCATTGTGCAGCCAGGAAACTGAGGCATGCTTTGCTATTCCAAACACATTCAAGGCATGCACCATGACAGCTCAGCCAGCTTGCTCACAGTCAGTTGAGTTGAAGCATGAACCACATTCATGGCTGCCTATGGAGAGCCTTCTCCGTGTGTCCATGGGCATGGAAAGCATCCACAGTTAAAACAAGGACTAAAATGCAGTTCTTTGATAGTCTAAATGAATCTCTTAAACCTTAGGCAGTAGTAGCTGAGGCAAGGCATTTTCATTCCATATCAGGACTGGGGCTTCAATAAAAGGTTTATCTGTTTGCAAATCTACCTTTGGTGAAATCTGCAATGGCCATAACAGGAATTTTACATGAAAAATAGAAAGCTTTTCTGAGATCACCACGACACAGCACAACTTAAGGGTTTTTCACGTGTGAAAATGGTATATTTAAGACAGCAATACTGATATGAATCATAGAATCATAAAGGTTGGAAAAGAGCTCTAAGATCATTGAATCTAACCATCAACCCAACACCACCATGCCCACTAAACCAAAAGCAGATGATTGTTAGAAGCAAGATTTGGATATGAGGTTAGTGCTTCTCAAAAGAAGCATAGGCCTGAGTTCATACTGTCCAAAACACTATTCTAGAGTTTCCACAGTAGAGCAATATATGACAGCACCAGAACAAGAGGACACAGTCTCAAGCTGCACCAGGGGAGGTTTAGACTGGAGGTGAGGAGAAAGTTCTTCACAGAGAGAGTGGTTGGCCATTGGAATGGGCTGCCCAGGGAGGTGGTGGAGTCACCATCCCTGGAGGTGTTCAAGAGGGGATTGGACGTGGCACTTGGTGCCATGGTTTAGATAGTCATGAGGTTTAGGGTGACAGGTTGGACTCGATGATCTTTGAGGTCTCTTCCAACCTTCTTGATTCTATGATTCTATGATTCTATGATTCTATGACATCTTTCTAATTCCATCTGTTTTATGACTTTGCTGCTCCTTTGCTCTTTATTTAAAGCTTCTGACACTGAAATGATTTTGTGCTTTTTGGCTTCTCCAGCCGACCATACAATGTCCTAATGTTATGCATGGTAAATGAAATAATAGCCATAATTAAAAATAAACAGGGCAAAGAATGAGACACCGAGTCTGATGTGCCACCAAATCACTTAGGAGAGGTAAAATATTGCTGCATCTTATGGAGAATTTAATCAGCCAAAGAATTTCATGCAGTTGTCTCCCTTTAACCTTCCCACTCCCTTCTTCTCCACCCCGAAAAAAATCCCTCTTGAAGTGAAATATTTATGATTTTAATAAATTAGAGAACATGGCTAATTAGCTCCATCATCAACACCCACAAGGCTGTTAAACTGACTCAGTTTAATATTGCTCTGGCCAGTGAAGCATTCAGTTCACGTGACGGTCCATGCGTGCTGTCCATTGGGGTGTTCAGAGGCTGTCTCCTCCCTGAGACAGTGCAAGGAGACCTAGACTCCATCCTTGGCTGGGTGGGTGTGGGTTGATGCACTGGAGTTTTGATCTTAGTTTAGCACCTCAACAGGCTTCACAGAGAGCAATGCTGCTTCTAAGTGCCTGGCTTCATCATCACACTCGTGTATGAAGAGCCACCCTGCCCTTCCACCTGTTCCATTCCTAGCTATGCTTTTTCCTGCTAAGATTCACCCAAGACTTCAGCAGAAATATTTTAATAGGAAGTTATCAACATTTTCTAATTTGTGTGGTGGAACCTATTATTTTTTTTTTGCTACTTTTATGCAGAGTGGATATTTTTTTTTCTCTGTGCACCCTTTGACCAGACAAAACAGATCAAATAGCAAATTCCTTGCGCTCCTCGTCGCCGGGCTGAAGTGACGGACGTTGTTAATTGAGGGTGTCAAAATAATTTACTGCAAGTAATTAAATAAAATGGCAGATTCCTAAGCCTGCTGAATTTTGATCTGAAGTCCATAATCGGGGCTATAATTTAAAAGCACCTGACGGAAGGTTTAATTAGAGAGCAAAAGTGTGAGTAGCCAGTGGAGCTCTGTGATGGATGGTGGAAAGTGAGGGGAGATACCTACTTGTGTCTCCTCTGCAAGATCTCCAACAGCTGGCTGATACACTGTCACACACAGGCTTTGGCTGCTCTTGTGTGAGGAGCAGAGCAGTGTATGCCCATGCCCAGAGTTGTGAGAAGGTGGTTCCATATCTGGGTCTTCCTGTCATGAAATTTTTCCAACCTTAATTCATGGCCCTTAGTTTTCCCTCAGACATGCAGTCATCTGGCTGCTGATAGAGCATGAGGCCACTTGCTAGTGTGCTCCCAGATGGCAGAGGTATGAAGTTGGTCACAGCACAGCTTCGGTTGGTGTTTGCAAGGATTGTTCTGAAGGCTGCAAATGTGGGGTTAGTGGCACACTAAGCTGGGCTACTTGCTTTGCATATGAAAACAAACCAAGAGGTCAACCCCTTTTGGTTGTGTTTCCCAAGCATTTCTTGCTTCCTAAATGGTTCTCCTGGGCAGGCTAAGCTGTGCAGGCTGAAAAACAGTTGTTAGGTGTTCAGAGTTGGGACCTCCCAACATGTAAAGACACAACATATGGTTTATTCTTCATGACAACCTTGGCACCAGGGGGTCACCACCCATGTTGCTTTCTATCCCCAGATAACAGCCTACACCTCTCTCATTGGGGAAAAGGGAGGGGAGGGAGGAAGGAAGGGTCATGGTTTAACTTCTTTGGTAAGTTATGTCCTTACTGGGGGCTGTCAGGACCAGTTATGTCAACACAGAGTTGCAATTGCTGGCCACCACTCTGGAAGATACATCTCTGGGGAGATGAACTTGAATCTGTTGCATTTGCTGATGCTTCCTGGCTCATCCAGTGTGTACAAGAGGGATCTAGCCAGGTATAAGTTAAATAACTGATACAATATCTCAGATAGAATTGTTTAATTTCAGTTGGAAAAGACCTCTAAGATCATTGAATCCAACCATAATCCAATTCTGATGCTAAATCATGTCCCTCTGCACCACATCTCTGAGGCTTTTAAAGATTTCCAGGGATGGGGATTTAACCACCTCTCTGGGGTGCCTGTTCCAGTGATTAAGAACCCTCTCAGTTAAAAATTTTCTTCTAATATCCATACCAAACCTTCCTGCAACCGGAGGTCATTTCCCCTCATCCTATCAGCTGTTACTGGGGAGAAGAGACTGACATCCACCTCTCTACAGCCTTCTTTCAGCTACATCTGACCTGTAGAGTTGTGACACACTCTCTTTTTGAACTCAGCCTGTATCAGGATGAAAGCAAAGCAGGGAGCATGAGGCAACAATTCAGTCCAAACACTGCAAAGGAGAAATAATATGGTGTGTTTACAAAGAGAAAAAGGAAAGGAACCCCTGCTCTTTCCATACATTGTATCAGAATCAACACTTGTCTAAAGACAATGTCACCTATATGTTTAAGGCTTAGTGTAAAATTGTGACATAGAATTGTAGAATCATAGAATTGTTAGGGTTGGAAGGGACCTCAAGGATCATCTAGTTCCAACCCCCCTGCCTTGGGCAGGGACACCTCACACTACAGCAGGTTGCTCAGAGCCACATCCATCCTGGCCTTAAAAACCTCCAGGGATGAGGCTTCTACCACCTCCCTGGGCAACCTGTTCCAGTGTCTCACCACCCTCATGGAGAAAAACTCCTTCCTAACATCCAATCTGAATCTATCCACTTCTATTTTTTTTCCCATTTCCCCTAGTCTTATCACTACCTGACACCCTAAAAAGTCCCTCCCCAGCTTTCTTGTAGGCCCCCTTAAGATACATGAAGCAAAGCAGCCCAAAGCCAAAGTGGGGTCATCTTTTGGCACGACGAATAATCCTCTGCTCTCTTGATTAAGCTGCTCCCATTGCCAGAGCCATGTAGCTCAAGGCTCACTGGTGCACCACCAGAATTCACAGCAGTGTGAGGCCATCCCCAAAGATGTGGTGATCAGTTCATTATTTGTTTAGTTCTTATGGGCACCTGCATTTTCTCTTTTCCTGGCTTGCACGTTCAAAGGAAGGACGATCTCTTTGATGACAGCAAAATCTGAAGGAGACAGGAGCCTGCAAACCAGGTGACGCTCTCATTTGCAATTTCAGCTCTTCCTTAGTAGTATCAGCTGGGAAAGGGGTGGAAAGGGAGATCCTGGCAGCTCTGGCCAGTGCATTTTTACATACGTCAGTGGAATCAAAATATTGTTTCAGCAGTTATATTGACGCTATTAAAACAGAGTTCGAGGAATAGTGCCAATCTTCTGTTACCAAAACTATCATGCACTAAACCATCCAGCCTGAAGGAGAACTGGGGGGCCATTCACAGAGGGAGCATATGCCAGAGCTGGAAGTGCAACAAGTTTGTGCTGGTGAGGTTGAGAGAGGCTGTTTCTCTAGAAAACCTCTCTTATTGCTCTCGAGAGAAAACGTTTCATCGGCGAATGGAGATCTAGTGTACCAATCATGATTCATTAGTGTTGTATCTGCAGATTTATTTCCTTTAATACATCCTGCCCACAGAGGAACCTCATTGGCCCTAATTCACTTTGCAAGAGGAGGACAAACAAGGCACATCCACGCTTTTCCATGGCTTCAGTCGGGAAACTGATGGATACTCTTGTGCCTGCCTTTAGGACCCCCCTGAAATTCTGCAGGACAAGATGAAGAAGCATTTCTCAGGCCCTCAGGAATATAGTGCTGAGTGTTTTGATGGAGTGGAGCAAGAGCAATGTGATAACGGAAAATAATTTTAATAGATGAGGAAAAAAACATTTTTGCTGAGACTTATTTCAGCTTAATGATGTTTAATGAATTGGCAATGCCCTGCTTTAGGAAAAAAGCAAGAAAGGGCCAACTTTATGTATCTGGATCTTAATGATTAATCATTCTTCATGGTTAAGATGCCAGAGTAAACATAATTAACACTTTTCTCTTTAACCAATTGACTTGAGCTCTCTGTGGCCAATAAAGTTTGAAGAATTTTCCTTGGATCCAGTTACAAGATCACTGCCTGGGAGGGATGACAGTCCACCATATATCCACAGAGCGGACAAAGTAAATGGCCTAGAAAGCTCCAAAATGTGTTTTTCACATCAACAAAGAGGTAGATTTTTAATGATGATGTAACAATGTCAAGCATCATAAACAGTCCTTGGAGAAACATCCCTTAGCCACCCTGACCTGCATGGAAATGGAGGCAGGGAGCAGTGTGAGTTGACTTGAAACATGACTGTCTGCCTAACCTACAAATGCATCACTGGAGACAAAAAACCCAAAAACCTGATGTAGGACAAATGAATTCTGACACCATTTTAAGAACAAGACCTCAGGTGGTTTCACATTTTTAATGCCTTCTGACATTTTGGAGGTTTTTGCTAGCTCTCCAAAGCCTTAAAAGCACATTTCCTCTCACTGGCCTATTCTGATTTCCAGTCAGATGCCACTTCTCTTATTTAAGAGTCCTACTAAAAATGCCAAAAATGTTAATCAAGCCATGACTTGTGCCAAACAGCTCAAATAATTTGTATTGTATTTTGAGACTGAGAGTTAACCAGCCATTCAGCTCAATATAAAAAGAATGCTCAATGCTTAGCATGAATATTTAGTGCTTTAAAACACAAATCTTGCTGATTTTGGTGGAGACTTTTGTAAGGTTCAAAGTGGAACTAGGTGAGAAAGCTCTCTGCATCTGCTGATGTTCCTTCCTGCAAATCCTGGGTGTTCCTCAGCTTTCCTCCCTTCCCATCTCTTCCTTCTGGTAGAGGTGGCCATGTGGACTCCCCCAGTTCCAGGTCAGGAATGGCAGAGGGACTTATTTAAAAATAGGTGTCCTGGAGCAACCCTGGGGAATTAGTTGTCTCTTGGGTTAGGAAATGGGCAGCAGCCTCCACATAGTAGGTGGCTAAGAGCAGAAGGTCACAGTCAGATCTGGAAAAGGCACATCTGGATTTAGGACAGGAGGTGCCTCTGTTTACACAGATGGCTGTAGACAAACCTGCCCATGCTGTCATCTGGGCTAGATGTGTTTCTTCTGTGTCTGGAAGCCACATGGCTGTGTTAGGGTCTCTCTATGCTCAGCTTATAGAAATGCAATTGTGCAGATGATAGTCTCTAAGCCTCAAATGAATCCAGCACTGCTCCCTCAGAATGCTGGATGGAAAAGTGGTTAAGAGCACCAAAGTGTTAGAGAAGAAGTCAGAAGTTGCTCATCTAAAGGAGCTGTAAGAGACTTTTTGTTTGAATGGACTCAGACACAATTCAACCCCTTCAGCAGAACTCAAATACCATTGACATGCAGCATTTTGTTTTTCTTGCCTGCATGGCACAAGCAGGATGATATTCACTTGCATCATGTCTCATAGTGGAAGTCCTGACTTCGTCTGCACAAAAGCACTCTGGATGCTGTAATTTCCCCTCTGCTCTCAGCACCCAAACCAAATCACACCTCTTTTTAACAAGAAGTGTTGAAAAGCCCAACCTTTGCAGGTTCACTGTCAGCAGGTGTGATAGCTACTTGATAACCATGACTGGGCACTTAGGCACATTTGGCATGTGCAAGGCTTTGGTGTGTGCCTCCCATTGCTCCTCTACTTCTCCTCCCCACTATTTTTTAGTGCATGGCAGAGATCTGGAGGGATTACAGTAATGTTGACAGCCTTAATTTAAATGCAGGAGGGTGTGCATATCTTTAGGATCTCTGAAAACCTGAAGCAATCCATGGATTTTCCTGACACTTTGAAACCAAAGGGATCTGTCTCCTTTTAGCCCATCACCTGATCCCACACCACAGTACAAGCTCACCTACCTGACTATATGTTACAGTTTAAAGTTGTGCTTAAATTGTAAGTAAGAATTAGATCCTTCCAGAGTGAAATGTTGATGCAGGCTTTGGGAGTCCACCAACTTCTGAACTGTGAACCTCCTGCAAAGGTGGTTGTTCCTAGCTGTCCTGTGCTACTAGTGAACAAGACTGGTTAAGGAGATTTTGACAAGACACAAACTTCTTCCAGTCACCTCAGTCTTGGGGCAAATTTTTTAAAGAAATGAAAGAAAAAGAGAATTAAGACCAGCTCTAGCTGCTGGTTGGGATCTCCTTTAAGCCCGGACTTGGAGACTCTGCTCTAATATTTCACTGTCCTTCACAAACAAATCCAAGAGTGAAGAGATCTTAGGGCTCTTTGAACACAAGGACTGAGCCCCATCATGTGACAGCTTCTTTATTTATCCATCTAAGTTGTAGGACCCCAGGGTGACTTGGGTGGCTTTAGACAATGACTTTTTGTAGGCTGTGGTAGCCCACTCACGTGTGACTTTGATGCTGAGCAACCCTGCACTCCTGCGGGTGAGTTCACTCCTGAGCTTCAGCCATGATTGTCTTTCCCCCAGGAGAATCCCATATGAGCAGACAGTTCCTTCAAACAGACTTCCTCATTGTGCTGCACAACTGCACTCGTGGCAAGGGAAATGCTGGTGACTTGGAACATTATTTTTTTCCCCAAGAAAAACACAGATTCAAGCTCATCGGCTTGGAATTAACTCCTCTCAGGATATGAAGGATCGGGGCAAAGAAAAGATCAGAATTAACAGAAAGTCAGGGACACAGGGGTGATTCCTGCTGAAACAAACTAAGCATTCAAACTCCCAGAAACTCTTTGAAATAAAATCTACAATAATCTGGGCCAGGGTTGGCAACAAAAAGGTATTTCAGACCTTCAACAATGGTTTTTCCATGATCTTACAAGGAGCTCATTGTCCAATAAGCTCTATTATGCATTCAAACAAGTATTGCTCTTCCAAGCCCAAAACGCATTGTTCTTTTGTTATATGCACTTTCTGTCCATGAAGTCATGGCAAGGCACTGAGGCCTCAGACTAACAGCAAACACTGGCTGTGATGTGATATTTCCACTTGGCTCTCCTCCCAATGGCTCCTGCTAGAGCCATTGTTCTTCATGACGGCCATCCATTAAAAGTGACAACAGCAAAGCACCTACTTCCTGAGTCGCTCCCTATGTCCTACACATTTGGCATCTGCATCTCAAAGTGGTGTTCCCAAAACACCACCGAATTTTGGAGGATTGTTGTGACCCTTTTACCAGGGGCCATTTTCTCATGACTATGACCCTGGTAGTGATTAATGCTCTTTGCTTCAGCATGGGATGTTTCTAAACGCTTGGAGTGGTTGGGAGCTGATGTTCTACCAGGCCAGCTCCTACCAAAACCTCATTTTATCTCTAAAGAAACTATTCAGCCATATTCCAGTGTCACTTTATTCATCTTTTAAACGCTCCTAAGGGAAAACAACAAAACCTACTGCTTCATTTGGCACTGGAGCAAAGCCTTCAGCGTGAGTAAACTGCCAGGGAGCACACTGTGCTGTGCCAGCTTTTACCAGCTGAGAGTTGTACCAGCAATGGTTGCTGTATTCATGGACTTCCAACCCCCTGATGTGTGCTTCAGGTTTCAGACTGAAAGCGGGCAAGAAACTCAGCATAAAACTCAGACTGTAAATTTGGCTTTTCCTTGGTCTCCAATCAGAGCCATAAATCAAGCCCAGATTTGCTTTGAACTTGGTCGCGCTTGCCCCAGAAAGTTCAGGAACATTAATGATCCTCTGGGACAGACTCAAGCCCATTTTAGAGCATTTACAAAGAAAACATCAAACTGGATGAATTTTATGCGGTTTTGCTACATGCCTTTGGCACAACTCTGGCAAACCCTGACAAGGATCCAGTTCAAGAGAAAATAAAAATAAAATGGGCATCCGACTGATGTCATCAGACAAGGAGCAAAGAGACAAGCTGATGGCAGTTGAAGTTTCACTTTGCTAGAACTTTATCAGTGTGCTGGGACTGGTTCTCCTTTCCTCTGAAATGATGTAAATCAGGAGGAAAGCCATATTCCAGCTGTGATGGTTATCAGGCCCAGATAAAGCCTTTCAGATCTTTTCTCCGTGGACTTGAAATGTCTGGCCAAACACAGTCTTGGATCCAAGTTAATAGTCTCTCTGTGAAAATGCTGGAGAGCCCCAAAGGCATCTGTATTACTCTGCCATGCTGGGACAGAGGAGGTTTTGAAATCCAACTTTGCTGTTTAAATAGGATCTGCTGGCACTTCTTGGGTGATTCTCATTGCTCTCAACCAGAGAAAATCTGAAGCAATCAAAGGCAAACATTGTCCTGCAGCAAGGTGAACGTGAGTCTTCCAGATTTGTCCTCCAAAAAGTGGTCCAAGTTTCTTCTAAACATTCTCAACGTAGCTAATGGACCTACATTAATGCTGAGACAAAACAAAAGACAGAATGTATTTTTTTTGGTGGTTTATAAATATGCTCTATGTCCAAAAATCTTACAGTATGTTTAAAAGAGGCTTGCCAAGTGTTCATAGCACCTCTCTTAACATGTGCCTTCAGACTTGACAAAAATTCTTACATTATACAAACACATACATACAGTTCTACATTTCTAAGTCAGGTGGGACCTTGTAATAATCCCCTCTAACCTCCTTTTTATTGTTAGGTGACTTTTAAATTTGTTTTTCTTTCTTTAAGCTGAAGTATCACAGAATTCTCCGTAGAAGAGCTGTACTGAAATCATCAGCTTAGTATCCAAGTGTGGATATTGTTAGTGAGTGGGGTCATGCCTCTCATTTCTTGTTTGCCTTAAGCCTTCATCCCTAGAAGTGTTAATCAGTTGTCATAGAGCAGCACCCGGTAACAAGTTCTGGAACCCTTTATGAAATGTGAAGCTCATGACATGATACATTGGTTCATAATATAAAGCATATTAACCCCCTTCACGATGTCAGAGGGCATATTTTAGAGTAGCTACTGTGGCATGGTTCACAAATGAAGTGGTGTAAGGTGCAGATCACCAGAATTCACACCTTTGCAATGTTTTAACCTATAAACCCTGATGTTGCTACCCGGCTATCATCCTAATATCCAAGCATAACCTAAATTACAACAGGTGTGATACAATGTCTCTGGTGGATTCAGCAGATATTTCCTGTCTCTCATGGGTAAATATTATGCTTTGGGTGATTTTTTTTCATTGATTTATGAATTATGCAGTTTTAGCTTTGCTTGATTTTCTGTGGCTTGGTTTGCAGGTTTTCCTTGGTTCTCTGCGTTCGTTAGGCTGCAAAACTTTGGTGGTATCACCCCATAAAGGAATTGGAGAAGATATTTTGGTGTCAGTGGATAGATATAGGTGTAAGAGCTTGTACAAATGGTCAAGAAGAGTCATGTACAAGCTAGTCATATATAAGTGAGCCATAAATCTACCAGTAATTGCTTATAATCACAGTTTAAGGCTGGCGGGGGAGCTACATATAACAAACTCTTTCTATTAATGTGTAGTTAATGAATACAAAGAATTTTCATCAAAATGCAATATTTCTGTTTAACTTTATCCTCTGAAGAGAAGAATTGCTTTTCACTGTAAAATAAGCTTCAAAGGAAACAATCTGCTCTTAAACAGGAGGAAATGAAGCCCTGAATCTGAAGATAGGCAACTTTGCTTCTGTGAACATTTCCATTGATTTCAACAAAGATCTTTGGACAGGAGAATTACTCACATGGATAATTGCTCCTGAGATCAGGCAATCTAGGTTAGTTAACAAAATGAGGGCACTAAATCATTTTCTAATCTATATAGGTCTTTTTGACTGCCAAAGTGCTGGCTATATTTATTTTTTTATAATCCCGATAAGGAAACATTCCTAAAACATTAGCCAAAAAAAAAAAAAAAAAATAATTCCAGCTTGAGTGAAAGGACAAAATGAAACAAACATCCTTCAGCCTTTCTCCACTCTTGCTGATCTTTAAATAGCAAACTTGATCTTGTGTCAAAGCTGATTTTGGGTGGTTATACGGCAAGTAGCTCAACGAGAGGGGATTGGAAAATCCTTCAAGGCCCTTAATCGGCAGGCTCTGCATCTTGCTTAGAGCTCTTCCTCCGCTTTTGCTGGTGGAAGAAGTCATGCTTGAGAATGTTTAATCCACTGCAGCCCTTAGCACTGTCCCTCTGGGAGCTAGCTCATGCTTGTTATCATATGTTCACCATGTCAGAGGTTAGAGGGTATAACGTGCAACGTAAGCCAATCACCAGCTCATTGCTCGGCCGAGACTTATCTACGATCGCAGCTAAGGCAGGACCGAGGTGCAGCAAACTCTTTCTATTAACATGCAGTTTATAGATGGGGAGCTAAGTCACACACACTGCCTTCTAAAAATGGCCAGAATTTGCTTGAAACTTTGTAAGATGTTTTCCATTCCCGGGTATTGACTTTGTAAATGATACCTTCCAAAGCTTTAAGAGGCGTGAGAAATTTAAATATACAACCCCCTTCGACCTGAAAAAGGGAAAACAGCATATTTTAAACAGTTGTGCAAGGGAAGACAGTGGCAGAACTGAAAAGGAGCTTGGCTGGACCTCTGAAAGCCATAGCCCCAAAGAGAGGAAAGTTACTGACACCCACCTCTTTGAAAGCAAATGTGTCTGGCAGCGGAGCTCTGGGTAATGTGAACCACACAGATATGGGATAGCCCAGGGGGGATAGAGGAAGTTCAGATACATTCTGAAAATGTCATGCTACCACACTCCATTTTTATATTGTTCCAGAGAAACCTACTCCTCCACCTCAACCCCAGCCATTCTTGCTTCTTCACTGCTCTTCACTGCAATAATGAGCACATGGAGTGATTTCCAAGAGGTGATGCCATTGTTTTATCTCTCAGATGTTCCAAGGGAGTGTTATTGACTTGAGTAATTTGGTGATTTGGTAGGACTATGATTGTTGCCTCCCCTTTTAATGTCTTATCCATGTAAGGAAGAGTTAAAACATAATGGTCTTGAAGGAGAAACCTCCTTGCTTGATGTTTTTAACCTGTGATGTGGTGAGACCATTGATTATGCAGTTGAAAAAACAGCTTGGGCTGTGACATGCAGCTGGCTGGGTGCACCATTTTCAGTGAGAAACAGGTTTGAAACATATTTAAAACAGCAAAATTCCCTTTGAGGAAAAGATCTTACAATGTATCTTCCTTAAACAGACCAACAGCCAGAAAAACAACCCCCATTTTATGGACAGCCAAAATGAAAATAAACTCAACAGTTGCTCAGTACATTAGTGACAAAGCCACAGCTTGAGGCTAAACAACCTGCTTTTGAATGGGCTAATTTCACTGCTCATCCACATTGCTCTTTTATGTGCTGGGAAAGACAGGGATAAACTGAGGTTCCAACCTCTGAAACTGCTACCACCTCCTACCGATGAGCAGTCCAGAGCCTGAAATGATTTTGAATGACTTGGAGGATATCTGACTTCTTTTGCTGCACACAATTGAAACGTGTAGACACACATAAAAGCGAGGCAAAATATGGAAAGACTCTCATGAGCGTGGTGCTCTTCTGACAAGCTCTCATGTGGCCCTTCACCTTGCTAAGATAAGGAGGGAAGGAATAACACACTACAAAAACACAAACACCAAGAGCTGGGATCGCTCATCACCCACCCTGGACTTAATCCACATCTGCTCTGAACAGCTACAGACATGAGCACCTTAAATGAAAAGTGAGGAGGCAAAGGATCTGACTTAAGATGCCAAAGAGTCAATGCTACATTAAAATAATGGAATAATACTGTGAATGCAGATTTCATTACCTCTGAAAATATTTCACCAATCACCATGCAGAGAAGACAAGCTCGGCATGATTTATTCAAGCCTTTATTAACTTGTCCTGCACTTAATGCTGACAGCTTGATGATGCTTTCCAAAATCCAGTGGCTTCTTCTTGAAAAGAAGTCAAGTAGGCTCATGTGTAAAACATTAACTATATATGCATCCCAAAATTCAACCACTATTACCTAATGACCAGAGCAAGGAAATAGTTTGCTGGCAAATAAATCAGTTACCAAACAGTGTGGTTTTGGAGAGATCAAACCAACTGGAAAATATTGTTTCTTACCAAATAGAATATTTTGGAAACCCCATCAGTGGTCATTTTAAACATTTGAAATGTTTATGCTTTGGGGGACTTGTCAGAAAAAGTGAGGTCCCTAAACACAGTTGGAAAAAAAGGAGATATCCAATATTTCAGAAGAAAACATGACCACAGCAAGCAGATGTACTTCATGCACCTCAAAACTCGCTCAAAGTGCCTCACGGTAACAGTAATCAATACCTTGTCTCCAGATGTCTGTTAGCAAGAATCATTTCTCTTAACTAATTTACAAACAAGAGTCAAGGGTGGGCTTTTTTTTTTTTTTAATTTTTTTGTTGTTTTGGGGTTTTTTGGTTTGGGATTTTTTTGTTTGGGATTCTTTTGTTTTGTTTTGTTTTGTTTTGTTTTCTGAAGAAGAAAAATGATGTGTGTGCTGCTAGATAAGCCCTTTTCTTTCCAAAATCTGTGTCTTAGGGTTTCTTAAATGAACATCTGAATTTCAAATGCTGTCATGAATCCATATTTAGATTCAGGTTTTGCAAAAATACATGGTCAAATATCAGTCTTAGGGAAGCACTTTCTGTCTGTAAGTCAGTAACCAGCAGGACTGAGCAGGTGCCCAAACTCTGGGCACATGCTGAAATGCTTTGCTGCTTTCTGACCCTAAATGAGCAGCCTGACAAGCAGCTATTTTCAGGGTGGTCTTAAATCTCTTACTAGGAGCTGGTTTAAATCAGAGTGAGGGATGAGGCTGGGGAACATAAATGTTCTCTGGGGCCCATTTCAGTTTTTATGGGGTAGGTATTCCAGCCAGAAGAAAAGGGCTAAGATCAAGCCAGTCGTCTTCCAGGTGAGACTCCGTCCTTTAAAGCCCTTCTGTGAGGGCCCTTAATAACTTTGCCATGTGTAAACACTCCTGATGCTTTTCTTATGAGCTCAGAGTGACAACCAGAGCAAGAGTGTGGCGGCTCAAGGCTTTTTGACGTCAGCCCTTATAAGCCTAAGCAGTTGATAAGCATGACACTGAAGAAGCTGGGGATCACATATCATTAGGGAGCCACATGAAGCAGCACAGTAGGTTTCAGAGCTATCTCACCTCACTATTACATCAACATGCTCTGAGTTTACCCAGGATTTTTTTTTTTTTTAGTGGCCTGTAATGACTGAGGTACAATTTAACCCCTTAACCTCTCAGCACATGGGTCACATTTCAGTCCAATAGAGGACACACACCAAGTGGCTCATGTTTATTTTCCAATTGTCATTTTCAGTTTACCTTGAAGAACTTGATCTTTAAGTTGGTAACAAATAGCTACTGAAACCAGCTGAGGATTTTTTTTTCTCCAGCTATAAACCAGTCAGCCCCAAGAAAGATCCCATGAGACTGCAGAACTTTTGCTTCCCATGTCAGCTGAGAAGCTTCCCAAAAGGGCAGAAGACAAAGTACGTCAGATGGTTTGTGTATTGCTGCTTTGCTCTGGCCATGCTGGGTCATCAAGGGATATAAAATGTATCAGACTCAGCTAATTTAATTTTCAGGCAGAAAGAACATTTTATTAATGGCACTCTGACTTCTCTGTGCTGCTACATGGACATCAAAGTCAGTGAAGAGACAGCCATTAATTGTCCTCAGCAAACCTCAGGGAATGTATTTAAATTCCTCAATGCAGTTTTAAGCCCCTTGTTTTAGCAGCTTGACCTTCCAAAGAGAGAGAGTTTTGTTGGTAACCTCTTGATTCAACTAAGAGTGTTGACCTACCCCAGTGAGCACAGTTTCTTGAGTATATATGAATCAAAAGAGGTTTCAGGGATAATACACCTGAAGTTCTGCCCAGAGATCAGATGTATATTGCACTTTGAAAAGTCTGATATTTTTTCTTTACTCAGAAGTCTTGCTTGACTTATCTAATAGCAAATATCTGCAATGACAGATGAAAACCATTCAGAGCAATAGAAATGCATTTAACTAGACCAAAATAGATTTTGCCCATAATACACTTTGGTTTCTGACAAGTGGAAATGGTCTCAAGTTGTGCCAGGGGAGGTTTAGATTGGCTAGTAGGAAAAATTTCTTTATTGAAAGAGTGGTCAGGCATTGGAATAAGCTCTACAGGAAAGTGGTGGTGTCACCATCCTTGGAGGTGTTCAAAAAATGCATACACGTGGCACTCTGGGACATGGTTTAATGGCCAAGGTGGTGTTAGGTTGACAGCTGGACTCAAGGATCTTAGAGGTCTTTTCCAAGCAAAATGTTTCTGTGATTCTAAGTAGAACCATGTCAGGAAAATTTCTGCTAAGATTAAGATACTCTTGTGTTGAGTGTGGTTATCTTATGGGCTGATGTCCACAGAAGAAAATGGTGGCAGTACCAAAAAACAAATCCATAGTCTCATATTCCTGTCCCATGGTCTCAGCCAGCTGGCCTCTTCCCCATGCCTGGTGCTCTCTCCAAGTGCTCTGCAGAGTTTATTGTGATATGAAGCTCTTACACAGAAAAATCTTATAAGTCCCCAAGGAATATGTTTCCATGACTCCAGAGTCCTGTCCCAGTATCAGGAACTTTGGAAACTCACTCTGGATTAAAAAAAAAGGAAGGCAGTGAGAAAAAAAGGTGCAGCAGTCTACCAGCAGAGGAATGTGCTCTGCATTAAGGATAATTGGGGTGTGTTTCTACTCTGAGATCTACAGATGTGGTCAGAGCAAGTGACAGTGTTCAATTGTTAGGGAAATCAATATTCATATATTCATGTCTGTGTTTGTATTATGCTCAGAATGTGGTTCACTAAAAAAAAAAAACAACAAAGCCTCTAGGCAAGTCTGGTTTAATGTAGAGAATGTGTTTACATGGATGGTGAAAGATAACTGGGTAAGCAAGCCTAAAACCAAGGAGTCTTGTATCTGAATGAGCAATTTATGAGGCAGAATAAATCCAAACACAATTTTCCACACATGATCTCTCATGCAAATCCCACATGTACATAGAAAACATATTTTGCCATCTGATTTAATGGGACCCAAAGGCAACCATCTGAAGGTTACCCATTTTGTGATGCTTCCCAGGCTTTGGGTCCTTTGCTTTTTACTCTAACACAAAATTAGAGCTTTGTAAACATCCCCATTGGTGATTCACTGTGGTAAGTGCTTCCATTCTGCTCTTGCACTTCCTACCATGCTCAGACAGACTTGAATGTGGATTCAAGTTTGTGTAGCCAGATATGAATAAATGAGTCAGATTGGCAATAGAGCCAACCCAGTTTCCTCCCTTCATGCATTCCCAAACATCCCTTCCTGTAGAGGAAAATGACACAAGTCCAAAGAAGTGTGATAGTGCAAGAAGTGTCTTGATCTTGCAAAGACCTCATCCTTTTGAAAAAAATTGCCATGCCTGGTCTCAGAATCACAAAATCACAGAATGGACAGCAATGTAAGGAACCTCTGGTGATTATCTAGTTCAACTTCCTCTGCTAAAGCAAGTTCACCTGCAACAGGTTGCAAAGGATCGTGTCCAGCCAGGTTTGTAATCTCTCTGAAGAAGGAGACTCCACAACCTCTCTGGGCAGCCTGTTCCAGTGCTCTGTTATTCTCAAAGTGGAGAAGTTTTGCCTTATCTTTAGGTGAAAATTTTTGTGTCCTGGTTTGGGCCTGCTGCTCCTTGTCCTGTTGCTGGGCACCACTGAAAAGAATCCGCCCTCCTGACCCTTGTCCTTTAGCTCTTGTTGAGCATTGAGAATATCCTCTTTCAGCATGCCCTTCTCCAGGCTAAACAGCCCCAGTTCCCTCAGCATTCCCTCTTCAGAGAGACGCTTCAGTCCCTTCAACATCTTTGTAGCCTCTCTTTGACTCTTTCCAGTACTTCCTTGTCTCTCTTGAACTGGGTAGCCCAGACAAAAAGTCACAGGGGACTTTTTCCTTTCTTCCAGATGCTTTGGCAGGTAGGTCAATCCCAAAGCTTTCCAAGAGTTCCATGAGGTTTTAGCCACACAATTTGCTTTAAAGTCAAAGGGAGCCATGCAGCTAAGCCTTGGCCAGCAGCTACGGTATGTGGCCTTTCAGAACTAAAACATTTATTGGTTTGGTGAGCACTATGAAATGCTCTTTGGGTGGGCTTGAACTTTCCCCACGAAAAAACAATTACAGGCTGGTAAACACTGAGGTTTGCTCTGCCTCTGAGTTGGCCAAACCACTCAGCCCTTCACCGGCTAGCGGCAGCTGAACTCTGAAAGCATCAGACGCGGGATGAGGTCACAGCTTCCAAAATCCCACTGATCCTTACCCAAACGCCACCAAAACCTTTCAAGCTCTCAAAATCATATATAAAATATCATGCTTAATAAGGCTATTGTATCACAGCAGGGCCTGGATTTAAGCTGTCTAAATCCTGGCTATTTCCTTAGGCACCGATTATTTGGTTTTCTCTGAGGCGGGATTCTGCGCCTTGTTTGTACAGCACATTTATGGTCCTGCACCTCTAAGCCAATTCTTTCTTCTAAGGAGCAGAGATAGGAGACTTCACCTCCCTGAGTTTCTACCCCCTTTTTTTTTTTTGTGCACAGGCAACACTCATTTTGCTTTATGCTGAGAGACACTAGAGGAGCTGCAAATGCATGTGTCCATGTGCCCTCGCTGTGAGGCTTCAGAGAATGTTAGGGGTTGGAAGGGACCTCTGGAGATCATCTAGCCCAACCCACCTGCCAAAGCAGGATCACCTAGGGCAGGCCACACAGGAATGCATCCGGGAGGGTTTGAAATCTCTCCAGAGAAGGAGACTCCACAACCTCTCTTGGCATCCTGTTCCAGCGCTCCAACAGCCTCACATAAAAGTGGTTTTTTCTCATGTTCGGATGGAACTTCTTGGGTTCCAGTTTGTGCTGATTTCCCCTTATCCTGTTGCTGGGCATCATTGAAAAGAGTCTGTCCCCATCCTCTTGAAGCCCACCCTTAAGCTATTTGTAAACACTGATCAGATCCCCTCGGTTTGGTTGTTGTTGCAACTCAGCAGTGAGTTCAGCCAGTCCACATCTATGTCCTTGGCCTTTGCTTCTGAAATGCTCTCCTAGCAAAACCTATGAGAAATTTACCATTTAGATCATCATCTCCAGCATTCCACCACCCAATTTTTACTCTGGAGCAAGATACACTCCAAAGGCTCAAGCTGACTGTTTAACACAGTTCAGACCTGAAAGCTCTTAAAGATGCGATCACACCTTTCCTCCAGCAACATCAGTAATGGTCACATCAGGACAAGCTGGTGTGAAAAATAAACCAACCACTTTAGAATGAGAGGGCAATATTCTGACCTTTTTATTTTCTGCCTTTTATTAAATGCAGAGAAGAAAGTTGAGCAAACCAGTGCAAAAATAAACAGAAAGATTCATCCCTCTAGCCTCAGTCAACTTCTTCTGTTATCTGGGGAAAATACCCCCTTTCCCCACATCTGCCCCCCTGTGGGCTTCCATCTGTAAATTACTGCAGTAAAAAAATTATTCAGGTACTGTTGGGTCAACACAGGACTTATAAAGTAAATGAGAATGACTGATGTGACATTACACCCCCACTGAACTCTTTCCAGTGGCCGCTTGCAGGCAGCTGAAGCTCATCCATCAGCAGATGAAGCAGCATTTGTTTCTGAAACATCTGGTAGGGATCAATATGTAAATCACACAAAGAGATTTTGATCTAAATGCCTCATGTTTTTGTTGTTGTTGTTGTTTCAAGGAAGTGTAACCGGCCACTGCTCAGCATTGATTTAATTTTCTTCTTGATATTTGCTGCTTAAAGATTCAAATATTAGCTTGTGATGATTAGGCCAAGGAATATTTTTAGCCTCTTTTTTTTTTTCTTGTTTTCTTTTTTTTCTGGAGTCAATGTATTTTCTTACCAAAGGAATTTAAGCCTGTTGAATTCTGAATTAGACCTTAATTGTATCCCTTGTCAATCACTTTTAATCCAAGTGGAGGTTAGGGCAGGCAGACCTCACATGTTTTGGCAAGTTAATGGTAAAGTGACTTGGAAAACGCCAGGGCAAAATGATACTGTGATTAAATAACCAGGAAGGGACTCAGTTCCCATTATTTGAGGGAACTTTCTCCAAAATGTGCCAGATCCCCTTTCCAGAAGATGATAAATATATTTCTGATGCAAAAATATAGAGGGCTTCCATTTTAAACAGGGCTGGAAACTTCTTCCATGGCCGTGAATGCAAAGTGCTCAGCCTTGTTGGAAACCAGATCACCTATTGTACAGCCTAAATATAGATTCTGGGGGCTCATTTTTGTCATATTCTTGACATGGAGGTTGAAATGAAAGAATGAAGACACCCAGATGTTGAGGTAAAAAAAGAAAGTAACCAAAATCCTTTAAGCACTTTTAAAATATATTGTCAATTAGGACCTAGATGTGGTCTTGAAAGGTTTTTATTTGAGCTAAATTGTTTCTCCCTGTCTTTAAATGTTTCCACCCAGTACTTTCAATCCCAGAGAACTTCTGAACTGAGCCAAAGCCTGGGAGCTGTAAAATGTAATTCACAAGAAATTATTATTACAAGAGGGGAAAAAAATTAAAAGGTACTGATGATCTGTTTTTCCTTATCTAGAAAGAGTGAAGTAGAAAAAGGAAATAAACTTTTTTTTTTCCTGTTGAAAAGTAGACTGGAAATTGCTCCTTGTGGGTAGATTCCTGCATCCACACCAGGCTCTGCAGAATCACTTGGAGTCTGGGAGGAAGGGGGAAGGGAGGAGGGAAGATGGGCAGGAGTGCTTGGAAGATTCGCTGACCTAGAAAAGATTTTTAAAATTCCTTCAGTTCTCACAATCAGATAAAAACAGGGACAAAAAGCTGGTGACTCATCTTCTCTTGTTCCCTTCTAATAGTTTCCTAATGAAGTAATTACAATGTACTTGTTTAGAAACATAGAAAACAGGAGACAAGACAAGTCAAGGGGAGTGTGTGTGTTTGTGGGGAGGAGAAGGTTAATTAGCTGATCACTGCCTCCCCGTGGATCTCTTACCACTCTAACACCCTACACAGTTCATGCCCAAATTTTCCCCAGCTCAGACTTTTTATCACATGCACATATACCTATGTAATTATCAGCTGATGAATATGTTGTAGCCAAGCACACAATTTTTTATATATCTGTTGTATAAAGGGCCAAGTGAAGTTTATAGGAGGAGGGAATTTCCTAATATGTTTGTAGAAAAGCAGACAATTCCCAGGCACACAAATCCAAAAGAGAAGGGGCAAATTTAATGGCTTTTACCCAAGACCATCTGAGTGACTCCCAAGTGCCACCAGGAGCATATTCTTATGAGACCCATCAAGATGAGGGCTCAGTGAACTGTCAGGACTGCATTGTTACAGAAAAACAAAAGTCTTTATAGGATCACACAGGAAGGGACCTCTGGAGATCCTGTAGTCCAACATCTCCTACCACAGCAGGTTCACTTAGAGCAGGTTGCACAGGACAGCATCCAGGTGGGTTTTCAATGACTCCAGAGATGGAGACTCCACCACCTCCCTGGGCAGCCTGTTCCAATGCTCTATTGTGACAGAGAAGTTCCTACTGTTCTACAGTACGGAAATACTGTGAAGAAGTTCTTCCTCGTGTTTAGATGGAACTTCTTATGTTCAAGTTTGTGCCCATTATCTCTTGTCCTGTCACTGGGCACCACTGAAAAAGGACTGACCCCATCCTCCTGACACCCATCCTTAAAGTATTTATATGCATTGATAAGATTCCCCCTCACTCTCTTCCAGACTAAAAGGACCCTAAGTCCCTCAGCCTTACTTCATAAGAGATGTTTTAGTCCTCTAATCATGTTCATAGCCCTTTGCTGTGTCCTCTCAGGCAGTTCCCTGTCCTTGAACTGGGGAGTCCAGAACTGGACTCAGTAAATATATAGATAAATGTAGTTTTGGGAAAATTATGACCCATACAATTTGGAGCAGAGCAGGAAAATTCTGTCCTGATGTCCTTGATCAAGTGAACTGCTGTTGATCATTATTTAGAGTTTGCAGAGCAGGGTTGTAATTCATCTAGGGCAGTTCATCTGCATGTACTTTTGGAGGGAGAGGGAACTCCAGCTCTCACTGTCTGCCCTGACACCCAGCATGGAGCACGCCCAAAGCAAGTCAAACCAATGGGCCAAGGATTGGATGGTAGAAAGAAGTTCTTTACTACCAAGGTGGTGGAACACTGGCCCAGGTTGCCCAGGGAGGTGGTGGATGCACCATCCCTGGATACATTCAAGGTCAGGCTTGACTGGGCTCTGAGCAGTCTGTTCTAGTTGGGGATGTGCCTGCTTACTGCAGGGATTTTGGACTAGATGGCCTTGAAATGTCTCTTCCAATCCAATGATTTCTATGATTCTATAATTCTATGACTTCTTCCTCTAACCATGCAAGCAACTGGTCCACAGTTGTTCCTGCTGGAAATGTATCATCTGCAGCTGATGAAGGAAACACTCTGTTTCAGCTTGCCAAGTGTACAGATGCTGAAGATCCCCTGGAAACACAGTGGAAAATGTATCTCCATGGGCTGCTGGTGCACATGGCCCAAAGCAAGCTGCATCCAGCAGGCAAGACCCCACAAGTACTGGCAGTGGGGAGCATGGCCAGTGACTTGTTGTGTTCTATGAGGTGATCTCTTCCAAGTCCTTATAATGCATCAGGCGTCTGTTTCCCTATCTGCTAAGGCTCTGGATTTCTCTTTGTGAATGAGCCTTAGGATCCAGGGGTGAAAAAAAAAAAAAGCTTGGGTGTCACAAATAGCAGAATTAGGTCCTTTGATACTTACTTTGGTTTCTCCTCTGCAGAGGTAGAAATGGATATGAGAATCAATGAAGGGTGTGATTCACAGTTTTTCCACTAAAACCATAAATATTATTTTCTTCCATCCATCCATCCATCCATCCATCCATCCATCCATCCATCCATCCATCATTAAACTAATAAAAATAGTATGCAACCATGTAAATATTTATTCAACCAGAAAAATCACTGTCTTAGCAAATGAGAGCCTTATATCCTTTTTTATCTTTCCAAGCCAAATGAGGCAAAAACCTAATTAAAGATGAAAAGTAATCCAGCCTCTGAGATGCTCCAAAGCTGGAGTGGTAACACAAGTGTGTCTTGCTCGACAGGGGAGTTTTATCATGACAGCTTCCCTGCCAACTTTTTATTAAGACTTAAACTGCATCCAAACAATTTTCTTCACAGGAGGAACCCACACTCCCTTCATGTGTCTGCTGAGAAGAAAGCCCTTATTCTCCATTTTCCATCATCCATATACGTGGTCAAATTCTCCCTGGGTAACCAAGTGTGAAGCTAGCACTTTGGACTCAGTTGCAAGTGAGAAGTGCTCTTATTAAGGGAGAGGAGCACACAGCTTTGGCAGAGCTGGCTGGGGATTGTACTAGTTCCTAAAGGCTTCTTCCACCCTCCTCCCTCTTTCTATCTTTTCCCAACCTCTGTGGAGTTATCCTCAGAGAACAGCCTGGTGTTGCAAAAATCAGGGTCCGATGGGGCAAGGAGATGAATGTTGTGCCTTTAAAGTTAACAGAAGTTGGTTCCTCAGAGTTCATGCTGGTGTCACAGTGTGTGCTGAACTCCTACACGTTTTGAAACTTGATCTTACACCTTGCCTTTTATGAAGATGAAATCCTTGGCAGGTGATTATTTTGCTTTCTCACATCATATCAGACGGTTTAAGAACCAGTCTGCTTGCTAGGAGCCAGCTGTTGTGGAGTGAAAAAAAAAAGAAAGAAAGAAAAATTCCCCCTCTGAAAAGCCCAGGCTTTCAGAAATCCTGCAGTGGCAAGTTGTTGCTGCTACTACCTCTGTACTTTCATTAGGTGTCATTGCAAAATAGTGAGCGTGAGTGTTTTCAAACACTGCTCCCTGGATCAATATTAAATTAGGAAAACGTAGAAAGAAGGAAGCCAAAATTTTCTTTTCCTGGCAAACCAGATAAGAGGACAGGCAGTGTGCTCTAAGTGACCCTGCTTTAGCAGGGGGGTTGGACTAGATGATCTCCAGAAGTTCCTTCCAACCCCCACCACGCTGTGATTCTGTGTTTACAACCCAGCAGATCTCGGGAGAGCATTGTTTCCACTGCTGCTCTCCACACAGTGGTGGGAGAAGGAAAAACACACCAGTGACACGTGTGTGACTGAAGTCACTCCCTCCCAAGTACTCAGTGGAGCCAGATGGGAGTGATAACACTCTTCAGTTCTTCCAACCCTGTCCTGAGCACAGACAGGATTAGTTAGCTCTCGCCAGCTCCCTTGTGCATATACAGAATCAAAGAATCATAGTACGCACTGGGTTAAAAGTAACCTTTCAAAGTCATCTAGCCCAACCCTCTTGCAGTGGGCATGGACATCTTCAATCAGATCAGGTTACTCAGAGCCCCAAACAACCTGATCTTGAATCTCCTCAGAGAGATGAGCCTGTGAATTCTCATCTTTGTATCTATTTATCTATCTATAGAGCTGAGAGCCTCAGAAATGGGAGCATCTCCATATTGCCAATGTTGCTTTTCAATGATTGTCTTTCTAGAGTCCTTTTTCCTGCTCCAAATGGGTTAGGAGATGGGCAGCCCTTTTCTCAAAAGCAAGATGAAGGGCAGGCTCACCATCAGCAGCTGTATGTGTGACCATTCTGACCTTCAGCACATTGTCTGCAACCTGCAGAAAAGACCTCAAGTGAATGTCCTTTGTACTGATGCTGTAGTACGCTGAGCAGCAGATGAATCATAGAATCATAGAATCAGTCAGGGTTGGAAGGGACCACAAGGATCATCCAGTTCCAAGCCCCCTGCCATGGGCAGGGACACCTCACACTAGATCAGGCTGGCCAGAGCCTCATCCAGCCTGGCCTTAAACACCTCCAGGGATGGGGCCCCAACCACCTCCTTGGACAACCCATTCCAGGCTCTCACCACTCTCATGGTGAAGAACTTCTTCCTCATGTCCAGCCTGAATCTCCCCACTTCCAGCTTTATTCCATTGCCCCATGTCTTATCACTACCTGATATCCTAAAAAATCCCTCCCCAGCTTTCTTGTAGGCCCCCTTAAGATACTGGAAAGCCACAGTAAGGTCACCTCAGAGCCTTCTCTTCTCCAGACTGAACATAAACTGCTGCCAACATGCTCTCCTTGGCCTTACTGTCTACTTGACAATAATCTTTCTTTTTTGCAAGAACCCTTTCCACCTGCTATGGGCCAAGGAAGACTGTTCTGGACATACTCAGCCAGATGGGAAGAAGAGTGATGAGAAACTCCCTGGGTGAAACAGATGTCTTGTGAGAACTTTGCATCAAGAGCAGTGGGACTAAATGGGACATGTCACGTAGCGTGTAACATTGGCAAGGGTTACGCAGTGTTTCCTTCACCGTTCAATAGAAATGCAAGTTTTCACTTGCCAAGACTATCAGAGGCACTGTTTGCTCTCTGCTATGACCAAAGGAAACAGTGCTTTTTCCACTATCAACAAAAGGAATATATTTCTGTCTCAAACTGCCTTTTCCACGTGCTCACACCCCCTCTGAAAAGCTGATTTTAAATCATTCTCAAATTAATTCAGTGCCTCTGTGCAGGACACTCATTTCCTTAGAAAAGCAAGGACAGGACGATTTTTTTCCCTAGTGCATCTCCTGAATTTGGCCCAGCACACAGGCTGCTGAATTGTTTTTCCTTCCTTTCCTCCCTCTAATGCAATTGCTTGGTTTCAGCTACTGTGAGCCTGACCCAAACCCCACTGCGGTCCACGGCAAACCTCATCTGGGCTAGGGCGCGCATTAGCCCCGGTTGTAACCCAGCCTTGTGGTAAAAAGGGGAATGGAGAAGGAATAATTTGGGGACAGCTGGACTGTGTCTGGTACCAGTCTCTTCATTGCTTGTCTTTATTAGCTCATTAAGCATGTAACAAGAGGCTACTGCTGTTTGACCATAGGAAACCTCGCACGCAGTGTTTTCTCTGTAAAAACACATTTGGACACTCTGTTTGTAAAATGAGAAGAGCTCCCCAATGAAAAGGTTTTCCACCCCTATATGCAAGGCCCTGAGCTGTCATGAGAAAAGGCTGCATGCTGTGAATTGTCCTTTAGGGCTTCAGGGTGAAAATACTGTTGGAAAGATGCAATATAGCTAACTGATTTTGATGATAAAATAAGAATAATGCTGCCATGCTGGCAGCTCCTTGTTTAATCCAGGCAGAAATCACAGAGTCCCAGCATGGTGGAGGGTTGGAAGGGACCTCTGAAGATTATCTAGTCCAATCTCCCTGCTAAAGCAGGGTCACCTAGATCAGGTTGCACAGGATTGCAATGTCCAGGTGGGTTTTGAAAGTCTCCAGAGAAGGAGACTCCACAACCTCTCTGGACATCCTGTTCCAGGGCTCTGACCATCCCAAATTATATAAGTTTCTCCTTAAGTTCCAGCAAAACCTCCTGTGTTCTGTTTTGTGTCCATTGTCCTATTACTGGGCACCACTGCAAAGAGCCCTGCCCCTTCCTCATGACCTCTACCTTTTAGATGTAGCTGAGCATTGAGAAGATCCTCTTTCAGTCTGCTCAGGCTAAACAGCCCCAGGTCTCTCAGCCTCTCCTTGTCCAAGAGGTGCTTCAGTCCTCTCAGCAGCTTTGTGGCCCTCCATAGGAATCTCTCCAGTAGTTCCCTGCTCCTCTTAAAATGGAAGCCCAGAACTGGGCAAGGTACTCTAAATCTAAGGGCCTTGGGAATTTAGTGTGTTTGAACACCAGATGTGCCAAATGCAAAAGGTGTTTGGCATCAAGAACTGTGCCTAAAGCAATGTATGGCCAAATTGATTTTCTTCTTTGGGACTGATATTAACTTACCACCGACCTGTCAGGGATTTAGGTAAGCTTGAAACTGCTTGTAGTAGTAGTTCTTTGCTCTGCCTTTAATATAATTGTTTTCCCAGTAATAATTAATGTGTCTTAATGTGGAAGCCTAGAAGATTACCAGAGTCTGAGTAGGGAAAATGTGTGGAGTAAGTGGAGCTGGAATATGAAATGATATGATAAAAGTTTGGGTTTATTTTCTTTGTTTACATAAATGGAGGGGTTAGTAATGTGGAAGTCCCACTATACATTTAGCTATGATGTTCAGAAAGAATTTAAGTAGATACAGAAGCATTTTTCTGATATATTATTATATTCTAATCTATCTGACCACCACAGAAATATATATTTTAAGTATTCCCACAGGGAATGTATACATTTTACACATATGCATGGATACTTATTTATCCTTCTTCTTAACAATATCCATGTTTTCTTCCTAAAAATCAGAACTAATGTCTTTTGTTGTTCTTACCTTGGTGATTGCTGCCAGTGTGTGCAATGCCACAAACAGAAACCCAAACACACCCCCACAGGCATCCACACCCACACACACACCCACACACACATGGAACAGGAAAATCGAAGCTCTGAATTTTCCAAGGGCAACTACACCCTTCTGAAAACCATTTACAGCTTTTGTAACTGCTATGATTCTGTATAAGAGAAAGACTTTTCTCCATAAAGGTCTTGATGACCCAACCCAGGACACGGTACCACTGCTGCCAGCATGTGCCAATGCATTTATGAGCATCTGATGGACACATCTACCTCTGGATATTTGTTTGCTTTAGGCAGGGGCAGAACATCTGGAAATGGCTTTGGAGAGCACTGTGTTATGTTGATTATCAACCCAGCAACACAACCCTTTAAAAACTGGAAGTGGTTCATTCCTGCAGATCCATAGTCCTGTATAGGTGTGCATGAGATAGAACCATTTGGGTTGGAAAAGACCTTTAAGGTCATCAAGTCCAGCTGTTAACCCAGCACTGCCATGTCACCACTACACTACAGAATCATAGAATGGTCCAGGCCAGAAGGGACCTCCAAATGTCATGTAGTCGGACCTCCCTGCAGTCAGCAGGGACATCCCTGACTAGATCAGGTTGCCCAGGGCCTCGATGAGTCTCACCTTGAATATCTTCAGGGAAGAGGCAACCTCTTCCAATGTTCCACCACCCTCATAGTGAAGCACTTCTTCCTGATATCCAATCTAAATCTGCTTTCCTCTAGTTTGAAGATATTGCCCCTTGTCCTGTCACCATAGGCTCCTGTAAACAGTCTCTCCCCATCCTTCTTGTCCCTCAACACCACATCTCCATGGCTCTGAAACCCCTCCAGGGATGGGGCCTCTGCCACTGCCCTGGGCAGGCTGTTCCAGTAGCATAAAGTACTCAGTTAAGGCTTTTAATATGGAAAATAACAGAAGTGTGTCTGGTTCCTGTGCAGACACTGCAGGTAGAATTTCAAGTAGTTCTTGCTGGTTTTGACATTCACTGAGACATTCAACGCCTGGCTTCAGCAACGCTCACTTAGATGAAAATGGCAATTTCAGTCTCCCACTCTACACACACAGGATCAATGCCACTGGTAACAGGCAAAAAAAAACCCAAAAAAAAAAAAAAAAAAAAAAAAAAAAAAAACCCCAAAACCAAAACCCAAAATAAACTTGTAGTTGAAGGCTGATTATCACACATCAGGAAAATAAATGGTTTGATTTCCAAGATAGAGTCAATATTTTCTTTTGCGAGAAGAAACGTGGATTTCTCCTAAAAATGACTGCAGAAGACCTGGGAACGCTGCAGAGAACAATACATTTGTAGGTGGCAGGCTCATTATTTTGTTAGCAGAGGGATAAATCAAGGACTGCCTTGTTATTTTATTTTTGCAGTGCACTTTAGAAATACTCACACGCCCACTTAGTGCTTCCTCATCGATAACACCAACAGCAGGGGGGGAGGAGACGGTGTCACCTTCCATAAACAGGTACTGCTGACATATGGCTTGTAAAAGAGAACAATTTCAATAGGGTTAGAACCAGCTGAGAGAAGAGGTGCAGATAACACTGCCTTATCTGCCACTATTAGCCAAAAAAATCTGCCTGCCCGTTTGAAGTCCTCTATTTGTCTGGTCCACACACACTTTGTTGAGGCAGGGCCAAGACTAACAGCGGGTCTAATTGGTTGTACACATCAGACAATGATGTCCAGGAAGATGAAAATAATATTGGCCCAATGAGATGTGCTTTGTTATTTAAAGGTTGTCAAATTTCTGCTCCAGCTTGGGCTGGAGTCACAACAGCTGACCACAGCCAGCACTTAAATGAGATTTAATGAAGCTGTTTGGCTCAGGGCAAGGTAACCAGACACACTCACATGGAGCGTGGAGGAGAGCACGCTGCTAATGCTTGGTAGAGTCTTTCCAAAAAAACAGATTGTTTTCCCCTTAAAAACAGCATGGAGATGATATAATTTCTGAATTTTTATGAGGCCTTTCCCAGGGGTCTGGAGATGGTTTTATATGTAGCAAACATGAACTCAGAAAGAGGAAAATGCAGAATGCTGAGAAACCCACCAAACCAAAGAGTAATCATAAGAAAAAAAAAAAAGTATGGGGAGGGTTAATGCTTGGAAAATGAGAAGGGAAAAGTGGTGGCATCACAGGTTTCCAAACCTCATTAAATATATCTTATTCATCCAGCCAGTAGTCCAAAGCTCAGACTCTGGGGTTAGCACTGGGATATTTCATCACACTGGAGTCATGCTCGTGGATGCCATTTTACCTTCCTAAAACGTTGCCTCTAAAAATTTCAGCCCTAAAAATGCACTTTTTGTTGAATTTCTAACCAGTGCTGCTGTGGTTATTGTATCTGCCTGAATTTCTTTTATTTTCTACACTACTCATCCATTTCTTACATTTATGATGGCTAAATCCCTCTGGAAATTCCCCTGTACTCGTTGGTAAGAGAATAGATTTTTCTGCTTGCCAACACAACCTTTCACAGACAGCAAAACATCTGATGTATTTACTAGGTGAAATAGCTGGATTATTGTCACAGGGTTCAGCAGGGGTAGCCACTCCTGAGCCACCATTAGCTGTATCTAGAGATCAGTTAACAGGATAAATGTCTCATAAACAGGAGTGAGAACAGCTTTTATGAAAACAAATAGACCTTAAATCAAAGGGAGCTCTGCTAGAAAGCAACACTGAATGGCAATTGTGCCTATCTGTGAGGATGTTGTCTTGAATGGCTTTGCATCCCTTAAATTTCACCCTCTAAAATTAGGCTTAACCACCAAAAATCTGCCTGGCTTAGGCCCCAAGTGTGGTTGAACCACCAGCTTCCATCCTTGAACCAAAAAATTTGCCAAGGCTGTCTCAAAATTGGACACTGTTCATTAAAAAGTCAACCCAGTTTAGCTTGAAAGGTTCCATCTTACAAAAGAGCATGAACTGGAAAAAAAAAAATAATGCTTTGTCCCAGGCCTCTCAAACTTCATTATCCAGACAGAAGTCTGCCTCTTCTCTTATTTTTCTATTTCTTCCCTTCCTCCTCTCCATTTTCTTTAACCAGCAATTTTCATCAGTAAAATTCATCGCTTTGGGGTCGGCTTTTCCGAACCACACACATTTCTATGAGCCACTTGCCAAGAAACGTCTGTAAAAGTATTTCTAGATGTTTGGAATTTCCTAGCAGTAGTATGGCAGCTTGGTTTGTTTGAATCTCTTGCTCAGCAGGAGGAAAATTGAGCTCAACATGTTTATGAGTATAAAAGCCATCTGTTTGATAGGGATCCTGGAAGAAGACCGAAGGTCTGACTCTGAGATGATGAAGTGCAAAAGAAAGGTTTCTGTTTCCTGTTGCTGAGAATTAATTATGCTGTTAATAGTGTGCTAGGAGAAGTAGGAGTGCTTCAAGTTATTACTTAAGCCCAAAGAAATAAATATGACTTTAAGGAAAAGCTTTCCTGAAGCAAAATCCACCATAACTTATTAAACAGTTGGTCACATACCCAAAACCCATTTGTACGCTGGGATGCTTGTCCCTAGATGTGCTCCAGGAAGAGTTTTCCTCTCCCCCTTTCCATTTCTTTGTGAATAAAACATTGGGATTGTTGAAGGAAGTGGCTACCTTATGTGCCTGACCACCACCTTCGATTTTTAGGTTTCATGTAAAGACACCTGATGTCACCTTGCTCTTTAGTTACATTTCTTCTAACTGCTGATGCTTAGTGGGCTCCCTGGGAAGGAGCACTGTGAAGTGGGATTCACCCCTGCAGTGAGACTGGAGGGTCGGAAAAAGAAATGGGAGATCTTTCAACAGAGCTGACAAAATAGTTCAATAAAACCCCCAAAAGATCCAGAAATCATGGATGAGAACTGGGCTGCTTGGAGCTGCTTTTTGGAGGTACCAAACTCTTCCTCATAGAGAGGGTCAAGGCTAATGGGTCTCAAATTTTATGCCTGGAGCTGTGTTCCTTGTGTATGGGTTGAACAGACTCAGTAATCCCTCTCTAAAATATTATTTAGATACATCAGGTCAAAATCTATTTACTATTTGTAACTTTCTGGTGGTTTACAGTAAAACAATTCAGCTGCCACATGTCTATAATTTTGAAATCCATCAACAAAGCACAGATTGTGGAAACCACTATATATTGCCCAGGATATCTGCAATCAGGCCACTTTTTGAGTCTCCTGCATAGAGGATTTGCAGGAGAAAGACATCCTGATGCCCTGGAAAGTGCAGAAATCTGCCCTCTTGTCCTCTGCCCTTCCATTTGCAGCCCAACTTCAGATTTTGTCCAGAAGTAATATGGCATCCTAGGCTGCATCAAAAGAAGTGTGACCAGTAGACTGTGAGAGGTGATTCTGTACTCTGCTCTGGTGAGACCTCACCTGGAGTACTGTGTACAGCTGTGGGGCTGGAGAACTTCTCCTGTGTGCTGAAAGTTGAGGTTAAGCCTGGAAAAGAGAAGGCTCCAGGGAGACCTTTTCGTAGTCTTCCAGTACCTGAAGGGGGACCTACGAGAAAGCTGGGGAGAGCCTGTTTACAAGGGCTTGCAGCAATACAGCAAGGGGCAGTGGCTTTAAACGAGGGAAGGGTAGATTTAGATTGTACCTTAGGAGGAAGTTCTTTACTGTGAAGGTGGTGGAACGCTGGAACAGGTTGCCCAGGGAGGCACTGGAGTCTCCATTTCTGGAGACATTCAAAGTCAGGCTTGAAGGGGCTCTGAGCAACCTGATCGAGTTAGGTATGTCCCTGCTTACTGCAGGGGGGGTGGGTTGGACAAGATGACCTCGAAAGGCCCCTTCCAACCCAATGCCTTCTCTGATTCTCTGATTCACTCCAGCTGGAGGCTGGCTCTTTGAACAGACAAATCCTCATTGCACAAAGCTGAATAAATACTGCCGGCGGAGGTGGACAGGTCTGCTGTACTTCTGTACACACCAGCTTTGTCCCTCTGCGTGCTGGCACGAGTACCAGGCTGGAGGTTTTTTTCTCTTGGAGGGCTGCCAGCGGGGCAAGATGCCACCAGGATTTTCTTTAGTGCGTTGTAAAACCCCAGGTGAGTTTTGACACCATCCGTACCCTTGGCCGACGCTCGCTGCCTTATATATGAACTGTTGGGAGCATGTTGAGTGTGGAGACTCCTGCAATGTCCAGAAGTATTTGGGTGTACAAAGAAAAATACAGCTGAGCTAACAAGAGCTTTCAAAAGATGCTGACTTGGGTGCTCGATAGCCCTGGAGTAAGGCTTGCTTGTCAACATGAGCAGGAGAAATCTATGAAATCTATGCCTTCAACCTGAATATACAAGGAGCAGCCAAAAGAACACATTAGGAGCCTTAATGCAGTTGAAAGTGAAACCGCATGTTTTCCAAAGGGTTTAAAAGCTCATTTGAAGTAGGGCAAAGGGTCAGAAAAGAAGGAGTCCCATTTATGGAACTTTGGCAACTGTTTCAAAATGAAGAAGCCCCACTTAGAGCATGTACATTTCATTATATCACTGCTGCCCTTGTCACCAGCAGGGGTGGGGGAAAAGCTGAGATGCTCACCTTTGCTTGGACCCTGCAAATTTCCCTCCCACCCCCCTATTTTCCTGACTTCTCCCAGAAAAAAAAAAAAAAAAAAAAAAGGGGAAAGAAACGGTTCTTTGTTAGGGGTGAGTGGAAAGAGTATAAACCCCAAATGATTTTTTTATTTTCAAAGGGGAATTTTATGCTTAGGCAATAGGAAAAAACCCTGGATGTGTTTTATGATGCCGTGTGCAAGACTGTGTTAACTGCTGGGTGTGATCTGGTGTGCTGGGTCCTGTGATGGCTCAGCACCTCCTGCTGCAGGGCATGAGGGGCTGGTGGCTGCACTGATGGGGAGGTGGGTATGTGGGGCAGTCCTGCTCCTTGTTCCAGCTCTTTATCCCAGTTTTGGCAGGGACTTCATGGCTTGCTGGTCATGCTTTTTTGCTTTGACCTTTGTCTGGTTGTGCTTTTAGCATCTATATTTCCCAATAAGTGACATGCCCTGTAACTACTCAGAAACCTGTTCTCTGGCTTTGTCTGACCACTCAAAGCCCCTTCCTGACTTCCTGCCACCCATAGCACCCAAGGCACTGATCCTCTTTGGGCTCTCCCAAATTCAAAGGAACAGGGAATAAGGGGCAGTCCCTTCCAACCTAAACCATTCTATGATTCTTGACTGACAGGATGCTCCAAACCCTCTATACTCTTCACAATTTCAAAGTCTACAGCCAGTAAAGAGAACCAGGGTGTCTGGAGCAAACTATTTAGGGTCTGGAGAGGCTCCATGAACCTGCAAAGATGTGTTGGAGAGAAGCTGTCAGCTACCTGCCCCCCAAGACCATTGCAGCTTTCTTGCCAGTGCACCTGGCTTGTAAAAACACAGCAGGAGTGCCACCAGCCTTTTGCCCCTCAGGGACTGGTTTCCAGTAAGTGCAGCCTTCGGTGTGAATTTTTTGGTCCTGTTTTAAAGGGTTGCAAATGAATGGAGCTCTTGAGTGTGCTCAGGGTGAATGCTGCCCATCTCACTGTCCTGGTCTTACAACAAATGGTAAAGTAATGGATGCAAGGTTGTCTGCTTTTTCTCCAGAGATCTGGGGCAATAAAACGTTTCTGTGTAAAAGAAACATCCCTGGTCCACAGGCTTGAGCAGAGAGAACATTTTTGTCTGAGGCTGGAGTTAAATCACTGGCAGGACATCACTGCTTTTCCAGCACTTGAACTCAGATCCAACAAAAATCTATAAAAAGCTGTTAAGTTGCGATGAAGGGAGAGCCACAGCAGTAATGAGTTTACTGCAGGCCTTCAGGGTAAACTCCAGCCTGCTGGGGGGGTGAGGAGACTGACTGCCCTTCCTGGAGGGCAGGCAGATACTGCTGCAAGGTAATGTCCCTCCTGAACTTTAGTCTCCCTGTGTTCCTGCCAGAAACCCTGGAGTAGATCAAGAGTAGATCAAGAGTGAGTGTGAGGTGTTGATCTGTGTCTCCATTACAACATCCAACTCTGTTTGCAGGCTGGAAAGAGCTGTTGGCTGGAGCAGCACGTTGGGCTGGTGGCTTTAGAGAGATGAATAACATCAAAAGTGAGAGAATTGGAGTGACAGAGCAGGATCAAAGGTCCCTGGGGAGTATCTGCTGGGCATCAACCCCGGCTTTAAATCTGTGTCCTTCACATTGAACAGCATTCTGATTTCTCCCTGTATATGGGGAGGGGAGGGGAGGGGAGGGGAGGGGAGGGGAGAGGAGAGGAGAGGAGAGGAGAGGAGAGGAGAGGAGAGGAGAGGAGAGGAGAGGAGAGGAGAGGAGAGGAGAGGAGAGGAGGGGAGGGGAGGGGAGGAGAGGGGAGGAGAGGGGAGGAGAGGAGAGGAGAGGAGAGGAGAGGAGAGGAGAGGAGAGGAGAGGAGGGGAGAGGAGGGGAGAGGAGAGGAGGAGAGGAGAGGAGAGGAGAGGAGAGGAGAGGAGAGGAGAGGAGAGGAGAGGAGAGGAGAGGAGAGGAGAGGAGAGGAGAGGAGAGGAGAGGAGAGGAGAGGAGAGGAGAGGAGAGGAGAGGAGAGGAGAGGAGAGGAGAGGAGAGGAGAGGAGAGGAGAGGAGAGGAGAGGAGAGGAGAGGAGAGGAGAGGGGAGGGGAGGGGAGGGGAGGGGAGGGGAGGGGAGGGGAGGGAAGGGAGGGGGAGGGGAGGGGAGGGGAGGGGAGGGGAGGGGAGGGGAGGGGAGGGGAGGGGAGGGGAGGGGAGGGGAGGGGAGGGGAGGGGAGGGAGAGGGAGAGGGTATCTTTCCTGTGAGCCAGAATTATTTGACTTCTTGCAGCAGCAAACTCTTTTCCTTGTCAACATTTCCCTCTTGCCTTTGAAATTAGAATGACTTGAGGGTCTTCATGTATGAGAGTCTAAATTAAATATTGACTAAGAGGTTTTGTGTGAGCTTGAGTGTTTTTAGAAAATCTAAATGAATCCCACAGGGCAAGTTTAGGGCTCTAAAATGGATTCAAGCAGAATAAAGGATGCATGAATTAGGGGCATAGGAAAAGTTTCAAATGGCAGATGAGTCAGCAAAAAAGACAGACCAAGAAGATGCAGAAATATCATTAAGGCTATAAAGAGACTGGAAGTAGAGATAATTTTCCTGTCCTAAAGTAAGGAAAGAAAGTTTATCTAATATTCCCCAAATTACTGCTCTCTAAATATTTGTTGGTTGATTTGCTTTTCCCTTCCAAAGCCTCAACAGCCTGATTTTATTTTCCTGGCTGCATGAAGAACCAGGAACACCAGCAATATTCCAACACAAAATCCTACTGACTGGCTTGAAAACTTATACCTGCTGTTAAAGGGATACAAGCATCACTTTTTATCAGGGCTTTATTTGCTGCTTTTGAGCAGTGAAGAAAGTCTCCTACAAAGTCAAAATGTATCTCCCATGAGGAATATTGATGTGCAGAGATAATGCTGCACATCTCCTGGGTACCAAGTGGATAAAAAGAGTCAGGAAGTCATTAGCAAGGGAGGACAAAATAATTCTTGTCCAAACCCCATCCTGCTTAATCCAAGCTGACTGTTGATTTCTGCTCCCTTCCCTGGCTTTTGGGATGCAGCCATTTGACAATATCCCATCACAAACCTTTCCTTAAAACATATTGCATTAGGTAAACCACAGTTGAACCTCTTTAGTTCCCTCTTTGTCAGTCTGGACTGTCCTTCCAAGTTTAAAAGAGGAAAATCAGAATATGTAATATCTCCTCAAGTAACTTATACACAGTCAACTTGTGTGGACACATTGGGTAAGTGCAATGTGTTAAAGTTCAGTAAACATTTACTGGTGCACTGCTCAGAGCACAGTGGACCAATGCCAGCAGGCATTAAACACACCTTCACATCTCTGACTTCATTTTCTTCTCCCCTCACAAAACTAAAAGTGGGTGAAACAACATTTGAGGTGTTGTGGGTTTAAAATTAGAGAGTAGCAGTAGGTTTTTCTTCTGACTGAGTGACCATCTTTAATACCAAGTCCTATAAATATAGAGAAGAGTAGTTTTGGTCATTTCTGCACCTAAGCCACAGAGAAAATCAGCAATGCTGAGGATTTAAAATGTTTTTTTTTTTTTTTATTAGCTTTTCTGGCTCATTCTTCATATTAAGTTAATTGTGAAGTTTGACTGATTCTTCTTTTGCCTCTGCTGGTTTGGTCCTCCCTCAAAATTGGAGTGGTTTGGGAAGGCATTTCTTGAGAATTCTCTCAGATGGAGTGGTGAGACCTTCCCTGGGGTGGATGTAGCTCAGCTGACAGCAGGGATAAGAGATTGTATTTCACCCCAGGATGGGGGGACACACACAGCCCCTGTCCCCACTTCTCTGGAGCTGACACAGCACCCCAGGGAAGCCAGAGGTGTATCAGTTGTCGATGTCACATCTGAAAAATAGAGCAGAAGCTATCAATGTTGACACAAACATCTACTAATTTATTAAAGTCTAGTGCAAAAGGCTTTAATTATTTTATCTATTAAAGACTTTAATAGTTTTCATGTGCTACTCTTTTTTTTTTTTTTTTTCTGGTGGTTTTCTTCTCCCTCTTTCTTTCTGGCAAACTCTGTTGATAACCTCCAGGAGCAGCAGAAATGAAGAGAGAAATGGAAGGTAAGAAAGCTATTTAGATTAAAAAACCCCTTTCAAATTGCAGAAATGGATTTATATAAGATTTATACTTCTTTTAAGGTGAAAACTCCTTTTAAACTAAGGATCTATGCTGTTAGTACTGGATCAAGAGTCAAATCATTCCAGTCTGGCCTAATTAAAAAGAAAAATCTCCAGAGCTGGTATCAAGGGACTATTCAAAAGTATAAGGACAGAGCCTATCCCTTCATCAGAAAACAAAGAGAAATGCTGAATATGTATGAAGATGGTCAGGAGCTTTCCCAAGCTCCCACTCCTCTGCTTGGTAAACCAAAATGTATCAGCTTTAAATCTCATTGGTGCATTTGAGAGACACAGGCAGGCATTGTACACCAGACCTGTGGCATTAATCACCTCGAGATTTCCCTTTCCTCTTTCTAAAGAGGGGATTTTATTTTGGTGTTTTTTTTTTTTTTTTAATGTCAATAAATAGTCCCTGCCTGAGATTAGACTGTCATGGATATAATGCCAAGGAAAAAAGTAAAATAAAATAAAATAAAAAGCTGAAATGGCCCAAACTGGAGAACCCTGAGCTGTTTCCAGAGTCAGGGCTCAGGAGGTGCAGGTAACCACTGTGGTTTTGTCCCAGATGCTACAAGCCCTGCTTTATGGCACAGCTGAAGAGAGTGATGGTCCCACTGGTCAGAATATGCAAACAGCTCTAGATTAAAAGAAGCCAGATCACCTCCCAAACCAAATATTGAATTAGGGCTGGGATTTTCTTTCTTTTCTCTCTTCTTCTTTATTTTTTTCCATCCCTGTTTTTTTTTCATCTCACATTTGTGCTGCTCTGGTCATGGCTGTGTCACTGACTTCTTTGTCCCCACATCCTACCAAAATACTGAATATCTCAAGCTGTTGTTTGTGCTCAGATTTCTGGTCTGCTTTACCAGTGACATTAATTCAAACATACCACTACCAAGCAAGCTTCTGACCATAGACTGATGAGTGCTTAGGTGTCTTTTGGACATATCCTTGAAGTAACACTTGAATTTTTTTTTTATTTATTTTTTTTTACTATGTGCATGCTTGGTGTGTTTTGGCTGCATGTGTTGATGAGAATGGATGTCTTCTCCTTACCTGTTTTTTTTTTTTTTCATGTAGCTGTAAATCACATCATCAAGTAGTACAGCTATGGGTGAGCCTGCAAATATTTTCATTAGAATGTTGAACATCTAGAAAGTTCAAGTCTGATCCTGCTCCTGCCTTACTCAATGCCACCCATTTTAGTAGCAACCAAAAGGAAGAGTTATCACAGTCTCACAGTATATCAGAGGTTGGAAGGGACCTCAAGAGATCATCAGGTCCAACCCCCTGCCAGAGCAGAATCACTTAGGGTAATCTGCACAGGAATGCATCCAGGTGGGTTTGGAAGTTTCCAGAGAAGGAGACTCCACAACCCCCCTGGGCAGCCTGTTCCAGTGCTCTGTCACACTCACTGTAAAGAAGTTTCTCCTCATGTTGAGGTGAAATCTTCTCTGTTCAACTTTGAACCCATAGTTCCTTGTCTTATCACTGTGAACCACCCAAAAGAGCCTGGCCCCCTCCTCCTGACACCCACCCCTCAGATATTTATACACATTGATCAGATCCCCTCTCAGTCTTCTCTTCTCAAGACTAAACAGCCCCGGGGATCTCAGTCTCTCTTCACAGGGCAGAATTATGTCACACTGGAAGGAAAAAACTTATTAGAACTTTTCAGATCAGCTCGAAACCATAGAAACATAGAAAGATCTGGGTTAGAAGGAACCTTTAAAAGTGACCTCACCCAACCCCTCTGCAGTCAGCAGGGGCTTTTTTTTAAAAGGAGAGCAAAAGCAATTTTTCTGTTTAGCAGAACTTATCTTGTGTATTCAGTAGCTGCACTGTTAAGGAGATCCAACCTGGAGCAATCTTCTTTCACCTCCTTGTGTTTTGTTTTGTTTTGGTTTGGTTTGGTTTGGTTTCGATTTGTTTTGTTTTGGTTTGATTTTGTTTTGATTTGTTTTGGTTTGGTTTTGTTTTGATTTGGTTTGGTTTGGTTTTGTTTTGTTTCATTTTGTTTTTGTTTTGTTTTGTTTTGTTTTGTTTTGTTTTTTAAGGGAATGTGAAGAGAAACTGGCCTCTTGAGTTATATGACAGCTTTGTGATGGGACACCTTTTTCATGCCACTGCATTTTAATATCCTTCTCAACAATAACATCTTCTACTCATTAAAGGTAGGTCAGTGAAAGAATCTAATAATGTATTCGTGGAAACCTAAGGAGCTGAAATATGCCCTTGGCTTTTCAGGAAACAGAGGTCTTTCAGAAATGCCAGAGAAATGAGATTCTATTTTTCCAAGGCATCACTTTTTTTTTTTTCCCCTCTTTTTTTTTTTTTTCTTTTTTTTTTCTTTTCTTTTTAAAGCAACCCCAAACGTGCATAATCATATTATAGGCAATCAGGGTGCAATTCAGCTACTATATCAAACAGGCATGTCATTAGTGCAGCAGGCTAATTGCTTGAGCTTTCCTTGACCTGGGACTTCAACATTAAGGCTTTGGGTGGCCAAGTGATTTTCATAATTTTGCCTGTACTCCGTGAGGCTAGGGGAAATCAAGGTCTGTGATTGCTTTGGTAATTTTCCTTTCAGAGCAGATTGCTTGATTTGACGTTTTAAGTACAGTATCTTGTAACTCACAGGCAGGGGAACCTTTCAAAGAGAGTTCTGTGAACACAGTCTCCTGTTTTTCCTTGCTAAAACACTCTTCTGTGTCTTTGGAAGACTTATCTTTGTGAGAACACAGCAGCAGATCATGAGAATTGAATTGCCACTGAGATAAGGTCATGTTATGTGGAAATACGAGCTCCTTAACCTCTGATCTTTCCCCCCCACTTCCAATTTTGCAACCTTTTGCAGTTTGTAGTTCACAGTGAAGTCAGGAGAAATGTGTGGATCCTTTTGGTTTCCCCATCAAGAACAGGACAAACTTTTTTTCTTTTTTCTTTTTTCTTTTTCTTTTTTTCTTTTTTCTTTTTCTTTTTTTTTCTTTTTTCTTTTTCTTTTTTTTTCTGTTTCTTTTTCTTTTTTTCCTGTTTCAATCCATGCTGTGCTGCGCTATAGATTTCTATCTGGCTTCCACCAAAGAAAAAACTTCTTCCAGATCCTCAGACATGAAGACAGCCTTCCAAAATATCTGCCATTCCTAAAACCATGCTCAAAAGAGAATCTAACTTCTGGTTATATCAGTAGCCAGCAAAGGCAGCTGCTGACATTTAAGGAAAGGTTTGGGATGGGATATTGTCATATGGCTGCATCCCAAAAACCAGGAAAGGGAGTAGAAGTCAACAGTAAGCTTGGATTAAGCAGAGTGGGGTTTTGACCAGAATTTCAGCAGGAAATCCCAAGTCAACCAAAAATCAGTGGAAGAGGTTGTGATCAGTGTTACACCTGTTGGTGTAAACTGATTTGAACCCAGTCCTGGTTGAAGAGTTTTCATTGCTCCTGTGTGTAAGCAAGGGAGACAATGAGCCAGAACCACCTTCAGTCTCAGTGATAGGAAGGGTGGAAAACACTTCCATTTGGCTGATGTTGGGAAGGTGACTTGAAAAAGAACAAGGAGCAACCCAGTTTGGATGCCTCTCATTTGCCCCCAAGTCACTCATTGTTTCAGAAGCCTTGAATTTTGCTCCTGTCCCTCTGCTGTCTCTGCTAGTATGCTATAGATTAAGAAACAGAAAACCAGAACCCATACCTAGCAGTTACTTGGCTTTAACGTTACCTTGAGCAGCTCACTCAGTAGTTCACCCTTTTCCCTGCTCTCCTCCCTTGAGCTCTGAAATTTTCCAGGGAATGGGAAAGTTTGGATCCACACTATAAAACCTGCAGATGGAACTATATAGGTCTAATATATACAAATCAATAATTATGGTGTATATATATAACATATGTAAAATAAAGTTACTTTTTAATGGTTTTTTTCCCTTAAATTTTAGCATTATTTGAAGAATTTTAATAGCTATTCTAATCCTTCTTTCCTTGCCCTTCCCTAAGAGCAATTAGATTGGAAAGTTCACTCTGCAGACCCATTTTTCCTCAAAGTGATGTAGCACAGGAGGAGGAAAATTGCTCTCATGGAAGCTTTGTATAAGTTGATGGCTATGGAAAGATCATTTTAGTGCTTTGTGGTCTATGGGCAGGTGACAGAGATACTGTACAGGGTTAAATCTGAACAATCCTATTGTAATGCTATTGAATAGCAATGTTTTGCAATTCCTGATCTGAATCTTTGTGGTTTACCAGTTCACTAATAACTTCTTGAAGTGTAAAGGAAGTGTTTCTAGGGATTTTTCATGAGTATGTCCTTCATGGGTTTAATTTAATTTGTATTTTTATCATAGATTCATTGGATAGTTTGGGTGGGAAGGGGGCTTTCAAGTCATCTGGTCCAACCCCTCTGCAGTCAGCAGGGACATCTGCAGCTAAAGCAGATTGCTCAGAGCCCCATACAACCTGACCAGGAATGATTCCAGGGATGAAGTATCTACCACCTCTCTGGACAATGTGGGCTAGTGTTTCACCACTGGAATGTGTATCAAAATACCAATTGAACAATTAATGGCCTTTGGTATACCTTACAGCAGGAATTTTCTAAGCTAATTTGTAGATCGCAACGCTGGAGAAGGAGTTTATGTTAGTATTGATCCAACCAAGAGTCAAGAGGGCACATTAGGAGTTTATCACAGATTTAATGACAGATGTACTATTTCAAAGAAGTGAATACCAGACATGGTGAAAGGAAAATCTTCATCATATTACAGAAAACAAATTTTCTTGGCCACTGCGAAAACTCAAAAATTACTGAGGGTGCAGCGAAGGGGACTGGATACACATTGTTGACTCAGTCTGTTTGGAGAGATGTTACATAATCTGCTTGCTTACTTCCTTAATATACAGGAGATTAAGTGGAAGCTGGATTGGACCCCTTCACCTAAAAGTTTGTCAGGTCCTGGAACAGGCTGCCCAGGCAAATGGTGAAGTCCCCATCCCTGGAGAGATTTGGAAGATGTGTAGATGTGGTGCTGAGGGACACGGTTTAGTGCTGATCTAGCCGTGCTGGGTGAATGGTTGGACTCTTTGATCTTAAAGGTCTCTTCCAACTAAAATAATCCTGTGATTCTGTGCAATCCTCAGTGGAGATATGGGGATGTGTATCACACTGTGGTGGGCTGTCCTGCGTGAGCACCCCATGTGCAGGAGATATGGGGATGTTGGCTGTCCTGTGTAAGCACCCCATGTGCAGGAGATATGGGGATGTTGGCTGTCCTGTGTGAGCACCCCATGTGCAGGAGATATGGGGATGTGTATCACACTGTAGTTGGCTCTCCTGTGTGAGCACCCCAAGTGCAGCTAGAGGCACCAAGCCATAGCAGTGCCTCAGGCAGTGTTGCAGTGCCGGCACGATGCAGAGAGGTTTGCAGGCTGCTCTCTCCTTAATCCTGCCCCTCAAACACAAATACACACTTCAGCTCTGTGTTTCATCCAGTTCAAAGGAGCCTTGGCACTAGCAGTTATTTGGTGCCTGCGTCTCAACCCTTCCCCCAGGAGAAGCTCGTGTCACGCATAGTGGGAACGGTTTATCCTTTGGTCTAACAGGATAATCCTATAGCTCAAGCAATAAAGTCTTGCAGCTCTGGATCCAGAGGTACAAGAGGTCTCCAGCTCTCAACTGGAGTTCTTTTTATGCAGAGGGATATAAACCCAAGCACGTGTATGCTGTGCCTTGGCAAGGGGAAGAGGCTCTCTTCTCCAGGCGACATGTGAGTCTGCTGCTCTTGCCACTATCACAGACAGCCATCTTCTCTGTAGGAAGAATGGATTTAATTATATCACAGTTTCCAGTTTTATTAATGCTCAAACAATACGAGCATTAAAGTGAAATAATATGCCAAGTACTGTAGAGGCCACTGAAACGTTTCCTGTTATTGTGTTGTAATGGAGATTGCAGTAACATGGAGCAGCTCCAAATGACTGCAGCAGAAAATGTCTCTAACCCTCTCCAAGACCCACAGCTCAGCAGAGCTCTCAGGACTATCGCTCTTGACAATAGAGTTTCTAGGAACTAACATCTGAGGTGGCAAAGAATTTGCCTAGGAGGACTGGGCACAGCTCAGGCACTTCCTTGCTCTCTGGAAGCTTTTCCAATGAGAAGCAGACCTCCTCTGGAAGGGCTGAGAGCTGCATTTAATAGAGCTACAACTTTCCCCTAGCCACAAAGAAATGACCGAGCTCATAAGCAGAAATCATTGACAAATACAGGGTGTAGAAAAGCCACTACTGCTGGGAGAGGGCTCAGAGGGGTGGCAAATTTCTGGCAGGAATTGATATTTGTGCCCACTTGCCTGAAGGGGCCATGCTCCTGCCACAACAGTGGAACTCAAGAGAAGAACACTGGCTCTATCAGCAATAATGTGGCCAGAAAGTCCCCTGTACTTAGCACTGGTGAGAGCAGCATCTTGAATACTGGGTTCAGTTTTGGACCCCTCACTCCAATAAGGACATTGAGGTGCTGAAGTGGGCCCAGAGAATGGCAGTGTAGCTGGTGAAGGATCTGGAGAACAAGTGTTGTGAGGAGCAGCTGACTGTGGTTGTTCAGCCTGGAGAAAAGGAGCCTGAAGGGAGATCTTCTCGTTCTCTACAAGTCCCTGAAAGGAGGGCAGAGCCAGGTGGGGATCAGTCTCTTTTCCCAAGGAAGAAGTGACAGAACAAGAGGAAATAGCCTCAAGTTGTGCCAGGCAAGTTTTAAGTTGGACATGAAGAACAATTTATTCCCCCAAAAAAGTTGTCAAACTTTGGAACAGGTTGCCCTAAATAGTGGTGGAGATGTGGTGCTGAGGGACATGGTTTAGTGGTGACAGGGCAGTGATGAGTTAATGATTGAACTTGATATTGATCTTCAATATCTCTTCCAACCAAAATGCTGCTGTGATTCTCTGATTCTCTAAGAATGCCATACAGCAGTGGCTGTGACCCCCAGTGGGGTTCTTCTTGGAAAAGGAAACCAGCAATGACATGTGTGTGAATCTTTATACCAGCTCACAGACTTTTTTACCTCAGCTAAACACAGCAGTTTAAAATCTGTTGCCCATCACTGTTGGTTTCATGTTCCTATCCTTCCTGCATGGGTGTCCTTCCAGTCAAGGTGTGAACCTGCCTGAGATCCTTACTACCAAACTATGTCCGAAGTAGGAGCTGTGCAAATGAGAGGTGCAGTAGAATTTGATTGACTCCAATGGCTAAACTCCATGAGGACAAGATTTCCCACACTGGGGTTTACCCAAATTCACACACACACACACCTTCCACCAGAGAAATGAGTCTCCTCTACATTTTAGTCCCATTCTTCTACCAGACTTCAGTGTCAGCTTGATCTCTGCCTCCTGCCTGACCTTTATATTTCATCTACATTTCCTGCAATGAAAATGACTCATTCAGTCCTGTCAGCTCAGTAGATTGCTCTGGAATGAATTCAGGAAGATACCTATGAGGAATTTTTCATGCTGTAGACACCAAATGGTTTCTGTGTGCATGCTCTTGAGAGGTTTTTCCAAGGGGTTTAAATTCAGTTCGAATAAATTGCAGGCCTTTGCATACAGCACTGAAATACAAGTGAAAATTGCAGTGTGCTCCTCTATTTACATGGAGAGTCTCTCTAAATAATGAGTCAGTGGTTGCTCTGTCATGAATTGCCTGGAATACCAACAAACCCTTCATTTGGTTTCTTGAGATTTGTTGTCACTACCTTAGCTGAAGTTGGCTTAAACCATAATTTCAGAGAGTGAGGCTCACAGTGATAAACAGAAACTGAGCTGCTTTCAAAAAAATAGGGCAGTTGGGACAGAGAAATAACCTCAATTTTATTAATAATTTCATTTTCCAGCAATTAGGTGTTGAGCAACTGATGTTCAGGCTATGCAGGTCAGTTTGCTGTCACAGGAGGAAAGAGCAAAGCAGGCTCAGGTTGTATGTTTATTATGATGTGTTCTATTTATAAGGTGCTTTGGAAGAGCTGCAGTAAAATCAGACATCTGAAACATCCCAGTGTCTTTGGATGTATTTCAGAACCTCAACAATTACATCTCATCACCCCTGGGGCGTGATGGGCTCTTTGTGCAACTGGGCAACTGGTAACAGACTGTATGCAATTTGTTCTCTGTGATAAAAGTCGTTTAATTGCCTCTTATCTTAATTACATCTCATTTTTGCCATTTCCCTTCTCGCACTGAAGTACCACAGAAATGTTGTCTGTGGACAGAGTGAAGCATGAAGCCCTCAAGCACTGAGAGAAGGATGAGGATCTATCCTGGTGGTGTATTTTCACAAGTTGTGAGTTGCCCAGGAGTTAATTCTGCAAAATACAAGTTTACAAACAAACAAAGCCATATCTTTGTGTTTTTAGATGAAGACATGCAGTATATAGAAGTAATCACAGAATGATGGGGCTTCAAGGAACCTCTGGAGATCATAGAATCATAGAATCAGTCAGGGTTGGAAGGGACCATAAGGATCATCTAGTTCCAACTCCCCTGCAATGGGCAGGGACACCTCACACTAGATCAGGCCGGCCAGAGCCTCATCCAGCCTGGCCTTAAACACCTCCAGGGATGGGGCCTCAACCACCTCCCTGGACAACCCATTCCAGGCTCTCACCACTCTCATGGGGAAGAACTTCCTCACATCCATCCTGAATCTCCCCACTTCCAGCTTTATTCCATTGCCCCTAGTCCTATCACTACCTGATAGCCTAAAAGGTCCCTCCCCAGCTTTCTTGTAGCCCCCTTCAGATATTGAAAGGCCACAATAAGGTCACCTTGGAGCCTTCTCTTCTCCAGACTGAACAGCCCCAACTCTTTCAGTCTAGTCTAAAATTAACTAATGAATCCATTAAAGAAGTCATCTCTCCAAAGCCTCTTTCCTTCCAGCTGGACACTTACAGGGATTATGTAGTCAGCCCTGGACTTTGTGACAGAAAGAACTGAAAGGGAAAATCAACTATAGACAAAACTGGCAGAGAATTAGGGGACCAATAAAACCTGTGCACAAGCATGTGCAGGGGGGATGGAAATCACAGTTAAGAAAAAGGGGGGAAACTTGTGAAAGAGAGCCAGGCTGCACACAGTAGTCTTAGTGTTTGCACTGGTTAAACCCCTTTTATCTCACATTCACAAACACAGGCTCTCTATATGATATAAAACACATTTAGCTGTCATTGAAATGCTGTGATTTATGGAGCAGGGCTGTCCCTAAGAGGGTAACAACACTCGGTGCTTATTTTGGCAGGTGCACTAATTCAGACTGCTGAGCAGCTCAGAGAACAGCTAATGCTAATGACAAAAGGTTAATGATTTTCTTTTCTTTTTTCCTTGTTTTTTTTTTTTAAATATTTTTATTTTTCATGTGTAGATTGGAAATATTTGTTCAGTTTAGGCACCACTTTACATGTGACCCCAGCTCTAACCAAGCAGATGTCAGCTCACTTTGCATTTGGCAAAGGCAGCATTTGAAGAAAATATTATTTTAGTTTCAAACATGACTAAACTGCCATCAATATCAGTGGGCTAATGAGGAGGCATCTACAGACCTTTGCCTTTCCTTCATGCTTGCATATAACAGGAGATAGATGCTAATCTTTTTCCCTTGTAAATCAGAAAAAACATGTCCAATAAAAAAAATCAGCATTAAATATATTCACTTGTCTACCTATCAGTTTTGGCTTATAGTTTCTCCATGGTCCTCTAATGAATCTGTTTCCTGAAGCTTCTTATCACAGAATCATAGAATCATAGAATCATAGCATCATAGAATCATAGAATCATTTCAGTTGGAAAAAACCTCAAGATCATTGAGTCTAACCATTCACCTAACACCACCATGGCCACTAAACCATGCCCCAGAGTGTCCTAACAGATTTGTATACTTGTTTGTAACATCTTAAATGAGCCTGTGAGCTCTCTGCTGCTTGCTGACCCCCTAGGACATCTCATTACAACTGGTTGTGGTTATGTGTAGTAAGATGGAAACCAAATAGTCGAGTCCTGAACCTAATTTCAGCACACATCAAAACTCCAAATGCCAGAAGCAGGACATAAAAAAAATAGTGAGTGGTCCAAGCCTCAGACTAAGGTTGCTTGCAGAAAGGGTCCCTGTTACTCCCCACCTGAGCTGAAGGTCTTCACAGGAACAGCATCATCCTTTCACACAACTTATTTATTGGCACAGGAGATACCTGGGATGCAGCTAACTGGTTATGGAGAACGACAGCAGGAGGAAGTGAACCAAGAATCTTTTCCTCTCCAGAACTATGATTTTTAAAATATGTCGTGCAGTTGCCAAAGCTGACCTGAGCTGGTCTGAACTGTGAGATGCCCACTCTGTCATAGAATCACAGCATCAGAGCATGATGAAGGCTGGAAGAGACCTTTGGGGATCATCTAGTCCAACCACTCTGCTAAAGCAGGATCACCAAGAACAGGTTGCCCAGGATCACAATGTCCAGGCAGGTTTGGACTCTCTCCAGAGGAGGAGACTCCAGAACCTCTCTGGGCAGCTTTCTCTAGGGCTCCAGCACCCTCACAGCAAAGAAGTTTTTCCTTATATCCTTCCTGTGGCATGGGAAAACAGAGCCAAATGAGGTTACCCTGACCCCAGTTTGGGGAGTGGGAGGGAGAAGGCCATGTTCCTTGACAGTATGTCAGTCATTCAGTCCCAAGATGTACCAGGGGAAGTTTAGGCTCAAGGTGAAGAGAAGGTTCTTCACAGAAAGAGTGATCTACCATTGGAATGTGCTGCCCAGGGAGGTGGTGGAGTCACCATCCCTGGAGGTGTTCAAAAAGGATTGGACGTGGCACTTGAAGCCATGGTTTAGTGAGTCATGAGGTGCTGGGTGATAGGTTGGACTGGATGACCTCTGAGGTCTTTTCCAACCTTGTTGATTCTATGATTAAATCACCTGCCTGGGCCAAGTTCCTTGGTGTCTTTCATAGAATACAGTCATCTTTCACTTCCTACCTTGTGCAGGTGATGATGAACATCAAACACCTGCCCCTGCTCCACTGGGAGCAAACAGATGTAAGAGAAAGCCCTAGGAGCAATATGTAGAGCTTATTCGCTGGGCACAGCCCTGGGTAAATTAAGGGAAAAAAAAAGAAAAAAAAAAAAGAGGGGTTTAAACCCTTTTGAGAGCTTCAGAGGATAAATCCCTTAAGTTGCACAATGCTTTATTGCCAGTCTCAGGATGTGAGTGCTTGGAGAAGTCCTTTTCTCAAACCCAACAAAGACAATCATCTGCTACAGGACAAAAATCTCAGGTGCAACAATATCAAAAGCATCAGAAAAGTCCAACAATAACAACAAAGGAGCAAAATCCTGGCCAGCAGTGAAAAGTAGGTCATTTTGAAGGCGTCCAAGAGCTGTATCTCCACAAGGAACTGGACAGAAGCCAGAAAGACATTTGTCAAGTTAATCATGAAAGATCAGGTGCCCATTCCGCTCCCCGCCCTCTCCTCATTAACCTTTGGCATAAAGGCAGGTTCCAGACAGACTCCTCATAAGTGTGATTTTTCCTAGATAGTCCAACATTATTATTGTTATTATTTTCTAAACCACATTGTTACTCACAGTGAGGGTCATGTTCCCTCTGCTCAGCCAAGTTCTCTCTGATAGGAGGAAGGGAGCTGGAGAACTGGTTACACCACTGATGCTTCCGGCTCTTGCTACAGCCCAACACGTCAAAAACCCCCATAAGGTTCAGCTGTGGTCCCTGCTGGACCATGCTGAGGACCAGCAGAGCATCAAGGTGGTTTTTCACATCACAAACTGAACCTGTCCCAGGCTTTGATTAGAACAGGAATGTCCTACAATTTCAGCCAGAAATTCCCTTCAATTCCACCCGCTTGGTAAATGTCATATGCCAGGAGAACTCTCTCTTGGAAAAATTTGATTAGATGACCTGTTTCTAAAGCTCTTTGATTAGTGATCTACCAGGAGTTGTCATGTTAGGAAAAGCAGAAGTGAACAAAAAGCCCCTGAGATCTGAGGTGTAGACGTTCAGAATGCTTGAATCCATCAGCTATTTACTAGGAAGGAAAAAAAGGAAGTTTGGAAAACATTAGGATCAGAAAGACCACCAGATGTGAAAAATGGCATTTTTAATGCTGAAATTATCAGCAGAAGAGGTCCTCAAAGTGTAGAAGCAGAATTTTAACAGTAACATCACAGCAGGACTTGACAAGTAAAATGTGTGTACATTTACTGTTATTTTTTTCCCCACCATCGGTCAATATTTCCTTCCCACCAAAGTCAAGAGTTATTTTGGCTTTACTTCAGTTTTTTTTTTTTGAAGGACTCCTCTCTGAGAAAGATGAGTAGATGATAAAATATGTGAGAGGATGACTAAAGCACAGGAAATAAAAACAGATTACGGGCACAGGGTGAAATATCTGGTAATGCTGGAGACCAGGAATGCCTAGGAAAGAAAAAGACAAGCTGGCCATTTTACTCAAGAGCAAAGAGAAGGATGGAAATCTGGATGCTGTAAGTGAGGCTTGGTCCAGGAATCAAAATCCATAAAACACATTAGTTCTAGGGTGAATGTAGTAAAGAGTCTAGTCCAGGTTAGCCAAATATCTGTGGCTTCAATAGAAGCCTTTAGGAAAATATGCAGCCACTAAACCATTTTTATTCGGTGTCCTCCAAACCTAAAATACTCTTTTAGTTGCTTGAGGCTAGTTTTTCACTCCCACCCCTCCTGACCTGCCTTACAGGGCTGAGTCAGGAGCAAAATTGAAAGCAATGAAAATCACTGTCTGCTTTTGTAGCCCACATACCTTGGTACCAGTTGTTACTCACTGGCCACATTTTTTTTCCACCGTTTTCCACTTGGATGAGAAAATCTGTGACATTGGATTCACTCTGTGTTAGAAGAGAAAAAAAAAAAAAGAAGGGGAAAATAAAAAGGAAGAAAGAGAAAAAAGCTTTTTTTTTTTTTTTTTTTTTTTTTTTTTTTGCATGGGAGCTTTTTGCATGCCACATCCTGGAGTGAAGTGTTTGTTGCCTCTTGGAAGGAAGATACATCACTAAGTCCCTGTAACTAATAACAGTGTGATATTGAAAGAGCACAGAAATTTACTGGTGCAGTGGGATTACTTTTGTTAAAGCAATAATGCCTCATTTGTTCTTATGACAGAGCTTTACAACAGCTACACAGGCAAGTCTTTTACATCCATCAACATTACTGTCTGGATTGTATTATCTAGGAAATCCCAGAGTCACTAGCCTACAGGTTGAATTAGCTGCAAATTCATTTCAGCTTCGAAACCCTTTTGTAAACGCTGCAGTCACTCAGGCAATACCTCGGAGAAAGCAGAGGGATGTTATTGGATTTTGTGTTAATAATTCTTTCCCAGCCTTTTTCTTTTTCATATATATTTTCTTTCTTAGTAACCACTGCTTCTTGAAAGGCATTAAGGCATTAAGCTGACTTTAGAATAACAGCAGCAAACACTTGAACCAAAAAAAAAAACAACCCAAAATCCTTCCTTTGTGTCCTTCTTCCAGGAATGAAAACCTTTCAAACACAGTTTGTAATGTTTCCATCTCTCACTTCAGGTGTTTCAAGAACACAGCAGCATACAGGTTCAAAGCAAATCGTCCCAAGAGTCCTTTCCATTTCTTGGCCATGCTTTTACACCAGGTTTCTCAAGCAAGCTTTGCCCAAGTGCCTTCCCATTACCTGCCCTGACCTGCTATACCTTCACAAGACCTCATGTTGCAACCCATGGAGTGACTCAATTCTTCTCTAGTCTGCAGGGATGAGAATTTTTTTCCCCCTTCTGGCATGGTTCTTTGCACCATGAAAGCCTGATTTTGATTTTTTTTTTTAGACACTGCTGCAGTGCACATGAGAATTAAAGCAAGAATAAGGGGTTTATTGCTGTTTTCCTGGTGTAAACAAAGAAGAGTATTACTGATCAGGTCTGGATTTCACCTGGGTTGCATTTGGGTCCCTCTTGAATTTGCTTGCAGATGGTATTCCAGCAAAGTAGCCTGCAGGCAGGAAAGAGTGCATTTGACTCGAGCATCAGAGAATGCTTGAAGAAAATGAAGTTTGAACTCCAAACCACAAATATTCACAACACAATCTTGATTTGGAGAATTACACCCAGCCAACCGCAGGGCAGAGCTGCCACCCTATGACTGCTCAGATGTCACCTACAATGCTTGGACTTCGAATCACTGCTGTCCAACTCCTCCCACCCGAGTCTTAAGGCAACATATTTTTGGCTAATAAATTCTGAAGAAAGGCTGTATCTGAAAACTCACTTGTTGCCCACATTGCTCAGGTGAATTTTGTCTTGAAATCCTGTTGTAGAAAGAATGGAGAAATCTGAATGTAGAGGGAGATGCCTACCTTTGAGGTTCTTCTTACAGGATCTCTTCTGTGCAAGAGAGACTGACCTCTGTATAAATGCCCCATCCAAATGTTGATAAACCCCAGAAAGCTGCTATTTTGATTCTTTAAATTTCTAGTTTGCCATGTTAACGTTTTTTGTGTAACATATGCTGTTGCCCTCAGAGGAAAGAAAAAAATAAAAGAAAAAGAAAGATTCTCTCTGCCCTTTTAATAAATTAGTTTAAAGCTGTAACAGGACAATTTCAGGTTCTGATTGAAGAAATAGATATTACTGTGCAAGAAATTAGTTTAAAGCTTTAACAGGACAATTTCATGTTCTGGTTGAAGAAATAGATGTTACTGTGCAAGAAATTAGTTTAAAGCTTTAACAGGACAATTTCATGTTCTGATTGAAGAAATAGATGTTATTATGCAAGAAACTCTGGAAGCATCTGATTGACTTGAAGGCTGTGCTGAAGCTCCAGCCTGGGGAGCTGTAGGCACCAGGAATATCTACGGGTGAATGTGAGTCTCATCACCATTTTTCCTCCCCCCAAATGAATTAATTCTATTAATCCTCAGAGCAGATTTTAGTCTGCAACTGAAGATAAAGCTGCAAATTTCCTTCCCCAAGTAGCAACTGTTCTCTGCTTTGGTAAATGCACGTTCCAGGTGAAGGATCCTGTTTTCAGGGGACCATAAAGCCCCAAATCCTACCTGAGATGGAGGTGTCTCTGCCTGCCACCACCTCCTGAGACACACACCCATGCAGACACAGAAATAATGGCTATTTTATCCTGTCATTCTCTGCAGCCAAAACCTCACCTCTGTTCACTGAGGTCTTTACATAACCTGACCTCCAGAAGCCAATTACATCTGTTTTCTTTGTGCTCATGTGTTTCTAGTATTGACACCAACTTCACTTTCAACAAAGGGTGGATTCCCATGAACTCCATTCTTTATTAGCAGCTGGTTCTTATTAGAGATTAACCAATAAAAAAGGAGTAATACAGTCAGCAGTGTGTTTCTACATGTAGCACTTTTCCATGTGTTTCAATTTACCCATCGACCAATAAAGCCCTGCCCTCCAATGAACTGCATTCCATACCTCACATTTTTTGCTTATTTTGATAAATGTAGCTTTTCCTAGATAAAAAAAGAAAAAAAAAAGGGGGCAAGAATCTGGCTAACACTGTCTACTGTTAGCTGGAACACTGATGTTGGTTAGATGAATTAAAGAATGCTACTTGATCTTTTCTCTGACAGCTTATTATGCCTTGGTTCCTGGGCTTCTAAAATTTCTCTCACAAAGCTCTCTGTCACTGTGCTTGGTTAAAACTTGTCAAAAAATTAACAAACCCAATTTTAGGCTTGTTTTGCTTATTTCCTTCAGCACTGAGCAGGCGAGGGAGATTTTGAAAGGATATACTCCTGTTGCTGCCGTCCCAGAGGTTCCTGTAAGATAAAATTCTTTATCCAGGATTGTGTGGATATTAGAAGGTTCAAACCTGAAAATGGCAGTTCATAAAATGGGTCATTTCTAGTGCAAATGTTTGGGAGGGAAAGTACAAAAGAAAAAAAAAAAAAGAGAATGGCAACATGATGGATTACTTAATAGGAGAATCTGGGAGCATGCTTCTGAAGTTCTTCCTTGCCACTGTATCTTCTCTCCTGAAAATCACTCAAACATAGTTTATGTCAAGCATTTAAGCAGTTGCACTTAAGTTATGTGCTTAAAAGCAAGAGCTCACATGCTTAAAAATAAGTATGTGTGTGGCTGTTCACTAATTTTCTTTGTTTAGCAGGAGTAGTTGAAGCTCAGGTTGAGGCTCTGGTGCCAGTGGAGGAAGATTGGACATTAGGAAAAATTTCTTTACTGGAAGAGTGGTCAGGAATTGGATTAGGCTGCCCAGGGAGGTGGTGGAGCCACCACCCCAGAGGTGTTCAAGAAACATGTAGACAGGACACTTTAGGTTTAGTGAGCATGGTGGTGCTGGGTTGATGGCTGGGCCTGATGATCTTAAAGGTCTTTTCCAACCAAAATGATTCCTCACTGGGTCCAGGCATGCAAGGACCTTTGCCAGGACTGTATTGCCCTTCATGGTCAGGAGAAAAGCCTTTGACAGAAGAATGCTGAAGTGTTAAATGCATGAACCATGGCCCATGAAGGACTACTCTCATCTCCCACCTGTAAAGCAATCCAGGTGGCATGAATGTTACTGGACTCTTTAACTCTTCTAAATAGACTTTCCCTTTGACACTGAATTCTGAACTCAGCTTCATTATCACTTTTCAGCAGGAGAATGAAACTACAGTAAGTCTTTCCATGACACCAAGCTGCTGAAAAGGGAACTTTATTGTTCTAAGGTTGTTCAAAGTAAGCTGAAAAACTCCCTGTGAAAACAGGCATGAAACCTCTTAAACACCCCTAAAGTACAAATGTGATGATTCAATGCCTCAGAGCCTCTGATTCCTTTGCTACTATTTTCCCACTGAAAGAAGTTCTAGCCTGTAGGAACATAAGATCCTGAAAGTCACTGAAAGTTCACTAAATAAGACATGGAAACCCAGCCTTGATGCCATCCAGTTATCAGCAAACTTGGGGTTTTCTAGGGTATCTCAGAGACATCTTTGTTCTGTTAGACCTTCACAATTCAAGGCACTGAAAAGCCCCCATCATCTGCTTTAAGGTGCCAATCAAGCTAGCAGCTGCAGACTCTCAACCAGCCCTAAAGAGATGAGAGTTTTGCACCAGGATATGCTCTAAAACAGTTACTACAACTTCAGAAAGTGGTCATCATGGAGTCCAACTGAAAATAAGCGAAATACATTCAGAGAATCATGGAATTGTTTTTGGTTGGAAGAGACCTTTAAGATCATGGAGTCCAACTCTTAGCCCAATACTGCCAGATGAGCACTAAACCATGTCCCTCACCACCACATCTCCACATCTTTGAAAGCCCTCCAGGGATGAGAACTTCACCATTGCCCTGTCTGGCAGTCTGGTCGAGGGCTTGACAAGAATTTTGAGAAAGAACTTCTTCATGTCCAGCCTAAAATCTCCCTTGGTACAACTTGAGGCTGTTTCCCCTGCTCCTATTCCTTGTTGAGCTTTTTCTTTCTGAGTATTTTTAGAAGAAACTTCTTTTGGAGTTAAGGACAAAGGTGTTACTTCCAAGGGAGCTTGGGCAAAACAGGGAAAGGTGGGGATTTGTATCCCTACAGTTCTCATATATAAATCACTGCATCTGCATGGGCACTCCTTCCAGAATAAGAAAGTTTGGGCTCTGCCTAAAGCACTCCCCTGAAGTGCTAGCCTTGAAGATGAGATTCCTTTGCTAGCCCCTCTTGCACTGTTTCTGCTAAGGCACAGAATGCTCTATTTAGGTGTCTTTCTCAGGGAAGCACAGCCTTTTTCCCAGCTGTTGGTATGACAAATAACCAAGGTCAAGATCCTGGAAGGATACAGCTGATGATGAACCTATTGCAACTTTTGCAGGCACCGAATTCCCCTGCTGCTACTGGGGTCAAGCCAGCACGATTAGTCCATGCCCCTGGTGCATTTCAGAGGGAGGTGATATGTTTGTGGAACCAAATTCTTCATTTCTCATTGCAGTTGAGGGAAGAAGTGAAGAATGGGCTATTTCCCATCCAATACTTCTTCCAGTGCAATCCTTAATGGTGAATTTGCATCCTGTGCCCAAGATCACAGACTGCTGTTGCAGCTTTCCATGAACCAGGTCCTTCCAGCTCCCCAGCAAAGCCTGCTGAAGCCCTGTGCCATGTCTTCCTCCAACACACCCAAGAGGTTTCACTCAAGCACAGCAGTTCTGTGGCAAACACATTCCATTTGATAATTGATTAAGTCTTACATGAAAAATAGAGAGCACTGCAGAAGATTCATTTCCAGAAAGGGATTTTTTTTTTTTTTAAATAATTGGAATTAAATTCCAGGCTGGGGAGAAAGTTGGGGATGGCTGATAACACTTTGACAATGATGAGTGAGGCTTTAGGAAATAAATACAGCCAGGATTATTGAAGCATTTTCAGCAGCAGAGCCTCCAATTCAGTGGAAGCATATGAAAAAATATTTGCCTTTTTCAAGTCACCTCATCACTCTAGTAAAGCTGGCAGCAATTCAAATGATGTACATGTAAAATGTCAGGCTAAATTATAGATTTCAACCTTCAGAATGTGCTGTTGAGGAATATTTCATTTGTGTTCTTCAGCTGAAAAAAAAAAGTTAACTTTAAGCTTCTTTCTGTATTAATTGTGGATTTTTTGTCATCTATGTCAAGGAAATACTGAAATACAGAAGTAAATGAAGAACAGGCAAAACATGAAGTGACCAATATATTTTCTGGAGATCAGCAAACATGAAAGAAGAAAATGATGAAGAAAGAAGGGCCAAGTTCTGCCCACAGCATTAAGGCTGTGAAGTTAAGTCCCAGGTAAAGCCACAGTGCAGCAAAGTACTTGAGGTACCTCAACATCCAGCATAAATCTTCTCCATTTCAGTCCACGAGACTAAAGTATCTTGCTGATCTGGGCTGGGAGAGGATAATCAGTTCAATAAACCCTTATCACTGCAGAGAGAGTAACATTGTTATCACAGTGGGATGACTGATGTCCCAAGGGATGTTTAACACCATCTCTTTGAACAGAACGGAGTATTTCTAATGGCCTTTTAAATCGTGAGGCAATCTTGTATCTGGTGTGAACGGTTGCTTGGGATGGATGGGGTAAAAGATGGATAATGCACCATCAGCTGTGTGCTCAGAGCTGCACAGAGACAACTTCTTTCTTTTTTGGTACCATTTTTTTGGTACCTTCTGGGAAAGGAGATTAGTACCTCCCTTTTGGTGATCACTTTGCTCGCTCCAGCCTTTATTCCGATTTCTTCCAGTTGCTCCTATCAGGCATATGCAACCCTCTTCTTGTCCTGCAGCACCCATCACAGCTGGCACATGCATCTATGTTTGGGCTCCCCTTAATGTGACACTCTCTTCTTCCTCCCCTACTACAGTCCAATCTGTATTACTGCTTGAATTCAAAAGAAAGCAAAGTCCTATCTGACAGTGACCAGGAAGATCTGCTAAATACCAAATCTCTGCTTAAGAAATATGAGGCCACTACCAAGAAAGGTTTTATTCCAATACACAACTAACTTAATTATTGCTCATTCTGCAAAGACATGATGATGGACCTTCTGCCAGCTTTACATCTGCAGCTGGCTAGCAAGCAACCGTGGGGCTCTGTGCACTGATCACAGGATGGGGAGAGATGAGTTAGGCTGTGATATACAACAGCTCTGATTAAAATTGCTAGGATTACAACTAAGAGGAGAAGAGGAAGACAGAGTCTGACCATGGAAAATGTTTTTGGTGCAAAATTGAACTTTAAGCTTCAAAAGGGGCAAAAAAAGCAGGCAAGCCTTGCTGGTGTGCTTGGCAGTGTCTGTTGAACTGGTGTATCCTACACAGAGAGTCTAAACTGTAAACAGCATCAACATCCTTCATCCAACAACATCATTCTCCCAACATTTTTGAGGGTTGTCTCCACTTTAGTCTAACCTCTGTGAGGATAAATGTCCTCAGAGAAGATGTGGCCTAACTGTTGGCTGCCACAGGGCCACCTAATGACAGGACCACTGCCACCTTAGCTCTGCTTGGCTTGTGTAAATCCAGCTCTGGGCTTTATATGCTGAGAATTCTCCTGCCTGCTCTACAGACCTAATTGCTACAGACCAAACCTCTACATGGCAGAAGAAATTCTCCTCACTGGTACAGTGACCTAAAGGTCTTTGCAGTGAATGCCACAGGAGAGCCAAGTGGGTCTTGCAAAATAACTCTGTGTCAGAGGAAGGGACATATACCTGAGGTAGCAAATAAATTCTGCCAGGCCTGGGGGAGAATTGCAGGTGGAAGGAGCTGGGTAAGATACGTTGTCCTAGGATGTGACCACCTGGGGCCTCCTTGTGTCTTGGCTATGGGGTCACCTGAGGCTCTTCCCCATCAATGATACCGACTCAACAGTTAAGATGGGCTCTGCTACCAGTGATACTTTGCTTTTTTTACTTCCTTCTCCACTTGTTGCTTCACATCCACTCTTTGTATTTTCCCCACAGTCCCTGGCCCTGATGAACTGCATCATCCAGAAATACTTTCATTCCTGATCACTTCCATCACACACCCTCGGCTGTGGCAATTGTTTGTTGTCATTGTTATCCAACCTTGTTCTTCCCCACACAAGGAACAGAATTGAATTAAATGCTTCATTGCCAATTTCAATTTCTTTGGCATTTTCTTCCAGCCATTGGAATTCAGCTGTCCTCTCTCAGCTAGATTAAAGAGACCTTTAATAGATGTTATTTTTCCTTGGTGAAAATACTTATGTGCTGTAATCAAGTCTCTGTTTGATCTTTTTAATAAGCTAAACAGACCAATTTCCTTAAGTCCATTCCTACCAGATCCCTCCTACATTTTAAGCAAATGCTTTTACAAAGGAAAATTAGTTTTTGCCAAGCAGCCTGCTTTACTTTCACCATCCATTCAAGGCTCTCAATGCATCCCATCCAAAATAATACCCCAAAGAGGTATTTTACAGTTTGACTGCCTTGACTTCTCTCCATCTCTTCTGCCTTCAAGCTGAGGAGATGCCATCCAGCAAGAGAGTTTTGAGCAATCAAAAATCACCAAATAGTGGGGGTTGGAAGTGACCTCTGGAGATTGTCTCGTCACCCTCCCACCCCCACCCCTGGTAAAACAAGCTCACCGGGGCAGGTGGCCCAAGTTCACCTCCAGGTGAGTTTGGAATCTCTCCAAAGGAGACTCCTGGAATCTCTCCAAAGGAGACTCCACATCTCTGGGCAGCCTGCTCCAGGGTTCTCGCACCCTTATAGCATCATGGTCAGAGGAACTTCCTGGATTCAGTTTATGCCTGTTGCCCCTTGTCATGTTGCTGCACACCACTGAAAAGAGTCTGGCTTCACCTGCTCCTTAGATATAGATAAAAATTGAGATCTCCTCTCAGTCTGCTGTTTTCCAGGCCCCAGGTCTCCCAGCATTTCTTCCATACAGAGATGCTCCAGCCCCTTCTCATCTTCATAGCTTCCACTAGACTCTCTCTAGTAGTTCCCTGTCTTCAACTGGGGAACCCAGAACTGGATGCAGTACTCCAGATGTGGTCTCACAAGGGCAGAATAGAAGAGAAGAAGAACCTCCCTTGACCTGCTGGCCACGTTTTTCTACATGCACCTCAAGAGACAATTTGCCTTCTTGGCCACAAGAACACACCACTGGCTCATGTTGAACTTCTTGTCCACCAGGACTCCCAGACTTCTTCTGCATGATGAAGTCTTGTAGTTGTGCATCCTCTTTTTGGGAGTATTTTTTAGAGAGAATCATAGAATCAGTCAGGGTTGGAAGGGACCACAAGGATCATCCAGTTCCAACCCCCCTGCCATGGGCAGGGTCACCTCACACTACATCAGGCTGGCCAGAGCCTCATCCAGCCTGGCCTTAAACACCTCCTGGGATGGGGCCCCAACCACCTCCCTGGACAACCCATTCCAGGCTCTCACCACTCTCGTGGTGAAGAACTTCTTCCTCACGTCCAGCCTGAATCTCCCCACTTCCAGCTTTATTCCATTCCCCCTAGTCGTATCACTACCTGATAGCCTAAAAAGTCCCTCCACAATCCCAGTCCCAGAGGTGGGACTGATTGTGGTTGTTTCCTGCATGCTTTGAGTTTGCATCAGCTCTGATGCCCATGGTGGCCACTGTTTTCCCAGCTGCCACTGGAAGTCAAAACCATGTGCATCCCCATCCTAAGGGCCACCAACCCCCACGGTCCATGTTCCTAAGAGGAAGGAAGCCCACTCCTGAAGACAAAAACTCACACAGCAAGCACCCCATGTCCCCAGAAGCAGTGTTGCTCCTTTGCACCGGTCAACAGCAGAGCTCTTAAAGAGTTGTAAAAAAAAAAAAAAAACGTAAAAGGAAAAGCCTTGGCTCTGATGGGGTTTGTGCAAGGTCACCTCACAGCTGCATTTTCGAGGTGCTGGCCATGTCCCCATCCTGTGTCTGGGGGTGGGTGGCTGCGGGGCCAGGCTGGGGAAGAGGCGCAGGGGAAGCGTTGGGCGAGCGGAAAATAAATCACAGCGCCCTGCTGCTGTCATTCTCTGCCCCGACTGCTTTCGACAAACAAAACTTCACTGTCCACTGACAAGAACAAATAAACCGAGTCAGGAGAGACTGAAATTCACAGGGGATCTGAAATATTTACCTTGAGACCATATAAGGCTAATAACCACTTTGCTGCTTTGCAGCCACTGACGGAATTAAAAATAAAACAAAACCAAACCGACCAACCCTAAACCAGCAAAAACCCAAATCAAAACCTACCTAAAGTCTTTGGGGCTTTTGACTTAGTCCAACCTGTCCTGGCAAAAGCATCAAAGCAGGATTAGAACAAGGTTTTAATTATACATGCTTTCCCCCACACCCTCCTTCCCCTTCTCCCCTCCAAATCTCTTGCGTTTGATTCTGGAGATCAGTGGAGTCAGCCAGGTATTGCAGCTAATATAAATGATTTCATTCAAGCTTCTCCAGCAAAGACACAATCAGCATTTTAAAAGCTGAAGGCAAAGCTTTTGCTCTGGGCCATGAGTGTTCTCTGAGTCGTGCCCATTTCTTTCCTATTCTTGCAAACCACCAAAAATTACCTGAGAGAGTCAAAAATTCAGGCACGGCAACAGCTCTAGCTAAATAAACAACCCACCTTGGAAGGAAATATCTGTCATCAGCCGGATATCAAATAAACCTTTCTGCCCTCTACTCTGCCCCAGTTAGGCTGCCTCTGGAGTAGTTTGTCCATTTCTGGACTCCCCAGTTCAAGAGAAACAGGGAGCTCCTGGAGAGAGTCTGGCAGAGGCTACGAAGACACTGGGAGGACTGGAGAATGTCTATGAGGAAGAAAAGGCTGAGAGACCTGGGGCTGTAGAGCCTGGGGAACAGCAAGCTGAGAGGGAATCTTCTCAGTGCTCAGCAACAGCTAAAGAGGGAGGGGGAGCTGGTGGCAAGAGGATGGGGACAGGCTTGTTTCAGTGGTGTCCAGCAACAGGACAAGGGGCACAAACTGGAGCCCAGGAGCTTCCATCTCAACGTGAGGAGAAACTTCTTTGCTGTGAGGGTGCCGGAGCCCTGCAACAGGCTGCCCAGAGAGGTTGTGGAGCCTCTTCCTCTGGAGAGATTCCAAATCTGTCTGAACATTTTGTTCCTGGGCAACCTGCTTTTGATGGCTCTGTTTAGCAGAAACACTAGACTAGGTGATCCCCAGAGGTCCCTTCCCACCCCCACTGTGATGAGATTTGGTGATTCGGTGTAAATCTTGCTCCTTACCATTTAGCTGGGTTCTGTTCTGATGTTGGACAATGCTCCTTAGCAATAACCTAGTGGTAAATAAAAATATGGGTGCCTTCACTTACACAGTAAGTGTAAAACATAGACTCAATGATCTCAAAGGCCCTTTCCAACCTAAACAATTCCATGAAGTTATGGCAAATCCCATGGGAGGGAATCACTTCATTTCTCTGTGTGCTTTTCTTGATTGCACAATTGCATCAAAACTTTAAGTAGAGAGTTGAAACAGCTCAAATTAAAGCTGCTGAAGCAACGCTGTGATAGATTTGTGTCATCTGTGAACTGGACACGGTGGGTTAATTGTAGCACTGACACACTGGGGATTACTCAGTGGTGTTGATCAAAGGAAACTCATCCAGAATGGGTGAGGCTGGAAGGGATTTAAATCCTGGCTGGGTTTGACAGCTCAGAGTGATCTCAGCGGAAGGAGTTGGATGTTTCACTGCACTGCAGATTAGGCAAACGTTCAAATACGGAGCTGTGGGTCGAACTCCTGATCTTTGCAACTGGAGATGTATTCTTCATTGATAGAAGGTCAAAAACTTAACTTCAGATCATTCAGGTGGGAAAAGGCCTCTAAGATAATCGAGACATCTAAGCTCAGCAAGGGCTTTCAGATCAGATTGCAAACTCACCACGAGATTTGCCAAAATGCCATTTTTAAAGACAAGTCATTCTCCACTTCTGAACCAAGCCAGCTTGTTATGTTCATGAGGATGAGGAAACAGAAAAAATCAGTCTGAATAGTGCTGTCAGTGTTGCGGTGACCTTGTTCTCTCTGGTCACAAAATGATGCACCTGATTAATCAAGGGTGAGAAATTTGACTGCTTGGATCACAGGAACCAAATTATTGTTAAATACATATTTTAGTTTGTTGCTTGTCAGACTCTCCATGTGGTTTTTGACAAACATTGTTTCCTCATAGAGCCTCTCCCATTATTTTAAACTGTGTGTGACTCAGAGTTGTGCTGGGCATCCTTTATCCTGAGCATGAAATCGTGGATTAATGGGCTACTGTACATGAATTTATTACTAAAAGTCCCAACTCTGCCTGTGTATCCTGTTTTCATTAGCAGTTAGAAAGAAGCAATTGTGTCTGGGAGGGTGTGTGTGTAAACACATTTAAAAAAACTAATTTATTTTCCTTCTTTGTTTTTATTTTCTTTTTTAACCAGAGATTAAAGTTTTAGTTGGCTTCCCATCCTCTGGGGAAATTTCAAGGACGATTACATTTTTGCTCTTTTTCTTTAGCCTGCATCACTGTCGCTGGAAGATGGCATCTATGCTAGCCCCATATATCCAGTTGAAGGCTAAGGAATGTGCCTCAAAATTCATTTCTCCTGAAGTTTACAGCATGCACTTTCTCCGCAGCCCACAAGCCATCTGGGGTCATTCCCCAAGCCCATTCTTTAAATCTATGATCATTATTTGGTATTTGTGTTGCATGAGGGCTGAGAACCAACATTCTCATTCAGGGGGCTCCTGGTGTGAACATCTGCCAAGGAAAGGAACACCAGCAGCCCCAAGAGCACCCATCTGCCTTTAGCATTTCCTTTTTCCCCACTAATTTGTTTCTCTCCAGCCTTGGTGGGAAGGCTGTAAGATTTTGCACTGAGGAGGTTGGGAAGGAAACGGCGACAAAACCTCCTGGGACAAGCTGGAGAAGGACAACACGGGGACAGAGCAGCCCCAAACATTGCACTATAGAAATAGGATCAAAAAAGATTTGTAGACCTTCAGCAAGAGCCATTAGAAGGAATGTTTAATAATGTTTTATAAAGACAGCTTATCTTATGTTGAACATAAATGAATTCCTGAAGTCAGAACTGCATGCACAGAAACCCCAGAGCATGATGGACAGACTCCCACAGGCACCACTTCACTGCATTTTGTGTGTCTGCAGAGCAATAATCCCTGCAAGAAGTTTTTAGGTGATGTAAAATTATTGAGGACCATCAGGAGAGAAATTCAGGATCCTCTGTATTTGACATTGATGTTTGCTGCTGGTGCCACAGTCCCACCAGCTGCTCAAAGGCAAAAAGAGTCACTTGGTCACATGGAGATCTGGGTGAAATTTAAACTACAAAGTGGTTAAATTTAAACCCAAGTCCATGTCTCTTTTGAAGGCCTCCTGACCCTTTTCCTTGCATCCTTTTGATTTTCCACTGACAGGGCCCCTGGGAGCAAAAGGTTTAGGGCTCTGCAAGGTCCATGGAGGCTGGGGTCAACTGATTATTTGCATGGTCCAACTGGGAGCCATCTTTCAGTTTTCCCTGACAAGGATCCAAGGATCCTTTTGCAGTTGCAAGGAGGCAAACAGTCCAGAGGTGCAATTTGTCCATCAGTGCAACCTGTTATTAAGTCATCCATTGCACACCACTCCTCCTCCCTTGCTGTCATGTCCCTCTTTGTTTTCATACCTCTAATTTGTCATTCCTAAACAGGCTGAGAGTGCTAGAGAGCAGGGACTATTTTCACCCCAAAGCATATCTGCCATCACTGCTTCCTTTGAAAAATCCCACCTCGCTTGTTTCCTTGTGGCAAACAAAGCTGGACCTGGCTGTGCTGCCTCATGCTGCTCTGTTCAACCAACTATGAGAAAGCATCTTCTAGAAGCAGACTACTTTGCTTGTAACAGAGACAGACAGATAGTCAAGAAGATAAAGTCTGTCTGCCTTTGCTGCCCCAGAGTTTCCTTCCATGATATACAACAGCAGGTCACTGGTCTGGGAAAGGACCCAAGTCCCAGCAGAATGATGTTTCTGCCTCCAAGATTAAAAGATTAAAAAAAAAAAAGTCATTCCTTGAATTATTTCTTCTTTTGTCCACCTAATTCTCTTTCCCCCTTTTTAGTCTATTAATACACCCCTTCTAGATACAGTCTGTTCCCAGCTTAGTAGATTCCCTGATTTCCTTTTCCCACAGTTTGGAATGGGAAGTGAATAATTTAACTTTACAACGCATGCTTCTGCTGTTGCAGACCCTCATCCCACAAACGTTCATGGGAACCTGAGTTTAAGTCAGTATTTGAGGCAAGAATTGAAGCAAAAATCGACTTAGTCTCAATGACAGTCTTTATCTCTTATACTTAGCCTAAAACCAGCAAAGAGATTAAAGTGGTTGCACCTGTGACATGCATTTCCTAACAGCTGTGACATGTCATTTCAGAGGCTTCCTTAATAAATTAAAATGAAATTATTTTTAAAAATAATAAAACACATGGATGGCAAAAATACATGGATGCTCCTTTCAAAATGACACACTTGCTACACCTCCTTCCATGATTCCAAGGAAGAGCAAATGTCTTCTGTCCCAGGACATGAATAAATTATGTGCATTGATTAAAACCAAGCAGAAGATTACATATCAACCTCACACCCTGAATAGGTTTTGGAGGCTGAACTCAGTCCTTGAGGAATGGTCCAAAATTTCATGATCACTCACCAAATGGCTGGAGCTTCAAACACCTGGAATTTAAAACTTCTGGCATCTCTTCTCCATAAATTTCAACCACCTTGAGGTCTTTCCACCACGACTACAACTTCCCTGACGTGTTTTAGTGCTGGAGGTTAAAACTCACACTTTACCTCAGCTCTGTCAGGGTCAGATTTGTGGAGGGTAATTCTGTTGGACAAGATATCTTTGAGATTGCTTTAAAAGTCTGTCACTTGGGGGAAGAAATAAGACTTTTCCACAGTCCCTTTGAAGAAGAGGCTGTTCAAGTGAACAAAAAGGGCCGGCTTGCGAGAGGGGAAAAGAGAAAGCAATGCTAAATTACCTCAGCAGCATCTCAGCTCTTTGCAATATGGCATTGTTTTGCAGCCAGATTAAGTGACTAGATTGGAGTGCTTGCCAGGCTTAAGACCAGTCACATCAAGACCTGAGTAAAAAATTAGTGGGTAAGCCAATTTCCCCGGGAATCTCCAAAAAGTAGCTTTAGGAGTGATGTTTTTTCCATCCTACTTAGCACTCCCCAGTACAGTTTCAAAAGGTTTTTCAGTCCTTCCAACATCCAGCTTTAATGGGTGGTATTTCCTATTTTGACTGGTACAGAGCTCATCTATACATCTACTAGCTTGTGCAAAAGGGGCTTTTGCCAGAGTTGCCTTTTCTCTCACCTCTCACCCACCATTCACAAAGTTTAATGGCAGGAAGAAGTGGCCTTGCTCCCATGCCATGGTTCATGTGCCACTTTTGCTTTCTTCCAGCATTTTATGTGTTTCTCTTGTGAAGCTGCAGTCTGCTTCAATTAAAGCAAGAAGGTGAAGCATTGGCATCTTACTTCATGGTTCAAACACCTGAGTTCTTGGTGGAACAATAAAATCCCAGCCCTTGAGGAACAGGATTGCTCCTAATGTAGCTGAGTTCCAAGAAAAACTTGAGGTGTGGTCTTTCTGGAGAGAAACGTTTCAAAATTACTGCCTCTGAGTCTGGTTAGGGTCAAATTAAGAGCTGCCATAAAATATGTTTGTGTTGGTGGAAAGATACCCAGTAGCTTTTGCTTCCAGTGTGTCTTGCAGTTGGGATGAGCCCAGAGATGTCCTTTACATTGTCTGAAATCAACTCTGAAAAAGGAAAATCCTGATTTTCTCTTGACTGTGAGGAATTTCTTGAAACTCTTCCTTCTTTTTGCAGTGGGATGCTCGTGGGCTGCAGGCATTTGTGTGTTTTGTGACCCTCTTCTGCTTTCTCATCTCAGAAGGTGAACTATTGCAAGCAGATGAGCGCTGTCAAGAAGACTGACAACTCTGTGGCAGAAGACCAACAGCCCTGGGCTGAGGAGCAACAGCCTCACTGTTTGTTTATTTGGTTCTGGCATGTCAATGAAGATGTATCAGATCTTGCTCCTACCCCTTGTGTTCCTCCCTGGCCTTGGCCCGGGCGAGAGCTCACATGCATTGCACATGATGGCCCAAGCCAGGAGGTTTCAGGGAAGTTCCCTGCATGTCTTCTCAACTCACAGAGCTCCTCAGCTGCTTCTGAAGTCCTTGTGAAGTTGTGATGTTAACCTCGATGTCCTGGCCAAATTCCAATGTAAGTAATTACAAACTGCCTATCTCATTTCAGCCTCCTATGTCAACTACACAGAGTGTATTTTGGCTCTGACAGTTTTTCTCCATTTTGCTGTCCTAACCAGTTGCATAGCACTGTTTTATGGAATTCTCCTTCTTTCACCTATTCTGGTTGTCCAGTTTGTGATGCAAACTTCGCCCCCACAAAGAAATGAAGAACAGATAACCCTGCCCAAATTCTCACCATATATAATGCTCTTCAGACAGTGGAGACATGACTTCTCCACTGGGGCTCTGCCTCCTGATAGAGGATAGATGGGACTGGGAAGCTGGCTGCCCCCTTCCAACTATTTTCAGTTGATGGATGGCTCTGTAATGCTGTTAGCAAAAGCCATCATTCACAGCCATACCAAGAGGACATTACAACACAGAGCTGCCTCCACGTCAGGGACCTACAACCAGCCTCCTGCCACCAGATAGCTCACACAAGATAAAATCTCTGCCCAACTCAATGGGCAATCACCCTAACCAAGTCCCTGAGAAGAATGTGCTAGAGAACATCTCAAATGTGTTTTATTTGCATGTATGTGCTGCCCACAGCAGTGCACAGCAACATGGCAAAGGAGATAAGATATCTTCTGAGTAGTCCAGAAATTGGAATAAATGACTCATCTTGCTAACAAAGAAACTTTCCATAACCCTTTCTGCTCCACCGAGCCAACTCTGCCTTCCCTGCCCCAAACCAGCCACTCAATCTGCCTTATCACAGCCTGATCAGGCAGGGCTCTCATCATCAGATTTCCCCCAGGTCTTGACATTTCTGACCCTTGGCCAGACAGTACTGGAAACACGTCATAAAAAAGTTACTAGACCCACTCAGTGCAGTAAAAGCAGGGACATTTGTGCACCCTGAGAAAAAGCACAGGCGCAGCTGCCTAAAGCCAAAAGACATTTACTCACCTTCAGATATTTATTATTCTTTTCTTCCAATCTGCTTCCTCGTTGCCATCTGTCTCTGAAGCAGGAGGAGTGCATTCCAGGTTATCTTTGATGCTTAAAACACAGAGAGACAATGACACAAACGGCAAGTTGTCTGCTCCCAGGTCATGGAATATCTCTCCACATCCCCGCTGCCTACCTAACATCTCTGCTTCCACTTGCTGCCAATTTTGTAGCACTTACATAGGGTTTCTTTAAAAATTAGGAGATGCTACTTCAGATCCACCTCTAGGAAAAAACCCTTATCTTTCTGTGATTATAGCAGGTGGTGGGTGATGTGGCAGGATGCAGTGATGCCTGGGGATTTGGTGTGTCTGTCCCGTTGTGACCACCTATATCCAAGTGCACCAAAGTCATGGAGGGGTTGCTGAGATCACAGAACTTGTTTCTACTTCATTTGCTTCTTCTCAGCTCTGTTTCTCTGATTGCTGTGAATCAGATGATCTGACACTGTGTTGGTGGGGCAGGAGAGCTGGTTGCAGAAAGGCTGAACTTCTGCTTCCACTTTTGCCTCATTTGGAAATCTCACCCTGAGCCGTTTGCAGCCACACAGCTGAACATATCTAATTCAGATGTGAGAAGAAGACCCCAAGAAATGCATTGCACACATAGACAAGGCACAAAACCATGAATGATGAACGCTTTCCCAGCTAGGGCAAGCAGCTGTTGTCTTTTTGGGAATAAAAGTTTTTCCTGTGATCCACCCTGCCTTATTTTGACCCACTGTGCCCTGGCAGCATAGCATCAGTAGGAGGTCCTATAGCCAGAGCAGGCTGACATGTTAATGCCTCTAGAGCTTCCACACTGGAGGGATAAATTTCCCAACCATGGCCTTTGATGTAATTATATTACTGTCATGTAAGGCTGTATTGAAAGCAGTAAGTGACTGTGTTTTGTTCCAGAGGAAATAAGGAGTCTGAATCTTTCCTCCCCCACATCCAGGCACCCTGATCTGATCTCCCCATTACACTGCAGAAGCACTAAAGGCCATGCACATGAAATCTTACACTGAACCTGCTTCCTTTTCCCACCGCCATGTAATTTGCCACATCAATGCAGCTCCCACCCTAGGATCTGGAAATTCTGTATCCCTTTTCAGAGATGGCCCTTTGATTTTTCTTGGACCCGACTGTGTTTTCAAGCCTTTCTAAGATAGCTGCACAGGAGCAGGAAATTCTGTAGACCCCACTCTGTCTCAGGAAGAGGAGATGGAGCCAAACTCCTATTAGCTCTTCCTTTGCATTTACAAAAAAAAAAAAAATCATCAGACAGAAAAAAAAGTGCCAGGCACAGACATTTTCATTTAACTTCTTTATTCCTTTTCCCTTTCTCACAGTGTTCAGCATAAGAAGTTTCCACACACAGTCCATGCCCAGGTTGATTGCTGCTGCCGCTGAGCAGGAGGTGGACATCTCTCTGCAGAGGAGCCTGTGGGAAAGAAGAGCAGTTGTTAGTTCTAGATGAGCTTTCAGCTTCAGAGCGTGAATCAAATACCTGAATCGAATTATTATGTGCAGCTGTGAAAATTGTGATCGTGAAACCTGATTACAATTCCTCCCCCCCTCCCCCTCCAAAGGTCAGGGACAATATACAAAAGCCCTTCCCTTCTCCAATGTAAATATTTCATGAAACAAAGATGACTTTTTGCATAAGCTTTGCATTTCTCAGGGAAGGAGGCTGGACAGTGCCAGCAGAGTTCAAAGCTCATGGGAGGTCAGGATGGAAATGTGTTGTTCTCTTGGAGATCGGTCACTGATTCTTGGAAACATTTTTACCCTTGTCTGACTGTTTGCCTCACCTCACTAACCATTTTGAGACAACTGGTGCTAACCCCTGAAGGGTTGTGTTGTGTTTTGTTTTCTAACCAACAAACTTTTAGTTTGGCCATGACCCTCTCCACATCCATTTTCCATGCAGTGGAAGTTTTGACTTCTCAGAGCTGGGTTAATGGTTGGAGCTGATTATCTTAAAGGTCTTTTCCTACCTAAATGACTCTATGAAAGCTACATAACCCTCTGCCTTCAGTGTCTTTCACTTGTGTGTGAAGAAGCACCATTGTTTCTCCAGACAAGGTGTGTTGCAATGACACACAGCACACAAGGACCTCCTGCTTGGTGTGCACAACAGTGCACACCTCAGCAGCATAGCATTGGTTCAACTTTCATGCTCCAGCCAACAACCTGTTACAGAGGATGGAAGCTGAACCACAGAGGTCCAGGTCATGAAACTAAAGGTCTCTCACAGGAAGATTCAACCTTAGGTTGCATCTGAAGTCTTGCTTAACCCTTTGCTGGAGTGCATGGATCTGTTTGGAGTAGAAGCGATTCACACAAGTATCACAGAATTGGCTTTTAAAATGTGTGGAGCTGTAGACTGCACTGGAATTATTTTAGAATCACAGAATCCTTTTGGTTGGAAGAGACCTTTAAGATCATCAAGTCCAAGAACTAGATGCAAATGCTTTTTGTGTTCAGAACATCTGCTGCTGGGCTTTCCAGCCAGTCTCCTGGTCAGGAGACTCTGCCAGGTTCAAGCCAGGCTGGAGACCCAGGTTCAGCCTTTTTCATGGCACAGAATTCTCAGGTGCCTTAGGGAACCACAGTCCATAAAGACAGGAGTGGCAGATGGAAGCATGGGAAGTATGGTAGGGTGTGACCTGCAGGGGGATACACAGGGGTGTGTTGTGTGTTGTCCCTGCTTGGAGGTGAGCACAGACTTCCTTTGCCTCATCTCCATGTGGCTCCAACCAGCCATGGGATTGGGAGCTGGTGAAAGTGGTGGAACATAGTGGGAATGTAGAGAGGTGCAAGGCTAGCATGGCATAGCCTGGATGGACTTCTGGGGGACCTTAATCTGAGGACTTTGACTGTATGCAGAGACTGTGTGGAGTACATAGGTAGTGAAGTAGCATGATTAGACAGGGAGGAGTGGTACTACCTCCACTGCCCTCAGGGTTTTCTTGTTACAGGATGAAAGCCCCAAAGCTGCCTGTGAACTTGGGCCTTTGGATTGGCAATTTGCTGGGCTCTCTGCCAAGCCACGAGGCCAGATGTTCCTGACGTCCTTTGAAAACCACTGTCTCAGTCAGTAAACATCACATCAGTCCAAGCTCAAACCTGATTAAAGGAAACTTTGGATTTTCCACTTAGTGAAGAAGGGGTGAAAGGTAGGAATGTACAAGAGATTGCTTTTAGCCAAGAATGAATCAAGCAAGTCAGTGTCTTTATTTGACTGACTACAACTACTGTGTAACTTCAGACTCGGTGCAACTTCAGTGTGATGTGGTCACCAGCAAGTCTGAAAAATGTTGGGTTTCAGTCAGAGGATCCTCTCAGTTCATCTGCTTCCTGAGGGTTATAAATACTCACGTTTCTTAAGGTGAGAAACCTGGGCTGGAAAATGGCACCAGGGCAAGCTGTGTGTAGGAAATTCCTGCTCCTTATTGCTTCCATTCCTGATGCTACAAAGATAACTGCCTTCTTCATTGTGGTGAGATGTCTACATAAGTCCAAGCACATGCCAAAGCAAGATACCCAAGTGTTTTAGAATGACAAGGAGATTAACTGTTGCTTCTCTTCTAAAGACCTAAGGACAACTACAGGCAGCTCCTCTTCCTCTGCCTGTATCAGATCACCAGAGGCTGGACATTCTTTCATGACAGCATTGCTTTGAGATGATGTGGTTAAGGTAGACTCCAAATTGTGACTTTTCTCCCATTACTACACAAAGTCTTCTGAGATGCTGTCTGAGAGGACACATATCATGCTCCTGTACTTGGCATTGGTGATGCCACACCACAAATCCTGTGTTCAGCTTTGGGCCTGTAACTAGAAGAAGGACACTGAATTCCTGGAGCAGGTCCAGAGAAGGGCAATGAAGCTAGTGAAGGGTCTGGAGAATAGTTTTTTATGAGGAGCAGATGACAGAACTGGGATGGTTCAGTGTGAAGAAGAGGTAGTTGAGGGAAAATCTCAGTGTAATTCCCTGAAAGGAGGCTGTTATGAGGTGGGTGTTTGTCTCTTCTCTCAGGTATCGAGTGATAGAACAAGAGGAAATGGCCTCAAGTTGCACCAGGGGAGGTTTAGATCTGGTATTAGGAAGAATTTCTTTACTGAAAGAACGGTCAGGCATTGGAAAAGGCTGCCCAAGGAGGTGGTGAAGTCACCATCCCTGGAGGTTTTCAAAAAGCATGTAGACATGGCACTTCAGGATATGGTTTAGTGGCCATGATGCTGTTGAATTGGCAGCTGGACTTGGTGGTATAAAAAGTCTTATTCAACCTTAATGATTCTATGACTCTGCACACACAGGTTGGGTTAGTTATTGTTATGGGGAAAAAAATCCATTATCTCATTATTTTAACCTTTTAAAGTTCTATTCCCTTGGAGGGAAACTGCCAATAAAAGAAACCCCAAAAATGAAGATACTGAATAAATCACTGAGCATAAAAGTGAGGTGTTGGTGACTTTATCAAATCTCGTGGAAGCTGTAGGCAAATCTAGGATGAGGATTCACATCCTCAACAGCTGATAGCCTGGTGTGATGTGTGAGCCTGTGTCAATGTGCAAGGACTGCTTTAGCACTACAGCAGGGGCAGCATTTATCTGACTTTCATTTTACTGCATGCAATGTGAAAAACGCTCTGGGCCCTAGACGAAGTAATAAAGCAGATGAAATCAGATCAACTACTTGGTGAGAGTTACAAATGACTCTAGGAACATTCAGAGGCATTCAACAAACCATTAAATGCTTTTGTTCCTGGCAGCCCATAATGGCCAACTCAATAGTAGAGCAGTAATTTATTGAACTACTTTATCCTCCCCGTGCACATGTGTGATGTAAACAGAGAGATAATAAACAGCAGCTGGGAATCTTTTCTTCATGCAAAAAAAAAAAAAAAAGAGAGAACTTGTTTGAAATTTTTCTTGCTCCCAACTGTAAAAATGTTTGCTTTTTTCAGGCTAGGACAATAGCCTTCGTATCACAAACCGACGTTAATCATCCTGAGTGACAGCCCTGGGACAGAGATGAAAAAAGAGTTGAGAGCTTGAGCCATTTGTGATGGTTTAAACCAATCACTTGGAATCAGACAATGTCAGTTCGGTTTACTACACATTTTTATGTCAGTAGTCAACGCTGCTATTAACAGCTGGACTTCAAAGTTCAGATGGAGCAGGAGTCTTGAGGTCTGTGCAATGTTACTTTTTTTCCCCCCCTCCCCGTCCGTGTAGTCATTAACAAGAGTTGGTTTACATGAACATCAAGTGCTGATAAGGATGTCTGAGTATTGACACAGAAATTGCTCAGTAAAGAGAGCAATTTATAGGAAAGCCAAGTGCAAGACATTAGTCATGCACTATTAGGGGGACAGCTACGTTTTACAGAAGGATCTTTTGAACTCAATTGGACTTGAACTTAATAAAAGCAAATTCCAAAGGAGAGGTTTGCTTTATGTTGGCCAAGCATATTAAAACAATATTGCTCCGAAGGCAATAACAGCAATTCAACTGACTTAATTCTACCTTCATTGGAAATACAATTATTCTGAACAATCAGAACTTAATTGCAGGCTTATAACTATTAAAGAAAGTTGAAGGTTGAACAAGGGTCGTTCTCTAATATTTTATTTGCTGAGAAACCCAAGATTGCACAAGATTGCTGCCATTGCAGCAAAATAATTGAAGTATGAAAGTATTGATGTATGCATAGAAGTGCAATAGTGTACATAAAAATTAGATATATGGCTGCTTATAGAAACAATAACATTAAAATTAGAAATTGTGCAATAATATAGAAACAATAACAAAAATTAGAAATTGTGCAATAATGCAAATACATTTTGTATTTAATTGGCATCTTAGGACAGAGAAGCCAATCCCAAGGACTCTCTGTCTGATTGGCACTACCTGATTTCCAAGGTTTTGGGAAATCCCATGGAAAATTGATATTAAAATGATCTTCTACTGGGAAAGCAAATAACACAGAATTAAAGCCATGTTTAATATTGAGATTTTAAACAAGCCTGAGCACTTTTCACAGAACACGCTATTAACTTGTAGAACTCATTGCCACAGGATTTTATGGAGACTAGAAATAAAAATTAATTTAAAACTAAGAAAAAACAGCCATCAATGATTATTAAAGTCCAGATACAGACTCCAGAGCAGGAAACCCCATCCCTGCTGACTGCCAGAAGTTGAGAAAGTCCAGAGGGGAAAGATCATTTAATATATCCTGCCAAGTGCATTTTTTCCCCCTGAACGTATCTGCTGGTCCTTGGTAGAACTGGGGTGGCAGGACAGATGGGCAGACATTTATTCTGACCCAGATCAACAGGTTACAATTTTCTATCACTTGATGAGCATTGGATTTGCCTCTTCTGGGCTGTGAATAATGAGTGTGGAGTTTGTGCCTTGAATCGATGCAGTGAGATCCTCCAGCATCCTGTGCTGCAGGCTGGACCAGTTTCAGCAATGACATTTATTGATGTGAAGAGTAAGATTAGCCGTGAGTGGTTTAAAAAGAAGAAATCTCGAGTTCACACCTGAGTAATGGCAACAGGATGAATTTAGGAATGTGAGGGACCTCAGTCTGGGTACCACAGTGCTGGGATGCGCCTCTGTTCCCCAGGGGTTCCTGGTGGTGATGCTCCGTGTCCCCAAGGTGCACCCATACCCGCAGTTTTGGGTTTTCAGTGTGACAGCACCTGTTAATTGTCCTGTTAGGTAGTACCTATTAAACATTTACTGCCTATTTCCTGTACATGTCTGGTGAGGCTAGCAGGAAATTTAGAACAAATTAAACGGCAGCTGTAATCCCTCACACTTCCAACAGCCCCCGATACTATAAAATATTAGGAATTGATGTCACAAGCATCTGTCTGAGCAACAGACACTTTTAGGGCAGCAAAACTTCTGCTGTGTCCCCAGCCTGGCCAGCCCAGGAGGTTAAATTACTCAGCTGGTATCTCTCCGCTTACGCTCCCTGTCTCTCCACCCACACTTTTGGTATGTTTGATGGGGCTCTTTCATCCCCCCCCACTGTTCCCACACAATTTCACATGTGGTCTGAGTGGGGCACTTCCTGCCGTTAAAAAAAGCAAAACCAAGACCCCTGCAGAAACAGCCTGCATGCAGAACACCCAAGTTGACAGAGTGTGAGAGAGAAGGACTAATCCATACCAGATGAGCAACAGCAATAGCCCTACTGAGCCAGGCCAAACACAGAGCAGAAGACAGAACAATCCTTTTCTTCCCCCCACCCCCCACCTCCTCCTCCCTTCTCCCTCTTCAAGTGGACACTTCAAAACACTAGGAAAATATTCCAAGGAGCATGCCCCTAACTTTAAACCGATATTGTTTGGGTTAAGTTGCCTACCATGCAATGTTCTTTCTTCACTTTCAAAATAAACCCTAGGAAGCATTAATGCAAATACTGTATAAACACACATTCATTCCTACATTTTAAAATCTGCCCCAGTGCTCAGGCTCTAGTTGCTGTTTAATTTGATGCGAGAACCAGATGTATCTTGAAACTGCAGCTCTTCACAACCTTCTTACATGTAAACAGGAGGAAATCTGATCCATATCTGAGACAGAGACCTCCAGAAAGTAGGCTATCAAACCCCACTGCTTGTCCCCAGCTTTTAGATGCGCTTATCATCAGCTTTATTTCATTCCAACTTTGAGTTACCAGACCACAGAAAAGAAGTGCACCCGAGTCAGATTTTCTGGACAAAAAAATCTATTTATTTTTTTTTCCTGACAGTAGTTAATTAGTTGGAACCTGCTAAATACTTTATCTTTTGGTATCAGAAAAAGGGAATTATAAGTTAATCCATCTTTCCAGTAAAAGAAGGGAAAAGGAGCAACTTGAAATCTGAAACTAGCTGAGATGTGATCTTGAAATAATATTAAACAAGCTTTGAATCAATGCAAACATATAAAATGAACATATTCATTCATTGATAGAATTATTCTAATTTCAAATTAATCTTTCAACTGTCTTTCTAAAGAATATTATTCAGGCCCAAGGCAATTTTTCATCCATTGAAAACAAGTCTTTGATTTTGTTAACACCTTTGGTCTCTAAAAATAAATATTTTACCTAAAGTCTTCAAACATGAACCTTTTTGTTTTGGTTTGGTTTTTTAGCTCCAAAGTGTGATATTTTTGGTATACCATTTTATGATAAAGAATTTACCAGTGCAGTGGAAAATGATCACTGATAATTTTGGAAGAAAAGATATTATTTAATTGAAAGAAACCTCTTGAACAAATTCCATCACCTTCCCATAACATATGGGCATTTGAAAATGTTGTTATTCACTTGCAGATTGAGATGCAGTTTTAAAGCTATTCTTCTTCACAGGCACGTAGGCTGACACATCCCTCCTGGGTGCTGGTGCCCTGGACCCTTGGACACCTTGGACCTTGGAGGAGCAACTCAGTGCTTCATCTGGACCCTGTTGTAATCATAAAGGAGATACTAGGTAGCAAGGTGGACTTCCACAGGGTTTTTCCCTTTTTGAAGCTGCTGTGTCAGGCAAACTCAGGTATCTCGACATTAACCCACAGTGTAGAGAGAGTTTTGAAGGATGCATCATCCCGTAATTTTTACACACAGAATCACTATGGTCAGAAAAGGCCTTCAAGATCACCAAGTCATTTTGCTGCATTGGGCTTTGAAGCAAAAACCTGGCCTCAGATTTTGCCTCCTTTTTGGGCAAGATCCCAGCCTCCTGATGATGCACTAAGAATCTCTGTTTCCCTCACAGGTCTTTACTTCTCCGGGGCTGAATCTACTCTGATTGCTCTTGGATATGCCAAAAATGATGCAGTCACCAGAAAGAGCTGAATAAAGCCTATTGGGTCACATATCCACTTCCATAAGAAGTGCCTGAATATATATTTACACAACACTGCACCCGATGACAGCTCCAGAGCTATTACACTCTACCAAGCAAACACTTCACAGTCAAGCTCAGCTTTGCTCTACCTTCCTTACAACAGATGCAGTAATGATCCAAAATCTGCTTTCCTTCTCCCATCCCTTTTGTGCTTACAGCCAAAAGGAGTATGAAAATTCCCCAAAGGAAGACCAGAAGCAGAGGGAAACAACATTAATCATGTGTAACAACACCTGGGAGATGATGTCAGAGTGCTCCCTCCTCCCTGCTCCCTACCACTTGATGGGGATACAGAAATCAAGCTCTTTGGTGCTGTCGCAGTAATGTTCATGAAGGAGCAGCAATTTATTTCCTGTTCTTGCTGTCTCAGTGCTGGCATCTCATGATTTCTCAGAACAATACTCTATCATCTCTTATTTCCTCCATATAGCTCTTTCCTTCCTCCTTTGGACCCTCCCTTGGATGGGGCATGTGATGCCCAGCCATGGGGACAGCAGCTCCAGGAATGTACCCACTCAACCTGCTCATATGCCCATCAAAGTGATGTCTGTTGAACAGCAGGGGTTAACAAGGTCTGTTCAAAACAGGTGGCTCCTTTGGATGGCTTTGTCATCCAATTCTGGCTCATCCAGGCTTTGGAGGTGAGTGGAACAGCTGAGACAGAGAGATTACACAAAGGAGCTGTATAGATGGGATTGGCCACTATATAAAAGAAAGAAATAGATCTTCATTGATTTCAATTTCATACTCACAGAAAAAGAGCATGATTCACTCGTTACCCCATCACTATGATGCAGTATGAATCATCCTCTGGATGTTGAAGTACTGCTTCAAGAAATGTGGTATAAACAAGTATAGATATGTAGATATTTGTCTAATATTACTTCCCTGTGTAAATGTCCGGCATGGTTGCCCCAAAGAAAGTGCCTTGGTTTGAGAGGAAGTGGAGACAGTCCTGTTCCTACTCTTCTTACAGAACTGATCTACATGGGGAAAAAGCCAGAACATCTCAGTGCTTCCTGATGCTAGGAATAATGTCCCACATGCAACAATGGCCACAAAGCTGAAATCTCCCGATGGACAGCACCAGACAGGCATTAGCACTGGAATTTCCCCACTTGTTATAAAGACAACTTGTTTCCGTATCTTCTCTTCCTCATCTCTTCTTCTCTCCAAATGCAGGCATGCTCTTCCTTCTGCAAGTCCTGAAGACACAATTGTGGTCACTGGCATGCCCCACTATGTAATTCACTAAAACATGAGATCTTCCACTATAGATTTTGGTGTATGAAGGTGCAAATCTTGAGATTATTCAAGTATTTTAATTGCTCATGAGAATGGGAACAGATTTTATCCTGAAACTGGGACACTAAAAAGCTAGCCAGCTGAATATTACATATGTGCATACATACCTTGGGTCCCACTTCTCTTGCCATTGTTTATTGTGCTATCCTACTTTTATGTAAAGAAGGAAAAAGTTCACTGGCAGTTGCTCTCTCCTATGAACAAAACCCCTATTCTACATTTTTAAAGCCTGCAGCTGAATAAACGAGTGAACCTGGCCTTTCTTTACAGGCAGGGGCTGTCAGTATTATATGATGCTGGAGAAACACAGGGAGAAGTGAGGCAAGGAATGAAACACCAAGATTTTCTGTTTCAAATACCAAATGTCTGAAGCCAGTGTTAGGCTGTGCCAACACACTGAGGAATGACTGAAATGTGAAACATGATCTCCCAGCGACGCTGCAAGACATAGAGGCTGGATTCTCAGAGTGCTGCTATTAAAAGCCCATTTGAAACTCTGGGTTCTCCTTTGGGAGGACAACAAGCAGAAAAAGTTTGCTGGTAAAGATTATGTTTAATTCCATGTTTAGGATGCCTGGGCAGAACAGCAGCAACAACAATATATTCTTGGTGTTTCTCCCTTGTTGGGCTTTCTGCATGGTTTTATTGTTGTTGTTGGTTCTTGGGGCAGGGGGTTGCCTCTCTCTCTCCCTTGGGTGCATGAATGGCTGAAATGTCATTAGCTGCAATAATTAATCTTTGCTTCTGTGCGTTTTGGAGAAGCAGTGGCTTTATTGAATAGCCTTCTATTTAAATGTAAGCCAGATGCTGTTCTCGTAGCCATCACAAACACAAACTATTAGTTTTAGTTCAGGTCAAGGCCAGTTTAGTTATTTGAACTCCTCTCCATGGTCGTGCCTCCCAGCTCTCTTGCTCAGCGAGGCTGGGGCACCGAGTCTGAATGAGGCAGAAGATGATCATTTTTTAAACCAAACTTTAAAGCCAGTGGAGAACCACATTATTAAGACCATGCAAAAGAGTTAACATTTTCAACTCAATCATTCCAAAAGACCAACCTTCTTTTATTAACCTCTCATGTTTTTTCTCAACACTGTGTTTGAAGCACGTTTGCAGTCCATGTTCAGGTGGAGCCAGCCTTTGAGTTACAAATATTCCCTCTGAAGGCAGGAGAACATTTCTTGGGAGCCAACTTACCCTACATGAGTGAAGCCCACTTGAGGACCTGGCAGATATTTTGCTGTATTTATTCTAACATATCACATAGACACTGTTTCTAATCCCTCCTACAGCTCCATAGCTGATGTCCAAATACCTGTCTCAAATTAACAAAAACACTGTAGCTGGTCCAAGACCTGCCCCAGCAGCTTTGGGTGGAGCTTTGGGGTTTGTGGGGTGAAGACACTCAGTCTCTGCCATTCCTCTGAGACCTTCAGTGAGAATACAATTTGGCCTGCAAAGAGCGTCAGCTGCAGCCAGACCCAGACGAGTGATGGGTGATGTTTGCAGGACAATTGCCCTGCAGTTGAGATGTGCTCTGTGATGGAAATATCCACAAAAAGTTCAGGATTTGTTGGGCTGGAGCTGAGCACAAAACCCCAGGCTTAATTAAGTAGATACTTTGCTTCCAGAACTCTATTCACAAGCCTTTCTTTGTCTATCTGGATATTGTCATCTAAGAAATGACATGAAGGAACTTCTTCCTTGTACTTTGCCAATACAGGCTTGCAGTGAAGCAGTATGCACAGAGGATCTGGTCTGCAATCAGGAGAGCTTGAAGCATGGACAGTATTTTCCAGTTTCTTCATGGGTTCCATGTCGTGCAAACAGAGTTTAACTTTTTAACTAGAGCATTAAAAGTGTTGGTAAGAAGGTGTCTGTCATGTCACTGAGCTGGTTGCTGCATCACTGTAATTGCAATTAATCAACAGCATCTTGGAGCTGTTCTGCTCAGCTAACATGTTCCAAATGGCTTGATGCTGACCTGAAAACTAAGAGACTTTTTTGCTTCCCCTCATCTTCTTTTCACACATTATACTGCACATTAAAACAAAATTAAAATCTACTTTCTGCATCTTGATATCAGATAGTGTGGGTATAATTAGTGCCTGAGAACATTTGTCCCCTGCCTTACATTTACAAGAAGGAAGAGTGATAGTCAGATTATTGCTGTTACTAGAAAAAAATAAATAAATGCATAAACAAACAAATAAATGAAAATTTGAAGTCAATAATTGGTGGAGTGGTAGCTCTATGGGTGTCAAATTCTATGAAGGATGGGAAGAAAAGAAAGCAGATCAAAATCCAAGTGTTCAAACAGTAACTTAATGACTGTAACCCATTACTGAGATGAAGTGATTTCATCCTTGCTGTCCCATGAAACAAGACTCCCAGCTACTGTGTGGTGAGGAACAGATGGAGGGGTGTCAAGAATGATAAAAAGTTCCTGAGTATAAATGTAACAAATAGGTTAACTGAGAGGAATGGCGCCATGCGTATCATAAAACCCTGCCAGGCTTCTCCTGGGCAGATAAATCTTGATTTTGTAGTGGGGTAATACCAGAGCCCCTTGCTTTGGGTTTCACAGCTGATTAGATCACTGATGTATGGGGCAGAGATTGGGCAAAAGGAAGAATGGACATCACTGGGAGGCCTTAAATGACCTCTGCTAGTTGCTCTTTGATATGGTAAGAAAAGCCCAGAGAGATGGTGCAGGATTGCTATTATTGCATTGTTCCAAAATAAGTTTAACTGAAAAAAAAAAATGCTGAAGATTGTGCAAAAGGACCTGATGGAGAGCCTGAAAGTGTGAAAACCCCATCAGGAGAGTGAAGCAGCAGCTTTCACCTGTTGAATTTCCCCACTATCATGCTGTCCACCTCCAGGCATGGCAAGGTGAATGAAGGACTTTGGCAGACCATGGAGGTGGCCTGCAGAAAGCTTGAGAGAGATGAAAAAGCTCCTCCAGCAGTGTGGTTGAACCCCAAAGTTATTTCATTTCATCATTCCTGAGCAGGAATACCAGCATCTTCCTGCTTCCCTGGGATGGGAAGCACTATCCCAAGTTTATCATTTGCAATACTGTTCATCCATTTTTATGTCCCACTTCCATCCCCCTCCTTTCTTTTTTCCATTGCACCACAAGACTGACACCTTTTCTCAAACAAAGTATCTCTTGAGATGGTGATGTATAAACAAGCAAAGCTTCACTGTAATGAATGAGAAACACATCAAACTTCATTGTGGGCTAGGCACCCACTTTTCATCTTTCTTCACCCTGTTCCTTTTAACACTGAGAATACCCCCAAGCTCTTGAAATCCTCAAGGTATATTGGCAACTCAGAGGTCAGTAACTTGATCTCGGTGCTAAAAAGACACTAACAGTTCTTGAGGGTAAAGGAAAGCTCGTTAATGATTTTAGCAGATGAACCAGAGGAGGAGGGGAGGGTCAGCTGGTAAATCCCATACTACCCTACAAAAGATAACCTTTGACTTCCCCTGCCTCTCTGAACTGCATGGCCAGCAAACCCCTGAGTCCTTGTGGGACCAATAAATCCTTGGGTGTTCATATCAGAGATCCCATATCCCGCTTGTAAAACATGAGAATCCCAACACAGCCCAGCAGTTAAAAGTCCCTGTCGATAAATCCGCTGGGCTTCATTTACCAGCAGCAGGCTGGGATGTGGCACTGGGCTCCTTTTCTTCAGAGAGGAAAAAAAATGGATTTCTGCACTGGGATTGCAAAATAACCAAACCAATCCATCTCAAGGCCAAGCTCTGCCCTCGGATATGTGCCAGCAGCTTGTGGACAAGTCAATGAGCATTGGGAGTGTTTATCTGAGGGCAGGGTTTGGCATCCAGCCCCTGAGTTCCATTTACTCAGGCATGGAGCGTGGTGCTGAAGGCAACTGGCCCCAGCCATGCCCAAGCATCCCTCAAAAAATGAGTTCTATCGAAAGGAAAATAAAGACTTGAAGCAAGTGGTGTTTGGGTTAGGAAAATCAAAAGATACTGCTATTTATGTTCTGAGAAGCAGGCAGCATTCACAGGGAGCAAGGGATGTTGCTGTTTGGAAATTTGTGTTTAAAATGTGTTTCCCTTTCCAGGATGAAGCCATGATGTGATGCCACTGTTCTGACCAGGGAGTGCTTCCCCACCAGTAGCACAACCTTTCTTTTACAGGAGGGTGAAAGTGCTTCTTCAGTCAGTGCTTCTTCAGTCCCTGGTTGGCTTTTGCTGGGAACTGAAAAACCGCTCTGAGACAGAGACCTACCGCTTAGTCCTGGTCACTCTCCGCCCAGTCCGCCCATGACTTTGAGGGCTGAATTGCTCTGCCTTAGCTGGCCTCTCCTGCAAACAAACCTACTAATCAGTTTCTCTTCTGCAAACATCCATTCTCTGGGGTTTGGTGGACAGTATGCAAAAAAATGCAAGGGCATTTCCATGTTCAAATCTGTGGTGAGCATCTGGTCCATGACCATTGTTCAGATGCGCCCAGAGGAGCAGGGAATGTAGAACCAAACCCTATCTGGTTTCAAGAGAGAGCTCAACAAGAGTGCAGTGGTAAGCCTTGATAGCAGACAGAGAGGTCTCTTCAGCTTTGTGTCTGCTGCTCACATTTGATTTTCACACTCAATGAATTGGATCAAAACCACCCACAAAGGGCTATCGAAGCCATGTAGATGTGGTGCTGAGGGACATGGTTTAGTGGGGACCTGGCAGTGTTGGGTTAATGGTTGGACTTGTCAGTCTTACAGGTTTCTTCCAACCAAAATGATTCTATGATTCTACACCCATATGTTTAGTAAAGAAAAATCAGAGGTAATCAGTGGTAATCTCAAAGGTCTTAGTTATTTTAGATCATAATGTCTACTCTTTCTTTCTGGCCTGGGTTAAAAGGCTAAATTTCATCAAATTTTCATTACCAAATCACCAGTGGCAAAAAGTTATATCAGTATTATGCTGTTCAGTAATGATAACAGTGAAGAATTCTTTTATGTTACATAAATATGCCAGATTCTTGTCCAATTAATATTTTCCACTGATTTTTCTTTCCATTTTCCTGGAGATCATCAAGGTATGAACTGAAATGAAGACATAATAGAAGAAAGTAAGAATTAAGATCAAGGGTCAGGAGTATTTGCTCTTTCACTGAACCTGAAAGGAAATCTTCCATAAAAAAAGCTTTTCCTGAAGGGCTAGTGGGAAGCTAACAGCAGCATTAAGATGGAAGATAGGATACCTATAAAAAGTTATGTTCCAAAAGAAGGATGTGGGAAGAAGGGGAGGTAGGAAAGGAAATGTTTTAAACCATATTGAAGTAAGAAGCAGGTTTCCTAATTCTTAAAGCCTTAATTAATCCCCTTTTAAAAGTTAAACAGAAAGGACTCATCCCAAACCATTGCTTGAAATTTTGCCACAGTTCCTGTCCTTCTGTTTGTGTGGGTAGGAGTTTCACAAAAGCCCTCAGTCATAATGCTCATAAAAGAAGGACAGTAGCCCAACACCCAGTGAACAACCCATCAGCAATAAACCAGAGTGTGTAGCTTAGAGCAACACTCCAATAACAAATTAGTTTGTGTGAGCAGCCCAGCACTGAAGGACAACCCAACAATAACAAACCAGTGTGTGCAACCCAGAGCACTCAGGAGCAACCCAACAATAACAAACCAGTTTGCATGCCTGATGGGAGAAAAGAAATTCAGCAAGGAAATGGATTTCAGTCTGAATTTTCCAAGGGGTTATTATTATTAACAACAGAGAGTTAAACTATTAATGTTTAAATTAAGAATAATACCTTCTGGAGCCCAATCCTGCTCCCAGTGACTTTAATGGGACTAGGAACGGACCCAAAGTACCCTTAAGGGATTTAGGCAGCGAGGAGAACAAACTTTTACCTGTGACTAATGAGCCCACCACGGCAAATGGAAATTTTGTTCATCTCTGCTGGATACAGTGAGCTGGTCTTTATGGGGAAATGGAAACTGTTTAAGTCCTGGCACCAGGACTGTGCTTGTGGTAACCTGCTCTCAGATGCTACTGATCTTGATCAGGGCTAGATCACCTTGCAGTTATCCTACCACTATGAAATTCCCAGATGAACTTTCAGATGGGATAAAAGGGGGCTGGATCCTCTACAAAGTGAACATAAATCATGCCTTACTGCATGAACCCCCTTCCAGCATTCCTTCACAAAAACGTGCATCCACCCCCTCCATTATACACATTATGGTGTAAATACATTATGGTTACATATTTAAGTCCAAATACATCATCTGGGCCTCCCTGTGCAGAATCCCTCTGTGCCAAAGCTAGCTCCCAACTGAGAACTATCTGACTGCTGAGGTCCTGAGCACAGCTCTGAACGCTAAGACCCATCCAGCCTCCTCAAACTTCACAGCTTGAGCTCATCTCTGATGAAGTTTATACCTCCCACATGCAAGTCTACTGGAACAGCAGACATCTATCAGAAATGATCCTTAGGAGAAGGCACGAGTAATTGGAGGTAGGGTGATATCCAGCCTGAAATCTGTTCTGAAGATATTGGTTATTCCCTTGTTAGCTTAATTTTCTTGATGAGACTAAGACCAGCTCCATCTCTTCCCCTAGGTGCCTGTCACAAAAATACCTCCTGTTGTCAGTCTGGGATACATGGGAAAGACATGCAGGGATGCAGGGACAGATCCAGCATCCCATGACTGTGCTCCATCCAAGCCGGCTATTGCCCTGTCTTGCTAGCTTCTGATCAAGGAAGCTGGGAAAGCACCTTCATAAAAAGGATGTTCTGCTGATGAGGAAGGCAAGGAGAGATCTGGATTAGCAAGGCAAGGCTAATACTATAGAGATTGTGTGAGAGTTTGCTTTTTCCCCTTGACAGACATAATCCCTAATGTTATAAACTGTGGTTTGGCTCCCGGTGATTATTTCAAGAGCAAGTCTTGATTCAGACCAGTTTAACTGGAACCAGAATAGAGCTGAAGGTGTTTGGAAATTACTTTCAATCTTCAACACTCCAGAGACCTGGCTGGGAATGCAGCAAATAGATCAAGGAAATTAAAAGGAACATTGGGGTCGCTACTAGAGGTCAGGTGAGAAAAAAGAAGAGTTGACCCTGATTGATCAGAAACACGATGCTGTTGAGAGGAGAAAATATTTTGGGGTTTAGACTCCTGGCAAACAACAGTAAAATACCAACAACTGCCATTGGCTGGATTTTTTCCTTCCAACCAAACCAGAGGAAATTCCTGAACTGACAATGAACAGGAACAATGAGTGAGTCAGTCCCCTCAATGCCAGAAATTCTCTGGATTTCCTCGCCAGACTGATGTCTTTGGAAGGTCATAGTGATACGGAGATACATTTCTGTAAAACTTGGGGGTTGAAGATAAGCCAAGCCAAGATGCAGATGATGAATGCAGAAATATTCCAACTACCCATAAAACTTCACATCTTCAGAGAGAGGAAAGACTCCTTTTCTCCCTCATTCTTGCCTAAATGTCTTGCTCTATTGTAGCATTAGGTTCAGATGCTGTTGTTAAAAGACCTGTGGGAGGTTAGTGCTTCAGTATTCTGTCTATTAGTAATTTTAACCTTTCTACTCTGATTTCAAGAAGAATTTTTTTCCATTTTGTAAGATGGGCTCCTCTCAATACCTGACACCATAGATGTGTAGAAGCCAGAATAATGTTAATATTGTTGGTTTTCAAGAATGATTATGCCTTGCTATGTCCTGGGTTTATTCATGCTTCCTTCTAATTACCTGTAATACTCATCAGCATAATTCTGGGTATGGTGTTGGGCTATTCTCAATACCAGACCAAACACAATCACAAATAAAAATAGATCTAATCAGAATATTTGGCATCAAGGTTCAAAATTCAGCCTTCTAGTGGCTTGTGCTGAGTGGGGCAGTTTGCCTCCTGCACCTAAGGAGGGCACAGAGACATGTTGGCAGACTGACACCAGCTCACAAAGTGAAATGGATTTCTCCTTAAGAGAAAAGGACACTCATGGGAGACCTTCTCACTCTCTACAGCTAAGTCAAAAAAGGATGTAGTGAGGTGGGGGTTGGTCTCTTCTCCTAAGGAACAAGTGACAGAACCGTAGGAAACAGCCTCAAAAAGTGCCAGGAGAGATTTAGATTGGACATGAGGGACAATTTAATCCCCTTGAGGAGAGTGATGGAGTCCCTATCGCTGGAGGGATAAAAGCAGTGTAGATGTGCTGCTGAGGCACATGGTTTAGCTGTAACCCAGCAGTGCTGACTTCATGGTTGGACTTGATGATCTTAAAGGTTTATTCCAGCCAAAAGGATTCCATGATTCTGTGATTCTAAGAAGTCCTCCATTAAGTGATGTAAGCCCAGGAAGTAGGGCAGAAGCAAGCAGCCTGAGAAGAATGTGAGCTTTACATCCTAATGAGAGTCTGTCCTCTGGGCAGAGCATTTTTTTTTAAACCACACATTCTCACTTGTTTACTTACTATTAATTTAAACAGAAAGCTGTGAACATTATCTAAGGGATTCTTTTTCCCCCCTCTGGTAGCTATAAAGTCCCTAAAATCCCAGTTCCCAGTCCTGATCTCACACTGTTAATAACATTACTAAACCACACACATGATAGATAGAGATTCTGAAGATACCCAGACATACAAAGCAGATGCACCATGTGATATTATTCCTGGCTTGCTACAGATCTCAGCACTTTCAGCAAGTATCAATGGAGAAGTGACCTCCTTGCAATGCAACACAACCAGAAACCACAGCCCCAGACCCTTTTTCAAATTGAAATTTCCTAATCTCACACTACTCTACCAAACACACAAATATGCAACAATGGGTGGAAAGAAAATAAGGCTTCTCTGTTATGAGTGCTGGATTAGAAAGGAATGGCTGGAAAAACCTAAATTGTAGTAGGAGAGCATTCCAGCGTGGGGATCTGATGACATTGGAGCTGAGTTTTGCTCCTGTGGTTTCCAGCACCACCAGTCTGGATAACCTTGTGCTGAAATGGTTTCATCTGCAGTGTCCGTGGGTTGTTTTCCTCCACCACAATCAGAGCAGCTACTGTTATACTTAGATAAAGATGAAAAGGATAACCTGGGAAAAACAAGGTGGCTTTGTTATTATTATTTGTTTATATCTAAAATTTCAAAGGGTACAGTGGGAGCAGAAGATATCCTCTGGAACACACTGTCAGGAACTGTGAGTTGATACAGATGCATTGATTTAATCAGCCTGTGTGACACCATTTATTTATTCAAAACATCTGTGACAAAAATGTGGTACTTTGAAGGCCCAGTGATATGTGCCTGGTCTTGTCTTGCATGTGAAAATGTGTGATAAGAGCATCCATGTATGTTGGAAGGGTCAGTTTTAGGGTGAATTTGCTTTATGTGCCACCTATAGTCATGAAACGTAAGGCAGCTCGAAGCCCAGGGAGGCTATAAAACTTTTCAAGGGATTACAGTAGATTTTAGATATGAATTCAGAATTCACAGTATCACAGTATCAGAGGCTGGAAGGGACCTCAAGAGATCATCAGGTCCAACCCCCTGCCAGAGCAGGATCACTTAGGGTAGTCCTCACAGGAATGCATTCAGGTGAGTTTTGAAAGTCTCCAGAGAAGGAGACTCCACAACCCCCCTGGACAGCCTGTTCCAGTGCTCTGTCACCCTCACTGTAAAGAAGTTTCTCCTCATGTTGAGGTGAAATCTTCTGTGTTCTAGTTTGAACCCATAGTTCCTTGTCTTATCACTGTGAACCACTGAAAAGAGCCTGGACCCCTTCACTTGACACTCACCCCTCAGATATTTATGGACATTGATCAGATCCACTCTCAGTCTTCCCTTTTCAAGACTAAACAGCCCCAGGGATCTCAGTCTCCCTTCATAAGGGAGATGCTCAAGTCCCCTAATCATCCTCGTGGATCTCTGTTGGATTCTCTCCAGCAGAATTCATAAAATCATAGAATGGTGGGGATTGGATTGAACCTCTGGAGACCATCTAGTCCAACCTGGTAAAGCAGGGTCACCCACAGCAGGTTGTCCAGGTACACAGGCAGGTTTAGAATCTCTCCAGAGAAAGAGACTCCACAACTTCTCTGGGCAGACTACTCCCAGGGCTCCAACAACCTCAAAGTGAAGAAATTTTTCCATATATTTAGGTGGAACTCCCTGTGTTCCAGTTTCTGCCTGTTGCCCTTTGTCCTGTTGCTGGCCACCCTTGCCTGCAGGAGATTATTCCTCCCCATGTGCAGGACACTACACTTGCCCTTGTTGAAATTCATGAGTTTCCCCTCCACCCAACTCTCCACTCCGATCCAACTGCAGTTCCCCTCCAATTCCCATCCAATTCCCTTCCACAGACCTCTCCAATTGCAATCCAACACAACAGATTGAAATGGGCAAAGAAACCTGAAAGCAGCAATGTAAGAAAAGGAAAAATTCAAGAGTGGATTTTTTTTCTGGTATATATTAGATAGAAATTTTTAATCCATGGGTAGTCCAAGATTGTCTGTAAATCGAAGAGATTGCATGAGTGAAGAGGATATGGGATTATCATCTCTTCAACAACAGCATGAGAAAATATTTGAAGTTCCTATGTACACCAGCAAAAGTTTACATGATAAATCAGTAGCTTGAGTGCTTCCAGAATACTAGTACATATGAATGTGTTGAAACTATTGTTTCTGTTGTCTTTTTAATGCTACTGGGAAGCTTTTTGTGGTAAAGCAATAGAGTCATTGCCAGCTACATTATTACAGTCTCAGTCTAACATCTGCAATTACTGTGGAGTGAACACTTCGCATCCCATATGAAATATAAAAAAAAAAATGAGGAACAGATTTCCCTATTTTTCTCTCTCTCTGTGAATTCTGTGACATTTTTTACTGTTTAATCGTGCCTGGGCAATTTAAAGGTCTGGGAGAAGAGGAAGCCAAAGTGCTCATTTGCAATTAGTCATGGTTAAACAGAAAAAAAAAGAAAAAGAAAATAAGAAAAAAAAGAAAAAGAAAAAGAAAAAGAAAAAGAAAAAGAAAAAGAAAAAGAAAAAGAAAAAGAAAAGGAAAAAGAAAAAGAAAAAGAAAAAGAAAAAGAAAAAGAAAAAGAAAAAGAAAAAGAAAAAGAAAAAGAAAAAGAAAAAGAAAAAGAAAAAGAAAAAGAGAAAGAAAAGAAAAAGAAAAAGAAAAAGAAAAAGAAAAAAAAGAAAAAGAAAAAGAAAAAGAAAAAGAAAAAGAAAAAGAAAAAGAAAAAGAAAAAGAAAAAGAAAAAAGAAAAAGAAAAAGAAAAGAAAAAAGAAAAAGAAAAAGAAAAGGAAAAAGAAAAAGAAAAAGAAAAAGAAAAAGAAAAAGAAAAAGAAAAAGAAAAAGAAAAAGAAAAAGAAAAAGAAAAAGAAAAAGAAAAAGAAAAAGAAAAAGAAAAAGAAAAAAAAAAAAAAAAGAAAAAGAAAAAGAAAAAGAAAAAGAAAAAGAAAAAGAAAAAGAAAAAGAAAAAGAAAAAGAAAAAGAAAAGAAAAAGAAAAAGAAAAAGAAAAAGAAAAAGAAAAAGAAAAAGAAAAAGAAAAAGAAAAAGAAAAAGAAAAAGAAAAAGAAAAAGAAAAAGAAAAAGAAAAAGAAAAAGAAAAAGAAAAGAAAAAGAAAAAGAAAAAGAAAAAGAAAAAAGAAAAAGAAAAAGAAAAAGAAAAAGAAAAAGAAAAAAAAAGAAAAAGAAAAAGAAAAAGAAAAAGAAAAAGAAAAAGAAAAAGAAAAAGAAAAAGAAAAAGAAAAAGAAAAAGAAAAAGAAAAAAGAAAAGAAAAAGAAAAGAAAAAGAAAAAGAAAAAGAAAAAGAAAAAGAAAAGAAAAAGAAAAAGAAAAAGAAAAAGAAAAAGAAAAAGAAAAGAAAAAGAAAAGAAAAAGAAAAAGAAAAGGAAAAAGAAAAAGAAAAAGAAAAAAAAGAAAAAGAAAAAGAAAAAGAAAAAGAAAAGAAAAAGAAAAAGAAAAAGAAAAGAAAAAGAAAAGAAAAAAAAAGAAAAAGAAAAAGAAAAGAAAAAGAAAAAGAAAAAGAAAAAGAAAAAGAAAAAGAAAAAGAAAAAGAAAAGAAAAAGAAAAAGAAAAAGAAAAAGAAAAAGAAAAAGAAAATGAAAAAGAAAAAGAAAAAAGAAAAAGAAAAAGAAAAAGTTGGTGGTTCAGAAAAGTATCAGAAGAGTTCAGATGATTATCAGAAATCTATCTCTGAAATCTTTCTCCAGAAATCAAACTTCTCTGTTTGAACTTCCTGTTCAGCCCAACGTGCTGGTTCTTCCCTTCCATGCAGGTCACAGCCTGGCACTCTCGTGTCCCTGTCTCCATGAGAGAGGACCCACCCCTGCAGCCACCCCTTCACAGTACCATCCATCACCCCATTTCTTACATTTTCTTTCTCATACCCTGTTCTTCAGAGCTGAGAGGAGATGCTACCATAAATATCCATCCACTTAGCTTATTTCCTTGTTTCAAAGCTCTCCTTTAACATTTTCTTCGGCCACAGGGCCTACAAAGAACAATAAAATCCATGAAAAATTAGCTTCCTGTAGTGAGAAAATAATTTTGCCAATATTTCTGGCCAATAGAACTTGTCTCTTTCTCTGCGCAAGCTGCCTTTCAAGAAAGGCCTTCAATGTGGTTGCTCAGAGAGCAAAGGGCAAAACTCCATTCTTTGCCCTGTTTCAGATGCCTTTAGGGTGAACTCCCTTGTATAAGATGTCCATGATCACAGAATCACAGAATGGTGGGGTTGGAAGGGACCTCTGGAGATCATCTAGTCCAACCCCTCTGCTAAAGAAGGATCATCCAAAGCAGGTGTCCCAGGATCCCAATGTCCAGGCAGATTTGGAATCTCTCCAGAGAAGGAGACACCACAACCTCTCTGGGCAGCCTGCTCCTGAACTCCAGTGCCCTAAAAACAAAGAAGTTTCTCATCACGTTTAGGCTTCAGAACTTCTTGGCTTCCTGTTTGTGCCTATTGACCCTTGTCCTGTTACTGGGTACCACTGAAAAGGGCCGGGACCTGTGCTCTTGTCCTTCACCTTTTAGCTATTGATCAACATCAAGAAGATCCCCTCTTAGGCTGCTCTTCTCCAGGCTAAACAGCCCCAGGTATTTCAGCCTCAGTGATGAAGGCTTCATCCTTGCTGAGATGGTTTGGACCGTTCAGCAAGAGACATAGTGCCTGCACTCACTTCTTCTGGCACATTGTGACCTCAAGGCAAGCTTTAATTTGTGGAAAAGCCTTAGCCAACTAGGGTGGATTCCAGTCTTTAAAAAAAAAAAAAAAAATCTGAAAAAACCTGCTTTTATGGAGCTGCCAAGTTGTGTGTTTCTTCTGCGTTGCCATCACAACCCCGGATAGGCATTAGACAGCAAGGCCTCGATGCTCCGCAGTAAGCCCCAGTTCCATCCTGGATATTTCTAATGCCAAAAGCTACTCCAGGAGTAGCCAGCACAGAGCTTAACGCACACAGGATTTCCAAAATGCTTTCACATCTTCAAAGCACTGCACAAACAAGGGCTAATTAAGCTTTAATGAATGCCTTGACAGGTAAAAGGTTTTTCATTTTGCTTTCAGCGAACGCTCGCTCGTCGCCAATGGAAATCACCAAAGACCCCAACCCAAACACTCTCAGGGTAAACAGACTCTGATTTGCTGTGTACATTTAGCTAAGAGCTGAGTGAACACTTTTTTTATGTGAATGTATTTACTTATCCTTTCTCTAAAAAATATGATTTCCCTTTTTTTTTTTTTTTTTCCCTCCTTCCCTAAACCCCGGCACAAAGATAAATAAATAGCAAGCTGGAACAAAATGACAGAATATATGTAAAAGAGAGGGGAAAGGTTAAATACCAAAATGAAATTGGGCATTAAAACAAAAGTCCATTCTCAGGGTGTAAACGAAGTGTCCAGTCCTTTCATCAAAAGTGTTTACAGCTTATTTTTGTAATGTGAGTCTAAGTGGCTAATGGAGCACACAGCATGGGGCTGTGCAGAAATGTGTTCCTGTTTGTGATTTTATAAATCATAACATTCTTTGAAATACAAAAATCCCGAGTCTTGATGCAATTCATATTATTGAGCTGATTCCAGCTACCTATATGCATTTGATTAGCTTGCAGCAATCCAGCAGTTTGGTAAAAGTCTCTCTGAAGAGTGAAGCCTACATAAGGTGGCAGTAAAATGACAAAAGCTGTGCAGTGATTCCAAGAGATGCTGAGTGCTTCCTCCGTCCCTGCTCCAGCTTCAGTAGAAATGCTCATTCTTCAGGTACTTTGGAAAATCAGGTCATTTAAGACCAAAGAGGTTATTTTCAGAAGGAAGCAGTGACTTAGAAATTCAGAGAACCATAGAATTTTTTCGGTTGGAAAAGATCTCTACAGTCATTGAGTCCAACCATCGACCTAAGTCAAAGCTCTCAAAGTAAAATCATGATCTTGCTGACATTAACAAGCGAAGGTCATGGTGACTGGAGGAGCTCTAAGATCTCATGTGCCCATCTGATTTTTTTATCCAACATCTAGCTGAGGATGTCCCTGCTTACTGCAGGGTGAGGCTTGATTAGATGACCTTTAGAGGTCCCTTCTGACCAGGATGATTCTATGACTCTACGATCTTAGTGTTAACAAGCTTGTTTCGCTTGTTTCACTTGTTCATGGCCATGTGTCCAGAACACAATAGGTTTGTTGAACACCTCTCATTCAGCCTGATGCATGGAAAAGAAACCTCCAAAGTCACCTCAATTAGATGGTGCAATGGCCTGTAAGAAACAGCAAACTATGGCTCATGCTGTAGCCTAGAAATGAAATCACAGAATCATAGAATCAGTCTCTCTGACTCCTGCAACGGAAGTGGTTTTGTGGCAGGAACATGGCCTCAGTGCCAGGTAGGAAGTCCACGTTATGTTGCCTTCTGCCAGCAATAAATGGCTTCCTGTAAGAGAGCTAGGCCATATGGTTGTGTGGACATATCCCAGTACATATAGACCTCACCTGTGGTTTGGGTGTACCGCAAAGACAACATGGGATTTGGTGCCCACATCAGGTAACTCTGGTCAAAAAACCACTTTAAGAAAACTGGACCTGGACCAGCTTGTCTTCTATCACCTGGTGTTTGTGCTGGGAATGTAACGATGCTCTTTCCCACTTTTATTCCACCTCTTGTGTTCTCCCAGCTACAGCACATGGGTGGTGTGTTCTGGCAGGGTTTGCTGAGAAATACTTTGAAAACCTGGAAGGAGGGAGGACATAGCCATGAGCTCTCAGAAACCTCTGCTCGTTTGTGACTGTGAGCTTTTTGGACACACTCACTACATTTTTAATAACAAGACCATTGGCAGGACTTTCTAAAACCATTTGTCTCCTACACCAGAAAACAAAGAAAGCCAAACCACTGAGTTTGCTGTTGATTGTTCTTTCTTGAGTTGCTGCAGGAAGAATTAGAAGCCAGTATCTTTAATAACTGGGATGCAAGCAGCTTTCCAGAAGACCTTTGGAGGTCCCTTCCAAGCCAGAGCATTCTATGATTCTCACATCTCCCTGGTGTTTTGTTCAGACCAATGTATATTAAAAGTTTTGCAAATTCTGATCGAGTTTACCAGCATTCAACATTTTCCTTTGTTTAACCTGATCTGATATCTCCTAAATTTCTTCTTATGTCAATCAAATGATTTCTTTCCTAGTGGTTTACAGCCCTCATATACGTGCAGGCAGTTGTTATATCCTCTCTTAGTCATAATTTGGCCAACTTACATATATTTAGACCTTTTTATCTTTTCTTGTAAGTCAGTCCCCTTTGGCTCTTCATAATTTTCATTATTTTTATTTTTCCTTTTTCCTTTTTTGCCCCCCTTCTGAGCTCTCTCTGGGTTGTTGATATCTTAGAGTCATATAATGGTTTAGGTTGGAAGGCACTTTTAAAGGTCATCTAGTCCAACCCTTCCCCTGCAGAGAGCAAGGATGTTTTGATGAGGTTCCCTGAATGGAATAACGTTCAAGAAATTAGATGATCACCATTGTCACACTTTGAAAAAACACTTCTCTCTCTTCATACAGTCTCCATGAGTTAAGAGCTTTTACACTGCCATATTATACAGTCAACAGAGGTCAAACGTTGTTCTGCTCCATTGGTGGTCACGTAACAGTTACCTCTACTGGCATGGGGTAACATCTCCCTTTCTGAGTCATTGAGGACTTGCCAGGAGCTCAGCTCCAGTGTTTTTCACAAGGGTTTCCCATCTATCTGCAAACTCAGTGAGCATTTTGCTTTGCTCTCTCTTCCAGTTTATTAATTAAGAAATTAGAACAACTTGGTCTTGATTCATTTTCCTCTTCAACCAGAACCTCCTTCATCTCCTCAAGCCTGACATGTCAAAATTTATCTTAGTTTATGGTATTTCAGCCAATGGAGACCACAGACAAGTACTTACAACCAGGCCAGACTGAGTCAATCTTTCAAATAAGATTTTATGAGACTATCAAACGCTTCACTAAAATACAGATGTGCTTGCCCAGAACCCAATGTAGCTATTTAAAACTTCATGGCCAGGTAATAAAAGTTGGAGTAGCTAGTCACAAGAGTGTCAGTACCTCTTATGGAGGTCTTCTGCTAGAATAGAGCCAAAAGCAATGTTTTAAAACTCTATTTCCTCCCTGTTAAAACACTCTGAGCTCCAACTGCTGTATCAGCACATCAGAGATATTTGTAGTAGGAGAAAATCTGGGCACATCTCCTTGACCAAACAGGTCAAACCATTGCTCCTGTGATATTGAACCAAAGTGAGTGTAGACACCCCACAAACCTTATTAGGGTCCTGCTGTACACTCCCCAAATCACCTGTTTCTTGTTTGTTCTGCCACATGTATGTGGTGCCAAGAGTGGCAGAGGGAATTGATGTCCACCCATGTGGGTGTGCTCCTACAGCACCTGTGGATTGCTCCTGGTTGTCTTAGCTCAGTGCAAAGGAAACTAGGAATTAGAAAAGGAGAAGTCCGAGACCTGAGGCCACTATGTGTTGGCTTCTCATCACTTGACTTAATAGTTAACATTATTATTAGATTTAAGAGAGAGGATAAGGAATGCATTTGTCAGGAATTACTTATCACTTTGAAGTCTAGGCTCAGAAGAAGAAGATATGAACAGCTTTAGTTGGTCACACTGGATGTTCATGCCAAAAAACCTACTGCTGGCAACAGTAGTCTAGGGAAGAGTACAAATGTAGGTCAGTTTTGCAGTGATAGTTCCCTCAAAACACTTGCCCAAGGTAGAGTAGTTTCTGGCTTAGGCACTTTCTGAACCAGACACAGCATCTGTTTAATACAGAGCCCAGATGGATTTTAAAAACCTCTGATGAGTTTTTCTTTCATGAATGTACCTAGCAAACTCCTAGCACTCCCAGTATCCTAGAGCAGGGAGTTCTACAAGATGACTAAGCATGGTGTCAAGAAGGATTGCTTCTTCTCAGTTTAAACTGCCAGCTACCAGTTTCATTTCATGCCTCTGAGTTTTTATATTAGTAGAAAAAACAGTGAACAGCTGCTTGCTATTCTCTTCTTGTCATTCATAATTCCTGAGGACTCCATCATATCCTCTCAGACATCTCTTTTCTGGCTCCAACCTAGTCCACTTAATCGTTCTCATACTGAAGGTTTTCTAAGCCTTTATTCTTGGTTCCCTCCTCTAGGCTTCTTCCAGTTTGACTGATTTCTTTAGGAGCTTGGAGATTTCATATTTGTCAGATGGAGATGCACCAAAGATCTATAAACTATCACCACTTTGTGTGTGTGTGTGTATATATATATATATATAAAAAATTAATTTCTCCCTTTATAATTTCTAACATGGACTTTGCTTTCTGAGAGATACAAATGGACTTTGTTTCATAGGGTAATCACTCTTATAGAATTTTCTATTACAAATCTAACTCTCCCCAAAGATTAGAGCTAATTTAGAGTACAACAGAGCTGGAGGATTTCCAGGACCCTCCTGCTCCATGTACATCACTTGACATTCATCTACCCTGAATCTGACCTGATGTTTCATCACTCAGCCATTTTCTTCAAGATAGACTTTTGGCATCTCATCATAGCCAGCCTTCGTCTCTTAGCCCCTGAATAATTTAGCACAATCAATAGCATATTCCCATCAGCCTGTCTCTATTCTCATATTATTTCCTCTCAGTGTATCCCAATCTATCTGTCAGGTGGAATGACCCATACAGATCTAAACCATTAGCAACTGCTGAACTGCCTTGGAAAGCATCATTCCCTGCTAGGATGAGTGATGTGGGAAGAGAACTAGAAAGAAATTTCCTCTTATTCCTGGAAATAAATTGCAATTGTTCTTCAAGTCTGCAGACGTCTGGCTATTACATCATCCAAGGCTCTGGTGTTTCTAGCAAACAATCCCTAACAAAGGAGATATATTTCCTTCAAGGAATTTCACCATTTACACATCTGATGTTAATTCTTGTTGAGCCAAAATGGGAATAGGAATAAGCCACTTTTTCAGTTTATGTTTACTTTTTCCCAGGCCACAAAACTTCCATTGACTGTGAAACTTAAATTTACTGCACAACAAATGCCTGCTTTCGTAATAAGTTAAAGGAGGTCTTTCATAAATAACAGCACAAGAAGCTGCAGATGCTGACCTAAGGGGGAAAAAATATATATAAATACAAGCAACATTCAGTTTTAATCTGATTCTTTATTCAATATTTACCACAGTATTTCAGAACTGAAGAAATTTGGTTCTCCTCAGCTGATAATTCTGAGATGTGGAAGTCAGCTAAGAGATGGTAAAAAGGATACCTTGTGCCTCCTGGGAATTATGAATCACCCTCTGAGACTGCAGTTTGGTTGGTTGTCCCTTAATTCCCCACCTCTGAGGCAGGGAGGAAGTTTCTTTGCTCACTTACATGGGAGAAAGCAAAAATTTAGGAACTGCAGTGGAAAACACAGAAATCTGGATCAACAGTAGACCTACCCAATCTTGGTGTTTATGAATCAAATCATCCAGGACCAAAGCCTTGGTGTGGAAGAGCTGGAAGCCCTATAGCACATGAGCCATTGGGATGGTCCTGGAGATACAGGCACTGGCTGGAAGAACTGCTGAGAGCCACACTTCCACTCACCCCACCCTGTGCATCAGTCTCAGCAGAGCCTCTTGACAGGCAGAAAGTGTGGCTGAGCAAATAGGAGCACTGGGCCAGGAAAGGGAATGAAACACAATGTTGATTACTGTCTAAATATTGTCCCCTTTGAAGTGAGCAGGTCTGTGTTTGGGAAGGATCAAATACTCTTTTCTCACAGTTTGAGGCACATCATGAGTTATTTTGTGTTCTTGCTGTTGTGAACATGATTTTGTTACAGCCCATTGCAAAGGGCTAAATAAGGTAAAGGGCAGGGGAAGGTGTCAGGATGCAGATGCCCTGTGGTAAGCAGCCTGATGAAAAATGCCTCCACCACAGCAGAACACAGCCAGCTGTCTGCCAGTGCTTCTGCTGGATGGGGAGGGCAGGAGGGGCAGGGAGCCTGTGCACTCCCCTTCTGCACTGGCCCTGGCCAGGCAGCACTAAGAGGGGGACCAGCAGGTGGTGAAAGAGTACAGGTAAGAATATCTTTGCAGTGTGCCATCCCTCCTTGCTCCTTTATTGAGTTGGAAAAGCTGAGATTTCAGTTTTATTCCTGCCTGGGAATGCTTTGATGCTAGGGGGGCTGCAAGCCATGCCACCCTAGAGCGAGGGATTTGTTCCTGGTTCATTTGATTTATAACCACCAAGCTTGGGCAGGGCTACTGTTGATCCAGGTTTCTGTGTTTCCCACTAGACTAAGTTAACACTTTCTCCCATTAAGTGAACAAAATGAACAAGGAAACATCCTCCCTGCCTCAGGAATGGGGAAATAGGAGCAGACAAGGTGATAAAGCAAATAGGATGATGAAGTCAGGACTAGTGGACTTGCAGACATGAAGAATCTGGTCAAGGTTGTACTCAATCTGTTCCATACATCCACAGTGCCTTGTATTTAAATGCTGCATTTTGGAAAGAAACCTCCTTTCCACACCCCCCCCCCCACACACCCTCCCACCCCAATTATTTGAATTTTCTTCTTTTTCCTTAAGCATCTGATACAGGAAAAAGTCAGTGGGTTAGTGTCATTCAGGATCAGACTGGGACAAGCAGGGCATCTGCTATGTTGTGCTTTTCAGGGGTTTACCACATTTGGATGCTGCGTGGATCTGGGACAAACTGCTCTTCCCCATCTTCTTTTTGTGCCACTGCAATAGAAAACAGAAAGCATCAACTTTGCTATAAACTCACAGATGTGTTAAGTAACACACAATGGAGATCCTTTCAGCAACCTGTCAGAAGGAGAAGACTACAGTAGGAATAGGAAAGGGCTGTCTGCCTCTGCTGAATTTGGCAGATTGGGTGTTACATCTGCTCCCCAATCTATTACAACCTCATTTATCTGCTTCATCCCCAACCCCTATCCTGCCTCTGCAGCAGACAGTGGCTGTGCTAAGGCACATGGAAGGATAAGGGGCTTCAGCCTCTCCAGGGATGGTGGAGCTGCAATAAGAACCCCAGTGCTGAGCGAAGTTTCTGAGAGTTTAAGGATTTTGGCAGGTATTGTAACAAAGAGAAGAGAAGTTTTCAGCTCATGCAGGGATCAGTTTCCTAACCACAAATAAATCAGAGATTTGGCATTTTCTGAGTTGCCGCCCTCCATAAAGAACAACATCTGACTGACTGTGTCAGGATCAAGTGCAATGGACAAAGGGAAGAAAAGGACATGCCTTTGGTTCCAAGCCTGCAGGAAGCCTTTCTGTGCCATGTTGAAGACTTGGGCTGGTGTGCCCTCAGCAGAGCTACTCAAAGATATGTTTTTCATGGCAAGAGATCATTTTCTTCTGAATATGAAAGCCCAGAGATGAAAAGGTCTTTATTTACAAGTGTTGGAGCAGAGAGGTTTCAAACTGCTTCTCTGAGCAAGCAAAGTTTCCTCTACTGGGGTGGGAGCTGAGTGGGAAGTCAGTGGTACTGGGTATGCCCTTGAGAATGATCACCACACTCTGTCCCTGACACTTCTGGCCCCTTTTGCACTCTTTGTCACTGGCAGCCTGTGAGTTATGCCTGCATAAACCCACGGGAATAACAAAAATTTAGTTGAATCCAACTTTTCACTTATCCCATACATGCCTGATCCTTAACCATCTCTTGAAATGATTTTTGAGGGTGGTCCATGTAACTTGGAAAGTTATGGGGCACACACAAGGTGGTCAGGGAGAGGAGTGTTGCAGTACCAGCTTCCCTTTCACAAGCAGCAATAAGACCCTATGAGTACTTCCAGCTGTCCAGGCTGGCAAAACCCAGAGGCTTTCTGGGCTCCTAAATGACATTATCTATAATATATGCAAATGAGTGCACCCACTGATTCTGTTTTAGAGAATTTAAACAGGAACCAAGTTTCTAAAGCTTTGTGCTGAACAAAATATCTGAAAGAGGTTCCTTAAATGAGTGAAACTCCATTAACGGGAGCCTTCCTCCAATTATTCTTACATACTGGGACAAGTGTGTCTAGCTGGGAACCTTGCCACTTCACTCCCTTCCCTGTAGAAATAAGGGAAAGGTTGAGAACTGAGGTTGGGAATCCCTGCTGTACCCCTGTAAAGTAATAATAGCAGCATCAGTAATAGCTCTTAAATCAGGAGGACTTGCTGCAGGCCGCTCCCACAAGGCTTGCATGACAGCAGTTTAACGTTCACGGGAATGCCATGTTCCCAGCAAGAACATTCTCATTTGCATTATGGCAGGACGTGGAGGCCCAAGTTAGATTTGAAGTGCTGAGCAAACCTGATGTGACAACATGGTCCTTGTTTCCATAGTGTGTTTAGTCTAAGCTGGCCCTTTTCAGACCCTCCTCCCCACTCCAAAGGAAAGCTTTGTGAAACAGCACACGCAACGCCACAGCAAGGAAGCAAAGTATAAAAGCACGAGAGAAAAGGAGGTGAGAAAGCATTTGAACCTTCATTGACTCCAGAATTCCTGTAAGCCCTCAGATTTCCCCATTTTTCTAATGACGTAATGAGATTTTAGGCTACTCTGCTAATTACCAGGATAGGGAATGAACTCCTCTATGAGTAATATCATTGTCTATATTAAAACAAAACAAAACAAAACAACAAAACTAAAATCCAAATCAGGTTGAAATGTTGTTTTTCTGTGTATACACTTAGTGCTCAGTAGTTTATTAACACATGGGTGAGAAATAAGCTGACATGTATTGTGTTAGCCACCACACCAGAAGAAATCCCAAAGGACATGGAGGAAGATATCATTATCAGACCAAGCTATGCTCTCCAACTATAGGCTCAACTATTTCAGGGGTAACTATTCCTGATTGTGCAAGATGATAAAATCCATGTTCTTCTGAAAGTGCAGCCTCCAGTTTGTAAGGAGGCCAGTGTTCAGATCCAAATCCCTCTCCAGCAGAGAGAAATGACTCAGTAACTTCACCATGGCTTGGATCTGTCTCCTAGCTGGGAAACTCCTTAAGGCAACGACGAGATTTCACATATGTACAAGCTACAAAATTGATCTTAGTGTTTTATTTCAGTAGGTAGAAGTTGAAAAGGAAGGAAGCAAATCTATTCCCAGGAGATAGAAAAATAAGGAGAAAAATGTATACAGAAAACACTTAATTCTTCTTGTGGGATGAACATTTCAAAACAGAGGAGCAACTTAATGCAATTAATGATTTTTAAGATCAAAAATCCCACAAGAGATAGCAGGATTTTACTTTTACTTTAGCTATATACCTTTAAAAATGTTTCTCTTAATTCTGAAGCTCTTATGGATATGAAGTGTGGATATCAGGTATACACAGAAGAAGGATAATGTGCTATATTCATTAAAATAACCAGAAAACATTAAGCATTTTAAAGAAATAATTCAATGTTTTTTCCTTCTGTTCAGCTTGAAGGTTACTTAGTGATCATTTTAACTACAGGAAATTATAAGGGAAAAAAAAAAAATCAATGTTTTTTTTTGTTATTTCTTTTTTTTTTTAGTAAAACAAAATAGAAAATTAAGACATATATCTTCTACTGCAGGAAATATGCCATGAAATAGAGCAACATACAAATTACAGGCAACAGAAAGTAGCTTCATACTAAAACATAATGCAATACCTTTCTGCTTTTCATAAATCAGTATGTTGCAACACAGAAAAATGTTTTTTATTATGAATGATATTTAAATATACTGGGATTTTTAAAATGGATCTGATATCTACAACCTGGATGAAGATAATGTAACACCTTCACTTGTGTTTGTATCACTATGACCCACTGGTTCTTGATGTTATTTTGCCCTGAGAAGAATATTTTTCTGCTGCTCAGTTTTTCTGTGGTGGCTTTTAATGTGTTTGATGATTTACAATCCATTTTGTTTTCCAGGTTGGGAGTTCTGTGTTTGGGAGAAATATTTTGCCAGCGTTGTTATTCAGCATTTAAATTCCATTTTGGTGTTAATGGATTTTTAAGGAGTGAAGCTAAAGAACAGAAATAGCACATATTTTTTGAAAGCTGTGCAACTTTGTATAGCTCTCTTCTACAGCCTGACATTCATCATCATCTCCCTGCTGCTTTACAACCGCTAATGTTATTACTCCCTTCTTTTTATTTTGCTAGGTAGAAATATTAATGAGAGATCATTTCCCTGCATTTGTAAAAACCTCTCTCACGTTGCTTGTTCAGTGGATAAAACCTCAAAAGTTAGCAAGTAGCAAGACCACCACTGAAACCCCACACTCTGGCTTTCAGCTCTGCAAATGCACAAAGCAAGCTTCACATTTCACCCTCGTTCCCTGACTTTGCTTTAAGCTACCCTCATTTTCAGAAGCACAACTTCTTCCCGTTCTGTGCTTTCCCCAGCAAAGGATCTGACACAGTTATAACTGAGGCAGATCACACAAAAGAACCCCCCAAAAACCCACCCACAAACAAGCAACCAAGCAAACGGATCAAACACCAGCAGAAAAATGTTCTTACCCATCAAATTTCCTGAGCTTTCCCCCCCTCTCCCTGCACTACTTACTTGTAATTATGTCTGGGGCCATTCCTTCCTATTCCACAGGATAAACTGGAATATACTGCTCGGCAGTTTTGTCTCTAGCTCTTTAAACACTAGAGACCTTACAAGCAAACAACCTTTTTTCCTGCCTGTTATGAAATTTTAATGATCTTCCAAGGCTCTCAAAATCAAACCAACTTTCTTCCCTCCCCCTTGCCCCAACAACTTGGCTGCTTTATACCTTTTGTTTCAGAACTGTGCCCAAACTAAATATACTAAACCAGGAGGGAACTAGAGCTTTAACATAAAGATTAAAGTGGCCCTTTTTTTTCTGCATCTCTTCCCATTCCCAGTAAACTGATGGATTATGCTTGGGGAGCGTTGGAAAAAAGCAGGTTGGGGAGTGGAAAGTGGAGCATAGATGCCGTCTTTGGACAGAGAGTCCTCAAAAGGGGTTTCATGGAGGGGATGAGAGTGCCAGAGCCAGTGTACACCAAACAGCTTTGTGATGGATGTGTTTATCCTTAAAACTAAGCTCTCATTCAACCCTGCAATAGCCGGGCTCGGGCAGGCGGATGGCAGCAGAAGTGCGTCGGGCAAAGAGCAGGTATATGTTAAGGAGCCTTGTTTAAGCGCTCCCTGATGTGCCAGTGCAACAGTTTATATTAACAGCGAGCTGTAGACCTTAAGAATCACCATAAGGGATCCCAAAAAAGGACTTTATTTTGCTGGGAGAGAGGACAACCTTCTTCTGCAGCCTTTCCCACCTTGGGACACAGCTGGACTCAAAGGACCGCAATGTACCAACTAGGAAGCTATGAGGTGATGATAAATGCTGTAAAATAAGTAAAATGCTTGGTTAGCCCCTGTTGCTGGAATGTATTTTCTCAACTCAGAACTTTTCTGGAGATCATGGATAGTGCCCTAAACTCTGCCAAAGGTATCTTTGCAGTATTTGTTGATTTGCTTTGCCTCAACACCTCCAATCCCATAGTATTTGACTCCTCTATAACACCTTCTGCACCCAATCCTGCACTGCCCAGATGTGGATAGAAATTACAGACTCTCTGAGCGTTCCCTAATTTATGACAACTGCTTTTAGCCAGAGGTGCCATTAGGAGAGCTGGCTGAGGATCTTTAAAATGCTCTTTTGTACCCTTGAGACACAGCAAAGCAGTCATTGCAAGTGGAGTTAGCAGGTTGCAGCCCAAATTACTTCACTCCAAAATCACCAAACATGATCTGACTGGGTGCTGCCAGTAGCTAAACTTTGTTGCACCAAGCCATGGAGCCCTCTGAGCTTCCAAAGTCAGGTTTTGGAGAAGGGTGATGTGCAACACTTGATTAATAGAGATGTAGGAAGTGTGGTAGGAATTTCACAGCATCAAGGAGTATTATGTTGTCTCACAAGGAAATTTGACTTAAATGTGCTTGGTTTCAGAGGAGGAAGACATTTGGTGGTTGTCCTGTACACTTTTTATTGTCCTCATCAGTCCATTGGTGTATGGATGGGGGAGAAGAGAAGAAGCAGCTATAGGAAAAATCATAGAATCATAGAATGCACTGGGTTGGAAGGGATCTCTAGAGGCCATCTATCCCAACTTCCAAAATCAAGAGAAAGCACTTGGGACACAAAAGAGAGGAAGAACTAGAGGGAGGTTATGGGTTGAAGACTAGGGATTTGGGGGATGTTAAAAAAGATCCAGAGCATTCTCATTGCAAACAGCTTAGGGAGAGAAAGCACATCCCATGAAGAGGAGCTGCAATTCTGAATTGCCCCTAACCCATCTTCTTTAGCTTTTAAAACCTCTGCAAGGGGACAGCACAGGGCTGAGCACAGCCGAGGGCTGGCCTGGGAACGGGGTCTGGGTTAGGATTTGCACACGTCAGTAACTCACTCCCACGGCCCTGGGCAGCATTGTTCTGTAAAAGCAGACATGTTTCCTTCCAAGTAGCAGACATGGAAAGAAAAACACACAAAAAAACAAATCTTCTCGTCCTTCCTTCTCCGGATGGCGAGCAGCCCGCTCCCGCTTGTCACTGAGGATTGAAGTGGACGTGATCCCAGTCTGACTGAGGAGATGGTAGGATGAAGAATTCTCCCAAGTTCCTTTTCCCTGGAAAATCCACTCCTGAGGATGATGACCCTACCAACCTTTCTCTTTGACCTTTCCTATGTACATCTTCCCGTGAACAGCCCATCTCAGCACATCTCAAAGGCAGGCATGGGACACTTGGGGTTTTTCTTTGTGTAATTTCTCTTTCACTTCTGTTGGGAAGGATCTGAATTAGGATCCCCTAATATTTACCCTAATGTTGAGATGCCTGGGGCTCCTTAGCCTGGAAAAGACTGAGAGGGGATCTTACAAATGTGTATATATATATATATACCTAAAGGGTGGAGGTCATGAGGATGGGGCTCTTTTCAGTGGTGGCTACTGATAGGATAAGGGCCAATGGGCACAAAGCAGAACACAGGAGATTTGTCTTGAACTTAAGGACAAACTTTTTTACTTTGAGGGTGATGGAGCACTTGAGCAGACTGCCCAGAAAAGTTGTGCAGTCTGCTTCCCTGGAGACTTTCAAAACCTGCCTGGACATGTGCAACCTGACCTAGGTGAACCTCTGTTAGCAGTGGGTTTAGACTAGATGATCTCCAGAGGTTCTTTCCAACCCCTACCATTCTACAATTCCATGATGCAGTGCAAGATCACTGCCTCTCTGTAAGATTTGGAGCTTCTCTAATGCCTTTCAGGGGTTTGGGGCTGCAAGGCTATGGCTGGAAAGAAATAACCACAAAAAGAAGCAGAAACAGCCATTGGCTGTTGCAGCCCTCCTCTCGGGCCGCGTTCGTCATGCCCTGAAGATACTGAGGCACTGGATAAAGCTTTGAAGATAAGAGGTGCTGGATGTTTTGAAGGGGATAAACCCATCCTTTGCTATAGGATATTCACCACTTGTTGCCCTGGCTTTGTTATCTGTCCCTCCTTGGCTATTTTTTTAAGCTCTCCCTCCTCACAAAATAATCAGTAAATCATAACAGGCTGAAAACACAGTTGGGCATCTGTCCTGCTGCTGAGCCTTTTGGCTGCTTTTAGATCGTTAAACAGGCCTGGCTCTGCACAACCTGACAAATACGAGGTGAACTTTACCCCTGGGGTCTGCCACCTTCACACAACAAGGGCACATATTCCACAGCTGGGGAGCTGTTATTCGACTCAGACTGTACCATAGGTCAGAATTTATGACTTTGTTATTATTCTGTTTGTGAGTTTTACGGCTACACGGGTCCCGCGGGAACCCGCAGCACTTTCGCTTGGCCATGGCAGTTAGACGTTCCCAATGCACCAAGGAGGAAGCATTGAAAATGCTGGGAATATCCTGTCTAACACTGTCTCTCATCTCCCTGACCCTCAGGTATGGGCCAGACTTTGTTTGCACCCAGCATCAGAGGAAGCTGATAAAGGGCATAAGAGGAACATAGAGGGGGAGCGAATGGCAATGAACACTCAGCAGCGTTGCTGCCAGACACCTCTGCTGCCCTGTTTGTTCCCTCTAATGACACATGTCCCAAATTTCCTGATCATAACAGTCATCATGTTGCACTCAGTGTTTTATTGCCCTCTGATGTTGAGCCAGGAGCTTCACAATGGGAGTTAACCTGATATTAATGAGCTTAACCACTCCAGTTCGTTTGCTGACTCCTCAGAGTGTTAATGGCTTTTGGGGTGGGGGGAGCACAGAGTGATATTTTCACTCACAGTGTGGAAACACACCACACTCTGCCCAGATTTCACTCTGAGCCACTGACAGCAATGACATCTCAAAAGCTTTGCTTTTTGTCTTGTGGATGCCCAGGGTTTGACAGGGACAGTTATCACTGGTGGGGAAAAATCTCTGGGGTGGGATCCTTTCCCACATGCATGCAATGGATGGATAGCTGGCAGTGAGCATCTGCCAGGCTTCCTTGTGGGGCCAGCAGAGTAAGCAAATTTCTTTGTTCCAATGTAGGTTTTAGGGCTGCTGACATAATGGCATCTTCTACTGGTACTCAAGATGAAAAACCCACTGATCAAGACCAAGTCATCCAGCATGGTTAGCTGCCAGAAATATTCCTGTTTGGCCATCTGACCCCCATGCAGCAGTACAGTTTCATGGAGCTCCTCCAGCTCTCAGGTGCTTTTCAGTAGTCATAAAAACTCAAAAGCTTCCCAAGCAGCAAATGCCCTGAGCCTCAAGGAGCACCAGTATCTCCCACTATCCACAACCAAGAACTGATAGCATCAGTTTCACCACGTCCCTTGCTAGGAACACCCAGGCCAGGGATGAGAATGCCTGATGGAGATGTTGTAGGCCAGGTCTGAAATCTTTACCAGAGCCACTGGCTCCCAGCCAGGACAGTAACATCTAGACCTCCAGGAGTCACCTCAGTTTAAGAAGCATCATGTTGAAGGCAACAATGGCATCACATTTTACAAGAGCTGGGATCAGACATTCCACATATTTGGACACAGAAAATATTCCAGCAATGTCATCCTTTTATTATCAGCCCATCCTGGATGAGGAAAGGTGTGCAGATATGGGATCCACAAACCTCTGACTAGTGAACCTTGCAATTACACATCAGACTTAGAACCCACATATAATAATAAAGATGTAACTCCTGACATACAATGATGTGATTATTCTGTAGCACAGGCTAAACTTTCTAACCACTCTTATTTTCTTTTCCCTCCTTTCTGAAGGAATTATTGCCTTCTCCACCTGTCTAGGGAATATATCATCTTAATTCAGCATACCTCAGCACCTGCTGGGCAAGGGGAATGGGATACTCCCAGGCAAAGGCCAAGGCAGAAGTCCTTTAACCTAATAAGGCAGGCAAGGATACAAAGGCATCTACAATTCCCCTCGATTTTTCTCTGGGGAGGCAGGTGCTATCTATCCTTGAGCAGCACAAGCATTTCACACAGCCATGACTTTGTGCTGCTGCTTTCCTTTACTGCTCCATGTTTCTGCACCACGACAATTTCTGGCTTCCCCCTGAGATGCTGAGATCTTTGACAGCAATTACTCAGATCACCTATGATGTTTGAGTTAGTGTAACCACCTCCTGCTTCCTGTATGTGCCACTAGTACTGAGGATGACCCTGAAAGCCGTGTTCTTGTCTGGGCTACACACACTAAAGCTTATGCATAGCCATAGGAAGCTAGGACTGATCTACTTGTCTCACGTCACCACCTCTGTCCCCAGCAACACATGGGATCACTGAATCACATAATGGTAAGGGTTGGAAGGGACCTTTGGAGATCATTTAGTCCAAAGGGATCACGAGAGAGAGAGAGGCACCAAAGCAGGGAACAGTTCTGCTATGAAAATGGCAATGGCAAAGATTTGCCGAGGGCTTGAGGCAGCGTTGTCGAGAGAACAGAAGATATTCAGTGCCCCCAGAGACTGTGGTGTCTTCCACATATGCTGACAATTCACACCCTGGCTTTTATGAGGTGAGAGGAGATGCTGGAAGACATTTCCCCAGCTTGTCAAGGATGTTAATGCAAATCTCCCCGTGTATGGGCAAGTTCTGGAGTACCACGTTCCAGGGACAGTGGTCAGCAGAGTTCCTGGAGTCTGAAAATGCCAGCCTGAAGAAGATGCATGGGATAAAGGGCAGCACTGTTGTCCTAAGAAAAGTGCCATCAACTTTATAGAGAAAAAAAGGTCCACTACAGAAACAATTCTCTGCACTAAAGGAACTTTTTTCTTTCAGAAGCTCTGCATAAGGCAGCCAAGAATTTCAAAAAGAAAAAAAAAAAATAGAAGGAAGTTGCAGATAACCTTCAGCTCTTACTTTGCGGCAGGGACTGAACTAAGGTGATCTACTTTTCTGACACTCAGCACACAGAAAGTCAGAACAGAGCAGGAAGAAAGGGGGATCTGATTTCACACATTTCATCTTAATGAGTCTGATATCACATGTGCCTTTCACAAAAAAGAAGAGCATCATAGAATCATTAAGTTTGGAAAAGATCATTAAGATAAGTCTGACCATTATCTAACTCCATCAAGTCTGATGCTAAACCATGTCCCTCAGCACCACATCTCTTCATCTTGTAAACACCTCCACAGATGGGGACTCAGCCACCTCCCTGGACAGCCTGTTCCAGTGTCTGAGAACCCTTTCAGTGAGGAATTCTCTTCTAATATCCAAACTAAACCTCCCCTGGTTCAACTTCAGGCCACTTCCTCTTGTCCTTTCACTTTTTCCTTGGGAGAAGAGACCGACCCCCACCTGGCTCCAACTTCCCATCAAGGAGTTTTAAAGAGCCAGAAGGTCTTCCTCCAGCCTCCTTTTCTCCAGACTGAACAACCCCAGCTAAAAATGCTCAGTAGGTACTCAGGAATATGGATTTGTGCATCTGTGTGATGCAGTGAAGCACCACAGGGTAGAACCTCATTGTTGAAGCACAGCTTGGCCACGTAAATTAATCCTTGTGGGCGCTTGGATTTGCACTTCACACTCTCAGCGAAATGTTAGACGTTTGTGTGCTGCGGGAGAGGGAGGAAAAGCAGCATGCTGCCTGGCAGTTTGGGGTGACCTAGTGTTATTTTGGTCCTGGCACCCCCCAGATCTACTCACATTTCTTTTTTTTTTTTCTTTTTTTTTTCTTTTTTTTTTTTTGTGCAAATTCCTTCTGGTCTGAGAGTTTCCATTCTTGAGCTCGGTCCAGAGGTGAGCGCTTGCTGGTGAAAGTTTGCTCTAAACTGATTTAACTATTTTTAAAAGTTACTCATTGCTGAATAAATATGCCTTTTCCCCTTGCAAATGTGTTTCCCTGATTCCCTCCTCCAAAGGGAGCAGCAGGGATATAGTAAAATATTTTAGAGAGAATAGTTTGGTTGATACCAAGGGAGCTAAATGAAAGAGAAACAAAGAAAGCAAACAGGATATTTATGGCAACTCTAGAGAGCTCTCTGTATGGAGCCATTAAAAATAGCCCTCAAATGAACAATATTGGCTTTCTGCTCTACTCTCAAATACAGAGGACAACCTTTGAAAGAGGCATATGCACATCCAGGACTTGTGTGGGTAATTGTGAATTGGCAGGTGAAAAGAAATAATTCTGAGCACGTTCTTAGCCCACGTCCAAAAAGGTTTGACTCGTGCACACACTGGGTAACACATGCTGGTTTGTTTTCACGTGTGGCTTCATCGTTCACTGTGCATTTCCTTGGAGAAAGCTTGCAGTTCTTCAAGGGAAAAAAAAAAAAAGTAGCAAAAATGAGGCAGCTCCAGTGCTTTTTCCTGCTTCAGATTTTGAGTTTCTATCATTCCTTTTGGAAAAGTGAGCAAATGAAATAGTCCCACAAGAAAGAAAAAAAAATGCTGTGGCTTTAATTTTCTAAACAAATACAAAAGAAAAAACATAAGGGATTGACACAGGTTGCAAGTGCCTCTTAAGGTCAAAAGTCACATTATTTTCCCAGTTTAGGCATCCTTGATATACAGTGACTAGATCTTGCTGCCTTAGCAACTTTCATCTCCAGTAAATGTCTCCGAAAGGATCCTACATTACCCAAATGTTCCTTTCTCTGCCAAAACCTAAACTGCTGGTTGCTGGTTTGTGCACAAGCATTTGTCACTGGTACAACCTCAGGTCTTCCACTGCTGGTCAGGAACATACTGAAGGAAAGTATTGCCTGAGATACATCTTCCTTAGACAGCTTTGTCCTTTCTGCTCTTTTCTCCAGTGAATGTATCAAATGCTGCTTTAGAAAGCTGGTTTGAACAAGCAAGGCAGTGTTTCAGCCTTCATTCTATTTTTCCAGCTGAATTTACCTTTTTTTTTTTTTAAACATAAATGGCTTCATTAACGTCAATTTGCAGATCTGTTAAGATGTAGGTGGTCTGATGCCTTAAATATGACTGTACATTTGTTCCACTCCACCACTCTGAAAAGAGCTTCAGTGGGATACAGCGTAAGGAATTACCATCCAATTCCCTTTTTATTTTTTTCCTCTTTTTTTTTTTTTTTCTTTCTGCTTTCAAAACCAGCTGTGTCACAGATAGTCCTCCCCTCCCTTTGCTCCTCTGACCTCTTATTCTGCAATCCCCTTGGATTCCCTCCAGGGAGGGCAAATATTCCCTCCACCTTCCCCCCCAGAATTGTATGTTCCTTTAACCTTGGAACAGTCTTCAGCCACTAAAAATAGACTCCTGACTCCAAACTTTGCCGGCTTTTCGAGTGCCACAACTGCATTTTGACATTCTGTTCTCCTCAGTGGATCACATGCACTGTCTCCCTGCCTCCTTGCCAGGACTGACAGACATACAACGTGTCACCAAAATTTTAAACAAGAGTTCCAATGGCCAAACATCTCTGGAAAAAAAAAAAAAAAAGAAGAAGGAAAAGTAAAAAGAAATAAAAAAGGTGCGTAGAGGAGGTTTGTCATATGAAGAGCATCTGAGGAAAACAAACAAAAAGAAATCACAGCATTACAGACTCATGGAAATTAGAAATGGAAAATCGATTAGGTCAACCAGGCTATTTCTTGGCCAACTCTGGATAATCCCTTCTGGCACTGGTTCATGTTAAAGCCTTCTACCTTTTACCAGTACCTGAGAAGATTATTCACAAGGCAAAATATCTCTCAGTATCTCCTTATTCACAACCCAAGATATCTCCCAGTATTTCTGACATTTAGATCTAATTCTTCCTTTCAGAACAGCATCCTGTTCCTTCACAGCATGGGCCTCATCCCCACCAATCTTTCCATCATATCTTCATGAAAGAACTTGAGGCATAGAGACTTTCTCCATAGGAGATAGTGGATTTTTATCATAAATATTTGGAAGGTAATATCCCTGCCAGGTATTTTATTAAAAAAAATAATAAAATAAATGAGGTGATTAGGATAGATTAGCTTCCAACTTTTCCATTTTTCTTTAGTTTTGACTGTTCTTTATCTTGTTAACTTCTTCAAATGTCACAAAATCAGCCAATATTTTCCTGGTAATGAGGGTAATATGTCTGCTATTTGAGCACCTCTTTGATATTTCTTATGGAGGTAGCTACAACCATACAATGCCACTCTTGAACTTGCTTGTCTCCTTGTGGCCCTGCTCTGCTTCAGTGTGGTGTTGTGCTGAGACCCAGTCTTGTTCTTCATCACAAACCTTTATGTTTCTCCATCTAGGCACCTGCCAAAGGGTCTCTGTGAAAAATTTATGTGACAATCCAATTTCTTCATTCTTCCCCATGGGCCATCCTATGGACAACCTGTGAGCATGAGCTGTTGCAGGATTCACAGATTATCCTTCAAGCAGAACACAAACTAAAAAAAAAGTGTCTGTCTGTCTGGGAAGAAAATTATTTAATTGTGGCACAGCCATGAGGTATCTATAAAGAGTACACATGGGAAGAGACAGCTACATTAGGAAGAAGTTCTTTGTTATGAACGTGCTGGAACACTGGAACAGGTTGCCCAAGGAGGTGGTGGAGGCTCCATCCCTGGAGACAATCAAGGTCAGGCTTGTGGGGGCTCAAAAAACCCCCTGATCTAGTTGAGGATGTCCCTGATCCTGCAATGAGGGGTGGGCTTGATGATCTTGAAAGGTATCTTCCAACCCCACATATTCTATGACTCTATTCTACAGAAAAAAAATGGTATCAATGTAGAGATGATGCCCTGAGTTTTCCAGATTGGAGGCACAGACAGAATGTAAAATTGAGTTTCCAAAATGTTCCCTATGGCATCAGTATTATTGTTCCCTGTGTTGCCCCATCACTGCCTGAAATCAGTCACTCTGCTTGCATTTTGGGGAGAGAAAATATTTCTGTTTTTCAAGAGCACCACAGTGGAAGAGGGGGGTGAAGAAAAGCACATCTGAGAACTTCACAAAGTGGAGAGCTGTGACAGGTTGGTGGTCTGGTGTGGTTAAATGTTCTCTTTCTGGGTTTCTTTGGGGCCGGGAGAAAATCCTCAGGGCTGATGGCCCACAGCTCCAAGTAAAACCATTTGCATCATCATCCTGGGTAGCACCATATATCACTTTCATTCGAGAACTGTCCTCACAATCCCTGCTTGTTTCTGATCAATACTTCACTATGAATTAAAGTGAACAGAACAAATGGAGAAGATTTATTAACCCTGCTGATATGTTAAAAGCATTCTGTCAAAGAATTTGAAAAATGCTTCTCATATTTAGTGTTCAGAGACAGAAAATCCCTTTTGAGAAAGGAAAGGTATGTAAAACACATCAGGAGCTCGGTGTGGAAATCCAGACCTGGCTCACTCTATACATTACTGATGAATAGGTATTATTGAAAGCTGCATGTGGTTCTTAGCTGGGAGAGCAGCTCCACATAAGAACGAGAAAGCAATTGTCAGCACTCAAGGAGAACCACCGGTCACATCTTTAAGGGAGTTGAGAGAATGGGCGGCTTTAAGATGGTAAAACACAAGATTAATGGAATCGGGAGAAGCTGTTGACAGAATTTCTTGAGGGGAATGAAATTGGAAAGTGATACTTGTTGGGACGTGGCCCTCGGAAATTTGCAGCAGTCTAAAGCTATATCCAGAGCTGCTCCCTGCAATAAAAGCACTCTCGGAAAAGAAATGAGGATTTGAACCGCGTGTCAGAAAGCCGCCGCTGGAGCGCGAGTCCAAAAAGCACGTCGCAATGCAGCGAATGAATCACAGCCCACAGGGCACAGAACACGTGCTAAATGCATCCAGCATGATGCACTGCACTCCAGGGCAATCATCACCTTCAGCATCGTCATCAGAAAGCAATAACCAACCTCAACATGCCACCTTCTTCCAAAGAGGTTTGTCAAAGGCCAGGCCAACACGGGGCGCAATTAGGGATGTCTGCGGAGGAAAGAATAACACCTCTGGGCAAATCACTTCCCACTTTGTGCCTTTGGAGTTTACTGGATGAGCATAAAAGAAGAGGGGGGTGGCCTGCAGCCTGGATCAGGCTAATGTGCTGCTACTGGGGTGGGGGAAGAGGCAAGTAAATACGTCGGAGAACACACGGGGGCTGCATGCAGATGATAGACCTACAGCACGAAGGAAAGGAGCATGGCAGTGCTAAAACATGAAGAGAGTCTGTGGCCAGGAATTTGGAGGCAGGTCTCTGGCCAGGAGTTTGGAGGCAGGTCTTTTTTCTTCTGTGCCTGGCAAGGAGGCAGGGAGTTTTTTATTGGAAGCAGACATAGTTTCCATGCCTTTGTCAGCTCCACACGAGACTGTTCTTCTGAGAACACCTTTAATCTACTGGAAGCCAGTCAACCCACTCCATGGGTTGGGATTGTCACTGGAACAATGTAGCAACACCAGAGGCCTGTGAGCTGTGCTCCAGTTGGAGGTCTGACATTTAAAGCTTTAGATGACTTAAGCAATGAACTTTTTGTCTTTCTTTTCTTTTTTTTTTTTTTAATATAATTTCTGAACAAAGGGAAATGAGTAAGGCTTTCTTCATAAAGATCCCTCAGCTTTGGAAATAACTGCCCCTGCTTGGATGGAACCACCCTCAGATGTTGACAGGATATTGGAGTGAGTAGGCACAGTGCTCACATAGAGCCATTTGGAGAAAGAGTGGTCAAGATCTTGTGAGCATTCAAGTTAAACAGACCCTTCCAAGAGCAGATCCCTCTCCTGGGACACTGATGCAATACCTACTCAAAGCTGAGAAACTGTTTTTTTCAGGGAAGGACAGCATTCAACACTGACTGTAGGAGGTCTTCCCTGTGAGGTCTTCCAAACCCCTCGTGGCCATGTCGAACCAACCCAGACAGTGAAAGCCAAAACCATTTCAGGCAAAGAGAGTACAGCATTAGGAAATTCAGCTGGAAACATGACTTAAAACAAATTCACAACATAAAGTCAATAAAATTTGGTCATTTCTTCCTCAGCACTAGCCTGGAATTATCAGGAATTGCAGCTAGATGAAACATCAAAAGAATCTTACTGTATTATGCATATTTTGTCCTCTTTGGGGAGTGAGAAGGAGGATTATGGAGGACATAAAGACGACCTAAGTGTAAAAGTCATCTTTCTTCCAATGACCTCCTTGATTTCCTGGAACAGTTCATACTAAATATTATTTTCTGCCCCTGTGTTGATGTCAAACCCACAAATATGTCTTTCCTCTGTTGCATTATAATCCAGCACCTAGGGACTCTCAGCCAGCTGGATCATGTGTTGGACAGGATATTCCAGTAAGACCTTCAGAAAACAGATGTCAAGTCAGGCACTGGAAAGGCTTATGAAGACTTCCCCACCACTAGAATTAGAAGAAGAGATTGTGCAGAACAAAACAGGAGAAAAGAATGAGGGGAGGGGGTTGGTGTGGGTTTTGCTGTTCTTTTGTTGTATTTTTCTTGTTGGTTGTTCTGTGGGGGGTTTTGTTTGGTCTTGATTTCTTCTTGCTTTTAAACCCTAGACCTAAAAGAGTGGATGCAAAAGCCAGGAGAAAGAGGGAGGATGCAAAAGGCAGTGGCTGGGGAAGCATTTGATGATTTGGGCAAGTGGGTCTGTATTTTGGACTGAATATTGCATTTTATCTCTAACTCAGTGTGGACTAGAAAAGATGAAAAGTGCTATGGAAGAGAGACTTCTGTATCCATGGAATCATCAGAAGAACATGGTTTCTTGAAGAAATTCAAGCTTGAATTGTATGGGGGAAAATAGCAAGGAGTAAAATGGTTAAGAGAACAGGATTCTTGATGGAGTATCAGAACTTCATGTGACTTTTCAGTGTCCCATCACAACTCCTCACCAGCAAGACAAAATAAATTAATATCGAGCTTTCAAGTTTGTTTTTTTTTTTTCTGAGAGAAGGGTGGCTGTTTCTACACAATAAGATGTCAAAGCAGGGGTGTGAACCCTCTTCCATCTTCTGTCCCCAGTTTCTAGGGGCTGCTGGGATTCCACACTAGGAAATTTTAATTACACGATCACACAGTGTTTTTTCCATACAACCCCTTGACTTGAAGTCAAAGCCTTGGATGGAAAGTACAGTGGGAATCAATCCAGGCTGTTCCTCAAAATGGACTAGTTTTTGCAGGTCTTGCCTCTTTTTTTTTTTTTTTTCACAGTAGTTGGAAGGGGCATGAACTTGTAGCAACTGGATATTTAAAGGCTTTATAGAATGGGGCCAATATAAGGTTGCTGGGGTACTCTGGATCCAAGCACTTCCTAATCTTCTCAGAGCTCAACTTTACAACTTAAACATTCCTTAAATGCTGATTTTAGATCTGCTGCAGAGTTAAAACAAGGCTGGCACTGTAGGAGATTGTCATTTGGTACTGTATAAGAAATGTCAAAGAAAAAGAGTAATTATTTGGGGTAATCTACAGGGGTTTTTCTGAGCAGTGGAAATTAGGACTGACTGTCATACTTAAAGGCCTACAGCAGAGTATTTTACACGAAGGACAAAGGACTTGGGGAAACTGAATTGTATGAAACAGTCCTACAAATATTCCACTAATGATCCAGAGGAGGGCCATGAAAAGGATCAGGGAGTTTGAACACCTCTGCTACGAGGACAGGCTGAGGGAGCTGGGGGTGTTCAGCCTGGAGAAGAGGAGGCTCTGGGGACACGTGATAGAGGCTTTCCAATACCCAAAGGGGGCTACAGGAAGGAGAAAGGCTGTTGACAAAAGCCTGCAGTGACAGGACAAGGGGCAATGGCTTCAAACTAGAGAAGAGCAGATTTGGATTGGATATTAGGGACAGCTTCTTTACTATGAGAGTGTTGGAACACCAGAACAGGTTGCCCAGAGAGGTGGTTGGGGCCCCATCCCCTGGAGATATTCTAAGAGAGGAAGATGGACCATATCTCCATCTCCCACCTTGGACAAATCATAGATGAGTGTATTTAGTGCTTTGATCCCCACACTCCTGATCTCCACACAAAAAGTGCCTTTCATCAGCTGAGCACTGCAAGTTCTATCCCATTCAAAACGTGAAAAGACATCAGATTCTGGCTCTGTGAGATTTACAGAAGCAATTAATCAATCACCTCTCCACTCTCAGTGAGCTGGACTTGCACCAGCACAGCCTGCCAGGATCAGCCAAACAAGCATTTGATCTGAATATGCTGCAGCAAACCCCAACATTTGTGTATGATTACCCAAATTACAAAGCCATTTTGTAACATGCCCATAACGCATTAAATGGGGGGAAAAAAAAATGTGTACAATAATGAGGTCTTTATTTCCCAACTTTCTATAGCAAGTGAATCAAGTGAATGAATTGGGCACCAAAAGCCTCCAGTCCACCTTGCCCTAAACAAACTCTGGAGTGATTGCAGAAATGAAGAGGTAATTAACTGGGAGTTAGCTCAACCAGCTGCTCTTGGTATTACTGAGGGAGACGAAGCCTTTGGCAACTGGGTTTGGTAACACCCCTCAGCAATTTTCAGCATGTCTTTTTCTCAGAGTTTTTACTGTAGCCAAAACCCCAGGAATCCACAGGTTTTTAAATGATCAAATCCACAATTTTGCCTGCCTGTCATGTTCATGCTGCAGACTTAGCAGATCTCTTCGAATAAGGTTTACAGCACGTCTTCTGGATTTGATTAGAAGAAAATCTGTACTTCATCTTAACTCCTCCACTTTTTCTGCCCAGGACCTGAGGAATGCAATATTGGCTTCTCCCTCTGCAACTCCCACGTTTGTAGAGAACATTACTGAGCTGGATTTCTATCTAGAGTGCACTATTTTAATATGTTCTGAATTCCCACCTGAACACCATGGCATCTCTAGCGTTGAAAAATTTGCATTAATTCATGTCTATTACTGTTAATGATGTATATAGTTCATAGCTTGCCATGAGCTTGGGAAGCCAATGTGCTCAAAACTGCTCTGTCTTCCAGGCTGCATTTATCAAATTAATTTGGTGCACTCACTGAAGAAAGAAGTACTGATGGCAAATTCCTTCCCTACACGCAGAATATAAACGAGAGGTGATTAAGTCAAAAAGCTTTACTCATTTAAATTCATTTCTAGAGATTACCCAAGAGTTTTCCACTTTGTTTAGACATGCAATACAACAGAATCCACTCTTTGTTTTTTTCTTTTTTTCCTTTAAAAAATTTATTTATATTTTTTATTATGTATATATATATTATGTATATATGTGTGTGTGTATATATATATAGTGTATATACATATGTGTGTATATATATATTATGTATATACATAGGTGTGTATATATGTAATATATATATAATACATATTTTATATATATAAATATATAACATGTAATTTAAAAAATACAAATTGATTTGGAACTCAGAATCAATAGCTTGTGGCAAATTAATTTCTCCTTTTTATTTTTTTGTTTTGTTTGTTTGTTTTACTGTAATATATGCAGATTGTTCAGCAGTGAGCTGAACTAGCACCAGGCTTTCAACTCCTCTCAGCAAGTCAGAGGAACGTTTTCCTCAATTTTTGTGGCAGTATATTTTAGTGACTCTCATGTAACCAGCTTTGAGAAGCTGTGTCGTCTTCCATCCTAATATTTTACTTGTTAGGTGATTGATCTTAATTAAACTTCCATAATCAATCCCCATATCACCACTCATGTAAATTATGTCCTATGTGCACAGAGAGCACGGGTGAGAACATTTCCCACACAACAGTTGCAGACATGTTGGTTGGAAAAGATTTCTTTGCTGTCTGCTGATAATAGCCACTGGAAGTGAGCGGAAGGGGTTGAGAGGTGATATTAGCAAAATGCAAACAGATAAGGAGAGAAAAATGGGATATGGTTATCATTACTGGCAGGGATTCAGTGCTCTGTGCGGTATGAGATGGTTCAGATTCCAGGAAAACTACTGCATAGGTGTAGATTGCCCTGAAAAAACAGACTTGGCCTCTTTGATTGTGGTTTGCAGCATATCCAGAATATCCACCGCTTTTTCTTGCTGAGGGTGAACTATCCAACAGGGGGTCCTGAAGTTAGATCATAGAATCAGGGTTGGAAGGGACCACAAGGATCATCTAGTTCAAACCCCCCTGCCGTGGACAGGGACACTTCACACTAGATCAGGCCGGCCAGAGCCTCATCCAGCCTGGCCTTAAACACCTCCAGGGATGGGGCCTCAACCACCTCCCTGGACAACCCATTCCAGGCTCTCACCACTCTCATGGCGAAGAACTTCTTCCTCACATCCATCCTGAATCTTCTCACTTCCAGCTTTGTTCCATTCCCTCTAGTCCTGTCACTACCTGATATCCTAAAAAGTCCCTCCCCAGCTTTCCTGTAGCCCCCGTCAGATACTGGAAGGCCACAATAAGGTCACCTCGGAGCCTTCTCTTCTCCAGACTGAACAGCCCCAACTCTCTCAGTCTGTCCTCATAGGAGAGGAGCTCCAGCCCTCTGATCATCCTCATGGCCATGCCCTCTGATCATCCTCGTGGCCCTATCAAGCTTTGGTAGCTCACTACCCAAATCAAGACTATGGGCACTGAAAAAAAGACCCTCAATGGAATTGAGACTGAAAATGGCTTTCATTGTATTATTCAGCTATTTTTGTGTACTTAATTCATCTTATTTAACTCTTAAAAGTCCTGCTTATGGATATTAGGAATTAACCACTAGAGACGGCGTTACCATGGAGCAGAAAAACATGACCCTGAAGGAGTTTTCTGAAGTTATTAGGAATAAAAAGGTAAACATACCCATTTCTTCTTCCTCTAAACCTGAAAGGTGTTTAAGCTATGGTGACTCTCAATAAAAAACTCCTGTCCAATGAGAGATATATTTATCAGCTTCTCAACTGGCAGATTTAGAGGAATTAAAAATGAGATAATTGCTTTAGAAAATAGCTAGCATCAAGAGTCAGGCTGATTTGATGGTGAATGTTCAGGGTAAGGTCCAATTCCTGATCATGTCAATGACACAATGAACTGCTTCAATGCAACCATAGTTTCATTTCTGTGCCACTTGATTTTATTGGCATCAATTAGGCAGAAAAGTCCTTTGGGTACAAATGCAGTTTGCTTTGGGTACAAATGCAACATAACTCAGGACTTCCAACATAACTCAGGACTTCCAACATAACTCAGGACTTCCAACATAACTCAGGACTTCAGGCTTGTCTGTAAGAAATGAAAGTGAAACTCAACTGAGTCCACATGATCTCCCACGATTTTGTTATGCAGGTCCAGTCTCTAGCAAGCCTCAGACAGTTAGTTGGAAACTCAAAAACTATTCTGATGAACCTTGGTTGACTTTTCAGTTTCAGGGGAAAAAAAAGCCCAGGTCAGGGCAATTTTTACCTGGTTTCCAGTTTCATAGGTACAGCTGGTTGAATTTTTTCAAATAAAACAAATCATGAGCACTTGGGTTTTCTCCAAACATTCCATTTTTTTAATACCAAAAAAAAAAAAAAAAAAAAAAAAAGATCAGTTTTTGACCTCACTACTTTCTCTGGAAAAAATTCACAAAAAAATTTCTTCAAGATCAAAAGGGGGAAAACCAAAAGAAAAATAAAAATACCTTCTCAGTAACCTACAAAATGCAGCTATTGTTTACTTCTAGGCATTTTTTGGTTTTGTTTGGACAGCCACAGCAAGTATTTTGACTGGTTGCCTCAGATTGTTGTGCACTTTAAATTTCCTTCCATTCATCGCTGCAATACTTCAGGTCTGATTTTCCAATGACAAAGCCAAAAATATTCTACTTCTGGTCATCACCTCCCAGGTTTATCTGGGGCAATAAAAAAATGATTTATCATTAAAAAAAAAAAAAACAACAAAACACAGGCTGAAACATGTTATCACACTTGTAAATGTCCCAGTAAATCTTTAAACCCTCCTTTTCACCCTCTGCTTTTAAGGAAAGTTTTACTAAGCATCAGTCAGGAAGGTCACAGTGGTCACAGCCTATCACCATACATAGCTTAGCCAAAGATTAGCTTCTAGCTCTTGAAGAGTTCATTTTGTAATTATGTAACAGATGCTGCTGAAAATGCAAGAACTGCAATAAATCCCCCAGTCCAACCCCAAGAGAAAATAACTTGAGTGACCACAGACGGTGGAATGAAAGGTCCTGGTGTGGCACAGCTCCCCCCCACTTGATCCTTGTGGTGACTGCACATTGTCAGGAGCAACCTCTCCTCCCACAAAACTATTCCTCCTCTTCCTCCTACAAAGACTGCATTCTGCACATTTTACGAGCAAGTGTCTCAGCCCCCCAGGATGGGACTCGATCTGTTCTTCAGGCTCTAGTTGGAATATTTTTCAATTGATGGGTACTTCATAGATGGTTGACACCTCGGCAAGCACATTGTCTTGAGCTGCTTTTAGCCAGAGACACACAGCTTAAGCTTTTCAACAGCTGCTTTATCTCTGCTTCTCACCCCTACCCCCACCCCAATTTAAGTTTAAGATGAGCCTCCACCCCCGAAGCCCATGATATCTCACTCCAAAGTCCTGTCAGAGCCACAACCAAGGCCATAAATTTCCCAGCTAGGTCACAGTACTCCCTATTCATTTACTGAAACATTATAAATGTGTCCAGGCTCCAAGTGAAACCTAATCCTGACATTCCCTGCATGGCAATTCCTACAACTGATGGCAGGGTCATCTGGAATTACCATCGCCTTATCTGATTGGAAACTCATCACCTGCGTTTCAACACCGAGGGCTCAGTAATGCCCCATAAAACCAAGCCCTCTGGTATTTCAGCTCTGCTGCTTTGGTACAGAGCAGGCATCAGCCATGTGAAGTTACCCCAGGTGCTTGGTTCTGCCTGGCCAGGGAGTAGCAGATCTGAGCTGGCCAACAGTGACAGCATCATAAAATCATTAGAAGTGACCTTTGAGATCGTCAAGCCCCAGTTGTTAACTAAACAGTGCCAGGTCACCACTAAAACATGGTCCTCAGCACCACATCTCAATGTCCTTTAAATCCCTCCAAGGATGGGGACTCCAATTCTGCCCTGGGCAGTCTGTTCCAGGCTTTGACAACTCTTTTGGTGAAGAAAGTTTTCCTGATATCCAACCTAAACCTCTCGTGGTGGGCAATTTGATGCTCTTAAAAGAATCCAAGGATGGTTCATAAAGGGCAGAAAGGATGGGATATGTCACCCCAAGAACCATAACAGTTTGAAGCTTGGCAAAGCCAGAGCTCCTGATGGTGAGGGCAATGTGTAACTGCTGTGAAGCAGCATCATGTCACTGAGACTAATATTTTAGATTCTATTTTAATTTGTATGGGACCTTTACCATGTCATACCTGAACATCTTCTGCTAGTGGTTACATGACATCATGAAGCATGTCTTTCCTTTTCTCATCCTGGCCTTGAGGGAAATTCAATCTGAAGTGTTTTTTTGGTGTTCTATTTTTTGGATTTGGGGTTTTTTTTTTGGTGTTTTTTTAAAATTATTATTATTATTTTTAATTTCACAGCAAGAAGGGTCAGATATGAGGTTTTTTAGAAGTTTGCTTCCATTTCACCCAGAGATAATGAGCAAGCCATCAAGAGCCACAGCTCAGCCTTCATGGTCTGAGTAGAAAGACATGCAGGACAGCCACATTTTGAACTGTTCAACATACACCCACAGTTAAACACTTCAGATGTTTTAAACACCACCTGAGGCTCTGTGCAGGTACAGAAATTAGCTCCAGGCCATAGCAGATCGAGCTGCAACCCTTCCATCTTCCAGAGCAATGCTATCTGTGTTACTTCCATTCCTAGATATGAAACAGCAAGTGCCTCCAAGCTATATGCTAAATAAACACAACCCAGGAAAAGCTCAGACCCAAAAGCTTCACTTCCAGCCAACATTCCTTCCCCCATGCCAGCCATTCATTCCTGTAATATTTAGTGGATTGCAAAGAGATTTTGGATTTCCTGTCAGGTTTCTGTCCTTCAGGGAGTTAATTATGACTTGGGTCTCAAGGAATGGTCTCTGCTGTGGTGCCACACTCTTGCTGTTCTGATTTATCCTTGTGCCTTTGCTTCTCTAATGGGTCCTGTTCAAGTCTCTGAAGAAAAGCAGTGGACTCACTGATGTTGATTCATTGACTGGGAGACAGGAGGGGACGTGAGATTTGATAGCTTTGTCTGAACTGGTGGATGCTTCTTACAGAGCTACAGAGAAAAAAAGAGCAGAGAATGCAAAACCCAGAGATTTTTGTGCTCTTTAGTGACTCTGACTCCCATCACATAATTCAATGCTCTTGGCTGGTGAGACCTTGCCCACCAAGCAGGGAGCAGGCAGGAGCAGGCTTCAGCCACCAGCAGCTTTGGGGGGCACAGATCAGCTCCCAGGATTGTCTCAGCCTCCCTGCAGCACCTGGTGTGAGTCATTAAAACCCTTTTTACCCTGCAGGGAGTGCAAGTAGATGCACTTAAGCCTGTTTTCAATGAATCAGAGTGGGTACTCCTGGCATTGACCACTGAGCTACTTGCCCAAGTATTTACCCAGCTTCTCAGGTGGATTTTCCAGCCGTTCTACTCAGTGACTGCTGTGAATACATACCCTTAAATCTCCCTGTGAGTAACTTCCCCAGCTGTAAAAGAGGGACAGTGTATCTCTCTGCGTTGCAGGGGTGAAAAGAAAATAAATAAAGCTAAAGCTTCTAAGCACCTTAGGTATTAAGAAAATTAGATACATCTGGGGCTAAAATTTATAGATAGACCATTTGGATACAATCTGATTAGATTTATCCCCCTAGTAAAGGATTGTAATTTCTCTAAGTTCAAGAATGTTACTTCTGTCCCAGTGAAACAAAAATCCCTGCCAGTTCCTAGGCTTAGGCTGTGTCAGCTCCTGAGGAAGCATCTGAATGAAGCAGATGATCCTGGGAGCCTCACACACTTGTTTTCTACCCTCACTCATGTTCATCCTCAGCTCCAGGAGTGATTTCCCATGAGCTGCAGTGGCAGCTCAGTGAGGATCTCCATGCTGTAGCTTGCTTCAAGCCATAGATTGTGGGTCAGGTATGGATTCACTGCTGCATTCCTGTCTCGTTTCCCAGTTTATCCTGGAGCAGTGCTTTGTGGGGTATGACTGAGGTTTCCTAGGTATGGTGCCGCCCCCCCCCCCCAAGAACAAAAGACAGAAGACTGTCTTTTGCTGTGCTGATGAACCTAAGCTGTCATAGGAGGGCCTGGAAAATGTTTGGACATTTAGCAGAGGCTAAGAAGAGGAGGACAGTGTTGTTCCAGCCCAGGAAGGGGACCTCTGGGAACCAGCCCTTCAGGTCTTTCTGCAAGTACCACTATTCACAACAGAAATGACCACTTCCCAGTGTTTTATTTTCTCCTGGCTTTGCTTCACAGTTAGCCAAAGCCACACCTCAGACTAAATGAATACACAACAGCCAGGATGCTGCTGAACCTTCTCCGCTCCCTCTTTTACTGGTGCTGGTCACCTCCCTCTGGCTGCCCATGGACTTGCACCGAGGTGGCATTGCTGAATCCGTACTCCCAGTAGCCACTCCTCACCTTCAGTTTGACACCTTCAGTTTGATATTTGAGGAAGCTTCAGTTATTTCCCTGTCCACTCCAAATAGACCCCAATGGTTCCTTGATGGTTTCTGCATTTCCCAAATTGCTCTTCTACCTCTCAGCACATGCAGAGCCATCTTTGTCACCTTCTCCACCACTCTCCTCATATCAATCAAGCCAGGATTATGGGCTGATTAATTGCCTTGTGACAATTCACTGGAGTGGTCATTCTATGGAACCTCTTTAGGAGGCATCAGCCTGGTACATAATGAATCTGTCTGCAGGTGGAGAAGTATTTTGTGCCAAACACAGCAGCTCTACAGAACCTATTGGCCATCTCCAGCATGCTGCTGTTTCCTTATGCATAATCATTGTCACTGGTGCTCAAACAGCACTTCCTAAAGCACTTCTGTCATCTAAAGGCTTTGACCTAGTTGAAAAGTTTATTGTATTATTTTCAGACAATTAACAAAGGAGTCATCATCTGTTGGGGGAAACCAAGGTGTAATAAAATAAGAAACTTAACCAGGACTACCAAGAGACTCACTGTCAACACTGAGATTAAACTTCTAAAGTGGAAGACCACCTCTTTTTCCAGAAGGTCATGAAAATACACAAACAGACTTTAGATAGAAGTGGATTTGTGACTTTTCTTAGGCAAGTTCTGTGTCCTTGGATCATCACAGCTACAGCAACAGATCTCTGGAGAGCTAGACTTTGTCAGCAGTAGTAGAAGGCTTGAGTGTTCTGTGAGTAGCCAACCTCAACTCCAAAAATAAGCCAGTTTACAGGATTAGTCCCTAACTGCTTTACCCTCAGACAAAAGCTGCTGTCTCAATTGAAGTCTCAGGCTAGTTGCTTAACATCACTAATTTAAAGTTGAAATAACTCTTTTTGCCCTGAAATTAGCTTGAAAATTCTTGCTTAAGCCCCACAGGTCTGGTCTACCTCATGTATGTCTTTTCCAGCTGAGTCATCCTGATTAACAGGAAAACATTGCCTGTTGCTCAAACTTCATCTTGTTTTTTGGTTTCT